>NC_092453.1:6859414-8124414 GCF_036169615.1 Heliangelus exortis | reverse complement strand
TGGGGGGGGGGGGAAGCTGCAGTTTGCCATCTCAACCGTCCTGGAGTTGAAGGGTAGAAGAGCTGCATGTGTTTGGCACACAACAGCTGCCTTGCAAATACCACCTCTTGAAGAGCAGTTGAGTTCTGCAAGCTGTTCCCCAGCCAGTCAAATGTTTAATCTGTTTTGATAAGAGCCCTGAGCTCTAAAGTAGGGTGTTAAAAGCAGCTAGAAGTCAGCTTGTTATATCTACTTATCATTTCCCCCTTTTTGGTTTGGTTTTGATTTGTAAAAAATTGCATCGGTAGGCAGGAAAATTCAAAATTCAGGCTAGAAACAGTGAGCCAGACTCTTCTTTCATTTACTCTTAAACATCTATCCAGAACAACTCTGAAAATATTGATAAAATTGCTGTATATTTACTGTAGCTTGCTGAGGGCTGAAAACAGCCCAGCATTATATATAGCAGACTGAACCGTTGTGTTGTCTGTACTGGGATAACTGGCAAAGCACTGGATCCAGAAGTTAAGAGATGTAAGATTTTATTATGGATGATGTTTTGTTTTTTTTTTAAAAAAAAAAAAAAAAAAAAAGGTTGAAGAGGGGGAAGATGAGGTGAAATTTCTAACATAGGACTTAGCACTGTGTAGACAGGATTGTGTAGTAAATACACAATGGACAGACAAAACTGCAGACAAGACTGGATCCTTATTTACCATTCCTGTATCTTCTCTGTTTTTACTAAGGAGCTCAGAAACTGTCTTTGAATTTTTAAAAGAAGGAGAATAATCGTTGCATTTCTTTCTTTTTTTGCATTGTTGAGGATTTGGGTTTTTTTTTAAAGCCCCATCTTCCTAGAATCTGGTGGGAATCTCACTTTCCAATTAAAACAAACCGAGAATTAGAAATTTTCTACCCTTCATGCTTCCAGAATAAAGTTAAGAAATATTGCCCAGATGTATGCATAAAGTTCAGACCAAAAGCCAACTAGTGTGTTGTCTTTCTAAAACATTTCTAAAACACTGAGCATTTGTTTTCAAATCCTGAAACTGTTTTCTCCTCTGTCCGTTACTACTTCACCATGGATGGTTTTTTTTAATATCATATTCACATTTTAAACTTTAAATAGAGGTTACAAATGAGGCTTTATCTGGGCAAAAATTAGAACTTATTTGTTTTAAAGTTAAACCATTTTCAGAACAAATGAGCATTTGAAGCTCCAGACATGTATCAGCCCCAGTACAGAAAAGCATTTATGTTTATTGAACCTGCCAAAATAGACATGTTTTCCCAAGTCTTGATTATCCCATTCTTTCAAAAAAATGTGGCATGAATATGTCTGGTAGATTAATATTTTCAAGTAAGGGTAGGATTTCTTCAGGATGTACACGATAACTGTGCACGTCTTAAAGTGAGTAATTAATTGCAAATACAGATTGGAGCACTTTGGAGCTCTCAAAAGCTACCAGCTCACATCTGCCTAGATTTTTAAAATGGATATATCTATATTTATACCCAGAAGATACCAACGTCTTCACTGCTGTGGTCTTTTTGTCTGCAGGCAGCATTCTCTCCAGCTAAAAATACTGTTGGATGTTCTAAGTTCTGGTAGACCACCGATGCTGCGGGCTTCACGCCGGTAATGCTCTTCTGGTGGGAGCGAGGTGTAGAGGTGGTGGGCAGCAATCATCTGCTCTGCATTATTCAAGAACCATCCTGGAATCACAGGGCCAGTGCTGAGAGACAGATGAGTGGGTGATTTTGGTTGATGAGGCCTGGCACTGCAGATTTAGAAAGAATTTAGGGAGTATAGGTTCCATTGCGTTCCATCGTATTCCATTGTGGATCCATCAGAGCTCCGGGCTGGGAAGACCAAGTTGCCCATTGATGTAGTTGAGTTGTTTGGGCCAATGTGGATTTTTTAGTTGCTGTTTGGAAAGCACTTTGAGCTCCCCAAAGAAAGGTTGCAGGAGGTTGCTCTAGGTGGCACAGCATGAAGACGTAACCTGGCTACGTCTGGTTTGGTATTGTACAACCAGGAGGGTGTGGGTTTCTTTTTCGGGAGAGTAGATGTGGAAATGTTTCTGTTTGTTTCTTTTGCTGAAATTGTAACTACTCCAGTGACTGCAGAGCTAATTAAATGGTGGCATCAGGAGAGATGAGGTTGTGTCAAAGTACAAAACAGGACCTTTGGTTTTCAGGGTACTGGTTGAGTATTTTGAGACGTGTCTACCTACAGGCATAATTTCTCCTTTCCTCCATGGGTGGATGTTCATTTTGCAGGTTAAGAAAGCCACTTTTGTAACCCAAAAAAATGCAACCCACCTCATTTTATTAATATCTGTGCACCTGAACTAATCAGGAAGAGCAGAGATACCAAAAGCTGAGGCAGTACAAACTGGCTATGAATACTTCATCCCTTTTTTTCCCCCCCCTAGTCAGCAGAAAGTTGAGGCATAGTTTGATTTTTCTGAATAAACTGTTTTCTGTATAACAAGCACCTCTTAAAGAAAACCTTGGTGTCTGTACTGGGGGGCTGCACAGCTTTCAGTGCTGCTGTTTTAAATGTTGCTACAACTTTGTGTATAGACAAGGCCCAAGAGAGTTACGGTGGAGCTATTAGAAGGGGAAGTGATTTTTTCTTAGACTGATTAAAATTCTTAGGGCTTTCTGTTTGTTTGTTTTTAAACACCTATTTAGCTTTTAATTAACATTTAAGAGAAAGGAAGCTGGTTAAATATTCAATACCTCCTCCCTTTCAATTAAGGTAGAACAGTACACAAGACATGATGAGGCCTCTGGGAAGTATGGAAAACCAGAGAAGAGCAGCCTCCTAATTATCATTTTCAGTGGGACTGGAAAGGTGAAACCCATCTGAAACCCCTACTGCTCATGAGCAGGATTAGGGGGCCAATAAAAGGCTCACACCTGGGGTAGCCAGTCGCTGGTTAGCCACTTTTTACTGCTTCTGAGGGCACTGCGCTAACCTGATTGCGGCACTGGAGCTTTGTCTCAGCACCGCACTAACTCGGTTGCGCCACTAGAGCTCTTCACCAGTAGGGTGCGGCTCGAACCCACGACCTCAGCGTTGCTCAGGTTTGCTGCATGAGCGCGCTAGCCGGCTGCGCCACTCAGGTGTGAGCCTTTTATTGGCCCCCTAATCCTGCTCATGCGCAGTAGGGGCCTGCCCTAATTAGGCACAGGTGGGCTTCACACGAGGTCAAGCCCACTACCTGGCAATTATTGGCACCTGGTTGCCTCATGTCACTACAATTTTGTTACATAAACAGATTTTTTTAATGGAATTTCTGGCACCAGATACCAGTTGTGTAAATGCATATGCCTGAATGAGTGGAGGGGTTTTTTTTTATGTAAGGAATGAAGAGATAGGAGAGGCTAAGATGCATAGCTATTGGATATGTCTCATCTACTGTGACTTCAAGGTTTACTGGATGTAAGAATGCATTGATTTTTAAAAACAGAAAGAAATGTTTTGCAGAAAGTTTTCTTGGCTGCATAGAAAACTAGGGTTTCCAGTTCAGCTTTTGAATCAGCTTGTTGCAGTGACCCACTGTAAACTGCATGGTGACAGTATGTTTTTTCTAGTAGATGCTATCTTATCTGTTGTGTGGTGACCTATTCACTACTTTGACTTTTTATAAAACAAATAAACAAACAAAAAACCCAAAAAACCCACAAATCAAAACAAAAACCGAAACAAAACAAACCCCCCCCCCCCAAAAAACCAAGGTATTTCCTCCATTATTCTTTCTTCCAAATACATTAAGACATGAGTCTATGTATGTCTGTCTGATTACTGATTACTCATCAGCAGAATTAATAATGTGTATTTACTGACTGGACTAAGCTAAATATTAGTCTAATTAGCTCAATAATTTACCAAATATATTCTTAAGTCTTCAGAGTCCATTTCTGCTTCATCTGTAAATAATAGAAAATCTCCCACTAATTTCTGAAGTCTTTTTTTTTTTTTTTTCTCTTAAAAACCTTTTTTCATGGCTTTTTGCTTCAAAACCCAGTTCATAGAAATTAGAGGAAGATCACACAGTTCCAGAGGATAATTAAAATAACACCTCCTGTCAGATGGTTCATATTGAAGTCAAACTGTCATCCAGGTGAACCTAACAACTTGTTTATATATATATATATATATATATATATTTTTATACTTTAATTTGCCCAGGTAGCCAAGAAGGCCAATGGCATCCTGGCCTGTATCAGGAACAGCGTGGCCAGCAGATCCAAGGAAGTGATTCTGCCCCTGTACTCAGCCCTGGTGAGGCCACACCTCGAGTACTGTGTCCATTTCTGGGCCCCTCAGTTTAGGAAGGATATCGAGGTCCTGGAGCAGGTCCAAAGGAGGGCAACCAGGCTGGTGAAGGGACTCAAGCACAGATCCTATGAGGAGAGGCTGAGGGAGCTGGAGCTGTTCAGCCTGGAGAAGAGGAGGCTCAGGGGAGACCTCATCACTCTCTACAACTACCTGAAAGGAGGGTGTAGCCAGGTGGGGGTTGGTCTCTTTTCCCAGGCAACCCTCAGCAAGACAAGAGAGCACAGTCTCAAGTTGTGCCGGGGGAGGTTTAGGTTGGACATTAGAAAAATTTCTTTACGGAGAGGGTGATCAAACACTGGAATAGACTGCCCGGTGAGGTGGTAGATTCTCTGTCCCTGGAGACATTTAAAAAGAGACTGGATGTGGCACTCAGTGCCATGGTCTAGTAACTGCAGTGGTAGTGGATCAAGGTTTGGACTTGATGATCTCTGAGGTCCCTTCCAACCTAGCCAGTTCTATGATTCTATGATTTATTTTCTTTGTAAAGGAAAAAGGCTGAAAGAAGTAGCATGCATATATCTGGAAATAGTCAAATTTTATGTCTAGAAGAATCTTTACTGCTATGTGATTAAAAGTTATAAGAGCAACCTAAGAGAGAAATCTGAATTGGTTGACCTCAGAGGTGTATCCTTTAGATGCAAATACCACTAATGTCAATTTTATCTCAGCTGGACATAAATTATCTGCAGTTACAACAAGCCTGTGCCATAGAGGTCTAGAAGATGATAAAATTGAAGGGCTGATGAAGCCAAAGAGGTTGGTGCAAAAAGGATTATGCCTGTGGATTTGGGAGCAGGGTCCTGCCCAGCATGGACTTGCTGTTGTGAAGAGAGGAGATGTGTAGAGAGAACCACAAGTCCTCAGGTGTCGCCGATAATGAACTGGGAGCTTAGGCCTGGCTGTGCCCAATAATTAGGGCCTGCCCCAGCCGGAAATGGGCGGGGCTGAAGGGCAAGATAAAAAGCATGCTCCCAGAAGCAGAAGAAGATGAAGGTGCCTGAGGAGAGGGATGGCAAGAGAGCTCCAGAGAAGAGCTGTGTTTCCCCCAGAGAAAGAAGGCTTGCCGCAACATCTGGTGGAGAATGCGGGCAACAATAGCAGCCGTGAATGCTGAGGTAATATAAGAAGCTCTACACGACCACATTGGTTGCGGGAAGCTCTACAAAGCCTGGCTTAAATGCGGAAGGCGATATAAAGAGCTTTGAAATACGCAACCACGTCAGATGGAGCTACTACGGTGGTGCGGGACGCTCTATAAAGAACTCCAAAAACGCAACCACGAGTAAAGCTCCATGAGGCTAGGCTTAAATGCTGTAGGCAGCGTGTAGAGCTCGGACTAGAAGCCCAGCACGGCAAGATACAACAGCCCGGAATGGCGAGTCAGGCAGGAGAGAAGAGTGAGGCTCGAAAGGCGCAGCGAGTTGGCGCGCAGAACTCAAACCCGAGGAATGCTGAAGCGGAGCTCTGAGTGCGCATCAAGTCAGTGCGGTCCTGAAACGGAGCCTCCCAGGGACACGCGATGCGGTCCTGAAACGGAGCCTCCCAGGGACACGCGATGCGGTCCTGAAACGGAGCCCCCAGGGACACGTGACAGTGCGGTCCTGAAACGGGGCCCTAGGGACACGCGATAAGACTGGTACGCTGAATGCTCGGAGAAGCCTCTGCATGGCTAGGCATTCCGAGGTGGCGAGTACCAGCGAAAACTGAGCTGGTGTTTTAAGACCTCATCTCCTGCTAACAGCGGCTAAAGAGCCCGAATTTTCCCTCCTCAAAAAATAGGAGAAAAAATGTTGAAAAATAATGAAATGCTTAAATGAAATGTTAAATTATTGTGAATTAATTGTAAATTATTGCTATTTTTCAACAAACAACAAAAAGGGGGGAAATGTAGAGAGAACCACAAGTCCTCAGGTGTCGCTGATAATGAACTGGGAGCTTAGGCCTGGCTGTGCCCAATAATTAGGGCCTGCCCCAGCTGGAAATGGGCGGGGCTGAAGGGCAAGATAAAAGGCATGCTCCCAGAAGCAGAAGACGATGAAGAGGTCTGAGGAGAGGGATGGCAAGAGAGCTCCGGAGAAGAGCCGTGTCCCCCAGAGAAAGAAGGCTCGCCGCAACAGAGATGAGGCTGGAGAAGGGATTCTGCCCCTTTCCCATCCCCTTCCCATTTGTTCTCTGATAAGAGAATCTTCATAAGGGGTTGCAAACGTTTGTGCTACACACGCAGAGTTATGTACATAAACCTCAATATTACTCTTTCCCTATTTTTTTCCTTTTTTCCATTCCAGATTCTCCGAAGCAGCTGCAAGGACAATACTGATGAAAAGCAGTATCAGTAAATCAATAACTTTTTCTTTTTTTCTTTCTTTCTGGAGAACACATGCAAGAAACCAAATCACCTCATTCACTGAAGAAGGATGTAGAAAACATGGGGAAAGGTAAAATAAATAAGGGCCTCTTACATTATAAAACTGCTCTTTGTTAATAGAATATGAGGATAATAGGGGGCACTTTTGTTCTGCACCGTATTTTAAGCTTGTCAAGTAACATATGAATAATATATGAACCTTTGGGTGGATTTAATTGAGATTAATGCATATATATCAATCAATACATGACACTGTAATATAATACTTTAAAGTAATATATTACATTGATTTATATTCATGGCTTTCTGCACAAAATCTATTGTAGGTCTATGCAACAATTTTTTTATATATATAACTGCTAAAATATTTTGTCTTATAGTAATGAATTGCTCTGCAACTGTTTTATCAAGAATTATACTGATTAGCAAACCCACTCTTTCTTTTCTCTTTGTTAGAGGAGCTCCAGAAGGTTTTGTTTGAACAGATTGACTTACAGAGGAGACTAGAACAGGAATTCCAGGTGTTGAAAGGAAACACATCTTTCCCAGTCTTCAGTAAGACACATCCCTGTGGTTTTGGTGTTGTTTGGGGGGGGATGGTTGTTGTCAGTTGTTAAAATGGGAGAGGGATGTTCTCAGGTGTGTTGCCAGGCTTAGTTCTGCTGAGGTTGGTAGCATGTCCTTTCGTAGGGAAAATCTGAAGCTGGTTGTCTATTTTGTTGTATATTCTACTGGTTTTGGTAACACTGAACACAGTGAGTAGACAGAAGCATGTCTGGGGCTTCTTGAGGTACAGTGATGTTTGTTTTAAGCATCTTCTTGGGGGCTTTTGAAGACAGGGTGCTTCCAAGTCATCTTTAGGTGGTTCTAGCTGGTAGTGAAGAATTGATTTGGCCTGCGTATAAGGGGTAGAAAGACCTGTTTGAACTTTTCCTCTTGAGATGGGCTATTTGAAATGACCCTTTTACCACAGCTGGTGAGCAGGGTGCTACCTAGGGGTGATGGAACATACAGGGCACGTGTAAAACAAAACAAAATTAAACAAAAAACCAAAAGGGATTGTAGGCAGCAGGTGGCAGGACCTGCCGAGTAATGAGCTCAGTCGGTGCTCAGCCTCACCTGTGCCCAGTTAGGGCTGGCCCAAGTGCGCATGATCAAAGATCAAGGGCCAATAAAAGGTGGGGCTTGAGACTGGCAAGGGGCTCACTCTGAAGCAGGTTCGCAGCCGTGCTGGTTGGTGGCCAGTCCTCTACCGATCCTGTCCTCACTCTGAGCTTGCCATTGCCTCGAAGTTCTTCTCCTGCAACATCTGGTGGAGAATGCGGGCATAGACTCTCGCCTAAGCCCTCCTCTCCGAGCGAACTTCCCATCTTTCTCCTGCAACAAGGGATAATTGGTAGGGCTTCATAAAATTGCCAGAAAATTGAACTGCATGCACAGAGCTATGGGAAAAGACCTCTCAACTGAGGCCTTTTGAAGTAGACAAGCAGCAGCAACCTGAAGAAAAAAAAAATGTTTGCACCCACCTTTTGCTTCTTAATGAAGTCCAGCAGAGGTCTGACAGTGCTTCCATTCAGTATTTTCCTCATGTTGATGATGTCAGGGCTTTTTCAAAGTCTGCTTTTTCAAAATCTACATTTCTGTCCTTTTTTTCCTGTGAGATTATATGTAGATGGAGCACTGTGGAATTCCTGGACTCACAATAAACCCAGATAGATAAATTGAAACCTTCCCAGACTAATTGTTGGGTTCTTTTGCCATTTGCTGATTTCTCTTAACTCCAGTGTGGTTGAGATATTTGACCTGCACTTGACACAAAAAAATTTGTCATAGTTTCTTGAAGACTTCAGAAACTCTCTGTTTTATTTGTCCTCTGAATTCCTTCATAAAAACTGCAGGGACAAAAAAACCCCAGTATTGCCAGTACCTCTGGTACCAGCCAGAAGGCAGGAGGGCTCTGCAGAGGGACCTGGACAGACTGGAGAGCTGGGCTGATTCCAATGGGATGAGGTTCAACACGGCCAAGTGCCGGGTCCTGCACTTTGGCCACAACAACCCCATGGGGAGCTCCAGACTGGGCACAGAGTGGTTGGAGAGAAGCCAGGCAGAAAGGGACCTGGGAGTCTGGATTGACAGGAAGCTCAACATGAGCCAGCAGTGTGCCCAGGTGGCCAAGAAGGCCAATGGCATCCTGGCCTGTATCAGAAACAGCGTCACCAGCAGGTCCAAGGAAGTGATTCTGCCCCTGTACTCAGCCCTGGTGAGGCCACACCTCGAGTACTGTGTCCAGTTCTGGGCCCCTCAGTTTAGGATGGATATTGAGGTCCTGGAGCAGGTCCAAAGGAGGGCAACCCGGCTGGTAAAGGGACTCGAGCACAGGCCCTATGAAGAGAGGCTGAGAGAGCTGGGGCTGTTCAGCCTGAAGAAAAGGAGGCTCAGGGGAGACCTCATTGCTCTCTACAACTACCTGAAAGGAGGTTGTAGCGAGGTGGGAGTTGGTCTCTTTTCCCAGATGACTTTCAACAAGACAAGAGGACACAGTCTCAAGTCGTGCCAGGGGAGGTTTAGGTTAGATATTAGAAAGAATTTCTTTACGGAGAGGGTGATCAGGCAATGGAATAGACTGCCCGGTGAGGTGGTAGATTCTCTGTCCCTGGAGACATTTAAAAAGAGACTGGATGTGGCACTCAGTGCCATGGTCTAGCAACCGCACCGGTGGGTCAAGGGTTGGACTTGATGATCTCTGAGGTCCCTTCCAACCTGGCTAATTCTATGATTCTTAAGTCAGTCTATCAGAGCCCACTGCTTCAGGCTGAGGAATGTTGCAGCTACCTGGATTGCAGGGAAAAATGGGAATACAGACAGCATTTTCCTATTACTTCAAGAAAATGCTTTTTTTCCCCTTTCTGTAGCACCAGACAGGGTAAGTTCAGGGAATCAAGGAAGTGGGAGAACTCTGGGAAGGATTCCTTCTTTAGCCCAAATATCAAAAGATGTAGACAGCTTCATAAATAAAGGAGAAGAGCTGCCTGAGGTGACACAGATATTAATGAAAGGAGGATAACCTCATCCTTCAGTATAAATTCAGTCATTCCTTGGGTTTGGGAGTGAGGTAATTTTGAAATAATTTGTGTAGATCAGTGTAGACTGATATGCGGTATTGGCAAAATGGCATCTTGGAGGTTTGCCATTCAGGTCACTCATTTATTCTTTTTGTTCTTTATACAGTTAAATGAATGCTCTGCCATTGCCATGTAAATAAACACTGCAATTCAACCACATGAAATAAAATTCAAATGAAAGAAAAGAACACGTACGGATGACCAAGGAAGTGGTGACTGTGTATGCTGGTTTGAAAAATGTGGTTTCAGTGTACCACAAAGTAGTGGTCAATCTTCAGGATTAAAAATAGAAAACAAATAGTGTGCTATAAACAATATATACAAGTGACTGTAAAACCTATTTACAGATTTAGATTTACAAAAAAAACCCCAACAACCCAACCCTTCTGTCCTCTGCGCATAATAAAAAGAGAAAAAATGTCTTTGTAAAACGAGTGTAAAAGTGTAAAATACAAGATAAGTGTTATCTTATCCAAGAAAAGAGCAGTATGAGTGGTAGTGGATAGGGAGGTGTTAGGGAGAGATCCAACTAAGCAGAGGTAAAATTAAAATTGTATTGATGGATTTATTGTGGCTTGGAGGCACCTGAGAATGTAGGAGGGAGAGAGGAGTGGGAAGGTGACAAGTTTTATGTCCCAGGATGTCCCACTGCAGCATTGAGATGAGCGGGGGGATCTGGATCTCTGTCCCATCCTCAAAACAGGTGGAGGACAGGAACATGCTGCCAGGGTAATTCTCAATCCCACTTCTCGGGGTGTTTGTCCCTGTGCTTTGCACTGTGTCTGGGGAAAACCCTTTAGCTTTTAAGTCTTCTCAGCCTTTTTTTTTAAAAGGGAGAAAACTCATTCCTGTTTCAGCAGGGAGGCAGTGTGTCAGATATGGAAGATATTTCTCTGTCTCTCTGGAAAATGCTCCTTTGGAGCACCTTTGGAGGGGGAATTACTTCCAAAGTAACATTTTTTGGGTCTTGCTTTTGGAAATGATCACTTTTGGGGCATTACACACTAATAGCATCACTCTACCACATCAGTGCTATGCAGTGTTGGGTGTAAAAGGTGTTTGGTTTTGATTTTCTACTCACAGAACTCACTGTTAAATGAGAACTGATTGTACTTGCAAGCTCATGCAGTAGTGCTATGCTGCATCTTTGTGGCTTCTTCTACCTGCTGGAAATGTGGCCTTGATAATTTTTAAAGCAGCAGACCTTGTCCTCTGCTGTTTGCACCTCTATTTTTTTATATTGCTATTGTACTTGAAAGATGCAGATGAGGTTTTCCTTTGCCTGTAAGATCTCTCAATGCAGAGATCACTTGGAAGACATAAAAGAAGATCAGATCACTTGAAGAAAATCAAAGAATTTGCTGTCCTGATAGAAATCTGAGCACCTGTGCACAGTTGATAGCATCTTCTCCCAGAACCCTGCACTGGTTTTGTACCTTTGGTATCATCTGGCCCACATTTTGTCCAGCTGCATTTAACAACATGGTAATAAAAAGGCAGAGACATAGTCTGGATAGTTAAAGTATTTAATTTTGTGTTAAGAAAACTATTTAAATATTCATATCTCTTCTCTTGGGTATTGCTCATGGCTTTGTCTGTAAGCATTCAGACGGATAAATGCTGTTGGAAAAAAAAACCACCAACCTTGCCCTTAACACTCCATTTCCACTGTGAGTATGGACATTTGCTGTGCAGGACTGAGCAAGATTTCTGAGCTATTTGTTCTGAGAGGTGATGAACCTGTGAAGAGGCAGTCGAGAGGAAAGTGATGAGGAGAGAAGGAGAATTTCTCCATGTAGCCAAGTCAGAGTGAAGCTGGAAGACCTCAGTAGTAGCTGGCAGAGATCTATCAGCCTTTAATCACTGGGATAGGAGGTGGTCACTTTTTCATACTTCACAGCTTTTTGGGGGGTTAAGAAGAGAGGAATTGCAAACTTGCTTTATTTCTTTCATCTTTTTTATTTTTTTTTTCTGATCGAGTTGCAACAGAAGAATTAGGTCGAGCAATTCTGAGCATTTACTGGAAATCTGAAGAACTTTATTAAGATAATGTCAGCATGTGTTTTTCTGTGTGGCCATGCTGGATCCTGATGGCCTCAGCCTGACGTATTTTCTCTGTTTCTTTCTTTGTGTCACTGCTGTTTCCTTGGTATCCTAAAGTGCCTCTTTGTCTTTGAAACAACAACTTGCTTATCCTTCAGAGAGGGCAAAATTCTTCTTAAAAAGAGGAGGGCAGAGCTCTGCCCCCTGGTACTTTCACCTACCCCCTTCCTGGGCCCACACTCGATGGGGACACATCTCCTTTACCTTCAGGCAAGGTCCATCCTTCCTTTCCACCCTGTGGAAAGCTCTCTGCTTTCCTGCTTTTGGAGATGAGAAGTCTGAGAGGCTGTGAGGTTGGTTTGGGAGCAGGTGAGCATGGAGCATGAACAGGAGCTGCTCATTCTCACCTGGGCTCACATTTCCCCATCCCAATTTAGGTGTTCCTGTGACTCCCATCACTGTGCTGTCAAAGTCTCCCACAGTCATTTAATCCATTAATCCTCCCAGGACACTTGGTAGATGAGGTGGTGCTGTTATTCCTGCTTTAATGGTGATGGAAGGAGGTATGGAGTGCGGTAGAGCAGGCATTGAACCCAGGCTTCCTGAGTCCTGAGCTAGTGTCCCAGCAACCGGGAGGACTGTTTAATTCTTTTAATTGCTTAGTTGTAAATAAACCGTTTTAGCCACCTTGGCCTTTTAGCACCCTTCTCCAGGCTCTGGGTGTTGAGGTACTCCATTCTGTTTTCTGATGGCATTCACCTTGCTGCTCCTGTGTTCCAGAACAGGCTTTTTTCCCAGATCAAAAGGATGTTGGTTGGAATGAACTTTCTTTCCCAGGTTTCCATCGTGCAACTCTCCAAGTTATCTGCCTCTTGCCCATAGTTTTCCTTATATTTTTCTGCCTTTTTCTCAACCTCCAGCAGCAATGTCATGGACAACAGACCAGCAGTTAAGCTTCTATCAAATGAAGTTTTGTCTGAAATGGTTACTGGGGAGGAAAATAAGGGAAGGAGGAGCTACTGGAGCAGGGAGTCTGGCCTGTGCTCTAACCTGGACATAGAGGATTTTTTCAAAGCTTTTTTCCCTTCTGATTTTCACATCACTGTTTATGTCTGAATTCTTTAGTCTGTATTTTATTCTTTAGTCTGAATTTTGTTAAAAGCCT
This sequence comes from Heliangelus exortis, assembly GCF_036169615.1. Taxonomy (NCBI): domain Eukaryota; kingdom Metazoa; phylum Chordata; class Aves; order Apodiformes; family Trochilidae; genus Heliangelus; species Heliangelus exortis. The sequence goes on along the minus strand of NC_092453.1, from coordinate 8,111,386 downwards.
TCAGCACTATGTAACAAACTACAAATCAAACCCTGCATCCTCGAACACTTTCTCTTCTCACATCTTGGACAACCCTATTGATGTCAACAGATTTATGCCACAGCAAAGAGCAGTCTTTGCTCTTCAGTGTTGGTACAACTTTGACTAATGACTGCAGGTTCTGGCCCATTGAGAAAATAATTCTTGAGAGTGAAATGAAGTGACAGAAACTTAGCAGTCTACATTTGCTAATTGGGGAAGTAGCTAAAGCTGATTTTTCCAGAGTTTTTCTGTTGCCTACAGTGCCTCCTGCTAGAGAAGTTTTTTTAGGCCCACATTTTAAGTGGGTGAAGGGCTTGGTAGTGATTTGGTTTCAGCTGTTTATATTAATTCTGCTGTGTGGTCTGTGTTTTAATTACTGCATTTCTTTTTTTTTTCTTTTACCCCTCTTACAGATAATTTTCAAGATCAGATGAAGCGGGAACTGGCGTACAGAGAAGAAATGGTACAGCAGCTACAGATTGTAAGTTTGCTTTCTTTGCTCAAAAAGTTACAAATCATTGCTTTATGGTTTTTTAAATTAACTCCACTTTTCGTTGTGAGCCAGGCAGAGGTACTGCTCCTGAGCACATTACCTTACACTTTCTGAGATGTAAGCACGAAGTTCTCAGTTAGTTTAGGGTCTGGTTACCTGGAGCTTGACTTTCATACACTAACCAGATGGGTTTTCATGTTTCAACTCAACAAAATGTGTTTGTTGACCCAACACCCAGAGGCGCTGCTCCAGCGAGGGCTGAATTAGGAAACCTGAAGCAGTTAAATGTTTCTGCCTTGTAGGAATTGCTAAGGGGTGTGTTTCAGTTCTCAGTAGGGACTCAGTGTGAGGCCAGCTTTTCACTGGCAAATTAAACCTTAGGATGTGTCTTTTTCAGCTTTCAGCTGCTAGAAGTGCTTAACTCAGCAGTAAAGGATCGAGTTGCCAAAACACAGTTCAGTGCAGGCACACGTTGGTGTTTGGTCTCTTGCTTGCTATTTGAAAACCAAGAGGGACTCTGCCTCTGTTTTGGTGCAACTGGAGATCATTGCATACAAGTTTTGATTTTGAAAACCTGATGTCCTTTTTCCCTCAGATACTGCTTAGTGTGATTTTTATGAGCAGGGCATCGTAAGGAGTGAGGGGCTATCAGCTAATGCTTATTTTGTTATTGCTTTTTCTGTGATCAGTCTGACAGTATTCAACAGGGTCTTGGGTTGTTTTTTTGGTTTTTTTTTTTGAGGCAGACTTGCCAAATATCCCCACTTCCACAGATCAGCCCTGTGTTCAAGCATTTAAATTTTTTATTCTGCTTGTCACAGACCCTGGTGCTGAGGAGGCATTGTTCAGCCTTCTGGTGCTGTCATTTTCTAATTGATAGGTTAGGAAATGAAAAAAAAAAAAAAAAAAACAACCAAAAAAAAGCTGAAGGCCTGGATTGTCAAACTTGCGCACCTATGTTTAGAGGCATTTATGAGTGGCCTTATTTTTAGAGCTGCCGAACATTCCTGCTCCCTGTTCCTGCTGACTTGGAAGATTTCAATGAGAGATGGAGGGTGCTTGAAAGAGGTTTTTAATGGAGGAAATTCAAGTCCAGAACATCTTTGAAGATTTTTTTTGTTGCTGCTGGTTTCCACTCTTTTCCTTTAATGCATCCAGTAGCTACTGTGTTCCACTTTGTCCCCCCAATGCCAGGCAAGGAGTTTGGCTTGAGCTGTGAATTGCACTGCCACAGAAGATGCTAATTAGGATGCCATCTTGAAAAGTACTTCCCCAGGCAGATCACCTGCCTGATTCCTGTTGTGATGGACATTTAAAGTTTGTGGGCCCACTTCAGCCTTTATCTCTTGTGTCAGCTGGAGCTAATTCTCCCTCCCTTCTATTGACTTTGTGTCCCAGTTGTGAAGTTGCTTTCTGAAACTGGATATTCCAGACCTCCAGTGAGGGAGCCATGGTGGTTTTCCTGATTTATAAGAAATGGAGAAATCACAAGTTTCAGTGTAGTGCTTTTTCTTGGGCAGGAAAAGAAATATGATCATGTAACACACACCTGTTTCACTTACTGATGCAGACTACAGAATAGTCGTTTAATCATTAAACAGAGCTGCCTGAATGTACTTAACAGAGAATAGTTTCAACATTTTATGTACTGCACCAACAATTCAGGACCTCTTAATTCACTGTGGCTGCCTAAGTTTAGTTATCATTAATAGAAATGTTGTCTAATCCTCAGGAAGTTTTTCTTGCTCACATCTGGGTATCCCTCCAAGGATCCTCCTGGATCAGATTGATCAAAGGTTGTTTGCTGCAAATAACCAGTGTGGTTGTGTAAACTAGGTGCAGGAACCTTCAGTGATGTTTAGGTTGGTAACTGAAATGGAGTCAGCACTTTTTGATGTGATAATCCCCTCCATGACATCAGTTCATCCATGTGGGTTTCTTTTGTATGGTTACACCTAGAATTAAGATTAATGAGCTGAATGTGCTAACCATGTAGCTCCTTCAGCCTTCTCAGGTTGTGGCATGGATGAATTAAAGCTTTTGGTGCAGAATACACAAAAAGCATTGTTACATCTGTTTTGGGTTGTTTTGTTTGTTTGTTGTTGGGTTTTTTTGTTTTGTTTTTTTTTTTTTTTTTTTGGTGGGTTTTATTACTGTATTTTATTTTTAACAGTTATTTTGGGTTTTTGTGTGTACCTGGGACACTCTGCACATCTTCATTTTAATTACAGCTTCATAGGTGTATACCTTTGTGGTATTAAACTCAAAATTTATCAGTGAATTAGCCTCAGAACTTGGCTAAATTGCCTTTTTTTTTTTTTTTTTTTCCAATTTTGCAAACATTATAAATGAACAGAGTCAGTTTCTTTTGGCTTTTCTCACCACTGAAAGATTATACAATTTAAATTGGTCCTTCCTGAACACTTGTGCATCATGATGAAGGCACCTCTTGTAACCAGTGAGTACCAGGGGCAGGTTTTCCCATCGTGATGGTTTCAGTCATCCTGAACTGGAATGCTTCAAGCTGCATAAATGGGTAGTCAGACCTTAAAAGACACTGCCTTGGAGCATCACAAGTATCTGGAATACAACAAGCTGGAGATTAAGCCTGAAATATTTAAACAAACACAATTGTATTTGAAAAACTTCCTAGCGTGGACGCCCGCCGTAACCTGATTGTTAGGCAGAAAGAATTGCTTGGAGATGGCTTGGATTCACTTCCCACCCAACCAGCAAGGAATGCTGCACGGAACGCTTTTTTTTTTTCCTTCCCAATTTTAGGGTGACATTGTGAAACTGCAATGCAGGAGGGCGATGATAAATGGGGGGGGGGGAATGCTGCGGGAGCTCCGGCGTGGGCTCCGGGTGCCCTCTGCTGCTCCCTGGCAGTCAGTGCACCCGGGAGGGATGGTTTAATAATCTTCATTAAAAAAAAAAAAAAAAAAAAAAAAAAAAAAAAACCAACAACAACAAAATCCAAACCCTCAGTGTTTAATCAATGGGGTTTTTATTTTAATGTACTGTCAGCTCCAAGCTTCTAAAAAAAAAAAATAATTTTATGGCTTACTGGAAGTCATGATCTGATTCTTGCTCCTGGGGAAAACGGGGGAGTGTGTTGTGTTACATCCTCTGTGGTGGATGATGGGTTCTTTGGAGGTAACCTGGCTTGATAGGTAGTTGGAGCAGTGGGGTGTTGTGTGGCCAAAAACCAGGAATTTCTGCTGAGAATGGAATTGGACAAAGTGTCTGGAGTAGCTACCAAGAAATATCACAACCTTTTTGTGCCAAGCTCTTGGCCAAGTGCCAGGAAGGAACTGGTCATCATATTTAACAAGAAAATGGACCTTGAATCACCAAATGCATTTTTCTCTTCTTCCTCTTTCCAAGTGCTGTCTCCCCAGTTGGCTTAGTACACTGTGTCTACTTGAAAGGCATAGGTAAAAAAGGGATTTTTATATAGGGATTCAGGCATGGATTGTCTGGCTCCTGTTATTCAGAAAGGGACACTGGGAAGAAATCTCCGCCCAGCAGGTTGGGGTTCAGTTCTAACATGCCACACGTGGTATGGCCTCAGAAAAGTTCTCCTGCATTTGAAGAGTTGGTGTCTGTCCAGTGTGACCAGAATTCACCTCTCAGGATAGCCCAGCCAGCCTAAAGAAATACTGAGTCAGCTCCTGTTAGAGATTCTCTGTCTGTCTGGTATTGTCTTCCAAGCAACTGTGTTAGTGGATCAGATTTTAAAAGCATTCATTTTCTTCCTAGCTGTCTGGTGGGAGAAAAAAATGAGAAGCAGAATCTCCAGCCTGACAATTTTTATGTTTTTGTGAACTCCTCTAAAACATTGTCACAGAGAAGTAGAGCACCAAGGAGAAAATTTAGCTGCAACCAGGCTAGATTTTCTTAATTTCCTTGCGGGGCTCTTCTAGAAGTAGTTTGTAGGTTCCCAGGAAGTGCTGACCTAATCTATCAGGAAAAGCTAAGGTGGTGTTCATCACGCTGTTGTTGTGGGATGACTAAAATCAGGTTGTCATCTATTGCCCTATTTTTAAATAGGGGAAAAAGGTCTTTGAGAAATGTTAGAAATGTGAATTACTCAGTAAGTCCCTTGACTTTCCGGCTCAAGTGGAAAGTGTTGGTTTGGGTTGGTTTAGTTTGGCTTGGTTTTTAATGAATTTATCTGCCATGAATTGAATTCCTCCTCACTAGCCTCACTTTGGGGCTGACAATAATGTTCAGAGCTCAAAACTGGAACTCCTCTGATGTCTGATGGCCTTCTACTCTCAGTGCTGCTTTGAGTCAAACTCTGTTCTCCAGAGGCAAAATTGATTTCCATCTCTGCATCATCTTTCATCCTGATCTTTAAAGTTTCACAGGGAGTGTTTAAAAGAGGAAAATATCTACCATGTGGTAATATTGGTAGATCTTCAGAGGTATGAGATCATGTTCCTCTGGGTCCTGCTGTAATTAAGCAAAGCATCAGTAGGTTTAATTCCTATTTTAGGTGGTATATAAAAAGTAGGTGCTTTGTATAACTTGTGTATTCATTATACAAACAAGGAATATGCACATTTTTATGTGTGGAGATGTTGGTCACTGCATGCCTGCCACTCCAAAAAGTGAGGAGATAGCAGTGCTCTATTAGGATTTCTGGTTCGCTCCTCTGCTGAAAGTGGTCCAGATGATTTGATTGTTCTTGACAAGAACATTAGAGGCAAATACTGGTTCAGGAGTCCAGTGGCTCTTGAATTTCTTGAGCTGCATCTTGTGATGAAGTGCCTGTCCACTGACACCCAGGTGATAACAGGCATAAGAGTTTTTCTGGAAATCTGTGTTTACTATGCCTTGCAGAATCCAAGGCAAATTTCATTACCTTGCCCCTTAAAAAAAACCCAAACACTAGATTTTTTGCCCATTGTTTTCTTCTTCTGTGCTTTAGCAGCTGGGATGATACTGTCTGTTTCTATATGTTCTCCTAACATCATTTGATTTTTTTATGAAGTTCCTCCCCAGAATGAGGGATACAAATTAGGAATTTTGATGACAAAGGTGGCATACACATCCCTGACTGTGTACAGAAAAAGGGAGCTGACAAGTGCTATTTCCAGCAGGAAAAGAGTAGAAAATTGTGAAACTTTTATCTTGGCAAGGAATCTGGGTATGCTTTGTGTGAATAGGCCAGAGCTGTGTTCCTCTTTCTCCAGTGAATTCAAATGTTAAAGAAAAGGAATGTCTTGTAGAATTAATGGTTATATAAAAACAGACACAAAAGCTTCCTTTCCTTTAGAACCTGCAGAAATTCTCATCAAAAATGGATGCCTGTGTACAAGAGAGCCCCAAGGACAAGCCTTTGGCACTTCCATTCCTTCTCCAGCTGTCAAAGGTTCAGTGTCTTCTTTTTCTGCTCCTTAATCCCACACATCTTTCTATCCAGAAGCACCATCTGTGCTTAGACTGTAGTTTTCCAGTGGCAGTTCAGCTGCACATCTGTCTCCTTTCCTGCATAAATAAGCTTTGCATTTGGAAGGGTTATTTTGGCTGGGGAGTTTTCTGACTGAGGTTTCAAATGCACCCTCTGGAAATGAGAATTGTTTGACTAAATACCTGTAGTTCCACACCAGGTAACAGTGCTGTGGGGTGCGGATGATGCCCTCTTCAAGCAACAGAAGTCAGGGTGATGCATCTTTGTGTACCCATCTCATCTAGAGATGGGATGCAAAGGTGAAGTCTACAGAAGAGGACAGTGTATGGAAGCTTCTTTGATGTCCAAGTGTAGCAGGGATCAGGCATGCACTTCAGAAATAAATCCCCAATCCTATCTGCTTATCTACTCTTTGCTTCACTTGGTTCTAATTTCAGTTAGGCATTAGGGAGAAATTCTTTGGTGTGAGGATGCTGAGCCCCTGTCCCAGGTTTCCCAGAGAAGCTGTGGCTGCCCCATCCCTGGCAGTGTCTCAGGTCAGGTTGGATGGGGCTTGGAGCAACCTGGGCTGGTGGGAGGTGTCCCTGCCCATGGCAGGGGGTTGGAGCTGGATGAGCTTTAAGGTCCCTTCCAACCCAAACCAGTCTGGGATTCTAGGATTCTATGATTCATGTTGTGGAGCTTGCAAACTGGATTCCTTCCAGCTGAAGCAAAGGAGGATGTGTTCCAGGAACACACGTAGGAGCATGCTCAGTGATCAGTACCCAGAACCAGACCAGAGCTAGCCTGGAGAAAAAAACCCAACCAAACAAGAGAAACATGGTATGGACACTGGGTCTTTCTTCTTCCCCCTACAGATCTGCTCCCATTTGAGATGTATTCCTTATTAATGTTTACTCACTCACAAGAAGCAGATTGCTTGCTACTTAAAACCAAACTATCTGCACTTCTGTTACTGCTGGAAGGGGTGTAGACACTTTGATGAGGGCTACACATTGGATCTTCATGGCTGTTTGAGCACTGATCCTATCCTGCATTGCAGTAGTCTCCATGGGTGTGCAAGAGGGGACAGTGTTGTCAGAAAGAACCATAAATACTACTCCACCAGAGTTACCAAATGCTTTTCCAATGACAAAAGTAGAAGAGTGCATTGTAGGCAACTTAACTCATGAAAGAAGTAGTCCGTTCCCTATTGGACACCCACCTCTCCCAGTTTCCCCTCTTGTCAGGAGGGTGGAGAAACCAACAGGCAGTGAAGACATGCTGATGTGCCAAATATAGCAGAAAAGTGGATTAAGAACAGTTAATTTCTGACAGAGTGTACCCCTTTGCATTATCTAGGTCAGTACAGCTTGGGAGATGTCCTATATAGCTGGTGGCCGACGTTGCCTGTTGGCCTCTGTGAAGTGTGAGAGGGGAAGAAAGCAGTTGGTGAAGCATCCCAGGGCTCAGCTGAAATATGCTTATTCAGGCAGTTTGTTTGTGGCTCTTTTTGGAAGCTGATCCAAGCAAATGAATAATCAGGTAAACAGTTTCTTTACATCCTCCTCTCCCCCATGGTTGGGAGAGTTCTCCAGCCTTTGGGAACACAGTGCCCTGGGAGGCAGCTCTGTTAGGGGATGGGGGGATCTGGCAGCAAGCTTCCTGATTAAGAGTAGTCAGACAAAACACCTGGGTCTTTTCAGGGCATCAGTGGTTTGATCCTCACAGTTTGTGCACAAATATTTCCCTTTTTCCAGGGCTGTGCAATCAGGGAAGCAGCATGTCCCTGGGAGAGGTTTCTGCTTTAATTCAGGCTCATCTGTGCAGACACTGCTGCTGCTTTCCATCAGATTGACCTCCTTTCCTGAGAGATGAAAGGGTTAGCTCCTGAGCTGCAGATGCTCCTTTCTACCCTTTCACCCTGAGCCTTCCCTGCTCTTTTCCTTGGTAAGGAAGGCAGGGATGGGGGAGGTAACACTGCAGATCCTGCACTGTACACCAGCCTGGAGACACACTGAGCAGAACCCACACAAAGGTCCTCACATGCTGTGGGCATAATGTAATTAAAACGAGAACAAAAATGAATGTTAGGTGAATCATCAGTGGGTATGGATGTAAATTCACATATTTCTAGTATCTTGTTATGTGTCTGGGGCAGGTCACTTGAACTCTTGTGCCTTTGCCTGTCCCTTTTGCTCCTTGTGCAGCTTAAAGCCTTGCTCCTGACTTCAGCCCAGCCTCTTCATCACCTTGCAGTAACTTTCTGGCATTATTTGTATTCTGGAGCAGGTCACTTCAGTGCCTAGCAGCACCTAGGAGTGTAAGGATGTAGCTTTTTCTGATCCCAACCTGAATTCCTCCAAGGGTTCTTCCAAAAGCATTGAAGAATAGTAAATTTGTAGTCACTTAGATTCCCAGCTATGGAGAAGTCTCAGAGTAATTTAGTTTTGTTGCATTCTAAAGGCCCAGCTTGGAAAAGAGCAGCCCTATACTGTATTCCCAGTAGCCAGTGAGTACATCATCCCACTTTGTCTCTAAATATAACTATGATCCCTAATATGCCTATGTTCTGTTTTCCTTTAATTATTTGTTCCACTTCAGTAGCTTCCCTCAGATTGGTGCAAGTCAGAGATAACTATTATGAACTTCCTAATTATGGTGATATAAATATAAGTCTCATACTCCCAACCTACTGTATTTTGGTTGTGCAGAGAGGAGTGTTTGTTGCCTGCTCTGTTATAGACACCTGAATTTTGTCACCTCACAGGTAGCAGAATGGATGATGGCTTTAGTCTTGCCAGCAACTGATAGAAACCAAACATCAGAAGACATCTCTGACACTGGATTTTGAGATCTGTTTTTTTTATTTGGGCTGTTTCTATTTTATTTCTGCTTCAACATTCCTGCACTTCAGATTCTGAAGAGTTCCATCCTTTCATTTAAGGCCCTGTTTTACTAAAATAACATAGGGAGACAAACAAAACCTTTAATTTGCAGGGATTCCAGCTTGGAGGTTTTGTTAGCAAAACCTTGGTTTAAAGCAGTGGCTTTGTTTCTGTGTCATTGCAGATTCCCTATGCAGCAAGCTTGATCAGGAAAGAAAAGCTCGGCGCACATCTCAGCAAAAGCTAAAGGTGAGCTTGGGAAAGAGGAGGTCTTATTCTGCATGGCCCAGACATCATGTTTTTCTTTGCAAGGCATTGCAAGAATTAAGAGAGTTGTTCTGTTGCACGATGTTATGGATTCTGTTCTAAAAGTTCTGTCTGTGGAGGTAGTGTGCCACGTCTGCAGCTGATAACTGATATGTCTCATGAATGATGAGGCTTCACTGGGGTAGGACATGCAACTAAGAATTGGCAGTTGGGTGAATCCAAGCCTCATCATGCCTGAAAATGTGCTTCTGCTCTCTGGCATCAAGGTCATGTAACTTCAGTGGAAGGAGGGAAACAGCATTGCATTCACCATGGTGTAAAACTTCACATGCCAGTAAGTAGGGATGGGGCTTTCTACTCATCATGGAGCTTCTTCACCTCCAGTAAAGAGCAGGATACTTTGGGAGCTTTACAGAACTACACTGATACTGTCTTCTGTGGTAAAGTCTCCTGCAGATGCCAATTGCCCTGTTGCCCATGTGTAGGGTCTTCCTAAACCCTACACTGACTTTTTTTTTTTAAAAGAAATACTGTCTCCATCATCAGTGGCCTGAGAGATTCCAGTTTTGGATGCTAAAGCCTTAACATATAAATTACATTCCCTTTTCTGGTAACACAGAAAGATCAAGGCTTGGAGACAGACAAAAAGCCAGTAGCCCTGCTATAGTATTATGCCACAAAAGCTGGCTTGTGGATTCAGTGAAAAAAATCCCTGAGGTGGGGTAGGCAGATTAGGGAAAAAAGAGCTGTTTCATATAGAGAGACCTCAGTCCTGCACAAAGCAGAGGTATTTAAGAGAAAGTCTGGGGCATCTGAGAAGGGTTTGATAGTACAGATGATGGAGGTTTGCCTGAGCAATGGAAGAAGCAGATACTTAAAAATAAAAACTTTAGGAGTAAATATAGAGTAATTAGATAACCAGTATCCATGGCCTTGAGCTCTGCCTACTGAGATAAGGAGATTAAGCATCAAGTTGGGCTGTTTTGCCCTCTTGTGCCTACTTTTGTACCAACTGCCAGCATTGTCGAGTCTGCATTAATCTCAGCACTGATTTAAAATAATTCCAATGATCTTAATACCCTGAATAAAGCAGTAATGCCTCTGCAGCTGAGAAGCAGCAGGTCCTGCCCCTCCCTTGTCCCAAGCACTGCTCTGCCATCAAAGTCTGCCTCAGGATGGCAGCAGCAGATGAACAGCACCCTTAGTACCCAGCATCAGGTTTCTATCAGCTGACAAACCCTGCAAGGAAGGTGCTGGCATCCCAGCCACCAGCACTGCCTGCTTGTTGTCTGGGAGTGTGAAGGATGGATGCATTTCTCATGCTGTTTTTTGCTTCCAGTGGCACACCATCCCTGTGGACAAGGGGGGAGAGGGGATTTCTCTAAGTAGGCCCTGGTGCTTTTGCAAGATTGGTTGTTGCTTAAGTGCTAAGCTAAATCAGTCAAGCAGAGAATAGCAGCTATGTGGTTCAGAAGCAATTTCAGCTCCTGGGTGTGCCAAGCAGAAAAGAGATGCCTGGAGAAGAAACCTGTGTGCACACATGGACCACATGACACACACCCAGGGGGTGAAGGTCCATCCCTGTTGCAGAGCATCCACCCAGCTCATGTTCCATGTCTTTTGAGCTTTGTGTTCTGTTCCTCAGCAGGTCTTGTGGTGTTGAGTCAAACTTCAGTCAGTTCTGGGCCCCTCAGTTGAGGAAGGAGATTGAGGTGCTGGAGCAGGTCCAGAGAAGAGCAAGGAGGCTGTGAAGGGACTCGAGCACAAATCCTGTGAGGAAGGGCTGAGGGAGCTGGGGGTGTTCAGCCTGGAGAATAGGAGGCTCAGGGGAGACCTCATCACTCTCTACAACTCCCTGAAATGAGGTTGGAGCCAGGGGGGGGTCAGTCTCTTCTCCCAGGCATCCATCAGTAAGATAAGAGGGCATGGGCTTAAGCTCTGCCAGGGGAGGTTTAGGTTGGATATTAGGAAAAAATTATTTACAGAGAGGGTGATCAGGCATTGGAATGGGCTGCCCAGGGAGGTGGTGGATTCTGCATCCCTGGAGGTTTTTAAAAGACTGATGTGGCACTCAGTGCCCTGGTCTGGGAACCACAGTGGTAGTGGATCAAGGGTTGGACTTGATGGTCTCAGAGGCCCTTTCCAACCCAGCTGATTCTGTGAATTTGCACTTCATCTCTGATGTGTTTCCACATTTCTCTAAAGATACTACCTAGCACAAGTCCCAGAGGATGCTTCTGGAGCAGGTGTAGTGGCATGGAGGTCCATAACAAGTGGTGTCCCCCCGGGGTCAGTATTGGGTCCAGTCCTGTTCAATATATTCAACAATGAGCTGGACAAAGGGATAGGCTGCACCCTCAGCAAGTTTGCTAAGGACACAAAACTGGGAGGGGTGGCTGACACACCAGAGGGTTGTGCTGACATCCAGTATGACCTGGACAGGTTGGAAAACTGGGCAGAGAGAAACCTGATGAAATTAAGTAAGAACAAGTGTAGGGTACTGCATCTGAGGAAATGTAGAGGTTGGGGGCTGACCTGCTAGAGAGGAGCTCTGTGGAAGAAGACCTGGAGAGTCCTGGTGGACAGGAGGATGACCATGGGCCAGCAATGTGGCCTGGGGGCCAAGAAAGCCAATGGCATCCTGGGGTGCATCAGGAAGAGTGTGGCAAGCAGGTCGAGGGAGGTTTATCCTCTCCCTCTACTTTGGTGAGGGCTTATCTGATGTACTGTATTCATGCTGGGTGTTTCAAGGACAAGGAACTGCTGGAAAGGGTACAGAAAAGGGCTATGAGGATGAGTAAGGGTCTGGAACATCTCAATAATAAAGGCTGAGAGGCCTAATTTGGAGAAAAGAAGACTGGGGGGGATCTCAGCAATGCTTATAAATACTGAAAGGGTGGGTGTCAGGAGGATAGGACCAGTCTTTTTTCAGTGGTGCCCTGTGACAGGACAAGAGGTAATGAGGACACACTTGAACAAAAGAATAAGAAGTTCCATAAGTTCCATCTAAACATGAAGAGGAACTTTGCATTGAAGGTGTCAGAGCACTGGCACAGGATGCCCAGAGAGTTGGTGGAATCTCCATCTCGAGGGACATTCAAAACCTGCCTGGACACTATCCTGCAACCTGCTCTGGGTGAACCTTCTCTGGCAGGGGCCTTGGATTAGATGATCTCCAGAGGTTCCTTCCAACCCCTGACATGCTGTGATTATCCCTTTTTCAAGGATTGTGAACAACTGTTTTAATTCTATGAGTAAAGAAAGCTCAAACTTGGGGGTTTAGTGTTGGTATTTTTTTTTTTTTTCCAGAAGCACAGGATCTTTTGCAGCTGTTACCTTGTAAGTTATAACCCACCACTCAGAAACCTGACTTGTATAAAGACTGAGAAAATGGAAAGGCTTGGGAATTTAAAGAACAATCAAATCAGGTTCCTCTGAACCCAAGGACAAGTGACCTCAAAGCATCATGGACAACCATGTAAAATAGAATGTAGCAGCCATTTATTAGTAAAAAGAAAACAACAACAACAACAAAAATTAAAAAAATGCCTGTCCTGGATCTTTTTTGGTGGTACCAAAGTTTAAGTCTGTGTTTTTAGAAGGACTGTGGGACTTGATAGAGAAAATGCTTTTGATGAATTGTACAGATGAGCTGTGAAAGGAACTGCTGATCCTTTCAGTGCCACAAATACTGACAACATCTGCCCTGTTCATCTTTTGCTTTCAAACAGTGATGGTTTTATGGAAAGCAATGTCTTACTGGATGGCCCAGAACTACATTTGGATGGATGGATAGAGCAGCATTAGCCATAAAAAGTGCTTTTTAAAAGCAGATTGGGAATTCTCACACCCCCCCCCTCTCCCTCAGCCCTTTCCTCCTCTGGTATTTTGCCTGCTGTATGAATTAAGACTGTACTCCTCTAGAAATATTTTACAATTTAATATTGAGTGTAATTAAGAATATAATCACTGTTATCAAAAAAAGGTATTTAACTCTGTTGTAGTTTCTTTATCATTCATGTGGATAAAAAGTCTATAATAAAAAAAAGAAAAATATGAGATAATAGTTGACCTTCCCTGTAATTTAATGCTATGCTTACTCCACAAAAGAAAAGAACGGGGAAATTTATCCCCAAGAATGTCTTCTTAGCAGTATTTTAATTCACAAATTATGAGTTGAAGTCTTTTGTGGCAGAACTCCCCTGCCTTTGGTAATTTAGAAAACGTTTGGAAGTAAATCTGGTGGAATTTCAGGAAGTGCCTGGTGGATTTGATTTTAATTCTGTTTCCACATAACTAAAGGGAGACAGGCCAAAGCCATTTGACTTTTGAAGACCACCAGCTGCATTCCTCTAGATCTTTTCCCAATGATGTGCAACACCCCAGTTTTCAGGGCTTTCCTGAGTGGAATTTGTCTTCATGCAGAAGGTCTCAGTGCCAAGCATGGTGTCGTCCTTGACAGTATAGAAGATTGTCTCCACCAACACCAGCATCTGGAAGGGGTTTCAGCCACCCCCAGCACTGGGATATGTTGGAGTGTTGCTCTCTCAATATTTCCCTTGCTCCCAGAAAATCCCTGGGAGATTAAACCAACTTTACAGGGCTTTATAATTCCTTGGAGCAGTCTGACAGACCTGGAAGGCAGGGGAGGAAGGGCACAGCACAGGCTGTTTATGTGTCCTTCTCTGTGAGCTGACAGGACTCAGATTAAAAGACTCATTGAACTGGCAGCATTATGGGTTTTGTAGCATAGAAGAAGAAAAAAAAAAAAGCAATGAAAGCACCAGAAAAGCTGGACCAGGTCAGACCAAGAGTTCATCTGTTCCAGTAGCCTGTTCCCAATAGTGGATAAAATCAGATAATTCGCAAAAGCACACAAGCAGTGAGAGGTATGTTCCTAGAATATTCTTTTAGCTTCTAGTGATTTATGGCTCATGGGTTTTCTGATCTAGAAATGATGTCTTGTTTCTAATAACCCTCAATGGGTTATTTTCTTCCATTAACTCATTCAATGACTTTTTAAAACCTAGGCACTCTTTTACTGACTTATAGCATCCTAAGGCAATCAACTCCACAGCTTAAATACAGGTAAAAAACCCCACAGCTCCTGATGTTTGCAGCTACCACCTTTTATCCTCATTTTATGCCCTGAGCTTCTTGGGTGAGACCATTTGACTACTGGCAGTCCTTGTCCACCTTCTCCATATCAGTTGTGATTTCATAGACATCTATCAAACCTTTTCAGCTGTTTCTTTTCCAGGTCAAAGAGTCATAGTCATCCCACCAACAGAAGCAGTCCCATGGCTTTGAGGCCTTCATGTTCCTTTTCCTGATCAGGTATATCCTTTTTTCAGGTGAGGAATCAGCTGTGCTAGGGTATTCAGGATACTATAAAGTTTAGAGTATAGGGTGAAATTATATTTTTCTGTAGTGAAATGAGGCAACAGGTATTGCTAATTACGAGGTGGGAGGCATGAGCTTGTGTTAAGCCCACCTGTGCCCAATTAAGGTTTACCCCAGCTGTGCATGAGCAGGATTGAGCGACACAAGCTCACGCCTCCCACCTCATAATTAGCAATACCTGATTGCCTCATTTTACTACATTTTCCCATGATGAATGAACTTGACATGATGGTCAAATGTCTCACCACTATAGATCAAAAATTTTGCCCCAGACATAAAGTAATCCCATTGCTCAAGACAAAATTACTGCTCTAATAGCTTCTGAGTGCCAGAGTTCCTGGATGTGGTCAGGCATGCAAAGTAACCTCTTGTCCTTCCCTGTTTGAGACCCAGCCTGTTCAGACCCAGGAGCAGAGAGAGATGAAGGATCTACAGCAAATTTATTTTAGATTTATGTTCAGTTTTGGTCTCCTGGTGTACCAAAAGGATGTGTACAGGCTAGAGAAGGTCCAGAGAAGAACCACAAGGATGATCAGAGGACTGGAGCACCTGCCATATGAGGAGAGGCTGAGAAAATTGGATTTGTTCAGCCTTGAGAAGAGAATGCTCAAGGGAGACCTTATGACCATGTTCCAGTAATTAAAAGGTGGCTCCAAAGAAGATGGAGACTCCCAATTTACAAGGAGTCCCATGGACAAGACAAGGGGCAATGGGCACAAGTTGCTCCTGGGGAGATTCCAATTGAACACAAGAGGAAAATTTTTCCCCCTGAGGACAGTCAGACACTGGAATGGTCTCACAGGAGAAGTGGTGGTGGGAATGTTTTAAGTCTCAACTTGACAGGGTGCTGAGACATTTCATATAAAAAATAATATTAGAAGGGATGGATGGATGATGGGATTGGATGATGATGATGGTTGATGGTTTCATTCATCATCTCATGATCAGATGGTCCTTGAGGTCCCTCCCAACCTGACATTTTATGATTTTGTGATTTTTTTTATACTCCCTGCTCAGGCCACCACGTTCCCCAGTGACCTTCCCCAGCAAGTAAGTAGCATGTCCGGTGTTGGTGAAGTTGGGACACTGGGTATTAAATTCATAACTCACACAACTGATAGGATGAACATGCAACTAATATGCTCCAAACTGAAGGTTCTAACTTCAAGCATTCCTTTTGCACTTGGTTGGTTATGCTAAAGCCCCCAGTGAGGGGAAGTGGAAACACCACTTATCTGATTTGTAACTGAGATATTGACCAAAGCTACAAATGTGAAACACTTGGAACAAATGTTCGTGTGTCTCAGAATTAAGCATGAATTCAATATTTTGTTTAAAAAATAATTTCTCATGCTGATAAAGCTCAGGAACGTGATCCTGGAAAACAAACACAGAGTAGCCACTGCCCAAACAAATCAACTTTGAGAAACACCCAAGCAAGCTTCATATCAGTGGTTGCTTTGTGTTTGCTTTCCTCCTGTGGCCAAGTTTGTACACCTTAAAGTGATGAGGATCCCATTAAACACTTGTGTTTCACAGACTCAACCCTCAACCTTTGCCCCAGCTGGCCTCATAAAGAAGAAATTCTTTTGCTACAAGGGTGGTGAGACACTGGCCAAGGTTTCTCAGAAAAGTTTTGGCTGCCCCATCCCTGGAAATCTTGAAGGCCACATTGGATGGGGCTTGGAGCAACCTGGACTGGTGGGAGGTGTCCCTGCCCATGGCAGGGGGTTGGAACTGGATGATCTTGAAGGTCTCTTCCAACCCAAACCAATCTGGGATTCTATGATAAAGAAAAGGAAAAAAAGGATATGGGAAGATGAATGCAGCAATAGATACAGTTGTATATGCAGGATATGGACCCTAAGGCTGTGTCTACACTAATGTTCCCCTGGATTTAACCTCCCCTATATACTAATGTTGTGGTGGTAGCCCCACAGGGATGTGTTTGAGCCCACCCATGTCCTGAGGAGCAGCTCCCTACATGGATGGGGAGTCAGCCCAGCCCCACAGCCTCTCCCAATGGTGGTTTGGATGTGGCCCCTTGAGCTGAAAGGTTTTGTGGTGTGGGGGCAGCTCTTGGGTGCCACATGGGAGGGGTCCCAGCCACGGTTAATTGACTGGTATGGGTCAGCCCTTATTGTTGCTGTCCTTATAAAAGTCACATTTGAGCGGAAAATAGACATTCAGCTTTTCTTACACATGATGTGCGGCTTGTCAACACCTTTAAGAAACCTGTGTGGTTGACCAAATATTAGTTCTACAGCTGCCACCATGAGAGAGGCAAACAGGAATAGCTGTCTGATCTTAGCTTTAGCCTTTTTTTCATCAATATCCCCTGAGATTGACAAAAACCACAGCACAGGCTACGTGGTCTGCAGGGATTTGAATTTTCTTGGTGCTTGAATGGACAATAAATAATTACAGAAAGCTCACCAGTGCTTGACAGTCCTTTATTTTTTGCTCCCCACAGAGTTGGGTTTCCATGAACTGCCCACAACACCTCCAAACTCAGCTCTGTCCTTCAGATGTGGTGGTGTTTCTCCAGGACTTAGGATATAACCTCATTTGTTTCTGAGGTACTTTAGCACAGTTATTTATGCTGAAGAAGTGCACCAAGCATAAAGGTATGTGGTCCTCTGTCTTTTGTCTTCTGTGAGGGATTAAAGCTCAGCTTTCATCAAAATGTATTCTTCCTTTTTCATAATTCTGCTGTAAAACTTGAAAGCAGTTGGGCCAAAAGTTGTGTATGAATTTTGCAGTGCACAAAAAAAAACCCCCAGCACCTTCACAGCAAACCTATATTTTTTTAGGCTGTATCAACAAGGAATTAATAAAAACAAACCCCAGGATTTGCTCTGACCCTCTTGGATAAAAATTCTACCCCCTGGACTTTCAAACCAGAATCAATCTGCTAAGCAAAACAGTTGGGAGTGGTCCTGTAGGATGTCTCACTATTATGTTATCATCTTCCATAGCTTTTATTCCTCTTAGGGGTTTTTCCTTGGAGTTTATATCCAGATGAGCATGGCAGGGGGGCTGGAAATAAAGGATCTTCTAGGTCCCCTCCAATCCAAACCATTTTATGATTCTAAATGCATTTTGACACAATTTTACTCAACTGGCTTGGTGTATTCAGTACATTTTTGAGAGGGCTTTTTTCACTAGGGTAAGATTATAATTGATACTTACACTGATATAATGTAAGTAAGCATAATTGCATATAATGTAAGTATATGATAAACCATAACATAGAATGGTTTGGGTTGGAAGGGTTTCATCTACAAACTGCTACCCAAATAGTCACTAATAAATCCCAGAGCAGGCAAATAACCTGCAGCCAATCTAGGAAGCTGAGGCCCTGCATACAACTCAGATTCTTGTGCCCTGTGTTGGGTGCCTCTTCAGCTACGTCCACACTTGGCTGGCTGCCCTGGTCTCAACTGGTTTGTTTCACCTGTGCTGGCAGTTTGCAGTGGTGGACTGCACCCAGTCCATGTGAGATAAGGTGTTCCTGCAGGAAAATGCTGCCTCCTCCACTGGAGGATCTCAAACTTCTCCACAAAACTGGAGTCAGGTGGATACTGGGATAAAAAAAGAGAAAAATTATTAAGATGTTATTCAAATATTCAAAGCATCCCATTGGGTTTTTTTCCTGTAATGTCTCTGAAAGTGCAGTGAATTTCCATTCTCAAGAGGTGTTTGTAGAATGTGTCCCAGCCACTTCCATCATGTCTTCACACTGGACATGATGGAGGGTTTTAAGTACCATCCAGGAGAGATCTCCAGTTGCTTGCAAGAATGAGATCTGCTGTGTATTTAGCATCTTTTCCCCTCAGGACACAGTCTGAGTTCCAAGGAAGTCAAGAAAGAGACTCCCCTTGACTTTGGTGAGCTCTGGATCAGACTCAGAATCACAAAGGGGTTATAAAGCACTTGAGGCTTTGGTCTGAGCTTTCTGTTTGTGCAATAAAAGATGGGAAGCACTGGCATCTGACCCAAAATTAAGTCCTCCCTTCTTAGGAAGGCTCTTGTGGCATGTATGACACAGGAATGTTTCTTAATGTCATGCTTGCTTTGTCTCAAAGCCAAGTAAAAGGCCAATGATGCCCTGAAGAAGGGAAAGAAGCTATTTAGCTGCTAAGTGTCCTCCTCCTTGGATGGTACAGGATGGATAATTTGTGTGTGGCTTGTCCATAAACACACCCAGATATTTCTGCAGGCTTGCTCCCTGCTGTCCACCTCTCTGTAAAATCTGTTTAATGTCATTCATCCTCTGTTTCCTTACACCACAGATAAAAAAATCACAGCCGTGGTCATTACCTAACCATACTTGGTGACATCTGAAAACCTTGCCAAACAGTCTCCAGGGGATTTGGAAAGGTGCTCTGCTCCTGTTCAATACCAGCAGTGAGGCAAGAGGAGCTGAAATTGTTTGGCAGATATTTATCATGGGCTAGCAGAAAAAAAAATGCATCAATCTCTGCTGTTGGTTTTGAACCACCTGCCAGCCTGGAGGGTATTGATGTATTCTGTGTGAATGGATTAAGGAGTCTCCACCCTAAGGCACCACTCCTTCTCTGACCACAAAGCCCAGGTAATGGCATTTTTCTTCACCAGATATCTCAGGAAAAGACTGACACCCACCCCCTGGCTCCAACCTCCTCTCAGGGGGTTGCAGAGAACCAGAAGGTCTCCCCTCAGCCTCCTTTGCTCAAGGATCAACACCCCCAGGTCCCTCGGCTGCTCCTGGGCAGACTCCTGCTCCAGACCCTTCCCCAGCTCCGTTGCCCTTCTCTGGACACACCCCAACCCCTCAATGTCCTTCTTGTCCTGAGGGGCCCAGAACTGAGCCCAGGATTCCAGGTGCAGCCTCCCCAGTGCCCAGAACCTGCTGGTCACACAGTGCTGACACAAGCCAGGATGCTGGTGGCCTTCTTGGCCGCCTGGGCACACCCTGGCTCATATTCAGATGAATCAACCAATACCCCCAGGTCCTTTCCCTCTGGGCACTTTTCAGCCACTCTGCCCCAACCCTGTAGCATTGCCTGGGATTGGTGTGACCCAAGTGTAGGACCCAACACTTGACCTTGTTGAACCTCATACAATTATCCTCATCCCATCAATCCAGCCTGTCCAGGTCCCTCTGCAGAGCCTCCCTACCCTCAGATCAACACTGCCTCCCAACTTGGTGCCATCTGCAGAGTGACTGAGGGTGCACTCCACCTCCTCCTCCAGATCATTGTTAAAGTACAAATTATGGACAGGTTAGGTCCTAACCATTACATAGAGATCAGTTGTAAAAGCTGGTTCCTGCCCTGGCCCAACAGAGTCCACCTCATTTTGTGTTACAGTATCTACATGGAAGGAACGGGTCAGTATTTGATTTAATTATGTTCCGTCTGTGTAAGAAAGTGCTGGAAAATAAATAGCTACTGTGTGTGTCACATTTGAAAGGCACTAAATACATTAAAAATCCCTTTTTCTCAATAGGGTTGGCTAGTAATGCCCTGGAAAGATTTCTGTTACTGTAGCATCGTTATCCTTTTCAAAAGAGAAACTCTGATCAGTGGACTGCGCCTTCCTGTGGTCTCTTAAATTATTCTTTGGATAGTTAAGCCTCTCATGTGATGCTGCAGCATGGCAGTGTTAAAAAGGATCAGGTGTCTTTAGAAGATCCATATCTTTCTATTCTGGTTTGAAAGGAAAAAAAATTGGGTATTCAAAACCCACTGGGGAAGAGTTGAGAGACAGCAACTGGTCTGAAGGTCACCATGTGACTGGTGTGGCATCCAGGGGTCTCTGAGTTAATTTAAGCATGATGCTGACCTCTCTCTCTCCAGAGATTGCTGCATGTATCTTCTTAATGCTTTTCTGCCTTATGCAACTGATTCATTCTTTCTGGAAAGTCATGCAAAAATTACAGAATAGAGTTTTGAGCATTTTTGCACATTTGATTTTGGATCCTTTGGCAGTTCTGAAGTGCTGATTGCTTCTTTACACCCTCAGTAACAATGCAGCTTTTTTAAGGTAGGTCCAAAATGATGACAGTTGAACTTCTCTCACATGAAGCTGATGATCTGGGGTGGTATGAGGGTGGCAGCTGAGTTGGCATGAGAAGGCCAACTTCTGAAAGTTTTATACCTGAGAACTTAGAATTTCCTTCTGGACTTACCCAGCATTGCTCCTGGACAGGTTGGATTTTGCCTTCTCTTAAGCAAATTATGGAATCATAGAGTCTCAGGTTGGAAGGGACCTCAAGGACCATCTGGTCCAGCCCTTCTAATATTATTGTTTATCTGAGATGTCCCAGCACCCCATCGAGCTGAGACTTAAAACTTTCCAAAGTGGGGGAATCCACCACTTCCCCTGGGAGACCATTCCAATGTCTGACTGTCCTCATGGGGAAAGATTTTCCTCTTGTGTTCAATTGGAATCTCCCCAGGAGCAACTTGTGCCCATTGCCCCTTCTCTTGTCCATGGGACTCTGTAAATCAGGAGTCTCCATCTTCTTTGGAGCCCCCCCTTTAAGGACTGGAACATCATAACAAGGTCTCCCCTGAGCCTTCTCTTCTCAGTCCAACCTATGAATGTAACCACGAGGTTGCTTGGCAGAAAGGTGCCTACCAGAGAGAATATCCTTTAAAATGTGGCTGAGGAGATGCTTCAAAAGCTGTTTTAGGGGGGTGGGAAGCAAGTGAAAGCATCTTTTTTATCATCGCTGAGGCTCACAGCCTCCAGGAATTTGGGTATATCTGCTTTCAAGGAGGTTGACAGGGTTTGAACCCCCTTTACAGAAACAGACTCCCAGATTAGTTTGGGTTGGAAGGGACCTTCAATATCATCCATTCTCACCCCCCTGCCATGGGCAGGGACACCTCCCACCAGCCCAGGTTGCTCCAAGCCCCATCCAACCTGACCCTGAACACTTCCAGGGAGGGAGCAGCCACAGCTTCCTTGGTCAAGATCTTCCTTTAAGATCTCAACTGTTTGTTTCCAGATTATTTTTTTTTTTTTTTTTTTTGGTGTATTAGGTGACATTCAGTCCTACTGTAAGACCCAGACATTAGCTGCATGGGGATATTTCATAACAAAGTTCCAAAATGCCTTGGACTGCAGTTACAGCTTCACAGCACATGAACACAGCATCGTGTTCTTGCAAACATTTGTTATTATGCAGGATTTCAAGATATTTGTTTAACTTAGGTATTTATTGATCATGGAAAAGAAAAGTCGGTACCAAGCTGCTTTTAGATGAGGGTAAAGAAGCCTAAACAAAGCTCTTTACTCTTTACTAAGCTGCACTGCAGCAACTGATCTTCCTCTTCAGCCAGTGCTTGCTGCCCAGCCCTGCTTCTTGCTACTCACCAGCAAGGCTCTTTCTACTGACCAATTACCTGTTGAAACGTTTCAGTGTGACTAAGATAAAATAAAGGCCTCGTTAGTGAAGAAATAAAATTATCCTTAACCACGTAGTGAATGTATTAGAACATTTAATTCAACTTCAATTGCAGTGGCGCTTCTTTCTCTCTCCCCCACCCTGGGTGAAGTTCTGGTCCAGGCTGATAGACTCATTCCTTCTGTCAGAGCCATGAGCCCATGGCCAAGATGAGTTCAAGAAGAGGTGGGTTATAAAATCCCAGTCAGATCTGGGATAACCCCATAGTGAGCCCTTTCCTTCCCTTTTGGCACTGTATGGTGTGTACCATGGAGGAGAGGGGGATGAAGAGCAGAGGAGGATGGTGTGGAGAGGTCCTAAGAGGACCGGGTCCTAAGAGGACTTGGGTGTTCAGCATGGAGCAAAGGAGGCTGAGAGGAGACCTTCTCACTCTCTGAAAAGAGGTTGGAGCCAGAGGGTGTTGATCTCTTCTTTCAAATTACAAGGGAGAGGACAAAAGGAAATGGCCTCAAATTGTGCCAGGGGAGGTTTAGGTTGGATATGAAGAACAATTTCTTCACTGAAAGCATTGGCTCAGGCTGCTCAGGGCAGTGGGGAAGTCCCCATTCCTGAAAGGATTTAAAAAGCCATGGAGATGTGGTGCTGAGTGGTTTAGTGGTGACATGGTTTAGTGGTTGGCTTGGCAGTGCTGGGTTAATAGTCGGGCTCAATGATCTTAAAGGTCAACCAAAACAATTCTATGATTCTAGGAGAAGACATGGAGTGAGAAAAAGCCCTCAGGTTGGGAGGCCATCTGCTTGGAAAGATGGGATGAGGAGCTTGCTCATTTTTTATGCCTTTTCCTCCAGAGCACTGTGGTGATGGTTGCACTGGGGAGGGATGAATTACAAACCACTCAGCTCTTGTTGCTGTTTCTGGATTCACAGATGGAGTTTTTGAAGTCTATGAATTTCTGCTTAAAATGCCTTTGTTTCCTCTCTCCCTTCTGGAAATGAAAATAGGTGTTTTCATGAAATTTGTGAGTGAAAACAGGGCGTGCTGCCTTGTGGTGCCAGCTTGGGGGAGTTCTGAGAAGTCATCCTCTTGTATAGGACCTGTACAGCTTGGTGTACCTTTTAGTACCTTATTGGCTGTTGTTCCAGAGAACATTTTGTTTGTCTCAAGTGCTTATTCTGTTCTGCTTAATGTCACTGAACCTTGCATTTGATCACTAACAAAACAATTTAGCAAACAAGCCTTAACACTTAAGATAAAAATTTTTTCCTCTTGAGCCAAGAAGCAACGTCACAGAGACCTTTCTGGGTAAACAGAGCATGGATATGAGTCAGTGTGTGCCCAGGTGGCCAAGAAGGCCACCAGTATCCTGGTTTGTGTCAGCACTGTGTGTCAGTGTGTCAGCACTTCTATTATTCATAGAATATTATTCTATTCTATATATATATATTCTATAATATTCATAGAATATTATTCTATTCTATTATTCTATTATTCATAGAATAATAGAAAGTTAGGGGTTGGAAGTGACCTCAAAAGTCACTTAGTCCAAATGATGATGTCCTCCTGCCCATGGTACAGTGAAGAACAGCTAAGCCAGGCTGCAAGAAGCACCAAAATGAAGCATGTTTGAAACTCAACCCTCAAGTGGTCACAACCAATCAACAGCTCAACAACACCTCCTTAAATTCCTGCCTCGTTCCTTCTAGTGTGAAAACCAGGTTGCTCCATGTTAACACCCAAAAAGCAGAGACAGGGCTCAGGCTTCTTGGGGTTCTGTAGTCACTCCTTGATCAGGAGTGGGTTTTTCCTGCCTGGAAAGCACCTGAACCTGCCCTTTCCACCCAGCCTGCTGGAGAAGACCCAAAGCCAAGCACACATGGGACACAAAATGATTCTGCAATGACCCCTGAGAGGAAGTTTTGCTGGAGGACTTCAGATCCAGCACACCAGGAAGGATCCAGTGCCCAACAAAACCCCTGTCCAGCTCCTAGGTGTAGTCCAGCTGTGTCTCCTGCCCCACCAGTAGATGGTGAAAGGATTTGCTTAAAGGATGGTGAGTAAAGACTCTCCTTGATACACCTCCCCACTTCATTGATTGGCTGTACGGAAGAGATTATTCCACCCTAATAAAAGACATGGGGAGAAGAAAGCAGTCAAGAGAGGGAAATGAAGTGAGCAAGGAGTCTGCAACCCTTCAGACCACCTTTGCTTTCATGCAAAGCCTTAGCAGCACACTGCTGACAGAAGGATCTCCAGCAATCACAAGGTAACCCAGAAATTTTGCCCTAGATTTAAATGCCTGTGGCTTATTTTCTTAGCTTTGTTTTTTCAAGCTGAAGGGTGAGGCTGAGGGACTCCTTAGGACATCTTACTGATGTGAGAAGAAGAGGTTGTATCATTGGGGGGCTGGAGGACTCTGTAGTAAGCAAGTGACCTTCCATTTTCCAGCTTTTCTTGCATTAGGGGAAATGTCACCTGTGATCCTGAAACAGCTTTTGGGGCAAGATTTGAGTTTATTCTCAGACACATGTGCTAATGGATAAAAGGCAAAGCACGGACAGTCCAATTAGCTCCAAATTATGCTGTTTGGTTTTTGTGTCCAAGCTTTATAAAAGCAGGAGTTGTTGCAGATCCCTCTGATTCAGGTTGGTAGGAGGAGTAATGGGTGTAGTGATAGAGCAAGGGGTGAAGGTTTTAAACTAAAAGAGGGGAGATTCAGACTAGATATAAGGAAGAAATTTTTCCCAATTAAGGTGGTGAGACCCTGGCCCAGATTGCTCAGAGAGGGGGGAGATGCCCCATCCCTGGAACCATTCCAGGTCAGGTTGGACGGGGCTCTGAGCAACCTGATCCAGTTGCATATGGCCCTGCTGACTGCAGAGCTTGGTCTGGATGGCCTTGAAAGGTCCCTTCCCACCCAAATTATTCTGTGATTCTGTGTCACACACAGTATTTCAGTCTGAGCAGCATTTCAGAGCTGGTCTCATCCCTCATATAAAGGTGAGTGTGGGTTTGGCTTGGCTATTTTCCTACAGGGTTGTGTTTTCTTCAGTCATTCACTTTTTTCTTATGCAACCTGTGGCCACAAAGACTCTTGCCAATAATTCCATTTTAAGCTTATTGACACAAAGAGACTAGAATTTAAAATGCAATATCTCAGACCTCAGATACAAGCTCCTTTGATACCCGAGAACATACTGGCAGGCAATTTCTTCTTGCATTTATTAACTGGATGGCACCAGGTTATATATCTCATGATTCCACATTGCATTTTTCTGCTGGAGAGAATAAAATAAGGATTGGACATCTCCATGTCACACGTGCAAGCTGGAAATGCGTGTGTGCTTGTCTGTGTGTTTGTGTGGCAGTATTAGCACAAGGTGACACCTCAACCTGACTCAAGCACTTGTTTTTTATCCATTATATTTCCCAGTAATAAGACATGTCCTAATTTTAAGCTTTTACAAGTGGAATCGTATCATGGGGAAGGCATAAAATCAAGAGGCAGGAGATCTGCTCGAAATTCAAACATAAATGACAAATGTTAGCCTCAGTTTCCCTCTCTCAACAATAGGTTAATGATCCAGCCCTGCCTCACAGGCTTGTTGTGAAGAAAACTTCACCCATCCTTTTGAGAATCTCAGTGATGGGTTGAGGGTTTTGTTGTTATTTGCCACAAAGCAAGAAACTTTATTTTGGGCCCCCTGTTATTTTTCCATCTCATTGTTGGTCATTCCTAGTTACTTTGGCTCAGTTTTTTGTTTTGTTTTGTTTTTTTTTTTTTTAAGAGGAGGTAAACACTCCACTTCTGGAGACAATAAATGAAAATATTTAAACCGGGTTTAAGAATCTGGGGCTCTGTTACCTTTTCTGCTAAATTCTCCCTCTGTGTCCTGGGACAAATTGGCTGAGATTAGATAAAAGTGTGTACTGAGAGTGTGATGCCAGGGTCCCTGCCAAGAATAGATGCTGCAGACAAACCTGAAGTCCCTTATGAGGAAGTTCCCTTATGAGGAAAGGCTGAGGGAGCTGGGTCTCTTTAGTTTGGAGAAAAGGAGACTGAGGGGTGACCTCATCAATGTTTTCAAATATGTAAGGGGTGAGTGTCAGGGAGATGGAGTTAGGCTTTTCTCAATGGTGACCAGTGATAGGACAAGGGGTAATGGGTGTAAATTGGAGCATAGGAGGTTCAAGTTGAATATCAGAAAAAATTTTTTTACTGTAAGGGTGACAGAGCCCTGGAACAGGCTGCCCAGGGGGGTTGTGGAGTCTCCTTCACTGGAGACATTCAAAACCCGCCTGGACACGTTCCTAGGCGATGTACTCTAGGGGGCCCTGCTCTGGCAGGGGGGGTTGGACTAGATGATCTTTCGAGGTCCCTTCCAACCCCTAGGATTCTATGATTCTATGATTCTATAAGTCAAACTCAAGGCACCTGGGGAAGTTCATTGTTTTAAGACAAACATCCAGGGTTTTGATGTCAGATTCAATTCTGCATTTTGTGTCTGTCTCATCTGCCTTTGATTCCCCTCCTCCCCCAAGTCTGCAAAGTGGTGAGAGAGCAGAATCCGTCTCAGGAGGAAGTTGTAAAGATAATTTGATAAGATGGTGAAATGCTCAGATTGAGTATTTATGCCTCGGTCATAAACTGATCTAAAATAAATGTGCTGATCTTGATTAAACTGCCATCTGAATGTCTGCTGGCTTTGATTTTCAGAATGGTCCATGCTGGGGAAGAAGGTTTCCACAACCCGTTGGTTTCCAAGGAAGAAGGTGGTTTACTTTCCTATTTCTTAGCTTTTTACATCTGTTTTGCAGTGTTTTATTCATATTTATTTACTCCTGAGAGGTGCCAGGCAATAGGAGTCTTATCAAGTATGTAAGGTAGCAGGTAAAGAGTCTTGAATGGGCTCAGAAAAGTATGAATTAATCAGCCACGTTAGACACATTTCTGTTGGGGTTTTAGAGGGGGAAGATTGGTGGAAACAAAATGAGATCTTGCAGTAGAAGAGACTTGGGGAGCAGGATAGACAGGGGACATAAATCCCATTTTGCTCCATTAAGTTTGGAATTAAACCCAAGAGCCAAAAAAGATGGAGACTGAAATTTATATGGGTGGAAGTGAATGGAAAGTGCTGGCTTGAGAGGTGGTAGGATTTGGGATCCTGCCATGGATTTACTGTGAATAGGTGGATAATGTGAAATAACTTTGTGGTCTAACAGTGCCAGGTGGACTTGTCCACCCAGAGATCCATGAGAATGGGGTTTGGCCCAGCAAAGCTTTGTACTTTGGAAGGTAAAGACCCATGAATTAATAAACTGAGCTGTGAGATGTTTGAAGAAAAAGGAGTTTCCCAGGAGCACCTTCCTAAGGCAGAGCTGGTCACCCCCCTCCATGCACAGCTGGCAGCAGGACAATCAGCACGTGCAGCATGTCACAACCATTTCACAAAGAGCTGCATGTCTTAAAGCCATTTGCTGGCAAAACTCACCTGTGATTTCCATACTCTCTTCAAGGTTCACCACCATCTACTTATGAAATTGTCATGGTGTCTCTCAGTGGAAGCCTCTTGCTGTTGGTTGCCATCACCATAGCAATAAGTGTTCTCTGGAGGTGAGTAACCCAGGGAAGTGAGAGCAGCAATTAATTCTTCCAGGAGCCAAATGTGATCAGGGAGTGCAGGGGAAGAGCCTGCAAAATGCTAAGTGCTTCTTGGGGTCCTTCTTGATGCAGGCTCTTTCTCCATCAGCCTGCAGCATGGCTCATTAATGGTGGTTGGGTGCTTGGGTAATATCAATTTAGGCTCAGAGAATGGAATCAGTTGGAAAAAACCTTGAAGATCATCAGGACCAACCCTTAACCCAGCACTGCTAAGGCCACCACTGCCCCATGGCCCTCAGCACCACATCTCCACAGCTTTGAAATCCCTCCAGGGATGGGGACTCCACCCCTACCCTGGGCAGCCTGGGCCAGGCCCTGACAACCCTTTTGTTAAAAATGCTGACTCGATGTATCAACAATAAAACTTTTTATTGAGAGAAATATAAGTAAAGCAGCGCGCTGCAGCATGCTGGGCGGCCGGGGAGTCGCAGCTCTACCAACCGGCTCGCAAGTTCAATAATGTAAAACCGGTTCTTTTATACTTTTCGTAAACCCCTTCCCCTTAGTCTCTTATCAGTTTATCATTGGTTTTCGTTTCGCGGGCTCTCCCAGCATTGGTTCTTGTTTCGCGGGTTTTGTTCTGTTCCTGAGGGAATTCTTCGCAGGCTTTGTCCTGTTGCTGAGGGAATTCTTCGCGGGAATTTTCGTGGGCTTTTGCGGTCGGCCCCCTCTTCTTATTTTTCTGACTTTTCTTCCTTATAAGTACGCTTAAACATACACTTTAAGATAACAGGATATAACATGCTATTTCAACAAACAGCCTAGGCAACCATTATTAAATTGAAAGATACACTCAACAAAACAATAAATTACAATTTTAAACCTCTATTTTTTACACTTTCCAGGGAGAAATTGTTCCCAAGCTCCAATCTAAACCTCCAGGTCAATTCCTCTTGTCCCATCCCTTGTTCCTTGGAAGCAGAGCCCGATCCCCCCTGGCTCCAACCTCCTCTCAGGGGGTTGCAGACAGCCAGAAGGTCTCCCCTCAGCCTCCTTTGCTCAAGGATCAACACCCCCAGGTCCCTCAGCTGCTCCTGGGCAGACTTCTGCTCCAGACCCTTTCCCGGCTCCGTTGCCCTTCTCTGGACACACTCCAACACCTTAATGTCCTTTTTGTCCTGAGGAAAGAGGGGAAAGAAAACCTCCCTCTTCTCCTGAGGGAAGAACCCCGCAGGGAGGGGGGGAGGGGGCGGGGTTCTCCTCCTCCCCTCCCCCGTCGCTCGCCACGTCCCGCTCCCGCCCTGTGGTCTTATGGCGGCGTGGGGCAATGGCGTTCTCTCTGTACTCTCTGCTTCAGGCAGCCCTCCTCATCATCAATGCCATCGCTGTCTTACACGAGGAGCGGTTCCTCCGCCACGGTATGAGACGGATCGGTGAAGGGGGGGAGAAAGGAAATCCTGGGGCAGACCCGGCCCTGGCCCTGCCGCTTCCTCCCCTCACAGGCCGGCTCGGGGGGGGCCTGGTGAAGGGAAGGAACCGCCCCGGGACGCTGTAGC
The DNA here is from genome assembly GCF_036169615.1 of Heliangelus exortis. Classification (NCBI taxonomy): domain Eukaryota; kingdom Metazoa; phylum Chordata; class Aves; order Apodiformes; family Trochilidae; genus Heliangelus; species Heliangelus exortis. The sequence continues at coordinate 8,082,362 of NC_092453.1, read as the reverse complement.
GGGAAGGTAACAGGGGGGGGTTGGTGGGTAGAATATCAAAGAATTGCTTTGATGTTTTTAGGCTGGAAGTCAGGTTTTCTCCCTGTGTGGTTTCATTCCGTAATTCCTCCTTTTTTTTTTTCTTTTTTTCCCCCGCCCCCCTGTTTCCTCTCCATTTTGGGCCGTGTTGTCACAGCTTGAGGTGATTTCTTTCGTCTTGTGCCTTTTTCTCACTGAGGTTTCTCAGCTTTTACACCGGCATTTCTGCGGTGCTGAAGGGTGATCCCCCAGGTCGGGCATCCTCGGCCATTAAAAGAAGACAAAACCCCACAAAACACAGAAAAGACACCGACACAAAGAGCTCCAATGCCCCAGGGAAAAAAAAAAAAAAAAAAAAAAAAAAAAAAAAAAAAAAAAAATTGACCCATCGTCTGAGGTTACCCAATATCCTCATCCAGGGAGTCCTGACATCTCGAGGTCATGCTGAGCTTGGAATTTTTGGCTGGAGTGCTGATGGTTATCCCAGTAGGATTCACTGTGAGGAATTTGGTTTGGGGTTGTCTTTTGCTTCCTCGATGAGCAAGCAGCTGGAGGAAAAGGGAGATTTGGAGAAAACCAGGATGGGTTAATAAGCCACTTTAGACTCAGGAGAGGGGAATAACTCCCAAGTTCATCCAAGTGGGAAGCAGAAGCTGGTAAGGGAGAGGACTCATCTCCTGCCCCCAGCAGAGTGAGGGAGATAAGGAAGGGGAAAAAAATAATCCCTTTAAAGTTGTCCCTGGAGAAGAGAAACTTAGAAGTTGCACAGTCCAGTTTGGAATACCAACAGCCACTCCCTTCCCTGCTCCACCCATCCCCAAACAGGTCAGGGCTGTGACCAGCAAGACTCAAAAAGTCCCTGGTCCTGTCACTAGGTCCAGGTGTTCTGCCTCAGTTATATTGCTTTAAAATCTGACTGTGACATAAAGTGAGTCAGTGTGTAGTTTGTCTTTCTGATGTTAGTTCTGGTTAAACTCACTGATCTTAAATATCTTTTCCAACCAGAACGATTCTGTGACATGAGGAAAGAGCCTCAAGCTGTGCCAGGGGAGGTTTAGATTGGAGCTTGGGAACAATTTCTCCCTGGAAAGGGTTGTCAGGGCCTGGCCCAGGCTGCCCAGGGAAGGGGTGGAGTCCCCATCCCTGGAGGGATTTAGTGACAATATTGCCGATAGCATTTGTTGCATGGTTTTTTTTGGTTTTCCTAACATTTCTGACTGTTTTTATGTGACACAGTTGGCTGGGGAAGTGATCAAGGGATCGGAGGATTTGGAGAGGAACCTCGAATTAAAGCACAGCTAACGAACCTCATCCGGTCTGTACGGACTGTCATGAGAGGTGTGGTGACAATCTTTTGTTTAAACAGCTTGTTTAAACTTTTGTTTAAATAACTTTAAACTTTTGTTTAAACTGTTAAACTAATGAAGTTTAATTTGTTACTTTAATGAAGTGCCATCAGCCTTTTGACTCTTTTCCTTTGACCAAACAGCTGTGATTTCTTCTCCTCATCTCCACTCTCTCCTTCCTTCACGCCTGTGGAGGAGGGCCCAGGTCCCAGCTAAGCTGCCCTAAGTTTGATGCAAAGTGTAAAACATTCCCTGACTCCCAAGTTGTGGTTCTGCTGCTAGGTCTTGTCTGTCCTCCGAGTTTGGGAGCTGGGGGGAAGCTCAGTGATCAGTTGGAGTGTGCAAGTAGCTTCACCTTGGCTAAATTCAATTTTATGGGGTGTACCTGGTGAGGGAAATGTAATTCCTGGGGTTCTTAAAGGTACGTCAGCCTTACGTGCCTCAAAGGATAGGGGGGAGGGAAAGACAGACTTAAAATTATAAATTACTGATAATTTTCTTCACTATAAAATTTCTTCTATAGGTGATGATAATGAGGAAGTAACAAATGTTACCTCTCTTGCCCACTGCAGAATTAAAACTGGTACATTCATTCTAAAACACAGCAAACCCAAGGATAGAAGCTGACTTTGGGTTCATTTGGAGAAAATTAGGTTAAAGTTAAAACATGATGGGTGACAGAAAAATACTTATGCTCTTGCTTGCTACTCATTTTTAGTATCCTAGGCTTTGATCCTGGCTCCTTCCACTAATCCTGATTTTTGCATAAGAAAATGAAGTGTCTTGTGTTTTTTTTTTTAATTTCAGTAGATTCCACTCCTTAAAAAATAGTACAAAACTCTGCTGCCCTGTGATATGGAAAAGAAGCATTTCACCGTTACTCTTCTTTCTCCACAGTGCCATTAATAGCAGTGAACTCAGTTACAGTCATTCTCCTCCTGTTGTTTGGGTGAAGAGACCCTGAGCCAAATCTGGTGGACATCCAAAGATGCACATTGCTGACCATCACTGCTCTTGAGTTTTCTGGGATCCAGCACGATTTAGCTGTCAAAATTGACAAATTCAAGATAAAACAATAAAGACACTATTTCTATTTATCCCATTTCCTCATGCTCACTTGCAGTCTCATTAAACAAGATACTGGGATCAATGCAACAACGCAAGAACGTGTTGGACTGTGAGCAGTTCTGTTGCTGCCTGTTAAATACTGTCAGCTGCCTCATAACACATTGCAGTTTTTGTCAGCAGGATGCAGTTTCTAAATGTCTCGTTACTCAGGGATGAATTTCCTTCAGTACACTTCCCAGTTTCTTTTGAAATTAAGGGAAAACAGTGATGGTTTTTGTTTTTAATTTCAAATGCTACTGCAGTACAGTTTAAGAGAAGTCAAATTAGGCTCTGCAAACATGTTAAAAAATTATTGAAGTACAGTTGGGATATTGAAGGAGATAAAACTAACTGGGTTGAGTCCTGACTCAGTTCACATTGGAAGTTGGTTGTTCCTGGTTTGATTGAGACCAGGATTTTTCTCTTGGTGTTTAATGGACTTTTTCAAGAATGTGTCACTCTGATGGTGAAGAGAATTGAAAATAGGTGGAATTGCTATGCAAAATCTGAAAAAGCTGTACCTAAACCTGGTTGACTCTGTTAATGTAGACTAGCAGGTAATATTAGTAATTAGCATTTGTCACTGTTCTGTCAAGGATTATTATATTAAAATACATGTTAAACTTCTGTGTGGTGATCAGTGTGTTGTACTCTGAGCTTGGGTAGTGTGGGAGGGGAAATCTTTGTTAAAAAAACAGTGAATTTGCAGCCTCTTCTGTTACTGCTGTTTCATCTGCCTTCCATCTCCCTGTGTTGAATTAAAAGCTTCTGAATTTGAAACTGGGCATGGTCTGGCAGTTCTGTCTCAGAGCATATTGCTAATTAATCTTGGCTCAATTAAGACTTTCTGGGTTAGGTCTGATGTTATGTACCAAGTCTGAATTGCAGGAGGCTGATGCTCATGTACCCTTCAAGAAAATTAAGTAAAGTCTTATGTCTGTTCCTCTGCTTAAGTATTTTAGCTTCTGTTTTAAAGTGGGGAAGGCCAAAGGAAGCCTGGCCCTTACATTACTTGAAAACAGCTTAGTTTATCATCTCTTCTTCTGATGTCTTAATGACTAAAGCATACGCTGTTGCATACAAAAATAAATCTGTAAAATGTGTAAATGGACTTAATGATTGTCAGTTGCAGTGCTTAGCAGAGTAATGTGTATCCAGGAGGAGAGTTTGATGTTATTTCCTTTTTTTTTTTTTTTTTTTTTTTTTAGTGAAAACTTGTAAATAAATTTTGCATTTCTAAGTTAAGCACTCTCTTTTGTAACTTGCTCTATACCTGGGTGCAGTGGGAGCATCCCAGAACTCGGCTTCATCCTGTTCCAGGTAACAGTTATTGTTCCTACATGAAATACTTTTCCATCCCTGTGGCACCTGTGAGTACCATCTCTCTGCTAAGGAGCTGCATTTTGGTTTATGTAGCAAACCTAACGAGCCATGGGAACATGAGCCAAAGGCAGAATAGGATCCTGTTAGCTTTAAAATTCCAAAGTAGATCCATTGTAAAAGAATTCCTTAAAAATAATCTTTGTGTAATGCAGAGGTGACAAGGGAGCAGCCTGGATCAGTTATTTTCATGGATATATCTTGCATGGAAGCCTGACAGCACGGATGAGGAAGGAGATAAAACATGGAATGTGAACAGGCCTTTTTTTGTAAAATGTTTGTTATAAAAGCAGTGGTAGAGATTTCTGTTCCAAAACTACTTTAGGCAGATGCAGTACAAAGGAGCAGTGGTTCTGTGCAGCAGGAATCTTACATTTGAGGCAAAACTGGGATGTGTTTTACCTGGCAGACACAAAGGAGGGATTCAAAGTGAGGCAGCAGCTGAAGATGAGGTCTCCCGGGGAATGAGCAGGGATGAGGGCAAAAGGGTAGGAAGCAAAACAGGAGGAGGAGAAGGAAGGAGGGTAGAGAGAAGCACCAAGGGAGTAATTACACTGACACCATCTCCTTGTGTGGCTTTGAGCACTTCTGCTGTCACCAAGGGGGGGACCTAAGGGTGCTGGTTTAAAGCTGGCTGAATATGAGCCCATGGGTGCCCAAGTGGCCAAAAGGCCACCAGCATCCTGGCTTGTGTCAGCACTGTGTGGGCAGCAGGAGCAGGGCAGGGATTGTCCCCCTGCGCTGGGCACTGGGGAGGCTGCACCTGGAATCCTGGGCTCAGTTCTGGGCCCCTCAGGACAAGAAGGACATTGAGGGGTTGGAGTGTGTCCAGAGAAGGGCAATGGAGCTGGGGAAGGGTCTGGAGCAGGAGTCTGCCCAGGAGCAGCTGAGGGAGCTGGGGGTGTTGATCCTTGAGCAAAGGAGGCTGAGGGGAGACCTTCTGGCTCTCTGCAACCCCCTGAGAGGAGTTTGGAGCCAAGGGGGGTCGGGCTCTGCTTCCAAGGAAGAAGGGATGGGACAAGAGGAATTGACCTGGAGGTTTAGATTGGAGCTTGGGAACGATTTCTCCCTGGAAAGGGTTGTCAGAGCGTGGCCCAGGCTGCCCAGGGCAGGGGTGGAGTCCCCATCCCTGGAGGGCTTTCAAAGCTGTGGAGATGTGGTGCTGAGGGCCATGGGTGGCTTTGGCAGTGATGGGTGAACAGTTGGACCTGATGATCTTAAAGGTCTTTTCCAACCAAAACAACTTCATGGTTCTGGTCTATGATTCTCTGAAACTGATCTTGGGGGACACTCTAGGAGTTCTCTGAAGTAGGAGAAGTGACAAAAATATAATTCAGAGTTTGTAGGGTATTTGCAGAGGCTCTGGCTGTTCTTTGCCTGAAAGGGCAGTTCAGAGTACCTGTATGGGCACCTCTAAACCCTGAGAATTTTTTCCCCATTTATACAGAGGATGAGAATATGGGTAAGTAACAGCCAAATGTAGTGAAATGAGGCAATCAGGTGTGGCTAATTAGGAGGTGGGAGGCGTGAGCTTGTGCCAAGCCCACCTGTGCCCAATTAAGGCCTACCCCAACTGCGCATGAGCAGGATTGGGCAACCAATAAAAGGTGAGCTTCAGAGTGCATGCCCAGCTCACTCTCGAGCAGCCAGAGGAGGAGGTTAGCTGAGTCCAGAGCACAAGCACTGAACAAGGCTAGCCAAGTCTAAAGGCGACAAGGTTGGAGCACTGTTTGTGCACCCCAACAAGAACACCTGCTTGACTTCGAAGTGCCGGGCCCCAAGGAAGGTTCCGTCTGCTACATCTGGTGGAGAATGCGGGCATAGACCACGGTCTAGCCCCTGCTCAGACGGACCAGGAAAAAGGGAGCCAATTCGGCGCAACACAACACCAACAAGGAACCAGAAGAGCCAGGATAGAGCTAGCCGGAGCCGGGAAGCCCGAGTCAGGTAAGAAGAATCGCTGCCTTCTCTCTATTGCTGACTCACCAAAAGAAAAAATGGGACTGTCACTGAGTGCCCCTGCGAATGAGAAGCTTCCAGAGAAGTCAATGACATGGGCGGAAGAGCAAGAACTCTCCTCCACCCCGTCTGCATCGGCTGCGTGGGAACTCTGGCAAGAGATCGGCAACTTAATGTGGGACCTCCACACTCAAGAGAAATGTAGGCATGAAATTGCCTTAGAAGATACATGGAGGTTAATAACTAATGCGTTAAGAGAAATAAAAGCCGAAGCAAAAACTGCTGCTACCACCATTGCGATGCCTATACCAAAAACCAATGTTGCTCCCGCGGCACCCCCGCCAGAAGCAGAGACTAATGTTGTCCCCACAGCACCTCCGCTACCTACTCCTCCTCCTGAGGATGGTAGGACTTGGAAGGCATTCTTGGGATTAGGGGACAAAGGCCTCGCCATTAAAGGCATGTCGGGAAAGGTGCACCATTCCATAGCTGACTTTCTGTCGGACGTCGGGCCGGAGGAAGAGGAACAAGTGTCCACTTCGGGCAACAAAAACGAAATACAGGAGAACGCGAAGGCACTGACAGCCTGCGCCCCCGAGATGAGCGGTCCCAGTTGTTACCTAAAACCGCCCCTACTGCTACTTCCCGGCCCAGAGAAGGAAAAGGGGAAAGAAGCGGCCACCCCAGCCACCCCACCAGCTGCACCCGCCGGCCTGGAGGACAAAATAAAAGCCCTCCTTGATCAAACAAATCAGGTGTTGAAGTCCTTGGAAAAGAGGGTTAAAGACATGGAACAACGGTCATCTTTTCACAAATACCGGGATCCATCCACCCTCTCTGATGATGACGAGGACGCTTTAACCCCACTGCAAGCACCGCAGAACAAACAAGGCATTAAAGGTGCTGATAAACCTCGACCTGGAAGATGGTCTGGTTTTGTGCGTGATGCCATCCTCGAGGGGGAATGGGAAGCTAGCACCATCGCTTGTCCCATTTTACTTAATAATAATGGCGGGCCACCTCAATTCGAACAACACACCTGGAAAACCCTGCAACAGGCCAAAAAGACCTTGAAGGAGGGAGGACTAAAGACAGAAAGTGGTAGGGCCGTTCTGGATTGGCTTTTCACTGCCGATACTAATAGCCCCCATGACTGTCATAATCTGGCCAAGTACCTGCTCACCCCCTCCCAGCAAATCATCTGGACCAAAGAGTGGGAGCGCCTGGCCCAGGTAGAAGCAAACCATCCTCGAGCACCTGGGGATCCATTGTTAGGGGTAACCGCCAAGATGCTCACGGGTTCAGGACGCTATGGGGACATCCAAATCCAGCTCCAGTTCCCAACTGCACTCCACCACATCGCTGCACATCTAGCCCGCCAAGCCTTCTATGTTGTTCCAGAGCCTACTCCACTTCCCTCATTTACCGCTGTCAAGCAAGGGATGAATGAGCCTTTTCAGCACTTTATTGACCGACTTCATCAATCTGTCATGGCCCAAACTGATCTAGGAACAGAGCAAAAAGAGTCTGTGCTTAAATTATTGGCATTTGAAAATGCAAATCCAAGAATGAAGTCGCTGTTTTCCACCCTACCAAAAACTGCTGATGTCTCAGAAATGCTAGAAGTGGCTGCCAGGGCAGCCCAAACACAGCAAAGCCAAGGTATGGCTAGTGCCTTTGCCGCCGCCATGGAACCCATCCAGAAACTTCTCGCGGCAGTTGCACAAAAACTAGACAGAAGAGGGAATCGATCAAGGAAATTCACCCCTGTTTGTTATCGATGTGGAGCCAGAGGCCATACAAGAAGAGCTTGCTCGGTCACAGTGTGGTGTGATCGATGCCAAAAGGACAATCACAACAATTCAGCGTATATGTCTGCAAAAAACGGGAGGAGCAGCGCGAAGGGCCCCCGCGCCAGGACACAAGTAGCCGGGCCAATGCGTTACACCGGCTCCCCGCCCCAGCCACAAGGGGAAGCCTGGGTCTCAACGTCCCAGCAGCAATAGATGTTACTCTGACGACAACCCAAGTGCAGCGGATCCCAACAGGAATATATGGACCAGTGTACCAAGAGAATAGTACGGTTGGAGCCTTACTGATTGGCTGTTCTTCTACTGGCATCGCAGGACTTGTTGTGCTCCCAGGAGTAATTGATGCGGATTATACAGGGGAGATCATGATCACTTGTTTCACATTAACGCCCCCCCTGATAATCAAAGCAGGCACTCGGTTAGCACAACTGGTCCTTCTCCCAAAAATTAACTTAGGGAAGAACGCTCCCGTGGCACGAGGCACCCAAGGCTTTGGATCTTCTGGAAGCACTCTGGTCACCTTAGTGCAACAGATGAAGACAAGGCCTATTGTAATTGTACAACTGGCTGCTGGTAGTGAAGTCAAGATTCTTTCCATGATGATGGGCACCAGGGCTGATGTTACAATAATCAACCACAATGTGTGGCCTCGTCATTGGAAACTCATCACTGCCCTCGATGCTGTCCAGGGAATAGGCGGTGGTTCCACTCCCCTTCAAGCCCTTAACCCCGTGCAATTGAGGTTCCCCGAAGGACAGGCAGTGACCGTACGACCCTATGTGTTGCCGCTACCAGGACAACTTGGAGGGTTGGTTGGCAGGGAGGTCATGAGCCAGTTAGGGGCCATTCTCTCCATTCCCGAACCCACCCAGCCCCCTCAACATTTTTAATGAGGGCCACTGCAAAAGTGCCGCCAATCCCCAGGCTTTGGTGGAAGACAGACATCCCTGTCTGGGTGGAGCAGTGGCCCCTATCTAAAGAGCGGCTAGAAATTGCCAACCGCCTGGTGCAAGAGCAGCTGGACGCGGGACACATTCGGCCATCCGTCAGCCCTTGGAACACTCCCATTTTTGTAGTCCCAAAGAAGACGGGGAAATGGCGGCTGTTACATGACTTACGTAAGGTCAACAACCAGATGTGGCCGATGGGTGCCCTCCAACCCAGGCTGCCCTTACTCACCATGTTACCCAGAGATTGGCACCTTCTGGTAATTGATCTCAAAGACTGCTTCTTTACCGTTCCCTTACATCCCGAGGACACGGTTCGCTTTGCCTTCACCATCCCATCGATTAACAAGAGCGAACCTTCCAAAAGGTACGAATGGGTAGTGCTCCCCCAAGGGATGAGGAACTCCCCAACAATATGCCAGTTGTATGTGGCTTGGGCACTCTCGCCGATTCGAAAAGAAATGCCGGACACCCTGATCTATCATTCTATGGATGACATGTTGCTTTGCCAGGAAGCCCCGTTCCCCGACAACATTAGTCAGATGCTGACCGCTCGACTAAAGGCGAAAGGATTAATTGTAGCTCCTGAGAAAGTACAGTCACAATCGCCCTGGAGCTACCTAGGGTGGCAAGTCACTCATGCCATGGTCAGACCGCAAAAGCTAGAGGTAATCAACTCGGTCAAAGCATTGAATGACGCCCAGAAGCTAGTGGGCGAGCTTCAATGGGTTCGACCCATCATAGGTCTCACCAATGTTGATATCCACCCCTTCCTGTCACTATTGCGGGGCACGCGACCAGATGCACTAGTGGACTGGACCGATGAGCATACCAATGCGCTAAAACGGGTCGTCCACAAACTGGCAACCGGCTTTGCAGACCGTCAAGATGCCACTCAACCCATCGGAATCTGGATATGCAATCACCCTTTGTTCCCTTTCGCACTGCTACTACAGGACTTCAATTGGCAAAGGGAAAACAGGAAGCAGCACTATGATGACTATGATCGAAGCTGTAATCAGAACTCTCGGGGATCAGACCCAATAGCTATCTTGGAATGGCTATTCCCACCCCACACGGCTCAAAAAGGTATCTGGCAGCGAACTGAAATCATAGCGCTCCTGATACGGAAGGGACGACAGCGTTGCCTTGAAGTAGATGGTCGAGAGCCGGGTTGGATCAGCATTCCTATCAAAACGATTGATTTTGATTGGTTGCTGCAACGCTCTACACCATTGGAACTTGCCTTGTTCAAATATTCTGGAGACATCCGTCACAGAGGCCCAAAACACAGGCACCTACAGGCCATTAGCCAGTTCTGCTGGATAGAACGACCAATTGTTTCAGAGCGTCCAGTGCCTGGTATCACTGTGTTCACTGATGCTGGAAAAAGGTCAAAAACGGCCGCCTGTGTATGGCAGGAGGAGGGTCAGCGGAAACTACACTCGATTCCGGGCACCGACAAAGACAATCTGCAAACTCTGGAACTACTGGCTATCATTTGGGCCTTAACACAATGGCGACGTGTCCCCCTTAACATCGTCTCTGACTCGCAGTATGCTGTAGGAGTGGCGAACCGTATCGAGGATGCTCTCGTTAAGCCAGTGCAAAACCAGCGACTATTAGAGCTCTTTCTTACATTACAGCGTGTACTGAAAAATCGCACACAACCGTGCTGCATCTTGCACATCTGTAGCCATAAACCATCTTTAGGCCTAGGAGAAGGAAAGGCAAGGGCTGACTCCCTGGTCAGCCTAGGAATGCAGGGTCCTGTAAGCCAGTTTGGGAAGGCTCAAAACAGTCATTCCCTATTTCACCAAAATGCCAAGGCGCTGAAGCGCATGTTTGCAATTCCGTGGGAAGATGCCAAAGGGATTGTTAAAGCATGCCCCCAGTGCGCACATTTTGGCCCTGCACTAGGAGTGGGAGTCAACCCACGTGGGTTGCAAGCAGGAGAGATCTGGCAAATGGATGTTACCCACGTTCCGGAATTTGGACGACTTAAATATGTCCACGTATCAATAGATACCTTTTCAGGCATGCTTTGGGCCACGGCTCAGACAGGGGAGAAGGGCTTGCATGTGGTCCATCACCTGACCAATTGCTTTGCTGTAATGGGGGTCCCCCAAGTAGTAAAAACTGACAATGCGCCTGCTTATATAGGCGGAAAGGTCAAGCGGTTTCTTGCCACTCGGGGAGTAAAACACATTACAGGGATCCCTCATTCGTCCACAGGCCAGGCGATAGTGGAAAGAGCTAATTGCACCCTGAAGACATAGTTACAAAAGCAAAAAGACAGCAAAGATTTGGACCCACAGATGCGGTTTAGCAAAGTGCTTTTTACATTGAACTTTCTTAGCCTAAGCCGTGATTCCCAACAACCTCCCGTGTTACTACACTACTCGTCCCAAAAAATCAACCGCATGCCAGAAGTACAAATTAACTACAAGGATCCTTCTACAGGTCAATGGGTAGGGCCCAGGCCGTTACTGTTTACTGGAAAAGGCTATAGCTGTGTCTCCACAGACTCCGGACCTCTTTGGGTACCCAGTAAATGGACACGCCCTGCCGCGACCGGATCTCCAACGGACAACTCAGCACCCATTTCCAACAACGGCGCATCGTCCAGCAGCTCAAACTGAATAACCTTGCTGAACTCGCACCTTTGGACATCGTATATTTTTTCTTGCTTGTTGTTTGTGTTCTTTTCCAAAAAAAAAAAAAACAAAAAAACCCCCCAAAAAAAAGGGGGGGGGGGGGAAGTGTAGTGAAATGAGGCAATGAGGCAATCAGGTGTGGCTAATTACGAGGTGGGAGGCGTGAGCTTGTGCCAAGCCCACCTGTGCCCATTTAAGGCCTACCCCAACTGTGCATGAGCAGGATTGGGCAACCAATAAAAGGTGAGCTTCAGAGTGCATGCCCAGCTCACTCTCGAGCAGCCAGAGGAGGAGGTTAGCTGAGTCCGGAGCACAAGCACTGAACAAGGCTAGCCAAGTCTAAAGGCGACAAGGTTGGAGCACTGTTTGTGCACCCCAACAAGAACACCTGCTTGACTTCGAAGCACCGGGCCCCAAGGAAGTTCTGTCTGCTACAGCCAAAGGCACTTTTTTCCAGCCAAGCAAAGCAGTTTTGAGTAGTTCAGTTGAAAAAATACGTTTGGAAGGAGAGCGTGGATTAATGTGGTTCTGGGTGGGCCCCTGTGCAAGAGGCATTGCACTGAATGTTGAATGGAATCTTAAAATAGCCTAAAAATATGAATAATAGTATTGATACACCCACAGCCACTGATTGGCTAATCCTGAGCTATTGACTTCTGAGCCCTTGATCAGAAGTAATGGGGTGGATATGAGTGAATTCCTCTTGTCTTCTGAGTTCCTACTGATGTGGTTTTCTAATCTTTGCTTCCATTGTCCTTGGCTCACTGCATGTGGAACAAGCTCTCCTAAACCAAGAGGTCCTCCCTGGGGAGAGGGACACTTCTACTCCCTCATAGCTGGCAGCCAGGAGCGTTCAGGTCTGTGTAAAACCTAAGCAGGTACCTAGGTGGGGATTTGGGAGCCCATTTTTGGTTTTCTTTATTATGCGCTATGCGGGTAGAAAATTTTGGCTACTGAAAAATAAGGACAGTCTGTAAGGATGAAAGAAATAAATAAGAAACACAGAATCATGGAATGTTTTGAGTTGGAAGGGACCTGAAAGATCATCTACTCCCAAACCCCTGCCATGGGCAGGGACACCTCCCATCAGCCCAGGTTGCTCCAAGCCCCATCCAACCTGACCTGAGACACTGCCAGGGATGGAGCAGCCACAGCTTCTCTGGGAAACCTGGGACAGGGGCTCAGCACCCTCACACCAAAGAATTTCCTCCTAATATCTCATTTCAATCTCCCCTCTTTCAATTTGAAACCATGCCCCCTTATCCCATTCCTCCATGCCCTTGTCCAAAGTCCCTCTCCAGCTTTCCTGGAGCCCCTTCAGGCACTGGAAGGTGCTCTAAGGTCTTCCTGGAGCCTTCTCTTCTCCAGGCTGAACGACCCCAACTCTCTCAGCCTGGCTCCAGAGCTGCTCCAGCCCTCCCAGCATCTTCGTGGTCTCCTCTGGGCTTGGTCCAACAGTTGAGCTGCCTTTGAGCTCCCTGTGAATTAAAGAAGAGTTTTATACAAGCAGTGGTTCTTGAATGTTGACTTTGCTGGTGAAAGGATTTCACCCAGGGAATCAGGAAAGGTAGAAGCAGGTTTATTTCAGTGTTCCTACAGTCCCAGATCAGGGGTGCAGACCTCCAAGAGCTGGCTTAGCCAACAAGGGTGGCAACAGTGCTCAGGGCTCCCACTTTTCTCTCTGCACAAGACACAGTGGAGTGAGTTTCCCCTTGATGAGAGTTTCCTGGCAGGTGTGAGGGCTGCAATATATTTTCAACTGAAATAACAAGTCTCTGACTGAATGGGGCCAGTAGAGAAAGACTGCTACAGCACTTGGAAGGATAATAGCTCAGAGAAGCTCCTGGAAGGCACTAGACTCCTAAGAGTAAATATATTGTAGCATAGTAGTACAATATATTGTACTTCTTGAAAACTGTGTGGATGACTGGAGTACTTGTAGACTTGTTCCCTTTCCATGAGGATTAACTGGAGTGGGAATTTGTATCCATTGTGTTACCCTTAGATGCAAACAACTGAGCACTTGGGGGAAAAAACTAAATTAAAATGAACTTGTTGGATGCATGTCTTAGAGGAGCTGGAGTTACCTGGGCTCCTGATGGTTGACTGGATCAGTGGTACTGGCAATAAGGGCTATTTCTAGATGGTGATGAAATGTGTTGAGAAAGGAACAGGTAGAAACATCCCTTTTTTTTCCAGGTTTCCTTTGTGCACCACAAGCAAGTAAAAATGAAGAGTAGTTCCCATTATTTTTGTGGTTTACCTCCCCTTTTCCTTTCCTTCCCTTCCCTTTTCCTTTCTCTCCTCTCCTCTCCTTTTCACAAAACACCTTTATCTGTGCTGATGTTGACAGGTTTTTGGCTCATTGACAAATCCAGCCTGTCCATTCTTCATGTGATCCTTCTTCTTTTTATAAGGATACTCTCTTAAGGATATCTCAAAGGATAACTCTTTGGGGCTGTCTTATTTATAATTTGTATTACGAGAGCAGTCTCAGATCAACATCTTGTTCTGCCATAAACATGGCCCTGGCATCCAAGGCCTTCAGGCTGTGTTTTGTACCTACTAAACATCCGTCCTTACAAAGCAGCAATTAATTAGTCCTGGCAGAGCCCCAGACAGGCAATTTTAACAGGAAAGGGCAAAAAGGAAAGGTTGTTACTGATGGACATCCTGCAGAAGAGTATCAGAGCCAGGGAAGAACATAGCTACAGCTTCTGGTGGTTACTGTGAAGCCTCTTTGTCACAACCCAGCAAAACACTAACACACTGAATGGGAATACATGGGAAATTAATCCCTTTTTTTTTTTGGTCAAAACAAGGATGCCAGTTACAGGTGGGATTCTAAAATGTCAGTGCCTGCAGCCAGGCTTGCTGTCCACACCAGGTCTCTGCAATGAGGCAGGAAGAGAGAGTTCTTCTTCCCTTTTGCTTGCAGGGAGTGGGATTCTGCCATGCTGAGGCAGTTGGAAAAGAGGATTTTGGTGGACCTGCCAAATAAAGAGGCACAGCGGGTGATGGTCCAGCACTGACTGCCCCCTCTGAGCAACAGTGGAGGAGTGGAGCTGAGAACAGATCTGGACTACAGCTTGCTGAGCCAGGCGAGACAACACTGCAGGGACAGTGGCCACTCCATGCCTGAGGTCTTGCAGGGTGAGAACAGTAAAGAGGGACATGCATCCTGGCACTGTGTGGGCAGCAGGAGCAGGGCAGGGATTGTCCCCCTGTGAGGCTGCACCTGGAATCCTGGGCTCAGTTCTGGGCCCCTCAGGACAAGAAGGACATTGAGGGGTTGGAGTGTGTCCAGAGAAGGGCAACGGAGCCGGGGAAGGGTCTGGAGCAGAAGTCTGCCCAGGAGCAGCTGAGGGACCTGGGGGTGTTGATCCTGGAGCAAAGGAGGCTGAGGGGAGACCTTCTGGCTCTCTGCAACCCCCTGAGAAGAAGTTGGAGCCAGGGGGGATCGGGCTCTGCTTCCAAGGAACAAGTGATGGGACAAGAGGAACGGCCTCAGGTTGTTCCAGAGGAGGTTGAGATTGAATGTTAGAAGAAACTTCTTCACTGAAAGGGTAACTAAACACTTCCCAGAGGTGGTTGAATCACCGTCCCTGGAGGTGTTGAAATCCATATAGATGTGGTGCTTGGAAACATGGTTTAAGCACTGGACTTTGTGGAGTTAGGTTAACATCTGGTAGAGTTAGGTTATGGTTGGACTCATTGATCTTAAAGGTCTTTTCCAGTCAGAACAATTCTGTGATACATCACCAACACTGGTGGCATTACACTGTGGCAGAAGAGGTCCAAAGAAGAGGGTTGGGACATAACACAGCTAGGGCAAGCCTCAGCTTGGGACTCCAGCTAAAGGGAGACCAAGACACAGAGCTGAGCATTTCACATATATGTACCTGGCTGTGGAAACCACACAGCTCAGCTCACAAAATGATGCATTCTGATCCTCTCTGTTTTGCCAATTTTTCAGCCTTAAATACAGGGAGACTTCTAGCAAGGCTTTATTTTATCATTCTTCTCACCAGCCTGGGAGCACTTTTAATTCATTGAGGTGATGAACAGTTGTGTAGGGAAGGTTTGTCACAGCTCCACTGCTGCAGGTGAAAAGAGCATTTAGACAGTGCAGAGATTGACCTGATACCCAGGGCTTCTTCATTTAGCCCTTGTCACATCCTGAATTCTTTGAAAATATCTTACACTTACTCAGTTGTCCCCTATTTAAAGTCAGATATGGCACTGCTCAGTTTGTCTTTCACAAGTGCTAATAAGGAAACAGATCTTCTGTTAACAGGAAAGCCAAGCACAGACAGAGAAGGGCAGGTTTTATTTGACCTATAGAAAATTATCCTTTAGAAAGAAGATGCCCCTTATTTTCCCACCTCCTGCAAGGCACTGTGGGCATTCAAAACAAGAGCAAGCAACACAGTGTCAAGGGGAGGGTACACATGAAAATATGTGTGAGTGTATCTGCATTTATGTATACGTGCATTTCAGGCAGGAAAAGACTTTACAAATGTTTTCATAGAATCATAGAATAGGCTGGGTTGAAAGGGACCTCAGAGATCATCGAGTCCAACCCTTGAACAACTACCGCCACAGTCACTAGACTATGGCACTGAGTGCCATATCGAGTCGCTTTTTAAATGTCTCCAGGGACGACGAGTCCACCACCTCCCCAGGCAGCCCGTTCCAATATCTGATCACCCTTTCCGTGAAAAAATTCTTTCTAATATCCAATCTGAACTTCCCCCGGCACAATTTAAGACCATGCCCTCTTGTCTTACTGAGAGTTGCCTGGGAAAAGAGACCAACCCCCGCCTGGCTCCATCCTCCTTTCAGGTAGTTGTAGAGAGCAATGAGGTCTCCCCTGAGCCTCCTCTTCTCCAGGCTGAACAGCCCCAGCTCCCTCAGCCTCTCCTCATAGGATCGGTGTTCGAGTCCCTTCACCAGCTTGGTTGCCCTCCTTTGGACCTGTTCGAGGACCTCAATATCCTTCTTGAACTGAGGGGCCCAGAAATGAACACAGTACTCAAGGTGTGGCCTTACCAGGGCTGAGTACAGGGGCAGAATCACCTCCTTGGACCTGCTGGTGACGCTGTTTCTGATACATGCCAGGATGCCATTGGCCTTCTTGGCCACCTGGGCACACTGCTGGCTCATGTTCAGCTTCCTGTCAATCCAGACTCCCAGGTCCCTTTCTGCCTGGCTGCTCTCCAACCACTCTGTCCCCAGTCTGTAGCGCTGCATGGGGTTGTTGTGGCCAAAGTGCAGGACCCGGCACTTGGCCTTGTTGAAGCTCATCCCATTGGAGTCAGCCCATCTCTCCAGTCTGTCCAGGTCCCTCTGCAGAATCCTCCTGCCTTCCAGCTGATCAACACTTCTCCCCAGCTTGGTGTCGTCTGCGAATTTGCTGATGATGGACTCAATCCCCTCATCCAAGTCATCAATGAAGATATTGAACAGGACTGGGCCCAGTACTGATCCCTGGGGGACACCGCTGGTGACCGGCCGCCAACTGGAAGCAGCCCCATTCAGCACCACTCTCTGGGCCCGGCCCTCCAGCCAATTCTTAACCCAGTGCAGAGTACGCTTGTCCAAGCTGTGGGCAGCCAGCTTTCTCAGGAGGATGCTGTGGGAGACAGTGTCGAAGGCCTTGCTGAAGTCCAGATAGACCACATCCACAGCCTTCCCCTCATCCACCAGGCGGGTCACCTGATCATAAAAGGAGATCAGGTTGGTCAGACAGGACCTGCCCTTCGTAAACCCGTGCTGGCTGGGTCTGATCCCCTGTCCATCCTGCAGGTGCTGTGTGATTGCCCCCATGATGATCTGTTCCATAACCCTGCCAGGCACTGAGGTCAGGCTGACAGGCCTGTAGTTTCCCGGGTCTTCCTTCCGGCCCTTCTTGTGGATTGGCGTGACATTGGCCAACTTCCAGTCATCTGGGATGTCCCCAGTGAGCCAGGACTTCTGGTAGATGATAGAGAGAGGCTTGGCGAGCTCTTCTGCCAACTCTCTCATCATCATTTATATCATCATAGAATCATTTTAGTTGGAAAAGACTGAAGATCATCAGGTCCAACCATTAACCCAACACTGCCAAAGCCACCACTGTCCCATGGCCCTCAGCACCACATCTCCACAGCTTTGAAAGCCCTCCAGGGATGGAGACTCCACCCCTGCCCTGGGCAGCCTGGGCCAGGCCCTGACAACCCTTTCCAGGGAGAAATTGTTCCCAAGCTCCAATCTAAACCTCCAGGTCAATTCCTCTTGTCCCATCTCTTCTTCCTTGGAAGAAAAGACTGATACCCACCCCCTGGCTCCAACCTCCTCTCAGGGGGTTGCAGAGAGCCAGAAGGTCTCCCCTCAGCCTCCTTTGCTCAAGGATCAACACCCCCAGGTCCCTCAGCTGCTCCTGGGCAGACTCCTGCTCCAGACCCTTCCCCAGCTCCATTGCCCTTCTCTGGACACACTCCAACCCCTCAATGTCCTTCTTGTCCTGAGGGGCCCAGAACTGAGCCCAGGATTCCAGGTGCAGCCTCACAGGGGGACAATCCCTGCCCTGCTCCTGCTGGTCACACTGTTGCTGATGAAGGTCAGGTTGCTGTTGGAAATGCTGTTCCTGTCCAGTTTGTAAACCTTTAAGCTGTCATGTACCATCCTGATCCCCTCTCAGGAAACAGAGGGGTACTCCGGCTCAGACATAAAATTGGTGTGCAAGGAAGCAGCCATGAGACCAGTGAGGAAAATCTTCGATGCTCTTGAAAATCATCAGCCAAGTACCACAGCTCTGATTAGAGAACCCCATTTGTGAAATGCGGATCTACCGCTGGAACTCTAAATAAACATTATACCCTTAACCCCAGCAGGTGGAGCTCTGTTATCTGCTTAGGAAAACTAAGCTCTACGGTTCTAAAACATTTCTTCAAGCTGTGTTGTCTGCACAAACACAATTTTTTCTTTCTAGCCAGGTTTATCCCGTTGTTTTTTGTATAACAAGTGTTGCATTAGGCAGGAATATAAGAGTATGTTTTGGTAAGGCAGTCCCATACACAAATACGGGTTGGGAGGAGAAAGACAGCCCTGAGGAGGACTTGGGAGTGGTGATGGCCCAGAAGCTCAACATGAGCCATCAATGTGTGCTTAGAGCTCAGAAAGCCAACCATATCCTGGGCTGCATCAACAGAAGCACAGAGGGAGGGGATTTTCCCCCTCTGCTCTGCTGAGACCCCACCTGCAGTGCTGGTTCCAGTTCTGGAGTCCCCAGCATCAGAAGGACACAGAGCTCCTGGAAGGTGTCCAGAGGAGAGGCATTCAAAGAGGTCATTCAAAGACCACTAGGTACCAAAATTTATTGGCATCTGTCACACCCCACAAGGTGGGTACGGCACTGTCACATCTCACAAAGTGAGCACGGCTCCCCAGGTGCAGGGGCCAAACAAAATATCACGTCCCACGGAGTGGACACAGGTAGGGTTTCCCAGAGTGGGGGTCAACTCAGGAAGATTCGGACTGGAGCCCCTTGCTTTCTAAACTCCCTCAGAGAGGAGCCTGGGTGCAGCTGGGCCCAATCCTCCTCCTCCTCTAATTAATCTCTTTTAACAACCCATTTGGCGAGATTAAGTTCAGGTATTCTCTGCATGGTACTCAGGAGTAAGGTTATTACCCAGGAGGTTTGTATAAAACACAACTTTACGTAAAAGTGAGTGAGATTGATTATAAAGCATGTGAGATTACAACTAGCAGAATTATAAAGAAAGGTATTTTAAAGCAATGGATTACAATTTAGCAAAACTTAAGAAAGTTGTCATCAGAACAGGTTACAACTAACAAAACAAAGCTAGAGGTAGTAAAACTTAAAGTTAGAAACTATGTTACCCTCATGTGCTGAGATAAGGTTAGAAACAGAGAGAGAGAGAGAGAGAGAAGTAAAGATGAAGAGATAGAGAAGATATCACCACCCTTGGATCCAGCAATGATCTTAGTAGGAAGTTCAGGTCCTTGGATGGCAAGCGCGCATCCAGCGTTTCAAGTGTGCCTCTTTTATGCAGTCTGACCCCACCATTTTGGGGGGGGGGGGGGGAGCTTTGGCATATCTTGCAAAGCCAGGTGGTCGCTTGGACCCCTCCAGATGGGATGACAAAGCAATAACTCTTATTTCTGCTCATGCACCCTCTCCAGTGGCTTTACCCGGGGCACATACAAGATGTCACTCTGCCTCTGCAGGGTGCATCTTGCCTGCCCCTGTCCCTTATCAAATAAGGACAGTGTCCTGCCTGTCAGGGTGATAGCATGGAGACAAACACATAACCACTCGGGAGAGGTTATATGTGGTGCTTTATTTCAAGGCCCCGGGAACCAGGGGTACGCACCCAAATCTGATTCCAAAGACCGTTACAATTCGGCCACAATTTATCCCTGAAAGTTCCACAATCTAATTGCATATTCAACAGATTACATCTCTTAATATATATTCATGTGTAGATTACTTCATCGATGGGTTACGACATCAGTCCTTTTGCGCTTACATGGTTCCCTCTGGTGGTTGTCCGGTGGTCGTCAAGATGAAGTAAATAGTCTTCCTCTGATGAAGTAAGATGTCTTCCTCACTGTGTCCTTTTCACCTCTTTCTCTTGGATAACGTCCAACTGGTGTTGGGCAACTTCTAATGTGATTAACGTGATTTTTTACTGCCAGCTTTCTCTTATCTCGACTTACTCTGGTATGCACAGTCCCATCCTTATCTTGAATACATGGTTTTCTACTCCTAACAAGGTACCAATAAATCTTGAATACATGGTTTTCTACTCCTAACAAGGTAACCACTACATGGTTTTCTACTCCTAACAAAGTACCATTCTTTATAAGGTAAAACTTTTACATGTTTCCACATTCCTATTTTCTTCTACCTCTAATTCTAAAATAATCAAATCTAATATAATCAGATTCAGAATATACTTCTTTTACTTTCACTTTCTCTTATCCCAACAAGGGTGGCCATCAAACAGAGCTCCCCTTGCCAGGCCAGTGTTCAGCTTATGGGGATAGCAACTAAAGGAGGGGCTACTCTTGCGAGAATAGGGCCCTGCTTATCAGGGTGGTTACCCAAATGAGGGACTCCCCTTGAGAGAACAGAGTCCAGATGGCTTATCGAATGAGGCCTCCACCCAAGCACAGTGTCCACTTTGTCAGGGCAGCTGTTTTGAGACAAATATTCTCTTTGGGATTCTACACCATCTTAACATAGGCTTAATTCAAATATCTCTAAGTTTACAATTTAGTGTATTGCTAGGAAATCACATAACCTAATTCTGTTGTTAAGATGGTGTCAATCAACCTCAAATTGCTACTGTTCCAAATCACACCAGCCCATAATTAGGTGTTAAAGCCCTATGCTGAAATCCCTCCAGCTAAACCCCTTTAGCCATGAAACTTTGATCAAGTCTGGGTCTAGGAGTCTGGGTCCCAGCTGCATCTGGACTCCTCTCTGAGGAGAGTTTAGAAAGCAAAGGGGTTCATTCTGAACCTTGGGACTCAACTCTGCTTGCTCATTCTGTTCCTTGATCCCTGTGCAAAACACTCCAATCCCATCCTGATGCAATCACAGAACTGTCACATTTGGAAAAGACCTCTGAAGATCAGCAAGTCCAACTGTCAACATACACCCCTCAAAGAAAAATTTTATAATAATTTGTGAATATATATGTATATGCTCACTAAAACATGCCCTGAAGTCCCTTATCTACATGTTGGTTTTTTTTTATCCTCAGGGATGGTGACTCCACCATTTCCCTGGGCAGCCAACTTCACCTGTATAAACATATTTTATTTTTGCACTTTTGTGTTATTATAGAATGACATAAACATAGATATGAAGTACATAGTGATATAAACATAGATATGGAGTTCCTAGTGTTGCAAGTAGCGAAAGAAAAAGAAATTTAGAAGTAGTTATGCTAAGGTTTGGACTGGTCAAGTAGGACAGAAAAACAGGCCCTGGTAGCGGCTCTTGGAAACTAGCAAGGGATGTGCTAATGTGCTGAGAAGAGGGGAACAGTTTATCAACAAGGAATGTGCTGGGAAGAGGGGAACAGCTTATCAAAGGGGATTAGTCAAGCATACAGAACATGAAGAAAAGTAAACTGACATTGAAGATAAGGGTTATTACGCATGTAAGGGGGGTTGGTGGTGGGAGACAGTTAAAACAATATCTTAAGCTGAAAAAGTATGAGAGATTTGTGGTTTGTGGATGTCTCTCTATTGTTATCTGCATGATGTATGTAACTGTTTTGCAACTGAAATTCCGCACGAAGGCTTCATTGTAAAAGGGTATAAAAGCTGAACCGAAAACGAGGATCGTTGGAATCCTGACTTGGGACGCTAGTCCTCAGGTTTCCCGGGCCCCGAATAAAGCACCGCATAAACTGACACTCTGTTGGTTAGTGTCTTGACTACGGGCAACAGTTTTCTGGCGACCCAGATGGGACTCCGGGAGCGGCTGGGGCGGTTCATGTGCTGATCCACTCCAAGCCGGCACCAGGTGATTCCTGGAGGAGACATCAACCCGTGCCCGACCCCGCGCCCGACGGACGACCATAAGGTAAGCCCGAAGGTGCTTTATTCCTTATAGGTTGGTTGGTATAAGGGTTGGTTGTTTGGAAGCCTAGGCGCTGGTCGTAAGACACAGCAAGTAGAAAGCTGTGCGGATCCAGCACTTGCCACTCGCGGCGAAGAGTATAGGCAAGTTTGGTATTTGGTATAAGGGTTGGTTGTTTGGAAGCCTAGGCGCTGGTCGTAAGACACGGCAAGTAGAAAGCTGTGCAGATCCAGCACTTGCCACTCACGGCGACGAGTATAGGCAAGTTTGGTATTTGGTATTTGGTATTTGGTATAGGGATTTGGTAATCGGCCGTATATTGGTTTTGTGTGTGAGTGTCAGTGTTTTGTGTGTGTGAGTGCGCGAGTACGGGTGTCAGCATGCTACTGATTAAAAGTTTTAGAGCTCTGTTTTGTGACGAAAAGGATGTTCCTGAGGATTCGCCTCTCGGTTGTCTGTTAAAACATTGGAAAGAGGGTAATTTAGGGCAGGAGTTGCGGAGGAAGACTTTGATTGATTATTGTAATCATGTGTGGCCTGAATATGAAACGGGGGGAATGCAGTGGCCACGGAATGGTACAATAACTCCTGAAATATTAAGTCCTATGATGAGTTTCTTGCGGGAAAATGAGAAATGGGATGAAATACAGTATTTGGATTTGTTCTATTATCTAAAAGGAAAACCTGAGTGGCAAAAGGCTTGTGGATTGTTGATGTTAAAAACCATGGAAGTAGAAAGTGATAAATGCGCTGGTTGTAAAGAGCGTAAAATACGGTTCTCGGAGGAGGAGGAGGATGTGTCTTTGTTGGTTCTCCCAAGTGCGCCGCCGCTCCCACCCCCTGAGGCTCCCCCGGTAAATCCGGTTAGAGCCCCTCTTCCTTTCTCACCCAAGGAGGAGGTAGGGCAGGAGGATTGGGTTGATCAGCCGAGAACGCCGCTTGCGGAGCAGGCTCGGAGAGGGAGGCTGGGGAGAGAAGGCGGTTTGTCGCAGCCTCAGTTAATGGCTCCGCTGCGAGGCAGTAGGAGCGGATGGAGGGAAGGTGATGATAAAGGTTCCTTTTTCGCTGAACGATTTGATGATATGGAAGCAATTGGCGGGGGCGTATAGGGAAAATCCTGAGAAAGTGGCTCAGGTTGTGAAAATGGTAATAAAGACTCAGAATCCTGATTGGAATGATTTGCAGGTGTTGCTAGACACTATTATGGATTCTACAGAAAAGGAGATGGTGTTTAGGGCGATGACAAATTGGGCAAGGGAATTGATTAGAATGCAGGTAGCACAAGGTTCGGTAAATGATTTGGTACCAAGGGAGGACCCCGAATGGAATCCCAATTCATCGGCGGGATACAGAGCGTTAAAAAAACTACCAGGATTTACTGGTAGAAGGGGTCCGTGAGGGGATTCCAAAAACGATGAATTGGTCTAAGTTGTATTCTGTGAGACAGGATAAGGGGGGGGAATCCCCATCGGCATTTTTAGAAAGGCTAAAAGAAACAGCGCGGAGGTACACAGATTTGGATGTGGAGGTTGAATCGGGTAGATTGCAGCTGGCATTGATTTTTATGGGTCAGTCTCAGGAGGATATTAGGAAAAAGTTGCAGAAGTTAGAGGGAGAAGACACACGGAATTTGGAAAAGTTATTGGAGGTTGCATGGAAGGTATATAATAATAATAGGGAAAAGGAGACAACAAAGAAACAGCAGGCAAGCATGCTGGCGGTCTTGCAGCAAGCGGCGGGTGGAAACAATGGAAATAATAGAGGTCGCGGTTGCGGCAGGGGGAGAGGTGGTGCTGCAATGGGTAGAGGCTTTGGGGGTTTTGGGAACCAGGGTACAGGGGGATGCGGACCTAACCTGGAAAAATGAGTGCCCACTTAATCAGGGAGCCCCGATGAGGGGAGGCTTCCCAGGCAATGGAGCGAATCCCGGCAACGGGGTAGGAAGCGGATTGAATCCGTTCACGGGAAATCCACAAGGTGTCGCTCAAAAGTCATCTCGGAAGTCGAAGGGGAACCGATGGAATTCAGGATAGATACAGGGGCTAGTTACTCGGCAATGAATAAATTAAAGGGACCTCTAAGTGACTCTACGGTGTTGGTTGTTGGGGTATCTGGGGAGATTGAAGAAAGGACATTCCTGCAGCCACTCGATATAAAATTTGGGGGAAAGGAATTTGATCATCAATTTCTGTATATGGCAAACAGCCCAGAGTCTCTGCTCGGGAGAGACTTGCTTTCAAAAAGCCTAATGGCAATTACAGGTTAGTACAAGACCTAAGGGCAATCAACTCTATCACCAAAGATATACATCCTGTAGTGGCAAATCCGTACACATTGTTAACATCTGTTTCTGAGAAATTTCAGTGGTTTACAGTAACTGATTTAAAGAATGCCTTCTTCTGCATACCCCTGGCACCTGAAAGCAGGAACATCTTTGCATTCGAGGGGGAAAACCCCGATACGGGACGGAAGCGCCAACTCACATGGACCAGGCTTCCCCAAGGATTTAAATCCTCGCCCACTATATTCGGTAACCAGCTGGCCAAGGAACTTGAGGAATGGAAGACCACCCAGGTAAAAGATTCGCCTTTCTCTTATGTGGTGTTGCAGTATGTGGATGATATTTTCCTGGGTACCGCAGAACAGGGTCTCTGCCTCAAGTTAACCATTGCATTGCTGAATATGTTAGCACAGGCTGGATACCGGGTATCCAGAGAAAAGGCACAGCTGGTCAAACAAAAGGTCATTTATTTAGGATGTGAAATTTCACAGGGAGTTCGTCGTTTGGGAGTAAATCGCATTCAAGCCATATGTGCAATTCCAGTACCCCGCAATAACCAGGAATTAAGATCTTTTCTAGGAATGATTGGCTGGTGTAGACTGTGGATCCCCAACTTTGGGCTGACAGCCAAACCACTGTATGAGGCTGTGAAGGAACCGAGACTTAAGTGGGGACCCACGGAAGATAAAGCGTTCCAGGAATTAAAACAGGCCCTCAAGGAAGCACCTGCCCTGGGCTTGCCGGATTTAACCAAGGACTTCCAACTGTATGTACATGAAAGACAGAAGTTAGCTTTGGGGGTGCTCACTCAAAAATTGGGATCTTGGAAAAGGCCGGTTGGGTACTTTTCCAAACAATTGGACTCAGTAAGTGGGGGATAGCCAGGATGCCTAAGAGCAGTGGCTGCCACAGTAATCCTGATCCAGGAAGCACGCAAGCTAACATTGGGCAAGCACATGACAGTTTATGTACCCCACATGGTCATAACAGTATTAGAACAAAAGGGGGGTCATTGGCTCTCATCAAGCAGGATGCTCCAATACCAGGCCCAACTGAGGGAACAGGATGATGTGGAACTGAAAATAACAAATCACCTTAACCCAGCAGAGTTTCTCAGGTCCACCCAGGAAGAAGGAGAACTGGAACATGACTGCGTGGAGGTAATCGAACAAGTGTACGCCAGCCGGAAGGACCTGAAAGATGAGCCACTGCCGGACCCTGATTGGGAACTGTTCACGGACGGGTCCAGCTTTGTGGAAAGTGGTATCAGGTATGCAGGGTATGCAGTGGTCACCTTGCAGCAGATAGTGGAAGCAAAAGCATTGCCCCCGGGCACGTCAGCGCAGAAGGCAGAAATCTGGGCTATGGTAAGGGCCCTGGAGCTGAGCCAAGGGAAGAGAGTCAACATATGGACTGACTCCAAATATGCATTTGGAGTGGTACATGTGCATGGGGCTCTGTGGAAGGAGCGGGGACTTCTTAATTCGCAGGGGTCGTCAATCAAACACAGGGAAGAGGTAATCATGTTACTGGAAGCAATTTATAAACCATCGGCAGTTGCGGTGATGCACGTCAAAGGACATCGGAATGAACCAGGGAAAGAGTTCCAGGGAAATCAACGAGCAGACCAAGTGGCAAAGCAGGCCACCAGAGAAGTATGGACTCAATTAGCTTTGATACCGGCCCGGAGCAACCCTGCCGCTGCACACATGGAAGACAAACCACATTACTCACTAGAGGACGAGAAGCTGGCTCAGATGTTGCAGGCATGAAAGAACATCAAGGGTTGGTATGTGACCCCAACAGGACAGGTGATCTTACCGGTAAGGATCATGAAGACAGTATTGGAAACAGAACATAATAAGTGTCACTGGGGTGCAGAGGCAATGGTAAGATTTTTGAAAAACAAAATATTCTCAAACCAGATGTTAACATTGGCAAAAAGGGTAAATGCAATGTGTCCGGTGTGTATCAAAAACAACCCAGTGGTGAGGAGGCAGGTTCAAATGGGTAAGTTGCAGGTAGGTCCCCAACCAGGAGATTATTGGCAGATAGATTTTTCTGAGTTACCAAAAGCCCAAACATACAAATACCTGCTGGCGTATGTGTGCACATTCTCGGGATGGCCAGAAGCTTTCCCTTGCAGGACCAATCAGGCAAAAGAAGTGGTAAAAACACTTCTGGAAGAAATCATCCCTAGATTTGGGGTGCCGTTAGGGCTATCATCCGACAGGGGTCCTCATTTCACTGCAGGGATTGTGCAGGAGATTTCTGTAACGTTAGGAATAATTTGGAATCTGCACACGCCCTGGAGGCCCCAATCAAGTGGTAAGGTAGAGCGGATGAACCAAACACTGAAAAACCAAATTAAGAAAATTTGCCAAGAAGCAAAAATCCAGTGGCCACAGGCATTGCTTTTAGCTCTGTTAAGGGTTAGGATCAAACCAAGGGAAAGGATAGGGGTAAGTCCGTACGAAATTTTGTATGGCAAACCCTACCATGCTGCTACCTACCAGGGGGACCCTCATTTGGTGGGAGATCAGATGATATTAAATTATGTGTTGTCTCTGAATAAGACTCTTACAGCACTCAGAGGAGCGTTGCAGTGGAATCGACCCCTACCCCTGGAAAATCCGGCCCACGACATCCTTCCAGGAGACCAAGTCTACATACGGAACTGGTCAGTGGAACCACTGAAGGAGACATGGGACGGTCCTCACCAGGTGGTCATGACCACCTACACGGCTGTCAAGGTCGACGGGATCGACAACTGGATTCACTACACCAGGGTCAAGAAGGTCCCTATGCAATGGTCGGTAGAGCCTTTGTCTCCAACAAGGATGGTGTTCAGAAGCAAATCTTAGGGATACTGATTTTCCTAAGCTTGATTGTGTTAACAGAAACCTTTGTAAAAGTTAATGTACCGGAATCTTATCTGTTGAGACCTGAGGGATCTGATGTTAATCTGACCTGTTTGTTTACTGATGACCAGGGAACTGGATCCGCCGAAATTATCGTGAGGTGGAAATGGGTTACGGAGGATGAACTGATTACGGAGGGGGTAAAGACAGCTTGGGATGAGCCACGCCAGGAAGGAGCAACTATCCTGCAGATACCCAATGTGACCCGGAAAAACGAAGGGAAGTATACTTGCTTAGTGCAGGTACGGGACAGTTTTGATTATGGGGATGTGCAGTTTCTTACAATAAATACATCTTATGTGGAGAGAGAGAGGAGGGTGACGCGACAGGTTACTGACGTCGGAGAATTGACCAAGGGCAGAGGCCAAGAAAATTTGGTAGTGGGACTAATCAGAGATTTCGGTCTCATGCAAAATGTAACAGAAATCACAGCTTGTTTACCATTACCCCGGGCAGCAGGTGAACCCATACCATGGGGAATAATACCTGTGACTGAAATGCCGGAGTCATTGAGGAATGCTTCCTGGACATGCCGGTTTGTCCCTAAGACAATAGAGGCATGGAAGGACTTATGTATGACTATTCGAGTAATGACCGAAGCTGATTGTAAGTTGAAGCCTAATTATTATGGTTGGATTCAAAATACGAGGAGATGTCTAATCAACTTCCTGGTGGATGAAGCACGTAACAAAGTTCCGGTAAGGACTCTTACCACACGAAATGAGATGAGCTGTCAAAATATTACTCAGAGTCAGGACATATGGAAAGATTGGAAGACCTTGTGGGGACCCAGTATCTTAGAATATTACACTTATCTCGGGAAAGTACAATGGTGCATTCAATGGTCAGGGAATAGAAAACAGTCATATTATAAGGCCCCTATTACATCTACCTCCTCCAGACAGTTTCAAGCCCAAACGGAGGAATGGAATTGTACAGAAGTATTTACATGTGACACTCCGGAAGATCAAATAGGACTAGTACCAGTAAAGATGGCATTGAAGTGGGGATGTGAATGTAGGGGATATAATCATACCATAAGTATGAGACAAGGGATGGAACCTATAGATTGCAGGCACACAACGGTTCGCAGTCCTGGGAATTTGGTATGGGTCTTGGGACATGGCCAATGGACATCTCACCTACCCTTAGATGGGCTAACCATGCAAATTACCTTGGGTGTACCGACCCTGTGTCCATTTTGGAAACAATCAAAGTTAACGTCAAAAGAGATACGAAAGAGACAGAGAAGAGATATTAGTAAAGACCTGGATGCTGTAGGATTGGATAAAGAAGATGGGTGGCATGAACCCTCTTCAGGGGTCAAATTTGAGTGGGTACTGGAATCTTTGTTTACACCAATTTCCACTTATCAGAATCGGGAAATGTTGTTCAGATTATTGGGACAGACCGAAAGGTTGGCAGCAGTAACGAAGAAAGGATTTAAGGACCTGAATTTACAGCTACAGGCCACAACTAGGATGACCATACAAAATAGAATGGCATTGGACATGATATTACTAAAAGAGCATGGTGTCTGTGGGTATCTGCACGATAAGGGTGAGCATTGTTGTGTACACATCCCAAATGTCACTCAGAAGGTAGAAAAGGATATTAGTCAATTGGAACAAATTGAGGGCAGGGTCCACGATGTTCAAAGAGAGGCAGAACATAATTGGGTTGGAGCAATATTCAGCTCCCTGGGGATCCAGGTCTCTGGTTGGATATCATCAATTGTACAATATGGAATCATGATAATTATAATCATTATGGTTGCTTTAGTAGTATACAAGTGTCTTTTAGGAATGATTGCAAAGGAAGGCCGACACACTCGGAGGGTCATGAAGGCCATAACCCGAAGAGAGGTGATCCTCCCACAAGACAACTCACCCCACCCTCCTGACAAGAAACCAGCAGCTTGAGAGGTTGAGCATCCTTGCGAAAGAAGATCGAAGGATGCTCAAAAGGGGGGACTTGTTGCAAGTAGCGAAAGAAAAAGAAATTTAGAAGTAGTTATGCTAAGGTTTGGACTGGTCAAGTAGGACAGAAAAACAGGCCCTGGTAGCGGCTCTTGGAAACTAGCAAGGGATGTGCTAATGTGCTGAGAAGAGGGGAACAGTTTATCAACAAGGAATGTGCTGGGAAGAGGGGAACAGCTTATCAAAGGGGATTAGTCAAGCATACAGAACATGAAGAAAAGTAAACTGACATTGAAGATAAGGGTTATTACGCATGTAAGGGGGGTTGGTGGTGGGAGACAGTTAAAACAATATCTTAAGCTGAAAAAGTATGAGAGATTTGTGGTTTGTGGATGTCTCTCTATTGTTATCTGCATGATGTATGTAACTGTTTTGCAACTGAAATTCCGCACGAAGGCTTCATTGTAAAAGGGTATAAAAGCTGAACCGAAAACGAGGATCGTTGGAATCCTGACTTGGGACGCTAGTCCTCAGGTTTCCCGGGCCCCGAATAAAGCACCGCATAAACTGACACTCTGTTGGTTTGTGTCTTGACTACGGGCAACACTAGGGTGATAAACACAGATAAGGAGTACATACAGTACATAAAGACCCAGGAGGTGTTCGAAAGCCGTGTAGATGTGGTGCTCAGGGACACGGTTTGCTCAGCAGTGAGGTCCAATGATCTCAAAGGTCTTTTCCACAGTATTTTATTCAGAGATGTCTTAGAAACCTGGTGCCTTCTTTTCCCATGCAATTGATGAAGCTCCCTGAGGAATTTTGCTACCAGTTCTGTATCATAGGCACTTAACCTTGGCCTGTGTAGCCACAGCCATACTAGAAGGTTGGGATTTCTTTCTTATTGCAGGGAACCAGTAGGAATAATGAAAGTGGAATCTCTGAGCATGTGCCTTGTACCTCAGATCTTGATCACTGATGGAGTTTTCTGCAAATACAAAACTGTCCTGAGAGAAAATTAAATGTATTAAGGCAGGATCTAGGAATGGTGGTGACTGCTCTGCCTGTTTTTTAAAAGTGTAGAAAAACTGTAGAAAAACTGCGTGACTGTTCCCTTTGAAAGAGGAGGGAGTGACCCTTTGAATAGCCTTAGTGCCTGAGAACTTCTAGACTAAATCCACGCTGGGTAACCTAGGAGTAAGAGGACACCTGAGTTACCTCATGGGCTGAATCACCCTAAACCTCACTTTCAAAAATAACTGTACTCACTTTTTTTACAGAGAATTTTGAGCTTTATAGTCGGAGCGCTGGATCAGTGCTTCATGTTATTGTATTTATTTTTACTTGAAATTGAATTTTCACATTTTTTTGGTTTTGATGGGACTTGCGCAAATGTGCTTGCTGAGGTCTTGAACCAGCAATCCCAAACCTAATGATCGTCTTCCCCGCAGTCTTGGTTGTTTAGAGAATTTTTTTTTTTTCTTTTTCTTAAAAAAAACAAACAGCACCTGATTTCCTCATCCAGAGTCTTGGAGAAAATATCACCCCATCTGTTGCAGGGAGCCTTCTCTCTCACAGGGACACGGTTCTTCTCCAGAGACCTCTTGCCATCCCTCTCCTCAGGCATCTTCATCTCTTCTCCCTTCCTGCTTCTGGGAGCATGCCTTTTATTTTGCCCTTCAGCCCCGCCCATTTCCGGCTGGGGCAGGCCCTAATTATTGGGCACAGCTGGGCCTAAGCTCCCAGTTCATTATCAGCAACACCTGGGGACTTGTGGTTCTCTCTACACCCATCAATTACGCTTTTTTTTTTTTTTTTTTAAACACTGCCTTTTATCTCTCTGTCTGAAGGGGCCCATTTAATACTGTGAGTAATGTTCTGAGTAATACCGGGCTTGGCACAAACGAGGCGCTTAACTGAGTTCCTTATTTTTATTATCCATTGTCTGCTAACCATTTTTTTTGTTGTTTCATTTATTTGCCATTTCCCTGGGGAAGGCAGGATGGCAGCTTGGGGTGTGCTGAAAGCAGTCTTGGTAGATCTCAATGGCACACTTCACATTGGAGACTCAGCTGTGCTGGTCTCACAGGAAGCTCTTAAAAGGCAAGCGACCTTTTTCCCTGTCCTCTGGATAAGTTTTGGCAGTCCTGGTTGCACAAAGAGGCTTCGCTGAGTAAACAGGCCTGAAGCTTCTGCTTTTTTAAGCTTTTGTGAGTAAGCAAATGCATGGTGAAATTCTGCTTTTATTTACAGCTGTATTAATACTGAGAGGAATCAGGTGTTGAAGTGTTGTCATCTATCACCCAATCCCCTGGCAGCTCTCTTAAGTTGGTCCCTGTGTCTTTTCTAGATAAAAATGGACAATATTCAGAATTTTTCTAACTCATGTGGGATGGTAGCCTCAACCAAAATGGAAAATGGTGAAATTCACCTGAACTAGGGTAGACATTAGGAAGAAATTCTTTAATTTGAGGGTGCTGAGCCCCTGTCCCAGGTTTCCCAGAGAAGCTGTGGCTGCCCCATCCCTGGCAGTGTCTCAGGTCAGGTTGGATAGGGCTTGGAGCAACCTGGGCTGGTGGGAGGTGTCCCTACCCATGGAAAGGGGTTGGAACTGGATGATCTTTAAGGTCCCTTCCAAACCATGATTCTTTGAATTAGCCCATCTACACCTAAGTTATTTCAGCTGAGCTGTTCCTCAGTGCTTCTTTTATTTACAGGCACCTGATTTTATGTCTGAGCCCTTAGGCCTGTGGTGCCCTGAAGTGAAATAACAGAATCACTTGGCCTGGTGAGCAAGGTATCCATTGCAAACTTCTCATCTCACTTTGTCTCTCAGCCAAGGCTTTGCTCTATGATATTTAAAGTTTCTGCTTGGTAAACAACCTCAGCCATTTTTAAGTGTGAAAAACATTTGGTAGTACAGCCCAACTTTTGTGGGAGTTTAAATATATTAATAAACAGAACAGTTAAGTACCACTTTCTCTTCTACTGGAAGGTGCCTAAAGAAACTAAGGCATAATAAAATTACTTAATCTGTTTGAGTTACTGGCAACAACTAGGCTATACAACTCCAGGGATCTTTGTACTGTGTTCTGACAGACTTTTTCTGGAGAAGACATCTTGCAGTGGATGAAGAAAAAGAGAAAGTGATGAACACTCTCATAGTGTGTGAGGGAGGATACCTTAAGGTTCTGGGACAGTAAGAATTAATCAAGGTGGAGGAACAGGGCTGAATTAAGGATGAGACATTTTTCCTGAAGTTGTCTTGGATGCTTAGGTTTTTATAAAACTAGACTTTTGCTCAGAGGAAAAGAGAGAAGGGTTAGGAAACTTGGCATTTCTTTTCACAAATAATTTTGTGAAAATTATAATCTAAAGATGTAACATTGCAGGGAAGTAAAACTAAAGTGTTGGGTGCTCATTCATTACTGATCTCTTCACTGGATCTTCTCTGGCTGGTGTTTCATGCTGCAGGGAGAACTTGTGCCAGGTTGCTTGGCATGCAGCTTGCTTAGGGAACAAGTGGATAGATTCCATTTTTAGTGTTACTTCTCAGTATTCAGGTCCATAGGAAAAAAAAAAGTAAAAAAAATTATTTTTATTAGCAACCAGGGGGCTTTTTTTCCCCATTCATACTTGGGAAGGGTCAGTGTATCTGACAAAAAAGAGAAAGAAGTGGCAGGTGCAGGGCTGACCAACTTTATTCTGATGTTCTCCATGCAGTCCTGATGCCAGTGGTTGTTTCTATAGCAACAAACAGGGAAAGAGATGGTGGGGGAATAATTAAAGGAAGCACTATTGAAATTGTCACTTAAAATTATTTGATTGTTTGGTAGCACGTACTGTTAGTGTAGGGCTATAATGTGGTTTTATGTGATGTTGGTGCTCCTCATGAAAGGGATAAATGGCTGCAAGAGCAGACATAAAATTGTCACCCAGGTGGCAGGGGCTCTGAGAGCATCCTGCAGCTCTAAATAAACCTGTAAAATTCACCCAGCACATGGAGTTAAGTATATTGATATAGTAATAAGTTTCTTTTGTTTCTTTATTTTGGTTCAGGATGCTGCTGATGGGCTTGTGTGTTTATTGTCTGGTTTGAATTAAAGGGCTTTTCAAACTTGCTATTTGCGGGAGATCAGTGGACAACATGCATATTAATGTAATCAAAGTATTGCCGTTTATTGAGAACAGCAGTAGCCCTTTTATACACAGTCAGGCTGATAACATAAGCATATTGCTGATTGGTACAGCACATTCTTCATATGCCACAGGGCACTATCTAACTAGTTAAATACAACTCTTTATGTATTGTCTATGAGATGCTTTCCCATCCTGTTATTCTTCTTTTCTGCTGCCAACTCCTGTTGGGAAACTGTCTGGAAGAAAAACAGGCATATGAGTAATCCTGACTGTTTTAGAAAGCTGGAGGCTTTGAGGCCCAGTTACAAGGTTACTGAAAGTTGAGTTATGGGAAAAAGATAAGGGAGCTGGCAGTAGAAAAGAAGAAATAACAGGATAATGAGGAAGCCAGCAGAAGTTCTGTGAGAACAGAATTTGTGTCCAAGATATAGCCACCTGCAAGATATCGTTATATAAACAAAGGCTCTATATAAAGCGAGTGTCCACTCTTAATAAACGACTTCACTTTAACCATATTGGTGACTGCGTGTCGTCCTTTAAGCCTCCGTGGATTTTTCCCACATTTGGCACCTGAACAGGGACCCTCTCGCTGTTGCTTCCAGGAGCGATGAAGACAGCTGGGATGAGAGGGTAGCGAGAAAGCCGACTGAAGGAACGGTGCGGCAGGAGCGGAGAAGCCAGTCGAAAGGAGACTGCTGTCCCAGTGGTCTATGTAGCTGGTGCCCGGCTACGGAACGAAAGAGGTACCTCAGAATTGAAGAATCTCGACAGGAAAAAGTGAGCGGCTGGGGAGGAGATGGGGTCTACACTCTCTAAAGAAGAAGAGGCAGTAGTTAAGCTCCTCCAATGTATTCTCTCTAAGAGAGGTTTATCATACGAAGGCAGGACCTTACGTGAATTACTGAAATGGGCACAGGATAGAGACTTGATCCCCTCGATGGGTACCGTTTTTGAGTTACCTACTTGGGAAGCCATAGGTACTGCCCTATGGGATAAAATTAGCGATGGAGATAAGGAGGCAGGACGCTTAGCGACACTCTGGAAATTGATTAGAGAAACCTTAAAAGAGATGGAAAGTGAAAGAGCAGCAGCCTCAGCGTTTGCTGCCTTAACGCCTGATCTACCAATACCGATGAATGCTCAAAATATGGACTTGACCTCTAAACAGTTATTTGAGACACCTAAAATACCCCCACCAGCACCTGAAGGGACTATACTGATTCAAGCTCAGCCAACTGTGCCATTTGACCCTGGGGGGTCGGATGAAAAGCAAAAATGGGACTGAGAAGCAAAACGAAAAGCGACCGAAAACACCACCAGAATCGTTGGAGGACCCAAAGGGAGAGAAGCCGGAGAACACAGGCGAGGAACCTTGGAATGCAGGCCCCCCCCTCCTGCCCGCCTGCCACGGCTCCCGAACACTCTGCCACCGCTGCCTTCCTCTCCACCTCCGATGCCTGATTTATCTTCTTGACCACAGTTGCCATCAATTAATCCTCTGCTTCACCTGTCAACACCATCAGTGCCTGCTATAGAGCAACAACCAAGGAAAGAACTGGGACTCGGAGACAAGCAACTCAGGGAACTGATGAAGAAACTGAAAGAACTGGAGACCAAGGATGAGTATACCCCTGAAAAAACCCTAGTTTTTTGCTCCGGGGAATACCCTGAACAACCCAGGGGCACTAATCCATTTTTATCCCCTGATCCGTTCCCTATCCCTGCTCCTACTTCCCTTAACCCTTTAACACCCACTGCTCCACCTCTTCCAGATCCAACATGGGGGGGGGGTGGAAGTGTGTATCCAGTAACTAGGTGGAAGGGAATTATTCAAAATGCTATAGTTGAAGGAGAAATGGTTCCCAATATGGGTCCGATGGCTTTTCCAGTGATTGTGGGACCAGGAGGAGGAGGTCAATGGGTCACATAAGATTGGAAAATGATAAAAGAAGCCAAAGCTGCCTTTACGCAGTATGGTTTGAAATCGTCATTTGCTCAATCTCTTTTGCAACATCTTTTTACTGCTCAATTGTTGACGCCAAATGACACAAAAATGCTCATTAATACTCTGTTAACTCCTTCTCAACAACTGCAATTTCATCATAAATGGCAAATGCTGTGTGAAAATGCAGCTGTGATTCCTAGACAGAACACCGATGCATTATACGGAGTGCAAGCACAAATGTTACTTGGTGCTTGTCCTTTTGTATGTGCAGATTTGCAGGCATGGTTTCAAACTGAAGTGTTACAACTTTCACAAGAATTGGCGTATAAAGCTTTGCAAACTGTGCATGATCCTGCACAAGCAACTCCCTCTTTTACAAATATTTAGCAGGGGGAAGCAGAGCCATATCCAAAATTTGTGGATCACTTATATTCAGTGGTAATATCACACACATCCCGATTTGACAGAAAAGATGAAAACAAAATTTTTTATATGTCAGCATATGACAATGCTAATGAAAAAAACTAAACGTGCATTAGGGCTACTCCCAAAAGGTGCTACAGCAGCCCAATTGTTAGAAGCTTCTGAGCAAATGCTAGAAGCAGATAAAGCTGCTTAAGGACCATCATTGCAATATAGTTCTCAATATTGATTTATATTGTGGTGCATGGTGCACTGGTGTTTCATACAGAGATAAAAAAAAAAAACAAAAAAAAAACTTGGTAATTACACTTGAGTTTTGGTTTGGGAGATTGTACCACTTCATTTAATTTTAGGCTAACTTCACCAGATTTTATGAGAATGAGTATGCCTTTTCGGAGGCTGAGAGTTGCGGCGGGGAGTGGGAGCTGCTCCTCGTACAGAGAGCACCCCCACTCCTGCCTCCACAGCCGCTTCTCGCCCCCCCTCACACAAGGGCATAGCTCAGATATGGCCGGTGAGCATTGCCAGTGTATCTGTTACAGCTGCAGCTGCTGTCTCTGCCCCCACTGACACTGCTGCTGCTCAGAAAATGAGCCCTGCTGCAGACACCACAGCAGAGAAAAAAAAAAAAAAAAAAAAAGGGGGGGAGGAGTGTGCCTTTGCTGTTTAAAGGCTTGGAATTCTGTCTCTAAACAATTTTATTAGGCCTTTTTGGGCCTCAATTGGGCAACCATGAAGGAAACCAGGACTCCACTGTGCCGTGACCCGGGAGGGGTCTGGGGACGCTTTTGGGGCCCCCCGACGAATTTTTGTCGGATAAGCCTCCTCTACCCTCTTGGCTCTACGCACCAGTGGACACCAGACCTTCCTCATACTAAAAAGGTATTTAAGTCCTTCCATTGCAGTGTGAAATGTGCTTTTCATATTGTATTGATAATAGGTTCTTGTTAATGTTGTAATTCATGTGATTGTTTATATGTTGATTATGGGATCCCTTGTCTATGTGTTGATTGTTGATTGTGCTATTCTGTTGCACTGCTAAGCAGATGAACTTAACTTCTGGTATTTTAACACAGATGCTAAAAGATGTTGATAGTGTCAGACATGCAGTTTTACAATATCGTGCTGCCACTGACTTTTTATTGTTAGCTTTTAGGTTATGTTTGTGAAGACTTTGATGGAGTGTATTTGCATGAATTTATCTGATCATTCAGAGTCAATTCACAACCAAAAGCGATTGATTAAGATAACATGAAAAATTAACTGTTGCATATACTGGGTTAAATGAATGGTTAAATCGCTTAAGGATATGGGAATAGCTTAGAGATTTAATCAGACAAGGTTTATCAATTATATTTGTTATTATTGGTTTTGATGCTTTCGTATTATTAGTATGTTGTTTATGGCAATGTATCATTAGCATGTTATCTCGCGTGATGAATTAAGTCAGGATTGCTCAAAAACAAAAAGGGGGATATGTTGGGAAACTGTCTGGAAGAAAAACAGGCATATGAGTAATCCTGACTGTTTTAGAAAGCTGGAGGCTTTGAGGCCCAGTTACAAGGTTACTGAAAGTTGAGTTATGGGAAAAAGATAAGGGAGCTGGCAGTAGAAAAGAAGAAATAACAGGATAATGAGGAAGCCAGCAGAAGTTCTGTGAGAACAGAATTTGTGTCCAAGATATAGCCACCTGCAAGATATCGTTATATAAACAAAGGCTCTATATAAAGCGAGTGTCCACTCTTAATAAACGACTTCACTTTAACCATATTGGTGACTGCGTGTCGTCCTTTAAGCCTCCATGGATTTTTCCCACAAACTCCCTAATCTTTTGCACATAGGTGATCTTTTAGTAACCTTGCAGCTGGGCCTCAAGGCCCTTAGCTCACTCTGGCTAAAGCTAAATAGTCAGGATTGCTCACATGTCTGTTTTCTTCCAAAAACTCTCCAACAGTTATTGTTGGTCATAATCAGTGATCCATGTCACTAATGGATGAAGGGATCAAGTGCACCCTCAGTCATTTTGCAGATAACACCAAATTGAGTGGGAGTCTTGTTCTGCCTGAGGGTAGGGAGGCTCTGCAGAGGGACCTGGACAGGCTGGATTGATGGGCTGAGGATAATTGTATGAGGTTCAACAAGGTCAAGTGTTGGGTCCTGCACTTGGGTCACACCAACCCCAGGCAATGCTCCAGGGTTGGGGCTGGAAAGTGCCCAGAGGGAAAGGACCTGGGGGTATTGGTTGATTCATCTGAATATGAGCCAGGGTGTGCCCAGGCGGCCAAGAAGGCCACCAGCATCCTGGCTTGTGTCAGCACTGTGTGACCAGCCGGAGCAGGGCAGGGATTGTCCCCCTGTGCTGGGCACTGGGGAGGCTGCACCTGGAATCCTGGGCTCAGTTCTGGGCCCCTCAGGACAAGAAGGACATTGAGGGGTTGGAGCGTGTCCAGAGAAGGGCAACAGAGCTGGGAAAGGGTCTGGAGCAGAAGTCTGCCCAGGAGCAGCTGAGGGAGCTGGGGGTGTTGATCCTTGAGCAAAGGAGGCTGAGGGGAGACCTTCTGGCTCTCTGCAACCCCCTGAGAGGAGGTTGGAGCCAAGGGGGGTCGGGCTCTGCTTCCAAGGAAGAAGGGATGGGACAAGAGGAATTGACCTGGAGGTTTAGATTGGAGCTTGGGAACAATTTCTCCCTGGAAAAGGTTGTCAGGGTAGGGGTGGAGTCCCCATCCCTGGAGGGATTTTAAAAAACATGTGGACATGGCTCTTGAGGATATGGTTTAGCTGGCATGGTGGTGTTGGGTTCAGTTGGACTTGATGGTCTTGTTGGTCTTTTCCAAACTTAATGATTCTATGGTTCAACTCTTAAGAAGGTGAAGTACCTCAAACCTGGCAGGGGCTCAGGTTCTTCAGTAACAGGGACATGGAAAAGTAGTCACTTCAGACCATGAAGATCATTCTCACTTGTGCCTGGCTGTGGCAAAAATTAAGCTTGTGGGACACCTCACAGACTCTTCATTGCAAATTGAGGCAGGAGTAAGGGAAAAGTAGGAGCTTTCAAGGCTGTGGAGATGTGGTGCTGAGGGCCATGGGTCAGTGGTGGCCTTGGCAGTGCTGGGTAAATGTTGGACTTGATGATCTTAAAAGTCTTTTCAAACCAAATTATTCCATGATTCTTTAAATGTGTTTGTTACTGCTATGAAGTTTGGAATCACCGTTTTTCTCCTGACATTTCTTGGTAGAAGCCAAGCAGGAGAAACTTGATTTTTGTTCCGGTGGTTGTGGCCATCTTCTTCAGATGGCCCTCCAGTCCTCAGTAGTTCTGAACTTGGTGATTCCCATGTGACACGAGTCCCCTGGGTTCAGTTTTTTAATCTGTAGCTTTTTCACAGCGGGTCCTTTTTCGCTCTTAGAGAGACATAAACTGAAGGACACTCTGGCTCATTGGGTTTTGTTCTTCACCCTCCAGGCTGCACAGCGCTCCTGTCACCATTCATTTTGTGACAAACACAACCAAGGAGTGCAAGAGGGACCTGCTGGAAAGGTTGACCAAACTGGGGTTTGACATTGCAGAAAATGAGATCTTCACCTCTCTGACAGCAGCCAGAAATCTTCTGGAGCAAAAGCAGGTGTGGCCTCTCCTCCTGGTGGATGATAAGGCCCTGCCTGACTTCACAGGTGAGGTGGTCAGGAAGCTGTGAGGAATGTTACTGAACAACTAAGGAGACACAGTGCTGTCCCTTTTGTGGAAAGGCAGTTGTTTGTATACTGCTAGCCATGAGGAAGCCCAAAATGTGGAATTTTCCTGAATCAGGAAGGTCTTTTCTTCTTTTTATATTAATGTGGAAGCAGTCTGAAGTCACAGCTTCTTGAGGAGTAGTGGAAACAGCAACCAAAGCCTTGAGGTAGTCAGGGATTTGGGTAAAAATCAATATTTTTTTATTCATTTCCATTGCAAAAATAATAATTCTCATCACTAGGTTATTGAAGATGTATTGTACCTACCAGTGCTGATTTATTTTGTAGCAAGGATGTGTCAATTTGTTGGAAACCAGGTGTCCCTCAGCTATTGTACACAAATTTTGCTTGTAAAGAGCTGAAAAGCCAGTGTGTGGGCACAGACAGGATGCTACTTCTGTCCTAATGGGTTATTATTAGATGTGGAATCTCCAGGTAGTTATAGTCACTTCTCTTGGATCTGCCATCTAGGTCTCACTCCATATACTTTGACACCTTAATTGGGGACAGAGTGTTCATCACCCTGACTTCTCTAGATTGTCACCTCTAAAGCCCTGGTTAAAACTTGCTTTACATCCCAGATGTTCCCATTTCCCTCCCACAACAATAAGGGGAATAGAAGGAAATACATCCTAACTCAGACATGCCTGGCAGGTGTCTGAAGCTAGGACAGATTTAACCAAACTGTTGTTTCAAGAGAATTGAAGATACATTTTTAACACATTCAGGGTTGAAAACTATATATTGTTTATTCAGTCTTTTATTTAAATGCAAGGCAGCAAAAATGTTGCTGCTCCCTGCCCCTTGCTTTGTGAAATGATGATCTGTTCTACCTAACTTCATGTTCAGAGAAGTAACACCCCCAGCAGTATTCTCTATTTGTGTTCTTGGGAAGGCTTTCCTGGGTCAGAAACAGCCAAGACAGCAGCTATTTCAATGGGAGATATTTAAATCCATTTAATCTGCCTGGTTTTGGGATCTTTCCCTCAGTTTTACACTAGCTGTTGCTGCTGTAAGATGGCAAAAGCAGTGATAGCAGCAGAGTACATTGGTGACCTTATCTGTATCTTTGGGACTGGAGTGGATTGTTCTGTTTCTTTTTGCTGCAAGCAGTTATGCTCATATTCTCTCACCACGGCTCTTGAAACACTGAAGTACAATGGAGGAAGCTTTAAATTCCTGGTTGTGGCTGCTTGTCATGTTCCAAAGGCTGGAAATGTGGAGATTCTTGTTGGATCCCAGAAGGACAAAGTAAAGATAACACAACATCAGGTGCAGTGACATAAGATACACTGGTAGGCAGAAAGCCATAG
Organism: Heliangelus exortis; assembly: GCF_036169615.1. Lineage (NCBI taxonomy): Eukaryota > Metazoa > Chordata > Aves > Apodiformes > Trochilidae > Heliangelus > Heliangelus exortis. Next base: position 8,041,863 of record NC_092453.1, on the reverse strand, counting down.
TTGTTAACCTAATCCTGCAAAGAGAGATAGAAAAGAGAATCATAAAATGTCAGGGGTTGGAAGGGACCTTTAGAGATCATCCAGTCCAACTCTCCTGCCACAGCAGGATCACCTCATGTAGGTCACCCAGGAACAGATCCAGGTGGGTTTGGAAGCCTCCAGAGAAGGAGACTCCACAACCTCTCTGGACAGCCTGGGCCAGGGCTTCCTCACCCTCACAGGTGTCACGGTTTAACACTGGCCCGGCAATTAAACCGAGTAACAGACGCTCTCTATTAATCTCTCTCTCCTCCCTTATAAGAAAGGAGAGAGAATAAGGGAGAGAGACTTATGGGTTGGAAACTAAACTACACAACTTTAATGAAACAGTAATGATAAATAGGAAAAATTACTAAATATATACAAATATACAAGAAAAGGGATACCACATTCCTCCCCCCTTTCCCCCAATAGCTCTCACGTCACCACCGAGGCTGCAGGGCAGCCCTGGGAAAGTCCAGGCTGGACTCCTGGAGTCGGCAGCAGTTGGGAACTGGAGGCAGGAACACACATATATGGGCTGGCACGGATCAGGACCACAGGCAGACGAACGGACGGGATCCTTCCAGGGTGCCGGGGTGAAGGAAAGGAAGCAGGAGAGGCAGGAAGGGCAGGCAGCCGGAAGCTGGAAATCAGGAAATCTGGCTTGGCCCTCGTGATCTCTCAAATTTATACTGAGGATGACGTGTATGGGATGGAATACTCTGTTTGGTCAATTCTGGCATCTATCTTGTCCGTTCCTCCCCAAAGGAGGGATGCAGGTGGGACCTCTTTATGTTTTCTTCAGAGCTGAGCAGTGTCCTTGGCTCTGCATACCAGTCTCTAGCAGTAACTATAAACATCAAGTGTTATCAGTCCTAGAAACACACACTGTCTGAGAAACTTGCTGTTAATTTCAGCAAGTGCAACTACTTACAAGAGACTTAGCTAAAAGCAAAAGTACAAGACAGAAAATCACCTTTATCCTGGCCCAAACCAGGACAACAGGAAAGAAGTTTCTCCTCATGTTGAGGTGAAACTTCCTATGTTCTACTTTCAACCCATTATTCCTTGTCCTGTTCCTGGGCACCACTGAGAAGAGATTGGCCCCTTCCTCTTGCCCCCCACCCCTCAGATATTGATGGACATTCAGAAGATCCCCTCTCAGCCTCCTTTTCTCCAGGCTGAACAGCCCCAGGGCTCTCACTCTTTCTTCACAGGAGAGATGCTCAGGTCCCTTCATCATCCTTGTAGCTCTCCCTTGGACTCTCTCCAGTAGATCTCTGTCTCTCTTGAACTGGGAAGCCCAAAAGTGGATCCAGTATTCCAGGTGTGGTCTCCCCAGTTTAGAGTAGAGGGGAAGGAGAACCTCCCTGGATCTGCTGGACACACTTTTCCTGATGCACCTTAGGATACCATTGGCCCTCTTGGCCACAAGAGCACATTGCTGACCCATGGAGAATTTCCTGTCCACAGAGAGGAAGAAAGGGAAAATCACCACCCAAAGATCCAGCAGTATTCTTCCCATTACACTGCTATCAGACTGTTCTTAGCAAATCTCTCTTTAAAGTTGGTCAGAGATGGAGGACTGTAATCCATTCTTGGGTAAAGGACCCAGATGCTTTTTGGTGGTGTCCCAGATCCACACAGCATCTCTTGAGTCTGCATTGTGCTAACAGAAGGACATGCAGCAAGAGATAGCAAACAGCAGGCTGTGGTGACGCTTATAGGAGACCCAGGAGCTGGAATTCTCCCAGTAAAGGTGCAGAGGATACACTGTGTGAGGGCAGAACAACCCCAGCAAGGGCAGCTGATATTTAAACTCTCTCTTTGGTACTTCTGCTGCCCTGGCTGGTTCTGTTCTGTTCACGAGGACAAAGGAGGTGCAGGCTGTTCTGGAGCAGACTAAAAAAAAAATTGGCCTTCCAGAAGAACCCAAACTAATGTAACAACTCTTAGGTCATGCTGTAACACCATCTGAGCCATCACAGCCAGACTGATATGTAGAACAAGAGGCCAAAATTTACCCCAAAATGGAGTTTTCTGTGACCAGGGGAAATAGGCAAACTGGGTGGAATTCACTTGTCTTCCTTTTTTACTGTTTTACAGATTAATGTAAGTAGAGATTATCTCATATAACAATGTAGGCGGCAGGTGCCCGCCCCGCCTGTGCCAGCTGGGACTGGCCCTGAGGCGCATGCCCGGGTTAGGTAGGGTGTGGTTTCCGGAGAGGATTCCAGAGCCGGACGGATAAAAGTTAGCTCCCTGATACTAGCCGAACCGACACTAGCTCGACTGACTCTGTTCACGAACCGAGCTCGCACCCACGGCGAGACTCATTCCACGCAACATAACAAGAAGTTGATAAATTGAAAAAGTGATTTGTGTGGTCTGCTGTGTTTTGGTGGGGGCAGTGAGAGGGTCACTGCTCAGCAGCTGCTGTCAGGGCTGTCAAACTGCAGCTTTGTGTGCACAGTGAAGAACAGCAGAGTGTGGATAAATCAACACATTTTCCTTATTTCTAGAAGCCATAAAACTGGTCCAGGTGATGTGTCTAAGTCAGAAAAATCTGGGTTTTGGTGTCCAGTGATGCATTGTACTCATTGACTGTGTACTGCTAAGCAAGGGGAAAATTCTCCTCTTAGAGTCATGTTTTGGTTTTCCAGGGATAGCCACAGATGACCCCAGTGCAGTGGTAGTTGGATTGGCCCCTGAGCACTTTCACTATGAGATGATGAACAAAGCCTTTCAGTAAGTCTGCTCCTCCTTGGGGATTTTTGGGTGGGGGCTGTTTGTGTCTTAACCATGGACTCCAGGCAGTCCAGCTCTGGTTTTCACATATAAATAAACTAAAGATGTACAGGCAGAGTTGGTGGTGTTGAGGTGAGAAAGTCAGGAATGTTACAAGAGGGAACACACAAAAATAAGGACGTATTCAGGAGATGGCTCCTGCATTCAGACTTTAGCCTTCAGAGATAAAATAGTATAAGAGAAGGAAATCCAGTATTTAGGGCAAATTATTCCTTATGCAGGATTTCTGGCAGTATCTTCTGAAGCATCTCATGTTCAGGAGGGGCCAGCACAATATGAAGGACTACATGAACCATGGATCTGATCTTATTTCTAAAGCTCTTTGGTTTGTATATTGATTAAGGGGTTAAATCAGGTAAAATTTGTGACTGTCCACAAGCAAGGATGCAATATTGAGTGCAGAGATGTGTAGCCATGCATCCTTCTCTCCAGTTCTAGCTCAGCACAGCCCTCTGGATTTTAACTTGAAAAGGACCTTGAGCTTGAAGAGCCTTGAACAAGAGCTTGTAGCCCTGGTGAGACACCTTTTGTCTGCTGTGAAATGCACAGAGAAAAGTCAGTGGAACATCCCGGCCCCCCCAGCTGACCCTCCCCTGCCTCCACTTGGTTTCCCTGCTTGCTCTCTGAGCCCTTTCCACTCTTGGCTCATGGGATGATGACTACCACAAAATTTTTCACCTTGGAATCTGAAAAACGCTCATCTCAAGCATCTTAACCTGTCTTTATAACCACTAAATCCAAAGTGGGTGTATCAATTATTGCTCACCAGTACCTTTATAGAGCTCCTTGTAGTAGGAAGCCAATGTTGCCCTTATCTGTGTGCCACTTCAGTGTCATTAGGACATGTATTGACCCAAACTGACTCTCTGGCAACCTCAATAGTGCACATTGCCAGTGGCATTGATTTTAGAGTTTTACAGCCCACTCAGGAGTGGCCTCTTATTTCACAACTACATAAATTTAACCCACTGTGTATTTGTTACGATCCGAGTTATTATTTATATTTTGTTTGCGAGGAAAATTCAGCCACTACTCATAGACGACGCGTGAATTTACGAAAATAACCAGGCTTTATGATTTTAACAAGTTAAAAGGATTTATTTAGGATTTATACAATTAGTTACTTTGGAGAGAAGAGTCATTAAGAAGAGAAAAGAAGGAGAAAGTAATCAAGATGTTATCACCGTCCGCCGGCCCTGGCCTCTGGATGTAGTCGGGTGCGTAGGGTCTGTTGCTCCTGCCGCTTCTCTGTCCCGTAGCTGAAGCCGAAGTGCCGAGAGAGGGGGGGGGAAGAAGAGCTGCGCCCTTCTCCTTTTTCTCTTGGAGTTTTATACAGCAGAAGGGGTTCTGTCTTTTCAAAAATCACTGGCACACAGACTTGCTAAAAATAACACAGATTCTGCCATCTCAAGAACTTCTCTTTTAATTATTATTATCTTTCAGTCCTTGGCACCCTGTTCAATTTATTACCTTTGTCTGGACCATGTACCAGGAGGCGACTGGATAAGCAGTCTTATCTTTAGGAGCTGGTCAAGCATGATATAAAACAGAAGCTAGTTAAGTTTGGGGAAAAAATCTGTTAATTGAGGATGTTTGGTATATCTTAAAAAGAGCAGAAAAAATACTGATTCGAGAGACATATTTTGTATTTTCAAAGTGTTTACATCATTTCACCCCGTGGCTCTTGAGTCAGTATTATTTTTTCTTTATATGTATATATATATATATGTATATCCCATTTGGTGTGGTTATCTTGTGTCATGTGGCTCTTTTTGGAATCTGTGCTTTTTAGCAGGCTGATTCCATCTCCGAGGTTTCCGTTAAGGAGCAACCGGGAATCACACCCTGCCTGACAACAGTTCTTCCCACTGCACGTCTTACCTGGCTCAAAAGCCAGTATATTTTTAACGTGTATTTGTGGGGGGTGGTTGTCTGTTGTACCACACATTTGCCACATCATGTATACCTCACCATATCACGTCACCTCACAATATCACGTTACCTCACCCCGTGGGTTTTGAGGCCATGGGAGTGTGTTGCTGAGATGAATACATACATATACATACACAAAAGAAAGAAAAAAAAAATTGCATTTTGTGTAGCACCAGCATTTGGAAATTTTGCAACCAATCATGTAGACATGTCACCGACACAAAAAGCTTAACAGGTAGCAGTGAACATATATGAAAACATGCAAAGGAGCAATTCCACATGAATAAAGTATGTGCTTGTACATGGCAATTTTGTCCATTTACAATATGTATAAAAATCAAAGGAGAATACTGAGTGTTAGAGAGTCTTAAGAATTAAATTAAAAGGAGAAAAAAAAAAAAATGGATTACATATCAAAACTTGGTAATAACAATAGCAATATTGAAAAAACTATAAGAATTATAATGACAATAATAATAGAAGAAGATACAATGGAAAAATTACTAAGACATAACATAGGTCTATTACATACACATTAAGGAAGGTAAAATGTTTTAAGCACTTTTCCTCAAGTCGGGGTCATGACCTTTGGGCACTTGGTATCTGTGTCTGAGTCAGCCTTGTCAGGAGATAAATTTTGGTGGACACGTCTCACCCGAACTGCATTCAGCCAAGAGGAACAGATGCTAATTACACATGGCAAGAAGAAAAGAATTAAGCCAAATACAATCAGTACATAAATCCAGTCTCCTATATTATTTATGAAGGAGAAGAAAGATGTCCATCTGGGATTTTCCCAGATTTGGACTGGAGTTTTTGCTATGGTAGTTAATTCTTTGGCAAGGTGTTTCACCACTTTACCATTATCATCTATTTTGAGACAGCAATTGGTGAGATTCAATTTTGCACACACTCCACCTTCAGAAGCTAAGAGATAATCCAAGGCCAGCCTATGTTGGTATACAGTGTCTCGTAACTGTGTAACTTCATCTGCTAACAAGGACAGAGCTTGGCTGGTATCATTAGCTACCAATTCTACAACGGCTTGGAGCCTAATAATTCTGTTTAGGTTATAAATTGGATCCCGTGCTCCATTAATAATTTCATAAGGATTCCATGTTGCAGGGTCATAACACTTAATTATTCTTTCAGGTGTCCATTCGGTTCCTCTCCACTTTTGTGAACCAGATTTAGCCACATCAAAATTCACGAAGGACCTCTTTGCTCTGGCCAGTTTTAGGTGTGGTGTGATTTCATTAGGCAATACTTTAAAATAAGGCCTGATTACCCCCACATAGCATGTTCCTGCCCATTTCTGTGGAAGCTTACGATAGGCTTTATGTCCACAAATGAAATGGTGACCTTTGATTGCAAATAAGTTTCCTCGAAGGAAACGAGTATCATAATAGTATGTCTCATTCCGGCGAGTGGGGGGGCTACTGCATGGAAAAGAATTGAATCAGCTCTTTTACACAGCCATACTCCCTCCTTGGTTTTACATTGGTGTCATGAATTCTGAGGTCTGTCAGAATTATCCACAGAGGACCAATATTGCTTAAAAATAGCTGGACGTCCCGAGCGGTACTGCCAAGCCAAACCATAATACATTTGCTTAAGTCGTGGACTGTTACTTGTGCCACAAACCTCAGTCTTATGTTTAGCCAAAGGGCGTTTCGAGCAGTCTATGGTACTGCAATTTCTATCAGTACAATGCCATCCCAAAGCCAGGGTGTATTTGCATGTTGAGGAACCTAGAATTTTTCCAGTACCTGTTTTAATATCCCGATCAGTCAGCTGTCGTCTGAGGCAAAATTCCCCCTCTGGGACGTGATGAAGGTCCCAGGCAGGTGAGTCTTTTTCCCAGACAACAGGATTCTTACTCATACGTGCTTTAGAATAGGGATGCAACATCCATTTAGGGTGGACAGGGTGTGCCATCCACGGCCATTGTGTGAATCCCTGATGTGAACCACAGACCCAACAATTTTGTAAAGCCAGGACTGTACTTATATTCTGTCCCAAATTGAGGAAAGAATTTTTATCCCAGGGTTCGTGAATCAATGTATTCCTTGGCATACCAATCAAATCAGGTTTTGCATACCCAACCAGACATGTTACAAGCAGCAGCAACTTCGGAACAACTAGAAACAAAATCATGGTCTTACACATCACTGCGTACCAGCCAAAAAGGTGGCTAATCTTCCGGCAGCACGTAGTTATTCTTCGGTACCCAGTGTCAGAGTAGCCAATTCTGAGACTGAGCCGGGGGTTTCCAGTTCCCAGAAATGCTGAAGCTGGTAAGCAAGTCTTCCTTTCGCACTACACAAACCTAATCGCACAAAGGACCAAAGAGATACATTGGTTAACAGAATACAAAGTAACCATTTACTGCACACAGACTATCCAATTTGTGCTTATTTTGTGTTGTTTATCATTCATGTCTGTTGCCACCCACGTGTTTGAATTCAGAGGATTTTGCAAAATGAGCTTAATTCTACCTATGTTAGGTAAATTCACACAAACGGCTTGACCTGGCTGCAAGGTTCCTCTGAAGTTCCTGGAAGGCTGCTTCTCAGTGTTGTTATCTTGATTAGGCGATTCGGGAAAGAATGCTGTGAGTCTGGGACAACCATTAACGCCCCATCGATTGTTTATTGTGGTAATAGCCTAATTAAGCCTCTCATCCCATCTGCTTTCCTGTGGCCTAAGGAGCTTTTTTATTAACCCATTCGTGCGTTCTACAATTCCATTTGCCTGTGGGTGATATGGAATATGAAATGTCCAGTTAATATTTTCACTCTTTGCCCATTGCTGGACCAAGTGGGAAGTGAAGTGAGTCCCATTATCAGATTGTATACTGTTAGGTTTAGGCAAAATTCCAAAGACCTTTTTCAGGAAAGAAACAGTATTTTCCCCATTTGCTTTTGCATAAGCTTCGGCACAAGTTAACCCAGATATAACTTCTACCATTACAATAACATACTGTTTGTTTCCTGACTTTCGGAAGGGTCCTATATAGTCTACTTGCCAAGTAGACCATAATGTTTTACCATCTCGGAGGTGTAAGTTATCAGCTGTCAGAGGGTGTTCCCCCAACCGAATTTTACACAAATCACAAGCAGAAATAATTGTTTTACATTGCTCACGCGACACAGACCATCCACGTGATTGTGCTTCTTTATACAAATCAAAGATACCAGAATGACCCCTTTTGCAATGAAGCCATTCCAACAATTTTCCCCATTCTTGGACTTCACCTTGGTTAAGAGCATCTCTGATTTCAATTACACTAATTCTTGCCAATTCATCAACTTGGTTATTATATTTGCTTGCTTCATCTTTCAAATCGGATTGGTGAGAAGGTACCCAGCCTACATGAAAACTGGGATTTTGTTTAGCGATTTGCAGAATTTCCTTCCATTTCTCTGTATGCCATACCAGTATACTATTAATTTCCCAGTTATTAATTTCCCAAAAAGTTACCCATTCAACACAGCCTTTAAATACAGCAAAAGAATCTGTATAGACATATACAGGTTCTGTAGTGGCTTTTTCTTTCACAAATACATTCAAAACAGCATCCAGTTCGCCTACTTGTGCACTGCCTTCATCTTGATTAATTATTTGTTCTCCCGTGGAGGGTTTAATTGCAGCAGATTTAAAAAACCATGTTTTCCCCTGTCTTCTGGAAGAAGCATCGGTGAACCAGGCATTATGCATACTGCTTTCAAATTCTGGGGCTTCCTTAATGGGGCTAGGAGTTTTCATTAGTAAATCCTTTTCATTTGTGGAGTCAAGGGGTTCCTGAATTTTTAACTGCTTTTCTGGCCCTTCTACAATTTGAAACAGCTCAGCAAAATATTCAATTTGACTGTACCATTTCCTGATCGTTCCTTTCTGAGAAATCCCATCAGGGGGTGGTTGACCAGATAATATCTGGGTAAGCACTTTAAAGGGTCCTTGCAGTATAACCTTTTGTTTTTTAATTATTTTACTTATCTCCTTAAGGGCAGTACTCACTGTGAGAAGGCCTTTTTCCAAACTAGTATATCTCTTTTCTGAATCTTTTAATGACTGTGAATAAAAAGAGATGGGCCTGGTGGTTCCGGAGGGACCTTTTTGCCAGAAATGATAAGATAATGCACTGTTGGAAAAACCCCATTCAATTATTATTGGATCATCAGGGTGGAGAGGTCCCAGGGTCTGAAAGGTTTGTGCCTCTAGGAGTAGAAGTTTTAAAGCTTCCTCATGGTTGTGATTCCACTCCCATAGGCGATGCTTTTTCAGCAGGTCGTATAGAGGCCTGGCAATGATTGACAAGTCTGGTATGTGCTTTCGCCAATATTGCAAAGTCCCCATAATTTCCTGCAATTCCTTTTTATTTGTGGGTGCTTTTATTTCCCCTAAGTGAGAAAGTGTATCAGTAGGAATGGTCCATGTTCCAGCTTTCCAGTTGATCCCTAGAAATTTGGTTTCTTGGGACGGAGGTTGTCTTTTTTCCTCAGGTATTTCAATTTGTAAGCTTGTTAAGTGCTCAATTATGGCATCATAAACTGTTCTCACAGCTTGCTCAGTTTTACCACCTATCAGTACATCATCAATGTATTGGTAAATCTTCACATCTGGGTTATTTTTTATTTCTGTGATATTTTCCAGCTCCTGTGCAAGAGCATGGTGAGCCAGCGTGGGAGAATGTTTATAGCCCTGAGGCAACCTGGTGAAGGTATACTGTAAGCCATCCCAAGTAAAAGCAAAGTATTTTTGATCGTCAGGGTCAATTGGAATCTGGAAAAACATATCTTTCACATCCAGAGATGCAAGCATTGGGTGAGCTGCTTCCTGGATTTCTAGCACCAGATCTGCTATATTTGGGACAGCTGCAGTTAATTTCTCAGTACCAGCATTCAATTTTCTATAATCTACAGTCATTCTCCACTTGCCATTTGGTTTTCTTATGGGCCAAATCGGTGAATTGTAAGGTGAATGGCAAGGCACAATTATACCTCTCTGTTTCAGGTCAGAAATTACTTCTTTGATACCTTCTTTTGCTGCTAAGGGAATAGGATACTGTTTAACATTTGTAATTTTGCTTTGGGGGAGGCGAGGAGCAGTTTTTAGCAGTCTAACATTAAGTGAGGGAGTACCAAAATTCCAATAGCATCCATTTTCATCTCTCCAGGATCTGCCAATCAATACATCCATTCCTAACAAATTGTAAGGAATGTTATCCACAATCATCTGGGTTCGAATTAACTCCTCGTCTCCAGGTAGCTTTAAGGAAACTTTAGCAGTCTTTTGTAACACAGGCTTTCCCAAAGCACCACTCACAAATATTGGTTTCAGAGAAGAATTAATGCCACATTTTTTGGCCACATCAGATTTTAGTGTGGAAATTTGAGCTCCTGTGTCAATCACAAATGTTACAAGATAACATTTTGGTCCTATTGCACAAGTAAGTTCTAAATCACCTTTTTTATTTAAGGTTAATCTTAGCACATTTTGCCAGTCTTTTGGAGGGCTGGATTTTTTGGAATTTGATTGAGCATTATTTTCAGACCAATCATTTTGATTTGTAGGGATGGTTTCCCAAGGTTTATTTAGGGGGTCAGTAGAATTTACTGAACTGGGGTCAGGACCTGTCTCCTCTCTCTGCCGTCTTTTTGCTTTCTTTTTAGTAGCAGAGAGAGGACTTTTTAGTTTCCCGAATTTTGGGAAGTTCCAGGCCTTTCCCCCGAATTTGACCTGGTGGGCCACTCTTCTACCAAGGCTTTTAGATGGCCATAGGTAAAATTGTGACTTAAGAGTGAAGGAGGGATGCCTTTTCGCTTAGCTTCCTCTTTGAGCTTTGCAAAAGGTCCCAATTCACCCGGTGGTGAACTATTTCTGTCTCGGGGGGGCCTATTTTGACGGGGGTTAGTATTATTGTTAGTATTGTTATTGTTATTATTGTTATTATTTCTATTGTTATTATTTCTCCGTCGGCCTCCTCTATTTACAAATGTCCATTCACCCCGTGATTCCTCCTGCTGGTAAGGGGGAGTTTGGCGGGTCCTGGCAGTGGCAGCAGCATAAGTCATTTTTTGGTTATTATTATAATTTGCAGAAGTTTGGAAAACTTTTACAGAAGTAGTGTTAGCTTCCGGAGCCATATATTTTCGTCCAAATTCTGTCAATTCTGTGAGCAGATCAGACCAGGTATAGTTTGTGCTTCGTGATGTTTCGATTCTAGTCTTAATCTGTAGGGCTTTACTCTGCAATTGTGCAGGTAAGCCTCGGATTAAGATATCCATTCTTTCAGGTTTTATTTTCAGCATAAGTGGGTCCTCTTGTTTCATCACCAAAGCATGTTCATGTATCATTTGAATTATGCAGGCTTTGTGAATATTATCCCATAACTGGGAGAGGCCTCCAGGCAGCACATGGGGTTCTCCCCTGGCTATGGGGAGAAACGTTATAAGTGTGAAACGTTATAAGCTGCTCTTTGCGTCAGGGACCAGGGGGCTCGGTTATTACCGGTAATTAACATTATTCCCGGACCCCAAATGCCGGAAGCTTCTTTTTCGGATAGCAAGATATTATCTCCACCCGAAGCTGAAACTCTCACTACATAATCTATATCAGTTTCCAAGGGCAATCTGCTAAATTGTCTTTTCAGTTGGGTCAGCTCCAGAGGAGAGTATGGAAACTCTTTGTGAGTAACTTGTTTAAATTCTGTTTCCATGTCACGTGTATGTTCTACTTTTATCACAGGGCGCAGGCGTTTGTGAGTTATAGGCATGCTCTCATCTTCTGAGCTATCAGAAGAATCATGGCAAGAGGACGAAGCGGCTGAGGCACTTTCGCTCCTAATGGCGATCTGATTTACTTTCCCCTCTAATTTGTTAAATCTCTTGGTTCCAGTTTCTATAAAACTGTTGACCAAGTGGCGCAGTTGAGCTACTTCTCCCTCCGAGGAGTCAGGAGAGGTACTTCTCTGGATATTGGTAGGTTTTGGCTGGGGTTTTGTTTTTAAAATGGAGAGCCGCTTTTTCCCCCTTTTGGGTGCAAAACGCACCGTTTTTTTACGGGGTCTTTCAGGAGAGACATACTCCCCATCGTCTGTTGTATATTCAGAGGTCGATGGAGCGCCATCTAGCATCGGTTTAGGGTTAGTACAGATTTCAGAATTTGATTTCCCTGGCAGCTCCTCAGATTTTACGCCACTTTCACTATTTTCTAATTTTTTGCGTAAATCTTCATTCTCCTGCGAAATTATAGTAGCCAAGGTGAGAAAGGCACGCGCATAGAAATAATCTACACCCATTTTTTTCAACTTTTTCTTAATGTCTTTCTCCAGAGCGGATTTGTTTTCCAAACTTGTTATCGTTTTAGCAATGGAAGTAAAATTTCTACTCTTATAATCTTTATAAAGAGCATCATAGAGAATTTTCTTCGGGGTATAGTTACGGGTTTTGAGGAACTCCTTGAATGGGCGAATCAAAGCGATTTCACAAATCTCATTTTCGTCAAAGGAGGTCAAACCACTAGGGCTAGCAGAACACATCATGGACTCCATTTGAATTGTTTTAAATTTTCTTAAAGGTTAGTGTTGCAATTCAGGCGTCAGTCTAGGAGCAGGCTCTGATATTTTCCTCAATTTGATCCTGTCCGTGACGCCAATTAAATGTTACGATCCGAGTTATTATTTATATTTTGTTTGCGAGGAAAATTCAGCCATTACTCATAGACGACGCGTGAATTTACGAAAATAACCAGGCTTTATGATTTTAACAAGTTAAAAGGATTTATTTAGGATTTATACAATTAGTTACTTTGGAGAGAAGAGTCATTAAGAAGAGAAAAGAAGGAGAAAGTAATCAAGATGTTATCACCGTCCACCGGCCCTGGCCTCTGGATGTAGTCGGGTGCGTAGGGTCTGTTGCTCCTGCCGCTTCTCTGTCCCGTAGCTGAAGCCGAAGTGCCGAGAGAGGGGGGGGGAAGAAGAGCTGCGCCCTTCTCCTTTTTCTCTTGGAGTTTTATACAGCAGAAGGGGTTCTGTCTTTTCAAAAATCACTGGCACACAGACTTGCTAAAAATAACACAGATTCTGCCATCTCAAGAACTTCTCTTTTAATTATTATCTTTCAGTCCTTGGCACCCTGTTCAATTTATTACCTTTGTCTGGACCATGTACCAGGAGGCGACTGGATAAGCAGTCTTATCTCTAGGAGCTTGTCAAGCATGATATAAAACAGAAGCTAGTTAAGTTTGGGGAAAAAAATCTGTTAATTGAGGATGTTTGGTATATCTTAAAAAGAGCAGAAAAAATACTGATTCGAGAGACATATTTTGTATTTTCAAAGTGTTTACATCAGTATTCCAGTGCTTACATCATCTTATTTATTGATATTTCTGTCATTGATACATTAGCCATTGAATGCTTGTCACTAGCTGCCTCAGGCTGCGGACCAGGACACTCAAGAGACCCAAAGTCATCACATACAGTGTCCCTGAGGGCAACAGGGATTTCTCCACAGAAGAAAGCCTGCAGAACTGGCCCTCTGGAGGTGGGTGAAGTTGCCCCAGGCTGGATTTGGCTTTTTTGCATTAAACACAAAACAGGAGAAGGCAGGAAAGGTGCTGAAGGCTAAATCAAGTGCTGTGCAGTCCATGTGCCCACAAGAAACATTCAGGGGGCAGCATGAAGCATCATTTACCCAGAGCTGTCTGATCACCTTGCCTGGTGCAGACACATTCCCAGCTGCTTGGATGACTTGTCTGCCTGCAGGAAGATTTCATCCCTCTGTGAATCTTTCCTGGGTTTTCCTGGTGTTTTCCTGGTCCTGTGTTGCAGAGACCCTAGGATGGCCTCTGTGAGCTTTAACATCTCACCTTCCTGCTCTGGATTTTTCCCTCTATGAAGGGTAAAATGTTTTGTTGGTGTCCGTTTTGTTTGGTCTAATGGAAATATTAACTGCTGTCCTCATTCTGATGCTCTGTCCATATTCTTTATCCTTTACTGATCAAATAATTAACTCGGGATTTGATTGTTCATAGCAAAAGTGCCAGGTGAATCTGAGTAAATGCAGATATTCAGAGGATTGGTGTCCGCATCTGAGCTGGTGTCCTGGGCTCCTGGGGGAGAGAGGAGGTGCTTGCAAAGCATTACACATTTTTCCCCTAGTATTGCTTAAATTAGGACAGTTGAACTGTGCCCTAGAAGAGCTTTTTCTCCTTTTCTCTGACTGTGAAGAGCCCTGGCTGGCTAATTATCTGGTAGGTAACCACTCACTTGATACCCAGCATTAAGTTAGGTAAATCTAACCCAATATGATTCCCAAAATGAGATCCACAAGAGTCAGGCCATTCTCTAGGCACCATTTGAAAATGCTGAGGCTAAATTTTTCTTTTTTTTTTTTTTTTTTTGTATACATGGGATTTTCATACCACGTTGAAAAGAATTCAAGAATTCTCTCAGGTGAGATCTTTTCTGCAAACTGTGGGATGTAAGTGGTTGTGATGCTGCTGTCAAATTAAATTTTTCTGTATCCTAGAGGCATCCTCCCACTGTGAATGTGTCTGGCTGCTCACAGATAACACATGCCAGATCTCCTCTGGCTGAGCTTGCTTTGGAAGGCATTGATTCAACAGAAGTGTTTTGGGATAATTAAGTGAAATGAAATATTATCATTTATGCACTGCTCAGAGTACCCAGGTGGGAAGGAGCAAACATCCTCTAAGGAGGATACAACTCACCTGTGGCAGCCTTTTGAGCAGAGCTGCAGCAGAGCTCCAAAAAGGCAGTGAAGGGGCAAAGCAAGAGTTTGCTCTCTTAAAGCCTTTTTTTCTTTCTTAAATCAGGCAGAGCTAAGGGGGAAATAAATCCTTCTTTTTAACAGCCAGAGTTTCCCCTCCACCTCCCAGCTTTCCTAGTTCCATTCCTACCTTGTGGTGATGCAGACTGGAGCTGCTTCAGTACCTGAGGAAGGTGCTGTGAGATGGAACAAGGACCACCTGGCAGTTGTCACCTCAACTTCTACACCTCCTTTCTGGGGGGGTTTTGTTGCACCAACACAGGCTGGGAGAAGATTGCAGTTACTTTGCTACCCAGGGTTTTACAAGGCTCCCTCAAGCAGACAGGGAGTTGACAGGGGTGACCAAGTAGTGAGGTTCAGGAGGTGCTGATGGAGATCTGGGGAGCTACAGCAGTTCCTCATCTACTTCTTCAAGTTTTCCCACACAATCTCATGTGCTGTGCAGGTTTTTAACAGGTAGGTCAGCTGAGATGGTGTCTGTGGAACCCCAAGGAGGGTGCACACTGGTGTGCTGGGGCAGGAATGATCCTGTGGAAGGTTGGAGGATCTCAGCTGTTGGGCAGGGAGCATTTCCCAACCTCAGACCACTGTGCATCATGACCCTTATTTTTTAACTCTTCTCTTGTGCTCATAAATCTGCTGACTTGTTGCTTTGAACCATATTCCACTTGGAATTTTTGGTTGTCAGCAGCAAAGAGCCCAAATCCAGCTTTTTTATAGAAGACTCAGTTCTAGCACTGTGGAAATTTGATGGGACATGAGTGCACCAAATACCTTTGTGCCTTTTCCTGCAACTTGTTATTTTGATTTCTCCAATGTTAAATTATAAATTAAATTATACCAACAGCCCCAAGAGCTGCTGGGCTGCAGGGTAAGGAGATTAAGGCTGTGGCCATCCAACTGCAACCTCCAGTCACTGCCTGTGGTCAGTGCATTTTAAAAATAATTCCGTGTGCATTTTTAAAATAATTCCAAAATCAGATGGGTTCCAACTTCAGGAGGTTTGCCTTGGTGAAATGTGGGGCTGCTTAGAGGAATGGAGCTGTTTGCATGAGAGCTATAGACAGGATTGGAAAATAGTTACCTGTTGAAGTCCTAAAGAGAATAAATTCTTTATTTGGGGGATTTATTAGCTGTTTCTGGGGAAAAGGAAGGAACTTTATTTACCTCTCCAAATGAGTGCTAATTTGTGTTGTAATCTGGGCTTCATCAAAGTCAGCACTGTCAACTTAAACAAAGCCAGTTCAGACCTTCAGCTGTAAATCATAGAATGCCAAACTGGTTTGGGTTGGAAGGGACCATAAAGCTCATCCAGTTCCAACCCCCTGCCATGGGCAGGGACACCTCCCATCAGCCCAGGTTGCTCCAAGCCCCATCCAACCTGACCTGAGACACTGCCAGGGATGGGACAGCCACAGCTTCTCTGGGAAACCTGGGACAGGGGCTCAGCACCCTCACACCAAAGAATTTCTTCCTAATTTCTCATCTCAATCTCCCCTCTTCCAGTTTAAAACTGTTCCTCTTCATCCCATCACTCCATGCCTTTGTCCAAAGTCCCTCCCCAGCTTTCCTGGAGCCCTTTCAGGCACTGGAAGGTGCTCTAAGGTCTCCCTGGAGCCTTCTCCAGGCTGAACAATCCCAATTCCCTCATCCTGGCTCCATAGGATATTGGGGGAGGGGGATGTTAATACATTTTTTTGTACTTCCTTCATTCTTAGGTTGATTTTGGATGGTGCTCCTCTTATCTCTTATAGCTATACATAAAGCCAGATATTTCAAGAAAAAAGATGGCTTGTGTCTGGGGCCTGGACCTTTTGTAACTGGGCTGGAAAATGCCACAGACACCAAAGCAACAGTGGTGGGGAAGCCAGAGAAAACTTTTTTCCTAGAATCTTTGTGAGGCACTGACTGTGGCCCAGAGGATGCTGTCATGATTGGTGATGTATGTGGGGACCCAAAACTTCCCTAAAAGCACTGGGATTACACAAGGGGTGAAAACTGAACCATCAAAACTTGGAGGATGTCCATGGGGTGGGTTCTCTTCCTTCAGTTGCTATTTGATCAAGCAAAAAGCATGTGGGAAATAATTCCTGTTAAAGGATTTGATTACATCTTGGAAGTGGTGGGTTAGTGGCGTGCACAGTTGAGAACACCACAAAAAACTCATTAACAAATTGCGTTTGTGCCCACCTAACAAGCTCATCTCTTTTTCTGTCCCAGGACTGCAGGGATGATGGTGGTGGTGCCCAGAACGTGGGCATGCGTGGGATTTTGGTAAGGACTGGTGAGTATTTAATGGAGCTGTCATTTTGAGACACAGTTGCACATTCCAGGATCTGGCCCTGGGCACTGGCAACCACCATGCCTAAAGCCAAGCTTTGCTCTGAGTCCTGGTCTCTACGTTACACATTTTGGGGTGAATTCAGCAGATACATTTCCTTGTCTTCAGCGTGGCAGCCTGTCAAGCCACAGGTTGTATTTAAGTTATATTTAATGTTCAACAAGGGGGCTAAAGCACAGATCCCCCAATTGGTAGCCGGGTGATACAAAGTATCAGCTGAGGGCATCTTACCTGAGTGATTTTTTTTTTTCTCTCTGTCACGGTTTAACACTGGCCCGGCAATTAAACCGAGTAACAGACGCTCTCTATTAATCTCTCTCTCCTCCCTTATAAGAAAGGAGAGAGAATAAGGGAGAGAGACTTATGGGTTGGAAACTAAACTACACAACTTTAATGAAACAGTAATGATAAATAGGAAAAATTACTAAATATATACAAATATACAAGAAAAGGGATACCACATTCCTCCCCCCTTTCCCCCAATAGCTCTCACGTCACCACCGAGGCTGCAGGGCAGCCCTGGGAAAGTCCAGGCTGGACTCCTGGAGTCGGCAGCAGTTGGGAACTGGAGGCAGGAACACACATATATGGGCTGGCACGGATCAGGACCACAGGCAGACGAACGGACGGGATCCTTCCAGGGTGCCGGGGTGAAGGAAAGGGAAGCAGGAAAGGCAGGAAGGGCAGGCAGCCGGAAGCTGGAAATCAGGAAATCTGGCTTGGCCCTCGTGATCCCTCAAATTTATACTGAGGATGACGTATATGGGATGGAATACTCTGTTTGGTCAATTCTGGCATCTATCTTGTCCGTTCCTCCCCAAAGGAGGGATGCAGGTGGGACCTCTTTATGTTTTCTTCAGAGCTGAGCAGTGTCCTTGGCTCTGCATACCAGTCTCTAGCAGTAACTATAAACATCAAGTGTTATCAGTCCTAGAAACACACACTGTCTGAGAAACTTGCTGTTAATTTCAGCAAGTGCAACTACTTACAAGAGACTTAGCTAAAAGCAAAAGTACAAGACAGAAAATCACCTTTATCCTGGCCCAAACCAGGACACTCTCTCTAAAATCCCAAGCTTAATAAAACCAAAACAGAACTGTTAGTCTGAGACCTTAGAGTAACAAAATCTAAAATAGCAGTGTAACCTCTGATCACAGAATCACAGAGCAGTTTGGGTTGGAAGGGACCTGAAAGATCATCCAGTTCCACCCCCTGCCATGGGCAGGGACACCTCCCACCAGCCCAGGTTGCTCCAAGCCCCATCCAACCTGACCTGAGACACTGCCAGGGATGGGGCAACCACAGCTTCTCTGGGAAACCTGGGACAGGGGCTCAGCACCCTCACACCAAAGAATTTCTTTTTTACATCTAACCTGAGTCTCCCCTTTTTGCATTTCAAAACCACTACCCATTTTCTTATCACTACACCCCCTTGTGGAAAGGCCCTCTCCTCCACTGATCATTCAGGAACTCTGGTGACATTCCCTAGTAATTACACTGATCATTATAAAAGTCATTTTGCATCAGACAGAAGTGGAACTTTATGGGACTGAGAGATATTATCATTGTGATTGATAATCCTGGTACCATGGCCTGAGTAAGGTCTTTTTGAGGTGGCAGCTGCTCATGCCACATAGTCTGTTATGTTCAAAATGAAAGCCAACACTCTTCCTCATAAAAGCCAGAAGGGAAGATGATAACCTTATCATCTTATCAATGATGTTGACAATATCATTTCAAGAACCTAAAATGTGAATATCAGCAGAGTGAAATCAGTGCATAAGCAACACTAAATTCTGAGCTAAAGTCACCCCTGGAGGAATCTTTGATGAGGTTCAGTGTTTGTTGGAGGAGAACCCGAGATGGGCTTCCTCCTGTCATGTCTGGTTGTAACTGATCTGAGAAGGCTGTAATTCTTAGGGAAAAAAAAAAGATACCCAAGGGAACTTGGTAAATGTATCTTTTTGTTAATTTCTTGCAGGTAAATACCGACCAGCGGATGAAGGCAAAATCAATCCAGCTCCTTACTTAACCTGTGAGAATTTCTCAGAGGCAGTGGAACATATCCTAGAGCATCTGCTACAAGAAAGGGAATATTTGGAAGAAACATCTGTTTTGCATGATTTCCTTTACTCCTTGCTTCAAAAATTAAGGTCCCAGGATCAATGCATGCATGGTGTCAGAAACCTCTCCATGAGCTCCTTCCCCTCAAGCTGTGGAAGGGCAGCACAGTTACAGCAAAGCCCCTTTCCTGTGCTTTTTTTCACAAAGATGTGAGTATGGACTGCAGATACCAGCAGGTGAGACAGAAATTTCCTGAATGACATAGGGAGCATGGCAGGGAGTTCTGTTTATTTTCAGTTTTCAAGAAACAGCTAATGAAAAGCCCTGTCTGGAAAGCATCATGTTCTTTTGCTGAGTAAGCTACACTGAAAAAAAAAAAAACAAAAACCAAACCACACTTGTTGGGAGTTTTTTTGAAGAAAACGGACATGTGAGCAATCCTGACTAATTAGCTTTAGCCAGAGTGAGCTAAGGGCCTTGAGGCCCAGCTGCAAGGTTATTAAAAGATCAGCTGTGTGCAAAAGATAAGGGAGTTGGCAGCAGAAAAGAAGAATAACAGGATGGGAAAGCATCGCATAGACAGCACATAAACAGTTGTATTTAACCAGTTCTGAGCTCCTGAGAAGAAGAAAGTTACAGCAGACAAAAAGTTGCAAACAGGATGCCTGCTATCAACAAAGCAGGACAAGGACGATAAGCAGTACCCTATCGCAACACGACAACAGGTGTGTGAACAGCAACACGCAGCCAATGAACATAAGCCATGAAGACGCCAAGACCATATAAATGTAACGCTTTGCTTAATAAAATCAAGCTTTGTTGCTAACTCATATTGAGTCGTCTCTTTGCTCTGCAAGCCCACCTCCACACACACTGGAAATACTGAAGTAACCAAACCTCAAAGACTAACAAAGCCTTAGTCAGCCTGTAGTGATTTCACTGAGTATGATTCTGCTCTAATTTAGAGATTATGTACATTTAGAAGTGATTTGTAAATTAAAATATCACTGTTCTTTAATAATAACTGCTGTTTATATCTTATTAGAAAAGACCCTGATTTTTTTGTTTTTTGATTTTTTTTGGTTTTCAAATTTTACATAAAATTAAAACTGTCAGCATTTTACAGATGTTTTAATTAGATGCTGTTATTAAAAAGAATGGTACAGAAATAAAAGCCTGGTATTAAATGCCTTGGAGGATGTGAATTTTTGAAATTAGACTTTAACAGAGGTTCTATTAATGCTACAGTTACAAATTTTCACTGTTGTTGGGTTTGGTTGGTTTTTTGTTTCTCTTTAATGTTACAGGAGAAATCCTTCACAAGCCATGGGGACAGATTCCAGTTTTTACACAGTTGGCTGGTAGATCTGTAAAATGAAATTTAATTCTGCAGTACACAGTGCTTTTCTTCTGTGCTAAATTCCCCAGTATGAACCAAGATTGTAATGATGGTAAATAAGTTTTCTGGTCCATTTGTAAACTGTAATAATCAAAAGTCCTTTACAGCTGTTTTACAGTGCTCCTAAGTGTTGGGAAACTGTCTGGAAGAAAACAGACATGTGAGCAATCCTGACTATTTAGCTTTAGCTAGAGTAAACTAAGGGCCTTGAGACCCAGTTGCAAGGTTACTGAAAGATGAGCTATGGGAAAAAGATAAGGGAACTGGCAGTAGAAAAGAAGAATAACAGGATAATGAGGTAGCCAGCAGAAGTTCTGTGAGAAGAGAATTTGTGTCCAAGATATAGCCACCTGCAAGATATCGTTATATAAAAAAAGGCTCTATATAAAGCGAGTGTCCACTGTTAATAAAACGACTTCACTTTAACCATATTGGTGACTGCGTGTCGTCCTTAAGCCTCCGCGGATTTTTTCCCACACCTAAGTGTTAAATTACTAGATTATGATTATACATTACCTTATTGAGAAGACAGTTTTGTGTTAATGAACCATGCTTGTCCTTGTTAAGAAGAATCACCCTGATGAATGACTGGGAAGCTCTCCGGACATGAAAAATTGTCTGTCTGCAGTCTCACATGGTGGGTGGTTCCTTACCTTCACTTTTACTCTCTGCCCAAGATGGAATGTGGGGATGGAGTAGACTTGGCAGTAGGAACAGCAGAAACAATAAACCCCTGACCCCTCAAGAAACATAAAACCATGGAATAATCTGGATTGGAAGGGACCTCCAAAGGTCACACAGTCCAACCCCCTGCAGTCAGCAGGGACACCCTCACCTAGATCAGGTTGCTCAGAGCCTCCTCAAGCCTCACTTTGAATATCTCCAGGGATGAGGCCTTAACCACCTCCCTGGGCAACCTGGGCCATTGTTCCACTCCCTTCATGGTACAGAACTTGTTCCTAACATCCAATCTAAATCTGCAGAGCCTGACCCCCCCTGGCTCCAACTTCTTCTCAGGGGGTTGCAGAGAGCCAGAAGGTCTCCCCTCAGCCTCCTTTGCTCCAGGATCAACACCCCCAGGTCCCTCAGCTGCTCCTGGGCAGACTTCTGCTCCAGACCCTTCCCCGGCTCCGTTGCCCTTCTCTGGACACACTCCAACCCCTCAATGTCCTTCTTGTCCTGAGGGGCCCAGAACTGAGCCCAGGATTCCAGGTGCAGCCTCACAGGGGGACAATCCCTGCCCTGCTCCTGCTGCCCACACAGTGCCAGGATGCATGTCCCTCTTTACTGTTCTCACCCTGCAAGACCTCAGGCATGGAGTGGCCACTGTCCCTGCAGTGTTGTCTCGCCTGGCTCAGCAAGCTGTAGTCCAGATCTGTTCTCAGCTCCACTCCTCCACTGTTGCTCAGAGGGGGCAGTCAGTGCTGGACCATCACCCGCTGTGCCTCTTTATTTGGCAGGTCCACCAAAATCCTCTTTTCCAACTGCCTCAGCATGGCAGAATCCCACTCCCTGCAAGCAAAAGGGAAGAAGAACTCTCTCTTCCTGCCTCATTGCAGAGACCTGGTGTGGACAGCAAGCCTGGCTGCAGGCACTGACATTTTAGAATCCCACCTGTAACTGGCATCCTTGTTTTGACCAAAAAAAAAAAGGGATTAATTTCCCATGTATTCCCATTCAGTGTGTTAGTGTTTTGCTGGGTTGTGACAAAGAGGCTTCACAGTAACCACCAGAAGCTGTAGCTATGTTCTTCCCTGGCTCTGATACTCTTCTGCAGGATGTCCATCAGTAACAACCTTTCCTTTTTGCCCTTTCCTGTTAAAATTGCCTGTCTGGGGCTCTGCCAGGACTAATTAATTGCTGCTTTGTAAGGACGGATGTTTAGTAGGTACAAAACACAGCCTGAAGGCCTTGGATGCCAGGGCCATGTTTATGGCAGAACAAGATGTTGATCTGAGACTGCTCTCGTAATACAAATTATAAATAAGACAGCCCCAAAGAGTTATCCTTTGAGATATCCTTAAGAGAGTATCCTTATAAAAAGAAGAAGGATCACATGAAGAATGGACAGGCTGGATTTGTCAATGAGCCAAAAACCTGTCAACATCAGCACAGATAAAGGTGTTTTGTGAAAAGGAGAGGAGAGGAGAGAAAGGAAAAGGGAAGGGAAGGAAAGGAAAAGGGGAGGTAAACCACAAAAATAATGGGAACTACTCTTCATTTTTACTTGCTTGTGGTGCACAAAGGAAACCTGGAAAAAAAAGGGATGTTTCTACCTGTTCCTTTCTCAACACATTTCATCACCATCTAGAAATAGCCCTTATTGCCAGTACCACTGATCCAGTCAACCATCAGGAGCCCAGGTAACTCCAGCTCCTCTAAGACATGCATCCAACAAGTTCATTTTAATTTAGTTTTTTCCCCCAAGTGCTCAGTTGTTTGCATCTAAGGGTAACACAATGGATACAAATTCCCACTCCAGTTAATCCTCATGGAAAGGGAACAAGTCTACAAGTACTCCAGTCATCCACACAGTTTTCAAGAAGTACAATATATTGTACTACTATGCTACAATATATTTACTCTTAGGAGTCTAGTGCCTTCCAGGAGCTTCTCTGAGCTATTATCCTTCCAAGTGCTGTAGCAGTCTTTCTCTACTGGCCCCATTCAGTCAGAGACTTGTTATTTCAGTTGAAAATATATTGCAGCCCTCACACCTGCCAGGAAACTCTCATCAAGGGGAAACTCACTCCACTGTGTCTTGTGCAGAGAGAAAAGTGGGAGCCCTGAGCACTGTTGCCACCCTTGTTGGCTAAGCCAGCTCTTGGAGGTCTGCACCCCTGATCTGGGACTGTAGGAACACTGAAATAAACCTGCTTCTACCTTTCCTGATTCCCTGGGTGAAATCCTTTCACCAGCAAAGTCAACATTCAAGAACCACTGCTTGTATAAAACTCTTCTTTAATTCACAGGGAGCTCAAAGGCAGCTCAACTGTTGGACCAAGCCCAGAGGAGACCACGAAGATGCTGGGAGGGCTGGAGCAGCTCTGGAGCCAGGCTGAGAGAGTTGGGGTCGTTCAGCCTGGAGAAGAGAAGGCTCCAGGAAGACCTTAGAGCACCTTCCAGTGCCTGAAGGGGCTCCAGGAAAGCTGGAGAGGGACTTTGGACAAGGGCATGGAGGAATGGGATAAGGGGGCATGGTTTCAAATTGAAAGAGGGGAGATTGAAATGAGATATTAGGAGGAAATTCTTTGGTGTGAGGGTGCTGAGCCCCTGTCCCAGGTTTCCCAGAGAAGCTGTGGCTGCTCCATCCCTGGCAGTGTCTCAGGTCAGGTTGGATGGGGCTTGGAGCAACCTGGGCTGATGGGAGGTGTCCCTGCCCATGGCAGGGGTTTGGGAGTAGATGATCTTTCAGGTCCCTTCCAACTCAAAACATTCCATGATTCTGTGTTTCTTATTTATTTCTTTCATCCTTACAGACTGTCCTTATTTTTCAGTAGCCAAAATTTTCTACCCGCATAGCGCATAATAAAGAAAACCAAAAATGGGCTCCCAAATCCCCACCTAGGTACCTGCTTAGGTTTTACACAGACCTGAACGCTCCTGGCTGCCAGCTATGAGGGAGTAGAAGTGTCCCTCTCCCCAGGGAGGACCTCTTGGTTTAGGAGAGCTTGTTCCACATGCAGTGAGCCAAGGACAATGGAAGCAAAGATTAGAAAACCACATCAGTAGGAACTCAGAAGACAAGAGGAATTCACTCATATCCACCCCATTACTTCTGATCAAGGGCTCAGAAGTCAATAGCTCAGGATTAGCCAATCAGTGGCTGTGGGTGTATCAATACTATTATTCATATTTTTAGGCTATTTTAAGATTCCATTCAACATTCAGTGCAATGCCTCTTGCACAGGGGCCCACCCAGAACCACATTAATCCACGCTCTCCTTCCAAACGTATTTTTTCAACTGAACTACTCAAAACTGCTTTGCTTGGCTGGAAAAAAGTGCCTTTGGCTGTAGCAGACAGAACTTCCTTGGGGCCCGGTGCTTCGAAGTCAAGCAGGTGTTCTTGTTGGGGTGCACAAACAGTGCTCCAACCTTGTCGCCTTTAGACTTGGCTAGCCTTGTTCAGTGCTTGTGCTCCGGACTCAGCTAACCTCCTCCTCTGGCTGCTCGAGAGTGAGCTGGGCATGCACTCTGAAGCTCACCTTTTATTGGTTGCCCAATCCTGCTCATGCACAGTTGGGGTAGGCCTTAAATGGGCACAGGTGGGCTTGGCACAAGCTCACGCCTCCCACCTCGTAATTAGCCACACCTGATTGCCTCATTGCCTCATTTCACTACACTTCCCCCCCCCCCCCTTTTTTTTGGGGGGTTTTTTTGTTTTTTTTTTTTTTGGAAAAGAACACAAACAACAAGCAAGAAAAAATATACGATGTCCAAAGGTGCGAGTTCAGCAAGGTTATTCAGTTTGAGCTGCTGGACGATGCGCCGTTGTTGGAAATGGGTGCTGAGTTGTCCGTTGGAGATCCGGTCGCGGCAGGGCGTGTCCATTTACTGGGTACCCAAAGAGGTCCGGAGTCTGTGGAGACACAGCTATAGCCTTTTCCAGTAAACAGTAACGGCCTGGGCCCTACCCATTGACCTGTAGAAGGATCCTTGTAGTTAATTTGTACTTCTGGCATGCGGTTGATTTTTTGGGACGAGTAGTGTAGTAACACGGGAGGTTGTTGGGAATCACGGCTTAGGCTAAGAAAGTTCAATGTAAAAAGCACTTTGCTAAACCGCATCTGTGGGTCCAAATCTTTGCTGTCTTTTTGCTTTTGTAACTATGTCTTCAGGGTGCAATTAGCTCTTTCCACTATCGCCTGGCCTGTGGACGAATGAGGGATCCCTGTAATGTGTTTTACTCCCCGAGTGGCAAGAAACCGCTTGACCTTTCCGCCTATATAAGCAGGCGCATTGTCAGTTTTTACTACTTGGGGGACCCCCATTACAGCAAAGCAATTGGTCAGGTGATGGACCACATGCAAGCCCTTCTCCCCTGTCTGAGCCGTGGCCCAAAGCATGCCTGAAAAGGTATCTATTGATACGTGGACATATTTAAGTCGTCCAAATTCCGGAACGTGGGTAACATCCATTTGCCAGATCTCTCCTGCTTGCAACCCACGTGGGTTGACTCCCACTCCTAGTGCAGGGCCAAAATGTGCGCACTGGGGGCATGCTTTAACAATCCCTTTGGCATCTTCCCACGGAATTGCAAACATGCGCTTCAGCGCCTTGGCATTTTGGTGAAATAGGGAATGACTGTTTTGAGCCTTCCCAAACTGGCTTACAGGACCCTGCATTCCTAGGCTGACCAGGGAGTCAGCCCTTGCCTTTCCTTCTCCTAGGCCTAAAGATGGTTTATGGCTACAGATGTGCAAGATGCAGCACGGTTGTGTGCGATTTTTCAGTACACGCTGTAATGTAAGAAAGAGCTCTAATAGTCGCTGGTTTTGCACTGGCTTAACGAGAGCATCCTCGATACGGTTCGCCACTCCTACAGCATACTGCGAGTCAGAGACGATGTTAAGGGGGACACGTCGCCATTGTGTTAAGGCCCAAATGATAGCCAGTAGTTCCAGAGTTTGCAGATTGTCTTTGTCGGTGCCCGGAATCGAGTGTAGTTTCCGCTGACCCTCCTCCTGCCATACACAGGCGGCCGTTTTTGACCTTTTTCCAGCATCAGTGAACACAGTGATACCAGGCACTGGACGCTCTGAAACAATTGGTCGTTCTATCCAGCAGAACTGGCTAATGGCCTGTAGGTGCCTGTGTTTTGGGCCTCTGTGACGGATGTCTCCAGAATATTTGAACAAGGCAAGTTCCAATGGTGTAGAGCGTTGCAGCAACCAATCAAAATCAATCGTTTTGATAGGAATGCTGATCCAACCCGGCTCTCGACCATCTACTTCAAGGCAACGCTGTCGTCCCTTCCGTATCAGGAGCGCTATGATTTCAGTTCGCTGCCAGATACCTTTTTGAGCCGTGTGGGGTGGGAATAGCCATTCCAAGATAGCTATTGGGTCTGATCCCCGAGAGTTCTGATTACAGCTTCGATCATAGTCATCATAGTGCTGCTTCCTGTTTTCCCTTTGCCAATTGAAGTCCTGTAGTAGCAGTGCGAAAGGGAACAAAGGGTGATTGCATATCCAGATTCCGATGGGTTGAGTGGCATCTTGACGGTCTGCAAAGCCGGTTGCCAGTTTGTGGACGACCCGTTTTAGCGCATTGGTATGCTCATCGGTCCAGTCCACTAGTGCATCTGGTCGCGTGCCCCGCAATAGTGACAGGAAGGGGTGGATATCAACATTGGTGAGACCTATGATGGGTCGAACCCATTGAAGCTCGCCCACTAGCTTCTGGGCGTCATTCAATGCTTTGACCGAGTTGATTACCTCTAGCTTTTGCGGTCTGACCATGGCATGAGTGACTTGCCACCCTAGGTAGCTCCAGGGCGATTGTGACTGTACTTTCTCAGGAGCTACAATTAATCCTTTCGCCTTTAGTCGAGCGGTCAGCATCTGACTAATGTTGTCGGGGAACGGGGCTTCCTGGCAAAGCAACATGTCATCCATAGAATGATAGATCAGGGTGTCCGGCATTTCTTTTCGAATCGGCGAGAGTGCCCAAGCCACATACAACTGGCATATTGTTGGGGAGTTCCTCATCCCTTGGGGGAGCACTACCCATTCGTACCTTTTGGAAGGTTCGCTCTTGTTAATCGATGGGATGGTGAAGGCAAAGCGAACCGTGTCCTCGGGATGTAAGGGAACGGTAAAGAAGCAGTCTTTGAGATCAATTACCAGAAGGTGCCAATCTCTGGGTAACATGGTGAGTAAGGGCAGCCTGGGTTGGAGGGCACCCATCGGCCACATCTGGTTGTTGACCTTACGTAAGTCATGTAACAGCCGCCATTTCCCCGTCTTCTTTGGGACTACAAAAATGGGAGTGTTCCAAGGGCTGACGGATGGCCGAATGTGTCCCGCGTCCAGCTGCTCTTGCACCAGGCGGTTGGCAATTTCTAGCCGCTCTTTAGATAGGGGCCACTGCTCCACCCAGACAGGGATGTCTGTCTTCCACCAAAGCCTGGGGATTGGCGGCACTTTTGCAGTGGCCCTCATTAAAAATGTTGAGGGGGCTGGGTGGGTTCGGGAATGGAGAGAATGGCCCCTAACTGGCTCATGACCTCCCTGCCAACCAACCCTCCAAGTTGTCCTGGTAGCGGCAACACATAGGGTCGTACGGTCACTGCCTGTCCTTCGGGGAACCTCAATTGCACGGGGTTAAGGGCTTGAAGGGGAGTGGAACCACCGCCTATTCCCTGGACAGCATCGAGGGCAGTGATGAGTTTCCAATGACGAGGCCACACATTGTGGTTGATTATTGTAACATCAGCCCTGGTGCCCATCATCATGGAAAGAATCTTGACTTCACTACCAGCAGCCAGTTGTACAATTACAATAGGCCTTGTCTTCATCTGTTGCACTAAGGTGACCAGAGTGCTTCCAGAAGATCCAAAGCCTTGGGTGCCTCGTGCCACGGGAGCGTTCTTCCCTAAGTTAATTTTTGGGAGAAGGACCAGTTGTGCTAACCGAGTGCCTGCTTTGATTATCAGGGGGGGCGTTAATGTGAAACAAGTGATCATGATCTCCCCTGTATAATCCGCATCAATTACTCCTGGGAGCACAACAAGTCCTGCGATGCCAGTAGAAGAACAGCCAATCAGTAAGGCTCCAACCGTACTATTCTCTTGGTACACTGGTCCATATATTCCTGTTGGGATCCGCTGCACTTGGGTTGTCGTCAGAGTAACATCTATTGCTGCTGGGACGTTGAGACCCAGGCTTCCCCTTGTGGCTGGGGCGGGGAGCCGGTGTAACGCATTGGCCCGGCTACTTGTGTCCTGGCGCGGGGGCCCTTCGCGCTGCTCCTCCCGTTTTTTGCAGACATATACGCTGAATTGTTGTGATTGTCCTTTTGGCATCGATCACACCACACTGTGACCGAGCAAGCTCTTCTTGTATGGCCTCTGGCTCCACATCGATAACAAACAGGGGTGAATTTCCTTGATCGATTCCCTCTTCTGTCTAGTTTTTGTGCAACTGCCGCGAGAAGTTTCTGGATGGGTTCCATGGCGGCGGCAAAGGCACTAGCCATACCTTGGCTTTGCTGTGTTTGGGCTGCCCTGGCAGCCACTTCTAGCATTTCTGAGACATCAGCAGTTTTTGGTAGGGTGGAAAACAGCGACTTCATTCTTGGATTTGCATTTTCAAATGCCAATAATTTAAGCACAGACTCTTTTTGCTCTGTTCCTAGATCAGTTTGGGCCATGACAGATTGATGAAGTCGGTCAATAAAGTGCTGAAAAGGCTCATTCATCCCTTGCTTGACAGCGGTAAATGAGGGAAGTGGAGTAGGCTCTGGAACAACATAGAAGGCTTGGCGGGCTAGATGTGCAGCGATGTGGTGGAGTGCAGTTGGGAACTGGAGCTGGATTTGGATGTCCCCATAGCGTCCTGAACCCGTGAGCATCTTGGCGGTTACCCCTAACAATGGATCCCCAGGTGCTCGAGGACGGTTTGCTTCTACCTGGGCCAGGCGCTCCCACTCTTTGGTCCAGATGATTTGCTGGGAGGGGGTGAGCAGGTACTTGGCCAGATTATGACAGTCATGGGGGCTATTAGTATCGGCAGTGAAAAGCCAATCCAGAACGGCCCTACCACTTTCTGTCTTTAGTCCTCCCTCCTTCAAGGTCTTTTTGGCCTGTTGCAGGGTTTTCCAGGTGTGTTGTTCGAATTGAGGTGGCCCGCCATTATTATTAAGTAAAATGGGACAAGCGATGGTGCTAGCTTCCCATTCCCCCTCGAGGATGGCATCACGCACAAAACCAGACCATCTTCCAGGTCGAGGTTTATCAGCACCTTTAATGCCTTGTTTGTTCTGCGGTGCTTGCAGTGGGGTTAAAGCGTCCTCGTCATCATCAGAGAGGGTGGATGGATCCCGGTATTTGTGAAAAGATGACCGTTGTTCCATGTCTTTAACCCTCTTTTCCAAGGACTTCAACACCTGATTTGTTTGATCAAGGAGGGCTTTTATTTTGTCCTCCAGGCCGGCGGGTGCAGCTGGTGGGGTGGCTGGGGTGGCCGCTTCTTTCCCCTTTTCCTTCTCTGGGCCGGGAAGTAGCAGTAGGGGCGGTTTTAGGTAACAACTGGGACCGCTCATCTCGGGGGCGCAGGCTGTCAGTGCCTTCGCGTTCTCCTGTATTTCGTTTTTGTTGCCCGAAGTGGACACTTGTTCCTCTTCCTCCGGCCCGACGTCCGACAGAAAGTCAGCTATGGAATGGTGCACCTTTCCCGACATGCCTTTAATGGCGAGGCCTTTGTCCCCTAATCCCAAGAATGCCTTCCAAGTCCTACCATCCTCAGGAGGAGGAGTAGGTAGCGGAGGTGCTGTGGGGACAACATTAGTCTCTGCTTCTGGCGGGGGTGCCGCGGGAGCAACATTGGTTTTTGGTATAGGCATCGCAATGGTGGTAGCAGCAGTTTTTGCTTCGGCTTTTATTTCTCTTAACGCATTAGTTATTAACCTCCATGTATCTTCTAAGGCAATTTCATGCCTACATTTCTCTTGAGTGTGGAGGTCCCACATTAAGTTGCCGATCTCTTGCCAGAGTTCCCACGCAGCCGATGCAGACGGGGTGGAGGAGAGTTCTTGCTCTTCCGCCCATGTCATTGACTTCTCTGGAAGCTTCTCATTCGCAGGGGCACTCAGTGACAGTCCCATTTTTTCTTTTGGTGAGTCAGCAATAGAGAGAAGGCAGCGATTCTTCTTACCTGACTCGGGCTTCCCGGCTCCGGCTAGCTCTATCCTGGCTCTTCTGGTTCCTTGTTGGTGTTGTGTTGCGCCGAATTGGCTCCCTTTTTCCTGGTCCGTCTGAGCAGGGGCTAGACCGTGGTCTATGCCCGCATTCTCCACCAGATGTAGCAGACGGAACCTTCCTTGGGGCCCGGCACTTCGAAGTCAAGCAGGTGTTCTTGTTGGGGTGCACAAACAGTGCTCCAACCTTGTCGCCTTTAGACTTGGCTAGCCTTGTTCAGTGCTTGTGCTCTGGACTCAGCTAACCTCCTCCTCTGGCTGCTCGAGAGTGAGCTGGGCATGCACTCTGAAGCTCACCTTTTATTGGTTGCCCAATCCTGCTCATGCGCAGTTGGGGTAGGCCTTAATTGGGCACAGGTGGGCTTGGCACAAGCTCACGCCTCCCACCTCGTAATTAGCCACACCTGATTGCCTCATTTCACTACATTTGGCTGTTACTTACCCATATTCTCATCCTCTGTATAAATGGGGAAAAAATTCTCAGGGTTTAGAGGTGCCCATACAGGTACTCTGAACTGCCCTTTCAGGCAAAGAACAGCCAGAGCCTCTGCAAATACCCTACAAACTCTGAATTATATTTTTGTCACTTCTCCTACTTCAGAGAACTCCTAGAGTGTCCCCCAAGATCAGTTTCAGAGAATCATAGACCAGAACCATGAAGTTGTTTTGGTTGGAAAAGACCTTTAAGATCATCAGGTCCAACTGTTCACCCATCACTGCCAAAGCCACCCATGGCCCTCAGCACCACATCTCCACAGCTTTGAAAGCCCTCCAGGGATGGGGACTCCACCCCTGCCCTGGGCAGCCTGGGCCACGCTCTGACAACCCTTTCCAGGGAGAAATCGTTCCCAAGCTCCAATCTAAACCTCCAGGTCAATTCCTCTTGTCCCATCCCTTCTTCCTTGGAAGCAGAGCCCGACCCCCCTTGGCTCCAAACTCCTCTCAGGGGGTTGCAGAGAGCCAGAAGGTCTCCCCTCAGCCTCCTTTGCTCAAGGATCAACACCCCCAGCTCCCTCAGCTGCTCCTGGGCAGACTCCTGCTCCAGACCCTTCCCCAGCTCCATTGCCCTTCTCTGGACACACTCCAACCCCTCAATGTCCTTCTTGTCCTGAGGGGCCCAGAACTGAGCCCAGGATTCCAGGTGCAGCCTCCCCAGTGCCCAGCGCAGGGGGACAATCCCTGCCCTGCTCCTGCTGCCCACACAGTGCTGACACAAGCCAGGATGCTGGTGGCCTTTTGGCCACTTGGGCACCCATGGGCTCATATTCAGCCAGCTTTAAACCAGCACCCTTAGGTCCCCCCCTTGGTGACAGCAGAAGTGCTCAAAGCCACACAAGGAGATGGTGTCAGTGTAATTACTCCCTTGGTGCTTCTCTCTACCCTCCTTCCTTCTCCTCCTCCTGTTTTGCTTCCTACCCTTTTGCCCTCATCCCTGCTCATTCCCCGGGAGACCTCATCTTCAGCTGCTGCCTCACTTTGAATCCCTCCTTTGTGTCTGCCAGGTAAAACACATCCCAGTTTTGCCTCAAATGTAAGATTCCTGCTGCACAGAACCACTGCTCCTTTGTACTGCATCTGCCTAAAGTAGTTTTGGAACAGAAATCTCTACCACTGCTTTTATAACAAACATTTTACAAAAAAAGGCCTGTTCACATTCCATGTTTTATCTCCTTCCTCATCCGTGCTGTCAGGCTTCCATGCAAGATATATCCATGAAAATAACTGATCCAGGCTGCTCCCTTGTCACCTCTGCATTACACAAAGATTATTTTTAAGGAATTCTTTTACAATGGATCTACTTTGGAATTTTAAAGCTAACAGGATCCTATTCTGCCTTTGGCTCATGTTCCCATGGCTCGTTAGGTTTGCTACATAAACCAAAATGCAGCTCCTTAGCAGAGAGATGGTACTCACAGGTGCCACAGGGATGGAAAAGTATTTCATGTAGGAACAATAACTGTTACCTGGAACAGGATGAAGCCGAGTTCTGGGATGCTCCCACTGCACCCAGGTATAGAGCAAGTTACAAAAGAGAGTGCTTAACTTAGAAATGCAAAATTTATTTACAAGTTTTCACTAAAAAAAAAAAAAAAAAAAAAAAAAGGAAATAACATCAAACTCTCCTCCTGGATACACATTACTCTGCTAAGCACTGCAACTGACAATCATTAAGTCCATTTACACATTTTACAGATTTATTTTTGTATGCAACAGCGTATGCTTTAGTCATTAAGACATCAGAAGAAGAGATGATAAACTAAGCTGTTTTCAAGTAATGTAAGGGCCAGGCTTCCTTTGGCCTTCCCCACTTTAAAACAGAAGCTAAAATACTTAAGCAGAGGAACAGACATAAGACTTTACTTAATTTTCTTGAAGGGTACATGAGCATCAGCCTCCTGCAATTCAGACTTGGTACATAACATCAGACCTAACCCAGAAAGTCTTAATTGAGCCAAGATTAATTAGCAATATGCTCTGAGACAGAACTGCCAGACCATGCCCAGTTTCAAATTCAGAAGCTTTTAATTCAACACAGGGAGATGGAAGGCAGATGAAACAGCAGTAACAGAAGAGGCTGCAAATTCACTGTTTTTTTAACAAAGATTTCCCCTCCCACACTACCCAAGCTCAGAGTACAACACACTGATCACCACACAGAAGTTTAACATGTATTTTAATATAATAATCCTTGACAGAACAGTGACAAATGCTAATTACTAATATTACCTGCTAGTCTACATTAACAGAGTCAACCAGGTTTAGGTACAGCTTTTTCAGATTTTGCATAGCAATTCCACCTATTTTCAATTCTCTTCACCATCAGAGTGACACATTCTTGAAAAAGTCCATTAAACACCAAGAGAAAAATCCTGGTCTCAATCAAACCAGGAACAACCAACTTCCAATGTGAACTGAGTCAGGACTCAACCCAGTTAGTTTTATCTCCTTCAATATCCCAACTGTACTTCAATAATTTTTTAACATGTTTGCAGAGCCTAATTTGACTTCTCTTAAACTGTACTGCAGTAGCATTTGAAATTAAAAACAAAAACCATCACTGTTTTCCCTTAATTTCAAAAGAAACTGGGAAGTGTACTGAAGGAAATTCATCCCTGAGTAACGAGACATTTAGAAACTGCATCCTGCTGACAAAAACTGCAATGTGTTATGAGGCAGCTGACAGTATTTAACAGGCAGCAACAGAACTGCTCACAGTCCAACACGTTCTTGCGTTGTTGCATTGATCCCAGTATCTTGTTTAATGAGACTGCAAGTGAGCATGAGGAAATGGGATAAATAGAAATAGTGTCTTTATTGTTTTATCTTGAATTTGTCAATTTTGACAGCTAAATCGTGCTGGATCCCAGAAAACTCAAGAGCAGTGATGGTCAGCAATGTGCATCTTTGGATGTCCACCAGATTTGGCTCAGGGTCTCTTCACCCAAACAACAGGAGGAGAATGACTGTAACTGAGTTCACTGCTATTAATGGCACTGTGGAGAAAGAAGAGTAACGGTGAAATGCTTCTTTTCCATATCACAGGGCAGCAGAGTTTTGTACTATTTTTTAAGGAGTGGAATCTACTGAAATTAAAAAAAAAAACACAAGACACTTCATTTTCTTATGCAAAAATCAGGATTAGTGGAAGGAGCCAGGATCAAAGCCTAGGATACTAAAAATGAGTAGCAAGCAAGAGCATAAGTATTTTTCTGTCACCCATCATGTTTTAACTTTAACCTAATTTTCTCCAAATGAACCCAAAGTCAGCTTCTATCCTTGGGTTTGCTGTGTTTTAGAATGAATGTACCAGTTTTAATTCTGCAGTGGGCAAGAGAGGTAACATTTGTTACTTCCTCATTATCATCACCTATAGAAGAAATTTTATAGTGAAGAAAATTATCAGTAATTTATAATTTTAAGTCTGTCTTTCCCTCCCCCCTATCCTTTGAGGCACGTAAGGCTGACGTACCTTTAAGAACCCCAGGAATTACATTTCCCTCACCAGGTACACCCCATAAAATTGAATTTAGCCAAGGTGAAGCTACTTGCACACTCCAACTGATCACTGAGCTTCCCCCCAGCTCCCAAACTCGGAGGACAGACAAGACCTAGCAGCAGAACCACAACTTGGGAGTCAGGGAATGTTTTACACTTTGCATCAAACTTAGGGCAGCTTAGCTGGGACCTGGGCCCTCCTCCACAGGCGTGAAGGAAGGAGAGAGTGGAGATGAGGAGAAGAAATCACAGCTGTTTGGTCAAAGGAAAAGAGTCAAAAGGCTGATGGCACTTCATTAAAGTAACAAATTAAACTTCATTAGTTTAACAGTTTAAACAAAAGTTTAAAGTTATTTAAACAAAAGTTTAAACAAGCTGTTTAAACAAAAGATTGTCACCACACCTCTCATGACAGTCCGTACAGACCGGATGAGGTTCGTTAGCTGTGCTTTAATTCGAGGTTCCTCTCCAAATCCTCCGATCCCTTGATCACTTCCCCAGCCAACTGTGTCACATAAAAACAGTCAGAAATGTTAGGAAAACCAAAAAAAACCATGCAACAAATGCTATCGGCAATATTGTCACTAAATCCCTCCAGGGATGGGGACTCCACCCCTTCCCTGGGCAGCCTGGGCCAGGCCCTGACAACCCTTTCCAGGGAGAAATTGTTCCCAAGCTCCAATCTAAACCTCCCCTGGCACAGCTTGAGGCTCTTTCCTCATGTCACAGAATCGTTCTGGTTGGAAAAGATATTTAAGATCAGTGAGTTTAACCAGAACTAACATCAGAAAGACAAACTACACACTGACTCACTTTATGTCACAGTCAGATTTTAAAGCAATATAACTGAGGCAGAACACCTGGACCTAGTGACAGGACCAGGGACTTTTTGAGTCTTGCTGGTCACAGCCCTGACCTGTTTGGGGATGGGTGGAGCAGGGAAGGGAGTGGCTGTTGGTATTCCAAACTGGACTGTGCAACTTCTAAGTTTCTCTTCTCCAGGGACAACTTTAAAGGGATTATTTTTTTCCCCTTCCTTATCTCCCTCACTCTGCTGGGGGCAGGAGATGAGTCCTCTCCCTTACCAGCTTCTGCTTCCCACTTGGATGAACTTGGGAGTTATTCCCCTCTCCTGAGTCTAAAGTGGCTTATTAACCCATCCTGGTTTTCTCCAAATCTCCCTTTTCCTCCAGCTGCTTGCTCATCGAGGAAGCAAAAGACAACCCCAAACCAAATTCCTCACAGTGAATCCTACTGGGATAACCATCAGCACTCCAGCCAAAAATTCCAAGCTCAGCATGACCTCGAGATGTCAGGACTCCCTGGATGAGGATATTGGGTAACCTCAGACGATGGGTCAATTTTTTTTTTTTTTTTTTTTTTTTTTTTTTTTTTTTTTTTTTCCCTGGGGCATTGGAGCTCTTTGTGTCGGTGTCTTTTCTGTGTTTTGTGGGGTTTTGTCTTCTTTTAATGGCCGAGGATGCCCGACCTGGGGGATCACCCTTCAGCACCGCAGAAATGCCGGTGTAAAAGCTGAGAAACCTCAGTGAGAAAAAGGCACAAGACGAAAGAAATCACCTCAAGCTGTGACAACACGGCCCAAAATGGAGAGGAAACAGGGGGGCGGGGGAAAAAAAGAAAAAAAAAAAGGAGGAATTACGGAATGAAACCACACAGGGAGAAAACCTGACTTCCAGCCTAAAAACATCAAAGCAATTCTTTGATATTCTACCCACCAACCCCCCCCTGTTACCTTCCCGCTACAGCGTCCCGGGGCGGTTCCTTCCCTTCACCAGGCCCCCCCCGAGCCGGCCTGTGAGGGGAGGAAGCGGCAGGGCCAGGGCCGGGTCTGCCCCAGGATTTCCTTTCTCCCCCCCTTCACCGATCCGTCTCATACCGTGGCGGAGGAACCGCTCCTCGTGTAAGACAGCGATGGCATTGATGATGAGGAGGGCTGCCTGAAGCAGAGAGTACAGAGAGAACGCCATTGCCCCACGCCGCCATAAGACCACAGGGCGGGAGCGGGACGTGGCGAGCGACGGGGGAGGGGAGGAGGAGAACCCCGCCCCCTCCCCCCCTCCCTGCGGGGTTCTTCCCTCAGGAGAAGAGGGAGGTTTTCTTTCCCCTCTTTCCTCAGGACAAAAAGGACATTAAGGTGTTGGAGTGTGTCCAGAGAAGGGCAACGGAGCCGGGAAAGGGTCTGGAGCAGAAGTCTGCCCAGGAGCAGCTGAGGGACCTGGGGGTGTTGATCCTTGAGCAAAGGAGGCTGAGGGGAGACCTTCTGGCTGTCTGCAACCCCCTGAGAGGAGGTTGGAGCCAGGGGGGATCGGGCTCTGCTTCCAAGGAACAAGGGATGGGACAAGAGGAATTGACCTGGAGGTTTAGATTGGAGCTTGGGAACAATTTCTCCCTGGAAAGTGTAAAAAATAGAGGTTTAAAATTGTAATTTATTGTTTTGTTGAGTGTATCTTTCAATTTAATAATGGTTGCCTAGGCTGTTTGTTGAAATAGCATGTTATATCCTGTTATCTTAAAGTGTATGTTTAAGCGTACTTATAAGGAAGAAAAGTCAGAAAAATAAGAAGAGGGGGCCGACCGCAAAAGCCCACGAAAATTCCCGCGAAGAATTCCCTCAGCAACAGGACAAAGCCTGCGAAGAATTCCCTCAGGAACAGAACAAAACCCGCGAAACAAGAACCAATGCTGGGAGAGCCCGCGAAACGAAAACCAATGATAAACTGATAAGAGACTAAGGGGAAGGGGTTTACGAAAAGTATAAAAGAACCGGTTTTACATTATTGAACTTGCGAGCCGGTTGGTAGAGCTGCGACTCCCCGGCCGCCCAGCATGCTGCAGCGCGCTGCTTTACTTATATTTCTCTCAATAAAAAGTTTTATTGTTGATACATCGAGTCAGCATTTTTAACAAAAGGGTTGTCAGGGCCTGGCCCAGGCTGCCCAGGGTAGGGGTGGAGTCCCCATCCCTGGAGGGATTTCAAAGCTGTGGAGATGTGGTGCTGAGGGCCATGGGGCAGTGGTGGCCTTAGCAGTGCTGGGTTAAGGGTTGGTCCTGATGATCTTCAAGGTTTTTTCCAACTGATTCCATTCTCTGAGCCTAAATTGATATTACCCAAGCACCCAACCACCATTAATGAGCCATGCTGCAGGCTGATGGAGAAAGAGCCTGCATCAAGAAGGACCCCAAGAAGCACTTAGCATTTTGCAGGCTCTTCCCCTGCACTCCCTGATCACATTTGGCTCCTGGAAGAATTAATTGCTGCTCTCACTTCCCTGGGTTACTCACCTCCAGAGAACACTTATTGCTATGGTGATGGCAACCAACAGCAAGAGGCTTCCACTGAGAGACACCATGACAATTTCATAAGTAGATGGTGGTGAACCTTGAAGAGAGTATGGAAATCACAGGTGAGTTTTGCCAGCAAATGGCTTTAAGACATGCAGCTCTTTGTGAAATGGTTGTGACATGCTGCACGTGCTGATTGTCCTGCTGCCAGCTGTGCATGGAGGGGGGTGACCAGCTCTGCCTTAGGAAGGTGCTCCTGGGAAACTCCTTTTTCTTCAAACATCTCACAGCTCAGTTTATTAATTCATGGGTCTTTACCTTCCAAAGTACAAAGCTTTGCTGGGCCAAACCCCATTCTCATGGATCTCTGGGTGGACAAGTCCACCTGGCACTGTTAGACCACAAAGTTATTTCACATTATCCACCTATTCACAGTAAATCCATGGCAGGATCCCAAATCCTACCACCTCTCAAGCCAGCACTTTCCATTCACTTCCACCCATATAAATTTCAGTCTCCATCTTTTTTGGCTCTTGGGTTTAATTCCAAACTTAATGGAGCAAAATGGGATTTATGTCCCCTGTCTATCCTGCTCCCCAAGTCTCTTCTACTGCAAGATCTCATTTTGTTTCCACCAATCTT
The DNA here is from genome assembly GCF_036169615.1 of Heliangelus exortis. Lineage (NCBI taxonomy): Eukaryota > Metazoa > Chordata > Aves > Apodiformes > Trochilidae > Heliangelus > Heliangelus exortis. The sequence goes on along the minus strand of NC_092453.1, from coordinate 8,003,643 downwards.
CCCCCTCTAAAACCCCAACAGAAATGTGTCTAACGTGGCTGATTAATTCATACTTTTCTGAGCCCATTCAAGACTCTTTACCTGCTACCTTACATACTTGATAAGACTCCTATTGCCTGGCACCTCTCAGGAGTAAATAAATATGAATAAAACACTGCAAAACAGATGTAAAAAGCTAAGAAATAGGAAAGTAAACCACCTTCTTCCTTGGAAACCAACGGGTTGTGGAAACCTTCTTCCCCAGCATGGACCATTCTGAAAATCAAAGCCAGCAGACATTCAGATGGCAGTTTAATCAAGATCAGCACATTTATTTTAGATCAGTTTATGACCGAGGCATAAATACTCAATCTGAGCATTTCACCATCTTATCAAATTATCTTTACAACTTCCTCCTGAGACGGATTCTGCTCTCTCACCACTTTGCAGACTTGGGGGAGGAGGGGAATCAAAGGCAGATGAGACAGACACAAAATGCAGAATTGAATCTGACATCAAAACCCTGGATGTTTGTCTTAAAACAATGAACTTCCCCAGGTGCCTTGAGTTTGACTTATAGAATCATAGAATCATAGAATCCTAGGGGTTGGAAGGGACCTCGAAAGATCATCTAGTCCAACCCCCCCTGCCAGAGCAGGGCCCCCTAGAGTACATCGCCTAGGAACGTGTCCAGGCGGGTTTTGAATGTCTCCAGTGAAGGAGACTCCACAACCCCCCTGGGCAGCCTGTTCCAGGGCTCTGTCACCCTTACAGTAAAAAAATTTTTTCTGATATTCAACTTGAACCTCCTATGCTCCAATTTACACCCATTACCCCTTGTCCTATCACTGGTCACCATTGAGAAAAGCCTAACTCCATCTCCCTGACACTCACCCCTTACATATTTGAAAACATTGATGAGGTCACCCCTCAGTCTCCTTTTCTCCAAACTAAAGAGACCCAGCTCCCTCAGCCTTTCCTCATAAGGGAACTTCCTCATAAGGGACTTCAGGTTTGTCTGCAGCATCTATTCTTGGCAGGGACCCTGGCATCACACTCTCAGTACACACTTTTATCTAATCTCAGCCAATTTGTCCCAGGACACAGAGGGAGAATTTAGCAGAAAAGGTAACAGAGCCCCAGATTCTTAAACCCGGTTTAAATATTTTCATTTATTGTCTCCAGAAGTGGAGTGTTTACCTCCTCTTAAAAAAAAAAAAAACAAAACAAAACAAAAAACTGAGCCAAAGTAACTAGGAATGACCAACAATGAGATGGAAAAATAACAGGGGGCCCAAAATAAAGTTTCTTGCTTTGTGGCAAATAACAACAAAACCCTCAACCCATCACTGAGATTCTCAAAAGGATGGGTGAAGTTTTCTTCACAACAAGCCTGTGAGGCAGGGCTGGATCATTAACCTATTGTTGAGAGAGGGAAACTGAGGCTAACATTTGTCATTTATGTTTGAATTTCGAGCAGATCTCCTGCCTCTTGATTTTATGCCTTCCCCATGATACGATTCCACTTGTAAAAGCTTAAAATTAGGACATGTCTTATTACTGGGAAATATAATGGATAAAAAACAAGTGCTTGAGTCAGGTTGAGGTGTCACCTTGTGCTAATACTGCCACACAAACACACAGACAAGCACACACGCATTTCCAGCTTGCACGTGTGACATGGAGATGTCCAATCCTTATTTTATTCTCTCCAGCAGAAAAATGCAATGTGGAATCATGAGATATATAACCTGGTGCCATCCAGTTAATAAATGCAAGAAGAAATTGCCTGCCAGTATGTTCTCGGGTATCAAAGGAGCTTGTATCTGAGGTCTGAGATATTGCATTTTAAATTCTAGTCTCTTTGTGTCAATAAGCTTAAAATGGAATTATTGGCAAGAGTCTTTGTGGCCACAGGTTGCATAAGAAAAAAGTGAATGACTGAAGAAAACACAACCCTGTAGGAAAATAGCCAAGCCAAACCCACACTCACCTTTATATGAGGGATGAGACCAGCTCTGAAATGCTGCTCAGACTGAAATACTGTGTGTGACACAGAATCACAGAATAATTTGGGTGGGAAGGGACCTTTCAAGGCCATCCAGACCAAGCTCTGCAGTCAGCAGGGCCATATGCAACTGGATCAGGTTGCTCAGAGCCCCGTCCAACCTGACCTGGAATGGTTCCAGGGATGGGGCATCTCCCCCCTCTCTGAGCAATCTGGGCCAGGGTCTCACCACCTTAATTGGGAAAAATTTCTTCCTTATATCTAGTCTGAATCTCCCCTCTTTTAGTTTAAAACCTTCACCCCTTGCTCTATCACTACACCCATTACTCCTCCTACCAACCTGAATCAGAGGGATCTGCAACAACTCCTGCTTTTATAAAGCTTGGACACAAAAACCAAACAGCATAATTTGGAGCTAATTGGACTGTCCGTGCTTTGCCTTTTATCCATTAGCACATGTGTCTGAGAATAAACTCAAATCTTGCCCCAAAAGCTGTTTCAGGATCACAGGTGACATTTCCCCTAATGCAAGAAAAGCTGGAAAATGGAAGGTCACTTGCTTACTACAGAGTCCTCCAGCCCCCCAATGATACAACCTCTTCTTCTCACATCAGTAAGATGTCCTAAGGAGTCCCTCAGCCTCACCCTTCAGCTTGAAAAAACAAAGCTAAGAAAATAAGCCACAGGCATTTAAATCTAGGGCAAAATTTCTGGGTTACCTTGTGATTGCTGGAGATCCTTCTGTCAGCAGTGTGCTGCTAAGGCTTTGCATGAAAGCAAAGGTGGTCTGAAGGGTTGCAGACTCCTTGCTCACTTCATTTCCCTCTCTTGACTGCTTTCTTCTCCCCATGTCTTTTATTAGGGTGGAATAATCTCTTCCGTACAGCCAATCAATGAAGTGGGGAGGTGTATCAAGGAGAGTCTTTACTCACCATCCTTTAAGCAAATCCTTTCACCATCTACTGGTGGGGCAGGAGACACAGCTGGACTACACCTAGGAGCTGGACAGGGGTTTTGTTGGGCACTGGATCCTTCCTGGTGTGCTGGATCTGAAGTCCTCCAGCAAAACTTCCTCTCAGGGGTCATTGCAGAATCATTTTGTGTCCCATGTGTGCTTGGCTTTGGGTCTTCTCCAGCAGGCTGGGTGGAAAGGGCAGGTTCAGGTGCTTTCCAGGCAGGAAAAACCCACTCCTGATCAAGGAGTGACTACAGAACCCCAAGAAGCCTGAGCCCTGTCTCTGCTTTTTGGGTGTTAACATGGAGCAACCTGGTTTTCACACTAGAAGGAACGAGGCAGGAATTTAAGGAGGTGTTGTTGAGCTGTTGATTGGTTGTGACCACTTGAGGGTTGAGTTTCAAACATGCTTCATTTTGGTGCTTCTTGCAGCCTGGCTTAGCTGTTCTTCACTGTACCATGGGCAGGAGGACATCATCATTTGGACTAAGTGACTTTTGAGGTCACTTCCAACCCCTAACTTTCTATTATTCTATGAATAATAGAATAATAGAATAGAATAATATTCTATGAATATTATAGAATATATATATATAGAATAGAATAATATTCTATGAATAATAGAAGTGCTGACACACTGACACACAGTGCTGACACAAACCAGGATACTGGTGGCCTTCTTGGCCACCTGGGCACACACTGACTCATATCCATGCTCTGTTTACCCAGAAAGGTCTCTGTGACGTTGCTTCTTGGCTCAAGAGGAAAAAATTTTTATCTTAAGTGTTAAGGCTTGTTTGCTAAATTGTTTTGTTAGTGATCAAATGCAAGGTTCAGTGACATTAAGCAGAACAGAATAAGCACTTGAGACAAACAAAATGTTCTCTGGAACAACAGCCAATAAGGTACTAAAAGGTACACCAAGCTGTACAGGTCCTATACAAGAGGATGACTTCTCAGAACTCCCCCAAGCTGGCACCACAAGGCAGCACGCCCTGTTTTCACTCACAAATTTCATGAAAACACCTATTTTCATTTCCAGAAGGGAGAGAGGAAACAAAGGCATTTTAAGCAGAAATTCATAGACTTCAAAAACTCCATCTGTGAATCCAGAAACAGCAACAAGAGCTGAGTGGTTTGTAATTCATCCCTCCCCAGTGCAACCATCACCACAGTGCTCTGGAGGAAAAGGCATAAAAAATGAGCAAGCTCCTCATCCCATCTTTCCAAGCAGATGGCCTCCCAACCTGAGGGCTTTTTCTTACTCCATGTCTTCTCCTAGAATCATAGAATTGTTTTGGTTGACCTTTAAGATCATTGAGCCCGACTATTAACCCAGCACTGCCAAGCCAACCACTAAACCATGTCACCACTAAACCACTCAACACCACATCTCCATGGCTTTTTAAATCCTTTCAGGAATGGGGACTTCCCCACTGCCCTGAGCAGCCTGAGCCAATGCTTTCAGTGAAGAAATTGTTCTTCATATCCAACCTAAACCTCCCCTGGCACAATTTGAGGCCATTTCCTTTTGTCCTCTCCCTTGTAATTTGAAAGAAGAGATCAACACCCTCTGGCTCCAACCTCTTTTCAGAGAGTGAGAAGGTCTCCTCTCAGCCTCCTTTGCTCCATGCTGAACACCCAAGTCCTCTTAGGACCCGGTCCTCTTAGGACCTCTCCACACCATCCTCCTCTGCTCTTCATCCCCCTCTCCTCCATGGTACACACCATACAGTGCCAAAAGGGAAGGAAAGGGCTCACTATGGGGTTATCCCAGATCTGACTGGGATTTTATAACCCACCTCTTCTTGAACTCATCTTGGCCATGGGCTCATGGCTCTGACAGAAGGAATGAGTCTATCAGCCTGGACCAGAACTTCACCCAGGGTGGGGGAGAGAGAAAGAAGCGCCACTGCAATTGAAGTTGAATTAAATGTTCTAATACATTCACTACGTGGTTAAGGATAATTTTATTTCTTCACTAACGAGGCCTTTATTTTATCTTAGTCACACTGAAACGTTTCAACAGGTAATTGGTCAGTAGAAAGAGCCTTGCTGGTGAGTAGCAAGAAGCAGGGCTGGGCAGCAAGCACTGGCTGAAGAGGAAGATCAGTTGCTGCAGTGCAGCTTAGTAAAGAGTAAAGAGCTTTGTTTAGGCTTCTTTACCCTCATCTAAAAGCAGCTTGGTACCGACTTTTCTTTTCCATGATCAATAAATACCTAAGTTAAACAAATATCTTGAAATCCTGCATAATAACAAATGTTTGCAAGAACACGATGCTGTGTTCATGTGCTGTGAAGCTGTAACTGCAGTCCAAGGCATTTTGGAACTTTGTTATGAAATATCCCCATGCAGCTAATGTCTGGGTCTTACAGTAGGACTGAATGTCACCTAATACACCAAAAAAAAAAAAAAAAAAAAAAATCTGGAAACAAACAGTTGAGATCTTAAAGGAAGATCTTGACCAAGGAAGCTGTGGCTGCTCCCTCCCTGGAAGTGTTCAGGGTCAGGTTGGATGGGGCTTGGAGCAACCTGGGCTGGTGGGAGGTGTCCCTGCCCATGGCAGGGGGGTGAGAATGGATGATATTGAAGGTCCCTTCCAACCCAAACTAATCTGGGAGTCTGTTTCTGTAAAGGGGGTTCAAACCCTGTCAACCTCCTTGAAAGCAGATATACCCAAATTCCTGGAGGCTGTGAGCCTCAGCGATGATAAAAAAGATGCTTTCACTTGCTTCCCACCCCCCTAAAACAGCTTTTGAAGCATCTCCTCAGCCACATTTTAAAGGATATTCTCTCTGGTAGGCACCTTTCTGCCAAGCAACCTCGTGGTTACATTCATAGGTTGGACTGAGAAGAGAAGGCTCAGGGGAGACCTTGTTATGATGTTCCAGTCCTTAAAGGGGGGGCTCCAAAGAAGATGGAGACTCCTGATTTACAGAGTCCCATGGACAAGAGAAGGGGCAATGGGCACAAGTTGCTCCTGGGGAGATTCCAATTGAACACAAGAGGAAAATCTTTCCCCATGAGGACAGTCAGACATTGGAATGGTCTCCCAGGGGAAGTGGTGGATTCCCCCACTTTGGAAAGTTTTAAGTCTCAGCTCGATGGGGTGCTGGGACATCTCAGATAAACAATAATATTAGAAGGGCTGGACCAGATGGTCCTTGAGGTCCCTTCCAACCTGAGACTCTATGATTCCATAATTTGCTTAAGAGAAGGCAAAATCCAACCTGTCCAGGAGCAATGCTGGGTAAGTCCAGAAGGAAATTCTAAGTTCTCAGGTATAAAACTTTCAGAAGTTGGCCTTCTCATGCCAACTCAGCTGCCACCCTCATACCACCCCAGATCATCAGCTTCATGTGAGAGAAGTTCAACTGTCATCATTTTGGACCTACCTTAAAAAAGCTGCATTGTTACTGAGGGTGTAAAGAAGCAATCAGCACTTCAGAACTGCCAAAGGATCCAAAATCAAATGTGCAAAAATGCTCAAAACTCTATTCTGTAATTTTTGCATGACTTTCCAGAAAGAATGAATCAGTTGCATAAGGCAGAAAAGCATTAAGAAGATACATGCAGCAATCTCTGGAGAGAGAGAGGTCAGCATCATGCTTAAATTAACTCAGAGACCCCTGGATGCCACACCAGTCACATGGTGACCTTCAGACCAGTTGCTGTCTCTCAACTCTTCCCCAGTGGGTTTTGAATACCCAATTTTTTTTCCTTTCAAACCAGAATAGAAAGATATGGATCTTCTAAAGACACCTGATCCTTTTTAACACTGCCATGCTGCAGCATCACATGAGAGGCTTAACTATCCAAAGAATAATTTAAGAGACCACAGGAAGGCGCAGTCCACTGATCAGAGTTTCTCTTTTGAAAAGGATAACGATGCTACAGTAACAGAAATCTTTCCAGGGCATTACTAGCCAACCCTATTGAGAAAAAGGGATTTTTAATGTATTTAGTGCCTTTCAAATGTGACACACACAGTAGCTATTTATTTTCCAGCACTTTCTTACACAGACGGAACATAATTAAATCAAATACTGACCCGTTCCTTCCATGTAGATACTGTAACACAAAATGAGGTGGACTCTGTTGGGCCAGGGCAGGAACCAGCTTTTACAACTGATCTCTATGTAATGGTTAGGACCTAACCTGTCCATAATTTGTACTTTAACAATGATCTGGAGGAGGAGGTGGAGTGCACCCTCAGTCACTCTGCAGATGGCACCAAGTTGGGAGGCAGTGTTGATCTGAGGGTAGGGAGGCTCTGCAGAGGGACCTGGACAGGCTGGATTGATGGGATGAGGATAATTGTATGAGGTTCAACAAGGTCAAGTGTTGGGTCCTACACTTGGGTCACACCAATCCCAGGCAATGCTACAGGGTTGGGGCAGAGTGGCTGAAAAGTGCCCAGAGGGAAAGGACCTGGGGGTATTGGTTGATTCATCTGAATATGAGCCAGGGTGTGCCCAGGCGGCCAAGAAGGCCACCAGCATCCTGGCTTGTGTCAGCACTGTGTGACCAGCAGGTTCTGGGCACTGGGGAGGCTGCACCTGGAATCCTGGGCTCAGTTCTGGGCCCCTCAGGACAAGAAGGACATTGAGGGGTTGGGGTGTGTCCAGAGAAGGGCAACGGAGCTGGGGAAGGGTCTGGAGCAGGAGTCTGCCCAGGAGCAGCCGAGGGACCTGGGGGTGTTGATCCTTGAGCAAAGGAGGCTGAGGGGAGACCTTCTGGTTCTCTGCAACCCCCTGAGAGGAGGTTGGAGCCAGGGGGTGGGTGTCAGTCTTTTCCTGAGATATCTGGTGAAGAAAAATGCCATTACCTGGGCTTTGTGGTCAGAGAAGGAGTGGTGCCTTAGGGTGGAGACTCCTTAATCCATTCACACAGAATACATCAATACCCTCCAGGCTGGCAGGTGGTTCAAAACCAACAGCAGAGATTGATGCATTTTTTTTTCTGCTAGCCCATGATAAATATCTGCCAAACAATTTCAGCTCCTCTTGCCTCACTGCTGGTATTGAACAGGAGCAGAGCACCTTTCCAAATCCCCTGGAGACTGTTTGGCAAGGTTTTCAGATGTCACCAAGTATGGTTAGGTAATGACCACGGCTGTGATTTTTTTATCTGTGGTGTAAGGAAACAGAGGATGAATGACATTAAACAGATTTTACAGAGAGGTGGACAGCAGGGAGCAAGCCTGCAGAAATATCTGGGTGTGTTTATGGACAAGCCACACACAAATTATCCATCCTGTACCATCCAAGGAGGAGGACACTTAGCAGCTAAATAGCTTCTTTCCCTTCTTCAGGGCATCATTGGCCTTTTACTTGGCTTTGAGACAAAGCAAGCATGACATTAAGAAACATTCCTGTGTCATACATGCCACAAGAGCCTTCCTAAGAAGGGAGGACTTAATTTTGGGTCAGATGCCAGTGCTTCCCATCTTTTATTGCACAAACAGAAAGCTCAGACCAAAGCCTCAAGTGCTTTATAACCCCTTTGTGATTCTGAGTCTGATCCAGAGCTCACCAAAGTCAAGGGGAGTCTCTTTCTTGACTTCCTTGGAACTCAGACTGTGTCCTGAGGGGAAAAGATGCTAAATACACAGCAGATCTCATTCTTGCAAGCAACTGGAGATCTCTCCTGGATGGTACTTAAAACCCTCCATCATGTCCAGTGTGAAGACATGATGGAAGTGGCTGGGACACATTCTACAAACACCTCTTGAGAATGGAAATTCACTGCACTTTCAGAGACATTACAGGAAAAAAACCCAATGGGATGCTTTGAATATTTGAATAACATCTTAATAATTTTTCTCTTTTTTTATCCCAGTATCCACCTGACTCCAGTTTTGTGGAGAAGTTTGAGATCCTCCAGTGGAGGAGGCAGCATTTTCCTGCAGGAACACCTTATCTCACATGGACTGGGTGCAGTCCACCACTGCAAACTGCCAGCACAGGTGAAACAAACCAGTTGAGACCAGGGCAGCCAGCCAAGTGTGGACGTAGCTGAAGAGGCACCCAACACAGGGCACAAGAATCTGAGTTGTATGCAGGGCCTCAGCTTCCTAGATTGGCTGCAGGTTATTTGCCTGCTCTGGGATTTATTAGTGACTATTTGGGTAGCAGTTTGTAGATGAAACCCTTCCAACCCAAACCATTCTATGTTATGGTTTATCATATACTTACATTATATGCAATTATGCTTACTTACATTATATCAGTGTAAGTATCAATTATAATCTTACCCTAGTGAAAAAAGCCCTCTCAAAAATGTACTGAATACACCAAGCCAGTTGAGTAAAATTGTGTCAAAATGCATTTAGAATCATAAAATGGTTTGGATTGGAGGGGACCTAGAAGATCCTTTATTTCCAGCCCCCCTGCCATGCTCATCTGGATATAAACTCCAAGGAAAAACCCCTAAGAGGAATAAAAGCTATGGAAGATGATAACATAATAGTGAGACATCCTACAGGACCACTCCCAACTGTTTTGCTTAGCAGATTGATTCTGGTTTGAAAGTCCAGGGGGTAGAATTTTTATCCAAGAGGGTCAGAGCAAATCCTGGGGTTTGTTTTTATTAATTCCTTGTTGATACAGCCTAAAAAAATATAGGTTTGCTGTGAAGGTGCTGGGGGTTTTTTTTTGTGCACTGCAAAATTCATACACAACTTTTGGCCCAACTGCTTTCAAGTTTTACAGCAGAATTATGAAAAAGGAAGAATACATTTTGATGAAAGCTGAGCTTTAATCCCTCACAGAAGACAAAAGACAGAGGACCACATACCTTTATGCTTGGTGCACTTCTTCAGCATAAATAACTGTGCTAAAGTACCTCAGAAACAAATGAGGTTATATCCTAAGTCCTGGAGAAACACCACCACATCTGAAGGACAGAGCTGAGTTTGGAGGTGTTGTGGGCAGTTCATGGAAACCCAACTCTGTGGGGAGCAAAAAATAAAGGACTGTCAAGCACTGGTGAGCTTTCTGTAATTATTTATTGTCCATTCAAGCACCAAGAAAATTCAAATCCCTGCAGACCACGTAGCCTGTGCTGTGGTTTTTGTCAATCTCAGGGGATATTGATGAAAAAAAGGCTAAAGCTAAGATCAGACAGCTATTCCTGTTTGCCTCTCTCATGGTGGCAGCTGTAGAACTAATATTTGGTCAACCACACAGGTTTCTTAAAGGTGTTGACAAGCCGCACATCATGTGTAAGAAAAGCTGAATGTCTATTTTCCGCTCAAATGTGACTTTTATAAGGACAGCAACAATAAGGGCTGACCCATACCAGTCAATTAACCGTGGCTGGGACCCCTCCCATGTGGCACCCAAGAGCTGCCCCCACACCACAAAACCTTTCAGCTCAAGGGGCCACATCCAAACCACCATTGGGAGAGGCTGTGGGGCTGGGCTGACTCCCCATCCATGTAGGGAGCTGCTCCTCAGGACATGGGTGGGCTCAAACACATCCCTGTGGGGCTACCACCACAACATTAGTATATAGGGGAGGTTAAATCCAGGGGAACATTAGTGTAGACACAGCCTTAGGGTCCATATCCTGCATATACAACTGTATCTATTGCTGCATTCATCTTCCCATATCCTTTTTTTCCTTTTCTTTATCATAGAATCCCAGATTGGTTTGGGTTGGAAGAGACCTTCAAGATCATCCAGTTCCAACCCCCTGCCATGGGCAGGGACACCTCCCACCAGTCCAGGTTGCTCCAAGCCCCATCCAATGTGGCCTTCAAGATTTCCAGGGATGGGGCAGCCAAAACTTTTCTGAGAAACCTTGGCCAGTGTCTCACCACCCTTGTAGCAAAAGAATTTCTTCTTTATGAGGCCAGCTGGGGCAAAGGTTGAGGGTTGAGTCTGTGAAACACAAGTGTTTAATGGGATCCTCATCACTTTAAGGTGTACAAACTTGGCCACAGGAGGAAAGCAAACACAAAGCAACCACTGATATGAAGCTTGCTTGGGTGTTTCTCAAAGTTGATTTGTTTGGGCAGTGGCTACTCTGTGTTTGTTTTCCAGGATCACGTTCCTGAGCTTTATCAGCATGAGAAATTATTTTTTAAACAAAATATTGAATTCATGCTTAATTCTGAGACACACGAACATTTGTTCCAAGTGTTTCACATTTGTAGCTTTGGTCAATATCTCAGTTACAAATCAGATAAGTGGTGTTTCCACTTCCCCTCACTGGGGGCTTTAGCATAACCAACCAAGTGCAAAAGGAATGCTTGAAGTTAGAACCTTCAGTTTGGAGCATATTAGTTGCATGTTCATCCTATCAGTTGTGTGAGTTATGAATTTAATACCCAGTGTCCCAACTTCACCAACACCGGACATGCTACTTACTTGCTGGGGAAGGTCACTGGGGAACGTGGTGGCCTGAGCAGGGAGTATAAAAAAAATCACAAAATCATAAAATGTCAGGTTGGGAGGGACCTCAAGGACCATCTGATCATGAGATGATGAATGAAACCATCAACCATCATCATCATCCAATCCCATCATCCATCCATCCCTTCTAATATTATTTTTTATATGAAATGTCTCAGCACCCTGTCAAGTTGAGACTTAAAACATTCCCACCACCACTTCTCCTGTGAGACCATTCCAGTGTCTGACTGTCCTCAGGGGGAAAAATTTTCCTCTTGTGTTCAATTGGAATCTCCCCAGGAGCAACTTGTGCCCATTGCCCCTTGTCTTGTCCATGGGACTCCTTGTAAATTGGGAGTCTCCATCTTCTTTGGAGCCACCTTTTAATTACTGGAACATGGTCATAAGGTCTCCCTTGAGCATTCTCTTCTCAAGGCTGAACAAATCCAATTTTCTCAGCCTCTCCTCATATGGCAGGTGCTCCAGTCCTCTGATCATCCTTGTGGTTCTTCTCTGGACCTTCTCTAGCCTGTACACATCCTTTTGGTACACCAGGAGACCAAAACTGAACATAAATCTAAAATAAATTTGCTGTAGATCCTTCATCTCTCTCTGCTCCTGGGTCTGAACAGGCTGGGTCTCAAACAGGGAAGGACAAGAGGTTACTTTGCATACCTGACCACATCCAGGAACTCTGGCACTCAGAAGCTATTAGAGCAGTAATTTTGTCTTGAGCAATGGGATTACTTTATGTCTGGGGCAAAATTTTTGATCTATAGTGGTGAGACATTTGACCATCATGTCAAGTTCATTCATCATGGGAAAATGTAGTAAAATGAGGCAATCAGGTATTGCTAATTATGAGGTGGGAGGCGTGAGCTTGTGTCGCTCAATCCTGCTCATGCACAGCTGGGGTAAACCTTAATTGGGCACAGGTGGGCTTAACACAAGCTCATGCCTCCCACCTCGTAATTAGCAATACCTGTTGCCTCATTTCACTACAGAAAAATATAATTTCACCCTATACTCTAAACTTTATAGTATCCTGAATACCCTAGCACAGCTGATTCCTCACCTGAAAAAAGGATATACCTGATCAGGAAAAGGAACATGAAGGCCTCAAAGCCATGGGACTGCTTCTGTTGGTGGGATGACTATGACTCTTTGACCTGGAAAAGAAACAGCTGAAAAGGTTTGATAGATGTCTATGAAATCACAACTGATATGGAGAAGGTGGACAAGGACTGCCAGTAGTCAAATGGTCTCACCCAAGAAGCTCAGGGCATAAAATGAGGATAAAAGGTGGTAGCTGCAAACATCAGGAGCTGTGGGGTTTTTTACCTGTATTTAAGCTGTGGAGTTGATTGCCTTAGGATGCTATAAGTCAGTAAAAGAGTGCCTAGGTTTTAAAAAGTCATTGAATGAGTTAATGGAAGAAAATAACCCATTGAGGGTTATTAGAAACAAGACATCATTTCTAGATCAGAAAACCCATGAGCCATAAATCACTAGAAGCTAAAAGAATATTCTAGGAACATACCTCTCACTGCTTGTGTGCTTTTGCGAATTATCTGATTTTATCCACTATTGGGAACAGGCTACTGGAACAGATGAACTCTTGGTCTGACCTGGTCCAGCTTTTCTGGTGCTTTCATTGCTTTTTTTTTTTTCTTCTTCTATGCTACAAAACCCATAATGCTGCCAGTTCAATGAGTCTTTTAATCTGAGTCCTGTCAGCTCACAGAGAAGGACACATAAACAGCCTGTGCTGTGCCCTTCCTCCCCTGCCTTCCAGGTCTGTCAGACTGCTCCAAGGAATTATAAAGCCCTGTAAAGTTGGTTTAATCTCCCAGGGATTTTCTGGGAGCAAGGGAAATATTGAGAGAGCAACACTCCAACATATCCCAGTGCTGGGGGTGGCTGAAACCCCTTCCAGATGCTGGTGTTGGTGGAGACAATCTTCTATACTGTCAAGGACGACACCATGCTTGGCACTGAGACCTTCTGCATGAAGACAAATTCCACTCAGGAAAGCCCTGAAAACTGGGGTGTTGCACATCATTGGGAAAAGATCTAGAGGAATGCAGCTGGTGGTCTTCAAAAGTCAAATGGCTTTGGCCTGTCTCCCTTTAGTTATGTGGAAACAGAATTAAAATCAAATCCACCAGGCACTTCCTGAAATTCCACCAGATTTACTTCCAAACGTTTTCTAAATTACCAAAGGCAGGGGAGTTCTGCCACAAAAGACTTCAACTCATAATTTGTGAATTAAAATACTGCTAAGAAGACATTCTTGGGGATAAATTTCCCCGTTCTTTTCTTTTGTGGAGTAAGCATAGCATTAAATTACAGGGAAGGTCAACTATTATCTCATATTTTTCTTTTTTTTATTATAGACTTTTTATCCACATGAATGATAAAGAAACTACAACAGAGTTAAATACCTTTTTTTGATAACAGTGATTATATTCTTAATTACACTCAATATTAAATTGTAAAATATTTCTAGAGGAGTACAGTCTTAATTCATACAGCAGGCAAAATACCAGAGGAGGAAAGGGCTGAGGGAGAGGGGGGGGGTGTGAGAATTCCCAATCTGCTTTTAAAAAGCACTTTTTATGGCTAATGCTGCTCTATCCATCCATCCAAATGTAGTTCTGGGCCATCCAGTAAGACATTGCTTTCCATAAAACCATCACTGTTTGAAAGCAAAAGATGAACAGGGCAGATGTTGTCAGTATTTGTGGCACTGAAAGGATCAGCAGTTCCTTTCACAGCTCATCTGTACAATTCATCAAAAGCATTTTCTCTATCAAGTCCCACAGTCCTTCTAAAAACACAGACTTAAACTTTGGTACCACCAAAAAAGATCCAGGACAGGCATTTTTTTAATTTTTGTTGTTGTTGTTGTTTTCTTTTTACTAATAAATGGCTGCTACATTCTATTTTACATGGTTGTCCATGATGCTTTGAGGTCACTTGTCCTTGGGTTCAGAGGAACCTGATTTGATTGTTCTTTAAATTCCCAAGCCTTTCCATTTTCTCAGTCTTTATACAAGTCAGGTTTCTGAGTGGTGGGTTATAACTTACAAGGTAACAGCTGCAAAAGATCCTGTGCTTCTGGAAAAAAAAAAAAAATACCAACACTAAACCCCCAAGTTTGAGCTTTCTTTACTCATAGAATTAAAACAGTTGTTCACAATCCTTGAAAAAGGGATAATCACAGCATGTCAGGGGTTGGAAGGAACCTCTGGAGATCATCTAATCCAAGGCCCCTGCCAGAGAAGGTTCACCCAGAGCAGGTTGCAGGATAGTGTCCAGGCAGGTTTTGAATGTCCCTCGAGATGGAGATTCCACCAACTCTCTGGGCATCCTGTGCCAGTGCTCTGACACCTTCAATGCAAAGTTCCTCTTCATGTTTAGATGGAACTTATGGAACTTCTTATTCTTTTGTTCAAGTGTGTCCTCATTACCTCTTGTCCTGTCACAGGGCACCACTGAAAAAAGACTGGTCCTATCCTCCTGACACCCACCCTTTCAGTATTTATAAGCATTGCTGAGATCTCCCCCAGTGCCCACACAGCCATTCTCCTACTTAAAGAGCCTGAAAGCCCTGGGTAGGCCATAGAGAGAGGTAGCTGAAAGCCTCTGAATATGTTTCCTCTTTAGGGCTTGAATTTCAGCGGGTCAGATGTCTGCATGGTGGCTCTCATAATCACCTTTCCTTGACTGTATGGGAAACGGTTTTGGCATTAGGAAAGAAAACGTAGAGGGAAGAACAAGCTTGTATAAGGATGTGGATTGGATCTTTTTCCATGATGGCCAAAAACTTCACAGAACAATGGTGTAATTCTTAAGTGACTTCTTAGGTATTTAATTGATTGCATTTTTAATGAGGGATGTTGAAGGATAACAAAGTACCTGTTTTTATGCAGCAATTTTATGCTTAACTTAAAAGACCCCTCCCTCTCCTTAGGCTGTTTTACATTCAGAGAAGTACTTTGAATCACTCCTGACTTAGGAGGGATTGCTTTGATTTACATAGATCACAGAATGGTTTGGGTTGAAAGGGACCTTTCAAGTCCATCCAGTCCAAACCCCCCTGCATTGAGCAGGGACATCTGTAACTGGATCAGGTTGCTCAGGGCCCCATCCCACCTGACCTGGGATGTTTGCAGAGATGGGGCATCCCCCACCTTTCTGGGAAACCTGGGCCAGGGTCTCACCATCTTACTTGTAGAACATTTCTTCCTCAGATCTAGCCTAAATCTCTTTTCTTTTCATTTACAACAATTACCCCTTGTCCTATCACAGAATGGTTCAGTCTGGAGATTCTACAGTGCAACTTCCTCCTCAACTTGCTGAGGGTGCACTCTGTCCCAACATCCATGTAATTGATGAAGACATTAAACAACCCTGACCCCTGTAGGCATCTCAAATGCTCTGAATTGCTCAATCTGTTGTTTTGCTGTGCCTCTTGTTTTGCTGTTGACTGTCTCACAGCATGAGAAATCTGCCTTCTACCTTAGGTGCCAAAATTAAGTGAACGCTGCCCACAAAATTAATGGAAGATGATGGACTGGGGAAAAACACCTCTTTTGTCATTTCATGCAGGAAATACTGCATGGGCAGAGCCATCCACAGAGCCATGTAAACTTAGGGACCACATCCTCCTATGTCTCTGAAGGCTTCAAGATTCAGCACCAATGTCTTTCAAAATGGACTGGTTGAAAGCATTACCTCTGAGCCTCTCTTGTTTAATTCTCTTTGCTTGTTCCCTTGGCCTTTCAGCCAAAAAGGGGGTCAGCTGAGGAGAGGCATAAAGTCTTATGACAAACTTTAGGAGAACATCAGGTGATGTGTTTTCCTATACTCTCCCTATGGCAACTTGAGGAGACAATCAAAAGCCACTTATCCCACTTAGGTCTGCATGGGATATGGATATCAAGAAAGATCTCAATGCTGTGATGATGAGCAAACTGCAAAAGAGCCATTCAGACAGTCTGCCCCCAGCAGACATCTTGGATTTCTCTGCTTCATGTGCACTTCAGTGAGAGGAAGCATGGAAAAAAAAAGCCTTCTTATGACTAACCCATCATCTGTGCAGACATCTGTATCCAAGAATGTTCCTCTCTGAACAGATAATTTCCAATTACTTTGCTGATGTTCTCCTCTCTGCTTTCAATGCACAGATTTCTCAGCAGGAAAAGATATTCTACTAGGCCAAGAAAATAACTGACGGCTGGAAGTCCTCTGCTCTGGAGTCAGGCTGAGAGAGTTGGGGTTGTTCAGCCTGGAGAAGAGAAGGCTCCAGGGAGACCTTAGAGCACCTTCCAGTGCCTGAAGGGGCTCCAGGAAAGATGGGGAGGGACTCTGGACAAGGGTGTGGAAGCAATAGGATGAAGGGGAACAGTTTTAAACTGAAAGAGGGGAGATTGAGATGAGACATTAGGAAGAAATTCTTTGGTGTGAAGGTGCTGAGCCCTTGTCTCAGGTTTCCCAGAGAAGCTGTGGCTGCTCCATCCCTGGCAGTGTCTCAGGTCAGGTTGGATGGGGCTTGGAGCAACCTGGGCTGGTGGGAGGTGTCCCTGCTTACTGCAGGGGTTTAGAAGTGGATGATCTTTAAGGTCCAATCCAAAGCATTCTATGATTCTGTGATTCTACTGAAGATTTCATGGATTGGCAGCACAGGCAGACACAAATCCACAGACTAACTCCAGACCTATGAAAACTAACTTCAAAACCAAGCTCATCATCAACTCATTTCAGTTCCCAAATACAAGTGTGGCTCCTACTCTTGAAAATGACTAGTGAGCTACAAATCAGACTATTTAGAATAGCTGTGCTTGACCAACAGCTCTTGTTTTCCCCATGTGCTACTTGCAACCATTTGATAATGGTTTGTATGAAAGAGTGAGGCTACACTAGTTTGGATGAACAACCAAGGTGGATCAACACTCTGGCTCTGACAGTGGCCATGGGAGATGTTGTTTAAGGAGAGGACATGAGATGGGCATTTTCTGCTGCCTGTTGGACTTCCCCAGCATCCAGAGTTGTTACACTACAAATGTTACCTTCCTCCCTCATCCTCTCCTGCCTTGTTCTCAATGGATGTCCTGCCCATGGTGAGAATCAACATGAGGAAGTGCCTCAGTTCCAATCTTCAACTTTCGTTTTCCATTGAATTAGGGAAAGGGAAGAATTTTGTCCCTCAACTTTTAAAAGCCACATTAGGTACCAATAAAATCCAACATTCCTATTTATGGAGTATCCTTTTAAGCACTAGATATTCTAAGCACCTTACAGTTCCAGGCTGAAACCCTTCTTAGCTTAAACATAGTAAATAACTTGCCTATAAAGTCAAATAGTCCATTTTAAATATTAGCAGCTGATGAGGCCAGCATATGTTGACTTTATTATGGATTATTCTCATGTGGCACAAATAGCAAGAACTGTAGAGTTTAAAAGTAAAAGCTCCAAATTAATCTTTAAATGCTTTAACCAAATATCAAGGCTTTCTGTGCAAAAGTCTAAATAAAATCTTTATCTGTGCTTAGAAGCTTATGCAAATGTATTCAAAAGGGACTCTGTGGATCTCTTACCATGGCAGATTGGAAGCTGCTAAAACAAAGACAAGATCATCAGATTAAGCCAAGCCATCCATCTGCATCAGTAATTCTGTTTTCATCTGCTGACTTCCTTCATGTTCACCACTACCAAGATTCAGAAAAATATTATTTGCTCAGTGCATTACAATAATCATCTTTATTTATACAGTGTCATTCACAGCAACTGAGCCCTTGTCACAGTTTTGCCCGAGTTCAAAGCATGGTTAAGCTCCATTAGCTAATATCTAAACATTAAAATCAAGCTTTCTAATGATTACTTCAAGGGACTCTTCTCAGGGCATTAAAGTGAGGAGAATTCACTATCCCTGAGTCCAAAGAAAGTATTTAATTTTTTTTTCTTCACACTAATCTCTGCGCAGTGTTGATGTACGCTGGAAAACAGCAAAGGCTTTGGTTGAGAGATTTATAGAAGAGAATTGTTATCATGTGATAGTTGCCATCAAATAACCAACACCCATACCTATTCAGGGCAACTACTGACCTTTTCTGTGAATTTCAAGTGTCCACACAAACATACACCTACTGCTGAATACAGTATTTTCCAAAATGTTATCTCAAAAGAAAACAGAAAAATATGCTGTATTGAAACAAAATTTAAAAATAGGGCAGAGACCACCCAGAAAGGATCCTTCCTCAAAAAAACAAACAAAAAACCCAAACCAACCAAACAAATAAATCTGTCACAGTTTAACACTGGCCCGGCAATTAAACCGAGTAACAGATGCTCTCTATTAATCTCTCTCTCCTCCCTGATAAAGAAAGGAGAGAGAATACGGGAGAGAGACTTATGGGTTGGAAACTAAACTACACAACTTTAATGAAACAGTAATGATAAATAGGGAAAAATTACTAAATATATACAAATATACAAGAAAAGGGATACCACATTTCTCCCCCCTTTCCCCCAATAACTCTCACGTCACCACCGAGGCTGCAGGGCAGCCTGGGAAAGTCCAGGCTGGACTCCTGGAGTCGGCAGCAGTTGGGAACTGGAGGCAGGAACACACAGACAGGAACACACAGGGGGAAAGCAAAATCTCAGTTAATTGAACTATATCTTGCAGTATCAACAAATCAGCTGTAAAAATGTATTTCAACATTTGTTGTGTTATGGGAGACCTAATGCCATTTTGATTTATTGCTGCTCTAGCTTTTTCTAATATTTTCCAATCAAAAGGGTCCCATTTCCGTGTCCCATCTGCTTGCACTGACACAGGGAACGCCGACAAATTAGGTACAAACCGCCCCTCTATTATTGCATTGCGTATGACTACTCTCCATCTTTGTCCAGATTCTGGTTCTCCTGGAGACTCAGGAACCGGATTCTGCAAATTAGGTGGAATAATTGCTTCCGCACACGGAGGAGTCTGTGGAGAATTAAGCGGTATCAGGGCTGAAGATTCTGAATCCGAACGCTCTTCTGCTGGTTTAACTGTAAGATCCCCCAGTTTTTGAATAAGGCTGTTTAACAACGTTTCAACAGATCCTTCTCGTTCTGGGCTGATAAGAGGAGTACCCGACAATGGTGGACATTCTGCACTCTGTAGGGCTTCTGATTGATTAGGACGCTGAGCTTCACTTAAAATACCAGACTTATTATTTAAATGAAGCTCTCTTAACTCATCCTCGCTCGGAGGGGGAGGCAGGTCGGGTTCTTTAGATGTGCTTCCTCATGCACCCGCAAGTTGCAGCTGTCCGCGCATTGTTGTGGTGCCAAAAAACCCTGGTAAGGGCGGCAGTGGGCTACTGGCAAAAGGATTCATTGGAGTCGCCGACGGCATTTCGCTAACAGGAGCCGCAGCGGCCGAGCAACCAGTCCTAGTATTTTTACTTTTACTGGTCTTTTCTGGAGTCAATGCAGCGAAGGCTGCCGCTCTTTCACTTTCCATCTCTTTTAAGCTTTCTCTAATCAATTTCCAGAGTGTCGCTAAGCGTCCTGCCTCCTTATCTCCATCGCTAATTTTATCCCATAGGGCAGTACCTATGGCTTCCCAAGTAGGTAACTCAAAAACGGTAACCATCGAGGGGATCAAGTCTCTATCCCATGCCCATTTCAGTAATTCACGTAAGGTCCTGCCTTCGTATGATAAACCTCTCTTAGAGAGAATACATTGGAGGAGCTTAACTACTGCCTCTTCTTCTTTAGAAAGTGTAGACCCCATCTCCTCCCCAGCCGCTCACCTTTTTCCTGTCGAGATTCTTCAATTCCGAGGTACCTCTTTCGTTCTGTAGCCGGGCACCAGCTACACAGACCGCCGGGGCAGCAGTCTCCTTTCGACTGGCTTCTCCGCTCCTGCCGCACCGTTCCTTCGGTCGGCTTTCTCGCTACCCTCTCATCCCAGCTGTCTTCATCGCTCCTGGAAGCAACAGCGAGAGGGTCCCTGTTTGGGCGCCAAATGTGGAAAATCCGCGGAGGCTTAAGGACAACACGTAGCCACCAATATGGTTAAAGTGAAGTTGTTTATTAACAATTCACACTCGCTTTATATAGAGAACTTGTTTATATAACGATATCTTGCAGGTGGCTATATCTTGGACAGAAATCCTGTTCTCACAGAATTTCTGCTGCTACATCATTATCCTGTTATTCTTCTTTTCTGCTGCCAGCTCCCTTATCTTTTTCCCATAACTCATCTTCCAGTAACCTTGCAACTGGGTCTCAAGGCCCTTAGTTTACCCTAGCTCAAACCAAATAGTCAGGATTGCTCACATGTCTGTTTTCTTCCAGACAGTTTCCCAACATTGTGGTACACATTGTACTTCTCCATCTTTCATCATCACCCACCAAGTGTGTCCAGGCCCTTGAGCGAAAGCAACCCCATGAATGGGTTTGTCTTTGCCCGAGGCAGGATAAACCCAAACTGTTTTCCCTAGCAGATTCTTTTCATGCACCACAGGCACTTTGTCCCCATCTACTGTGTGTAGAAAATCTGACTGAGCAGGACCAGCTCGATTGATGGAACCCCTGGTGTTAACTAACCAGGTAGCTTTTGCCAAGTGCTTGTCCCAGTTTTTAAAAGTTCCACCACCCATTGCCTTTAAGGTAGTTTTTAACAGTCCATTGTACCTTTCAATTTTACCTGAGGCTGGTGCATGATAGGGGATATGGTATATCCACTCAATACCATGTTCTTTGGCCCAGTTATTTATAAGACTATTTTTGAAATGAGTTCCATTATCTGACTCAATTCTTTCTGGTGTACCATGTCTCCACAAGACTTGTTTCTCTAGGCCCAGAATAGTGTTCCGGGCTGTGGCATGAGGCACAGGATATGTTTCCAGCCATCCTGTACTTGCCTCCACCATTGTAAGCACATAGCGCTTACCCTGGCGGGTTTGAGGCAGAGTGATGTAGTCAACTTGCCAGGCCTCCTGATACCTATATTTTGACCATCTCCCTTCATACCACAGAGGTTTCAACCTTTTAGCTTGCTTAATTGCAGCACATATGTCACAATCGTGGATAACCTGCGCAATAGCGTCCAAAGATAAATCCACCCCTCGGTCACGAGCCCATCGATATGTTCCATCCCTGCCTTGATGACCTGAAGCATTGTGGGCCCATTTGGCTAAAAACAGTTCACCTTTATGGTCCCAGTCCAGATCTATTTTGGAACACTTGAGCAGCCTCATCTGCTCGTTGGTTGCTTTGATGTTCCTCAGTAGCTCAATATGAAGGTACGTGGGCATCTATGTGACGTACTTTTACATCAAGTTTCTCTAACCTAGCAGCAATGTCTTTCCATAGTTCAGCAGCCCAGATAGGTTTATCTCTACGTTGCCAGTTGTTTTGCTTCCACTGCTTTAACCAACCCCATAAGGCATTTGCTATCATCCATGAGTCAGTGTAGAGATAGTCTAGGCCACTTTTCTTGTTCAGCAATGTCCAAAGCCAATTGGATGGCTTTTACCTCTGCAAATTGACTTGATTCACCATCTCCTTCATCTGTTTTTGCAACTAGTCGTGTAGGATTCCACACAGCAGCTTTCCACCTTCGATGGCCTCCTACCAGACGACAGGATCCATCAGTGAAAAGAGCATATTTTTTCTCATTCTCTGGTAGTTGGTTATATGGTGGGGCTTCTTCAGCTCGTTTTACCACTTTTCCTGGTGGCATTCCAAAGTGTTTGCCTTCTGGCCAATGTGTTACTGCTTCTACAATTCCTGGATGATCAAGTCTTCCAATCCTAGCTCTCTGTGAGAGTAAAGCAATCCATTTACTCCAGGTAGCATCGGTAGCATGATGGGAAGATTCTCTACCTGTGTACATAAAACCCAGTACAGGTAATCGTGGCACCAGGAGGAGCTGTGCTTCAGTACCAATCTCTTCTGAAGCAGCTCTAACTCCTTCGTATGCGGCCAGTATCTCTTTTTCAGTGGCTGTGTAGTTGGCTTCGGAACCTTTGTAGTTTCGACCCCAAAATCCTAGAGGTTGGCCTCGAGTGTCTCCTGGAGCTTTCTGCCAGAGGCTCCATGTAGGACCATTGTTGGGAAACTGTCTGGAAGAAAACAGACATGTGAGCAATCCTGACTGTTTAGTTTTAGCTAGAGTAAACTAAGAGCCTTGAGACCCAATTGCAAGGTTACTGAAAGATGAGCTATGGGAAAAAGATAAGGGAGCTGGCAGTAGAAAACAAGAAATAACAGGATAATGAGGAAGCCAGCAGAAGTTCTGTGAGAACAGGATTTCTGTCCAAGATATAGCCACCTGCAAGATATCGTTATATAAACAAGGGCTTTTTTTGTCTTCGATGCACTACTGAAATAGCAGTCGGCACCCGCTGGTTTATAGTTCTCAGCAAACCCACTACAAAGGATTTGTCTGAAAGGCCAAACAAAGCATGCAGCCATTCTCCATTCTCAGTCTTAATAGCTGCAGTACCAAAGGACCACCGGTACCCTTTCGGGTCCTCGAAATCACCTCCCATGAGGTAGTCTATGCCAAGGATGCAAGGAGCATCTGGACCAGTCACTATCGGGTGCTTATGCCACTTTATTCCAGTGAGGCTCACATCAGCCTTCACAATAGTCAGTTCTTTAGATCCCCCTGTCACTCCAGAAATAGTGACGGATTCTGTCCCTTTCTGATTCGATGGCATTAGTGTGCACTGTGCACCAGTGTCCACCAAGGCTTTATACTTTTGTGGCTCTAATGTGCCAGGCCATCGAATCCACACAATCCAATAAATTCGGTTGTCCCTCTCCTCCACCTGGCTGGAGGCAGGGCACCTCTAAGCTTGAGCACATACAACATTGTCAGTATGTGCATTACTGGGGTTTGCATCCCCAGTACTCACACCTGATGTACAGGGATCTTGAGTCACCAGCATATTTGAATTGGGTAACTCCACACTGGAGACTTGAGCAGCCATCTTTTTAGAAGGACCTCCTTTTGTCTTTGTCTTAGTCAACAACTTACATACTTGCTCCTCTAGGACAGCAGTAGGTTTCTGATCCCACTTTTTCATGTCCTCTCCATACTCACACAGGAGTGCCCATAGGATTCCTCTTACTGAATTCTGTTTCTCTCGATTCCGTCTCATAGGAGGGCGTCTCCGCTTAATGGCTGCAATGCGGGGTCCTCCGTCTGTCTGAGGAAAAAGGGGTGAATGCAATTTCTCAGATGTTCTCTTTATAGCTGAGACCCAGGCCCGACGAGGGGCTGTGACAGCATCTTCACACTCTCATACTGTTTTAATCACATCACCCACAGTTCCCTCCACATCTGCAGGAACCCATAGCATTACTGATAGTGTATGGTTAAAAGGTGGTGGTGCAGCATGCACAAACCTTTGCATCATAGGTCTAGGGCACGGTACGTGATAAGGATTTTCAATGTCACCACCATTATAGATCACGTCTCGTACAGCCAAGTCTTCCAGATACCTGATAGCTTTTTCAAGTGTGGCTGCTTTGACCTGTGGGCAGTCTATTTCCTCTTTATAGGGATATCTCTCCCTTACAGCTGACAAGAGTCGCTTCCATAGGCTGGTGGTTCCAGCCTTTCCCCAAATGCCTGATCAATACCTGCATCTTTGGCCAGGGATCCCAACTGCCTGGCTTCCTTCTGAGTTAATGTTATGGTAGCAGCCCCTTCATTCCAGCATCGGAGTAACCAAGAGAGAAGTGGTTCACCTGAGAAACGGCTATGGTCTTTTCTCAGAGTACGCAAGTCTCTCATGGAATAGGACTGAGCAGGTTCTGAGTCTGAGTCCTCAGCTGACTGCTTTAGAGTCTCTTCTAGCTGCTCTACGAGGAGAGGCAGTATCCTCTATCACCTGGTCGTCCCGTTCAGACATGGAAGGGTTAAGGCTCATTTCTGATTTCCATTGTTTTCCTTTTCTCCTAGTTACAGGGTCAACAAGTAACTGTGTGGGCTGAGGGGGAGAGGCTGTGGTGTCTGCAGCAGTAGCAGCAGCAGGGCTCATTTTCTGAGCAGCAGCAGTGTCTGTGGGGGTAGAGACAGCAGCTGCAGCTGTAGCAGAAACACTGGCGATGCTCGCGGGCCTTATCTGAGTTGTGCCCTTGTGTGAGGGGGGGGCGAGAAGCGCCAGGAGTGGGGGTGGTCTCTTTATGAGGTGTGCTCGTTCCCCTAGTTGTAGTTGTCTTATTCCTCACCAACATATGATAACACATGAAAATATTCACAGACACCTGAACAACAATGGCTACAAGAATCAGGAGGCTCAAAACTATAACAAGCATAATGCCATTTTGACAAGAATCCATTGAACTCAGCCCAAGAGTGGTATATTTCCTCAAAAGAATGCTGAAAATGTAATTACCAACAAAGTTCTTAATCCTCGTATGAAACACCACTGCACCATGCACCATGATATACATCAATATTGAGGACCATATTGCACCGATGGTTCTAAAGCAGCTCTTACGAAAGAAAAACCACATATTGACAGCAATTCCAGCTGCAAATAAACAGATTGCATACCCTAAGTACCAAAGGTATGGCATGATTGGTTTAATCTCCAACCCTGTGAAATTTCCAAAGGAAAAGGTCTGATTCCCACTCAACAAAGCCATTCTTCGACTGGAGTTGGAATTGAAACTATTCAGGCAAATTAGTCAAAATTTGAACTGGACTCGAGCCAATTAGCTCGGGCCCCACGTTGGGCGCCAATAAGTCTGTCATGGTTTAACACTGGCCTGGCAATTAAACCGAGTAACAGACGCTCTCTATTAATCTCTCTCTCCTCCCTTATAAGAAAGGAGAGAGAATAAGGGAGAGAGACTTATGGGTTGGAAACTAAACTACACAACTTTAATGAAACAGTAATGATAAATAGGAAAAATTACTAAATATATACAAATATGCAAGAAAAGGGATACCACATTCCTCCCCCCTTTCCCCCAATAACTCTCACGTCACCACCGAGGCTGCAGGGCAGCCCTGGGAAAGTCCAGGCTGGACTCCTGGAGTCGGCAGCAGTTGGGAACTGGAGGCAGGAACACACAGATATGGGCTGGCACGGATCAGGACCACAGGCAGACGAACGGACAGGATCCTTCCAGGATGCCGGGGTGAAGGAAAGGGAAGCAGAAAAGGCAGGAAGGGCAGGCAGCCGGAAGCTGGAAATCAGGAAATCTGGCTTGGCCCTCGTGATCCCTCAAATTTATACTGAGGATGACGTGTATGGGATGGAATACTCTGTTTGGTCAATTCTGGCATCTATCTTGTCCGTTCCTCCCCAAAGGAGGGATGCAGGTGGGACCTCTTTATGTTTTCTTCAGAGCTGAGCAGTGTCCTTGGCTCTGCATACCAGTCTCTAGCAGTAACTATAAACATCAAGTGTTATCAGTCCTAGAAACACACACTGTCTGAGAAACTTGCTGTTAATTTCAGCAAGTGCAACTACTTACAAGAGACTTAGCTAAAAGCAAAAGTACAAGACAGAAAATCACCTTTATCCTGGCCCAAACCAGGACAGCAACCAATATGGTTGATAAACGAACTTCTGGTTTATTGCGCAGCAACTTTCGCTTATATAGTGCTTCTGTGACCACGCCCCCGCCACCATATAGCAACATAACGTTTTATTGGACACCCGGTGTGTTTACCTGTAGCACAGCGAATCCCTGGTGCAGGTAGCACCGGAGTATGGGCCGATCTAATTGGCCCCCCAAACATGGCGTTGGGCACAGTAAAGGGGTCACACCCCCTATCTCTTCGAGAACATTCAGGAATATTCTCCAACATTCTCCAAACCTCTCTAACATTCCACAACATATCCCCCCTTTTCTTTTTGCACAAGCCCATGTTTGGTTTAAAATTTTTGCAGTGCTAATTTTCAAACAAATATAGTGCAAATAACAAAACGTGCAAAACTTAAGGATACATTCAATAATATAATGCCCTTTTAAAACAATCTAAAAACTAGTCAAACCACTCAATTAATGAATCAAACAAATTGGTTAACAAGTTACCAACCAGATTTCGTTGCCTTAATCAAGTAAGAGTCGACTTCACATTTATGACATGTCTCTGTTTCATACAATCATTCATACTCACACACTCTTTAACAGAGCTCTGTTCAATATTAGGAAGGTCTGGCGTCCACTAGTGCAGAGAGCCAAAAGAGGGATAGGAGAGGCTTATCCGACGAAATCTTGTCGGGGGGCCCCTATAAGCGTCTCCAGGTCCCACCGGCTCATAGCACAATGGAGTCCTAGGTCCTTCATAGTTGCCAAATTAAACTGTGTTAAACTTAAGATTGCAACATTCAATTACTACATTCATAACGGGCGAAGTCTGTTTTTTTTTTTATTTTGTTTTGTTTTGTTTTTTTTTCAGTTGATCCCGGGTCTTGTAACTTCTTAATATACTTCTTGTGTAACAATCTGTTGGTACTTAATAGAGGTCCATGTCCTTGTTCCTCAAGCCATTCTTCAACAAAACCTTTATCTTTTTCATAATATTAACAGCTTTGGCAAGTAACTTCTTAAGTATCGCTAACATACAACTAAAACACATCAAAGTTATCAATATAATACAAAGTACGAACAAACCAGTCTTACATAAACTTTGAAGCCATCCGGTGAGGCCAAACCAATTGACTAATTCATCTATACCAAAAAATCCTACATCTTGCTTGATATTTTGAGTATGTTCTACTAACTATTGTATCTCCTTATGTATTGATTTAAAGTGATCACTCAAGTTCATACAACACATACCATCAAAATCTTCACAACCATGGCCTTGAGCTAAAAGCAAAAAATCAATAGCAGCTCTATTCTCTAATACTGCATGTTGTACAGAAGACAAGTCTTCAGCTAATTCAGATAATACCTTGCTGGCATCACTAGCATACTTTACCACCCAACAACTCAACTTCTCCAGGTTCCAATATGCATGAGTGGCAGCTGCTCCCGGCAAAAAGATAGAAGTAACGATCACCTGCCATTTGGACCAAAGGTTAACATCATCATCACATCCCTGTGCTACTATTTGGGCAAGGCCTCGCTTCCACCGCACATGATGGTTATGGTTCGGGTGTGCGTGAGGCATAGCTAAGCTCAGTTGACCAATGGTGCAAGGCCCTCCAACGGGATGGGATGGTATACCTGACCATGCCCGATCTCCGCAAATTAAAAAGTACCCTGATGGTAATTTCCTAGGAAGCTGTATCCCAGGCAATGGGTTAGTAGCACCACGGAGGGTGTAGTTGCACCATTGGCTGAAATTGCCCATTGGGAAAACATTGGTAGTAACGCATTGTCTCCCCATGACTTCTGTGCAATCAGTGGACAAGCTACTCATCCAGAGACAATAAGTGGCATTTAGAGAGTCTGTAAGGCTTAATTCTTGGGGATCGGGCCCAACAAGCAGACGACTAACCCAAGTGTCATAGTCACTTAAGCACGCAACTAGACTGGCCTTGGTGGAACATAGACTCTCGGTGTGAAATTGCACTTGTGTGTGGTTCATTGCTGCTTGAAACATTGGCCATGACTCTTCAGAGGCTGGTACACCAACTAAACACGTAATAAAGGGCGATCGGGGTGTCGCTAGACTGGCACAAAAGGAAGTGGTGTTAAGCTGACACGTGAGGGTAACCCAAACATTCTGTCGGGGTTCGAAGTTCGAGAAGGCAAAACAATCAAAGTTTAAAATGACATGAAACCTATGATGAAGTCAACATGGCAGTTTTGTCTTTGAACATGTTGAGCACTTAATACGGCTGTCTCTGCTCTTGAGCTTATGCTTTCAAATTTGGCGGAGCAGATGCTGGCCGAGTCCACTTGCTGGGAAGCTACAAGGTACCTGTAGGAGTGGAAACACGTGACTTTTGCCTAGACATTTAACTTCTGCTGGTCCTTGCCATATACCTGTTGCAGGATCTCTACAAATAACATATAGCGGGGGTTCCTGGGACTCTGCTCGTTGGGCCACTGTCCCATGAATATACGCTGGTGCTAACTTTTGATCCCCAAATATGCACAAATAATTCAAGACAAATAGAGTCTTTGATAATCGCTCCTGTGGGTCTTGTAAATCTGTGAATTTGATTAGCTAATCCTTTAAGCCAACTCTAGAGTTTGTAGGATATCATCCTCTTGTGCGGACAGAAGTTCATGGCACCATTGCTCTTTGTCTTGCCACGTCACTGCGGGTCGTTGTGAACGTTTTCCTGCATCAGTAAAGACTGTTAATGCATCTTGAAGGGGTTCCTCAGATCATTTTGGAACAGGAATCCATTCATGCAGGGACATCCACTTTAACACAGTAGACCGCAACGGGGAGAGATCAATGGCTTGCGGTGCTTCTAGGAGACTTGACTGTAGGGCTGGAGAGTGCTGCAAATACCAGTCCAACTCTCCTTGCTTCATTGGAAGATAAATTGTGCTAGGTTCATCTCCAGTAATTTGTATAATATGGGTTCGGCCTTTACAAATTAGAAGGGCCAATACCTCAATCTTTGTTTGGATTGTAGTTTTTGGCTGTAGTGGTCCGAAGATCCATTCTAACACATGAATATCAGCAGACCTAGTCTCCCCCTTTTTCTTTTTGGACTGCATGAGAGCTCCGAGTAAATGTTGTTTACCCGTAAGGATGGTTAAGTCTATGGGTAAGTTTACATCACGGCGATCCACGGAGCGCTGAGATATTGTCAGGCCAATTTCAGTTATGGCCTGTTGTTGAGCTGTTGAAAGGGTAATGGGGGAGGCAGGATCGGTGCCTTTAAGAAGTGGTCGTAACAGTTCTAGGTGATCGTTTGTTATACTGATCACAGGGCGCAACCATTGAACATCACCTAAGAATCGTTGTACATCATGTAAGGTGTTAAGAGTCAAATGGAGAGCAGCTTTTTGAGGTCTAACTTGTGACTCAGTGATGTGCCATCCTAGGTACTTCCATGGTGGTGTACGTTGTATCTTTTCAGGTGCTATTTGGAGTCCCTGGTGACTTAGCTGTTGTGCTAAAAAGTGCTCCTGCTGCTCAGTAAACGGGTCTTGCTGTGCTATTAGGATGTCATCCATGTAATGATAAATTAAGGCATCTGGCCATGCTTGCTGTACTGGCAATAATGCTGCATCTACAAACAGTTGACACAAAGTTGGGCTGTTTTTCATGCCCTGTGGGAGCACTACCCACTCAAATAGTGAAGCAGGGGCTTCTCTGTTGATGGCTGGGAGTGTAAATGCAAATTGCTTTGTGTCTCGTGGGTGTATGCGTATGGTAAAGAAGCAGTCTATTAAGTCTACTATAAGTAGATGCCAACGCTCTGGAAGCATCACGGGGTTAGGCATTCCGGGCTGAAAAGCTCCCATTGCTTCCATCTGGGAATTAACTGCACGTAAATCATGTAGTAAACGGTACCTGCCAGACTTCTTTTTAATTACGAAGATTGGAGTATTCCAAGGGCTAGTTGATGGTTGTATGTGCCCTTGCTCTAGCTGTTCTTGTACTAAGACGTGTGCTTGTCTGAGGCTTTCTCGCTTCAGCGGCCACTGCTCGATCCATATTGGCTGCGATGATAACCATGTCAATGGGATCAGGAAAGCCCAAGGAGTGACCGCTAATAAAAACGGTCTCTTGTGATCAGGCGTGCCCTGATCTGACTTAGTACGTCTCGGCCAACAAGGGCCTGTACGTTTGTAGGCAATGGCATGATGGTGATGAATAGAGTGCATGTGCGGTTATCAAGGGTAAGACGAATCTTTTGTGTGCTTCGTTTTACCTGGGCTGCGCCTCCTACCCCTTCAACTCCAGACATCATTGGGGCAGCTGGCCAGTGACGAGGCCACAGCTTCTCATCCACGATAGTGATGTCTGCTCCTGTGTCCAGTAGCGCTGTAAGGTGGCACTGGTCCTGCTGATGTTCTAATAATATTGGTGCTTTGGGGCGTTCATCCATTGGGACGCATAGTAAGGCCATTTGTCCTGTAGATCCAAACACTGCTGTTTGGCGGGGAACTGTCAAAGAGACAGCTGCTGCATCAGTTAATTGTTGTGTCGGGACTAGTTGGGCAACTCGAGTTCCTTTTGGAATTACCATAGGTGGTGTCCAATTCATAGCCACAATACAAATTTCTCCAGTATAGTCACTGTCTATTACTCCTGGCAAGACAAACAAACCTTAAGTCCAGCAGACGATCGTCCTAATAAAAGGGCTCCACATGGTTTTTCTTGATATTTCACTGGACTGGTGATACCCGTAGGGATCTTTTGGGGCTTGATGTCACTGCGAGTCACATCTACTGCGGTTGCCAGGTCCAGCCCGAGGCTTCCCTGGTTGCTGGTTGGAGGGAGGTGGCTGGCTGGAGTTGTCGTTGAAGGGAAGTGGAAATTGGCTGGTTGTCGAAGGGAGGTAGGGATGGCTGGTTGCTGAAGGGAAGTGTGGGTGGATGATTGCTGGAGGTAGGTGGGGTAGCTGATTGTTGGAAGGGAGTGGAAGTGGCTGGTTGCTGGAGGGGAGTGGAAGTGGCTGGTTGCTGTTGTTCGAAGGGGTCCACACTAGAGCCGCAGTTGGGGTCTTTGCGCCACGGCTCCTCGTGCTCCTCGATCCGTTTCCCTGGTATCTGCAGACTTCGGTAGCATGAGTGTTCGTATTACAGTGTTGACACCAGACTGTGGCTTTGCGACAATGCCTTCGAAGATGTCCAGTGTGTCCACAGCGAAAACATTTGTCGGTTGGTCATTGCGGCTGTCTGGTGTCGGCAGGATGTAACGGGGCTAAGGCTGCAAAGGCTTGCTGCTGGATTGCAAGAGCTTGCTGTTGCTGGATTGCAAGAGCTTGCTGGTGGGCTTGCTGTTGGGCTAAAAAGGCTTGTTGTTGGGCTGCAAGAGCTTGCTGCTGGGCTTGCACCATACCTTTCCCTACGTCTTGTATTGCCTCAATTAACATTGCCTGAGTCCCTACTGGTACTTTAGATAACCGTTCCAGCATCTCCTCAATTGATGCTTCCGATGGCATGGAGGAAATTATATTTTTCGTGGGGGTATTACTGTTCTCTAAGACACACTGACGGAGCAATGTAGTTTTCATTTGATCTGGTACACAAGCCTGGTTGATGGCATCAGTGAGTTTATCTACAAACTGTGAGAACAGCTGATTTCTGCCTTGCTTAATTGACATATAAGATGGGACAACTAGTGTAGTTCTAACTTTACTCATAGCTTCCCTCGCAAGACTCATGGACTCTCTTATTATATGTGGGCCTAATCTTGCTTGTGCCTCAAAATTAGCATATAATCCACAACCCATAAATTGATTTATTGTTACCCCATACAGGGGGTCATTTTGTTCTCTAGGAATTTCTACGAATCTGTGACATAATGTTTGCCAGTGGGCTTGCCATAACAGTAAAGCTGATTGAGTCATGATCATTCTCATAATTCCTTTTATGTCCTCTGGGAGCAACAGTCCTGAGCCCCAGATATAACTTATCATTTGCTTGACTGGTTCACCATGCAATCCACGTTCATTTACGGTAGCTCTTAATTGTGTTAGCAATTTCCAATTTAAAGAGTGATACTCCGCCTCCACATTTCCCCGATTAGCTGTTGTATATATGACCGGGAAAACTTGTGGCAGGGTATCTAAAACTGAGGATAAATCATAATCTTTATTATTAAGGGCCTCCTCATGCATTTGCGACCAATTACTCGTTAAGATACGACAAAGCCGTGCAGCAGGCTTTTATTTCTGAAAAGCGGCTGCTTGCGGCGGGGGGGGGGGGGGGGGGGGGGGCGGCTGGTCGGAGGAGGGAGGGGGGGGGAGGAGGGGGCGGGGGAGGACGAGGGGTGCTGCGGGCCGGGAACGTCCCCGTCGGATGACGTACGGCGTTGGGGGTGGGGCCGGGGGTGGGGCCGAAGGCGGGGCCCAATGGAGATCGGGACCAGCCCCGGAGCCACCCTCGCCGGATGACGCGGGACATGGGGTTTCCGGACTCTGGTTCAGTCCGCTTCCGGCGCAGCAAGCGGTCACTTCCGTCCCGTCCGTACATCCCGAGCCACGTGGCTCAAGATGGCCGGCACAGGCCACATCAGAGGGAGGGGGGGGGTAGCGGGTTGCATCGGAACCTCACTGGAATTTTGAGCAAGCTGTACAATTATTTCATCTACCGTTGGGGGACAGGGATCGTAATGAACTCCTAATTGATGCAAATCTTGTATCGGCTGCCCTTTTAAGGTTGCCGAAGCTACAGCGGCGATTTTCTTCTCTGTCTGATAACGGTGCAAGCAAGTAATCACTGTATGCCACGGTTTCATTAACTTACGAGCTGTCTTATCCTCTTCTATTACCTTATATTACAAAATATCTCCTAAGCTTTTCCATTCTTTCTCATCAAATAAGTTAGCAGGGTCAGTAAAAAACTGATATGTGCGGGCTAAGTCTTTTACGGACGTTTCTTTAAGAAACTAATAAAAAAGTCTAGAATAGAATAGAAATAGAAAGTCTAGGGCTACTTCGTTCTCTATTTTCTGCGCGCTTAACTATCCCTTTATTATTTTGGTGAAGCCTTAATCCGAGCCTTTTACGGGCTTTTTACAACTTTTTATGACTAGAAACCGGTAGCCCTTCCCCAGCAGCGAACGAACTCATTCATTTTTCTTTAAGTTGCGAATCGCCTCTCTACGCCTGCGTCGAGAGGAATTTATTGCCATCCGAAACGTTGCTTTTTCGGTGCTTTCCTGGAGCCCCCGTCCCTAGCCAAGTTATTTGGTTTCAGTGGTTTTACCTGCCGAGCTGTGATTGGTGCTATCGATGGTTCGGTCCTCCACAAGGCTTCCCTAGTGAAGATCGGTCTTCCGCAGGATTTGCCTGTTGATTTAGAAACTTTTCAGACTTTTTCAAGGCTCTTCAGACTTTCTGATTGTTCATGGCCTTTGCACAGTTCGGGCGCCAGTTGCGGGAGCGGTGAAGAAAATGCATGCAACCAATATGGTTGATAAATGTTAAAAATTGAGACCACAACGGATCGTAGCTCAATTACAATTTTTTTTAATTATAGCAAGTAGAATATGAGCAAAAGCAGCGCTGGGCGGCAGGGGAGTCTGCGCTCCGCCAGCTGCCGCACGGTACAACTCAAACGGTTCCATTTTTATACCTTTTTCCTCTGTGTTCGTGAAGTAACGGAAGTACTTCTGCGCATGTTCGTGATGTAGCGGAAGTACTTCTACGCATGTTCGTGAAGTAGTGGTAGTGCTCTGCGCATGTCTGGGTTGTTGCTAGGGGGTCGTTTTCTGCCTTCTGGTGGTCGTGAGGCCGAAGTAAGAAGTCTTCCTCCCTTGTCCTATAGTTGACCCGGTCGTTGAGGCCGAAGTAAGAAGTCTCCCTCCCTTATCCTATAGCTGACTTCATCATATGGGGTTGTTTGTCACATTCCTGTCGGTTTATGGAACTTCTGGCAATTGTCTTAGCTTTGCAGAGGCAGCATCCAGTATCCGGTGACAGCAGTTTTCACCTTTACACTAAGCTTAACATAAATCTCACTACACAATACCATAATTTATAGCTCCATTGTGCTTAACATAACTCTTAATAAACAATATCCTAATTCATAGCTTCTCACAATCCCCCCTTTTCTTTTTATACTATTATTGTTTATTAAACGTTACTTTCATTCTCGATGCTGCAAGCAAACTGTTTTCCACAATTGCTACATTTATTATAACATTCACAATGTAATACATTACCATTACAATAGCATTCATGGGTTTCGCATCGCAAACTACATTCACAATAATCTTCTTCTTTATTAGTAGGTACATGTTCATATCTAGATTCTGTAGTCAAAATAAGCAGTTTAGCTATGTCAAACCGTTCCCTAATAAAGCGCAAAATATAGCTAAATATGCAAGGTCCAAATATAAGTCCCAAAATTATCATAATAAGGGGTCCTGCTAAAGCTGATAACAAAGTGGTTAACCATGGTGAAACATTAAACCAGTTTTCATACCATGATCTGCCACTTTCGCGATCTTTCTTTCTTTGATCTAACCTTTTCCGGAGTTCAGACATCGCATCCTGGACTACTCCTGTATGATCAGCAAAAGAACAACACTCCTCGTTGAGAGCTACGCATAACCCTCCTTCCTTTAAAAACAATAGATCTAATCCCCTCCTATTCTGTAGCACTACTTCTGATAAAGACTTTACTGAAGTAGCTAAATTTTGGATAGATTGTTCTATTCTTGCTAAATCCTCATCTACAGCTATCTGCAAGTTTTGTAATTCCTGACCTTTT
This sequence comes from Heliangelus exortis, assembly GCF_036169615.1. NCBI lineage: Eukaryota > Metazoa > Chordata > Aves > Apodiformes > Trochilidae > Heliangelus > Heliangelus exortis. The sequence continues at coordinate 7,968,961 of NC_092453.1, read as the reverse complement.
ACTAGGGATGCTATGCCTGTACCCGCTCCAACTCCGCCCGCTATCAATAGTGTAGCTAGGGTTACCACTGTAATTGGCTCTCGTTTTTGTCTGCTTGGATCTCCTTCAAAGTGGCGAACAATCTCCTCAGAGGTGTGATAGATCAGACGAGGAACAATCACTACCTGTACACAAAACTGAGATTTATCAAATACATTTAGGGACAGGCAGGGTGTTATTCCGATGTCTGAACAAACCCATTTAGCTCCTGGTATCGGGATAGCCCATTTGTCCCTTTGTTCCTTGTGCCTTTCTATGTTAGCATTAGTGATTGTTTGGTTGCACAAAGGCCGATACTTTTCGGGCACTGTACCTATACATTTTCCTAGACCTGTTACTTGCTGGATAGTAATTCCTTGCGTATGGTTCCTTTGGTCATCCCATGGGCATTCTTGTGGGTTTAAACCCTTAGACCATTGAATCCTATCTAGCCTTCCAATTGCCTCAAAGTATGGTGGTCTAACATTGTAGCATAACCAGCACTCTTCAGTTAAGTTTGGTTTACTTTCATTAAGGGCACGATAGGAGGCTTGCATTAGATTCCATAAAGGATCTTCAGATTTTATTTCCTCTAGATTCTTAGATAAGGAAATTTTAGTCACAGCATCTTTAGTTATTTTTAATGTGAAACTTGAAGAAGTGGTTGTGACAACTGTGGGGACAACCTTTTTCTTAGGGAGAATGGGTGGATTCAATATTCTATTAGGCCCAATAGGGAGTGGATCATGTGGAAGTCTAACTTTTCTTATAAGAATATGCCCTCCCCTCTCTGGTACTCCTGCACGAACACGTATTCCCCATGTTCGTCCTATTAACCACTTCTCATCTTGGGGTTGTAATACCCGAATTTTGATCCAGGAGCAGGGTTCGTGGTCACGGGGCCTTACGTAACCTGCTCCAGTTAGACCTGAAAGGTCCATGCCGTCATGTTCAGGTATACAGCCATAAGGAGTCCAGGTTACTGTTAAATATTTATCAGGAGTTTTTACTACCCAATTCGAGGCTATTGTCTCACAACCCCAATAACCACAATAGTAGTGTCCGGGATAATTACAATAAGATGCTCCAGAGGCCGGACATAAATAAAATGGAGGTCCTGTCGGACAGGGTATTGGCACTAAATCACAAAGTTTTACTGTGAATTCAGGTGGCCGCCCGGGGTCATTAAATGTGGCTTTTATTTTGGTGCCTTCCCAAGAAATTAATTCCCATTTGAACGGTTCATGTGGGTTTACTGCTTTTGTTGGTAAAGTTAGTGAGCAAAAAATGCTCGGAAAAAGAGGTATTAGGAAGGAGTGTTGTTTAGAGCTTAATTTCATATTGTTACCAGTCCAGTAGAAGCTCGTCAAGGGCTGCTCGCACGTCCCAAGTTGTTGGCTCTTTCCTCAGTTGGGGTTTCCTCCTCTGCCTCACCCGTCGACTGGGTTGCAGCCAGACACGGGGTATACCATCTTCTTGGCAGCAAGAGTCCCTGTCAGGAATATGCCTTTTACACTTGATTAGACGGCAAATATAAACAGGTCAAGCTTTAGCTTTACCATAGACCCATTACACCCTATGACTTTTTGCTTGTCTACGCTGGACTGCAACAATATCGATTACAAATAGTATTTGTTCCTGACGGTGATAACAATAATACTCAGGGTTTGTTCTAGTTACAAAATAAGATCTCTGTTCAAGAGTCCAAATTCAGAAATTTGCTTCCAAATCGTTTTAGAATTCAATCAGACAGGTACCTCCCGCTTTCATAGCAAGAGCTACAAACTCCTTGAGGAGGAATTCCCCTTCCTTACAATATGTCCACCACTTTTTCCTGGCACTTCTTGCATTTAAAACATAAATGGATAATACTCACACCCAGGTTTCTCACCCCTGATCCTTATGTCAGAGGTATAGGTGGCAAAAATAAGGTAATCGAATAACAAAATTTCTGTAACCAGTAAGCCCAGAAGGCTTCAGAAAGAAACTGATCAGGCAAAAGTTTAACACACTCCCTTTCCACACTTAACTACTTTCCACAAATAGTATACGATCAAAGAAACAATTATGGCAAACAACATTCCTAGTACACACTGTACACTAAAAGGTAAATCTATGAAAACGGTTGGTATCATTTCTTATCGTTTTAACACAAGTTTAGTATCTCCAGGTGAACTAACAATTTTCCACTGTGGAGGATTTACTGGTCCTTTAACACGACTGGCATGTGTCCATCCGCGCTCTGCCGTGCGGATGGCGGTTTCTGTAGTAAGTAGAACAAGGTAAGGTCCTTCCCACTTAGGCTTAAGGGTTTCTTCTTTCCATACTTTAACTAATATCCAGTCCCCCGGTTTAAGATTGTGAATCTTTAAGTCCAACGGGGGTCGTTGCACAATCAGTCCTTGTTCCCAAAGCTTGTTACGATGTTCTGCTAACTGTGAAACATATTCATTAATCACATGATCACGAATTAAAACATTTGTTTGGGGATTTTCAATTCGGTAGGGCATTCCATACACCATTTCAAATGCTGAGATTCCTAAGTCTGCTCGGGGTCTAGTTCTTAGAATTAATAGTGCCATAGGTAGGCACTTAATCCATGATAATTTGGTTTCTATCATTAATTTAGTCAAAATACCTTTGATTTCTCCGTTCATTCTTTCAACTTTTCCCGAACTTTGTGGATGCCATGGTGTATGGTATTCCCACTTAATACCCAAATTTTCTGTTAAATCTTTAACAATTTTCGACACAAAGTGTGTTCCTCTGTCTGAATCTATTACCTCAGGTACTCCATATCGAGGTACAATGTGTTCAAGTAACACTTTAGTAACTTGGTTAGCAGTTGCCTTGGAGGTGGAAAAAGCTTCAACATAATGCGTTAAGTGGTCTATCATTACTAATAAATATCTGTAGCGCCCTACTTTGGGTAGTTCAGTAAAATCCACCTGTATGTGTGAGAAGGGTCTGTATGCTGGGGAACGCCCTCCAAAAGGCCTTTGTCTCATGTGGTTACGATTAACTTTTTGACAAGTCTCACAGGCTGCTGTAACTGCTTTTGCCAGATTATACACTCCTATACATGCAAATAGTTGAGTGAAATGATCGACTAAAGCCTGAGTTCCCCAATGTGTTTTACTGTGTATCTTGGAAAATATTTCACGTGCTACACCTTTAGGCAAGACTTCCCTGCCATCTGGCAATAGGTATTTACCACCTTGTTCTTTAGCTCCCATTTGTTTCAATTTTTCCTTTTCTGCAGGTTCAAAACTCCAACATTTGTTAACTTGTGTTTGTTGCATAGTCAAAAGTGTACTATAGTTACCTGCTACTCGTTTTGCTTCTATGTCAGCTGCATTATTTCCCCTTACTTGGTAGCTTGTACCCCGCTGGTGTCCCTTAATGTGTACTACTGCTATTTTATTTGGAGTCCTTAATGCCTCCAGAACTCGCCGAATTAATTCCAGGTGAATTAGTTCTTTTCCCTGAGAGTTTACAAACCCTCTTTCTTCCCATATCTTTCCAAAAGTGTGTACTACCCCAAATGCATAACGCGAATCTGTATATATAGTTCCATCCTTTCCTTTCAATAACACTAAGGCTTTCCATAGTGCATATAGTTCGCAGGCTTGAGCTGACCAGCTAGCACTCAGGGGACCTGACTCTGCAGTTTTGAATTCTCCTTTGTCTAACCTAATTATAGCATAACCAGAGAGTCGCTTTCCTTCCACTATTCGTGAGGACCCATCTATAAATAATACTTCCCCATGCTGTAATTCTTCTTCTTCTAGATCGGGTCTAATGCTGGTTTGTTGTTCAATGGTTTGAAAACAATCATGGAACAAATCAGCACCTTCTCCTGGGTACAAAAATTCAGCTGGATTAACTGCCCCAGTTGTTTTTAAGGTTAATTTTGGAGATTCTATAAGTATCCCTTCATACTTCAATAACCGGCTATCTGTAAGCCATTTTTCTGCTTTTTGTTGCAGCACTCCCCTTATGTCATGAGGTGCATATAGAATAACTCTTCCATTAAAGGTAATGCGATTTGTTTCTTCAAGTAATAATGCAGCAGCAACAATGATTTGCAAACAACTTGGCCAGCCTCTGCTTACAGGGTCTAACAACTTAGAAAGATATGCTACTGGTTTCTTTTGACTAGCCCATTCCTGAGTTAGTACTCCAAATGCCGTCCCTTCATGTATATTAACAAATAAATGAAATGGCCGTTTCACATCTGGGAGACTTAAGACTGGTGCTTGGCTTAGTTCTCTTTTTAGACTAGCAAACTGCTCTTGATCCTGAGGGGTCCATTTGGGTATTTTATCTTTAGACAGTTGTTCATATAAGAATTTAACTTTAAAGCTGTAATTCTCTATCCATTGCCTACAATACCCAAATAGTCCTAATGCCTGCCGAATTTGCCTCTTAGTTACAGGCATAGATAATTCCAGAATTCCTTTAATGCGTTCTGGATCTAATATCTTCTTGCCGTTAAACAAATAATGCCCTAAATATTTCACTCTTCTCTCCACAAATTGTAACTTTTCCTGTGATACTCGTAGTCCCTTCTGTGCAAGGAAATTCAGGAGTTGAATACTCTCTTTTCTTACATCCTCCTCATTCATCCCTGCTATAAGCAGATCGTCTACATACTGTAACAATTCGTTTCCTGTTTGTACCTGATATTCCTTTAAGAGTTCTTCCAGGGCTTGTCCAAACAGATTAGGGGATTCGGTAAATCCTTGGGGAAGCCTAGCCCATCTCAATTGCTGTCTACGACCTGTCTCTGGATCTTCCCATGTAAAAGCAAAATAATCACGGCATTCCTCTGCCAGTGGGCAGGCCCAAAAGGCATCTTTTAAATCGACCACACTATACCAAGATTTATGGGGTCCTAGCTTGCTTAGCAGTGTGTATGGATTGGCTACAACAGGAAACCGGGTGACAGTTCTTTTGTTTATTTCTCTTAAATCATGTACGAGCCGATACTTCCCGTTTGGTTTCTTCACAGGCAGGATGGGGGTGTTGAAGGGTGACATACAAGGTTCTAGGATTCCCTGTGCTAATAATCTATCAATTTCTGGTTTTAATCCTTTTCGTCCTTCTAGGGATATTGGATATTGTTTTACCCTTACAGGTATTTGGGGTTCATAAATTTGGACTTTAATCGGTGGGATCTCTAGTCTACTAATTGTGTCCGGAGAGTGCCAGACATTGGGGTCAATTTGTTTTTGATCATCCACGGTCACAGGATAAGCAGACACTGTTAGCTCTTGATTTTTTACTTTAATTTCTAGTTTTAATTCAACAATTAAATCTCGTCCTAGCAGATTAAATTCTGCTTCAGGGACAAGCAAGAGTTCACCCATTCCAAATTTATTTTCAGTTTCAAATAATACGTTTTTAATTTTATTTACTTTAAAGGGTTCCCCTTTTGCTCCAATTACTTGTACTTTTTCAGGGGAAATTTTACATCCTTCAGGTATTTGCCTAATGGTCGATTTCTCAGCCCCAGTGTCTACTAAAAAGATGAATTCCTGTCTATGAGGACCTAATTTTAGCTTTATCAAGGGCTCATGATGACTCCGGTCCCCTAAGATATAGAGCCCCTGACTTTCCTATTCCACCTTTACTGTCTCTTCATCTCTTATTCGTTGTCTGCAATTCTTTTTCACATGTCCTTTCTTCCCACAATAAAAACAACTTCCTTGTTCCTTTTTCCTAACAACATTTTCCTGTCCCATAGGTCTGTGCTCGTTAAACCTCCTTCTACGATCTTCTCTCACTGCTGCTACCATCATTTTTACTTGTCGTTTACTACTCTCTTCTTCCCGTCTCACATATACTTTTTGTGCTTCCCTTAATAATTCATCCAAACCCCTATCCTGCCAGTCCTCTAATTTTTCAAGCTTCTTTCTGATATCATCCCAAGATTTGGCTACAAAATGTGTTTTTAATACTGCTTGCCCGAGAGGACTATCAGGATCAGCTCCTGAATATAGCTGGAGGGCTTTTCTTAATCGTTCCAGCCATTCAGTGGGGCTTTCATCTTTCGTCTCTCATTGAAAGCTTTACTAATATTTTGGCCACGAGGTACTGATTCCCTAATTCCTTGAATAACAATACTTCTTAAGTCCTGCATGTGAGTCCTATGCAACGGGTCCTGGTTATCCCAATTAGGTCTTTGAAGTGGCCACTTAGTATCTGCTTGGGGTCCCTGAACATGTTGGGCGTCCCATAACCTCATTCCTGCCCTCCTAATCATATCTCTTTCTTCAGTGGTAAATAATTGACCAAGGATAGATTGCATTTCATCCCAGGTATAAAGATTAGGTCCCAGGAATTGATCCAATCTTTCAGCTACCCCAAGTGGGTCTTCAATTAAATTGCCCATCTCCGTTTTCTTGAAATCCCGTACATTAGTAGAATTTAGGGGTACAGAGACGTACCCGATAACAGGTTGGGGTCCCCCCATAGGCGTTTCCCTTAAGGGGTACATATGGGTTATCTCTTTTTTACTCCTAGTCACCCGTCGTAGTGGTGGAGGAGATTCTGGGTCTAACTCTGGTGTGGGAGTAAGTGCATTAGGAACCGCTGGGGGTGGCGGAGGTACATAAGGAGGGGGAGTGAGGAGGATTTCATCTAATTCTTCCTCACTACTCTTTTGTTGTATTTTATTCTTATTCAATGGATATAGTTTTGCTTGGGGTTTCTCTAGCCACATTTCCGCATACTGACTTTCCTCTTGGTTAGAAGGTTTTTTACTATTAACCCACAAGTTTAGCTGTTGTCTTATCCAATCCTCTTCCGACCCATATACAGGCCAGAGGACATTCTTTGAAATTTTCTTCCCTCCCCATACCTTAGTACAATATTCTATCATCTTACTCCTATCTTTCCCTGCTGCTCCAGGGAAATATTTCCAATTGTCTAAGATATATGCCAGAGGGGTATTCTTGGGTACAGGGGGTACCCTTCCCATGGGTGCCGAAGGCTTGCTGCCCTTCGCTCCCATCTTCTGGAATATCCACAGTCACACACTCACTCGCTCCCCTTGTTCCTGGCCCAGTCCCTCGCGGGAGATGGGAAACGCAGTACTTAAGGGTCCACACTCGCTTAGTTCAGTATATCGAACCTCTCATTCGTTATATTCCAGGAAACCCAATCCCGCCCGAACGGTACTCCGCGACCTTTAGTTCGCAATATACTTACGCGTCCCTGCGTCTTCGTCCGGACTTCCGTGCACAGATTTTTATGGGATTTTACCGGTTCCTCCTTTGCTCAATATTCTAGAATTTTAGGTTCGTCGGTAAGGTTGGAGTGAGCTACTGATCACACCTGGGGCCGCGAACAAACGCGGGGCGCCTCCCCAGGGGATCGCAACTCACTGTCCCTTATCCGAGTCACGGCACCAGAATTGTTAAAAATTGAGACCACAACGGATCGTAGCTCAATTACAATTTTATTAATTATAGCAAGTAGAATATGAGCAAAAGCAGCGCTGGGCGGCAGGGGAGTCTGCGCTCCGCCAGCTGCCGCACGGTACAACTCAAACGGTTCCATTTTTATACCTTTTTCCTCTGTGTTCGTGAAGTAACGGAAGTACTTCTGCGCATGTTCGTGATGTAGCGGAAGTACTTCTACGCATGTTCGTGAAGTAGTGGTAGTGCTCTGCGCATGTCTGGGTTGTTGCTAGGGGGTCGTTTTCTGCCTTCTGGTGGTCGTGAGGCCGAAGTAAGAAGTCTTCCTCCCTTGTCCTATAGTTGACCCGGTCGTTGAGGCCGAAGTAAGAAGTCTCCCTCCCTTATCCTATAGCTGACTTCATCATATGGGGTTGTTTGTCACATTCCTGTCGGTTTATGGAACTTCTGGCAATTGTCTTAGCTTTGCAGAGGCAGCATCCAGTATCCGGTGACAGCAGTTTTCACCTTTACACTAAGCTTAACATAAATCTCACTACACAATACCATAATTTATAGCTCCATTGTGCTTAACATAACTCTTAATAAACAATATCCTAATTCATAGCTTCTCACAATAAATGAACTTCTGGTTTATTGCGCAGCAACTTTCGCTTATATAGTGCTTCTGTGACCATGCCCCCGCCACCATATAGCAACATAACGTTTTATTGGACACCCGGCGTGTTTACCTGTAGCACAGAGAATCCCTGGTGCAGGTAGCACTGGAGTATGGGCCGATCTAATTGGCCCCCCAAACATGGGGTTGGGCACAGTAAAGGGGTCACACCCCCTATCTCTTCGAGAATATTCATGAGTATTCTCCAACATTCTCCAATCCTCTCTAACATTCTACAACAGGTGCTGAGCCCCTGTCCCAGGTTTCCCAGAGAAGCTGTGGCTGCCCCATCCCTGGCAGTGTCTCAGGTCAGGTTGGATGGGGCTTGGAGCAACCTGGGCTGGTGGGAGGTGTCCCTGCCCATGGCAGGGGGTGGAACTGGATGAGCTTGAAGGTCCCTTCCAGCCCAAAGCAGTCTGGGATTCTGTGATACTTTCTTTAAAAGGTGAGTCCATGCCAGCTTTAGTCACATTTTGTAAAATCAGGTCAAGCCAAATTTGATTAATATAGCCGAAGCTGAGTAAAAACAGAGCTATGAGTTCTCACTCCTCTGAATGCTTAGTTGAATTACTGTTTTTGGAAGATTCAATTGTAGAAACAATCAAGGCTTGTGAGAAAGGCAAATGTAATATTTCGTATTTCAGAACATGCTCTTTATCAACACATTTGATCTAACAAGAATCAAGGATTTATCCATGGGACATAAACAGAAGCAGTGATAAAGAAATGGATATGGTTTAAAGCTCTTCATACCTGGTGGTCCATTCAAAAATAATCCTTTCCAAGGAGACAGAATGCCTGTAAACAGCTGTGGATACTGAGGAAACAAAGAAATAATTCAGGAATTAAGACCATACCACCTATAACAAAATGCAAGGGATTCTAACCCCTACCCCACTACTTCTAATGCATTAAGGAAACCTAATAAATTTGAAGACCAGAGGATAAACCCCCTCCAAAATGATGTAATATATATGAGCTGAGTACTGAGACAAATACAAATATTTATCATTTGACATCTGTTTCTAGTGAATTCTTCAAATGCAGTTGGTTTTATATTCTCTTCTAGAAGTCATTTTTCCATTCAATTAATAAAAGCCAAATTTAGCACCTCTTCCATAGCCAAAGGTGCCAAAGACTATGACCCAACACTTAAAATTTCAATATTGAAAGGGCATTTTCCTACAGGAGAACACGTGTGCCATTGTCAGATGAAACAGAAAGAGGAAAAGTTCTGACATGAACTGCCTACAAAAGCACTGGAATGGTGAGAACTCTAAAACACCACTGTACCGTCCAGGAAAATGCTAATGAACCCAATTTTCTTGAAACTATTTTGTACTTTACCTGTATGGGATAAACAACTGCTTCCTTGACGAGCCTTTTAGCCGCATCCAATCCAATAATATCTTCCCACTTCACATTTGGATTATGGAGGTAAATGTCCTGCAACATATAAAACACCCTGTTAGCAAAACTTCTGTTCTTCTGCACCACCAGGACCACCTCTGGCAAAGGAAATCAACTCAGTTAACAAGAGTTGCACTGAGTGACACAAACTGTAGCATTTAATCCCCCCCTTGATATTTTTCCTACAGGGACAAGGAGCTGCCAGATGGTTCCTTGCCCTTAGTTTTGCCTAGGAGCATATAGGTTGGCAAATGTATATGCTGAGCAGATCTATTTCTCACTTTTCTGTTTTCTTCTCATTGTTTTAGCAGCCAGCTAACATATGAAGAGCTCTCACACCATGAGAGGTTCACCAAGCCTTGTATTTTGTCTCTGATGCTAGCAAGTTATCACTTGTGTAATTTTTCTAAGTAAATAATTTGTTAAATTACTTATAAGTACAGGCTTGGGGAAGAGTGGCTGGAAAGCAGCCTGGTGGAGAAGGATCTGGGAATACTGGTGGCTGGCTGGTTGCACATGAGCCAGCAGTGTGCCCAGGTGGCCAAGAAGACCAATGGCATCCTGACCTGTATCAAAAACTGTGTGTCCAGCAGGAGCAGGGAAGTGATTGTGCCCCAACTCATTTCTGGTGAGGCCACAGCTTGAGTATTGTGTTCAGTTCTCGGTGCCACAGTATAAAAAAGATGTTGAGACCCTGGAAACTGTCCAGAGAAGAGCTATGAGGCTGGTGAGGGGGTTGGAGGGAATGTTGTATGAAGAGCAACTGAGGGAACTGAGGTTATTTAGTCTGGAGAAGGCTCAGGGGAGGTCTTATTGCCCTCTACAGCTACCTGAAGGGAGGTTGTAGAGAGGTTGGTGTTGGTCTCTTCTCCCAAGTAACTAGTGATAGAATGAGAGGAAATGGGTTTAAGTTGTGCCAGGGGAGGTTTAGGTTATATATTATGAAAAATTTCTTTACTGAAAGAGTGGTGAGGCATTAGAATTAGAATTAGAATGCCCAGGGAGGTGGTGGAGTTGCTATCCCTGGAGGTGTTCAAGAAATCTTTAGATGTGGTGCTTCAGGAGATGGTTTAGTGGTTGTAGTAGTTGGATTATGGTTGGACTTGATGATCTTGAAAGTCTTTTTCAACATTAACGATTCTATGTTTTAATTTGGTGGTCACATCTCCCTGCCATCAAGTAATAGGACTCATGGGAATGGTTCAAAGCTGCACCAGGGGAGGTTCAGACTGGACAGTAGGAAGCATTTCTTTACTGAGAAGGTGGCCAAACACTAGAACAGGCTTCCTAGTGAGGTGGTTGATGCCCTGAACCTGTCAGTGTTTAAGAAACATTTGGACAATGCCCTTAACAGCAGGCCCTAACTTTTGGTTAAGCATGATCAGGCAGTTGGATCAAGTGACCACTGTAGGTCCCTTCCAGCTGAAATTTCTATTCTACCCTATTCTCAAAAAAATTATAAGCAATAGGAGTCATATTTACAGGCATCTTCTGAAAATCTGCAACCAAAGCATCTTGATAATTAAAATTATAAATTAGTCTTTGAGTCCAATGCCCTTTGGTTGTCATTCTTCAGTGCACTTCTCTTACTTCTTTTTTGAATGTGCTTCTCCTGTATAATCACGTGCAATGTGAAAATACTTTTGTTTGTTTTAAACTTGATGCTCAGTAACTTTATGGCTGCACCAATTACTTATGTTATTACTTACAAATAACAGTGAAAAGTTGCTATTTACTCCATGCTATGCAAGATTTTATAAGCTGCAAGAAACTTTGAAACAGAAGGAAAAATTTCCCCCAAGCATCTGTCAAAAGATAGTCAGTAATAGTCCTGAAGCACTCACTAAATTAATTTCATTTAACTCATCAAACTTTCCAAATCTTCTCTGAATCCTTCCATTTGGTCTCATAATATTTTGTGGCTGTGCAATCCAGACACAAATTGTTCTGCATAAAATATATCCATACATGGGATGAATTCTGCTTTCCAATAAAAACAGGCAGTCCCCAGAGACTGAAGAAAAAATACATGCTTATATTCCAGGGGAAAATTTGATTTAATACAATTAGACAAATTATTTATAGAGAGGAGCTTACACTTTATTAACAGGAAATTAAGATGAATCAGATTTAGGATACTAAGTAGAGACTTCCATAACTGTTTCCATATTAAATTAGATTGTATTGTGAAATAGATACCACATACTATTTATTTTTATTGATTTACAGTGTTGCTTAGCATAGCAACAAGGAACATACCAGCACAATTTTTAAAACCTATCATAATGAACGCTAAAGCAACCCTATTACTTTTTGCTAAAGGAGCAGCAAGAAAACACTATTTCAAAGGTTGACCATAAATTAAAAACCAGAGAGGAACTGAAATTAAGAAGAATTTTCTTACTTTAGGGTTGGAAGTTCCCTCAATTTCAGTTCTACTAAACTGCAAATACAAACCATGCAGACCAAGAATTTGGGCCATATACAGCTGTAAAAATCAGTCAGCAAAAGTCTTCCAGGATGATTTTAAATATATGGGAGCAACAGCTGATACCCCTTCTGATACTTATATCCAGAAAGAGTCCTAGCACTCTACAATATTGTGATACTATGAAGCCTTTTGGGCTTTAGGAGGTGATGAGTGCAAAGCATTTACCTGCTTCACAGCCCAAAGTGAACTGAAATGGTGCTGACAACACGGATTCCTTCCAGGTGCCAAAGTGCCCATCCAAGAAGAATTCCCAGTCTGCCCTGGGATACAGGGTATTATTGATGCTGCTCTTGCAGCTCCTATGCTGGGATGAGGGAAGGGAACTGCTTACAGAGTTCACAGCAAGAGCATCTCTCAGGTGCACCAAAGGAGGAAAGAGAAGGAGCCCAGATCATGCAGGCAGTGCAGTGCAAAGTGCAGGGCTAGTATTGAAAAGAATGTGGGAGCATCAATGCTTAATAATTTTGGTGCATGGTATTTGGTGGATGAACCAATCAGGATATTGCTTTGATACTGCTACACCATCCACAACTGAATACATACCTAAATCTTTTTCTTTTACAGTGAAATATTCTACATTTCATGTAGCAAGAAGAACAAAGGGAAAAGCTACAACAGTCTCATGGGTGCAGCATGATTAGATTACGTTTCCCACTAGAGAGAAATGATCTTAATTACTTTCTCCCATTGTGTATCCGAAAACATCATTACATGTAAATAAATGACTTGTCAGGAGTTGTATGATAAGAAAAATAACTTGCACATTCAAGAATAAGCACTACCAGTGACAGGAAAAAGAAAAAAGCATCATTCTCAGATGCCAAAGATAACTAAGATCTCTTTACATCCAAAATGGAGATTCAGTCTTACTTTGCTTACAACTGTTGCAAGTTCTCTCATCTCACTAGTCATGCCAATGAAAGCACTAAGGGGTTCCAGTAATCGCTTCCTAGAAAGGACAAGAAGAATTTTTTGTCAGACCTCAATTCTTTTTAAACAGATGAACTATGAAATCGTTTCAAAAAAGCTGATACATCATAACAATATCAACATTTGAAGCTGTAAAAATGGGAATAATCCTAAAGATTTTGGGGTAAGCCCTATTTGCAGTGTTGTCTTTTCCTCTGACAGAATCTAACCCTGAATTAACACTAAGCAGCTCTCTTACTGCACATGTAGTCCCACTCATGCCCTACACAGATTAAGAGGAGAGAAAAAGGTAAATATGGGTCCACATTGTCCACACTCTGTTTTGAAAGTCTCTTCAAGTGCAGCAGCTGCTGGGTGGAGTGTCCCTTAGGTTGGATGTGCTGTCCTGGGAGCTATGGCTTGTGTCAGGGAGTGATTAGTGAAAGTGTTCTATCCCTGCCCTCTCAACTCTACTCTTTCTCAGATGAGGTGAATGCTAAATAACATATTGAAATCAAATCTTGCAGATTCTATTTTTTTGCAAATCATAACTTATCATTTGTGTGTTTTGTCTTCCTCAAAAATAACTGTCAAGAAATTAGATGGATATCAAATATGACTGTTCACTCAAGAAGGAAATGCATCACTCAGAAAACCTAACCCCTCTTTCAGCACTTGGGAAAGAAGGCAACATCAATTGCAGTATTTTATTTTGCTCCTGGTTTATTCATGTTAATTGACTAAAAATATCAACAGAAACACAGAAGGATCGTAGTTAAGGCTGTTGAAATCTATTCCATTTGATGACACTTTGACAGCATCTTGAATCATCCTATGGAAGTCAGTTACTTGGCCCTAATGGAGAAAATAACATTGTGACAGGCTCTACCATGATGGCAGCTCAACTGTTAAAACCACACTGAGCCAAATTCCACTTGACATTACAGCACTGAGTTTCCTTTCTGCACGTACAGTCCTAAAAATGGCAAAAACTGCCCACAGAATCTGTAATAACAATGGGAAAAGATCACACATCTCCTCAGTCATTGCAACAGTTTAACTGCAGAGCCTCTTACTATCTCATTCAGGAATTTGAAATGTATCTTCAGTTTTAGCTGATACCACTGGGTTTTAAAAACAAATGGCTCTCCTTGACAACATTTGAAATACTATTTAATGCAAGCAAAGCCTCCTATGCAAAGAATTACTGCCCAAATATTAAAATTGACCTTTCAGGTAATGATACAGGAACATTTTATATAAAAATAGGCACAAAAAGCTCTCATTTATATGGTATTTGTGAAAAACCTCCACCTGTTTTTTTCTACATGCTCATTTCTATTCTAAATCACATAGTAAGTTTCCACCAACCCTTCTTGGGTGAGCGCTGTCTCCTCCGGTTTTGTTCCAGAGTAACTGCACTGTTAGTATTCTACAGAAAAAGCAAATTTAAAACAGATTTGCTGCTGAGCAGATGAGTTGCAGGTATCCTGTTGTAGGTATCATCCCATCTCTTCATGATGACACGAAGCTGCAGCAGTAATCCAGTGTTTCTCCAACATCGCTGTGCAGTTAGGACTTCATCTGAACAGTGAGAGCAGTGGTGAAAGCCCTGGTTCTGGGAGCTCAGCATCCCAGTTATTTCATGGAAGCTTGGAGCTTCCATTTGAAGTTGCAGAAATCTGTATTTTACATAGTTATGAGAAGAAATGTTTCTGAAAGGTGGTAACAAGCCCATGGTGTAGCACATCAGCTCAAAATGGAGGAGCTATTTTAGGATTGTGAGTTCCTTTGACGTTCACTTGCCAGCAGCTATTGCTGTAAAATCCCAAAACTATGCATTTAGGTTTTTTAAAATGAGACCTGGTCAGAGATGAGCTTGTGGCTGGGCAAGGACTGAAAGAAAAGAGAAAGAAGGGAGAGAGAGAGAGGAGGGGGAAAAAGAAAAACGAAAAGGAGAAATTAAGTGGGGAGAGAGAAAAGAGAAAAAAAGAAAAAAAAAGATCTCCTTCACCCAGTCCCTCAAAAGCTCTAACAGACATGGTGCTTGCCCATCAACCTGCTGCTCCTGCCTCCTCCTCTGCAAGGGATGGTAATAAAGTAGTTTTCACAGCAATCCTACCAATATGAGGCTCACAAACTGGAAAATTACAGAGCCAAATTACTCCCTCAATCTCAAACACCTTATGAAATGTGAGAATGCTTACAACTGACATGACTTTCTCCTTGGATTGTCTTGCTTTCTGGCACTACTGGGTGAATTTACTGGTGTTAATGGGAAAACTCTGATTGCTTTCATTATAGGTTGGATTATGTGACTTGTTTTCCTCTAATTTTTACCTGTGACTTGATCACCAACTCCCAGCCAGAAAGCACGTTCTCCTATACACAATCCTTACGTGGTTAATGAAACCCATTAATTACACAATTATTAATTGTGTAATTCACATTCTCTTGCTTCCTATAACCTCTCAAAAAAACCCCACATTTATTTCAACTGTAATGCTGGCAAGATAAAACACATTAAAAAACCTGTTTGGGGCTCTCCTTGGTGGATAATTTAAATTCTGTTTTGCTCCCAGGTGAAGTTTTTGACTATGGTATTTGCACTGCCTGATGTTTGAGCCTTGGGAGATTCTAAGAAGAGCTTGCTACCCTAGAATAAAAAAAATAAATTTTTTTTTAAAAGTTGAAAGGCATTCACAACTGTTTTCCTGCAAAGTACCAAAAGATTAAAAGGCAGAGTTTCCAATTAAAGCAGTTTTAGGCTGAAGTTAAACCATCACTTTCAATCACAATAAAGTTCAATGCTTACTGCTTTCAAACACTCCACACTAACCTTAGCCACACTGCTAAATTTTTAGAACTTTGTCTTTATTTTCCTCTAACAGATACAGAAAAATGCACCACACAGTCAACAGTGTGACTCCAAGCTTTAGTAATTGCTATGGTTTCACCACATTATTTTAACCATGCTGCACACTGGTTTTATAGGAAAATTTTCTGCCCAGAATCCCCCCCTACACATTTCTCTTACCTTCTTGGTCTTCCTCCAGTTTTCAGCTGTTGTTTTTTTTCCATTGTGGCAGAATTAAAATTAAAATGGAAAATAATTAAGGATAGGAAAGAAAAAACAAAACACCACAGCAAAATTTCCCCCTTCAAATATATTTTTGAGCACATATCAATGACCTTGTAAATAAAAATGTATAAACAGGAACAGGATGATTCTGCAAAATGTGTGCAAAAATGTTTTGAAAACAAACTGCTATTGGAGAGAGTAATTTGGCTTCAGGCTTGTTAAACTGTAGGCTTATTGTCTTTGTATTCGCTTACTGTCCTGGTTTGGCCCAGGCTAAAGGTAATTTTCTATCTTGCAATTTTGCTTTCAGCTAAGTCTCTTGTAAGTAGCTACACTTGCTGAAATGAACAGCAAGTTTCTCAGCCAGTGTCTCTTCTAGGACTGATAACACTCGATGTTTATAGTTACAGCTAGAGACTGGTATGCAGAGCCAAGGACACTGCTTGGTTCTGAGAAACGTTTTGCCCTCCAGAAGGAGAGTAGTAAAGAGGTCACACCTGAAACCCTCTTTTGGGTAGGAACAGACAAGATAGATGGCCAACATTGACCAAACAGAGTATTCCATCCCATACACGTCATACTCTGTATAAATTTGAGGGATCGTGAGGGTCAAAGCCCTTTTCCTTCCTTCCTTCCTGCTTCCCCTTCTTCGCTTGTCCCTGTTTGCTTTGGTGTCCTGGGAGGATTCCGTCCGTTCGTCTGCCTGTGGTCCTCATCCATGCCAGCCTGAATCTGTGTGTTCCTGCCTCCAGTTCCCGACTGCTGCTGACCCCAGGAGTCCAGCCTGGACTTTCCCAGGGCTGCCCTGCAGCCATGGTGGTGACGTGAGAATTATTAGGGGAAAGGTGGAAGGAACATGGTATCATTTTTCTGTATATTTGTATATATTTAATATATTTTTCCTTTTTATCATTACTGTTTCATTAGAGCTGTGTAGTTTAGTTTCCAACCCATAAGTCTCTCTCCCTTATTCTCTCTTCTTTCTTTATCAGGGAGGGGAGGGGATTAATAGAGAGCATCTGTCATTCGGTTTAGTTGCCGGGACGGTGTTAAACTGTGACAGGTACCAATAAAACCAACTATGCTACAGTGGATATTCAGGAGTCCCCTCCCTCCCCCAAATATCTCTTTTTATAGTGTTGCACCTTTGAGTTGCTCACTGCCCCATACTGGATAGGATTCGCTGGAGTTCCCTGATCAA
Organism: Heliangelus exortis; assembly: GCF_036169615.1. Classification (NCBI taxonomy): domain Eukaryota; kingdom Metazoa; phylum Chordata; class Aves; order Apodiformes; family Trochilidae; genus Heliangelus; species Heliangelus exortis. The sequence goes on along the minus strand of NC_092453.1, from coordinate 7,951,768 downwards.
CAGGTCAATGTGTGCTGGAGCCCTGAGTGGTCCAGTCCACTGTTGGCAGGCAAGATGATCCAGGCAAGGCTCTACAGCAGTCCCATCTGGGTTACCAGAAATGTTGTCCTGAAAGCAGGGTCTGTTATCCAGTGTGCAAAAAGCCAATCCACACATGGAGTCCAGATATTTGCTTTAAGATCCAGTTATGTGCAGAAAGGGGAGCATGGTGGTATTCCACAAAACAAGCTCGATTTCCTGAAACACAAGTGCTACTTTTATACCAAAAAATGTGGGAAAGAAATTTATTCCATCCTTTGCACCTATGATTGATTAACTGATTTCTCACTTCCATTTAAAGTGGCAGTGCTCAAAAGTGTCACCACACATGCTCAAAGACTGAGGCTTTTTGTTAGTAGGGGTCCCTCTAGCCTATGGGTGGGTATTTTAGTATGCTAATAAGTCATTAATATAGTAATATATTAATATTTCCCTCATGCATCTTTGACTCCTACTGTGTGATGTCCCTCTCAAGGGGAATTTGTTGCTGCTACAGCCATGAAGAGCTAGTTCAGATAGCAGCAGCAGTTTAGTTGCACTAGAAGAGAACAAAGCTGCAGTACAGAGCACAGTTAACCCTAACAGCTCTGCTCTATGGGCTATACAAAGCCTAAGAAACTGGGTCAACACACACGTGTAGACCACAGAGTTCCACACTAATGTGGGCTTGTTGCTTTCTGCAGCATAGCTAACTAGTTTGAAGCCAGATTGGGTGCACACCAGTCTATGCTGAGGCTTTCAGGGAAGGTGCACCCCAGTTTCTTATACCTGTAACATCCTAAGAACAGAGGTTTTTTGAGCTCTATCTCATAAATTTCTTCTAAAAAAAGTTCTCCCCATTCTGAAAAAAAAACCAAAACAAAACACCACAAAACACTTTGGACAAGAGCAGTGAAAATTTCTTATGCCATTCTGAAAATATTTTCATACCTTAGTCAGAGATAGCATGAGCTGGTAAGTGCATATTCCTCCCCATACTGACTCTGCATTAAACATGTCCCATCTATGCATGGGTACAGTAGGCTGTGTTAGAAAGCAGATGATTTCAAGCCATTTCCTCTTCACATCAGTGCAATGCACCAAACTCAACCAGAGAAGAGAGCATAGAACATCACTAAACAATTAGCTATGAGAGTAACTAGGTTCAAGCCCACTCTCAGAAGGTAGCATAGATACACCCTGTCTGTCTGAACAAGCTGATGCTTTGTCTCTTGTCTACCAAGACAATTAAAAAGGACTTCAAGGTGCTGGGTCGATTAGTTGATGGGACAGGAGCACAGGTGGTGCTTGCCTCAATTCCTGCAGTAGCAGAGATGAATGAGGAGAGGAGTAGGAAAACCTATCTTATTAATAGGTGGCTAAGGGATTGGTGCCACCGGTGGAACTTTGCGTTTTTTGACCATGGGCCAAATTTCATCAAACCTAGTCTCTTCAAACCAGATGGGCTTCATCTATCTAGCAAGGGCAAAAGGACTCTAACCCATAAGTCAGCAGGGCTGATAAGGAGGGCTTTAAACTAGGTTTGAAGGGGGATGGGGTTGAAACCGGGCTCTCCAGAAAGGAGCCCAAGGGTGGACAGCCCAAGTTAAGAGCCAAACCAGCAGCCCAGCTGAAGTGCATGTACACCAATGCACGCAGCATGGGCAACAAACAAGAGGAGCTGGAAGCCATCGTGCAGCAGGAAAGCTATGATGTAGTTGCTATCACGGAAACGTGGTGGGATGACTCCCATGACTGGAGTGCTGCCATGGGTGGCTACAGGCTCTTCAGAAGGGACAGGCAGGGTAGGAGAGGTGGAGGGGTAGCTCTATATGTTAGAGAGTCTCTTGACTCTGTAGAAGTTGAAGTCAGTAATAATAAGGTGGAGTGCCTGTGGATCAGAAACGGGGGGAAGGCCAACAAGGCTGATATCCTGGTGGGAGTCTGTTACAGACCACCCAATCAGGAGGATGAGGATGATGAATTATTCTACAAGCAGCTGGCGCATGTTTCAAAATCGTCAGCCCTTGTTCTCGTGGGTGACTTTAACCTGCCGGATGTCTGCTGGGAACTCCACACAGCAGAGAGGAGGCAGTCTAGGAAATTCATAGAGTGTATTGAGGATAATTTCCTGCTCCAGCTGGTAAATGAGCCCACCAGGGATGGAGCCCCGCTTGACCTTCTTTTCACAAACAGAGAGGGGCTGGTGGGAGATGTGGTGGTTGGTGGACATCTGGGGCACAGTGATCATGAAATAATAGAGTTTTCAATACTCAGGGATGCAAGGAGGGCTGTCAATAAAACCTCTACATTGGACTTCCAGAGGGCAGATTTTGGCCTTTTCAGAAGGCTGATTTAGAGTGTACCCTGGGAAACAGCCCTTGAAAACAAAGAGGTCCAGGAGGGATGGAAGTACTTCAAGAAGCAAGTTTTGAAAGCACAGGAGCAGGCTGTCCCGGTGTGCCGAAAGGCGAGCCAGCGGGGAAGACGACCGGTCTGGCTGAACAGGGAGATTTTGAAAGAAATTAGGGTAAAGAAGAGAGCCTACCAATTATGGAAAAAAGGGCTAACTACTCAGGAAGAATTTAGGAATATAGTTAGGTTGTGTAGAAAGAAAATTAGAGAGACAAAGGCACAACTTGAACTGAATCTCACCACCTCTGTGAAGGATAACAAAAAGTCCTTCTACAGATACATCAATAGCAAAAGGAGGGGCAGGGAAAACCTCCATTCTCTACTGGACATGGGTGGGAATAGTTATCAAAGATGAAGAAAAGGCTGAGGTACTTAACACCTCCTTTGCCTCAGTTTTCAACAGTAAGACAGGTTGTCCTGAGGACAGATGGCTTCTGGAGCTTGTAGAAAGAGACAAGAATCTGAACAGCCCCCCTGTAATCCAGAAGGAAACAGTCAGTGACCTACTGAGCTGCTTGGATCCCCACAAGTCTATGGGACCAGATGGGATCCACCCAAGGGTGATGAGGGAGCTGGCAGAAGAGCTTGCCAAGCCCCTCTCTATCATCTACCAACAGTCCTGGCTCACTGGGGACATCCCAGATGATTGGAAGTTGGCGAATGTCATGCCAATCCACAAAAAGGCCCAGGAAACTCCAGGCCCGTCAGCCTGACCTCAGTGCCTGGCAAGGTTATGGAGCAGATCATCCTGGGAGCAATCACACAGCACCTACAGGATAGACAGGGGATCAGACCCAGCCAGCACAGGTTTAGGAAGGGCAGGTCCTGTCTGACCAACCTGATCTCCTTTTATGATCAGGTGACCCGCCTGGTGGATGAGAGAAAGGCTGTGGAATGTGGTCTACCTGGACTTCAGCAAAGCCTTTGACACTGCCTCCCACAGCATACTCCTAAAAAAGCTGTCAGCCGACAGCTTGGTCAGGGGCACTCTGTGCTGCGTTAGGAACTGGCTGGAGGGCGTGGTGCTGCATCCAGTTGGCGGCCGGTCACTAGTGGTGTCCCCCAGGGATCAGTGATGGGCCCAGTTCTATTTAATATCTTTATTGACGATTTAGATGAGGGGATTCAGTCCATCATCAGCAAATTTGCAGATGATACTAAGCTGGGGGGAAGTGTCGATCAGCTGGAAGGCAGGAGGGCTCTGCAAAGGGACCTGGACAAACTGGAGAGTTGAGCCGATTCCAATGGGATGAGGTTCAACACGGCCAAGTGCCGGGTCCTGCACTTTGGCCACAACAACCCCATGGGGAGCTCCAGACTGGGGACAGAGTGGTTGGAGAGCAGCCAGACAGAGAGGGACCTGGGAGTCTGGATTGACAGGAAGCTGAACATGAGCCAGCAGTGTGCCCAGGTGGCCAAGAAGGCCAATGGCATCCTGGCCTGTATCCGGAACAGTGTCACCAACAGGTCCAGGGAAGTGATTCTTCCCCTGTACTCAGCGCTGGTGAGGCCACACCTCGAGTACTGTGTCCAGTTCTGGGCCCCTCAGTTGAGGAAGGATATCGAGGTCCTGGAGCGGGTCCAAAGGAGGGCAACTAGGCTGTGAAGGGACTCGAGCACAGATCCTATGAGCTGAGGCTGAGGGAGCTGGGACTGTTCAGCCTGGAGAAGAGGAGGCTCAGAGGAGACCTCACCACTCTCTACAACTACCTGAAAGGAGGTTGTAGCCAGGCGGGGATTGGTCTCTTTTCCCAGGCAACTCTCAGCAAGACAAGAGGGCACGGTCTCAAGTTATGCCAGGGGAGGTTTAGGTTAGATATTAGAAAGAATTTCTTTATAGAGAGGGTGAGCAGACATTGGAATGGGCTGCCCAGGGAAGTAGTGGATTCTCCGTCCCTGGAGGTATTTAAAAAGAGACTGGATGTGGCACTCAGTGCCATGGTCTAGTAACCGCAGCGGTAGTGGATCAAGGGTTGGACTTGATGATCTCTGAGGTCCCTTCCAACCCAGCTGATTCTATGATTCTATGTTATCTGATGGATTCATTCATTCGTTATGTAGAAGAATGGTAAGTGATGTTAAGAGTGTGACTGGAGGCCTCCAGCCACTCTGGTCCAGAACCCCTCCTCCCCAGCCACTGGAGCCAAACCCAGTGCCCCAAGGACCTAGGGTCTCTGCCCTGGCTGAGTGATGCAGCTGCCACTTTCTCATTTTCAGGTTCAACCAGAAGTGAAGCTGAGGACATATTACAAAGACACACATTGTCCTGGTTTGGGCCAGGACAGAATTTTCTTTCTAATTTTTTACTTTCAGCTGAGTCTCTTCTCAGTAGCTGCACTTGCTGAAATGAACAGCAAGTTTCTCAGTCAGTGTCCACTTCTAGGATTGATAACGCTTGATGTATATAGTTGCTGCTGGAGACTGGTGTGCAGAACCAAGGCCACTGCTCAGTTCTGAGGAACATTTTGGGCTCTGGAAAGAGAAAAGGAGTAAAGAGGTCTCACCTGCAACCCTCCTTTAGGGAGGAATGGACAAGATAAATGATGAAAATTGACCAAACAGAATATTCCATCCCATACATGTCATACTTGGTATAAATTTGAGGGATCACAAGGGTCAAACCCCTTCATCCCTTCTTCACCTCTTCCTGTTGTCTTCAGCATCCTGAGAGGATTCCATCCATTCGTCTGCCTGTGGTCCTGATCTGTGCCAGCCTGAATCTGTGTGTTCCTGCCTCCAGCTCCTGACTGCTGCTGACCCCAGGAGTCCAGCCTGGACTTTCCCAGGGCTGCCCTGCAGCCTCGGTGGTGACGTGAGAGTTATTGGGGGAAAGGGGGGAGGAACGAGGTATCATTTACTGTATATTTGTATGTATTTAATAATTTTCCTCTTTTATCATTACTATTTCATTAGAGCTGTGTAATTTAGTTTCCAACCCATAAGTCTCTCTCCCTTATTCCCTCTCCTTTCTTTATCAGAGAGGGGGATTAATAGAGAGCATCTGTCATTTGGTTTAATTGCCAGCCCAGTGTTAAACTGGTACAGATTTTTGGCACTCAACATGGTGGCTTAAAATAATTATCTTGAGCCCAGGTTCAAATTTTGACTAATTAGTATGAATAGTTTGAATTCCAACTCCAGTGGGAGGATACTCAGATGGTTCCACTGAATGGGAATCAGACTTTATCCTTTGAAAGTTTCACAGGGTTGGAAATTAGACCGATCATGCCATACCTGTTGTATTTGTGGTATGTGATATCTGGCATTGTAGCTGGGATTAATGTTAATATGTGGTATATTTTTGGTAAGTGCTGCTTAAGAACCGTAGTTCTAATATGATCTTCAGTACTGATATAAAATGTGGTACCTGTTGCAGTGGTGTTTCATGCAGAGATAAAACCTTTGTTGGTAATTACACAATTTGGGAAATTTTAATTTGGGAAATTATACCACTCCATCTTAATATGAGTCCACCAGATTTTAGTCAAAGTAGCATTACACTTCTAAATCTCCTGGTGGGTGTTAATCCTTCTCATATATTGGTGAGGAGTAAGACAATGATCCCAATTGTGAGTGAACATGCCTGTTCAGAGATCGAGAGCTGCCCCTTGTAAAGAAAGCACTGCCGCTTCTGCCATTGCAGCCACTGTTGCCCCCCCTCACACAAAGCCACAACTTGACCATGGCCAACGAGCATTGCCAGCATATCTGCTACAGCTGCAGCTGCTGCCTCCACCCCCACAGACACTGCTGATGTTCAGAAAGTGAGCTCTTCTGCTGCTACTGCTGCAGACACCACAGCCTCTCCCCCTCAATCCACACAGCTACTCGTCGACCCTTTGACTAGGAGAAAAGCAAAAGAAAGCACATCTCAGCCCTGGTCCTTCAAAGTCTGCACAAGATCAAGAAGAGGATAGTATGACCTCTCTTCATCAAGAAGCTAAAGCAGAGTTATCTGAGGAGGAGGACTCAGAACCAGAAGTACATGTTCAGTCCTATTACATGAGGGACTTGCGTACTCTGAGAAAGGGCTTTAAGCTGCCTTGAAGGTGAACCACTTCTCACTTGGTTACTTCAATGTTGGAATGAAGGGGCTGATACCATGGCATTAGATGAGAGAGAAGCCAGGCAGTTGGGAACCCTGGCCAAAGATGCAGGTATTGATCAGGCAATTGGGAAAAGGGCTGGAACCATCAGCCTATGGAAACAACTCTTGTCAGCTGTAAAGGAGACATGTCCCTATAAAGACAAAATATACTGCCCACAGATCAGAGTAGCCACACTAGACAAAGCTATCAGGTATCTGAAGGAATTTGCTGTACAAGATGCACTTAGAGGTCCTTTGTTATTAGCCCCCCTGCCACAGAAGGATCAAAGGCAGGCCACACAGGAATGCATCCAGGTGGGTTTTGAATGTCTTCAGAGAAGGAGACTCCGCATCCTCCCTGGGCAGCCTGGGCCAGGGCTCTGTCACCCTCACACTGAAAAAGCTTTTCCTCATATTTAAATTGAACTTCCTATGTTCCAGTTTGTGCCCATTGCCCCTTTTCCTGTTGCTGAGCACTACTGAAAATAGTCTGTCCCCATCCTCCTGACACCTACCCTTTAGATATTTATAGACATTAATAAGGTCCCCTGTCATTCTTCTCCTCTCCAGGCTAAACAGATCTAGCTCAACATTTCCTCATAAGAGAGATGCTCCAATCCCCCAGTCCCTCCTCTGGACTCTCTCCAGTAGTTCCCTGTCTCTCTTGAACTGGGAGGCCCAGAACTGAACACAGAATTCCAGATGTGGTCTTACTAGGGCAGAATATAGGGGGAGGATGACCTCCCTTGACCTGCTGGCCACACTCTTCCTAATGCACCCCAGGATACCATTGGCCTTCGTGGCCACAAGGGCACACTGATGGTTCATTATTAACTTATTGTCCACCAGGACTCCCAGATCCTTCTCCTCAGGGCTGTTTTCCACCAGGTTAGCCCCTAACCTATACTGATGCATAGGGTTGTTACACCCCAGGTACAGGACCTTACATTTGCCCTTGTTGAATCTCATTAGATTCCTCTCTGGCCAACTCTTCAGCCTGTCCTGGTCACACTGGATGGCAGAACAGCCCTCTGGTGTGTCAGCTACTCCTCCCAGTTTGGTATCATCAGGAAACTTGCTCAGGATACATTCTGTCCCCTCATCTAGTTCACTGATGAATATGTTAAACAAGATTGGACCCAGTACCCCTGGGGAACACTGTTGGCTACAGGCCTCAAACTCAACCCTGCTCCATTGATCACAACCCTCTAAGCTCTGTCACTCAACCATCTCTCAATCCACCTCACTGTCCACTCATCTAACCCACACTTCCTGAGTTTTTAATGAGTATGTTATGGGAGACAGTGTCAATAGCTTTGCTGAAGTCAAGGTAGATTACATCTGCTGCTCTCCCCTCATCTAACCAGCCAGTTATGACATCATAGAAGGCTATCAGACTGGTCAAGCATGATTTCCCTTGGGTGAATCCATGTTGGCCACTACCAATAACTTTCTTTTCTTTCACATGTTCAGCAATGACGTCCAGAATGATTTGCTCCATCACCTTTCCAGAGAGGGAGGTGAGACTAAACAGTCTGTAGTTCCCTGGGTCCTCCTTCTTGTCCTTTTTGAAGACTGCAGTGATATTGGTCCTCCTCCAGTCTTCAGGCACCTCTACCATTCTCCATGACCTCTCAGAGATGATGGAGAGTGGCCAAAAAATAACATCTCAGAACTCATGGATGCATCCCATTGGAGCCCATGGATTTATGGACGCCCAGTTTGTCTAAGTGGCCTCTAACCTGGTCCTAATCTACCAAGGGAAAGTCTTCCTCACTCCAGACCTTTTGCTTTACCTCCAGGGCCAGCTTTAGCAGTGAAGACTTGTTACGGTTTAAACTGGGCTGGCAATTAAACCAAATGACAGATGCTCTCTATTAATCCCCTCCCTGATAAAGAAAGGAGAGGGAATAAGGGAGAGAGACTTATGGGTTGGAAACTAAACTACACAGCTCTAATGGAACAGTAATGATAAATAGGAAAAATTACTAAATATATACAAATATACAGAAAATGATACCTCGTTCCTTCCCCCTTTCCCCCAATAACTCTCACGTCACCACCGAGGCTGCAGGGCAGCCCTGGGAAAGTCCAGGCTGGATTCCAGTGGGAGCAGTGGGAGCTGGAGGCAGGAACACACAGAATCAGGCTGGCACGGATCAGGACCACAGGCAGACCGGAATCCTCCCAGGATGCCACAGCAAACAGGGACAGGAGAAAAAGGGGAGAAACGGAAGGAAGGGGTTTGACCCTTGTGATCCCTCAAATTTATACCAAGTATGACATGTATGGGATGAAATACTCTGCTTGATCAATTTTCATCATTTATCTTGTCCATTCCTCCCTAAAGGAGGTTTGCAGGTGTCATGATCCAAGTTATTATTTTAATATCTTAATTATGAGGAAAATGCAGCCACTACCCAGAGAAACGCATGGAAATTGCACACTAACACGTTTTGAAATTAAAGCAAGTTACAAGGATTTATTTTAGGAAAGGGGAAACAAAATATCACTGTTAATAAAGGGTAAACATGATTAGTTACTTTGGAGAGAAGAGTCTTTAAGAAAAGAAAAGAAAACGAGGGAACAATTAAGATTTTATCACCGTCCAGTCTGCGGTCCTGGTCTCTGGCTGGAGTCGGGGGGGAAGGTGTAGGAGCCGCTGTTCCTGCTTGTTTGTTGTTCTCTGCTTTTCCTTTCCTCCGCTGTTGCTGTCCCTAGCTGAAGCCGAAGTAGCGAGAGAGAAGGGAGGGGAAGAAGAGCCGCGCCCTTCTCCTTTTTCTCTTGGAGTTTTATACAGCAGAAGGAGTTCTGTCTTTTCATAAATCACTGGCACACAGATTTGCTAAAGCTAACACAGATTTTGCCATCTCAAGAACTTCTCTTTTATTTATTATTATCTTTCAGTCCTTGTTACCCTGCTCAATTTATTATCTTTGTCTGGACCGTGTACCAGGAGGCGACTGGATAAGCAGTCTTATCTTTAGGAGCTTGTCAAGCATGATATAAAACAGAAGCTAGTTAAGTTTGGGGAAAAAATCTGTTAATTGAGGATGTTTGGTATATTTTTAAAAGAGCAGAAAAATTACTGATTCGAGAGACATATTTTGTATTTTCTAAGTGTTTACATCAGCAGGTGTGACCTCTTTACTCCTTTTCTCTTTCCGGAGCCCAAAATGTTCCTCAGAATTGAGCAGTGGTCTTGGTTCTGCACACCATTCTCCAGCAGTAACTATAAACATTGAGCATTATCAGTCTCAGAAACAGACACTGACTGAGGAACTTGCTGTTCATTTCAGCAAGTGCAGCTACTGAGAAGAGACTTAGCTGAAAACAAAAGTACAAGACAGAAAATTACCTTTATCCTGGCCCAAATCAGGACAAGACCAAAGCAAAGGTGGCATTCAATAACTCTGCCTTCCCTGTGTTCTGCCACTGGGGCATCCAACTCATTCATCAACGGACCTCCATTTTCCATAGTCTTTTTCTATTGATATATATATATATTCGGAAAGGGTGATCAGACATTGGAACGGGCTGCCCAGGGAGGTAGTGGACTCTTCGTCCCTGGAGACATTTAAAAAGAGACTGGATGTGGCACTCAGTGCCATGGTCTAATGTCTGCAGCGGTAGTTAATCAAGGGTTGGACTCGATGATCTCTGAGGTCCCTTCCAACCCAGCCTATTCTATGATTCTATGATATACTGAAAGAACTTATCTTGTTCTCTTTAACCACAGTGGCCAAGTTTAGTTCTACTTGAGCTTTGGCCCTTCTAATTTTCCCTCTGCGTAACTTCACTACATCTTGGTATTCCTCATAAATTGCCACCCTCCTTTCCTTTTGTTCCTGAGTTCCAGCCAAAGCTGGAACAACTTTCATGTTGTACCAATCAGGAAAAAGTAGTAAGTAAAATTTTTTTGAAGGAAGTAATTCCTAGATTTGGAATGCCTATAGGAATGTCATCAGACAGGGAACCCCATTTTATAGCAAAAGTGATCCAAGACTTAGTAAAGATCTTAGACATAAAGTGGGATTTGCATACCCCTTGGAGACCACAGTCCAGTGGGAAGGTAGAATGGATGAATCAGACCTTGAAGAGACACATTAATAAAATCTGTCAGGAAACTAATATGAAGTGGTTGGATGCTTTACCTTTGGCCTTGTTTAGGGCAAGACTGACCCCAAATTCAAAAGAAAAAGTTGAGTCCTTTTGAAATGATGTATTGGAAGCCTTGCATGCATGGCTCCTGTGAGTAGCTATTGAAAGCTCTCTTGTAGGGGGATGGTCTGAAAGGCGGGGGCGTGCTGCGCTGCTGTATGCACAACCCCATGTTTTGAGACTGTTCAGAGTTACAAGGACACCCTGTCCTGGACCTCCTGGATTAGGAGGAGGCACTAAGTGAAAAACAAGTGGCTCCCATTCCTGCACCAATAGGATTCGCTTTTGCTGCATTTGAATGGCACCGGGTGACCTGTAGCAGGTAGTTTTGGAGTGCGGTGGAGGGGGCGTGGACACTGTAACAGTATATAATCGGTTTTTGTACATAATAAACTCTCTCTCTCTCTGGAAGCATCGATTATACCTCTGTGAGGACTCATCTTTGACTTCCGCGCCGAACCCCTAAAGTCGCCACCTCCCGCAACATTCTCTCGTCTCCAAAATGTCTGGCTCTGCTTCTGGCTAAAGTTGAGGCCATCAGGGACAATGGATGTGCACCTCTGCGATTAATATATTAAAGAAGGGAAAACACCCACTTATTAAGAGCAGGGCATAGGAGAGGGGGAGGGGAGAGAAAGCAACAAGAGGAGAAAGAGAGCAACACCAGAGGAGAGCAATACTGGAGCAGAGAGACTAAGGTCAGTGAGGAAGGAGAGGGAGAAGGTGCCCTGAACAGAAGTGCCTCTACATCCTGTGGTGAGACAACAGGCTGTACACCATGGAGGACCACGGTGGAGCAGACCCTGAAGGATCATGGCAGAGTATTTGTGAAACAGACCCTGAAGGATTCCATTGGAGCAGTTGTGGACCTGCAGCCTGTGAAGGACCCCGTGACATGGGAGGGGACTGTTCCCGAAGTAGTCCATGGCTCTGTGGGCCACTAGGACTGGAGCAGTTTGCTCCTGAGGGACTGTCACGGTTTGACACTGGCCCGGCAATTAAACCGAGTAACAGATGCTCTCTATTAATCTCTCTCTCCTCCCTGATAAAGAAAGGAGAGAGAATAAGGGAGAGAGACTTATGGGTTGGAAACTAAACTACACAACTTTAATGAAACAGTAATGATAAATAAGAAAAATTACTAAATATATACAAATATACAGGAAAATGGATACCACATTCCTCCCCCCTTTCCCCCAATAACTCTCACGTCACCACCGAGGCTGCAGGGCAGCCCTGGGAAAGTCCAGGCTGGACTCCTGGAGTCGGCAGCAGTCGGGAACTGGAAGCAGGAACACACAGATATGGGCTGGCACGGATCAGGACCACAGGCAGACAAACGGACAGAATCCTTCCAGGATGCCGGGTGAAGGAAGGGAAGCAGGAAAGGCAGGAAGGGCAGGCAGCCGGAAGCTGGGAACATGGCTTGGCCCTCGTGATGTCTCAAATTTATACTGAGTATGACGTATATGGGATGGAATACTCTGTTTGGTCAATTCTGGCATCTATCTTGTCCGTTCCTCCCCAAAGGAGGGCTGCAGGTGGGACGTCTTGATTCCTTCTGGAGGGTAAAAGTTTTCCTCAGAGCTGAGCAGTGTCCTTGGCTCTGCATACCAGTCTCTAGCTGTAACTATAAACATCAAATGTTATCAGTCCTAGAAGCACACACTGTATGAGAAACTTGCTGTTAATTTCAGCAAGTGCAACTACTTACAAGAGACTTAGCTAAAAGCAAAAGTACAAGACAGAAAATCACCTTTATCCTGGCCCAAACCAGGACACCATCTCAAAATGAAGGAGGGGGAGTGAGCGGCCGCATGGTCCTTTGTGATTGGCCAGGATCAAACCACAACACACTTTTGTGGTTCTATACAGATACACTACTGTTGTAGAATACAACAAAGAGAAGCATGATGTTTGTTTCTTCTCATCTTCCTAATCCAGAAGACTAAAAGGAACCTGGAAGGATGCTCTGATTCTCGGAATTGTAATCTTCATTTTGAAATAGTTGGGAAAGCTATGAAAACAGATAATCAAACAGATTGCTGGGTGTTTTCCCATTTTCCAGAACGCAGTACTAAGGGAATATCACAGAATCACAGAAATCTGTGATCCTGAGTCTCCATCCTCTTTGTAGACAGCTTTTAAGTACTGGAACATTGTAATAAGCTCTCTCCTAAGCTTTCTCTTTGCAAGGCTGAATAAACCCAGTTTTCTCAGTCTCTCCTTGTATGACAGGTGCTCCAGTCCTCTGATCATCCTTGTAGCCCTTAGCTGGTCCCTCTCCAGCCTTTCTGCATCCTTTTTGTACAGCAGGGACCAAAACGGAATGCAATACTCTAAGTGTGATCTGACAAGCGCTGAGTAGAGCAAGATGATGACTTTATTTCTGCCGCTGATGCCCTTGTTGATGCAGCCCAGCATCCTGTTGGCTTTCTTAGCTTCTGCAGCACACTGTTTGCTCATGTTGAACCTGTTGCCCACCAAGACCCCCAGGTCCCCTTCCACAAGACTTTTCTCCATCCAAGTGGATCCCAGTCTGTACTGCACTCCTGGGTTATGTGTTCCCAGGTACAAGACCCGGTTTAACACCGGCCCAGGAAAGAACCTGGACATATTTGGACATATTGTTGGGGAGCAGCATGGCTTAGTGGGACACTCTGCGCCTTCAGGCTGCTGGGCTAAGCTGGAGAGGCTCTGGTTAGCCCCCTGAGTGGGAAAAGCCTCCGAGAAGGGCCAACCTGCCAAAGAGCACAAATCCCAAAAAAGAGTCACGAAACACAGCCACAAAGTATCCACACAAAACGGGATATGAATAAGAATGCTGACTCAAGAGTCATGGGGTGATGTTGTGGAATGTTAGAGAGGTTTGGAGAATGTTGGAGAATATTCCTGAATGTTCTCGAAGAGATAGGGGGTGCGACCCCTTTACTATGCCCAACGCCATGTTTGGGAGGCCAATTAGATCGGCCCATACTCCGGTGCTACCTGCACCAGGGATTCGCTGTGCTACAGGTAAACACACCAGGTGTCCAATAAAAAGTTATGTTGGTGGCAGGGGCGTGGTCACGGAAGCACTATATAAGCGAAAGTTGCTGCGCAATAAACCAGAAGTTCGTTTATCAACCATATTGGTTGCACGCATTTTCTTTGCCGCTCCCGCAGGGTGAAATGTAATGTGGATACATTAAAAATAAAAAATTGTCTCTTGAATCAGTGAAATTACATCCAAGCTAGTATGAGGCGGCACTGTTATAGTTTACTATGTTAAAATGTAGCATGCTTGAATCCACAAAAGCCTGGCTCTGCAGTTTCTGTTTACATTATTTAAAATGTATCACACTTATTACATTCAGAAGAACCCTGGCTCTGACAGCATAGATTACACTGTTCAAAAAGGTACCAAACTTATTTCCACCAGCAAAATCTGATCAACAGACACCCCCCCCCTCCCTTTTCAGGACTATAAAGACAAAATGCTAATGACTGCCAGACATCTAATGCAAATTGACAGCAAATACAAGAATTCCAGGAAAACTGAATACAAAGGGAAGACCCACAGCTACCAATCTGCAACCTCTGTCAATAATTGATGAAATGAAGGAATTTTTACTGTATAAAGTCAGAGGAAAAAGGGGAAAATGAGAAGTGAAATCAGGGGCAAGAGGAGAAGAGAAGAAGCAAGAAAACCGCGAGAAGCAGCAGCCAAAAGCCTACACGACTTTTTCTTCAGAGGGTGAAAAAGCTTAATTTCTCTCTTTCCTTAATAGCCCTTTTCCCTGGGGTGATTAATTTGTTTAAAAATCTTGTTCTGCCTCTTTTCTCTCCACTATTAACCCCTTTCCAAGACTTCTTTCAAAGGTAGTGTCTTTTTTTTTCCTTGAAATAAACTGTTGTATTTCGTTAAAACCATAAACCTGGTTACTTTGTGATTTGTAGTTCGTGCATGATGATTGGTTAATATTTCCTTGCAAACCAAATATAAAATATTAATAGTTATGGACCATGACACCCAGCAATCTCCTGGACCCTCTTTCCCCTTCGAGAAAGGTGCCTCCTGTTAGGTGTCAACATCCCTGGTGCTGTGTATATCATACCATTGTCAAGGAACCCAAATTTGTGGCAGTGACACCATCCACAGAGCCATGTATTAATGGTCTGGATATGGTTATTTATTCCCAAGTTGTTGTCTGCAACTGAAAGAACAGAAGAAAAGATGACCTGTGTGCCAGAATCTCTCGTTACTCTTCACAAGGCCCTAAAGTCTCTTTTAATTGCTCTAGTACTTCCTCTCCCCCTACATTAAAGATCAGTAGGGGGTAGTAGTACAAGGACTGCACCAGGCTAGGAAGTTTCCTCGTGATATCCCTAACCTGGGCTCCAGGTAGACAGCATACCTCCCTATGAGAGGGGTCATCCTGACATATTGGCCCTTCTGTTCCCCTCGGAAGGGAGTCACCTATGACTATAACCCTTCTTTTTTTTCCTTGAGGCTGATGTTGTAATAGGGGTGGTAGGCTTCCTTGAGTACGGACATATCTATGGTGTAGGTTGCCCATTGTGTCCATCATTCATGTCTTCATTTGGTTGATCTTTCCCAACCAGAACCTCATATCTGTTTTTCAGTGGTACCAGGGGGCTTAGGTGTGTAAGGAAAGAGGTTGCCTGCTGCCTTGACCATGAACTAGTCTCCATTGGCATCCCTCATGGATGTTACTACCTCTGGTCTGACAGGGGCAGGATACATGGACCCTCTGATCCTGAGCACTATCAGATGTGTGCCTCCATTTCTGTTTTAGGGAGGGCAGGGCCTGGTTCTAACAGTCTATTGATGCCGTGAAAGGACGAATAAAGACTCAATATATACTCAATAGGCAGCCTATTGAGCAGGTATTCTTTATTGCAGTGCTGGGCACACAGGGGATCACTCCTCCTAATGTGCATGCCAGTAGCATTCTTTTACATAGCTTTTATGCAGATACAATATTCATGTTCATGACTTTTCAAGAAACTATTAACATTCATGACTTTTCTGAGAACTCATTAACCTACATTGCCACCCATTCCCACACACACATTGCAGCCTCCCGGTGGTCTCCAAGCCCTTGGGTGGTCATTTCTTCATCACCTTCCTCTTCATCACCATGCCCTTTGGATGAGTTGCAACAGTTTTCTTCATTATCTGGCCTTCTGAAACTGCAGAACTAGTTCCACCCAGCTTTGCTGCTTCTGCTTTCTTTAGCAACCTTGAGGCTCCCATGTTTTCTCAGTGATAGGTTTGCTATGGTAAACAAATTCCATTCTGTAATACCCACATACTCTATTATCTCTGCCTATGTCAGTTAACTAGTAAATTTCTATTATGTTCCCTTAAACTACTGCTTCAATCCCCCCCCCCCCTTTTTCTTTAACTATTGTAAATTCTTTTGCAAATCTTAAATCTTTTTATTACCATTTAAAGTCCTTTTAAAATATTTCTCAGTCTCTACTTGGTATGCTCATTTTGTTTTGTTTCCAAATCTCATAATTATTAGTTGCCTGTTTACAGCACCAAAAGGAACACTGATTAAAGGACATGTTAATGCAAAAAGGAGCCAAAGACTAATTACAAGAACAAAAGGCTGCTTTAGCCAAGCAAAATCCGGAAGCCATGATGTTAGTTTATGCCATAACTCTTCAAATCCACATGTTGTGTTATCCTTTGTAATTTCATGAAGGATTTTTGTTTGTTCCCAAGTTTGTTCTGAATCCGTAGAAATTCTCCCACTTTGATCTACATATAGGCAGCAACTACTATTTATGACTGTACAAACTCCTTGTGTGGGTAATAGCAAGTCATTAGCAAGCCATTCGGTTTTGGGGTGCTACTTGTGACAACCTGGACACTTAAATTTGAAGAGCTTCTATAGCATCTACATTTTGGTTTTCAATGTTCTCTATAACGGCTGAAATATTTACAATTGATTTTTCTAGTTCAGTTACTCCAAGCCATGGGAGGAACCACCTGACAAAGCAATGGAATCCGGTGGTCCTCTCCGCAATAGCACTGGGGAGTCTCTTAGTTCATTTAATAGAGGTCCTTACCCACCCAGTCTGTTCATGTAATTTATCAATGACTGTTATGCTAGGGACTAGAGTCCCAAGGGCACATCCCTTTCCATCCGAGGGGTAAAACTTTTAGAGTACATTTACCAGTACCAACCTGTTCCATGACTTTTGGGTGCTGGCCAGCCAATTAGAGGTTTTTGTTTTATTTCTCAAATATACCTGTAGAACTCATAGGTCAAATGTTATGAATCCATCATTTATATATTTTGTATCATGTCCAAATGGAAATTTTGGTCCCAGGAGGACTCCTGACAATATTGGCTTGTGGCTGTTATGATTACTATAGGTAAAAACCAAAACTTAATAATGAGAAATACATTATACACAGTTTTTATTTTCATTGCCTTTGTAATTTCAACCTCAGAGGTCCTACAGATTCTGACATCCACTGTTTGTCTGGAATTTTCTTCACCCTAGTGTAGTGGATCCAGGCGGGTTGCTCCCTTATCTTGATATCAGTGAAGGTGGTCAACACCACCTGGTATGGGTCAATTCCACTTCTGTTGCAGAAGGTCACTTGAAAAATTCTTAACATAAACCCAGTCTCCAGGCTCAAAGAGGTGAATATGGTGATCCAGCCTTGTTCCCAGCACACTCTTATTGATTTTCTCTAATTGCTTTCCCTAAGAGATAACATAATTATATAAATACTGGTTACCTAATCAGTTAAGGTCTTTTTCATGGTATTTGGCCTGATATGGTCTCCCATACAATATTTCAAAAGGGCTCAAATTTGCCTTAGAACTTGATTTAACACATATTCTGAGAAGTGCAATAGGTAGTGCTTGATACCTGCTCTTCCAAATTTGTTCACTTTAAAATTGTCTTTTGAGGCAAAGGAAACTCCCTGACTGGAATCTCACATCACCCCGTGACTTAAATGACAATTTAAAATATTCACTGGGTAGTGATTACAGAGTGCTAAAAGAGAAGGAAGACAGAACAGAAAAGGGAACAAGAGAGAGAGAGAGTTTGAAGAAATGGAAGTAGAAAGAAAATCACTTATAATTGTAAACAATTTTACATGGTTCAACTATAACAATCAAACACAATTTAAATCACCCCATGAACAAACTTAATAATATAACAGTACTGACTACAACAACACAATAGTAGTAATAAAAAAAAATCCTTCACTGAAGAATCTCGGGCGCAGGTGAAGCAGTGGCCACCACCTAAAATTACACTATAGTTAAAATAGATGTACTTTAGTTTATTATTAATACTGGTAATTTTGTCCCAAACATGGGTTTTTGTCATCCCATGTTCATAAAGTCAACCAAGCGTACAGATCTGAAATAGTGGAATTATCAACATTGTGAAGGGTTGGGTGCTAAGTGGTATTTGCACACGGCTAACACTTTTGCTCTGGCACCATCCTTATATCATGGGGGCCATGGCTTCCAATTAAACTTCCCTCCACCATGTGAGTCCTGGGTCTCAAATCCCACTCTCAGTATGAAGGACATCAATAAGATCCTCTTTACTGTGTAAAGGTGTGGGAATCATAGAATCATAGAATTGGCTGGGTTGGAAGGGACCTCAGAGATCATCAAGTCCAACCCTTGATCCACTACCGCTGCGGTTACTAGACCATGGCACTGAGTGCCACATCCAGTCTCTTTTTAAATACCTCCAGGGACGGAGAATCCACTACTTCCCTGGGCAGCCCATTCCAATGTCTGCTCACCCTCTCTATAAAGAAATTCTTTCTAATATCTAACCTAAACCTTCCCTGGCATAACTTGAGACCGTGCCCTCTTGTCTTGCTGAGAGTTGCCTGGGAAAAGAGACCAACCCCCGCCTGGCTACAACCTCCTTTCAGGTAGTTGTAGAGAGTGGTGAGGTCTCCTCTGAGCCTCCTCTTCTCCAGGCTGAACAGTCCCAGCTCCCTCAGCCTCAGCTCATAGGATCTGTGCTCGAGTCCCTTCACAGCCTAGTTGCCCTCCTTTGGACCCGCTCCAGGACCTCGATATCCTTCCTCAACTGAGGGGCCCAGAACTGGACACAGTACTCGAGGTGTGGCCTCACCAGCGCTGAGTACAGGGGAAGAATCACTTCCCTGGACCTGTTGGTGACACTGTTCCGGATACAGGCCAGGATGCCATTGGCCTTCTTGGCCACCTGGGCACACTGCTGGCTCATGTTCAGCTTCCTGTCAATCCAGACTCCCAGGTCCCTCTCTGTCTGGCTGCTCTCCAACCACTCTGTCCCCAGTCTGGAGCTCCCCATGGGGTTGTTGTGGCCAAAGTGCAGGACCCGGCACTTGGCCGTGTTGAACCTCATCCCATTGGAATCGGCTCAACTCTCCAGTTTGTCCAGGTCCCTTTGCAGAGCCCTCCTGCCTTCCAGCTGATCGACACTTCCCCCCAGCTTAGTATCATCTGCAAATTTGCTGATGATGGACTGAATCCCCTCATCTAAATCGTCAATAAAGATATTAAATAGAACTGGGCCCATCACTGATCCCTGGGGGACACCACTGGTGTCCGGCCGCCAACTGGATGCAGCACCCTTCAGCAGGAAACGGCTTAACTGTAGGCAGCTTAGGCCTTGAATTGGAATTGTGAATTTGTTAAGGAATGTAAATATTCACAGAAAGAAGAAAAGGAGGTAAATAACTGGTGTTGTTTTGAGACTATAGAAGAGAAATCTATTGTGGCTATTTTGACTAAGATTTTAGAAAAGCGTGGTGTCAAGTATGAGGAAGGAGCGCTCTGCACCTTGCTTGTTTGGTGCAAACGAAATGGGGTAGACACAAATGCTGGAACTGCCCTTTACATAGATACGTGGGAAAAGGCAGGACAGACTCAGATTGCTGCTGATGAAGAAAAGACAGAAAAAGATCTCATGTCATTTGCTACAGAGGACGTGGCTACTGCAGCTAAACCGCTTTTTCATGACGCAGCTGCACAGACTGCTTTTGCTGATATACCTGATGGTAGCGATGCATTGCTAACTGACTCTAAAACTTTGTATCAAAACTTTGCAATGGAGAACTCTGTTTCTTCAAGGGATGAGGATCCTTTTGATCCAGGGGTAATAGATCCTGAAAAAGATCCGGACTTGTATCTCCCTCTCGCCTCTTTGAAATTTGCCGACGCCCCTTTGAGTGCCGCGAAGGACATTCCAGCAGCAGCCCGCAAGAAGAGCGGGGGGAGGAAAGCGGCGGAGGGAGGGGGAGGCTCCGAAGAGGGTTCTGTGATTTCAGCGCTGACGCAAACAGTAAAAGTTTAACGTGAATTGGTATCGCCTGTGATTTCTCGATTGAAGGTTGCAATAACTGATTTAATTACTGAGACGACCAAGGAAGAATTAGAATTGATTTGTTGCCGCACGCCATGAACGCCCGAGCTTTCCCTGTGCAGTATCGGGAAGGGAAACAGAATGATGACAATGGGTAGCTCCATGGCCTATTCCTCCACGGCGGGGGGGCGGGCGCCCGAGGGGGGAGACTGCCCCCCCCAGCGCCGGAGCCGCTGCCGCTCCTGGGGCCTCTGAGGCAGGGGGGGGGCGCCCAGCGGCGGGATCAGCCGCCTCTCATTTTCTCTCTTCACCTCGCCCGCCACCTCCCCCAGCCCCGACAGACCCCGCCGCGCCAGGGAGGGAATGTTATTGTGTGCGAGATCCTTCCTTTCTCTGCGTTCTTTCTCTTCGTCCCCTCACTCCTCCCCTGCATTCTGTTTGTCACCATGCTGCCCTGCTCCTAGGCTAGCTCAGTCAGTAGAGCATGGGACCTTTAATCATAGCGTCAGCGGGTGGAGCCTCACGTTGCTTTTCCTCAAAATTGGCCATGTTATATTATTGATCTCAAAGACTGTTTCTTTACCATTTATTTACATGAAGAGGACTGTAAACGTACGCTGTTTCCTCTTCCAACATATGCTAGCCTAGTCGATATGATTGAGGCTTGTGCTAAAGTTGGATCTGTTGCCCAACAGATGAAGGAACTTACTAAAACCTTTGCTGCTGCAGTACGAGTGGAAAATAAGTGTTTTAATTGTGGACAAATTGGATACTTCAAAAAACAATGTTCCCGTAGAGCATTCCCTGCTGCTGGTTCAGCCGCTAATGTCATCTGTGCACAATGTCATAAGGCGGGATACTTTGCTAAATAGTGTCGGTCCAAGTTCACTTTCCAGGGCCAACCACTGGAGATAGTCAGCTTTGGGAAACAGGAAACGGAACCTGAGTGGGAACCACGGCCAGACACAAATTGCCCCCTGGAGCCCGTTCCAGGCTTATGTGGTAGACTCTCCCCAAGGACAGCTGGAAGTGCTGGAGTGGATGTCGCCACAGCAGCAATAAATACAATCAAAGACTCTAAGGTGCATAAGGTACCATTACAAGCACGCGGGCCATTAGGATACAGATTAAGTGCCTTACTAGAGGGACGCTCTAGCACCACGATACAGGGTCTTTTTGTTCTCCCAAGCGTCATTGATGCGGACTATATGGGCCAAATCCAAGCCATGGTGTGGACCCCCTCCCTGCTGGTTGTTATACCTGAAGGGAGCAGATAGCGCAACTGGTACCATTTGTCATGAAAGTCACAGTAGCAGATTCATGAGTGCGAAATATAGGGGGGTTTGGGTCCACAGAAGCTCCACAAATTTACTGGACGACAGTCATCAGTTCTGATAGGCCAGCTGTGACCTGTGTGCTCACACTAACACAGGGAAGTTCAAAAAGCGTGCAAATCAAGGGTATGATTGACACCAGAGCTGATGTTACTATCATAGCACATAAGGACTGGCCAAAAGACTGGCCCACAGTGTCAGCAGGAGCTGCAATAGCTGGAGTAGGCGTAGCTACTCAAAGCTTTCAGAGTAAATTCCCTGTGCCAGTTGTGACCCCTGATGGACAAGTAGCCACAACAGGGCCTTTTTTTGTCATAGTACCATTGAACCTGTGGGGGAGGGATGTTTTGAGCATGTGGGGAGTGTCTGTTGGAACTGACAGAAAGGATTTTTCCTAGGGGTCACTGTGTGTGAGGGCATTAAGTTACCCACCCTTAAGCTACAATGGCTGACTACAACTCCCGTGTGGGTAGACCAGTGGCCCCTATCACAGGAAAAACTGCTTGCCCTCCATGAGCTGGTAAAGAGTAATTAGAGCAGGGTCATATAGAACCCTCTCATAGCCCATGGAATACTCCTGTGTTTGTGATTAAGAAAAAATCGGGAAAGTGGTGGCTTCTTCATGATCTGAGGCAAATAAATCAAGCAATGAAAAGCATGGGGGCACTGCAACCTGGTATGCCTTCCCCTACCATGATTACAATTGGCTGGGACATACAAATTACTGATTTGAAGGAATTGCTTTTTTACCATTCCCTTGCATTCTGATAATGTTGACAAGTTTGCCTCCTCTGTTCCATCAATCAATAATCAGGAACCTTGTAAGCATTATCAATGGACTGTTTTGCCTCAGGGTATGAAGAATAGCCCCACCATCTGTCAGTGGTATGTAGCTCAGGCCTTGTCAGAAGTCTGACAATTCCAAAAGGTATACTGTAGTGACATGAGGCAACCAGGTGCCACTAATTGCCAAGTAGTGGGCTTGACCTCGTGTTAAGCCCACCTGTGCCTAATTAGGGCAGGCCCCTACTGCGCATGAGCAGGATTAGGGGGCCAATAAAAGGCTCACACCTGGGGTAGCCAGTCGCTGGTTAGCTACTTTTTACTGCTTCTGAGTGTTGCCCGTAGTCAAGACACAAACCAACAGAGTGTCAGTTTATGCGGTGCTTTATTCGGGGCCCGGGAAACCTGAGGACTAGCGTCCCAAGTCAGGATTCCAACGATCCTCGTTTTCGGTTCAGCTTTTATACCCTTTTACAATGAAGCCTTCGTGCGGAATTTCAGTTGCGAAACAGTTACGTACATCATGCAGATAACAATAGAAAGACATCCACAAACCACAAATCTCTCATACTTTTTCAACTTAAGATATTGTTTTAACTGTCTCCCACCACCAACCCCCCTTACATGCGTAATAACCCTTATCTTCAATGTCAGTTTACTTTTCTTCATGTTCTGTATGCTTGACTAATCCCCTTTGATAAGCTGTTCCCCTCTTCCCAGCACATTCCTTGTTGATAAACTGTTCCCCTCTTCTCAGCACATTAGCACATTTCTTGCTAGTTTCCAAGAGCCGCTCCCAGGGCCTATTTTTCTGTCCTGCTTGACCAGTCCAAACCTTAGCATAACTACTTCTAAATTTCTTTTTCTTTCGCTACTTGCAACAAGTCCCCCCTTTTGAGCATCCTTCGATCTTCTTTCGCAAGGATGCTCAACCTCTCAAGCTGCTGGTTTCTTGTCAGGCGGGTGGGGTGAGTTGTCTTGTGGGAGGATCACCTCTCTTCGGGTTATGGCCTTCATGACCCTCCGAGTGTGTCGGCCTTCCTTTGCAATCATTCCTAAAAGACACTTGTATACTACTAAAGCAACCATAATGATTATAATTATCATGATTCCATATTGTACAATTGATGATATCCAACCAGAGACCTGGATCCCCAGGGAGCTGAATATTGCTCCAACCCAATTATGTTCTGCCTCTCTTTGAACATCGTGGACCCTGCCCTCAATTTGTCCCAATTGACTAATATCCTTTTCTACCTTCTGAGTGACATTTGGGATGTGTACACAACAATGCTTATCCTTATCGTGCAGATACCCACAGACACCATGCTCTTTTAGTAATATCATGTCCAATGCCATTCTATTTTGTATGGTCATTCTAGTTGTGGCCTGTAGCTGTAAATTCAGGTCCTTAAATCCTTTCTTCGTTACTGCTGCCAACCTTTCGGTCTGTCCCAATAATCTGAACAACATTTCCCGATTCCGATAAGTGGAAATTGGTGTAAACAAGGATTCTGTGAGACAGGATAAGGGGGAATCCCCATCGGCATTTTTAGAAAGGCTAAAAGAAACTGCGCGGAGGTACACGGATTTGGATGTGGAAGTTGAATCGGGAAAATTGCAACTGGCGTTGATTTTTATGGGTCAATTTCAGGAGGATATTAGGAAAAAGTTGCAGAAGTTAGAGGGAGAAGACACACGGAATTTGGAAAAGTTATTGGAGGTTGCATGGAAGGTATATAATAATAGGGAAAAGGAGACAGCAAAGAAACAGCAGGCAAGCATGCTGGCGGTCTTGCGGCAAGCGGCGGGTGGAAACAATGGAAATAATAGAGGTCGCGGTTGCGGCAGGGGGAGAGGTGGTGTTGCAATGGGTAGAGGCTTTGGGGGTTTTGGGAACCAGAGTGCAGGGGGACGCGGAAGGTTAGGACCTAACCAGTGTGCCTTTTGTAAAGGACTGGGACACTGGAAAAATGAGTGCCCACTTAATCAGGGAGCCCCGATGGGGGGAGGCTTCCCGGGCAATGGAGCGAATCCCGGCAACGGGGTAGGAAGCGGATTGAATCCGTTCACGGGAAATCCGCAAGGTGTCGCTCAAGCCTTTATGATGGGGAATTGCCAGAATCAGAGCTGACTAGACAGGGATCTGAAGGTTATCTTAGAAGTCGAAGGGGAACCGATGGAATTCAGGATAGATACAGGGGCTAGTTACTCGGCAATGAACAAATTAAAGGGACCTCTAAGTGACTCTACGGTGTTGGTTGTTGGGGTATCTGGGGAGATTGAAGAAAGGACATTCCTGCGGCCACTCGATATAAAATTTGGGGGAAAGGAATTTGATCATCAATTTCTGTATATGCCGAACAGCCCAGAGTCTCTGCTCGGGAGAGACTTGCTTTCAGCATTACAGGCAAGAATTATTTTTGAAAAGGGTAGGGTAAAGCTAGAAATACCAGAGGAAAACCTGGCTAAATTGTTTGTGATCAAAGAAGTAGGGAAGGAAGAGATACCACCGGAAATTGAACAAGCAGTCGCGCCATGGGTTTGGGAGACAGGGACCCCAGGTAAATCAAAAGCGGCAGTACCAGTAGTAGTGGAATTAAAAGAAGGGGCTCAACCAATAAGGGTACGGCAGTATCCCATCAGCCTGGAAGCTAGGAAGGGAATAGCCCCCATGATAACTCAATTCTTAGCTCTAGGAATTTTGCAGGAGTGTGAATCTGAATTCAACACCCCCATCTTTCCGGTCAAAAAGCCTAACGGCAATTACAGGTTAGTACAGGATCTAAGGGCAATCAACTCTATCACCAAAGATATACATCCCGTGGTGGCAAATTCGTACACATTGTTAACATCTGTTTCTGAGAAATTTCAGTGGTTTTCAGTAATTGATTTAAAGGATGCCTTCTTCTGCATACCCCTGGCACCTGAAAGCAGGAACATCTTTGCATTCGAGTGGGGGGATACGGGACGGAAGCGCCAACTCACATGGACCAGGCTTCCCCAAGGATTTAAATCCTCGCCCACTATATTCGGTAACCAGCTGGCCAAGGAACTTGAGGAATGGAAGACCACCCAGGTAAAAGATTCGCCTTCCTCTTATGTGGTGTTGCAGTATGTGGATGATATTTTCCTGGGTACCGCAGAACAGGGTCTCTGCCTCAAGTTAACCATTGCATTGCTGAATATGTTAGGATAGGCTGGATACCGGGTATCCAGAGAAAAGGCACAGCTGGTCAAACAAAAGGTCATTTATTTAGGATGTGAAATTTCACAGGGAGTTCGTCGTTTGGGAGTGAATCGCATTCAAGCCATATGTGCAATTCCAGTACCCCGCAATAACCAGGAATTAAGATCTTTTCTAGGAATGATTGGCTGGTGTAGACTGTGGATCCCCAACTTTGGGTTGACAGCCAAACCACTGTATGAGGCTGTGAAGGAACCGAGACTTAAGTGGGGACCCACGGAAGATAAAGCATTCCAGGAATTAAAACAGGCCCTCAAGGAAGCACCTGCCCTGGGCTTGCCGGATTTAACCAAGGACTTCCAACTGTACGTACATGAAAGACAGAGGTTAGCTTTGGGGGTGCTCACTCAAAAATTGGGATCTTGGAAAAGGCCGGTTGGGTACTTTTCCAAACAATTGGACTCAGTAAGTGGGGGATGGCCAGGATGCCTAAGAGCAGTGGCAGCCACGGTAATCCTGATCCAGGAAGCACGCAAGCTAACATTGGGCAAGCACATGACAGTTTATGTACCCCACATGGTCATAACAGTATTAGAACAAAAGGGGGGTCATTGGCTCTCATCAAGCAGGATGCTCCAATACCAGGCCCAACTGAGGGAACAGGATGATGTGGAACTGAAAATAACAAATCACCTTAACCCAGCAGAGTTTCTTAGGTCCACCCAGGAAGAAGGAGAGCTGGAACATGACTGCGTGGAGGTAATCGAACAAGTGTACGCCAGCCGGAAGGACCTGAAAGATGAGCCACTGCCGGACCCTGATTGGGTCCTGTTCACGGACGGGTCCAGCCTTGTGGAAAGTGGTATCAGGTATGCAGGGTATGCAGTGGTCACCTTGCAGCAGATAGTGGAAGCAAAAGCATTGCCCCCAGGCACATCAGCGCAGAAGGCAGAAATCTGGACTATGGTAAGGGCCCTGGAGCTGAGCCAAGGGAAGAGAGTCAACATATGGACTGACTCCAAATATGCGTTTGGAGTGGTACATGTGCATGGGGCTCTGTGGAAGGAGCGGGGACTTCTTAATTTGCAGGGGTCGTCAATCAAACACAGGGAAGAGGTAATCATGTTACTGGAAGCAATTTATAAACCATCGGCAGTTGCGGTGATGCACGTCAAAGGACATCGGAACGAACCAGGGAAAGAGTTCCAGGGAAATCAACGAGCAGACCAAGTGGCAAAGCAGGCCGCCAGAGAGGTATGGACTCAATTAGCTTTGATACCGGCTAGGAGCAACCCTGCCACTGCACACATGGAAGACGAACCACATTACTCACCAGAGGACGAGAAACTGGCTCAGATGTTGCAGGCACAAAATAACATCAAGGGTTGGTATGTGACCCCAACAGGACAGGTGATCTTACCGGTAAGGATCATGAAGACAGTATTGAAAACAGAACATAATAAGTGTCACTGGGGTGCAGAGGCAATGGTAAGATTTTTGAAAAACGAAATATTCTCAAACCAGATGTTAACATTGGCAAAAAGGGTAAATGCAATGTGTCCGGTGTGTATCAAAAACAACCCAGTGGTAAGGAGGCAGGTTCAAATGGGTAAGTTGCAGGTAGGTCCCCAACCAGGAGATTATTGGCAGATAGATTTCTCCGAGTTACCAAAAGCCCAAGCATACAAATACCTGCTGGTGTATGTGTGCACATTTTCGGGATGGCCAGAAGCTTTCCCTTGCAGGACCAATCAGGCAAAAGAAGTGGTAAAAACACTTCTGAAAGAAATCATCCCTAGATTTGGGGTGCCGTTAGGGCTATCATCCGACAGGGGTCCTCATTTCACTGCAGGGATCGTGCAGGAGATTTCTGTAACGTTAGGAATAATTTGGAATCTGCACACGCCCTGGAGGCCCCAATCAAGTGGTAAGGCAGAGCGGATGAACCAAACACTGAAAAACCAAATTAAGAAAATTTGCCAAGAAGCAAAAATCCAGTGGCCACAGGCATTGCCTTTAGCTCTGTTGAGGGTTAGGATCAAACCAAGGGAAAGGATAGGGGTAAGTCCGTACGAAATTTTGTATGGCAAACCCTACCATGCTGCTACCTACCAGGGGGACCCTCATTTGGTGGGAGATCAGGTGATATTAAATTATGTGTTGTCTCTGAATAAGACTCTTACAGCACACAGAGGAGCGTTGCAGTGGAATCGACCCCTACCCCTGGAAAATCCGGCCCACGACATCCTTCCAGGAGACCAAGTCTACATACGGAACTGGTCAGTGGAACCACTGAAGGAGACATGGGACGGTCCTCACAGGTGATCATGACCACCTACACGGCTGTCAAGGTCGATGGGATCGACAACTGGATTCACTACACCAGGGTCAAGAAGGTCCCTATGCAATGGTCGGTAGAGCCTTTGTCTCCAACAAGGATGGTGTTCAGAAGCAAATCTTAGGGATACTGATTTTCCTAAGCTTGATTGTGTTAACAGAAAGCTTTGTAAAAGTTAATGTACCGGAATCTTATCTGTTGAGACCTGAGGGATCTGATGTTAATCTGACCTGTTTGTTTACTGATGACCAGGGAGCTGGATCCGCCAAAATTATCGTGAGGAGGAAATGGGTTACGGAGGATGAACTGATTACGGAGGGGGGTAAAGACAGCTTGGGATGAGCCACACCAGGAAGGAGCAACTATCCTGCAGATACCCAATGTGACCCAGAAAAAATCTCTCATACTTTTTCAACTTAAGATATTGTTTTAACTGTCTCCCACCACCAACCCCCCTTACATGCGTAATAACCCTTATCTTCAATGTCAGTTTACTTTTCTTCATGTTCTGTATGCTTGACTAATCCCCTTTGATAAGCTGTTCCCCTCTTCCCAGCACATTCCTTGTTGATAAACTGTTCCCCTCTTCTCAGCACATTAGCACATTTCTTGCTAGTTTCCAAGAGCCGCTCCCAGGGCCTATTTTTCTGTCCTGCTTGACCAGTCCAAACTTTAGCATAACTACTTCTAAATTTCTATTTCTTTCGCTACTTGCAACATGAGGGCACTGCGCTAACCTGATTGCGGCACTGGAGCTTTGTCTCAGCACCACACTAACTTGGTTGCGCCACTAGAGCTCTTCACCAGTAGGGTGAGGCTCGAACCCGTGGCCTCAGCGTTGCTCGGGTTTGCTGTATGAGCGCGCTAGCCGGCTGCGCCACTCAGGTGTGAGCCTTTTAGTGGCCCCCTAATCCTGCTCATGAGCAGTAGGGGCCTGCCCTAATTAGGCACAGGTGGGCTTAACACGAGGTCAAGACCACTACCTGGCAATTAGTGGCACCTGGTTGCCTCATGTCACTACAGTATACTGTTATCATTATATGGATAATAACCTTGTTGCAGCACCAACTCAATTGCAATTACACCAGGTTATGTCAGTGGTGGAGCAGTCATTGCAAACATTTGGGCTGCAAATAGCCCCAGAAAAGCTGCAATCTCAACCACCATGGAAATATCTGGGAGTCAAAATTTTGGATCAGACAATTCAGCCACAGACTATCCAAATTTCACACAAGGTAAAAATGCTGGATGATGTCCAGAAGCTTTTGGGGACCATTAATTGGGTATGCCCTTTCCTTGGACTAACCACTACCCCCCGGCATCTACCTAAAGAAGCGTTAACCACTCTTAGTGGTTATTAGTATCAGATAACAAGAACTGAAGAATTCCTGAATATCACCAGGAATTCTTCAAAATTGCAATCCTCTGCTAATAATTAATAGGAAAGACAAAACCCTTTTTTCTGTATAGAAACTCATAGGGAAAAGGAGAAAACACTACTTCTTCGATCACAACTTCAAACTACAGCTAAGGAGGAGCAGCCAAAGCAGCCTCATCAACGCATCAGGAGCAGCACGTCAAGAGCTGAGAGCGACGCTCAGCAGACCAGGCCTGGACCTTCACCTGTGACCAACAGCCACCTGAGGCAATGGAGGGTGAAAAAAACCTAATTACTCCATTTCGTCTCTTATTGACTCTTTCTCAGAATGACTCATTTATGTAAAAACCTCCTCTTGCAAACTTTTATCTCTTTTAAAGGTGGCATCATTTTTTCTCTGAAATAAATCTTTGTAAATTGCTTAACCCATAAAACCTGTGGAAAATAAGTGTTTTAATTGTGGACAAATTGGATACTTCAAAAAACAATGTTCCCGTAGAGCATTCCCTGCTGCTGGTTCAGCCGCTAATGTCATCTGTGCACAATGTCATAAGGCGGGATACTTTGCTAAATAGTGTCGGTCCAAGTTCACTTTCCAGGGCCAACCACTGGAGATAGTCAGCTTTGGGAAACAGGAAACGGAACCTGAGTGGGAACCACGGCCAGACACAAATTGCCCCCTGGAGCCCGTTCCAGGCTTATGTGGTAGACTCTCCCCAAGGACAGCTGGAAGTGCTGGAGTGGATGTCGCCACAGCAGCAATAAATACAATCAAAGACTCTAAGGTGCATAAGGTACCATTACAAGCACGCGGGCCATTAGGATACAGATTAAGTGCCTTACTAGAGGGACGCTCTAGCACCACGATACAGGGTCTTTTTGTTCTCCCAAGCGTCATTGATGCGGACTATATGGGCCAAATCCAAGCCATGGTGTGGACCCCCTCCCTGCTGGTTGTTATACCTGAAGGGAGCAGATAGCGCAACTGGTACCATTTGTCATGAAAGTCACAGTAGCAGATTCATGAGTGCGAAATATAGGGGGGTTTGGGTCCACAGAAGCTCCACAAATTTACTGGACGACAGTCATCAGTTCTGATAGGCCAGCTGTGACCTGTGTGCTCACACTAACACAGGGAAGTTCAAAAAGCGTGCAAATCAAGGGTATGATTGACACCAGAGCTGATGTTACTATCATAGCACATAAGGACTGGCCAAAAGACTGGCCCACAGTGTCAGCAGGAGCTGCAATAGCTGGAGTAGGCGTAGCTACTCAAAGCTTTCAGAGTAAATTCCCTGTGCCAGTTGTGACCCCTGATGGACAAGTAGCCACAACAGGGCCTTTTTTTGTCATAGTACCATTGAACCTGTGGGGGAGGGATGTTTTGAGCATGTGGGGAGTGTCTGTTGGAACTGACAGAAAGGATTTTTCCTAGGGGTCACTGTGTATGAGGGCATTAAGTTACCCACCCTTAAGCTACAATGGCTGACTACAACTCCCGTGTGGGTAGACCAGTGGCCCCTATCACAGGAAAAACTGCTTGCCCTCCATGAGCTGGTAAAGAGTAATTAGAGCAGGGTCATATAGAACCCTCTCATAGCCCATGGAATACTCCTGTGTTTGTGATTAAGAAAAAATCGGGAAAGTGGTGGCTTCTTCATGATCTGAGGCAAATAAATCAAGCAATGAAAAGCATGGGGGCACTGCAACCTGGTATGCCTTCCCCTACCATGATTACAATTGGCTGGGACATACAAATTACTGATTTGAAGGAATTGCTTTTTTACCATTCCCTTGCATTCTGATAATGTTGACAAGTTTGCCTCCTCTGTTCCATCAATCAATAATCAGGAACCTTGTAAGCATTATCAATGGACTGTTTTGCCTCAGGGTATGAAGAATAGCCCCACCATCTGTCAGTGGTATGTAGCTCAGGCCTTGTCAGAAGTCTGACAATTCCAAAAGGTATACTGTAGTGACATGAGGCAACCAGGTGCCACTAATTGCCAAGTAGTGGGCTTGACCTCGTGTTAAGCCCACCTGTGCCTAATTAGGGCAGGCCCCTACTGCGCATGAGCAGGATTAGGGGGCCAATAAAAGGCTCACACCTGGGGTAGCCAGTCGCTGGTTAGCTACTTTTTACTGCTTCTGAGTGTTGCCCGTAGTCAAGACACAAACCAACAGAGTGTCAGTTTATGCGGTGCTTTATTCGGGGCCCGGGAAACCTGAGGACTAGCGTCCCAAGTCAGGATTCCAACGATCCTCGTTTTCGGTTCAGCTTTTATACCCTTTTACAATGAAGCCTTCGTGCGGAATTTCAGTTGCGAAACAGTTACGTACATCATGCAGATAACAATAGAAAGACATCCACAAACCACAAATCTCTCATACTTTTTCAACTTAAGATATTGTTTTAACTGTCTCCCACCACCAACCCCCCTTACATGCGTAATAACCCTTATCTTCAATGTCAGTTTACTTTTCTTCATGTTCTGTATGCTTGACTAATCCCCTTTGATAAGCTGTTCCCCTCTTCCCAGCACATTCCTTGTTGATAAACTGTTCCCCTCTTCTCAGCACATTAGCACATTTCTTGCTAGTTTCCAAGAGCCGCTCCCAGGGCCTATTTTTCTGTCCTGCTTGACCAGTCCAAACCTTAGCATAACTACTTCTAAATTTCTTTTTCTTTCGCTACTTGCAACAAGTCCCCCCTTTTGAGCATCCTTCGATCTTCTTTCGCAAGGATGCTCAACCTCTCAAGCTGCTGGTTTCTTGTCAGGCGGGTGGGGTGAGTTGTCTTGTGGGAGGATCACCTCTCTTCGGGTTATGGCCTTCATGACCCTCCGAGTGTGTCGGCCTTCCTTTGCAATCATTCCTAAAAGACACTTGTATACTACTAAAGCAACCATAATGATTATAATTATCATGATTCCATATTGTACAATTGATGATATCCAACCAGAGACCTGGATCCCCAGGGAGCTGAATATTGCTCCAACCCAATTATGTTCTGCCTCTCTTTGAACATCGTGGACCCTGCCCTCAATTTGTCCCAATTGACTAATATCCTTTTCTACCTTCTGAGTGACATTTGGGATGTGTACACAACAATGCTTATCCTTATCGTGCAGATACCCACAGACACCATGCTCTTTTAGTAATATCATGTCCAATGCCATTCTATTTTGTATGGTCATTCTAGTTGTGGCCTGTAGCTGTAAATTCAGGTCCTTAAATCCTTTCTTCGTTACTGCTGCCAACCTTTCGGTCTGTCCCAATAATCTGAACAACATTTCCCGATTCCGATAAGTGGAAATTGGTGTAAACAAGGATTCTGTGAGACAGGATAAGGGGGAATCCCCATCGGCATTTTTAGAAAGGCTAAAAGAAACTGCGCGGAGGTACACGGATTTGGATGTGGAAGTTGAATCGGGAAAATTGCAACTGGCGTTGATTTTTATGGGTCAATTTCAGGAGGATATTAGGAAAAAGTTGCAGAAGTTAGAGGGAGAAGACACACGGAATTTGGAAAAGTTATTGGAGGTTGCATGGAAGGTATATAATAATAGGGAAAAGGAGACAGCAAAGAAACAGCAGGCAAGCATGCTGGCGGTCTTGCGGCAAGCGGCGGGTGGAAACAATGGAAATAATAGAGGTCGCGGTTGCGGCAGGGGGAGAGGTGGTGTTGCAATGGGTAGAGGCTTTGGGGGTTTTGGGAACCAGAGTGCAGGGGGACGCGGAAGGTTAGGACCTAACCAGTGTGCCTTTTGTAAAGGACTGGGACACTGGAAAAATGAGTGCCCACTTAATCAGGGAGCCCCGATGGGGGGAGGCTTCCCGGGCAATGGAGCGAATCCCGGCAACGGGGTAGGAAGCGGATTGAATCCGTTCACGGGAAATCCGCAAGGTGTCGCTCAAGCCTTTATGATGGGGAATTGCCAGAATCAGAGCTGACTAGACAGGGATCTGAAGGTTATCTTAGAAGTCGAAGGGGAACCGATGGAATTCAGGATAGATACAGGGGCTAGTTACTCGGCAATGAACAAATTAAAGGGACCTCTAAGTGACTCTACGGTGTTGGTTGTTGGGGTATCTGGGGAGATTGAAGAAAGGACATTCCTGCGGCCACTCGATATAAAATTTGGGGGAAAGGAATTTGATCATCAATTTCTGTATATGCCGAACAGCCCAGAGTCTCTGCTCGGGAGAGACTTGCTTTCAGCATTACAGGCAAGAATTATTTTTGAAAAGGGTAGGGTAAAGCTAGAAATACCAGAGGAAAACCTGGCTAAATTGTTTGTGATCAAAGAAGTAGGGAAGGAAGAGATACCACCGGAAATTGAACAAGCAGTCGCGCCATGGGTTTGGGAGACAGGGACCCCAGGTAAATCAAAAGCGGCAGTACCAGTAGTAGTGGAATTAAAAGAAGGGGCTCAACCAATAAGGGTACGGCAGTATCCCATCAGCCTGGAAGCTAGGAAGGGAATAGCCCCCATGATAACTCAATTCTTAGCTCTAGGAATTTTGCAGGAGTGTGAATCTGAATTCAACACCCCCATCTTTCCGGTCAAAAAGCCTAACGGCAATTACAGGTTAGTACAGGATCTAAGGGCAATCAACTCTATCACCAAAGATATACATCCCGTGGTGGCAAATCCGTACACATTGTTAACATCTGTTTCTGAGAAATTTCAGTGGTTTTCAGTAATTGATTTAAAGGATGCCTTCTTCTGCATACCCCTGGCACCTGAAAGCAGGAACATCTTTGCATTCGAGTGGGGGGATACGGGACGGAAGCGCCAACTCACATGGACCAGGCTTCCCCAAGGATTTAAATCCTCGCCCACTATATTCGGTAACCAGCTGGCCAAGGAACTTGAGGAATGGAAGACCACCCAGGTAAAAGATTCGCCTTCCTCTTATGTGGTGTTGCAGTATGTGGATGATATTTTCCTGGGTACCGCAGAACAGGGTCTCTGCCTCAAGTTAACCATTGCATTGCTGAATATGTTAGGATAGGCTGGATACCGGGTATCCAGAGAAAAGGCACAGCTGGTCAAACAAAAGGTCATTTATTTAGGATGTGAAATTTCACAGGGAGTTCGTCGTTTGGGAGTGAATCGCATTCAAGCCATATGTGCAATTCCAGTACCCCGCAATAACCAGGAATTAAGATCTTTTCTAGGAATGATTGGCTGGTGTAGACTGTGGATCCCCAACTTTGGGTTGACAGCCAAACCACTGTATGAGGCTGTGAAGGAACCGAGACTTAAGTGGGGACCCACGGAAGATAAAGCATTCCAGGAATTAAAACAGGCCCTCAAGGAAGCACCTGCCCTGGGCTTGCCGGATTTAACCAAGGACTTCCAACTGTACGTACATGAAAGACAGAGGTTAGCTTTGGGGGTGCTCACTCAAAAATTGGGATCTTGGAAAAGGCCGGTTGGGTACTTTTCCAAACAATTGGACTCAGTAAGTGGGGGATGGCCAGGATGCCTAAGAGCAGTGGCAGCCACGGTAATCCTGATCCAGGAAGCACGCAAGCTAACATTGGGCAAGCACATGACAGTTTATGTACCCCACATGGTCATAACAGTATTAGAACAAAAGGGGGGTCATTGGCTCTCATCAAGCAGGATGCTCCAATACCAGGCCCAACTGAGGGAACAGGATGATGTGGAACTGAAAATAACAAATCACCTTAACCCAGCAGAGTTTCTTAGGTCCACCCAGGAAGAAGGAGAGCTGGAACATGACTGCGTGGAGGTAATCGAACAAGTGTACGCCAGCCGGAAGGACCTGAAAGATGAGCCACTGCCGGACCCTGATTGGGTCCTGTTCACGGACGGGTCCAGCCTTGTGGAAAGTGGTATCAGGTATGCAGGGTATGCAGTGGTCACCTTGCAGCAGATAGTGGAAGCAAAAGCATTGCCCCCAGGCACATCAGCGCAGAAGGCAGAAATCTGGACTATGGTAAGGGCCCTGGAGCTGAGCCAAGGGAAGAGAGTCAACATATGGACTGACTCCAAATATGCGTTTGGAGTGGTACATGTGCATGGGGCTCTGTGGAAGGAGCGGGGACTTCTTAATTTGCAGGGGTCGTCAATCAAACACAGGGAAGAGGTAATCATGTTACTGGAAGCAATTTATAAACCATCGGCAGTTGCGGTGATGCACGTCAAAGGACATCGGAACGAACCAGGGAAAGAGTTCCAGGGAAATCAACGAGCAGACCAAGTGGCAAAGCAGGCCGCCAGAGAGGTATGGACTCAATTAGCTTTGATACCGGCTAGGAGCAACCCTGCCACTGCACACATGGAAGACGAACCACATTACTCACCAGAGGACGAGAAACTGGCTCAGATGTTGCAGGCACAAAATAACATCAAGGGTTGGTATGTGACCCCAACAGGACAGGTGATCTTACCGGTAAGGATCATGAAGACAGTATTGAAAACAGAACATAATAAGTGTCACTGGGGTGCAGAGGCAATGGTAAGATTTTTGAAAAACGAAATATTCTCAAACCAGATGTTAACATTGGCAAAAAGGGTAAATGCAATGTGTCCGGTGTGTATCAAAAACAACCCAGTGGTAAGGAGGCAGGTTCAAATGGGTAAGTTGCAGGTAGGTCCCCAACCAGGAGATTATTGGCAGATAGATTTCTCCGAGTTACCAAAAGCCCAAGCATACAAATACCTGCTGGTGTATGTGTGCACATTTTCGGGATGGCCAGAAGCTTTCCCTTGCAGGACCAATCAGGCAAAAGAAGTGGTAAAAACACTTCTGAAAGAAATCATCCCTAGATTTGGGGTGCCGTTAGGGCTATCATCCGACAGGGGTCCTCATTTCACTGCAGGGATCGTGCAGGAGATTTCTGTAACGTTAGGAATAATTTGGAATCTGCACACGCCCTGGAGGCCCCAATCAAGTGGTAAGGCAGAGCGGATGAACCAAACACTGAAAAACCAAATTAAGAAAATTTGCCAAGAAGCAAAAATCCAGTGGCCACAGGCATTGCCTTTAGCTCTGTTGAGGGTTAGGATCAAACCAAGGGAAAGGATAGGGGTAAGTCCGTACGAAATTTTGTATGGCAAACCCTACCATGCTGCTACCTACCAGGGGGACCCTCATTTGGTGGGAGATCAGGTGATATTAAATTATGTGTTGTCTCTGAATAAGACTCTTACAGCACACAGAGGAGCGTTGCAGTGGAATCGACCCCTACCCCTGGAAAATCCGGCCCACGACATCCTTCCAGGAGACCAAGTCTACATACGGAACTGGTCAGTGGAACCACTGAAGGAGACATGGGACGGTCCTCACAGGTGATCATGACCACCTACACGGCTGTCAAGGTCGATGGGATCGACAACTGGATTCACTACACCAGGGTCAAGAAGGTCCCTATGCAATG
This sequence comes from Heliangelus exortis, assembly GCF_036169615.1. Classification (NCBI taxonomy): domain Eukaryota; kingdom Metazoa; phylum Chordata; class Aves; order Apodiformes; family Trochilidae; genus Heliangelus; species Heliangelus exortis. Next base: position 7,915,296 of record NC_092453.1, on the reverse strand, counting down.
GTCGGTAGAGCCTTTGTCTCCAACAAGGATGGTGTTCAGAAGCAAATCTTAGGGATACTGATTTTCCTAAGCTTGATTGTGTTAACAGAAAGCTTTGTAAAAGTTAATGTACCGGAATCTTATCTGTTGAGACCTGAGGGATCTGATGTTAATCTGACCTGTTTGTTTACTGATGACCAGGGAGCTGGATCCGCCAAAATTATCGTGAGGAGGAAATGGGTTACGGAGGATGAACTGATTACGGAGGGGGGTAAAGACAGCTTGGGATGAGCCACACCAGGAAGGAGCAACTATCCTGCAGATACCCAATGTGACCCAGAAAAAATCTCTCATACTTTTTCAACTTAAGATATTGTTTTAACTGTCTCCCACCACCAACCCCCCTTACATGCGTAATAACCCTTATCTTCAATGTCAGTTTACTTTTCTTCATGTTCTGTATGCTTGACTAATCCCCTTTGATAAGCTGTTCCCCTCTTCCCAGCACATTCCTTGTTGATAAACTGTTCCCCTCTTCTCAGCACATTAGCACATTTCTTGCTAGTTTCCAAGAGCCGCTCCCAGGGCCTATTTTTCTGTCCTGCTTGACCAGTCCAAACTTTAGCATAACTACTTCTAAATTTCTATTTCTTTCGCTACTTGCAACATGAGGGCACTGCGCTAACCTGATTGCGGCACTGGAGCTTTGTCTCAGCACCACACTAACTTGGTTGCGCCACTAGAGCTCTTCACCAGTAGGGTGAGGCTCGAACCCGTGGCCTCAGCGTTGCTCGGGTTTGCTGTATGAGCGCGCTAGCCGGCTGCGCCACTCAGGTGTGAGCCTTTTAGTGGCCCCCTAATCCTGCTCATGAGCAGTAGGGGCCTGCCCTAATTAGGCACAGGTGGGCTTAACACGAGGTCAAGACCACTACCTGGCAATTAGTGGCACCTGGTTGCCTCATGTCACTACAGTATACTGTTATCATTATATGGATAATAACCTTGTTGCAGCACCAACTCAATTGCAATTACACCAGGTTATGTCAGTGGTGGAGCAGTCATTGCAAACATTTGGGCTGCAAATAGCCCCAGAAAAGCTGCAATCTCAACCACCATGGAAATATCTGGGAGTCAAAATTTTGGATCAGACAATTCAGCCACAGACTATCCAAATTTCACACAAGGTAAAAATGCTGGATGATGTCCAGAAGCTTTTGGGGACCATTAATTGGGTATGCCCTTTCCTTGGACTAACCACTACCCCCCGGCATCTACCTAAAGAAGCGTTAACCACTCTTAGTGGTTATTAGTATCAGATAACAAGAACTGAAGAATTCCTGAATATCACCAGGAATTCTTCAAAATTGCAATCCTCTGCTAATAATTAATAGGAAAGACAAAACCCTTTTTTCTGTATAGAAACTCATAGGGAAAAGGAGAAAACACTACTTCTTCGATCACAACTTCAAACTACAGCTAAGGAGGAGCAGCCAAAGCAGCCTCATCAACGCATCAGGAGCAGCACGTCAAGAGCTGAGAGCGACGCTCAGCAGACCAGGCCTGGACCTTCACCTGTGACCAACAGCCACCTGAGGCAATGGAGGGTGAAAAAAACCTAATTACTCCATTTCGTCTCTTATTGACTCTTTCTCAGAATGACTCATTTATGTAAAAACCTCCTCTTGCAAACTTTTATCTCTTTTAAAGGTGGCATCATTTTTTCTCTGAAATAAATCTTTGTAAATTGCTTAACCCATAAAACCTGTGGAAAATAAGTGTTTTAATTGTGGACAAATTGGATACTTCAAAAAACAATGTTCCCGTAGAGCATTCCCTGCTGCTGGTTCAGCCGCTAATGTCATCTGTGCACAATGTCATAAGGCGGGATACTTTGCTAAATAGTGTCGGTCCAAGTTCACTTTCCAGGGCCAACCACTGGAGATAGTCAGCTTTGGGAAACAGGAAACGGAACCTGAGTGGGAACCACGGCCAGACACAAATTGCCCCCTGGAGCCCGTTCCAGGCTTATGTGGTAGACTCTCCCCAAGGACAGCTGGAAGTGCTGGAGTGGATGTCGCCACAGCAGCAATAAATACAATCAAAGACTCTAAGGTGCATAAGGTACCATTACAAGCACGCGGGCCATTAGGATACAGATTAAGTGCCTTACTAGAGGGACGCTCTAGCACCACGATACAGGGTCTTTTTGTTCTCCCAAGCGTCATTGATGCGGACTATATGGGCCAAATCCAAGCCATGGTGTGGACCCCCTCCCTGCTGGTTGTTATACCTGAAGGGAGCAGATAGCGCAACTGGTACCATTTGTCATGAAAGTCACAGTAGCAGATTCATGAGTGCGAAATATAGGGGGGTTTGGGTCCACAGAAGCTCCACAAATTTACTGGACGACAGTCATCAGTTCTGATAGGCCAGCTGTGACCTGTGTGCTCACACTAACACAGGGAAGTTCAAAAAGCGTGCAAATCAAGGGTATGATTGACACCAGAGCTGATGTTACTATCATAGCACATAAGGACTGGCCAAAAGACTGGCCCACAGTGTCAGCAGGAGCTGCAATAGCTGGAGTAGGCGTAGCTACTCAAAGCTTTCAGAGTAAATTCCCTGTGCCAGTTGTGACCCCTGATGGACAAGTAGCCACAACAGGGCCTTTTTTTGTCATAGTACCATTGAACCTGTGGGGGAGGGATGTTTTGAGCATGTGGGGAGTGTCTGTTGGAACTGACAGAAAGGATTTTTCCTAGGGGTCACTGTGTGTGAGGGCATTAAGTTACCCACCCTTAAGCTACAATGGCTGACTACAACTCCCGTGTGGGTAGACCAGTGGCCCCTATCACAGGAAAAACTGCTTGCCCTCCATGAGCTGGTAAAGAGTAATTAGAGCAGGGTCATATAGAACCCTCTCATAGCCCATGGAATACTCCTGTGTTTGTGATTAAGAAAAAATCGGGAAAGTGGTGGCTTCTTCATGATCTGAGGCAAATAAATCAAGCAATGAAAAGCATGGGGGCACTGCAACCTGGTATGCCTTCCCCTACCATGATTACAATTGGCTGGGACATACAAATTACTGATTTGAAGGAATTGCTTTTTTACCATTCCCTTGCATTCTGATAATGTTGACAAGTTTGCCTCCTCTGTTCCATCAATCAATAATCAGGAACCTTGTAAGCATTATCAATGGACTGTTTTGCCTCAGGGTATGAAGAATAGCCCCACCATCTGTCAGTGGTATGTAGCTCAGGCCTTGTCAGAAGTCTGACAATTCCAAAAGGTATACTGTAGTGACATGAGGCAACCAGGTGCCACTAATTGCCAAGTAGTGGGCTTGACCTCGTGTTAAGCCCACCTGTGCCTAATTAGGGCAGGCCCCTACTGCGCATGAGCAGGATTAGGGGGCCAATAAAAGGCTCACACCTGGGGTAGCCAGTCGCTGGTTAGCTACTTTTTACTGCTTCTGAGTGTTGCCCGTAGTCAAGACACAAACCAACAGAGTGTCAGTTTATGCGGTGCTTTATTCGGGGCCCGGGAAACCTGAGGACTAGCGTCCCAAGTCAGGATTCCAACGATCCTCGTTTTCGGTTCAGCTTTTATACCCTTTTACAATGAAGCCTTCGTGCGGAATTTCAGTTGCGAAACAGTTACGTACATCATGCAGATAACAATAGAAAGACATCCACAAACCACAAATCTCTCATACTTTTTCAACTTAAGATATTGTTTTAACTGTCTCCCACCACCAACCCCCCTTACATGCGTAATAACCCTTATCTTCAATGTCAGTTTACTTTTCTTCATGTTCTGTATGCTTGACTAATCCCCTTTGATAAGCTGTTCCCCTCTTCCCAGCACATTCCTTGTTGATAAACTGTTCCCCTCTTCTCAGCACATTAGCACATTTCTTGCTAGTTTCCAAGAGCCGCTCCCAGGGCCTATTTTTCTGTCCTGCTTGACCAGTCCAAACCTTAGCATAACTACTTCTAAATTTCTTTTTCTTTCGCTACTTGCAACAAGTCCCCCCTTTTGAGCATCCTTCGATCTTCTTTCGCAAGGATGCTCAACCTCTCAAGCTGCTGGTTTCTTGTCAGGCGGGTGGGGTGAGTTGTCTTGTGGGAGGATCACCTCTCTTCGGGTTATGGCCTTCATGACCCTCCGAGTGTGTCGGCCTTCCTTTGCAATCATTCCTAAAAGACACTTGTATACTACTAAAGCAACCATAATGATTATAATTATCATGATTCCATATTGTACAATTGATGATATCCAACCAGAGACCTGGATCCCCAGGGAGCTGAATATTGCTCCAACCCAATTATGTTCTGCCTCTCTTTGAACATCGTGGACCCTGCCCTCAATTTGTCCCAATTGACTAATATCCTTTTCTACCTTCTGAGTGACATTTGGGATGTGTACACAACAATGCTTATCCTTATCGTGCAGATACCCACAGACACCATGCTCTTTTAGTAATATCATGTCCAATGCCATTCTATTTTGTATGGTCATTCTAGTTGTGGCCTGTAGCTGTAAATTCAGGTCCTTAAATCCTTTCTTCGTTACTGCTGCCAACCTTTCGGTCTGTCCCAATAATCTGAACAACATTTCCCGATTCCGATAAGTGGAAATTGGTGTAAACAAGGATTCTGTGAGACAGGATAAGGGGGAATCCCCATCGGCATTTTTAGAAAGGCTAAAAGAAACTGCGCGGAGGTACACGGATTTGGATGTGGAAGTTGAATCGGGAAAATTGCAACTGGCGTTGATTTTTATGGGTCAATTTCAGGAGGATATTAGGAAAAAGTTGCAGAAGTTAGAGGGAGAAGACACACGGAATTTGGAAAAGTTATTGGAGGTTGCATGGAAGGTATATAATAATAGGGAAAAGGAGACAGCAAAGAAACAGCAGGCAAGCATGCTGGCGGTCTTGCGGCAAGCGGCGGGTGGAAACAATGGAAATAATAGAGGTCGCGGTTGCGGCAGGGGGAGAGGTGGTGTTGCAATGGGTAGAGGCTTTGGGGGTTTTGGGAACCAGAGTGCAGGGGGACGCGGAAGGTTAGGACCTAACCAGTGTGCCTTTTGTAAAGGACTGGGACACTGGAAAAATGAGTGCCCACTTAATCAGGGAGCCCCGATGGGGGGAGGCTTCCCGGGCAATGGAGCGAATCCCGGCAACGGGGTAGGAAGCGGATTGAATCCGTTCACGGGAAATCCGCAAGGTGTCGCTCAAGCCTTTATGATGGGGAATTGCCAGAATCAGAGCTGACTAGACAGGGATCTGAAGGTTATCTTAGAAGTCGAAGGGGAACCGATGGAATTCAGGATAGATACAGGGGCTAGTTACTCGGCAATGAACAAATTAAAGGGACCTCTAAGTGACTCTACGGTGTTGGTTGTTGGGGTATCTGGGGAGATTGAAGAAAGGACATTCCTGCGGCCACTCGATATAAAATTTGGGGGAAAGGAATTTGATCATCAATTTCTGTATATGCCGAACAGCCCAGAGTCTCTGCTCGGGAGAGACTTGCTTTCAGCATTACAGGCAAGAATTATTTTTGAAAAGGGTAGGGTAAAGCTAGAAATACCAGAGGAAAACCTGGCTAAATTGTTTGTGATCAAAGAAGTAGGGAAGGAAGAGATACCACCGGAAATTGAACAAGCAGTCGCGCCATGGGTTTGGGAGACAGGGACCCCAGGTAAATCAAAAGCGGCAGTACCAGTAGTAGTGGAATTAAAAGAAGGGGCTCAACCAATAAGGGTACGGCAGTATCCCATCAGCCTGGAAGCTAGGAAGGGAATAGCCCCCATGATAACTCAATTCTTAGCTCTAGGAATTTTGCAGGAGTGTGAATCTGAATTCAACACCCCCATCTTTCCGGTCAAAAAGCCTAACGGCAATTACAGGTTAGTACAGGATCTAAGGGCAATCAACTCTATCACCAAAGATATACATCCCGTGGTGGCAAATCCGTACACATTGTTAACATCTGTTTCTGAGAAATTTCAGTGGTTTTCAGTAATTGATTTAAAGGATGCCTTCTTCTGCATACCCCTGGCACCTGAAAGCAGGAACATCTTTGCATTCGAGTGGGGGGATACGGGACGGAAGCGCCAACTCACATGGACCAGGCTTCCCCAAGGATTTAAATCCTCGCCCACTATATTCGGTAACCAGCTGGCCAAGGAACTTGAGGAATGGAAGACCACCCAGGTAAAAGATTCGCCTTCCTCTTATGTGGTGTTGCAGTATGTGGATGATATTTTCCTGGGTACCGCAGAACAGGGTCTCTGCCTCAAGTTAACCATTGCATTGCTGAATATGTTAGGATAGGCTGGATACCGGGTATCCAGAGAAAAGGCACAGCTGGTCAAACAAAAGGTCATTTATTTAGGATGTGAAATTTCACAGGGAGTTCGTCGTTTGGGAGTGAATCGCATTCAAGCCATATGTGCAATTCCAGTACCCCGCAATAACCAGGAATTAAGATCTTTTCTAGGAATGATTGGCTGGTGTAGACTGTGGATCCCCAACTTTGGGTTGACAGCCAAACCACTGTATGAGGCTGTGAAGGAACCGAGACTTAAGTGGGGACCCACGGAAGATAAAGCATTCCAGGAATTAAAACAGGCCCTCAAGGAAGCACCTGCCCTGGGCTTGCCGGATTTAACCAAGGACTTCCAACTGTACGTACATGAAAGACAGAGGTTAGCTTTGGGGGTGCTCACTCAAAAATTGGGATCTTGGAAAAGGCCGGTTGGGTACTTTTCCAAACAATTGGACTCAGTAAGTGGGGGATGGCCAGGATGCCTAAGAGCAGTGGCAGCCACGGTAATCCTGATCCAGGAAGCACGCAAGCTAACATTGGGCAAGCACATGACAGTTTATGTACCCCACATGGTCATAACAGTATTAGAACAAAAGGGGGGTCATTGGCTCTCATCAAGCAGGATGCTCCAATACCAGGCCCAACTGAGGGAACAGGATGATGTGGAACTGAAAATAACAAATCACCTTAACCCAGCAGAGTTTCTTAGGTCCACCCAGGAAGAAGGAGAGCTGGAACATGACTGCGTGGAGGTAATCGAACAAGTGTACGCCAGCCGGAAGGACCTGAAAGATGAGCCACTGCCGGACCCTGATTGGGTCCTGTTCACGGACGGGTCCAGCCTTGTGGAAAGTGGTATCAGGTATGCAGGGTATGCAGTGGTCACCTTGCAGCAGATAGTGGAAGCAAAAGCATTGCCCCCAGGCACATCAGCGCAGAAGGCAGAAATCTGGACTATGGTAAGGGCCCTGGAGCTGAGCCAAGGGAAGAGAGTCAACATATGGACTGACTCCAAATATGCGTTTGGAGTGGTACATGTGCATGGGGCTCTGTGGAAGGAGCGGGGACTTCTTAATTTGCAGGGGTCGTCAATCAAACACAGGGAAGAGGTAATCATGTTACTGGAAGCAATTTATAAACCATCGGCAGTTGCGGTGATGCACGTCAAAGGACATCGGAACGAACCAGGGAAAGAGTTCCAGGGAAATCAACGAGCAGACCAAGTGGCAAAGCAGGCCGCCAGAGAGGTATGGACTCAATTAGCTTTGATACCGGCTAGGAGCAACCCTGCCACTGCACACATGGAAGACGAACCACATTACTCACCAGAGGACGAGAAACTGGCTCAGATGTTGCAGGCACAAAATAACATCAAGGGTTGGTATGTGACCCCAACAGGACAGGTGATCTTACCGGTAAGGATCATGAAGACAGTATTGAAAACAGAACATAATAAGTGTCACTGGGGTGCAGAGGCAATGGTAAGATTTTTGAAAAACGAAATATTCTCAAACCAGATGTTAACATTGGCAAAAAGGGTAAATGCAATGTGTCCGGTGTGTATCAAAAACAACCCAGTGGTAAGGAGGCAGGTTCAAATGGGTAAGTTGCAGGTAGGTCCCCAACCAGGAGATTATTGGCAGATAGATTTCTCCGAGTTACCAAAAGCCCAAGCATACAAATACCTGCTGGTGTATGTGTGCACATTTTCGGGATGGCCAGAAGCTTTCCCTTGCAGGACCAATCAGGCAAAAGAAGTGGTAAAAACACTTCTGAAAGAAATCATCCCTAGATTTGGGGTGCCGTTAGGGCTATCATCCGACAGGGGTCCTCATTTCACTGCAGGGATCGTGCAGGAGATTTCTGTAACGTTAGGAATAATTTGGAATCTGCACACGCCCTGGAGGCCCCAATCAAGTGGTAAGGCAGAGCGGATGAACCAAACACTGAAAAACCAAATTAAGAAAATTTGCCAAGAAGCAAAAATCCAGTGGCCACAGGCATTGCCTTTAGCTCTGTTGAGGGTTAGGATCAAACCAAGGGAAAGGATAGGGGTAAGTCCGTACGAAATTTTGTATGGCAAACCCTACCATGCTGCTACCTACCAGGGGGACCCTCATTTGGTGGGAGATCAGGTGATATTAAATTATGTGTTGTCTCTGAATAAGACTCTTACAGCACACAGAGGAGCGTTGCAGTGGAATCGACCCCTACCCCTGGAAAATCCGGCCCACGACATCCTTCCAGGAGACCAAGTCTACATACGGAACTGGTCAGTGGAACCACTGAAGGAGACATGGGACGGTCCTCACAGGTGATCATGACCACCTACACGGCTGTCAAGGTCGATGGGATCGACAACTGGATTCACTACACCAGGGTCAAGAAGGTCCCTATGCAATGGTCGGTAGAGCCTTTGTCTCCAACAAGGATGGTGTTCAGAAGCAAATCTTAGGGATACTGATTTTCCTAAGCTTGATTGTGTTAACAGAAAGCTTTGTAAAAGTTAATGTACCGGAATCTTATCTGTTGAGACCTGAGGGATCTGATGTTAATCTGACCTGTTTGTTTACTGATGACCAGGGAGCTGGATCCGCCAAAATTATCGTGAGGAGGAAATGGGTTACGGAGGATGAACTGATTACGGAGGGGGGTAAAGACAGCTTGGGATGAGCCACACCAGGAAGGAGCAACTATCCTGCAGATACCCAATGTGACCCAGAAAAAATCTCTCATACTTTTTCAACTTAAGATATTGTTTTAACTGTCTCCCACCACCAACCCCCCTTACATGCGTAATAACCCTTATCTTCAATGTCAGTTTACTTTTCTTCATGTTCTGTATGCTTGACTAATCCCCTTTGATAAGCTGTTCCCCTCTTCCCAGCACATTCCTTGTTGATAAACTGTTCCCCTCTTCTCAGCACATTAGCACATTTCTTGCTAGTTTCCAAGAGCCGCTCCCAGGGCCTATTTTTCTGTCCTGCTTGACCAGTCCAAACTTTAGCATAACTACTTCTAAATTTCTATTTCTTTCGCTACTTGCAACATGAGGGCACTGCGCTAACCTGATTGCGGCACTGGAGCTTTGTCTCAGCACCACACTAACTTGGTTGCGCCACTAGAGCTCTTCACCAGTAGGGTGAGGCTCGAACCCGTGGCCTCAGCGTTGCTCGGGTTTGCTGTATGAGCGCGCTAGCCGGCTGCGCCACTCAGGTGTGAGCCTTTTAGTGGCCCCCTAATCCTGCTCATGAGCAGTAGGGGCCTGCCCTAATTAGGCACAGGTGGGCTTAACACGAGGTCAAGACCACTACCTGGCAATTAGTGGCACCTGGTTGCCTCATGTCACTACAGTATACTGTTATCATTATATGGATAATAACCTTGTTGCAGCACCAACTCAATTGCAATTACACCAGGTTATGTCAGTGGTGGAGCAGTCATTGCAAACATTTGGGCTGCAAATAGCCCCAGAAAAGCTGCAATCTCAACCACCATGGAAATATCTGGGAGTCAAAATTTTGGATCAGACAATTCAGCCACAGACTATCCAAATTTCACACAAGGTAAAAATGCTGGATGATGTCCAGAAGCTTTTGGGGACCATTAATTGGGTATGCCCTTTCCTTGGACTAACCACTACCCCCCGGCATCTACCTAAAGAAGCGTTAACCACTCTTAGTGGTTATTAGTATCAGATAACAAGAACTGAAGAATTCCTGAATATCACCAGGAATTCTTCAAAATTGCAATCCTCTGCTAATAATTAATAGGAAAGACAAAACCCTTTTTTCTGTATAGAAACTCATAGGGAAAAGGAGAAAACACTACTTCTTCGATCACAACTTCAAACTACAGCTAAGGAGGAGCAGCCAAAGCAGCCTCATCAACGCATCAGGAGCAGCACGTCAAGAGCTGAGAGCGACGCTCAGCAGACCAGGCCTGGACCTTCACCTGTGACCAACAGCCACCTGAGGCAATGGAGGGTGAAAAAAACCTAATTACTCCATTTCGTCTCTTATTGACTCTTTCTCAGAATGACTCATTTATGTAAAAACCTCCTCTTGCAAACTTTTATCTCTTTTAAAGGTGGCATCATTTTTTCTCTGAAATAAATCTTTGTAAATTGCTTAACCCATAAAACCTGTTATTTTTGCAAATTCATGCGACGCATATATGAGCAGAGGCTAATATCTCCTCACAACAAAATATAAAATAATAGTTACAAACCGTAACACACTGCAACTAAAACCTCTGCCTTTCTTAGTCAATGGGGCATTTCTCATGTTACAGGTACCCTGCATTCCCCTACGGGTCAAGCCATTGTTGAACGCATGCATCATATGCTCAAACGCATGCTTGAAAAACAAAAAAGGGGAATGCATGGTGAAACACCACAGAATTCCATATGGAAAGTGGTGTACACACTAAACCACCTCACAATACTTCCTAATGCAGAAAACCCTGTAATTTTAACACATTTCTTATTGTTACAGAGAGCGGGGGACTAAGTCCAGCCTAAGGCTAGAGTAATGGCCTGCAATCTCCACATGTGAGAGTGGGACAGTCCACGTGAGCTTATTACGTGGGGATGTGGGTATGCTTGTTTCTCCACAGATGCCAGACGCTGGTGGGTTCCTGCTAGGTGTGTACATCCTCCTATTGGCCGTGGTGGCGATCAAAGGCAAACTGAATTCGATCAGAGGCGATCTGAACCTCCACGATCTGAACCCTCAACATCTAACTCCGTGAACAGTAAAAAAGTTTGGGTTACTGTCGGAGACGGAGAGGGAAAACTCATACAACCAATATGGTTGACAAACAAGCTTCGACTTTATTGCACAGTAACTTTTACTTATATAGTGTGACTACGCCCCCGCCACCACACACCAACATAACGTATTACTGGTCACCTGGTGCATTTACCTGTAGCACAGGCCAATCTAATTGGCCCCTCAAACATGGGGTTGGGCACGGCAAAGGGGTCACACCCCCTACCTTTTCGGGAGCATTCAGGAGCATTCTACAACATATCCCCCTTTTTCTTTTTGCACAAGCCCATGTTTGGTTAAAGACTTTTGCAATGCTAACTCTTAAACAAACATAATGCAAACAATAAAATATGCAGAACCTAAGAATACAATCAATAACATAATACCTTCTTTAAACAACCTAAAAAACGACTTGGTTAATAAATTGAACAAATTGGTTAACAGGTTATCAACCGGATTTTGTTCCCTTAATCAAGTGTAATTCGACTTCGCATTCATGGCATGTCTCCGTTTCACACAACCACTCATACACACACACTCTAAGTCAGAGCTCTGTTCAATATTAGGAAGGTCTGGCGTCCACTAGTGCAGAAAGCCAAGGGAGGGATAGGAGAGGCTTATCCGATGGAATCTTTGTCGAGGGGCCCCTAATAAGCCTCTCCGAGTCCCACCAGCTCACGACACGATGGAGTCCTAGTTCCTTCATAGTTGCCAAATTAAAATGCAATAAAGACCTAGGATTGCAACATTCAATCGCTACATTCATAACGGGCGAAGTCTAGATAGAGTGTAGGCAGAGTTGTTCTTTTTGGGGATACATCCCGGAGTCTCTGAGGGTCTCATGACTTCTTTATATACTTCTTGTGGAACCGTTCACAATCTTTGGTGCTTAGTATAGGTCCATGTCCTTGCCCCTCAAGCCATTCTCCAACAACCCCTTTATCGTTTTACACTGCGTGAGAGCTCCAAGTAAATGTTGCTTGCCTGTAAGAATGGTCAAGTCTATGGGCAAGTCCACATCACGACGATCCACGCAGCGCTGAGAAATGGTCGTAGCAGTTCTAATTGATCATTTGTTATACCGACCACAGGGCGCAACCATGGGGGGGCAGGGGGCGGCGTCTGGCGGCCGGAACTGCCAGTGCCGGAAGACGCGGCCATCCACTAGCCGGAACCGCCCACACCGGAAGATGCGGCTCGCGAGGCTTCCGGATTCCACCTCACTATGCTTCTGGCGTTCGGAGCAGACACTTCCGCTCCCTCCCCGCCTCCGAAGCTGGATGGACCGTCACAGTCAGAGCCGCCATCTTCGGGAGGAGGGTGCGCGGGCGCATTTGGCTGTGCCGGAACTTCGCTGGTACTCTGAGCGATTTGTACAACTATCTTTTCCCACGTGGGGGGGCTTAGGTCATAATCAACCCCTAACTGATGCATGCCTGGTATCGGCTGCCCTTCTAAGGTTGCCGAGGCTACAGCGGCCATTTTCTTCTCTGCGTCATAATGCTGCAAGCAATTAATAACTGTATGCCACAGTTTCATTAACTTGCGTGCTGCTTTATCCTTTTTTAGGTCTATATCCTTTACTGAACGTTTCTGTAAGAAAGTAATAAGAAAGTCTAGGGCTACTTCGCTCTCCATTTGCGCGCTTAACTATCCCTTTATTCTTTTAGTGCAGCCTTTTTTACAAGCCTTTTAATGCAGGCTTTTACCTTTTAATGAAGCCTTTTTTACAAGCCTTTTAATGCAGGCTTTTTTACGACTGAAAGCCGGTAGCCCCTTTTTTCCAGATTCATTCGTTGTTTGCTCAGGCACGGTTCGCCTTCCTACGCCTGCGTTAAGACAAACTTTTTCCCCCCGACGCTGCTTATCGGTACTTCTCCGGACTCACACGCTCCTGCCAATTGTTTGGTCTCAGTGGCGATACCTGCCGAACGGCGATCGGTGCTACCGTCGGTTTGGTCTTCCACAAGGTTTCCCTGGCGAAAATCGGTCTTCCGCGGTGTGTGCCTGTTGATTTCAAAACTTTTCAAACTTTTTGATTGTTTAGGGCCTGTCCCTGGTACGGGCACCACTTGTCAGAGAGGGAAAACTCATACAACCAATATGGTTGATAAACAAGCTTCGACTTTATTACGCAGCAACTTTTACTTATATAGTGTTTCTGTGACCACGCCCCCGCCACCACACACCAACATAACGTATTACTGGCCACCTGGTGTGTTTACCTGTAGCACGGGCCGATCTAATTGGCCCCTCAAACATGGGGTTGGGCAGGGCAAAGGGGTCACACCCCCTACCTTTTCGGGAGCATTGGGGAGCATTCTACAACATTCTACAACAGGTTACTCTGATGAAGGCCTTAAATCAAACTACCTCTTGTGCCTTACTTGCACAACTTTAACAGCCTTTTCACACCTGTTTAGTGGGAGTTCCACTAAATGGCAGTGAATTCAGCCATTTAAAGCTGTTTTTACTTTAACTGCACTGTTGGCCATGATATATATAAGAATCATGTAACAGTTATACAAGATGTTTTCCTAATATACTCCTTTATTGAAATGATTTTTCTTCGTGTCAGCACCTGGGGCATACTGTGGTGAACCCTGTCCCAGGAGTTGCCGTTGCAAGACAGTTACCTCGTGGCCTGTTCCTTATATGTGGAGACAGAGCCTGGCCGGGGCTTCCTGGAAAAATAAAAGGAGGACCTTGTACCATTGGTGGCCTAGGACTGTTGACACCAACTCAGAAACTTTTATTAAATCACACTTACCTTCATGCACATACACGATATAAGCATAGTTTAGTATTGATACCTGCATATATAGACGATATACGATTGTGGAGTCACGGTGAAATTGTAGCTTCTTCAGTGCTTGCACCCAGAGTAGCAGCAGCTAAAGCATTAGGAACATTAAATGGAATGGCTTGTTGGGTAAGCAAGCAAGCAAGCAAAACCTCTCAAGTTTTGTACTAATTGGCAACAGATGTACGCCATGCCATGCCATGCCATGCTTCAAAATAGAGCTACTATTGATTTTTTGCTTTTAGCACATGGGCACGGGCGTCAAGATTTTGAGGGAATGTGTTTTATGAATCTATCTGTGATATATGATTGTAATATATGTTAATGAATTTGTATTCCTAACCAGTAAATTCAGAATTAAACTAAGAAGAAAGTGAATATGGGGCTAGACAAAGCAATTGAGACCTATAATTTTCCACAAAAACAGTGTAAGCAACACAAGGTGTCAAAAACGCTGACTCTATGTTTAAAACTTTTTATTGAGAACGTGAGAGCTATATAAGTAAAGCAGCGTGCTGGGCGGCCGGGGAGACACAGCTCCAGCAACCGGCTCACACCTTCAATAATGTCAAACCGGCCCTTTTATACTTTTCATAAAAAGCCCTTCCCCTCAGTCTCCCATCAGTTTATCATTGGTTCCCATCCCGCGGGCTCCCCTAGCATTTGTTCCCGTTTCGCGGGCTTCATTCTGTTACTGAGGGGAATGGTCACGTGATGTCCCTGTTTCGCGGGCCCCCATGGTCGGCCCCTCCTCCTGTTTTTCTGACCCCTCTTCCCCACAAGGTCGGCCCCTTCTCCTGTTTTTCTGATCCCTCTTCCCTACAAGCACGTCCAAACATACACCCCAAACAAACAGCCCAAGCAACATTATTAAACTGAAAGATACACTCAACAAAACAATAAACTACAATTTTAAACCCCTATTTTTCACAATTCCCCCCTTTGAATTTTTATTGTTTTGTTGCAAGAATGTTGGAGGGCCATGCCATAGCCAGCCAGCTATTCAGAACCCCAATACACACAGTAATAATGTCCAGGATAGTTGCAATAAGGCCTACCTGCATAAGCAGCAGGGCACCAATAGGAATGAGTGACCATTTGAAGGGTGGATAGTCATTAGCCACCAGAGCTACCAACAAAGTCAACACCATTATCGGTATTGAAACCCCCATCCTGTGATTCCCCACCATACATACTCTTCTGCCCCTCCATCGGCCGTTCTTTGGCAAAGAACGCCGGGAAACATCTTCTTGGCAGCAAGAAGTACTCTTCAAGGGATACAGGACAAGAGGAGTTACTGGCTCATGGGGTGAGACTTTGGTGTTCATTGTTAATCCTCAATTTGTTTCAGGGGAGTGTATATCCTGGACACTATTAGGTGCAGGCTTGGGGCACTGAATAACTTGTGTAAATCCATGAGCTTCAATAAGGTCAGCCAGAGGGGTTAATTCACTCATGAACATAAGCTGACCCACACGTTCTCTAGTTTTTAAAACTAAATTTTGTTTAAAACAATTATATAGAGAAGACATGACAACATCCATGAAGTATGTGTTCCAGAGCTGAGTGCCCAAGAAATTACTCCTTGTTATGTGTAAGTCTCAACTTCAGCCCTTCTCCAGGAGATGCTGCCCAGGATTCAGTAGTGACAGGTCCCTTGACTCTACTGACATGCGTCCATCCTCGTTCTGCAGTTCGAATGGCAGTGTCTGTAGTAAAAAGAACAAGAAAAGGGCCTTCCCACCTAGGGGTTAAGGAGGTTTCCTAATATGGGGTAAACTAAGGACTGGTGCATTAATCAAAGCCTCCTTAATTTTATGTAAATGTTTATCATCATCAGAAGTCCATTTTAACAAATCCTGCACCAATCGGTATGACCCATCAGATTTTTTTTGTTTGTTTGGTTGGTTGGTTTTTTTTTAACCGGCAAGATAGGTGTATTATGGGGAGACATACAGGGTTCCAGTAACCCTCGAGTCAACAGCCTGTGAATAATGGGCTGTAATCCTTTCCTCCCTTCCTGTGAAAGGGGGTATTGTTTAACCCTAATTGGGCAATCAGGGTCCCTGATAGTAATGACAATGGGCTTAATGTTTAAAAGCCCAACCGAATCGGGAGTATACCAAACTTCAGGGTTAATTTTTTTTTTCGTCCTCTGTAGTTAGGACCAGTAATTTTACATTCAAGGCTTGTTCTTTTATTTCTAAACCAATTCCCAACATAATCATCAAGTCCCTTCACAACAGATTATATTCAGCTTCAGGCACCAGTAACAAGGTTCCTTCAGAAATCTTGTTGTTTAATCTAATTTCCACATTTTTAATTAAGGGTACCCCGAAGGGTTCTCCCTTCGCTCCTACAACTTGCAACTGTTCTTAAGAAACAGTGCATCCATGTGGAAGGGTTTGAACAGTAGATCTTTCAGCTCCTGAATCTATAAGAAATTCAAATTCTTGTTGCTGGGGACCTAATTTTAATTTTATCAAGGGCTCCGTGTTTTTATTCGTCCCCAGCAAATAGAGCCCCTGACCCCCCCTAATCTTCTTCAAACATCTTCTCATCCTGAATTCTTCTACAGCAGTTTCTTTTTATGTGCCCCTTCTGTTTGCAATAGTAACATTCTATCTCTTCATTCACAGCAGGGGGTGTATTCCTCCTAGGTGGCTTCGGGTGGTTCCCGGTTCCTCTCGGTTTAGGGGAAGGTCCGATCTCTCATACTGCTGTGACCAAGAGCCGTGCCTGCCGCTTTTGCTGCTCCTCATCCCTTCTCACATAAAACTTCTGAGCTTCTCTCAGAAGCTCATCCAGACCCTTATCTTGCCAGTCCTCAATTTTTTTCCAACTTTTTCCTAATATCACTCCAAGATTTTGCCACAAACTGAGTTTTTAGCAAAGCCTGCCCTAAGGACGTATCAGGGTCCAGGCCAGAGCACAGCTGCAAACTTTTTCTTAATCTTTCTAGCCATTCAGTAGGGGTTTCGTCTTTCTTCTGACACTCGTTAAAAGCTTTATTAATATTCTGCCCTCTGGGAACCGATTCCCTAATCCCTTGCATAATAATGTCTCGAAGGTCCATCGTGTGGCCCCGGTGCTCTGGTTTCTGATTATCCCAATTAGGTCTCTGCATGGGCCATTTTACATCTGCAGCAGGACCTTGTTGGTGTTTTTGATCCCAATTTCGCATACCAGCCCTCCTAATCATTTCCCTCTCTTCCATAGTAAATAAGATCCTAAGGATAGCTTGCATTTCATCCCAGGTATATATGTTAGCTCCCAAAAATTGATCAAATCTTTCAGCCACACCCAGGGGGTCTTCTAGCAACGTTCCCATTTCCTTTTTAAAGTCCCTCACATCCATGGGGCTGAGTGGTACCGAAACAAACCCAGTCCCTGGTTGAGGTCCCCCCAGTGCAATTTCACGCAAAGGATATAAACCTCCCCTTTCTTTCGCTCGACTTCTAGTAAGTACCCTCCTCTCAGATTGTCCAGGTTTCTCCGGCTCACTCTCGTGGGACTCAGCCTCCGGAGTAGCCAGAGGTGGAGGATTATTGTATGCAAGAGGTGGCGCAGCGATCTCCTCCGGATCCCTGCGCCTTCTCCTGCTCCCTTCTCTGACGACAAACACCCCCGCCAAGTGATTTCCCGCCATCCATACAGAAGCATATTCACTCTCTTCTTCGCTAAAGGGTTTCTGGGCGTTAACCCATAAATTTAAGTCCTGGCATACCCAATTTTAAAATGATCCAAATATTGGCCAATATACCCCGTCTTCAATTTCCTGGTTTCCCCATACTCTCATACAATAGTAAACCATCTTTTCCTTCTGTCTGGGAGAAGCTTCCCAATATCTCAACATGTGCCCTAATGGGCTGTCAGGGGGAATATCAGGAAGATATTCGCACCCCCTGAGATACCGAAAGGCTCCTCCAACATGGGCTTACTCTCCTTTTGGCCCATCTTCCAAGGCACCTTCTTTCACACAGTTCAAACACTTCCCTCCGTTCGTGGCTCAGTCCCTCGTGGGCTCTGAGAACCGCACTACAAGGAGGTCCGCACTTGCTTCGTCCTACAGGACGTCTCACTCACTCAAATCTCAATCAGGTGCACCTTGGGAACCAGTCCTCCCCAACCGGAGGAACCAAACCTTCCTCGGCCAGAGGAAAATAATCCTCCCGAACCGAGGGAAAACCGTCCCCGGCTGGAGGAAAATAATCCTCCCGGACCGAGGGAAAACCGTCCCCGGCTGCAGGAGCCAGAGGAATCCGTCCCCGACCGGAGGAAAACAATCCTCCCGAACCGAGGGAAAACCGTCCCCAACTGGACAGAACCTCTTAATACTTACTCGTCTCCTGCGAGTCTTTGCCCGGGGTCTTCGTGCATGTGAATTACAGGGGGATCCTACAATATTCCTTTACTTATATATCTCTCGTTTCTCGGTATGATCTCTGAGGCCTATGGCACGGAGCTGGACCCCAGGTCCATCCGCAAAAATGCGAATGGGGCGCCTACCCAGGAGAAAAGCTCCGCAGCACAGAGTCTCAGGATCCGAGTCACTGCACCAATTTGTCAAAAACGCTGACTCTATGTTTAAAACTTTTTATTGGGAACGTGAGAGCTATATAAGTAAAGCAGCGTGCTGGGCGGCCGGGGAGACACAGCTCCAGAAACCAGCTTACACCTTCAATAATGTCAAACCAGCCCTTTTATACTTTTCATAAAAAACCCTTCCCCTCAGTCTCCCATCAGTTTATCATTGGTTCCCATCCCGCGGGCTCCCCCAGCATTGGTTCCCGTTTCGCGGGCTTCGCTCTGTTGACGGTTTCACGTTTCGCGGGCTTCATTCTGTTACTGAGGGGAATGGTCACGTGACGTCCCTGTTTCGCGGGCCCCCATGGTCGGCCCCTCCTCCTGTTTTTCTGACCCCTCTTCCCCACAAGGTCGGCCCCTTCTCCTGTTTTTCTGATCCCTCTTCCCCACAAGCACGTCCAAACATACACCCCAAACAAACAGCCCAAGCAACATTATTAAACTGAAAGATACACTCAACAAAACAATAAACTACAATTTTAAACCCCTATTTTTCACACAAGGCCTTAACGAGACTAACTTCTGTCTTGGCGATAATTGAAGCGTGGGTCTTGTTCGTAAAACAAGGCACTGCCAAGGCTAACTAGGCACCAAAAGAATGCAAGCATCTGCACAGAGACAACATAAAAATGCCACAACCAGCAGATAAAGGAAAAATTATGGCTAGGGTCTAATTTTGCTCTGTAACAAGATAATGAAGTCGGCGAAAACAAGAAAGGTAAAGAGTTCAAGTTTGAGGAAGACTTCTTCCAAAGACCCCCTGACGACCCCCTGATATCTCCCCAAGAGAGGACTCTGCCTAGACTCTGCCCAGACTCCTCCTATCATGAATATTGTAATAATATGATGTAATCCCTATGAATATCTATGTAAACCCACCCCTTTTTAATATTCATAGAATTGTAATCAATATAAGGTAATTCTAGAGTTTTAGAGGTGTGCGTGTGAGTGGAGCGGAGACTCCCCATGCACCCAGCGCTGTTTTGCTCACTGCAATTTCAATTTTATTAATTATTTAAACCATTAACAGAATAATGAGTCTTGGTCATTTTTAACATATCTGATCATTCTGAATCCATATATAAAAGCATAGCAGACTTGCAGGCAGCAACTCAAAAGATAACACAGGACACGGGATTTTTTGGCGTTGATGAGTGGTTGAGTGGATTGGGTCTTGGTGGCTGGATCAGGCAAGTAGTAAAACTAGTCCTTTATTGCCTTTATGTGTTGCTGCTACCATGTTTGCTATCCTTTCTGCAAAGGGCCCTGCAGAGGATGATAAACTCAGCTTTCGTAGCATAAAAACAAAAGAGGAATTCTGGGAAACAGCTGCAGGCAGCTTAGGCCTTGAACTGGAATTGTGAATTTGTTAAGGAATGTAAATATTCACAGAGAGAAAGCAGAAAAGGAGGTAAATAACTGGTGTTGTTTTGAGACTTGCCAGCACGCAGAAGAAGAATGTTGATCACCAACTAGAAGACAAGCTTGGATGGGTGGACAACAACACAGAACCAATGAAATGTGTATATGTGCACATGTACAGAAGAAAGATATATAAAAACTAAGCCTGCTATAAATAAAATTGCCATTGCCTGCCAAGAACCTAAGTCTGTGTCTTTGTAGTCTCGCCGCATAAAGGAATATAGTTAGTCAGCTGAACTATGTGCAAGTTAACCATTCTCATTGTGGCTGATTTTATACAAGATATTGCTATATCAATCATAATCACAATTACAATAAACATCAACAAAGATTGTAGCAAGCTCTGGATCCAACCAGTAACACCAAGTCCAAAACAGCTGAATATCTTTGAAAGCCAGTTAACATCTATTGACTCTCGGATCTCACAAGTGTCCCTTGCTACTTGACGCATATTCTCCAGTTGCATGTTGAGTTCCAGTGTGACATTAGGGATATAGATACAACAATCATTATTAGAGAGGTTCAGGTAACTGCAAATACCATTTTGATGTAACATTAGATCTAGTGCCATGTGGTTTTGGAGAGCTATTTTTGAGGTAGCTTGCAATTGTTGATTAAGCAACACTATACTAGTTTCAGTAGCATTACCTAACTTTTCTACTTGAAAGTCTAACTTACTTAACCATAATCATGTCTGTGTGGTAGCACTCTCAAATCCCCAGAACCCTTCCATTCCCCAAGCTACATGTTTGGCTGACCTTGGGTCTTGCCATCCATCCAGGGTCACCTTTGCCCTCTTTATACGAGTTATGGGGCTGGATAGGAGTCCGCTTCCATAAGGGGCAAAATGTTGGGAGACCTAATGTACATTGGAGACTGGGTAACCCAGCCCATAAGGAAATATACATATTCCCATCATTACAGGCCCAGATCAAACCAGACAGAGCATCACCAGAAGCAACATGACAGTTATTGCGAGGTGCAAAGTTTTCAACTAAAGTCATACAAGTTATACTATGATTTTTGGCACAAATAGCCCATTTTTAAGGTGATATAAACTGGCCAATAGTATTTCACCCAATCATTCTGTTCCCAGTTGGAACAATTTATTACATTTTGGCAAGACCAAAGTGCTGACTGGTTTGATTGTGCCAAAAGAAAATCCATGCCTGAATGGTGTAAAACCTTGAGCACCTAGCCCAAAAAAGGCACAATTATAAGTAGGGGTATTTGTACTTCATTTTCCCACATCTGGATGGCATCAGTGGTGCAAAAACTTCCTCAAACACTGAGTAACAAATAAGGTCATTGTCCCTTTAAGAGCTTCATGCCACATTCTTCTTTCAGTGTTAATGATCTGGAAGAAAACACAAACAAGCATATTGTCTGTTTCATCCTGTGAAACAGCATAGCAATGTTAGAAAGATGGAATAATCCATATAGAATTAATCTTGTGTTCCCACTCATGGGCATCTAAAGCCTTCCAGGAGCAGGTATTCAAGGGAGTATGTAATACTAGAGGTACCTCTCCCAATGAGGGTATATCTACCAGGACTGGTTGTCCTGGGAAGAATTTTAGTGTGTTTATAGGTTTTGGATCAGGCTCATGACATAATGTAGGAGGAGAAAGGCAGAATGAAACAATGATTTGGGGTGGAGTGAGGAGACAACATACTGCTATGACATAGTTTAGAGCCCAGCTGGCCAGCATCTCCCCCAGTGCACCCCCCCCCCCCCAAATTTTTTTTTTTTTTTCTTCTTCAGAATAGATTTTCACCAGAATGGTAGTAAACCCATAACTTGGTGTCACGGTTTAACACTGGCCCGGCAATTAAACCGAGTAACAGACGCTCTCTATTAATCTCTCTCTCCTCCCTTATAAGAAAGGAGAGAGAATAAGGGAGAGAGACTTATGGGTTGGAAACTAAACTACACAACTTTAATGAAACAGTAATGATAAATAAGAAAAATTACTAAATATATACAAATATACAGGAAAATGGATACCACATTCCTCCCCCCTTTCCCCCAATAACTCTCACGTCACCACCGAGGCTGCAGGGCAGCCCTGGGAAAGTCCAGGCTGGACTCCTGGAGTCGGCAGCAGTCGGGAACTGGAAGCAGGAACACACAGATATGGGCTGGCACGGATCAGGAGCACAGGCAGGCAAATGGACAGAATCCTTCCAGGATGCCGGGTGAAGGAAGGGAAGCAGGAAAGGCAGGAAGGGCAGGCAGCTGGAAGCTGGAAATCAGGAAATCTGGCTTGGCCCTCGTGATGTCTCAAATTTATACTGAGTATGACGTATATGGGATGGAATACTCTGTTTGGTCAATTCTGGCATCTATCTTGTCCGTTCCTCCCCAAAGGAGGGCTGCAGGTGGGATCTCTTTATGTTTTCCTCAGAGCTGAGCAGTGTCCTTGGCTCTGCATACCAGTCTCTAGCAGTAACTATAAACATCAAGTGTTATCAGTCCTAGAAACACACACTGTCTGAGAAACTTGCTCTTAATTTCAGCAAGTGCAACTACTTACAAGAGACTTAGCTAAAAGCAAAAGTACAAGACAGAAAATCACCTTTATCCTGGCCCAAACCAGGACATTCCACCCCTTATTCCATACCATTTGCGTCATGCTCCAATCATTACTATCTCTTATCCCTAAACACATCTATACACAAATTATTACTACCTCTCTGTGCTAAAATTCACTAAGTAATGAGTGTATGATTGCTGATGCTCATCTATTGTAGCAGATTCTCAAAAGAAGGAGCAATTTTCACAGTTCATGTCCATGGTCCACAAGTTGCAGGTTGCAGATGTTAACTTCAAGGAAGTTACTGGGTGCCAGCCGATGGATCTAGTTCTGATTTCACCATCACAAAATCATCCTGAAAAACACTCACAGAACACTGTTAGTTTGTGCAACAACTCACGTAACAGTAGTTAAGGTGGGATACAAGTTCATGACTCCCAAAGAGTCCATGCATTACTGATTAAGCTAGACAAGCAGAAATTAGAAATTCTCACCTAATGTTAGATTCCCTTGTGGTACACATTGTACTTCTCCATCTTTCATCATCACCCACCAAGTGTGTCCAGGCCCTTGAGCAAAAGCAACCCCACGAATGGGTTTGCCTTTGCCCGAGGCAGGATAAACCCAAACTGTTTTCCCTAGCAGATTCTTTTCATGCACCACAGGCACTTTGTCTCCATCTACTGTGTGTAGAAGATCTGACTGAGCAGGACCAGCTCGATTGATGGAACCCCTGGTATTAACTAACCAGGTAGCTTTTGCCAAGTGTTTGTCCCAGTTTTTGAAAGTTCCACCACCCAATGCCTTTAAGGTAGTTTTTAACAGTCCATTGTACCTTTCAATTTTACCTGAGGCTGGTGCATGATAGGGGATATGGTATATCCACTCAATACCATGTTCTTTAGCCCAGTTATTTATAAGACTATTTTTGAAATGAGTTCCATTATCTGACTCAATTCTTTCTGGTGTACCATGTCTCCACAAGACTTGTTTCTCTATGCCCAGAATAGTGTTCCGGGCTGTGGCATGAGGCACAGGATATGTTTCCAGCCATCCTGTACTTGCCTCCACCATTGTAAGCACATAGCGCTTACCCTGGCGGGTTTGAGGCAGAGTGATGTAGTCGACTTGCCAGGCCTCCTGATACCTATATTTTGACCATCTCCCTTCATACCACAGAGGTTTCAACCTTTTAGCTTGCTTAATTGCAGCACATGTCACAATCGTGGATAACCTGCGCAATAGCGTCCAAAGATAAATCCACCCCTCGGTCACGAGCCCATCGATATGTTCCATCCCTGCCTTGATGACCTGAAGCATTGTGGGCCCATTTGGCTAAAAACAGTTCACCTTTATGGTCCCAGTCCAGATCTATTTGGAACACTTGAGCAGCTTCATCTGCTCGTTGGTTGTTTTGATGTTCCTCAGTAGCTCAATATGAAGGTACGTGGGCATCTACGTGACGCACTTTTACATCAAGTTTCTCTAACCTAGCAGCAATGTCTTTCCACAGTTCAGCAGCCCAGATAGGTTTATCTCTACGTTGCCAGTTGTTTTGTTTCCACTGCTTTAACCAACCCCATAAGGCATTTGCTACCATCCATGAGTCAGTATAGAGATAAAGTCTCGGCCACTTTTCTTGTTCAGCAATGTCCAAAGCCAATTGGATGGCTTTTACCTCTGCAAATTGACTTGATTCACCATCTCCTTCATCTGTTTTTGCAACTAGTCGTGTAGGATTCCATACAGCAGCTTTCCACCTTCGAAGGCCTCCTACCAGACGACAGGATCCATCAGTGAAAAGAGCATATTGTTTTTCATCCTCTGGTAATTGGTCGTATGGTGGGGCTTCTTCAGCCCGTTTTACCACTTTTTCTGGTGGCATTCCAAAGTGTTTGCCTTCTGGCCAATGTGTTATTGCTTCTACAATTCCTGGACGATCAAGTCTTCCAATCCTAGCTCTCTGTGAGAGTAAAGCAATCCATTTACTCCAGGTAGCATCGGTAGCATGATGGGAAGATTCTCTACCTGTGTACATAAAACCCAGTACAGGTAATCGTGGCACCAGGAGGAGCTGTGCTTCAGTACCAATCTCTTCTGAAGCAGCTCTAACTCCTTCGTATGCGGCCAGTATCTCTTTTTCAGTGGCTGTGTAGTTGGCTTCGGAGCCTTTGTAGTTTCGACCCCAAAATCCAAGAGGTCGGCCTCGAGACTCTCCTGGAGCTTTCTGCCAGAGGCTCCATGTAGGACCATCACCTCCATCTCCGGTGTAAAGAACATTTTTAATGTCTGGCCCTGTTCAAATTGGTCCAAGGGCCATTGCCTGCACAATCTCCTGTTTAATACTCTCAAAAGCAGCTTGTTGTTCTGAGCCCCATTTAAAGTCTTTCTTCTTCCGAGTAACCTCATAGAGAGGTTTCACAATCTGATTATAAAGAGGAATATGCATCCTCCAGAAACCAACAGTTCCTAAGAAGGACTGAGTTTCTTTTTTGGTAGTTGGTGGGGCCATAGCTGTTATTTTGTTAATCACATCCATTGGGATGTGGCGACGTCCATCTTGCCACTTAACTCCCAGAAACTGTATCTCTTGTGCAGGTCCCTTGACCTTGCTCCTTTTGATAGCAAAACCAGCCTCTAGAAGGATTTCAATTATCTTCTTACCTTTCTCGTAGACTTCCTTTGCTGTGTCACCCCACACAATGATGTCATCGATGTACTGTAGATGTTCTGGAGCTCCACCCTTTTCCAAGGTATCGTGGATCAGTCCATGGCAGATGGTAGGACTGTGTTTCCACCCCTGGGGCAGTCGATTCCAAGTGTACTGGATACCTCTCCAGGTGAAAGCAAACTGTGCCCTGCATTCTGGTGCTATAGGAATAGCAAAAAATGCATTAGCAATGTCAATAGTAGCATACCACCTGGCTGCCTTTGACTCCAGCTCATACTGAAGTTCTAGCATGTCTGGCACAGCAGCACTTAGTGGTGGAGTAACCTCATTCAGGGCACGGTAGTCCACTGTCAGCCTCCACTCTCCATTAGGCTTTCTCACTGGCCATACAGGACTGTTGAAGGGTGAGTGAGTCTTGCTGATCACTCCTTGGCTCTCTAGTTGCCGGATCAGCTTGTGAATGGGGATCACAGCATCTCTGTTGACACGATATTGTCTTCGATGCACTACTGAAATAGCAGTCGGCACCCGCTGGTTTATAGTTCTCAGCAAACCCACTACAAAGGATTTGTCTGAAAGGCCAAACAAAGCATGCAGCCATTCTCCATTCTCAGTCTTAATAGCTGCAGTACCAAAGGACCACCGGTACCCTTTCGGGTCCTCGAAATCACCTCCCATGAGGTAGTCTATGCCAAGGATGCACGGAGCATCTGGACCAGTCACTATCGGGTGCTTATGCCACTTTATTCCAGTGAGGCTCACATCAGCCTTCACAATAGTCAGTTCTTTAGATCCCCCTGTCACTCCAGAAATAGTGATGGATTTTGTCCCTTTCTGATTCAATGGCATTAGTGTGCACTGTGCACCAGTGTCCACCAAGGCTTTATACTTTTGTGGCTCTAATGTGCCAGGCCATCGAATCCACACAATCCAATAAATTCGGTTGTCCCTCTCCTCCACCTGGCTGGAGGCAGGGCACCTCTAAGCTTGAGCACATACAACATTATCAGTATGTGCATTACTGGAGTTTGCATCCCCAGTGCTCACACCTGATGTAGAGGGATCTTGAGTCACCAGCATATTTGAATTGGGTAACTCCACACTGGAGACTTGAGCAGCCATCTTTTTAGAAGGACCTCCTTTTGTCTTCGTCTTAGTCAGCAACTTACATACTTGCTCCTCTAGGACAGCAGTAGGTTTCTGATCCCACTTTTTCATGTCCTCTCCATACTCACACAGGAGTGCCCATAGGATTCCTCTTACTGAATTCTGTTTCTCTCGATTCCGTCTCATAGGAGGGCGTCTCCGCTTAATGGCTGCAATGCGGGGTCCTCCGTCTGTCTGAGGAAAAAGGGGTGAATGCAATTTCTCAGATGTTCTCTTTATAGCTGAGACCCAGGCCCGACGAGGGGCTGTGACAGCATCTTCACACTCTCGTACTGTTTTAGTCACATCACCCACAGTTGCATCCACATCTGCAGGAACCCATAGCATTACTGATAGTGTATGGTTAAAAGGTGGTGGTGCAGCATGCACAAACCTTTGCAGCATAGGTCTAGGGCACGGTACGTGATAAGGATCTTCAATGTCATCAGCATTATAGATAACGTCTCGTACAGCCAATTCCTCCAGATACTTGAGAGCTTTTCCAAGTGTGGGTGCTTTGACCTGTGGGCAGTCTATTTCCTCTTTATAGGGATATCTCTCCTTTACAGCTGCCAAGAGTCGCTTCCATAGGCTAGTGGTTCCAGCCTTTCCCCAAATGTTCGATCAATACCTGCATCTCTGGCCAGGGATCCCAACTGTCTGGCTTCCTTCTGAGTTAATGTTATGGTAGCAGCCCCATCCGTCCAGCATCGGAGTAACCAAGAGAGAAGTGGTTCACCTGGAAATCGGCTATAGTCTTTTCTCAGAGTACGCAAGTCTCTCATGGAATAGGACTGAACAGATTCTGAGTCTGAGTCCTCAGCTGACTCTGCTTTAGAGTCTCTTCTAGCTGCTCTACGAGGAGAGGCAGTGTCCTCTATTTCCTCTATCACCTGGTCATCTTGTTCAGACTTGGAAGGGTTAAGGCTCATTTGTGATTTCCATTGTTTTACTTTTCTCCTAGTTACAGGGTCAACAAGTAGCTGTGTGGGCTGAGGGGGAGAGGCTGTGGTATCTGCAGCAGTAGCCGCAGCAGGGCTCGTTTCCTGAGCAGCAGCAGTGTCTGTGGGGGTAGAGACAGCAGCTGCAGCTGTAGCAGAAACACTGGCGATGCTCGCGGGCCTTATCTGAGTTGTGCCCTTGTGTAAGGGGGGGCGAGAAGCGGCAGGAGTGGGGGTGGTCTCTTTATGAGGTGTGCTCGTTCCCCTAGTTGTAGTTGTCTTATTCCTCACCAACATATGATAGCACATGAAAATATTCACAAACACCTGAACAACAATGGCTGCAAGAATCAGGAGGCTCAAAACTATAACAAGCATAATGCCATTTTGACAAGAATCCACTGAACTCAGCCCAAGAGAGGTATATTTCCTCAAAAGAGGGCTGAAAATGTAATTACTAACAAAGTTCTTAATCCTTCTATGAAACACCACTGTACCATGCACCATGATATACATCAATATTGAGGACCATATTGCACCGATGGTTCTAAAGCAGCTCTTACGAAAGAAAAACCACAAAGTAACAGCAATTCCAGCTGCAAATAAACAGATTGCATACCCTAAGTACCAAAGGTATGGCATGATTGGTTTAATCTCCAACCCTGTGAAATTTCCAAAGGAAAAGGTCTGATTCCCACTCAACAAAGCCATTCTTCGACTGGAGTTGGAATTGAAACTATTCAGGCAAATTAGTCAAAATTTGAACTGGACTCGAGCCAATTAGCTCGGGCCCCACGTTGGGCGCCAATAAATCTGTCACGGTTTAACACTGGCCTGGCAATTAAACCGAGTAACAGACGCTCTCTATTAATCTCTCTCTCCTCCCTTATAAGAAAGGAGAGAGAATAAGGGAGAGAGACTTATGGGTTGGAAACTAAACTACACAACTTTAATGAAACAGGAATGATAAATAGGAAAAAATTAATAAATATATACAAATATACAAGAAAATGGATACCACATTCCTCCCCCCTTTCCCCCAATAGCTCTCACGTCACCACCGAGGCTGCAGGGCAGCTCTGGGAAAGTCCAGGCTGGACTCCTGGAGTCAGCAGCAGTCGGGAACTGGAGGCAGGAACACACAGATAAGGGCTGGCACGGATCAGGAGCACAGGCAGGCAAATGGACAGAATCCTTCCAGGATGCCGGGTGAAGGAAGGGAAGCAGGAAAGGCAGGAAGGGCAGGCAGCTGGAAGCTGGAAATCAGGAAATCTGGCTTGGCCCTCGTGATGTCTCAAATTTATACTGAGTATGACGTATATGGGATGGAATACTCTGTTTGGTCAATTCTGGCATCTATCTTGTCCGTTCCTCCCCAAAGGAGGGCTGCAGGTGGGATCTCTTTATGTTTTCCTCAGAGCTGAGCAGTGTCCTTGGCTCTGCATACCAGTCTCTAGCAGTAACTATAAACATCAAGTGTTATCAGTCCTAGAAACACACACTGTCTGAGAAACTTGCTCTTAATTTCAGCAAGTGCAACTACTTACAAGAGACTTAGCTAAAAGCAAAAGTACAAGACAGAAAATCACCTTTATCCTGGCCCAAACCAGGACACTTGGCAAAGCTCTTTCTTGCTCACAGGCATTTTGATCTGGATTAGAGAATTTAGAAATTGCAGGGTAATACAACACATTTCACCTCTACACCAGCAGATTGCTAACAACTTAAACTCTTGGCTCAGGGGTCGCTTCTTTTCTTCAGGGATCTGCATTCCCAATGAGATTGAATGGTCAATGATCCTGTCATAAGTGTCCTGCATAGGAGAAACTTTAGACACATCAATTAAACCGGCAGTATGCTGGTAAAACTTCATCCCGTCAGGAGGCGTGACTGATGCCAACTCTTTAGCTAGAGAAGAAGAATGAGTATTTACCACTGTTTCCTGTCCCTTTAATTCTACTGGGACTGCATTAAACCCTTCTTTCTCATTTTCAGTGAGCCTCTTTATCAACTCCTACCCTCTGACAATGTCACAGTTTAACACTGGCCTGGCAATTAAACTGAATGACAGATGCTCTCTATTAATCCCCCTCCCCTCCCTGATAAAGAAAGGAGAGAGAATAAGGGAGAGAGACTGATGGGTTGGAAACTAAACTACACAGCTCTAATGAAACAGTAATGACAAATAGGAAAAATTACTAAATATATACAAATATACAAATATACAGGAAATTTGATACCAAGTTCCTTCCCCCCTTTTCCCCCTAATAATTCTCACATCACCACTGAGGCTGCAGGGCAGCCCTGGGAAAGTCCAGGCTGGACTCCTGGGGTCAGCAGCAGTGGGAGCTGGAGGCAGGAACACACAGATTCAGGCTGGCACAGATCAGGACCACAGGCAGATGAATGGATGGAATCCTCCCCGGATGCCAAAGCAAACAGGGACAGGTGAAGAAGACAAAGGGAAGGAGGGAAGGAGGGAAGGAGGGAGGGAAGGAGGGAGGGAGGGAGGGAGGGAGGGAGGGAGGGAGGGAGGGAGGGAGGGAAGGCAGGAAGGCAGGGAAGGAAGGCAGGAAGGCAGGAAGGCAGGCAGGCAGGCAGGAAGGAAGGAAGGAAGGAAGGAAGGAAGGAAGGAAGGAAGGAAGGGGTTTGACCCTCATGATCCCTCAAATTTATACCAAACATGATGTGTATGGGATGGAATACTCTGCTTGGTCAATTTTGGTCATTTATCTTGTCTGCTCCTCCCTAAAGGAGGGTTGCAGGTGTGACCTCTTTACTCCTTTTCTCTTTCCAGAGCCCAAAATGTTCCTCAGAACCGAGCAATGGCCTTGGTTCTGCACACCATTCTCCAGCAGTAACTATAAACACAGAGCATTATCAGTCCTAGAAGCAGACACTGACTGAGAAACTTGCAGTTCATTTCAGCAAGTGCAGCTACTTGCAAGAGACTTAGCTGAAAGCAAAAGTACAAGACAGAAAATTGCCTTTATCCTGGCCCAAACCAGGACAGTCACTATGCCCACTATGATGGGTGAAGGGAATTATTTTCCCTGCAGATTAGCCGGAGGTGCAGAAGGACTGATTAATTCAGTGTAGGTTTTATTTGCTGATTCATCTTTTACTGGCCAGTGGTTGACAAGTTTTTGAAGGACCTGATTTGGCTGCTTGTTCATAAGCTCCTGGTGTTATAAACGTTTGACTCGTTTTAACAATAACAAAACTTTTATTGTAAATGAGAGAGATATATATGCAAAGCAGCGCACTGGGCGACCAAGGCAGCACACCTCCGCCAACGGTTCGCGCCTTGGATAGGGTAAACCAGTCCTTTTATACTTTCGGTAACCCCCCTCCCTCTTAGTCCTTTATTAGTTTCTCATTGGAGGCTGTTTCACGCTCTCTCTCTTTGTATTGGTCCCTGGTCCGCAGGTTCTGTCCCGTTGCTAAGGGAAGAGCTTCTTTGTTCTATCTCTGCAGACTTGCCTCGTGGTCTTCGACATGCCCCAACATGTTTTCCCACAAACAACCCGAACACAAACCCCGATCCTATGATTACAAACCACACCCAATTAAACATTCTAGGGAAGGATCCCTTCAACAAAACAATAAAGTAAATATTTTGACTAGTATTTATTACAATTCCCCCCTTTTAATTTTTATTGTTTTGTTGTCAGGACCTCAAAGGAAGAGAACTGCATCAGACCCCAGTGGAGCCAGCATAGCATACCGGACAAGGTGGTCGTGGTTCATAGACACAAGCTGAGGGCCAAGCGCTGCACATTCCCAAAGAGCAAAATAATAGTGTCCAGGATAGGCACCAACCAGGCAACCAAGGTCATAACCCCGAAAATACTGGAAACCTCCTCATGTCTCCACTTGTAGTACCTCTCTGCCTTCCCATCGGCCGATTCTTTGGAAAGAACGCCAGGGTTGTTGTTGTCTTCTCGGCAGCAGATGGTATTCTTCGGGAGACAGGAGGCCTCGTGCAGTGCCGCGGGGGAAGACCTGGAATGTCACCAGTTAGGTTCCATCCCAGACACAACTAGGTGCAACTAGGGAGCATGCGACAAACGATCAGATCCCTCAGAGTGCATGCAAAAGAACCACAACCAGGAGAGTTACAGAGTATTTATATGGCGGTGTTACGAGTTAGCTTTAATTTTAATCCTTCCCTGGGAGCTGCCGTCCACGAATTGGCAGTGATAGGACCTTTTATTCTACTGGCGTGAGTCCACCCTCATTCAGCAGTTCGAATCGCAGTATCTGTGGTAAAAAGAACAAGAAAAGGGCCTTCCCAGGCGGGGGTTAAGGAGCTGTCTTTCCAGGTTTTAATCAAAACATGATCTCCAGGCCTTATAGTGTGCACTGCCATGTCCAAAGGCGGTCTCTGAACAACCAAGCCTCTTTTTGTTAATTCAGTGCGCCTCTTGGACAGCTGGAGAATATAGTCATTTAAGAATTTGTCCTCAACGTTGGGATGATCAAGAGGAAACCCAAAATCATAAGGAATGCCATATAACATTTCAAAGGGAGAAATTTTAATATCCGCTCTGGGCTGTGTTCTGATATGCAATAGAGCTAACGGTAAACATGTCAGCCAATTAGACTGAGTTTCCATCGTCAATTTAGTGAGATGTTTCTTAATCTCCCCATTCATCCTCTCAACCCTACCGGAGCTTTGCGGATGATACGGTGTATGATACTCCCAAGTAACTCCTAAGAGGGACATCGTGCTGCGAATAACCTTAGAAGTAAAATGTGGGCCTCTATCTGAATCGATCACAACTACGATGCCATACCGGGGAATAATATTCTCCAGCAGTATCTTAGTCACGGTTTTTGCAGTGCATCGAACGGTGGGAAAGGCCTCAACGAAGTGAGTTAAATGATCCACGATGACCAGAAGGTATTTATACCTCCTGACTTTAGGAAGCTCAGTGAAATCCATCTGGATCCTCTCAAAAGGTCTTTTAGCAAGCTCTCTCCCACCCTGTAATCGGACCCTTAAATGAGACTTATTGACTTTCTTGCAAATCAAACAATGTCCCAGTACAGTTTTAATTATTGTATAGAGCCCAATGCAAGCATACCGAAGTTCGAAATGATCTGCCATAGCCTGTATTCCCCAATGAGTATGGTTATGCAATTTTTCTAACACCCTTCGGGCCAATGCTTTAGGCAATACCTGACGATCATCTGGGAGGTAGCATTTACCATCTCGTTCAGTTGCTCCCACTTGTTGTAGTTTGTCTTGTTCTTGTTCTGTAAAGCTGGTCTGAAACTCGGCCTGTCGGGGTTCAACTGAGATCAACAATAAGG
The DNA here is from genome assembly GCF_036169615.1 of Heliangelus exortis. Lineage (NCBI taxonomy): Eukaryota > Metazoa > Chordata > Aves > Apodiformes > Trochilidae > Heliangelus > Heliangelus exortis. The sequence goes on along the minus strand of NC_092453.1, from coordinate 7,882,779 downwards.
CTGCTTGTTTTGCTGCCTCATCTGCCAAGTAATTACCACGGACATTATAGGATAGGCCACGTTGATGAGCCCTTAGATGAACTACAGCAATCTTTTTGGGGCCCCTAAGGGCCTGTAATACCGCTCGAATTAAGGCCTCATGAGTAAGATTTTTACCATGCGTATTAATCAAGCCTCTTTCTTCCCAGATCTTCCAAAATGTATGTACAACTCCAAAGGCATATTTAGAATCTGTAAATATTTTTCCAATGCGGCCTTTCAGAAGCTGCAAGGCTCAGAGAAGGGCATATAGTTCACAAGCCTGAGCTGACCACCTAGAATCCAATGGTCCTGATTCTTTAATGGTAAAATTATCTCCTTCTATTATTGCATATCCTGATTTTCGATGTCGACCCACTACCCGTGAGGAACCATCTATGTACAATTTAAGGCCTTCCTGTAATTCGGAGTCTTCTAAATCCTCCCTAATTTTAGCCTGCAACTCTATAGTCTGTAAACAATCATGTGAGAGGGTTGACTCAAGTTCCCCATACAGGAATTGAGCAGGATTCTGCAAGTTGGTAACTTCCAATCGCAATTTAGGGGAGTTCAATAAAATGCTCTCATATTTCAATAGCCTGCTATCAGTTATCCACTTTTCTGCCTTCTGCTGCAAAATATTTCTCAAGTTATGTGGAGTATATACTATTAATTCTCCTCCCAGAGTAACTTTTGCAGCTTCCTCCACTAACAAGGCTGTAGCTACTACAGCCTGTAAACAATTGGGCCACCCGCGGCTCACAGGATCAAGTAGCTTAGAAAAATAGCCCACAGGTTTCTGAGAATCTGCCCACATCTGTGTAAGTACTCCATATGCTGTTCCATCATGTATATTGACAAACAAATAAAAAGATTTCCTAATATCAGGTAAACTGAGGACTGGGGCATTAATCAAGTCCTCTTTAATGTTATGTAAATACTTATCGTCATCAGAAGTCCACTTCAGCAACCCATTCTTAGTGAGTTTCTCATAAAGGAATTTAACTTTGCTGCTGTAATCTTCAATCCACTGTCGGCAATAGCCTAGGAGTCCAAGTAGCTGACGGATCTGCCTTTTGTTTGTAGAAGCTGATAGGGCTAGAATCCCATTAACCCTATCAGGGTCCAGCTGCTTCTGGCCCTTAACCAACCAATGACCTAAGTACTTCACTTTCTCCTCAGTAAATTGTAATTTGGACTTTGTTACCTTCAACCCTTGCAGGCTTAAAAAATTGAGGAGTAGTATACTAGCAGCCCTAACATCATCCTCAGTGATCCCTGCAATTAACAAATCATCCACATATTGAATTAAGACTGTATGAGGACTCCCTTCAAAGGATTCAAGAATTTGTTCTAAAGCCTGGCCAAATAGGTTAGGGGATTCTGTAAAGCCCTGGGGAAGTACTGTCCACCGAAGTTGCTGTTTCCTATGTGTGTCAGGATCTTCCCATTTGAAGGCGAAGTAATCTCTGCAGTCTTCCCTTAAGGGACATGCCCAGAAGGCGTCCTTGAGGTCAATGACGGTGTACCACTGATAGTTGGGTGAAAGTTTACTTAAGGTAGTGTAAGGATTGGCAACTACTGGGTATCTAGTTATAGTGCGCTTATTTACTTCCCTTAAATCTTGTACCAATCGGTATGACCCATCTGATTTCTTAACCGGCAGGATAGGTGCATTATGGGGAGACATACAAGGTTCCAATAACCCCTGAGTTAACAGTCTCTGAATAATAGGCTGTAATCCTTTCCTCCCTTCATGTGAAATGGGGTATTGTTTGACCCTAACCGGGCAATCAGGGTCCCTAATAGTAATGATAATAGGTTTAATGTTTAAACGCCCAACCGAATCAGGAGTATACCAGACTTCAGGGTTAATTTTCTTTTCATCTGCTGAAGTTAGGACCAGTAATTTGACATTCAACTGTTGTCCTTTTATTTCTAAACCAATTCCCAACATAATCATCAAATCCCTCCCCAACAGGTTATATTCAGCTTCAGGCACCAGTAAGAAAGTGTGTTGCGTGAGACGAATCTCGCTGTGGGCGCGAGCTCGGTTCGCGAACAGAGTCAATCGAGCTAGTGTTGGTTCGGTTTAGTATCAGTGAACTAACTTCGATCCGCCTGGCTCTGGAGCCTGCTCAGGAACCACTCCCTGCCAATCCCCGGGCATGCGCACCTGGGCCAGCCCCAACTGGGCACAGGTGGGGCGAGCACCGTCCGGGCCCATCACCCGGCAAGTCCTGGCACCTGCTGCCTACAAAAGTGCCTGTGGAAATCTGGTTGTTTAATCTAATTTCCACATTTTTGATTAAGGGTACCGCAAAGGGTTCTCCCTTAGCCCCTACAACTTGTAATGTGTCTTGAGAGATAGTGCATCCCTGTGGAAGGGTCTGGACAGTAGATCTTTCAGCCCCTGAATCTATAAGAAATTCAAATTCTTGTTGCTGGGGACCAATCTGTAATTTTATCAAGGGCTCTTTGCTCGTAGATGTCCCCAGCAAATAGAGCCCCTGACACCCCTAATCTTCTTTATATATCATCTCGTCCTGCATCCTTTTACGACAGGAGTGTTGTCTGTGTCCCTTTTGTTTGCAATAGTAACATATTAGCTCTTTAGGCACAACAGGGGGCATATTTCTCCTATTCGGTCTCGGCCTGTATTCTGTTTCTCTCGGTCTTCCTCTCGGGCCAAGGGGGGTGGGACCAAGCTCTTTAACTGCTGTAGCCAAGAGTTGCGCTTGTTGCTTTTGCTGCTCCTCATCCCTTCTTACATAAACCTTTTGAGCTTCTCTCAGAAGCTCATCCAGACCCTTATCGTGCCAATCCTCAATTTCTCCCAACTTTTTCCTAATATCACTCCAGGATTTCGCCACAAAGTGAGTTTTTAGTAAAGCCTGCCCTAAGGGTGTATCAGGGTCCAGACCTGAATATAACTGCAGATTCTTCCTCAGTCTCTCTAACCATTCGGTAGGGGTTTCATCTTTCTTCTGACATTCTGTAAAGGCTTTATTAATATTCTGCCCCCGAGGAACAGATTCCCTAATCCCTTGCATGATAATCTCTCGAAGGTCCATCATGTGCCCTCGATGTTCTGGATTTTGATTATCCCAGTTAGGTCTCTGCATGGGCCATTTTACATCTGCAGCAGGACCTTGTTGGTGTCTCTCATCCCAGTGTCGTAGACCAGCCCTCCTAATCATTTCCCTCTCTTCCATAGTAAACAAGATTCTAAGGATAGCTTGCATTTCATCCCAGGTATATATGTTAGCTCCCAGGAATTGATCAAATCTCTCAGCCACCCCCAGGGGGTCCTCTAGCAATGCTCCCATTTCCTTTTTAAAGTCTCTCACATCCATGGAACTGAGTGGTACCGAAACAAATCCAGTCCCAGGCTGAGGTCCCCCCATTGCAATTTCACGCAAAGGATATAAACCTCCTCTTTCTTTCGTTCTGCTTCTTGTGAGTACCCCCCTCTCATGTTGTTCATGTTCCTTCGGCTCACTCTCAGAGGAGTCAGTCTCCGTAGCAGCCGGAGGGGGAGGATTATCACATGAAGGAGGTGACTCAATGATTCTCTCAGGTTCCCTACGTTTTCTCCTGAGTACCCTCCTCTCATACTGTTCAGGTTCCTTTGGCTCACTCTCGGAGGAGTCAGTCTCCGTAGCAGCCGGAGGAGAAGGGTTATGGTAAGGAGGAGGTGACACAAGGATTTCCTCCTCAGGTTCCCTATGCCGTCTCCTGCTCCCATCTCTGACCACAAACATCCTCGCTGGGTCACTTCCCATCCATACTGAAGCATATTCACTCTCTTCTTCATTAAAAGGTCTCTTAGCATTAACCCACAAATTTAAACTCCGGCACACCCAATTCTCAAATGTTCCATATATTGGCCAGTATACTCCTCGTTCAATTTCCTGGTTTCCCCAAACTTTTATACAATAGTATACCATGTTTTCCTTGTGTCTAGGAGAAACTTCCCAATGTCTCAACATGATTCCCAATGGGCTATCAGGGGGGATATCAGGGAGACATTCATACCCCCTCTGAATACCGGGAGGATCCTCCAACATGAGTTTATTCCACCCTTGGCCCATCTTCCAGGTGCTTTCTGTCACACAGCCCAAACGCTTCCCTCTGTTCGTGGCCCAGCCCCTCGTGGGACTTGGGAACCGCACTACAAGAAGGTCCGCACTCGCTCCGCCCTTCAGGACGTCTCACTCACTCAAATCTCAATCAGGCGCACCGTGGGCACTGGCTCCCCTACACCCGGGGGAACCAGCTCTTCCCGGATAGAAGTTAAAACCCCGCAACCGGAGGGTAACCCCCCGTTGGCCAGAAGAGGAACCCGACAACCGGAAGGTGACCCCCCCCCCTTTGGCCGGAAGAGGAACCCAGCAATCGGAAGGTGACCACCCCCCCCGTTTGGCCGCAAGGAAAAAAAAAACTCGTGGTTGGAGAAAAACAAAACAAAACAAACAACTAACAAGCAGACACCGAAAAACAAGCGTCCCAGACCGTGTGGAAAGACCAGGATCAAAGAAACTTCATCCCCAGCCGCGAAAATCCCGCGGCCAGAGGCATACCCTCCCTGATCTCGTGGACAAGATCAGAGGAAACCCTCCCTAGCCGAGAAAACCTCGCAGCCAGAGGCACACCCTCCCTGATCTTGTGCACAAGATCAGAGGAAACCCTCCCTAGCCGCGATAATCCCACGGCCAGAGGAAAACCATCCCCAGCCACGAAAACCTCGCGGCCAGAGGTACACTACACCATCCCCGGGGGAAATCGCTTAATACTCACTTGTCTCCTGTTAATCTGTTATCCGGATCTTCGTGCACAAACAAAACAGAACAGAACAAAACAAAAAGTACGGGGGAATTCTAAATTATTCCTTTACTTATATATCTCTCCCTCCTCGGTAAGATCCCTGCCGTCTATGGCACGGAGCTAGACTCCAGGTCCACCCGCAAAAGTGCGGATGGGGCGCCTACCCAGTAGAAAAGCTCCACAGCATAGAGTTCCAGGATCCGAGTCACGGCACCAATTTGTTATAAACGTTTGACTCGTTTTAACGATAACAAAACTTTTATTGTAAATGAGAGAGATATATATGCAAAGCAGCGCACTGGGCGACCAAGGCAGCACACCTCCGCCAACGGTTCGCGCCTTGGATAGGTAAACCAGTCCTTTTATACTTTCGGTAACCCCCCTCCCTCTTAGTCCTTTATTAGTTTCTCATTGGAGGCTGTTTCACGCTCTCTCTCTTTGTATTGGTCCCTGGTCCGCAGGTTCTGTCCCGTTGCTAAGGGAAGAGCTTCTTTGTTCTATCTCTGCAGACTTGCCTCGTGGTCTTCGACATGCCCCAACATGTTTTCCCACAAACAACCCGAACACAAACCCCGATCCTATGATTACAAACAACACCCAATTAAACATTCTAGGGAAGGATCCCTTCAACAAAACAATAAAGTAAAAATTTCGACTAGTATTTATTACACCCGGGGAAGCCCCCTTTGGAGTCCTTCAATCCACAAGCTTGATAAACGTTAATGTTCATCCTCATGTATACTCAGTCTTAAGAAGAGGATGAAATCTAGAAGACTGAGGCAATTCTAATTTATCGACCCACTGTTTTAAGTTTTTTAATTCTCCCAACAGGTTCAAAGAGTCACTGTCACCATTTACTCCCACAGGGGTGAGATCTGGCGGCTCCCTGGACTTAGTAATTATTTCAAACACATACTATTATTTTAACTTCTGTTTAAGAGCCACTAATTCCCTACAGAGAAATGCAGCCTCTTGCTGTGCAACTTTGAAAGCCTCTGCCTCCTTGCGAGAGGATTAACTACTTCCAGGGCAGTTTTGAGAGCTTCTGCATGTATGGCTTGAAGAGCTGACATTTCTCCTCTGAGGGTGAGAAGCTTCTTCTGTTCTGCTTTAGAAGCCTCTGCCTCCCTTTGGAGAGTGTTAACCTCTTCCTGGGAGGTTTTAAAGGGCTTCTGCATGTGCAGTTTTAAGAGCTGCTAATTCCTTATGGAGAACAACGACCTCCTTGTGGTCAGTTTTAAAAACCTCTATCTCCCTTTGGAGAGAGTCAGCCTCCTCCAGGGAGGTATTTAGGGCTTCTGCAGGTGTGGTTTTAAGAGTTGCCATTTATCCCTAGAGGGCAATTACCTCCTCCTGTGCGGCTAATACTGCAGCGCCCAGCACTGCACAAATGATCAGTTTACTTTTGCCAATTTTGAATTTTGCTTGTGATTGTAATAGTGTCATCCGTTCTACCAGTGCAGGGAGGTTTGACCAATTTTCTCGGGCCCATTGTTTTCCCTGAGGGGATGGTTTGGAATTTTTAAAAATTCCTCTAATGAAGGGAAGCTATCCATGCTGTTCACTTGCACAAGGAACACACACAACAGTCTGCAGGAACGGTTTCATAGTCTGGAAGGGCCACATACTCTGCCCTTTTTACAGTTCTGCACAACTGTTAGAACCCCAGCACAGACATTTACTCAGGGAGAGCTTACACACACACACACACACCAAGGAAAACAGAAACACAGTGTTTTTATCCCTTACATTTACACTAGACCATTAACTCGAGGCTGGTGAACAGCTTGCAGAAGATCAGGCAAAACCCCCCTTGCTTTCTAAACTTCTTCACTCTCATGAGGAGCCTAGGTGCAGCTGGGTCAAGCTTTCACTCCCTTACTGCAAGTTGCTTAGCAGCTGCACCCCTTTGTTTGCAGGCTCCTGTCTGTGACACCAAAATGTTATGGTTCAAAGTAACATTAAAATTTCTTTTTTTTTTTTTTTTTGTATCAGCGAGAACAAAGTCCAACCACCAAGGGTCAGGTGCAAGCATGAAGTTTTATTTGACAATTAACGCAAGCAAAATGATAGAACCTTGTGAAGGTATGGCAAATATGTTGCCAGGCAAAAGAGGGAGAGAGAGAGAGATAGAAAGAAAGAGATGGGAGATAAAAGAGTAAGAAAGTGGGAAAGAAAGAAAAGAATGAGAGAGAAAGTCACCACCAGGGGTCCAACTGTCCAGCAACTTTCTTGTTCAAGATGTCATTCTAAACCTGGATGGGGCCTTATCAAGATGGTGGTGGGTCATTCAGGATGACTATGACAAAATATGGGGACCTCAGTCTTGCTTATATGCCTCCAAATTCCCATAATTCCAACGCTTCTCCTTTGTTCCTCAAGGAGAGGGGAAACTCCTCCCTGGGAGAAGAGCTTTCATTAGCATAAGTCAGTCAGTCAGTTGCAGAAGGAGACCAGGTGTCCAATTCAATTCAGACTGGCCCATCCGAGAGAACCTCCACCCATCTTATGAGTCAAGGTGTCTCTATTGACAGAGCCATCAAAGACAGGCCCTCAGGAAGGGGGGGGTCTCCACCTGCTTATCACTCCTTATCTCCTTTGAGGTGCCAGTAGCTAGCTCCACACCAGCCACCTTTATTCACTTTAAAATTTTCTTTTGAGGACTGGAACCTCACAGGCACCAGTCCTTCCAACTTTATTCACTTTAAAATTGTCTTTTGAGGCAAAGAAAATTCCCCGACTGGAATCTCACAATACCAATATAAATTAACTTCCTGGCATGTTTTAGCTATTTGCTGTTTTATTATATGATTCATCTTTTCTACTTTTCCACTGGCTTGTGGCCTGTAAGGCATGTGTAATTGCCAACCAATATTTAATTAACATTTTCCTGACCTGTTGCACTACTTGGGCGCAAAAAGGGGTTCCTCTATCTGAGGAAATAACCATAGGCACTCAAAACTGACGTTTTATCTCATTTAATAAAACCTTAGTTAATTCCCTTGTGTCACGGTTTAACACTGGCCCGGCAATTAAACCGAGTAACAGACGCTCTCTATTAATCTCTCTCTCCTCCCTTATAAGAAAGGAGAGAGAATAAGGGAGAGAGACTTATGGGTTGGAAACTAAACTACACAACTTTAATGAAACAGGAATGATAAATAGGAAAAAATTAATAAATATATACAAATATACAAGAAAATGGATACCACATTCCTCCCCCCTTTCCCCCAATAGCTCTCACGTCACCACCGAGGCTGCAGGGCAGCTCTGGGAAAGTCCAGGCTGGACTCCTGGAGTCAGCAGCAGTCGGGAACTGGAGGCAGGAACACACAGATAAGGGCTGGCACGGATCAGGAGCACAGGCAGACGAATGGACGGGATCCTTCCAGGGTGCTGGGGTGAAGGAATGGGAAGCAGGAAAAGGCAGGAAGGGCAGGCAGCTGGAAGCTGGAAGCAGGAAATCTGGCTTGGCCCTCGTGATCCCTCAAATTTATACTGAGGATGACGTATATGGGATGGAATACTCTGTTTGGTCAATTCTGGCATCTATCTTGTCTGTTCCTCCCCAAAGGAGGGATGCAGGTGGGACCTCTTTATGTTTTCTTCAGAGCTGAGCAGTGTCCTTGGCTCTGCACACCAGTCTCTAGCAGTAACTATAAACATCAAGTGTTATCAGTCCTAGAAACACACACTGTCTGAGAAACTTGCTGTTAATTTCAGCAAGTGCAACTACTTACAAGAGACTTAGCTAAAAGGAAAAGTACAAGACAGAAAATCACCTCTATCCTGGCCCAAACCAGGACACCTTGCTTTGTTTGTTCTACAAGGGAATGCTTCTGCCCATCTGGAGGTGTCTCTAAGTACCAACAAATATCTGTACCCCCCTTTTCTTGGGAGTTCAGAGAAATCAAATTTGCAATGATCTCCTGGCATGTTTCCCTTTTCAGTGGTCCCTAATTGCACTTGATTACCTGAATTAGGATTGTTTTTCAGACATATTTCATACTGCTGGGTCATTTGCCGAACTATTGTATACAAGTTTTTCCCTACTAATTTCTGATTCAAGGATTTATATGAAGACTTTGCTCCCCAATGGCTCAATGTAAATTTCCAGGCCTCCTGGATATTCAGTATTACAGCTGCCACAGCTCTCTTGTAGGGTCCTAACCGTTGAGCCTGGACCCCTAGAGCAATACCTTGCCTTTCATGAGAGAATAACGAGAAGGGTTTGGTAACATCAGGCAGACCTAGGGCTGGGGCTCTTATAAGTTCCTTCTTGAGGGTTTCAAAGGCGTTCTGGGCCTCTTTAGGTTACAATAATGGAGTGCTGTTGGTTTTCAAAAATTCATATAAAGGTTTTACTATGACTCCATAATTATAAATCCTCATTTGGCATCAACCTGTCATTCCCACAAAAGTTCTTTATTCCTTTACCATCTGTGGAAGAGGGGTTTTGCAGGTGGCTTCATTTTGTTCATTACCCAGTTCTCATTGTTCCCCAGACAGCTCATACCCAAGGTACATCACCTGCTGTTGTACCATCTGGGCTTTCTGTTGAGAGACTCGATAAACATTTAGTCCTAGGAAATTCAATAAGCAAACAGTCCATTGGATGCAATCACACTTTTTTTCAGTTGCTATTAGTAAATCATCCACATATAGTAGAAGTGCTCCATCCCCAGGTGCGGGAGCGGCAAAGAAAATGCGTGCAACCAATATGGTTGATAAATGAACTTCTGGTTTATTGTGCACCAACTTTCGCTTATATAGTGCTTCCGTGACCACACCCCAGCCACCAACATAACTTTTTATTGGACACCCGGTGTGTTTACCTGTAGCACAGCGAATCCCTGGTGCAGGTAGCACCGGAGTATGGGCCGATCTAATTGGCCTCCCAAACATGGGGTTGGGCATAGCAAAGGGGTCGTACCTCCTATCTCTTCGAGAATATTCAGGAATATTCTCCAACATTCTCCAAACCTCTCTAACATTCCACAACATATCCCCCCTTTTCTTTTTGCACAAGCCCATGTTTGGTTTAAATTTTTGCAGTGCTAATTTTCAAACAAATACAGTGCAAATAACAAAAACGTGCAAAACTTAAGGATACATTCAATAATATAGTGCCCTTTTAAAACAATCTAGAAACTACTCAAACCACTCAATTAATGAATCAAACAGGTTGATACATTCGATGTTGTAATGCCCTTTTGAAATAATCTAAAAACTATTCAAACCACTCAATTAATGAATCAAACAAATTGGTTAACAAGTTATCAACCAGATTTCATTGTCTTAATCAAGTAAGAATCGACTTCGCATTAATAACATGTCTCTGTTTCATACAATCATCCATACTCACACACTCTTTAACGGAGCTCTGTTCAATATTAGGAAGGTCTGGCGTCCACTAGTGCAGAGAGCCAAAAGAAGGATAGGAGAGACTTATCCGACGAAATGTTGTCGGGGGGCCCCTATAAGCGTCTCCAGGTCCCACCGGCTCATAGCATAACGGAGTCCTAGGACCTTCATAGTTGCCGAATTGTGTTAAATTTAAGATTGCAACATTCAATTACTACATTCATAACGGGCGAAGTCTGTTTTTTTTTTTATTTATTTATTTATTTATTTATTTTTATTTTAAAAAGCAATATGTATTAATTTTACTATGTGCTATGTCCTTTTTCTTTTCTCTTTTTCTTTTTCTCTTTTTCTTTTCTCTCTCTTTTTTTTTTTTTTTTTTTTTTTTTTTTTTTTGTGATCTCATAACTTCTTAATATACTTTATATGTAACTATTCACAACCTTTTAGTACTTAATAGAGGTCCATGTCCTTGTACCTCAAACCATTCTTCAACAAAACCTTTATCTTTTTCATAATATTAACAGCTTTGGCAAATAACTTATCAAGTATCGCTAACATACAACTAAGACACATTACAATTATCAATATAATACAAAGTACAAGTAAACCAATCTTACATAAACCTTGAGGCCATCTGGTGAGGCCAAACCAATTGACTAATTCATCTATACCGAAAAATACTACATCTTGCTTAATATTTTGAGTATGTTCTACTAACTGTTGTATCTACTTATGTATCGATTTAGAGTGATCACTCAAGTTCATATCACACATACCATCAAAATCTTCATAACCATGGCCATGAGCTAAAAACAAAAAATCAATAGCAGCTCTATTTTCTAATACTGCATGTTGTACAGAAGATAAATCATCAGCTAATTCAGATAATACCTTGCTGGTATCACTAGCATACTTTACCACCCAACAACTCAACTTCTTCAGGTTCCGATGTGCACGAGCGGCAGCTGCTCCCGGCAAAAAATAGAAATAACAATCACCTGCCATTTGGACCAAAGGTTAACATCATCATCACATCCGTGCGCTAGTATTTGGGCCAGGCCTCGCTTCCACCGCACACGATGGGTACTGTTCGGGTGTGCGTGAGGCATAGCTAAGCTCAGTTGAACAATGGTGCAAGGCCCTCCAACGGGACGGGATGGTATACCTAACCATGCCCAATCTCCGCAAATTAAAAAGTACCCTGATGGTAATTTCCTAGGAAGCTGTGTCCCAGGCGATGGGTTAGTAGCACCACGGAGGGTGTAGTTGCACCACTGGCTGAAATTGCCCATTGGGAAAACATTGGTAGTAACGCATTGTCTCCCTATGACTTCTGTGCAATCAGTGGACAAGCTACTCATCCAGAGACAATAAGTGGCATTTAGAGAGTCTATAAGGCTTATTTCTTGGGGATAGGGCCCAGCGGGCAGACGACTAACCCAAGTGTCGTAGTCACTTAAGCACGCAACTAGACTGGCCTTGGTGGAACATAGACTCTCGGTGTGAAATTGCACTTGTGTGTGGTTCATTGCTGCTTGAAACATTGGCCACGTCTCTTCAGAGGCTGGTACACCAACTAAATATGTAAAGGCGATTGGGTGGTTTTTTTTTTTGTTGTTTTTTTTTTTTAGTTGTTGTTGTTGATCGCTAAACTGGCACAAAAGGAAGTGGTGTTAAGCTGACGTGCAAGGGTAACCCAGACATTCTGTCAAGGGTCAAAGTTCAGGAAGGCAAAACAATCAAAGTTTAAAATGACAATGAAACCTATGATGAAGTCGACACGGCAGTTTCTATCTTTGAACATGTTGAGCACTTAATACGGCTGTCTCTGCTCTTGAGCTTATGCTTTCAAATTTGGCGGAGCAGATGCTGGCTGAGTCCGCTTGCTGGGAACCTACAAGGTACCTGTAAGGGTGGAAACAGACGTGACTTTTGCCTAAATATTTAACCTCTGCTGGTCCTTGCCATATACCCGTGGTGGGGTCTCTGTAGGTCACATACAGTGGGGCTTTTGAAGGGTCAGCTTGTTGGGCTATCTTTTGGTCCCCGAATATACACAGATAATTCAAGACAAGTAGAGTCTTTGAATAATCGCTCCTGTGGGTCTTGTAAATCTGTGAATTTCATCAGGTAGTCTTTTAATGTTTGATTTGCCCTCTCTACTATGGCTTGACCTGTTGGCGAGTGGGGAATGCCTGTAATGTGCCTGATTCCCCACTTTTGAAAAATCGAGCTAACTTGTCACTAGTATTTGCCGGTTCATTATCAGTCTTTATCTGCTCTGACACACCCATGACGGCAAAACAAAGGATGAGATGTCGCATCACTTGCAACGCTTTCTCACCAGACTGAGCTGTAGCCCAGATAAAATGACTATAAGTATCAATAGTAACATGAACATGTTTAAACCTTCCAGATTCTCGTACATGAGTGACATCCACTTGCCATCTTTCATTTGGACCAAGATCTCGGGGATTAACTCTGAGGCCGAGACCAAGTCCCTTTTGGTTACACTGTGGGCAGGCTTTTACAATGCCTCTGGCCTCATCCATGGAAATCTGGAAGTGACGATGGAGTCCTCTGGCATTCTGGTGGAAGGTAGCATGCGCATTCCTTGCCTTAGTAAATTCGTCCATGGCTACGGATAGCGAAACCAATCTGTCTGTTCGGGCATTGCCTTCTCCTAGGCTGTCAGACCATTGGCGACTCCGAATATGAATGATAGCATAAGGTTGATCTCTCTGTTGGATGACAGTCTGCAGCTGACGAAATAAGTCATTTAATCGCCAGTTTGCGACGTCTTTGAGATATGCGTCCTCAATTCGCTGTACAACTCCCACAGCATAAAGGGAATCTAAGACAACATTAAGACGCACATTCAGCCAACGTGAAAAGGCGTAAACAATGGCTGCCAACTCTAGAGTCTGTAGGGTATCGTCCTCTTGTGAGGACAGGAGTTCATGGCACCATTGCTCTTTATCTTGCCAAGTCACTGCGGCTGGTTGTGAACGTTTTCCTGCATCGGTAAAAACCGTTAGTGCATTTTGAAGGGGTTCCTCAAATCGTTTTGGAAAAGGAATCCATTCATGCAGGGACATCCACTTTAACACAGTAGATCGCAACGGGGAGAGATCAATGGCTTGCGGTGCTTCTAGGAGACTTGACTGTAGGGCTGGAGAGTGCTGCAAATACCAGTCCAACTCTCCTTGCTTCATTGGAAGATAAATTGTGCTAGGTTCATCTCCAGTAATTTGTATAATACGGGTTCGGCCTTTACAAATTAGAAGGGCCAATACCTCAATCTTTGTTTGGATTGTAGTTTTTGGCTGTAGTGGTCCGAAGATCCATTCTAAGACACGGATATCAGCAGACCTAGTCTCCCCCTTTTTCTTTTTGGACTGCGTGAGAGCTCCGAGTAAATGTTGTTTACCCGTAAGGATGGTTAAGTCTATGGGTAAGTTTACATCATGGCGATCCACGGAGCACTGAGGTATTGTCAGGCCAATTTCAGTTATGGCCTGTTGTTGAGCTGCCGAAAGAGTAACAGGGGAGGCAGGATCGATGCCTTTAAGAAGTGGTCGTAACGGTTCTAGATGATCGTTTGTTATACCGATCACAGGGCGCAACCATTGAACATCACCTAGGAATCGTTGTACATCATGTAAGGTATTGAGTCAAATAGAGAGCAGCTCTTTGAGGTCTAACTTGTGACTCAGTAATATGGCATCCTAGGTACTTCCATGGTGGCGTACGTTGTATCTTTTCAGGTGCTAATTGGAGTCCCTGGTGACTTAGCTGTTGTGCTAAAAAATGCTCTTGCTGCTCCGTAAATGGGTCTTGTTGTGCTATTAGGATGTCATCCATGTAATGATAAATTAAGGCATCTGGCCATGCTTGCCGTACTGGCAATAATGCTGCATCTACAAACGATTGACACAAAGTTGCCCTGTGGGAGCACTGCGCACTCAAATTGTGAAGCAGGGGCTTCTCTGTTAAGGGCTGGGAGTGTAAATGCAAATTGCTTTGTGTCTTGTGGGTGTATGTGTATGATGAAGAAGCAGTCTTTTAGGTCTACTATAAGTAGATGCCAACGCTCTGGAAGCAACGCGGGGTTAGGCGTTCCGGGCTGAAAAGCTCCCATTGCTTCCATGTGGGAATTAACTGCACGTAAATCATGTAGTAAACGGTACCTGTCAGACTTCTTTTTAAATACGAAGACTGAAGTATTCCAAGGGCTAGTTGATGGTTGCATGTGCCCTTGCTCTAGCTGTTCTTGTACTAAGATGTGTGCTTGTCTGAGGCTTTCTCGCTTCAGCGGCCACTGCTCGATCCATATTGGCTGTGATGATAACCATGTCAACGGGATCGGGAAAGCCCAAGGAGTGACTGCCAATAAAAATGGTCTCTTGTGATCAGGCGTGCTCCGATCTGACTTAGTACGTCTCGGCCAACAGGGGCCTGTACGTTTGTGGGCATGATGGTGATGAATCGAAGAAACGGCTGCTGCATCAGTTAATTGTTGTGTCAGGACTAGCTGGGCAATTCGAGTTCCTTTTAGAATTACCATAGGTGGTGTCCAAGTCATAGCTACAATACAAATTTTTCTAGTATAGTCACTGTCTATTACTCCTGGCAAGACAAACAAACTCTTAAGTCCAGCAGACGACTGTCCTAATAAAAGGGGTCCACATGTTTTTTCTTGATATTTCACTGGATCGGTGATACCCGTAGGGATCTTTTGGGGCTTGATGTCACTGCGAGTCACATCTACTGCGGTTGCCAGGTCCAGCCCGAGGCTTCCACTGGTTGCTGCTTGGAGGGAGGCGGGTGGCTGGAGTTGTTGTTGAAGGGAAGTGGAAATTGGCTGGCTGTCGAAGGGAGGTAGGGATGGCTGGTTGCTGAAAGGAAGTGCGGGTGGATGATTGCTGGAGGTAGGTGGGGGTAGCTGATTGTTGGAAGGGAGTGGAAGTGGCTGGTTGCTGGAGGGAGGAGGGAGAGGGGAGGGAGGAGGAGGGGTGCTGCGGGCCGGGAACGTCCCCGTCGGATGACGTACGGCGTAGGGGTGGGGCCGAAGGCAGGGCCCAATGGAGGTCGGGACCAGCCCTGGAGCCACCCTCGCCGGATGACGCGGGACATAGGGTTTCCGGACTCTGATTCAGTCCGCTTCTGGCTCTGCAAGTGGTCAGTTCCGTCCCATCCACACATCCCGAGCCACATGGCTCAAGATGGCCGGCACAGGCCACATCAGAGGGAGGGGGGGGGGGGGGGGGGGGGGGCAGCGGGTTGCGTCGGAACTTCACTGGAAATTTTGAGCAAGCTGTACAACTATTTCGTCTCCCGTTGGGGGACAGGGATCGTAATCAACTCCTAATTGATGCAAATCTGGTATCGGCTGCCTTTTTAAGGTTGCCGAAACTACAGCGGCGATTTTCTTCTCTGTCTGATAACGGTGCAAGCAAGTAATCATTGTATGCCACGGTTTCATTAACTTACGAGCTGTCTTATCCTCTTCTATTACCTTATACTGCAAAATATCTCCTAAGCTTTTCTATTCTTTCTCATCAAATAAGTTAGCAGGGTCAGTAAAAAACTGATATGTGCGGCCGTATGCTACAAGCGCCGCCGGATCTTTTCTAAAATCCACATCTTTTATGGCACGTTTCTGTAAGAAACTAATAAAAAAGGTCTAGAATAAAATAGAAATATAGAAAGTCTAGGGCTACTTTGTTCTCTATTTTCTGCGCGCTTGACTATCCCTTTATTATTTTGGTGCAGCCTTAATCCGAGCCTTTTATGGGCTTTTTGTGCGAGCCTTTTGTGGGCTTTTTACAACTTTTTATAACTAAGAACCGGTAGCCCTTCCCCAGCAGCAAACGAGCTCGTTCATTTTTCTTTCAGTTGCGAATCACCTCTCTACGCCTGCGTCGAGAGGAATTTATTGCCATCCGAAACGTTGCTTTTTCGGTGCTTTCTTGGAGCCCCGTTCCCATCCAAGTTTTTTGGTTTCAGCGGTTTTACCTGCCGAGCTGTGATTGGTGCTATCGATGGTTCGGTCCTCCACCAGGCGTCCCTAGTGAAGATCGGTCTTCCGCAGGATTTGCCTGTTGATTTCGAAACTTTTCAGACTTTTTCAAGGCTCTTCAGACTTTCTGATTGTTCAGGGCCTGTAGCACGGTTCGGGCACCAGTTGCGGGAGCGGCAAAGAAAATGCGTGCAACCAATATGGTTGATAAATGAACTTCTGGTTTATTGTGCACCAACTTTCGCTTATATAGTGCTTCCGTGACCACACCCCAGCCACCAACATAACTTTTTATTGGACACCCGGTGTGTTTACCTGTAGCACAGCGAATCCCTGGTGCAGGTAGCACCGGAGTATGGGCCGATCTAATTGGCCTCCCAAACATGGGGTTGGGCATAGCAAAGGGGTCGTACCTCCTATATCTTCGAGAATATTCAGGAATATTCTCCAACATTCTCCAAACCTCTCTAATATTCCACAACACCCAGGAGGAAATCCCACGTTTCAAGTTCCCGGGCTAGCAGGCTTCCAAAAATTGTTGGGCTGTTTTTAAACCTTTGGGGCAACACTGTCCAAATAAGTTGGGGTTTTATACCAGTGGTAGAATTTTCCCACACAAAGGCAAATAACCTCTGACTTCTTTGGACAAAGGTAGACAGAAGAATGCATCTTTTAAGTTCAATACAGTGAACCATACCCAATTATTCTTAAGTTTTGTAAGTAGAGTATGAGGGTTAGATACCACAGGGTACAGATCCTTAACAATTTCATTTATTCTCCTCAAATCCTGCACTACCGTTTAAGTTCCATCTGGCTTTTTCACAGGCAATACTGGGGTGTTATATTCTGATTCACATTCTATTAATATTCCAAACTGCTTTCCCAATTTGAATTTGAAAGGTTTAAAAAAATATATATGCCTTTTCCAGTTGTCCAGTAACCCCTGTCACATTTACAGCATCTCTACTTACAAGTATTAGTTCTTGACTCAAAAGAGAGGAAGGAGTTCCTGCATCTATCCTACCAGCAAGTTGCATACAGATTAAACCCTAATCAGTCCACATTCGATAAGTGTCACACATACTCTTATGAAAGATTGAAGGCTTCAGTTTCTGAAGCTTCCTCTGCTCTAAAAACAAAGATAGAAGCTGCTGTTTCCCTCCATCAGAGGAGGGGGCCAGAGTTGTGTACTTCCTCATAGTACTCCTAAATTGCTCCAAGAGTTCGGCAGGGGTTTCACTTGGTCCCTGCTTTATCGCATATATAGCAGACCAATTTACAACTCTGGGGGTTGCATTTTCTAAGCTTAAGATTAACTGATGGTATCGTCTGAGTCTGTCCAAATCCCTCCCAGAGTTAGGATCCCAGTCTGGGTTCTCCTTAGGCATAACCAGGTTAATATCATTTCATGCATATTTCTGTTCTCCTTCTTAAACTTTCTCCAAAATTATTCACTTTTCCTCAGTAGTGATGAGGGTCTCTACAAGTGCCTGGATATCCCCCGCAGTGGGGTTATGGGTCACCATGATTGTTTTGAATAGCCTGTACATCCCCTTTGGATTAGTCCAATAAGATCCCACAGACTGTTTCCAGTTTAACAGGTCTGACACTGTAAAAGGGACTGATATAAACACTTTGAAAATATGAAATATGTCTCTCAAATCAGTAATTTTTCTGCTCTTTTAAAAATATACCAAACATATTCTCAATTAAAAGATTTTTACCCCAAACTTAACTAGTTTCTGTTTTGTATCATGCTTGACAGGCAACTAAAGATAAGACTGCTTATCAGGTCACCTCCTGGTACACGGTCCAGACAAAGATAATAAATTTAGCAAGGTAACAAGGACTGAAAGATAATAATAAATGAGGAGTTCCTGGGATGGCAAAATCTATGTGTCATCTTTAGCAAGTCTGGGTGCCAGTGATTTATGAAAAGACAGAACCCTTTTTGCTTCAAAATTCAAAAACTTTTTCACAGTTTGTGCACTTCAGATCATGCATCAGATAACATTCATTCCTGGGATGAAAGGAGTAGCATGCATACACTTTTGGTAATTTCACACAGCTTACGCTTCGTATTTCTGGCCTTTCAGGTGGGTAGTGATGATGTAAGAATGAGAGACGCACAATCAATTAAAAGAGATTTCAGGGCCTTGGGGCAACTGGTGAAGGGATCGGGAGCTCAAGTTGTGTTCTCCTCCATCCCTCTGACATCAGCGATGAATAAGTGAATACGTAGGAAAAAACAACAGGTCAATTCATGACTCCAGGACTGGTGTTGTCAATGGGGCTTTGAGTTCTATGATCATGACTTGGTATACGAGGCACCAGAGCTATAAGCAAATCATGGGATGCATTTGTCCCAGAGGGGGAAAAGGATTCTGGAGCAGGAGCTGGCAGGGCTCTCTGATAGGGCTTTAAACTAGATTTGAAGGGGGGGAAAGGGTTAATAATCTCATGCTTGCTTGTAACAAAAAGTGGGGCAGCACACCAGGGGCAGAGGGATGGAGTGCTAGTAAGGGCTCAACTTGTTGCCCTGAGGCAAGCCAGAGAGGATGTACCAAGACACCCCAAAGGAATCAAGGGGGATTCACCTAAGAGGGTGATACAGCCAGCCCAGCTGAAGTGCCTCTATGCAAATGCTTGCAGCTTGGGCAACAAACAGGATGAATTAAGGGCCACTGTGCTGCTGGAAAGCTATGACATAGTGGCTGTTACTGAAATTTGGTGGAATGATTCCCATGACTGGAATGTAGGGATAGATGGGTTCAAGCTCTTTAGGAAGGACAGGCAGGGTAGGAGGGGAGGAGGTGCTGCTCTCTACATCAGTGACCAACTGGAATCGATGGAGCTCCACCTGGGGAAGGATGACAAACCAATTGAGTGCATATGGGTTAAGATTAAAGGGAAGAAGGGAGAAGGCGATGTTACAGTAGGGGTCTGCTGTAGGCCACCTGACCAGCAGAACCAAGCAGATGTGGCCCTCTATAGGCAGACAGAAGAGGCTTTTCCTTCACAGGCCCTGGTCCTTGTGGGTGATTTCAGCCACTCTGACATCTGCTGGAGGGCCAACACAGCAAGGCATCAGCAATCCGGGATGTTCCTGGAATGCATAGATGATAACTTCCTCCTCCAAATGCTAGAGGAACCAACAAGAAAAGGTGCTATGCTGGACCTTGTTCTCACCAACAGAGAAGGGCTGGTGACCAACATGAGGCTCAGGGACAACCTTGGCTGCAGTGATCACGAAGCACTTGAATTTCAGATCCTCAGGACATCTAGGAAGATGTATTCCAAGGCTACAACCCTGAACTTTATGTGTACAGACTTTAATCACCTCAGGGATCTGCTGGCCAAAGTACAGTGGGAAAAAGTCCTAGAGGGGAATACCTGCAGGTTTGTATAGTTCCTCTGTAGCTAGAAGTTGTCATCTTCTATATGATGTGGATAAACTCTTTCATCAAAATGTGGGTAAAGCTATCCTGCCATTCTGGTGCTTCTAAGAAGCCCTTGAAAAAGTAGGTAGTAGACATTTTGGAGGTCCAGAAATGTCTTAAAACTTGCAGTGAACTAGGGCAAGGAGAAGAACCAGTGGTGAGGGGAGGGACAGGAAATTCATTAAAATAGGAACTTCTTAAACTGGTTTTACCGTTTCCTGGAGCTGCTGCTCTTATTCAGTTAATGTGGTCCCCTGAAAATAAGGAATAATTTTAATCCAAATTCAAACAGCCTATCATATATGGGGGGTGTGTAAGGAAGCTGTCTGAGCAGCAAGAGAGCTGTTTAGAAAAGCAAAAGCTCAGTTAGAATTACATCTATCCAGGGACATCAAGGGGAACAGCAAAAATGTCTACAGGTATATTAACAGCAAAAGGAAGACTAGGGAAAGTGTGGGCCCCCTCAGAAAGGAAAAAGGATAACTAGTGACAAGTGATATGGAGAAGGCTGGGGTTCTCAATGTCCTCTTTACCTCAGTCTTCACTGGCAAGAGCTCCAGCCACACTCCTGAAGTCACAGAAAACAACGGCAAGGGTTGGAACGAAGAACTGCCAAATGTAAGTGAATATCAGGTTTGTGACCATCTGAAGAACCTGTAAGTGTACTAGTCCATGGGACCCAACGGGATACACCTACGGGTACAGAGGGAACTGGCAGATGTGGTTGCTAAACCCCTGTCTATTATATTCCAAAAGTCATGGCAGTCTGGTAAAGTCCCCACTGACTGGAAAAGGAGAAACATAACTCCCATTTTCAAAAGGGGAAAGAAGGAGGATCCGGGGAATTATAGGCCAGTCAGTCTCACCTTTGTGCCTGGTAAGATCATGGAGCAGATCCACCTGGAGGCACTGCTGAAGCAGAAGAATAATGAAGAGGTGATTTCATATAATCAACAAGGCTTCACCAAGGGCAAATAGTGCCTGACAGATCTTGTGGCCTTCTATGAAAAGGTCACAACATCAATAGACAAGGGAAGAGCAACAAACATCTTTTACCTGGACCTGAGCAAGGCCTTCAACACTGTCCCACACAACATCCTGGTCTCCATGCTGGTAAAATATGGGTTTGATGGATGGACCACTCGGTGGATAAAGAACTGGCTTGATGGCCACACCCAAAGAGTGGCTGTCAATGGGTCCATGTACAAGTGGAGGCCAGTGACAAGTGGAGACCCTCAAGGATCAGCGTTGGGACCGGTCTTGCTTAACAACTTTGTTGGTGACATGGACGGTGGCATTGAGTGCACCCTCAGCAAGTTCCCTGTTGACACCAAGCTGTGTGGTGCGGCTGACACACTGGAGGGAAGAGATGCCATCCAGTGGGACCTTGACAGGCTGGAGAGGTGGGTCCCTTCCAACCTCATGAAGATCAACAAGACCAAGTGCAAGATCCTGCATCTGAGTCGAGGCAATCCCAAGCACTGATATTGGCAGGACAGTGCCTGGCTTGACAGCAGCCTTGAGTAAAAAGACTTGGGGGTGCAGGTGGATGAGAAGTTATAGAAGTTACACCCCCCCCTCCAACTGGAGGGAACAGTTTGCCACCTGCTGAGCCACTTGGATCCTCACAAGTCTATGGGACCAGACAGGATTGACCCCAGGGTGATGAGGGAGCTGGGGAAGAGCTTGCCAAGCTGCTCTCCATCATTTACCAACAGTCCTGGCTCACTGGGGAGGTCCCAGATAATTGGAAGTTGGTGAATGTCACACCAATCCACAAAAAGGACTGGAAGGAGGACCCAGGAAACTCCAGGCCTGTCAGCCTGACCTCAGTGCCTGGCAAGGTTATGGAGCAGATCATCCTGGGGGCAATCACACAGCACCTACAGGATAGACAGGGGATCAGACCCAGCCAGCACGGGTTTAGGAAGGGCAGGTCCTGTCTGACCGACCTGATCTCCTTTTATGATCAGGTGACCCGCATGGTGGATGAGGGGAAGGCTGTGGATGTGGTCTACCTGGACTTCAGCAAGGCCTTTGACATTGTCTCCCACAGCATTCTCCTGAAAAAGCTGTCAGCCCATGGCTCAGATAGGGGCACTCTGTGCTGGGTTAGGAACTGGCTGGAGGGCCGAGCCCAGAGAGTGGTGGTGAATGGTGCTGCATCCAGTTGGTGGCTGGTCACTAGTGGTGTCCCCCAGGGATCACTGCTGGGCCCAGTTCTGTTTAATAACTTCACTGATGATTTAGATGAGGGGATTGAGTCCACCATTAGCAAATTTGCAATGTCACCAAGTTGGGGGGGAGTGTGGATCAGCTGGAAGGCAGGAGGGCTCTGCAAAGGGACCTGGACAGACTGGAGAGTTGAGCCAATTCCAATGGGATGAGGTTCAACACGGCCAAGTGCCGGGTCCTGCACTTTGGCCACAACAACCCCATGGGGAGCTCCAGACTGGGGACAGAGTGGCTGGAGAGCAGCCAGGCAGAAAGGGACCTGGGAGTCTGGATTGACGGGAAGCTGAACATGAGCCAGCAGTGTGCCCAGGTGGCCAAGAAGGCTAATGGCATCCTGGCCTGTATCCAGAACAGTGTGGCCAGCAGGTCCAGGGAAGTGATTCTTCCCCTGTACTCAGCGCTGGTGAGGCCACACCTCGAGTACTGTGTCCAGTTCTGGGCCCCTCAGTTGAGGAAGGAGATTGAGGTGCTGGAGCAGGTCCAGACAAGGGCAACGAGGCTGTGAAGGGACTCGAGCGCTAGTCCTGGTGAGGCTGAGGGAGCTGGGGCTGTTCAGCCTGGAGAAGAGGAGGCTCAGGGGAGACCTCACCACTCTCTACAACTACCTGAAAGGAGGTTGTAGCCGGGGTGGGGGGGGTCAGTCTCTTCTCCCAGGCATCTATCAGTAAGACGAGGGCATGGGCTTAAGCTCTGCCAGGGGAGGTTTAGGTTAGATATTAGGAAGAAATTCTTTACAGAGAGGGTGATCAGGCATTGGAATGGGCTGCCCAGGGATGTGGTAAATTCTGTGTCCCTGGAGATTTTTAAGAAGAGACTGATGTGGCACTCAGTGCCCTGGTCTGGGAACCATGGTTGTAGTGGATCAAGGGTTAGACTTGATGATCTCAGGGGTTCTTTGTTGCGTGGAATGTGTCTCGCCGTGGGTGCGAGCTCGGTTCGTGAGCAGAGTCAGTCGAGCTAGTATCGGTTTGGCTAGTATCAGGGAGCTAACTTTTATCCGTCCGGCTCTGGAATCCTCTCCGGAAACCACCCCCTACCTAACCTGGGCATGCGCCTCAGGGCCAGTCCCAGCTGGCACAGGCGGGGCGTGCACCTGCCGCCTACATTTCCCCCCTTTATTTTTTTTTTTTTTTTTTTAGGTCTTTATCGGGGAAAAGATGACAAATACGCAAAGATCTTAGTTGCGAGGTGCCTCGTCGTTCAGGGCCGGTGGTGCTGGTCTGCCGGGAGAGGTTGGTGAAGACGACGAAGCCGCAGAAGCTGAGGGTTAAAAGCATCATCTGCAAAGCCTGCAGGCTCCTGGGGGTGATCAACAGGATGATGGAGCTGGGCTTTTCCCAGCAGTGTATGGCAGGAGGACCAGAGACAAGGAGCAGGAGTAGAAACATAAAGAGCTTGGGGTTAAGGATTCCCTCGTACAGCCACTTTAGTTTAGGGGCTGCTTTTATCTTCGCAGCCTTCCGTGGGGCTGGGGGCGGTGTCGGGGGTAGCTCTCCGCGGCAGCCGGGGGTGCCGCCAGCCGCGGTTTCCGCCCCATCATTTTCCGGTGTTTTGACTTCCGGGCCGATATCCGATAGGAGTTCGGTCACGGTTTGGTGGGGCTTCCCGGACATGCCCTTTATGGCAGGCTTGCCCGTGGTCAGCCCCAGATACACTTGTTCGTTTTTTCCTTCCTCCGGGGATGGTGCCGACGGGGCTGCGCCCGGCGCCGTCCCGGGCTCCCCCCCCTCGGAGGGCGGCACCGGCGGGGCCGCGCGCGGGGCTGCGCTCGGCGCCGTCCCGGCCTCCCCCCCCTCAGGGGGCGGCGCCGACGGAGCTACACTCGGCGCCCTCCCGGGCTCCTCCCCCTCGAAGGGGGG
Organism: Heliangelus exortis; assembly: GCF_036169615.1. Lineage (NCBI taxonomy): Eukaryota > Metazoa > Chordata > Aves > Apodiformes > Trochilidae > Heliangelus > Heliangelus exortis. The sequence continues at coordinate 7,859,011 of NC_092453.1, read as the reverse complement.
TGCCGAGGGGGTTACTGTGGGCATTTCCTTCAGGGGAAATACCTCGGTCTTTCGTAATGGGGCCTCGGCGGTGACAATTGCCATTTCTACTTCGGCTATCAAGCAAGCTAATAGATTGCAAACGGTTCGCCAGGTGTTGTCCGCACCAATAATGTCGCCGTTGGTCTCCTTATAGTGGAAACTTGCCAGCAGGTTGTACACCTCCCCCCACAGGTCCCAGGCCGTTTCGGGACTCGGGTAGCAGAGGTTTTCCTGCGTTTCCGCCTGGGTTGTAATCTGATCGGCAACGGCGGTGCCGGTAGGTTTGCTTACATAGGAGCCCATCGTCGGATTTACTGATGACGGTGTCGAAGAGAAGAAAAAAGTTTCTCTTACCCGAATTTTTCGGGGTATCGGACGGTCTGTAGAGAAGGGTCACTTTCGGACGAAACGCTCGGGGAGACGGTTTAGGCCGAAATTTTTGCCCGCATTCTCCACCAGATGTTGCGTGGAATGAGTCTCGCCGTGGGTGCGAGCTCGGTTCGTGAGCAGAGTCAGTCGAGCTAGTATCGGTTTGGCTAGTATCAGGGAGCTAACTTTTATCCGTCCGGCTCTGGAATCCTCTCCGGAAACCACCCCCTACCTAACCCGGGCATGCGCCTCAGGGCCAGTCCCAGCTGGCACAGGCGGGGCGTGCACCTGCCGCCTACAGTTCTTTCCAACCTGTCTGATTGTATAATTCTGTGATCCATCAGTGTACACTTGCAGCCCAGAAAGCCAATTGTGTCCTTGGCTGCATCAAGAGAAGTGTGGCCAGCAGGTTGAGGGAGGTGATTCTCCCCCTCTACTCTGCTCTTGTGAGACCCCGCCTGGAGTACTGTGTCTAGTTCTGGAGCCCCTTTTAGAGGAGGGACATGGATGTGCTGGAGTGTGTCCAGAGAAGGGCCACGAGGATGATCAGAGGGCTGGAGCACCTCTCCTATGAAGACAGACTGAGAAAGTTGGGGTTATTCAGTCTGGAGAGGAAAAGGCTCTGAGGAGACCTTATTGTAGCCTTCCAGTATCTGAAGAGACTGTACAAGAAAGCTGTCGAGAGACTTTTTAGGATGTCAGGTAGTGATAGGACAAGGGAGAATGGATTCAAAGTAGAGGAGGGGAGATTTAGATTGGATATTAGGAAGAAGTTCTTCACCATGAGGGTTGTGAGACACTGGCACAGGTTGCCCAGAGAGGTGGTGGAAGCTCCATCCCTGTAAGTTTTTAAGGCCAGGCTGGACGGGGCTCTGAGCAAACTGATCTAGTGGGAGGTGTCCCTGCCCATGGCAAGGGGGTTGGAACTAGATGATCTTAAAGGTCCCTTCCAACCCTGAAAATCTTATGATTCTCTGGCCATTTTCCCTGCAGGAGAACAGAACCGCAGATCCAGACTCCGCACTTGCTTTGTGTCAATGATACGTCTCACACTTTCACAACTACAAATCAATCATTTTTCACAATACATGACAACAAAGTGCAATTCCACACTTAAAATAACAGTGGACCACTGTTACCAGAACAGACAACAACAAATGACAAATACAGATAACATCAAGATATCATATTGTGGTGGAAGTTTAACCCACAACCTCAAATGAATTCCCGTAGAACTTGTACTACCCACAATTCGCAAATGATCCCTTTTACACAATACTCCCAGCGCAGGTGCAATCCAAATGCTCATAAGCTATTACAGATAGAGGGGGACACCTCCCCATGTAGGATGCTTCCTACGCTTTACAGGAACCCCTTCCAATGACCGGTCCCAGTTCCAAATATAAAGATGATCAGATGGTCCAGATAGTCCTTGTCTGCTCCCACAGTGATCTGGATGAAGCAAGGAGTCCCTCTGGGAAATCCCAGGGATATCCTAGGGAGTACTGTTCTCAGTGGGTCCTGCAGTCGAGCAGAGATGGTCCCATCTGGGGTGCCAAAATGATGCTGCGAAAGGACGAATAAAGACTCAATATATACTCAACAGGCAGCCTATTGAGCAGGTATTCTTTATTGCAGTGCTGGGCACACAGGGGATCACTCCTCCTAATGTGCATGCCAGTAGCATTCTTTTACATAGCTTTTATGCAGATACAATATTCATGTTCATGACTTTTCAAGAAACTAACATTCACAACTTTTCTGAGAACTCATTAACCTACATTGCCACCCATTCCCACACACACATTACAGCCTCCCAATGGTCTCCAAGCCCTTGGGTGGTCGTTTCTTCATCATCTTCCTCTTCATCACCATGCCTTTTGGATGAGTTGCAACAGTTTTCTTCATTATCTGGCCTTCTGAAACTGCAGAACTAGTTCTACCCAGCTTTGCTGCTTCTGCCTTCTTTAGCAACCTTGAGGCTACCATGTTTTCTCAGTGATAGGTTTGCTATGGTAAACAGATTCCATTCTGTAATACCCACATACTCTATTATCTCTACCTATGTCAATTAACTAGTAAATTTCTATTATATTCCCTTAAACTACTGCTTCACTATCCCCCATTCAGACTCCCCAATACTCCTCAGTATCGCTGCCTTGCCATTTGTGATCTGAGTTGTAACAAGACAGATGAGTGACAAAAAATATCCATGAGCAGAGGATATGGGAGTTAAGTCCTCTACCAAAATTGCACCACCTGTGATTCCTGTCCAGTCTACTGTGAAAAAGACAAGTCTGCATGGCAGATCTGATCCCTAATGCAAGTTCCCAGAGCAGGAACTATTTGCTCCTTGAAGGAATAACCAGGAACACAGAAACAACAAAAAAAAACCAAACCAAAACAAAAAAGCAGTTTTCCAAGGTCTGACAGTCTTTTTTAAACTAGAGCCATCCAGCCAAAAACCAAGACTATATACCTTGTTAAATGTGAGTTCTTATTATGAGTCTGTTCTCAGAAGTTTATTTTTCCCTACTGAATGTTAAACTCGACTAAAATAAAAATTAAAAAAGCAGCCCTGGCTGTGAAAATCCAACTACTCTTGGCAAGAAACTGCTGCAGAAGCCACAAAACTGGACAAAGGAATCATATCATTAAGGTTGGAAAAGGCATCTAAGAGCATCAAGTCCAACCATCAACCCACCACCATGTCCCAAAGTGCCATGTCTACATGTTTTTTTAACACCTCCAGGGATGGTGACTCTAACACTTCCCTGGGCAACCTGTTCCAATGCTTGACCAGTAAAGAAATTTTTCCTAATATCCAATCTAAAACCTGCCCTGGCACAACTTGAGGCCATTTCCTCTTGTACTATCACTTGCTCCTTGGGATCAGAGACCAAACCCACCCCTGGCTCCAACCTCCTTTCAGGGAGGTGGAGAGAGTGAGGTTTCCATCACCATCCTCTTCTTCAAACAATCCCAAATCCCTCAGACGCTACTCATAAGACTTGTGCTCCAGACCCTTCCCCAAGTTCCGCTGCCCTTCTCTGGACATGCTCCAGCCCCTCAATGTCCTTCTTGTCCTGAGGGGCCCAGAACTGACCCCAGGATTCGAAATGTGTCCTCACCAGTGCCCAGCACAGGGGGAGAATCACTTCCCTTCTGCTGGCCACATCAGTGCTGATACAAGATAGGATGTTGGTGGCCTTCTTGGACACCTGGGCACACTGCTGGCTCATATTCAGCCAGCTGTCAACAAACACCCCCAGGTCCTTCTCTGCTGGGCATTTTCCAGGCACTCTGCCTCAAGCCTGGAGCATTGCCTGGGGTTCTTGTGACCCAAGTACAGGACCCAGCACTTGGCTTTGTTGAAGCTCATACTATTGGCCTCAGCCCATCAATCCAGCCTGTCCAGGTCCCTCTGCAGAGCCTTCCTACCCTTGAGCAGATCAACACTCCCACCCAACTTGGTGTTGTCTGCAAACTTACTGAGGATTGCGAAAAATAAGGGTTTAAAATTGTAGTTTATTGCTTTGTTGAGTGTATCTTTCAATTTAATAATGTTTGCTTAGGCTGTTTGTTGAGGTAGCATGTTGTATCCTGTTGTTTTGGGGTGTATGTTTAAGCGTACTTATAAGGAAGAAAAGTCAGAAAAATAGGAGGAGGGGCTGACCGCGGGGGGCTGCGAAACAGGGACGTCATGTGACCATTTCCCTCAGCAACAGAATGAAGCCTGCAAAGCAAGAACCAATGCTGGGAGAGCCTGCGAAACAAGAACCGATGATAAACTGATAAAAGACTAAGGGGAAGGGGTTTACGAAAAGTATAAAAGGACTGGTTTTGCCTTAACAAATTTGCGAGCCGGTGGTGAAGCTGCAGCTCCCTGGCCGCCCAGCTTTGCTTATATCTCACTCAATATAAAGTTTTACTGTTGAAACATCGAGTCAGCGTTTTTAACAAGGATCATAGAATCATAGAACGGTTTGGATTGGAAGGGACCTTAAAGATCATCCAGTTCTAACCCCCCTGCATGGGCAGGGACACCTCCCACTAGATCAGTTTGCTCAAGGCTCCATCCAACCTGGCCTTCAACACTGTCAGGGAGGAGACAGCCACAACTTCCCTGGGCAATGTGTTCTAGTGTCTCACCACCCTCACAGGAAATAATTTTTTCCAAATGTCTAAGATAAATCTCTCTTTGAGTTTTAAACCATTTCCTCTTGTCCTCTCACAACACACCCATGTAAAAAGCCCTACCCCAGCTTTCTTGTAGGCCTCCTTCAGGTATTGGAAAACTGCTATAAGGTCACCTTGGAGCCTCCTCTTCTCCAGGCTGAACAACCCCAATCCTTCAGCCTGGCTTCATAAGAGAGGTGCTCCAGCCCTCTGATCATTTTTGTGGCTCTCTTCAGGACACGTTCCAGGAGCATTATGTCCTTCTTATTCTGGGTACTCCAAAACTGGACATAGTACTCCAGGTGGGGTCTCACAAGAGTGGAGTAGAGGGTGAGAATCACCTCCCTCAACCGGCTGTCTATGCTTCTGTCACGGCTTAGCAGTTTGGGCAGACCACAAACTGAAGGACAGAATTACTCTCTATTGCCCCCCACAAGGGAAGATAAAAGGGGAATAAAGACTGAAGACTCCAAGTTGGAAATTGAAAACAATTGGAAACAGATTTACTAGCACAGGGGAAAGGCAATAACACAAGGGATACAGTAACAAAAATAAAAATGTATACAAATATATATATACAACCCGATCTCGATGCTGGCAGGGATAGATGCCTGAGGGCCCTTACGGCAGGGAGGACTAAAGAGGGGTGTCCAGGCTCTTCCCAGCACCCGATCGATGTGGATTCTGGATAGCACGTGGCGAGCCGGCGGTAAAGGAGCGCAGGTGAAAAGCAGTGCAGCCAGGAGTGAGCACCAAGAGAGGAGGAGCTGCTGGTCTGCCTTAACTTTATAGAGTATGGGCAGGAAATGGGAGGGAATAGATCCCTCCCTTTGTGCTCTGCCCCTCTCAGAGTCTGAAAGCCCTCCTTCTTTAGTTCCTCATGTTCAAACAATGACACTCCACCCCTTATTCCATTCAATTTCTCTCCATATTCATTCAGACGGCGATGCTGTGTCTTTAAACAAGACTTAAGTCCAGGCTGCAGATCCTCATCATGGCAGTTTCTCAAGGCAGCACAGATGGTACAGGGTCTGTCAGGGTTCATGCCTTCACATGCTGAAAGCTTTTCCTGAGACTCTTGGACACCACTACATTATCTTAGGGGGAAAAAAACTTAACACAACTAATTAGCATTATATAACAATTAAAACTATACAAAGCCAAATTAAATGCTCTCAGCTAGAGTTAAGTTCCCCTGTGGTACACAATGGACTTTCCTATCCTCCTGCATAACCCACCAAGTATGTCCCAGACCTTGAGCAGAGACAACCCCATGGATGGGTTTGTCTTTGCCCAAAGCAGGATAGACCCAAGCAGTTTTCCCAATAAGTTCCTTTCACACTCAACAGGGACTTTATCCCCAACCACTGTATGTAAAAGGTCTGATTGAGCAGAACCAGCTCTACTGATAGATCTCCTAGTGTTAACTAGCCAGGTGGCTTCTGCCAAATTCTTATACCAATTTTTCAGTGTCCCACCACCCGTTGCTTTCAAGGTGGTTTTCAGCAAGCCATTGTAGAGTTCAGTGTTTCCAGATGCTGGTGCATGAGAGGGAATATGGTATATCCACTCTATACCATGTTCTTTGGCTCAGTTATTAGGTGGTTTTTTAAATGAGTCCAATTGTCTGACTCGATCCTCTCTGGGGTACCATGCCACCACAGCACTTGCCTTTCAAGCCCCAGAATAGTATTACGGGCAGTGGCACGAGGCACAGGGTACATTTCCAACCACCCAGTGCTTGCTTCAACCATTGTGAGCACATAGCACTTACCCAGGTGAGACTGAGGTAGTGTGATGTAATCAATCTGCCAGGCCTCTCCATATTTCTATTTATACCAACATCCCCTGTACCACAAAGGTTTTAACCGTTTAGCTTGTTTGATTGCTGCACATACATCACAATCATGAATAACCTGTCTAATAATGTCTAAAGTTAAATCCACCCCTTGGTCACAGGCCCATCGGTACATTGCACCTTGCCCTTGGTGACCTGAAGTGTCATGAGCCCAGCGAGCTAAGAACAGTTCAGTTCTGTGCTTCCAGTCTAAATCTGTTTGAAACACTTCAGCTGCCTGGTCCACTTGATGGCTTTGCTGCTGTTCTTCACTGGCCCGACTCTTAGGTACATGGGTATCCACATGCCGTACCCTTACTGTTAGTGTCTCTAACCAGGCAGCGATATCTTGCCACAGAATGGCAGACCAAATAGGCTTCCCCCCACGCTTCCAGTTATCCCGTTTCCATCGCTTCAGCCACCCCCACAGGGCATTGGCTGCCATCCATGAGTCAGGGTAGAGGTAAAGCACTGCCCACTTTTCCCGTTCAACAATGTCTAGGGCCAGCTGTATGGCTTTTACCTCTGCAAACTGGCTTTGATTCACCATCCCCATCAGCTGCTTGAGTGACTTGGCATGTAGGACTCCTAACTGCTGCTTTCCACCTCCACCGACTTCCTACAAGATGGCAGGATCCATCAGTGAAGAAAGCAAACTTCTTCTTGTAATCTGAAAGTTCAGTATATGGAGGGGCTTCCTCAGCACATTTCACGATCTCATCTGGTGACATTCCAAAATCTTTACCCACTGGACACTTTGTAATCACCTCCTCGATGCCTGGATGATCAGGGCCCCCTATTCTACCTCACTGTGTCAATCCACTTACTCCAGGTGACAACAGGGGCATGGTGTGTAAAAGAGATCCTCCCCTTGAACATACAGTACCTCAGTACCAATCACTTCTGAAGCGGCTCGAACTCCTTCATAGGCAGCCAATATTTCTCTTTCAGTTGGAGTGTAATTGGCCTCTGAAACTTGATACTGCTGACTCCAAAACCCTAGGGGTTGACCTCGAGTCTCATCGGGTGCTGTGGTGCACGGACAGAGATTCACAGACACCATCTGAATCAAAGTTTATTAACTCGCAAGCTGTATTTTATAGCCAAGCCTCCCCACCGAGCCTTGCTCCCAAATGTTTTCTCGTACTTTTCCACAGCTTTCTTGGAATTTTTCATCTTCTTCTGTGGAGACAAGATTATTGTTCTTATCAGTGCAAAGGTGTCTGCTTTTTTTATCAGGCATAGCTCAGCTCCTCTCCCATGTCTTGTTAGGAATTAGAGGATCATTGTTTCTGCTCCAAAGTCTTTGCAGAGTCACCATTCTTATAACATCTTCACCAATCCCCACAGGGTGCTTTCTGCCAGAGGCTCCAGATGGGACCATTATCACCAGCTGCAGTGTAGAACACATTTTGAATCTCCTGTGGTGTTTGGACAGGTCCCAGGGCCACTGCATGGACTATCTCTCGTTTTATCTGCTCAAAGGCCTGATGTTGTTCAGGGACCCATATAAAACCATTTTTCTTCCAGGTGACATCATAAAAGGGTTTTACAATCTGAGTGTACATGTGCATCCTCCAAAATCCCACTGTACCCAAGAAGGTCTGCGTCTCTTTTTTATTAGTGGGTGAAGACATGGCTGCAATTTTGCTGGCCACATCCATAGGGATGTGCTGGTGCCCATCTTGACATTTAACTCCCAGAAACTGGATTTCTCTGGCAGATCCCTTGACCTTGTTTCACTTGATAGCAAAACCAGCTTCTAGTAGTATGCAGATTACTTTCCTGCCTTTTTCAAAGACTTCTTCAGCCGTACTATCCCACACAACAATATTGTCAATGTAGTGCAGATGGTCTGGAGCTCCACCCTTCTCCAGGGCAGTGGGGATCAGTTCATGGCAGATGGTGGGACTATACTTCCACCTCTGAGGCAGTTGGTTCCAGGTGTACTGGACAACCCTCCAGGTGAAAGCGAATCAGGGCCTGCACTCCGCTGCTATGGGAATGGAGAAAAACACATTAGCAATGTCAATAGTTGCATACCATTTGGCTGCCTTAGACTCCTGTTGTGGAATGTTAGAGAGGTTTGGAGAATGTTGGAGAATATTCCTGAATGTTCTCGAAGAGATAGGGGGTGTGACCCCTTTTACTATGCCCAACCCCATGTTTGGGGGGCCAATTAGATCGGCCCATACTCCGGTGCTACCTGCACCAGGGATTCGCTGTGCTACAGGTAAACACACCGGGTGTCCAATAAAAAGTTATGTTGGTGGCAGGGGTGTGGTCACGGAAGCACTATATAAGCGAAAGTTGCTGCGCAATAAACCAGAAGTTTGTTTATCAACCATATTGGTTGCACGCATTTTCTTTGCCGCTCCCGCAACTGGCGCCCGAACAGGGACCTGAACAATCAGAAAGTCTGAAGAGCCTTGAAAAAGTCTGAAAAGTTTCGAAATCAACAGGCAAATCCTGCGGAAGACCGATCTTCACTAGGGACGCCTGGTGGAGGACTGAACCATCGATAGCACCAATCACAGCTTGGCAGGTAAAACCGCTGAAACCAAAAAACTTGGATGGGAACGGGGCTCCAAGAAAGCACCGAAAAAGCAACGTTTCGGATGGCAATAAATTCCTCTCGACGCAGGCGTAGAGAGGTGATTCGCAACTGAAAGAAAAATGAACGAGCTCGTTTGCTGCTGGGGAAGGGCTACCGGTTCTTAGTTATAAAAAGTTGTAAAAAGCCCACAAAAGGCTCGTACAAAAGCCCATAAAAGGCTCGGATTAAGGCTGCACCAAAATAATAAAGGGATAGTCAAGCGCGCAGAAAATAGAGAACAAAGTAGCCCTAGACTTTCTATATTTCTATTCTATTCTAGACCTTTTTTATTAGTTTCTTACAGAAACGTGCCATAAAAGATGTGGATTTTAGAAAAGATCCGGCGGCGCTTGTAGCATACGGCCGCACATATCAGTTTTTTACTGACCCTGCTAACTTATTTGATGAGAAAGAATAGAAAAGCTTAGGAGATATTTTGCAGTATAAGGTAATAGAAGAGGATAAGACAGCTCGTAAGTTAATGAAACCGTGGCATACAATGATTACTTGCTTGCACCGTTATCAGACAGAGAAGAAAATCGCTGCTGTAGCTTCGGCAACCTTAAAAAGGCAGCCAATACCAGATTTGCATCAATTAGAAGTTGATTACAACCCCTGTCCCCCAACGGGAGACGAAATAGTTGTACAGCTTGCTCAAAATTTCCAGTGAAGTTCCGACGCAACCCGCTGCCCCCTCCCCCCCCTCCCTCTGATGTGGCCTGTGCCGGCCATCTTGAGCCATGTGGCTCGGGATGTGCGGACGGGACGGAAGTGACCGTTTGCAGAGCCGGAAGCGGACTGAATCAGAGTCCGGAAACCCTATGTCCCGCGTCATCCGGCGAGGGTGGCTCCAGGGCTGGTCCCGACCTCCATTGGGCCCCGCCTTCGGCCCCACCCCTACGCCGTACGTCACCCGACGGGGACGTTCCCGGCCCGCAGCACTCCTCCCCCCCTCCCCTCTCCCTCCCTCCCTACCTCCCTCCTTCCCCCCCCCCGCCCCCCCCCCCCTCCCCACCACAAGCAGCCACTTTTCAGAAATAAAAGCCTGCTGCATGGCACTACTGCACCTTAACGATTAATTGATCACAAATGCATGAGCAAGCCCTTAATAATAAAGATTATGATTTGTCCTCAGTTTTAGATACCCTGCCACAAGTTTTCCCGATCATATATACAAAAGCTAATCGGGGAAATGTGGAGGCGGAGTATCACTCTTTAAATTAGAAATTGCTAACACAATTAAGAGCTACCATAAATGAATGCAAGTTGCATGGTGAACCAGTTAAGTAAATGATAAGTTATATCTGGGGCTCAGGACTGTTGCTCCCAGAGGATATAAAAGGAATTATGAGAATGATCATGATTCAATCACCTTTACTGTTATGGCAAGCCCACTGGCAAACATTATGTCACAGATTCGTAGACATTCTTAGACAACAAAATGACCCCCTGTATGGGATAACAGTAAATCAATTTATGGGTTGTGGACTATATGCTAATTTTGAGGCACAAGCAAGATTAGGCCCACATATAATAAGAGAGTTTATGAGATTTGCGAGAGAAGCTATGAGTAAAGTTAGAACTACACCAGTTGTCCCATCTTATATGTCAGTTAAGCAAAGCAGAGATGAGCCGTTCTCACAGTTTGTAGATAAATTCACTGATGCCATCAACCAGGCTTGTGTACCAGATCAAATGAAAACTACATTGCTCCGTCAGTGTATCCTAGACAATAGCAATACTCCCACGAAAAATATAACTTCCTCCATACCGTCGGAAGCATCAATTGAGGAGATGCTGGAACGGCTATCTAGAGTACCAGTAGGGACTCAGGCAATGTTAATTGAGGCAATACAAGATGTAGGGAAAGGTATGGTGCAAGCCCAGCAGCAAGCTCTTGTAGCCCAACAACAAGCCTTTTTAGCCCACCAGCAAGCCCACCAGCAAGCTCTTGCAATCCAGCACCAAGCCTTAGCAGCCTTAGCCCCGTTACGTCCTGCCGACGCCAGACAGCCGCAACGATCAACCGACAAATGTTTTCACTGTGGACACACTGGACATCTTCGAAGGCATTGTCACAAAGCCACAGTCTGGTGTCAACACTGTAATACAAACACTCATGCTACCAAAGTCTGCAGATACCAGGGAAACGGATCGAGGAGCGCGAGGAGCCGCGGCGCAAAGACCCCAACTGCGGCTCTAGTGTGGACCCCTTCGAATAACAGCAACCAGCCACTTCCACTCCCCTCCAGCAACCAGCCACTTCCACTCCCTTCCAACAATCAACTACCCCCACCTACCTCCAGCAATCATCCACCCGCACTTCCTTTCAGCAACCAGCCATCCCTACCTCCCTTCGACAGCCAGCCAATTTCCACTTCCCTTCAACAACAACTCCAGCCACCCACCTCCCTCCAACCAGCAACCAGTGGAAGCCTCGGGCTGGACCTGGCAACCGCAGTAGATGTGACTCGCAGTGACATCAAGCCCCAAAAGATCCCTACGGGTATCACCGATCCAGTGAAATATCAAGAAAAAACATGTGGACCCCTTTTATTAGGACAATCGTCTGCTGGACTTAAGAGTTTGTTTGTCTTGCCAGGAGTAATAGACAGTGACTATACTAGAAAAATTTGTATTGTAGCTATGACTTGGACACCACCTATGGTAATTCCAAAAGGAACTCGAATTGCCCAGCTAGTCCTGACACGACAATTAACTGATGCAGCAGCCGTCTCTTCGATTCATCACCATCATGCCCACAAACGTACAAGCCCTTGTTGGTCGAGACATACTAAGTCAGATCGGAGCACGCCTGATCACAAGAGACCATTTTTATTGGCAGTCACTCCTTGGGCTTTCTCGATCCCATTGACATGGTTATCATCACAGCCAATATGGATCGAGCAGTGGCCGCTGAAGCGAGAAAGCCTCAGACAAGCACACATCTTAGTACAAGAACAGCTAGAGCAAGGGCACATACAACCATCAACTAGCCCTTGGAATACTCCAGTCGTCGTAATTAAAAAGAAGTCTGGCAGGTACCGTTTACTACATGATTTACGTGCAGTTAATTCCCACATGGAAGCAATGGGAGCTTTTCAGCCCGGAACGCCTAACCCCGTGATGCTTCCAGAGCGTTGGCATCTACTTATAGTAGACTTAATAGACTGCTTCTTTACCATACGCATACACCCACGAGACACAAAGCAATTTGCATTTACACTCCCAGCCATCAACAGAGAAGCCCCTGCTTCACTATTTGAGTGGGTAGTGCTCCCATAGGGCATGGAAAACAGCCCAACTTTGTGTCAACTGTTTGTAGAGGCAGCATTATTGCCAGTACAGCAAGCATGGCCAGATGCCTTAGTTTATCATTACATGGATGACATCCTAATAGCACAGCAAGACCCTTTTACTGAGCAGCAGGAGCACTTTTTAACACAACAGCTAAGTCACCAGGGACTCCAATTAGCACCTGAAAAGATACAACGTACACCACCATGGAAGTACCTAGGATGCCATATTACTGAGTCACAAGTTAGACCTCAAAGAGCTGCTCTCTATTTGACTCTTAATACCTTACATGATGTACAACGATTCCTAGGTGATGTTCAATGGTTGCGCCCTGTGATCGGTATAACAAACGATCATCTAGAACCATTACGACCACTTCTTAAAGGCACCGATCCTGCCTCCCCTGTTACTCTTTCAACAGCTCAACAACAGGCCATAACTGAAATTGGCCTGACAATATCTCAGCGCTCCGTGGATCGCCGTGATGTAAACTTACCCATAGACTTAACCATCCTTACGGGTAAACAACATTTACTCGGAGCTCTCACGCAGTCCAAAAAGAAAAAGGGGGAGACTAGGTCTGCTGATATCCATGTCTTAGAATGGATCTTCGGACCACTACAGCCAAAAACTACAATCCAAACAAAGATTGAGGTATTGGCCCTTCTAATTTGTAAAGGCCAAACCCGTATTATACAAATTACTGGAGATGAACCTAGCACAATTTATCTTCCAATGAAGCAAGGAGAGTTGGACTGGTATTTGCAGCACTCTCCAGCCCTACAGTCAAGTCTCCTAGAAGCACCGCAAGCCATTGATCTCTCCCCGTTTCGATCTACTGTGTTAAAGTGGATGTCCCTGCATGAATGGATTCCTGTTCCAAAACGATCTGAGGAACCCCTTCAAGATGCACTAACGGTTTTTACCGATGCAGGAAAACGTTCACAACGAGCTGCAGTGACTTGGCAAGATAAGGAGCAATGGTGCCATGAACTCCTGTCCTCACAAGAGGAGGATACCCTACAGACTCTAGAGTTGGCAGCCATTGTCTACGCCTTTTCACGTTGGCTGAATGTACGTCTTAATGTTGTCTTAGATTCCCTTTATGCTGTGGGAGTTGTACAGCGAATTGAGGACGCATATCTCAAAGACATCGCAAACTGGCGATTAAATGACTTATTTCGTCAGCTGCAGACTGTCATCCAACAGAGAGATCAACCTTATGCTATCATTCATATTCGGAGTCGCCAATGGTCTGACAGCCTAGGAGAAGGCAATGCCCGAACAGACAGATTGGTTTCGCTATCCGTACCCATGGACGAATTTACTAAGGCAAGGAATGCGCATGCTACCTTCCACCAGAATGCCAGAGGACTCCATCGTCACTTCCAGATTTCCATGGACGAGGCCAGAGGCATTGTAAAAGCCTGCCCACAGTGTAACCAGAAGGGACTTGGTCTCGGCCTCAGAGTTAATCCCCGAGGTCTTGGTCCAAATGAAAGATGGCAAGTGGATGTCACTCATGTACCAGAATTTGGAAGGCTTAAACATGTTCATGTTACTATTGATACTTATAGTCATTTTATCTGGGCTACAGCTCAGTCTGGTGAGAAAGCGTTGCAAGTGATGCGACATCTCATCCTTTGTTTCGCTGTCATGGGTGTGCCGGAGCAGATAAAGACTGGTAATGAACCGGCAAATACTAGCGACAAGTTAGCTCGATTTTTTCAACGGTGGGGAATCAGGCACATTACAAGCATTCCCCACTCGCCAACAGGTCAAGCTGTAGTAGAGAGGGCAAATCAAACATTAAAAGACTACCTGACGAAATTCACAGATTTACAAGACCCACAGGAGCGATTATTCAAAGACTCTACTTGTCTTGAATTATCTGTGTATATTCGGGGACCAAAAGTTAGCGCCAGCATATATTCATGGGACAATAGCCCAACAAGCTGACCCTTCAGAAGCCCCACTGTATGTGACCTACAGAGACCCCACCACGGGGGGTGGCAAGGACCAGCAGAGGTTAAATATTTAGGCAAAAGTTACGTGTGTTTCCACCCTTACAGGTACCTTTTAGGTTCCCAGCAAGCGGACTCAGCCAGCACCTGCTCCGCTGAATTTGAAAGCATAAGCTCAGGAGCAGAGACAGCCGAAACAAACAAACAAAAAAAGAAAAAAACAAAGCAAAAACCAACAACAACAAAAAAAAAACCCACCCCAATCGCCTTTTGTTACGTATTTAGTTGGTGTACCAGCCTCTGAAGAGACGTGGCCAATGTTTCAAGCAGCAATGAACCACACACAAGTGCAATTTCACACCGAGAGTCTATGTTCCACCAAAGCCAGTCTAGTTGCGTGCTTAAGTGACTACGACACTTGGGTTAGTCGTCTGCCTGCTGGGCCCATTCCCCAAGAATTAAGCCTTGTAGACTCTCTAAATGCCACTTATTGTCTCTGGATGAGTAGCTTGTCCACTGATTGCACAGAAGTCATGGGGAGACAATGCGTTACTACCAATGTTTTCCCAATGGGCAATTTCAGCCAGTGGTGCAACTACACCCTCCGTGGTGCTACTAACCCATCGCCTGGGACACAGCTTCCTAGGAAATTACCATCAGGGTACTTTTTAATTTGCGGAGATTGGGCATGGTCAGGTATACCATCCCGTCCCGTTGGAGGGCCTTGCACCATTGTTCAACTGAGCTTAGCTATGCCTCACGCACACCCGAACAGTACCCATCGTGTGCGGTGGAAGCGAGGCCTGGCCCAAATACTAGCGCAGGGATGTGATGATGATGTTAACCTTTGGTCCAAATGGCAGGTGATTGTTACTTCTATCTTTTTGCCGGGAGCAGCTGCCGCTCGTGCACATCGGAACCTGAAGAAGTTGAGTTGTTGGGTGGTAAAGTATGCTAGTGATACCAGCAAGGTATTATCTGAATTAGCTGATGATTTATCTTCTGTACAACATGCAGTATTAGAAAATAGAGCTGCTATTGATTTTTTGTTTTTAGCTCATGGCCGTGGTTGTGAAGATTTTGATGGTATGTGTGATATGAACTTGAGTGATCACTCTAAATCGATACATAAGTAGATACAACAGTTAGTAGAGCATACTCAAAATATCAAGCAAGATGTAGTATTTTTTGGTATAGATGAATTAGTCAATTGGTTTGGCCTCACCAGATGGCCTCAAGGTTTATGTAAGATTGGTTTACCCGTACCTTGTATTATATTGATAACTGTAATATGTCTTAGTTGTATGTTAGCGATACTTGATAAGTTATTTGCCAAAGCTGTTAATATTATGAAAAAGATAAAGGTTTTGTTGAAGAATGGTTTGAGGTACAAGGACATGGACCTCTATTAAGTACCAAAAGGTTGTGAATAGTTACATGACAAGTATATTAAGAAGTGACGAGATCACCATAAAAAAAAAAAAAAAAAAAAAAAAAAAAAAAGAGAGAGAGAAAAGAAAAAGAGAAAAAGAAAAAGAGAAAAGAAAAAGGACATAGCACATTGTAAAATTAATACACATTGCTTTTTAAAATAAAAAAAAAAAAAAAAAAAAAAAAACCAAAAAAAACAGACTTCGCCCGTTATGAATGTAGTAATTGAATGTTGCAATCTTAAATTTAACACAATTCGGCAACTATGAAGGTCCTAGGACTCCGTTATGCTATGAGCCGGTGGGACCTGGAGACGCTTATAGGGGCCCCCCGACAACATTTCGTCGGATAAGTCTCTCCTATCCTTCTTTTGGCTCTCTGCACTAGTGGACGCCAGACCTTCCTAATATTGAACAGAGCTCTGTTAAAGAGTGTGTGAGTATGAATGATTGTATGAAATAGAGACATGTCATTAATGCGAAGTCGATTCTTACTTGATGAAGACAATGAAATCTGTTTGATAACTTGTTAACCAATTTGTTTGATTCATTAATTGAGTGGTTTGAATAGTTTTCAGATTATTTCAAAAGGGCATTACAACATCGAATGTATCAACCTGTTTGATTCATTAATTGAGTGGTTTGAGTAGTTTCTAGATTGTTTTAAAAGGGCATTATATTACTGAATGTATCCTTAAGTTTTGCACGTTTTTGTTATTTGCACTATATTTGTTTGAAAATTAGCACTGCAGAAATTTAAACCAAACATGGGCTTGTGCAAAAAGAAAAGGGGGGATATGTTGTGGAATGTTAGAGAGGTTTGGAGAATGTTGGAGAATATTCCTGAATGTTCTCGAAGAGATAGGGGGTGTGACCCCTTTTACTATGCCCAACCCCATGTTTGGGGGGCCAATTAGATCGGCCCATACTCCGGTGCTACCTGCACCAGGGATTCGCTGTGCTACAGGTAAACACACCGGGTGTCCAATAAAAAGTTATGTTGGTGGCAGGGGTGTGGTCACGGAAGCACTATATAAGCGAAAGTTGCTGCGCAATAAACCAGAAGTTCGTTTATCAACCATATTGGTTGCACGCATTTTCTTTGCCGCTCCCGCAGACTCCAGTTCATATTGAAGCTCCAACATGTGGAACAGCAGCAGTCATTGATGGTGTAACTTCATTTAGACCACAGTACTCCACAGTTAATCTCCATTCTCCATCAGGCTTCCGTACTGGCCATATAGGACTATTGAAAGATGAGCGAGTCTTGCTGATCACCCCTTGGATCTCTAATTGGCGAATAAGATTTTGTATGGAGAGCAGGGAGTCTCTGTTGGTACGGTACTGCCGACGATGTACTGTGTTAGAAGCAGTTGGTACTTGCTGTTCCTCTACCCTCATCAGGCCCACCACAGAAGGGTCATCTGAAAGACCAGGCAAGGCAGACAGTTGGTCAATGCCCTCCGTTTCCACAGCTGCTACACCAAAGGCCTACTTATACCCTTTTGGGTCCTTGAAATACCCTTTCCATAGAAAGTCTATACCAAGGATGCACGGACCATCTGGGCCAGTCACTATACAGTGGGTCTCCCAGTCATTTCTGGTCAGGCTCATTTTAGCCTCCACTACAGTCAGTTCTTGAGACTCTCCAGTGACTCCAGAGATGGCAAGAGTCTGTTCCTTTGTGATTTGACAGTAGCAAGGTACACTGTGCACCAGTGTCTACCAGTGCTCTGTATCTCTGTGGTTCTGCTGTGCCAGGCCACCGAATCCACATTGTCCAGTAAACTTGGTTATCCCTCTCTTCCACCTGGTTGGAGGCAGGGCCCCTCTACTGCTGAGTAGAGTGCCCACACAGAACAGAAGGGTTTGTGTGGCAAACTGGACTCTGAGTTACTTCCTTGACTCACAGTTGGGTTGGAGACCCATCTGCTGGGGCCAGCAGCGGGTGTTTCTTGGGAGACTGGAGCAGCCATCCTTCTGGAAACAATACCCCCAGTGGTATTACCTAGCTGGCCTCCTAGGGAAGCACCTATTTTTGATAGCTGATACATGAATCCATTCAGGAGAAAAATGAGTGTTACTCTCCATCTCCATCTTGGATAACTTATCATGCAGATTCCCAAGAGGCTTTTAACTCCTCAGCCGTGATTTTGAACTTCTCAGCCATTTTTTCCACAGCTGAGACATGAGCCTGTAAGGGGTTAGACACTGTCTTTGTACTGTCTTAGCTGGCTAATAAATTAACCAACAGTTGGTGGTGTTTCATTATCTCCCCCAAAGACCCTTCCCCCAGAACGTGGGACTACCTAGGAAGGGCACTCTTGTAGTGACATGAGGCAACCAGGTGCCAATAATTGCCAGGTAGTGGGCTTGACCTCGTGTTAAGCCCACCTGTGCCTAATTAGGGCAGGCCCCTACTGCGCATGAGCAGGATTAGGAGGGCCAATAAAAAGCTCACACCTGGGGAAGCCAGGTGGCTGGTTTAGCCACCTTTGGAGCAGTAGCACCGATCCAGGCTAGTCAGAGCACCATTCGTGAGTTTCCACTGGGGCACCTGGTTGGACCTTGGAGCGCCGCACCCATAGAAGAGGTTCGTCTTGCTACATCTGGTGGAGAATGGGGGCATAGACCTCAACCTAGCCCGCACTCAGACGAATCAGAAGGAAGGGAGCCAGTCCGGCGCGAACCAGCGTTAGCAGAAAACCCAAGGAGTTGGGTAAGAAGATCCGCTACCTTTCCTTCTCTACCACTGATTGACCAAGAAAGAAAAAACAGGAAAGATGGGATTGTCAGCAAGCACCCCTGTTAATGAAAAGCTGGTGACACGGGTGAAGGAGCAAGAACTCTCCCACCCCCCGTCCTCTGCGGCCGTGTGGGAACTCTGGCAGGAGGTCAGAGACCTGTTGGGAAGCCTCCATGCCCAAGAAATGGCTAAAAACATAACCGGACTAGATGGTACATGGGGGGTGGTGATTAACGCCCTAAAAGAAATAAAAGCTGAGGCAGAAGCTGCCATCACCACCATTGCAGCACTTCCTTCAAAAGCTACAACACCACCACCAGAAGCAGGATCCGGTGTTGTCCCCACAGCACCCCCGCTACCCACCCCTCCTCCTGAGGGTGGAGAAACCTGGAAGGCGCTATTAGGGCTAAGGGACAACAGTCTTGCCATTAAGGGCATGATGAGGAAGTCACACCATTCCATAGCCGAGTTCCTGTCAGATATTGGGCCGGAGGAGGAAAAAGAAGCACCTACTCCGAGCACTGAAAGAAACGAGATGCCGACAGCCCACGCCCCCAAGATGGGCAGCCCCAGCTGCTGCCTGAAACCACCCCTACTGCCACCTCCCAGCTCAGAAAAAGAGCATGGGAAAGAAGCGGCCACTCCATCAGCTGCACCCATTGGTCTGGAGGACAAAATAAAAGCCCTCCTGGAACAAACAAATCAGGCTATGAAATCTTTAGAAAAAAGGGTGACAGGCATGGAACGACGCTCGTCTTTCCATAAATATCGAGACCCACCCACCCTCCCCGATGATGACGATGAGGACATTCCAACCCCGTTGTTACCAAGACAGAACAACCAAGGCATCAAAGGTGCTGTTAAACCCCGACCCGGAAGATGGTCTGGCCTCATCCACGATGCCATTCTCGAAGGGGATTGGGAGGCCAGCACCACTGCTTGCCCTGTTCTACACAATAACAACGGGCCACCTCAATTCAAACAGCACAGTTGGAAAACCTTACAACAAGCCAAGAAGACCCTGAGAGAGGGAGGATTAAAATCGGAGAGTGGCCAGGCCGTCCTGGATTGACTTTTCACTGCCGACACCAATTGCCCCCACGACTGCCGCAATTTGGCCAGGTACCTGCTCACCCCCCTCCTGGCAGATTGTCTGGGCCAAAGAATGGGAGCGCCTGGCCCAAGTGGAAGCAAACTGCCCTCGAGCACCCCGGAATCCACTATCAGGGATAACCGCCGAGATGCTCACGGGCTCAGGACGCTATGCAGATGTCCAAGTCCAGCTCCGGTTCTCGACTGTGCTCCACCACGTCGCTGCGCACCTAGCCCGCCGAGCCTTCTATGTGGTCCCAGAACCCACCCCAGTCCCTTCATTTACTACCGTCAAGCAAGGGATGAATGAGCCTTTTCAACATTTTGTTGACAGACTCTGGCAGTCTATCATGACTCAATCCGAGCTGGGAGCAGATCAAAAGGAATCCATGTTCAAGCTGCTGGCGTTTGAAAACTGTCCTGGTTTGGGCCAGGATAAAGGTGATTTTTCTGAGTTTCTTGTAGATGGTTGAACTTGCTGAGGTTGACAGCAAGTTTCTCAAATGGAGTATTCCATCCCATGTGCGTCATCCTCGGTATGGAGTTGGGGGATCACGAGGACCGAGCCACACCCTTACCAGCTGATCGGCCTCACCTGAGATCACCAGCAGAAGTACCACCCCCCTTAACAGCCAATTGGTCTCACCTGTAACACTATAAAAGACCAGCAGAAGCTCCTCCCCTGGCTGGCTGCTTGTGGCCCTGCTTGCTGGCCAGCCTGGTTGCCTCCCTGGCTGCCCTGCCTGCTGCCCTGCTTGCTGCCCTGCCCGGTTGCTTGCCTGCCTGCCTGCCTTCACCCGGCATCTTGGAAGGATCTCATCCAGTCCGTTTGCCTGCCTGTGTTCCCGCCTCCTGTGTGTCCAGCCTGGACTTTCCCAGGGCTGCCCTGCAGCCTTGGATTTGTGTGAGAATTGTTGGGGGAAAAGGGGGAAGGAATCCGATATTCATTCTCCTGTATATTTGTGTGTATATATATATATATATATATATAGCATTTTTCTTTTCTTTTTTTCCTATTTACCGTTATTGTTTCATTAAAGTTGATTGGTTTAGCCTCCAACCCATAAGTCTCTCTCCCTTATTCTCTCTCCTTTCTTATCAAGGAGGAGAGAGAGATTAATAGAGAGCATCTGTCACCCGGTTTAATCGCCGGGCCAGTGTTAAACCGTGACAAAAACACAAATCCGAGAATGAAGTCACTGTTCTCCACTTTACCAAAAACAGCTGACGTCTCGGAGATGCTAGAGGTAGCCGCCAGGGCCACCCAAACTCAACAAAACCAAGGCATGGCCAATGCCTTTGCCGCCGCCCTGGAACCCACTCAAAAGCTCCTCGCGGCAGTTGCGCAGAAACTAGACAGAAGGGAAAATCGATACAGAAGGAGAAATCGATCAAGAAAATCCATCCCTGTCTGTTTTCGATGTGGAGCCACAGGCCACTCGGCAAGAGTTTGCTCAGCCACGGTGTGGTGTGACCGATGCCAGAGAGACAACCACAACAACCTGGCATGCAGGTCTGCAAAAAACGGAAGGCGCAGTGCGCAAGGCCCCTGTGCCATGACGCAAGTAGCCGGGCCAGCGCTTTACACCAGCTCCCTGCCCCAGCCACAAGGGGAAGCCTGGGCATCGATGTGCCCTCAGCAATAGACATTACCCTCACGACAACACAGGTACACCGGATACCGACTGGAATATATGGACCGATATACCAAGAAGAAAGCATGGTTGGAGCCTTACTAACGGGCCGTTCCTCCACTGGAGTCGCAGGACTCGTGCTCCCAGGAGTTATAGATGTGGATTATACAGGGAAAATCATGATTACTTGTTTTACATTAACGCCTCCCCTGATAATCAAAGCAGGAACCCGGCTAGCACAACTGGTCCTCCTCCCACAAATGAATATGGGGAAGAACACCCCCGTGGCACGAGGCAGTCAAGGCTTTGGATCTTCTGGAAGCACTCTGGTAACCTTAGTGCAACAGATGAAGACAAGGCCTATTATAATTGTAAAGTTGACCTCTGGAAAAGAGGTCAAGACCCTTTCCATGATGATGGACACCGGGGCTGATGTTACAATAATCAACCTTAATGTGTGGCCTCGTCATTGGAAACTTATCACTGCCCACGATGCCATCCAGGGAATAGGTGGTGGTTCCACCCCCCTTCAGGCCCTTGAACCCGTGCAATTACAGTTTCCTGAAGGATAAGTGGTGATCATATGTCCCTATGTGTTGCCGCTACCAGGACAACTTGGAGGGTTGGTTGGCAGGGAAGTTATGAGCCAACTAGGGGCTGTTCTCTCCATTCCTGAACCCATCCAACCCCCTCAACATTTTCAATAAGGGCCACTGCAGAAGTGCCGCCAACTCCCAGACTGCAATGGAAGACAGACACCCCTGTCTGGGTGGAGCAGTGGCCCCTATCCAAAGAGTGGCTAGAAATCGCCAACCGTCTGGTAAAGGAACAACTGCACGCAGGACACATCCAGCCGTCTGTCAGCCCTTGGAACACGCCCGTCTTCGTAGTTCCAAAGAAGACAGGAAAATGGCGATTACTACAGGACTTGCGCAAGGTCAACAACCAGATGTGGCCGATGGGCACCCTCCAACCCGGGCTGCCCCTACTTACAATGTTACTCAGAGGCTGGCACCTTCTGCTAACTGACCTCAAGGATTGCTTCTTCACCGTTCCCCTACATCCTGAAGACACGGCTCGCTTCGCCTTTACCATCCCATCGATCAACAAAAGCGAACCTGCGAAGCGATACTAATGGGTAGTGTTGCCCCAAGGGATGAGAAATTCCCCAACGATATGCCAAATGTATGTGGCATGGGCACTCTCATCGGTCTGAAAAGAAATGCCGGACACACTAATCTACCACTATATGGATGACATACTGCTTTGCCAGAAAGCCCTGTTCCCCGACAACATTAGTCAGATATTGACCGATCAACTGAAGACAAAAGGATTAATTGTAGCTCCTGAGAAAGTGCAAACACAATCGCCCTGGAGCTACTTAGGGTGGCAAGTCACTCACGCCATGGTGAGACCGCAAAAACTAGAATTAGAAATTAGAAATTAGGGGTGGCGCCGACGGGGACACGGTCGGCGTTCTCTCGGGCTCCCCCCCCTCAGAGGGAGGCGCCGACAGAGTCACGGATGGCGCTCTCTCGGGCTCCCCCCCCTCGGAGGGCGGCGCCGACGGAGTCACGGTCGGCGTTCTCCCGGGCTCCCCCCCCTCGGAGGGTGGTGCCGACGGAGTCACGGCCGGCGTTCTCTCGGGCTCCCCCCCCTCGAGGGGGGGTGCCGAGGGGGTCGCAGTGGGCATTTCTTTCGGGGGAAATACCTCGGTCTTTCGTAATGGGGCCGCGGCGGTGGCAATTGCCACTTCTATTTCGGCTTTCATAAGAACTAATAGATTGCAAACGACCCGCCAGGTGTTGTCCGCACCAACAATGTCGCCGTTGATCTCCCCATAGTGGAGACTTGCCAGCAGATCATGCACCTCCCCCCGGAGGTTCCAGGCGGTTTCGGGACCCGGGTAGCGGGGGGGTTCCTGCCTTTCCGCCTGGGCTACAATCTGCTCGGCAACGGCGGTGCCGGTAGGTTTGCTTGCATAGGATTCCATCATTGGTTTTACTGATGTCGATGTCGAAAAGAGGAAAGGGTTTCTCTTACCCGAATCTTTCGGGGTATCGAACGGTCTGTGGAGAAGGGTCACCTTCGGACGAAACGCTCGAGGAGACGGTTTAGACCGAAATTGTTGCTCGCATTCTCCACCAGATGTTGCAAGGAGTTAACTTCGATCCGTCTGTCTCTGGAATTCTCTCTGGAACCACCCCCTACCGAACCCGGGCATGCGCATCTGGGCTAGCCCCAGCTGGGCACAGGCGGGGGGGGGCACCGTCCGGGCACCTGCTGCCTACAGAACCTGTTGGGGAAAACTGTTTGGGTCTATCCTGCTTTGGGCAAAGACAAACCTATCCATGGGATTGTCTGCTCAAGGTTGTGGACATACTTGGTGGGTATGCCAGAAGATGGTGAAGTCCAGTGTGTACCACAAGAGAGTTTAACTGGTTGAGAGCATTTAGTTTCAGGTTGTAGAGCATTTATTACTGCTTAATAGTGATAAGTCATTTTAAGTGTTCTTCTCTAGGATAATGCAGTGGTGTCCAGGAACCTCAGGATGAACTTGCAGCACAAGGGCATGAACCCCAACGACCTCCATACAATCTCATTTGGCTGGAGAGACTGTCATTATGAAAATCCACAGCCTGGACTTTACAAAATGTTGTATAAAGACATAGCCTGGTGAATAAGTATGGCAAGAATGGTATGGAATAAGGGGTGGAAAATATTCTGTCTCGGTTCAGTGGTCAGGGCGACTCACAAACCAGAAGACAGAATTGTTCCCTGTTACCCCCTCCACCCTCCCAAGGGAAGATATAAGGGGAATAAGAGAGACTTAAAGGTTGGAAATTAAAATTGGAACAAGTTTACTGAAACAGGGAAGGAGCAGTAACACATGGAATGAGGAACCAATACATACAAAATATATACAAAACCCAATTTTGATGATTGCACAGATAGGTGTCTGAAGGTCCCTCGTAGCAAGGCTGACTTGGGAGCAAGGTCCATGGCTCTTCCCAGCACCCGATGGATTTGGATTCTGCAGAGCGTGTGGCAAGCTTAAGGAATAGCGGGAGCCTCTCTCCAAGACCTCCAAGTGACTGCAGCGAAGCAGCAAGGAAGAAAGGAGCAGGAAGGGGGACAGGCTTCTGGTTCTGTCTTTTATAGAGTAGGGCAGGGAAATGGGCTCCCCAGTTCAAGAGAGACAGGGAACTACTGGAGAGAGTCCAGAGGAGAATGATAAAGGTGAGTGGGGGATTGGAGCACCTCTCTTTTGAGGAAAAGCCGAGAGCTGGGAGTCTTTAGCCTGGAGAAGAGAAGGTTGAGGGGAGACCTTATCAATGTCTACAAGTATCTAAAGGGTGGGTGCAAGGAAGATGGAGCTGGACTCTTCTCAGTACTTCCCAGTGACAGGATGAGGGTCAACGGGCACAAGCTGGAACATAGGAAGTTCCATCTAAACATAAGAAAAACCTTCTTTATTGTGAGGGTGCCAAGGCACTGGCATAGGCTGCCCAGGGAGGCTGTGGAGTCCCCTTCTCTGGGGATACTCAAAACCCACCTGGATGCAGTCCTGTGTAATGTGCTCTGGGTGATTCTGCTTTAGTGGGAGAGTTGGACTAGATCATCTTTAGAGGTTCCTTACAACTCTGATAATTCTGTGATTCTGGGATCTTAGGTTCTTTGGAAAAAAAGAGTCTACAAGCTTACTCAAATAGTTGCTCTAATTCACAGAGAGAAAGACAACAGCTGGTGTGAAGTGTCCTCAAAGTAATTTTAGAACTTGCTACAAATTTGAGGAAATGAAGTGTCAAACTCCTATCTCAGAGCTGTACAGCAAGCAACCATAACATTTGTTATCTGAGATGATCCTTAAGACTACATTTGGTATCCAAAAAACAATACTTCCACCCTCACTTACAAGGATGAGAGTAAATACCAGATTTCAGACGACCATAATTTTCATGCTTAATATTAAAGGTTAGATTTCAAAAGGATCTCAGGATGGAAAAAAAAATAAAATTCTTTCACTGTAGGCCAACTGCAAGCACTTTTTTCTTCCCTGAATAACACCGCATGTGTGGTTTTTAATCTATTATTTCTTCTATTCCTTGAAAAGCCTGCATTTACCATTATTTCCAGCAAATAAGCAAGCCAAGGAACAAATCTAGCAGAGATTTTACTCAAAATCTAAGAGCAGTTCAGAATCTTATATATCAGTCAGATAAGACAGAATGCAGGACTGTACAAAGAATATAAATACTTAGTTCAAAGGTGTGTAACTGAACAAAAGCTGAAAAGCTGAAATAAAAGTCACCAGAATTGGTCTAAAAATATCAGATTTTGGGAAATCCGCAGAGTAATAATCTAAGATTCAGAACTGACAGCACAAAGACCTGTTTGATCAATTTGCCACGTAAATGAAGAGGAACTACCACGTGGTCTACACACCACTCCCATTAAATGAACCTAAAACCACAGTACTCTTTAAAAGTAACATTTGCCTCTGCACGTACACATCTCCTCAGCAACCCCAATTCTAATCCACTGCATGTTTACCATAGTTGTTGTACTTGGAAATGTTGATTCTTCTTCTGTACAAACTGTTGACACAGCCAGGGAAGGCAGCCTGGATGAAGAGGATAATGTGGATGTCTCCGTGCCACTGTCCTCATTTAGAGTGGAAAGACCAACCATATGGTGTCCACTCAGTTCATTACCTTTACTCTGAGCACAGGTCTGTAAAGAGCTGAGAAAAGTGCCATTGTGGAGACAGTTAGTGCTGTGGAAAGTGCTTGTGAGCTTTGATGATTTTTGACCACTGTCATCAGATTCAAGTTTAGGAAAGGACAGGGATTTGATATTGCTCACTGAAGTGATAGGGGACAGGGACACTTTGGAAGACAAAGACATCTTTTCACAGTTTTCCAACTGTGGTAAAGTGATAAAGCCATTGGGTTTGTGAAGGGGCTTGAAATCCAACGTGGTCCTTTCTACAGATGCCAGAATTTCCTCGTCTTGCAACACAGATTCAGATCCTCCTTTGGGCAAAGTATTAACTAACAACTGAGCAAAATCCGGCCCAGTAGTACCAACATGGATTTCAAGAATATTTTTTAATTCCTCCTTATCATCAATAGTTTTTAATTCCAGTTTGTCAAATGGGTCATCTTCACATTCAAAATCAGCTGGGTTGAAGTCTGCTTTTGGACAAGGTGGACCAAGAACCTTTTGCTTCACAGCACTGCTGTCAGCTGGCGTGGGAGTAAGAATACTATTGTGCTGCAGGCTAGCAAGGAGGGGGTTAATAGGAGGAGGCATGACCTCAGGACAAAGTCCCTTTGAGAACTCCATTTTGTTGCTGTCCTCTGGAATTGCTTTTGAGTTCACTAGGGCTGCTTCTGCCTTGATTTCAGCTTCTCTCAGGGCAGCTTCAATTTTTTTGATATCTTCAGACCACTTGATTGTTTTCTTTTCTAGTGAGAAGTCATACTGACCAAGGGTGGAGGAGAAAGGGAAGGAGAAAGAAAAAAGATAAGATTATAAGGATTACAGCCATTACTTTAACAGCAACATAAGTAACATAGAATTTTTTTCCCCAGCATCTCTTGTAACCTACAGACTGGCAAAGCTGAAAGATACCAGTAGTTCATTTTGCCTCTAGTGGCAAAATCTATAGTCTATAGTGTGGATTAGAATATATTTTACCTCCTTCCTACATTTAGTTTTGCTTTAGGGCTACTGATCATCCCAAGATCAGTTTCACAGGCCTCCCACCATCTTCATTCAAGACAACAGATGGGGGGGAAATCTAATGCATTACTAGATAAACAGTCACACCCAGATCTGGCACCACTGAACTACATACCCCCTGTCCACAAGCTACACCAATGATAACAGTTACCAGCAGTAGCAGATTTTGCTGCAGTTACTGGCATAATAGGATCCCACAAGCTTTTCTCATTTAACATCAGCTCTTTCAGGGCCAAGTTAGCACAGGAAGGCATTTGTAAGCTACTCACTACCAGTTTACTGATGACCACAGTGGCCTGGTTGAAAGGACAAAATTCTGAACAGACTAAATCTACTCAAACCTTTAATATCTTATGAAGAATTAACAGCCTCAAATGCTCTTTAAATAACCACAAAATGTTCAGAGAACACAGCCTACAAGCTAAGTCCAGGGTATAACCTACATGTGACTCACAAGAAGTCATAAGATATCCTTGTCAGAGTAATAGCACATAACCAAACAGGAGTGCTCTTGCCATGGGACTGCTAGGTCATACAAATTCGTAGATCTAAAGAGCAACAACCCATCAAGGCTTGCTAGGCCTCTACTAGGCTTTTCTTGGACTCGCTATGTGTTGCATCATGTCCTATCCTATAGTGGGCTCCAGTGAGATCTTGAAGACCTGTTGCCTCAATTGTATAACAGTTTTCTCTTCCCTTAGCTCTAAGACTCCAAGAGGTGTGATAGACAATTTATCAGCAAGGTGACTGAAAAACAACTTAATGGCAGAAGTGCTGGGCACTACTCATTATACATACTTTATTATCTTAGCATAGCTATTGTAATTCTGTGTGTGTGTGTGCATATGGTTATATATAGACCAAAATTGACCTTCTCTGCTAAAGGCCTTGAGGCCTAGTTGCAAGGTTACTGAAGGATGAGCTATGGGAGAAAGATAAGGGAACGATATCTTGCAGGTGGCTATATCTTGGCCACAAATCCTGTTCTCACAGAACTTCTGCTGGCTACATCATTATCCTGTTATTCTTCTTTTCTGCTGCCAGCTTCCTTATCTTTCTCCCATAGCTCATCCTTCAGTAACCTTGCAACTAGGCCTCAAGGCCTTTAGCTTACTCTAGCTAAAGCTAAATAGTCAGGATTGCTCACATGTCTGTTTTCTTCCAGACAGTTTCCCAACACTGTCTGACTAACGTGATCTCATTCTACAACAAGATGACTCGCCTAGTGGATGAGGGAAGAGCTGTGGACATTGTCTGTCTGGACTTTAGTAAAGCTTTTGACACTGTCTCGCACAGCATTCTTCTTCAGAAACTTATGGCAGTTGGCTTGGATAAATATACCCTGCATTAGATAAAAAATTGGCTGGATGGTCAGGCTGAAAGAGTAGCCGTGAATGGAACTAAATCTGGCTGGTGCCCGGTCACAAGCAGTGTCCCCCAGCGTTCAGTGCTGGGGCCTCTTCTCTTTAGTATCTTCATTAATGATTTGGATGAGGGGATTGAGTGTGCTCTCAGTAAATTTGCAGATGACACCAAACTAGGTGGCTGTGTCGACCTGCTGGAGGGTAGGGAAGCCTTACAGCGGGACTTAGACAGGTTGGACCAATGGGCCAAGGTTAATTGTATGAGATTTAACAAGGCCAAATGCCAGGTCTTACACCTAGGTCATAACAATCCCATGGTAAGCTACAGACTTGGGGAAGTGTGGTTAGAGAGCTGTAAGTTGGAAAGGGACCTGGGGGTATTGGTTGACAGTTGACTTAATATGAGTCAGCAGTGTGTACAGGTGGCCAAGAGGGCCAATGGCATCCTGGCTTGTATTAGGAACTCAGTGGCCAGCAGGAATAGGGAGGTGATCATCCCTCTGTACGCAGCTCTGGTGAGGATGTACCTTGAATATTGCATTCAGTTCTGGGTACTTCACTGTAAGAAAGACATAGAAGTGCTGGACCATGTCCAGAAAAGGGCA
This sequence comes from Heliangelus exortis, assembly GCF_036169615.1. Classification (NCBI taxonomy): domain Eukaryota; kingdom Metazoa; phylum Chordata; class Aves; order Apodiformes; family Trochilidae; genus Heliangelus; species Heliangelus exortis. Next base: position 7,830,129 of record NC_092453.1, on the reverse strand, counting down.
ACAAAGCTCATTAAGGGCCTGGAGCGCAAGTCCTGTGAGGAGTGGCTGAGGGAGCTGGGAGTGTTTAGTCTGGAGAAGAGAAGGCTGAGAGGAGACCTTATAGCTCTCTTCAACTACCTCAAGGGAGGCTGGAGCAAGGAGGGAAAAAGCCTCTTCTCCTTAGTGAACTGTGATAGGACCAGAGGAAATGGATGGAAGCTACGCCAGGGGAGGTTTTGGTTGGATATTAGGAAACATTTTTTCACAAAAAGGGCTTACAAACATTGGAATAGTCTGCCCAGGGCAGTGGTGGAGTCACCATCCCTGGAGGCATTTAAAAGGCATTTGGACCTGGTCCTTAAGGACATGGTGTAGTAGTTGACTGTGGTGTTAGTCAAAGGTTGGACTGGATGATCTTGGAGGTCTCTTCAAACCAAAGACATTCTGTGGTTCTGTGATCATATGCAAGATGTTGCAGTCCAATTGGGCATACTATACTTGAGCCTCAACTTGGCAGGAAAATGGAGACAGCACAAGGAAGCCAGCAATAGGACATTAGAGTCTCCTTTAGCTTGGCCTTAGCCAGAGGCGAGGACAGATTTTGGAGCTGGAGGAGCTTCCAACAGCTTCTCACAGAAGCCAACTCTGGGCCCCCTCCCCTGCTACCAAAACACCACTACACTAACCCAACACAAATTGTTATAATGGAAAGATCATGATATAGGGTAATTCATATATTCAGTTCTCAAGTGGATGAGTTGCAGGGCAGGGGAAAAAAAAAAAAAAGTAGAACTGTCTACTGCAATCTGTCTCAGCTGAAATGAAAACAATTATCAGTTTGGACTAAGGAAAATCATAGATCCAAATGAGAAAACATAATTCAATTAAATTTCCTATATCATAATCTGCATTTGGAGAATAGACTTTCACCATTTATGTTAAAGGAATTGATTTTATGCTATCAAGAATTTATGTTAATAGAGACATGCTCCCCAAAGACCTAGAGGACATCTGTACCAAGCTGTAACTTGTTTGCACTACACCTGGAAAAGAATTCTCACTCAAAACCACACAGAAAACAAGAACTGGAAGTTTATTTCTTTGTGCCACTATTGTGAGAACCCATAAAATATGATCATAGAAACACTTGTTACCCTCAAACAAGATTCTGCAAGTAAGCCATATATAGCATGGGTGTTCTTTCCAATTTTCCTCTTAAATGCTACTCAGATTCATTCAAGGTAACATTTAGAACTATAACTATTAGAGAAAAACATTGTACTTTTAAAAGTAGATACACTAAAACAAATCACAGAATGTCAGGGGTTGGAAGGGACCTCTGAAGATCATTGAATCCAAGCCCCTGCCACAGCAGGACCAAAACTAGGACAGGTCACTCAGAAATGCATCCAGACAGGTCTTGAAAGTCTCCAGAGAAGACGACATCTCTGGGGAGCCTGTTCCAGGGCTCTGTAACCCTTACAGTAAAAAAAATCCTTCCTTACGTTGAGGTGGGACTTCCTGTGCTTTATCTTGAATCCATTGCCCCTCATCCTATCACAGGGCACAAGTGAGAGGTTGTCCCCTCCTTCTTGACTCTCAGCCCTCATATATTTATACACATTAATTAGATCCCCTCTCAGTCTTCTCCTCTCCAGACTAAAAAGCCCCAGGTCTCTCAGCCTTTCTTCATAAGGCAGGTATTCCAGTCTCTTCATCATCCTCCTAGCCCTTTGTTGGACTCCCTCAAGTAAATCCCTGTCCCTCTTGAACAGCGGAGCCCAGAACTGGATGTAGTACTCTACGTGAGGTCTCACCAGGGCAGAGTAAAGGGGGAGAAGAACCTCCCTCAATCTGCTGGACACACTTTTCTTAATGCACCCTAGGATACCATTGGCCTTCTTGGCCACAAGAGCACATTGTTGTCTCACAGATAACTTGTTGTCCACCAGGACTCTAAGGTCCTTCTCCATGGGGGTGCTCTCTAGCAGATCACCTCCTAACTTGTACTAGTGCATTTTGTTATTCCTTCCCAAGTTCAGTAATCTGCACTTGTTTTTGTTGAATCTTACCAGGTTCCTCTTGGCCCAGCTCTCCAGTCTGTCCCAAACTTGCTGAATGGCAGCACAGCCTCCAGGTGAATCAGCCACTCCCCCCAGTTTTGTGTCATCAGCAAACTTGCTGAGAAGACACTATGTCCCATCATCAAGGTCATTGATAAAGATGTTGAACAGGACTGGACCCAGCACTGATTGTTGGGGGACTCCACTAGTTAGAGGTCTCCAGCTGGACTCTGCACCATTGATCAACACTCTTTGGGCTCTACTGTGTAGCCAGTTCTTAATCCATCTCACTGTCCATTCTTCTATTCCACATTTCATGAGCTTGCTCAAGAGGATGTTATGGGAGACTGTGTCAAAAGCCTTGCTGAAATCAAGGCAGACTACATCCACTGGTCTCCCTGCATCTACCCATTCAGTTACAACATCATAGAAAGCTATCAGATTAGTCAAGCATGATTTCCCCTTGGTAAATCCATGCTGACTACTGATAACATTCTTCTCTTCCATGTGCTTAGAGATGACCTCCAGAATTTTTCCAGGGATGGAGATGAGGCTGACTGGTCTGTAATTGCCTGAATCTTCCTTCTTGCCCTTTTTGAAGACTGGAGTGACATTGGCTTTCCTCCAGTCCTCAGGCAGCTCTCCTGTTTGCCATGATCTCTTGAAAATGATGGAGAGCATCAGCCAGCTCTCTCAACACTCTTGGGTGCATCCCATAGCATAAACGCTATTAGGCTTTTTAAAGTGATAAGAAGCAGAAACTTTTTGCACAGCCTATCATATTTTTATCTTTCTATGCATTCTAACAGATCTTCTGCAACTACTTCCTGGCATACAAAATTAAACTACAGGACTGACAAGACTAACATTTGAACACGTGTGGAAGTTGTGACTACTTGCAATTTACAGCATCACACGCTGGGGGCCAAGGGTGAGAAGGAATAGACCAGAAAAGCAAAACACTACTTACCAGGGCTTCTCTGACAAGCTGAGAAGCATCAGGCAGGCAGAAACCAATGGGCAATGCAACCTTTGATGGGATTTTGAATTTGTCTCCTATTATAAATGGGACATCATCAAGATAACTGAAAGGCCCTAAAATCAGAAGCAGAAAATGAATCAAAAAACCTTACAAGTTTAATGCATTCAATTAATAAATTTCTGTCTTTTGGAGCTATTTTTATCTCTGCTGCCCCAACTACATCAGGTGACTCAATACAAAGCAAGTTGCTCAATCAGAAACACACTGAATCTGGGCTTCATTGCCTCAGTTTTAATGGGTTTCGTTGTTTGGGGTTTTTTTTAAATGTTCTAGATCATAACTATTAAAAAAAAACCAAACCACCAAACAGAACAAACACACAGCACAACAATGAAACAGATTTTAAAGTCAATATACCAAACATTTTATCTTGCTTTGTGACAAGACTATACCTACATAACTGGAACCTGAAACTCTCCTGAACACTGTATTTTTTTATGTCTCTATATAAAAAAATCCATTGTTTTTATCATATTCAAAATGGGCTTTAAAATAACCCAACTTTAGAGCATCTAAGACAAACTAAAATCCAGGTTTTGGCATACAAGTAGGAAGAAACATTTGGACAAAAGTGGTCACAAGGGCAAAATGACTCAAAGTCTAGAAGCTCCATTTTAACCAAAACACAGTGAAATAGCTCAAGACTATTTAGTAAAGCAATTCTGATTTTTGAAACAAGGTGATCTAACTTAATCAGCTGTCTGATTTATGATCACTCCAATGAGAGGCCCCAGACTTATTTCATGGTCCTCCATCTGTCCTTTATATGTCACTTACATGTGGTATTTAAAAAGTGTTTTAGGACAAAACTCCTTCAAGCATCCTGCAAACTCATGAGTCAGAATCACTTAGAGCTCAACCACCCCCAAGAAGTCAGACTATAGGTTTGCTTTCCTTGAGCTACTCTGAATAAGTATTAAAACCCCAACAATTTAAATTGCACTCAGTTTCTCAATTAACTGAAAGGGGTTTATTGGATCACTGGTCTAAGCTTTTGGCATGGTTTCTGGCTATGTATAACAATCTGAAGCATTCCTCTAGCACTTGTAACTTTGAGTATTGCAGATCCAAAAAGACATTAGTGGCAACATTAATATAGCATTCAGTGACTAACCTCATACTCAGTGAGCTGTGGCTTGCCATTTTTATCTGACCTATTTTCATATTCAGATGACTATTTAAGTATTGCTTGCATTTGTTTACTGTTGACTTATCTACAAAAAGACAGTCACAGGCTCCAAAAGGATGAGAGCAGCTTTTTAAAACAGGAACATCCTGTTAATTTTGAGTTAAATGTTTATGTGCTGTCATCACTTGAGCTCTCACCACACTGGCTGGACACAGGTGATATTTCCTCCAGCTTTGAAACTATCAGGCTGAATAACCTACCTCCCACCTTCACCACCAGGATGAAAAAGTGCTCCAGGTAGAATATAATAGCATTTTCACTGATCCTTACTGAGAGGCACACATTCAAGCATTACACAGCACAGAATTCAGATGGCACCTCACTAGCCATCAACACCACTATTTACAATATGGCATACAAATAATATTTGAGCTGACAATTTGAAAACCCAGATACCAGTATTTCCTTATACAGAAATAGCAACTGTGGCAGCCTTTGTACCAAGAGTGGTAAATCATGGACAGGTCAAAGACAACCAGATCTGACTGCTCAGAGGCTGGCGTGACTGCTGCTACTATGCCCTGATTAGTCCCACTGCCACAAGTCCTGCTCTAAGCAGGATGATCCAAGCAAAGCAGGATTAGCTCTCTGAACCAATCTCACAGCCCAAATTCTTCAGTGTGCAAACACTTGTCTTATTAGACACAGTAAGTGGCAGACACCTCCTCTTGCACAGCCTTCTTGTTTGCCTGAAATAGATACTAGCTACGGAGGGTACAAGCACACATTGTGTTATTTACATAGCAACACTTGGTACAGTAAAAAACCCTAAACACACCTAGACTAGATGGGCTGCACTGACAGCTGCCAGTTTAATCTCAGCGGCTAGACTAAGAAATAAATATCTTCTGGTTTCTTCCCATTATACCATTTTTAATACTGACCACTGCTATAACCTCATCTTGAAAACGACTGCTACAAAACCTGCAAGCACATGTTAAGAAACACACTAGGTGTTTTAGGACATTTGGTGGTTTAGTCTTTCTGAAGCAAAACATTGATGCACATAGTCACTTTGTTCCAGCCCAATTGGAACAGTACTACTCTAGTGAAGTTAAAATCTGATCCAGAAACTCAAGACTCCTTTTCTTTTTGGAAACAGATGACCTTCTGCCTAAACACACTGATGGGTAAGGGTGCAAATTGTTTTAAATGACAAAACCTACGTAAAGGAAGTATTATGTAAGCCACTATTTCAATAGTCACATATTCAAGTGAAGTAATTAAAGGGTTTTTTTAACTGTTACTTAATATGGCTGTTAGCCACTTCATACTTTTAGCAGTTATAAGCATATCGAGGAAGTTCTGAGAACAGCCCTGGCAAAAGTGTGTCAGTCTGATCTCTGACACCATGTACTATATGATATTCCTGGCCCAAAGATGCATGAAAGTAAGATTTCTTTCCACTTTAGCATAATGCAGAAATCACTGTCCAACTCATACAAGCGTCCTCCAGTTTAGTAGCAAAATGGAAATATTTCAGTAAAACCAGTTACTGGTTATGAACAGGTAATAGTTTTGAAACCAAGTGGAACTTTTTTTATGGTCATACAAAACACATTTAATTTTCAGAAATTGGAGTTAAAAGCTCATGTTGTATAATGACAGTGACAATGCAACAGCAATATTAATGTACTACACTTGGTATAACCCATGTCTTTGGTGCAACAGATGAGAGCTGCGTTTCTAGATGACACTAATCACTACAACTTAAACCTGAACTTCCAATTATTCAAATGACAGGAGAGCATTTGAAGTTACATGCTTAGACATAGTTCTAGGTATATGCTAAGAATACCCTTCTAGACAGGAAAAGTTACTTCCTCTCCATACCTTATGTTCCCATCTTCATCTCCATCTGAACATGGTCCTGAGCAAACTGCTCTAGGTGACTGCTTGAACAGGGAGTTTGGACATGATGTTCTCCAAAGGTCCCTTCCAACCTCAACCATTCTGTGATTCAACAACAGTTCTCTTGCCTCCATTAAGCAGCTCAATAAATACAAGAGATGCATCAATTATGCTGACTGATTTAATCAGCCTGCCAGAGACACTAAGCTGAAGGTAGCTGTTGGTCTACATGCTTTATAGTAATTCAAAATACACTTGGGGGATTAACTTTTAACAACCCTGGAGAAAACTGAGAAAAATTGCCCTGCTGATTTATTAAGACATAATAAGCCAAGGAAGTTGTTCCACTGCTCCTCATAAACAGTACTGTGACAGTGTAACTTGTAGCATTAGGAACAGATGGTACACAAAAGAGTAGACAACTTAACCAGCCAGCTTACAGCACCATTTGTTTTGATTTTGTTATTTTGAAGTTGGAAGCATGAAACGCCACACTGCTGGTTTGGAAAATATTTAAGACAAGTGGAATTCTAGCTCTAAGCAGTGTTTTGCTAGTCTGGTTTAGGAAGCAGAAGAGATAATAAAAACACTCACAAGACAAGCAGTTCAGGAATGTTCATAGATTCAAGAGAACTGCTGAAGAGGTGGCAACTATCTAATAAAGAACTTACTGTCTTGCAGCAGGATCATTGGGCCACAGTAAAGGAGACTATCTAAAAAGTAAGTTTTGATAGGCCATTTTTATTAACCCTTAACCATGTATTTAAGTGAAGCATTTCTTATTCTGTAATTCAACTTTACACTTGCAAGACTGAATACAAAGGTCAAGGAAAAATGGAATTCGCAAGGACCCTCTTATGTGAAAGATTACCCAGGAAGACCAAGGCTTAATTTTGAAAAGCAAAAGTTTCTATATCATGAAAAATCAAGTTAGAAATTTCACATAAACCTCCCACTACTGCCTTGAATGATTACTGATTTGAAGAAGCTACATTATATATAACAAACTGAACTTCAATATTCCACAGAAATATTAATCCTCCAAAATTACACCTCATTTTCTAAAAGATAAGCACATATACATGCAAATATCTTTTATGATACCAATCATCTGCATGACAGTATACATCTAAAATATAGCAGATAATATGCTCTTCACTTGCCTGCTGAATCAGATTAGTCCTAACACATCACTGCTGAGAAAAAAGCAAGCATAGCTCAATGACATTAAAACATTGACTTTCAATACAACTTCTCATGTGACTTTCATAGAAAGGAGCTACAGATCTAGTGTTCACTTCAGCAAATGTCAGATCAGTATCCCAACTGCAGTTCAGTTTTGATTTTGAAGGGGCAAGTGGGAGGTAATATTCTGCCATAAAGATGTAGGGAAGAGTCACAGGCTAAATTTCAGTTTAACCAGAGAAGAGAGACAGCATCAGTAAGCAACTATTAAAGAAGGAAGCCAAGGTACTTCGTTCCTAACAAAAACTATTCAAAGGTTAAACAGATTAGTCTCTATGGACTGTCTAAGGTTTCGATATTTGTTGCGGCAAGCCCTTCTCTCGAGGACACAGCTCTTCTTCGGAGCTCTCTCGCCGTCTCTCTCCCCAGGCATTTCTAGGCATCTTCTTCTCCGCTTCTGGGAGCATGCCTTTTATTTTGCCCTTCAGCCCCGCCCATTTCCGGCTGGGGCAGGCCCCAATTATTGGGCACAGCTGGGCCTAAGCTCCCAGTTCATTATCAGCGACACCTGGTGACTTGTGGTTCTCACTACATTTCCCCCCTTTTTGTTGTTTGTTGAAAAATAAACTTCATTTTTTCAATAATTTACCATTAATTCACAATAATTTACAATTAATTTAAACATTTCATTATTTTATATTACGGCCTCACATTTTTAATAATTTACAAACATTTCATTATTTTTCATTTTTTCAAACATTTAAATATTTCATTATTTTTCCTTCAATAATTTACAATTATTCTTATATTACGGCCTTTCATTTCCTTAATTTTACAATTTTCTTAGCCTTTGATTGAAATGTGGAGGAAAATTCGGGCTCCTACCAGCTTTTTCGCCTCTTTAGCCTCTGTTGCCAGCAGAAGATGAGGTCTCAGAACACCAGCTCAGCTTTCGCTGGTACTCGCCACCTCGGGATGCCTAGCCATGCAGAGGCTTCTCCGAGCATTCACCGCACCAGTCTTATCGCCTGTCCCTAGGGCTCCGTTTCAGGATCGCACTATCGTGTGTCCCCGGGAGACTCCGTTTCAGGACCGCACTGACTTGATGCGCACTCAGAGCTCCGCTTCAGCTTCAGCATTCCTCGGGTTTGAATTCCGCGCGCCAACTCGCTGCGCCCTTCGAGCCTCATTCTTCTTACCGCTTTTCAGCTTCGCTCCTGCCTGGCTCGCCATTCCGGGCTGTTGTATACCTTGCCGTGCTGGGCTTCTACTCCGAGCTCTTCACACCGCCTACAGCATTTAAGCCTAGCCTTGTGGAGCTTCACCCGTGGTTGCGTATTTGGAGCTCTTTATAGAGCATCCCGCACCAATGTAGTAGCTCCATCTGACGTGGTTGCGTATTCGGAGCTCTTTATATCGCCTTCAGCATTTAAGCCTGGCTTTGTAGAGCTTCCCGCAACCAACGTGGTCACGTAGAGCTCTTTATAATACCTCAGCGTTCACGGCTGCTGTTGTTGCCCGCATTCTCCACCAATTGTTGCGGCGAGCCCTTCTCTCGAGGACACGGCTCTTCTCCGGAGCTCTCTCACCATCTCTCTCCCCTGGCATCTCTAGGCATATTCTTCTCTGCTTCTGGGAGCATGCCTTTTATTTTGCCCTTCAGCCCCGCCCATTTCCGGCTGGGGCAGGCCCTAATTATTGGGCACAGCTGGGCCTAAGCTCCCAGTTCATTATCAGCGACACCTGGTGACTTGTGGTTCTCACTACAGATATTAGTAAGCAGCAATAGAAAAATCCATTGAAGAGACAAGGATACCAAATTTCACTCACCATGAGAGTCAGATCCCAACTTATTATAAGCCATTTAGAACCTGCAAAACATTTAAAAAACAGTTTTAACAACTTTATACATATTGTACAGCATAAGCCTATGCAGTTCTACAGCATCTTATCTATAGATTATGGGACATGTTGAAGATGATGTTTATTCTGTTCCTAAAACAGATAAGCAGATAAGATAATTTTATACCTCTGAGAATTGACTGAAGACAAAAATCTTATCCCAGGATCTGACAATCTAAATGGCAAAATAAAGAAAATGAAAAAAACAGCCAAGAAACAGCCAGGTTCATGAGCAAGGCAGAGAGTTCCAGATCACAGTTGTGAGAGCCTGTTTCATCCCAGCCCCATGGAGCACACCCTGCCTCCCCTGTCTTTAAGAATAGCCCTTCCTACTGGAAATAGAACTGATACTCTTCAGTTTGATCCCTGTTGCTCTAAAAAAACATACAACAATACAGCTCTATGATAAATAGTACCATTAGAAAGTTTTCTTTGTATTCACTCAAGAAAACAACACTAACAATAGCCCTCATCCGCTGCCCACACAATTTTACTAGCAACATTTAAAATTTGGATGCAAATGCTATGTGGCCAAGAATGTTAAACACAGAAGCGCCTGCCCAGCTTTTAACACAGAGCAGGCCTGCCCTGAGAAAAGAGCTGTTTTTAAGATAGAATTAGTTGTCTAGTTGGCTGTAAGCTAAAACCCTGCTCCAGGAAGCTTATGGTATGTTCAATAACATAACTGGTACTTTTGCTAGATTAGAAGTACATCACAAGATCTTTCACAAGACACCATAGCATCATTCTTTGAATAACTGAATTTTCAAAGTCCTCCTTTGACATTATAAATGACAAAGAATCAGAGTTGCCCTTTGTTCCTTAAGTCCTCCAGCTCACAGACTGGGGGGGGGGTGGGGTGGGCTGTGCGTGGGCTGTGTGAAGCTGCTGGAAGCTCCCCCGGTTCCAGTGCTGGCCCCGCCTCTGCCCAAGGCTGAGCAGATATGGAAAGCTGGATGCACCTCTGCGAGTAACACATTCAAAAAAGGGAAAACAAAGCTGCAAAAATAAAGACCTGCAGAGAAGAGGAGAGGGGGAGATGAGAGCAATGCCAGAGCAAAGACACCAAGGTCAGTAAGGTGAGTGAGGAAGGAGGGGGAGAAGGTTGCCCAAGAAGAGATTTCTCTGCAGCCCATGGAGGAGCACAGTGGAGCAATTCCTGAAGGACCGTGGTGGGGCAGATGTGGACCTGTAGCCTCTGAAGATCACGGTGGGTGGGCAGAGGTTCTCTACTTGACCTGGGAGGGAAACTTGTGACCAATGACATGGAAAAGGCCAAACTGCTTAGTGCTCATTTTGCCTCAGTCTTCATCAATGCCAATTGCTCCCTAAGGGTCCAGCTTCCTGAACTGGATGACCAAGATGGGGAGCAGAATGAAGCCCCATAGTCCGGGAGGAAACGATCAGTGCCCTGTTGTGCTGCATGGATGTGCACAAGTCTTATGGGACCAGATGGGATCTACCTGAGGGTACTAAAGGAGCTGGCAGAAGTGCTCACCAAGCCACTCTCCATTATTTGTCAACAGTCCTGGAAAACTGCAGATGTCCCATGTTGGGAAACTGTCTGGAAGAAAACAGACATGTGAGCAATCCTGACTCTTTAGCTTTAGCTAGAGTAAACTAAGGGCCTTGAGACCCAGTTGCAAGGTTACTGAAAGATGAGCTATGGGAGAAAGATAAGGGAACTGGCAGCAGAAAAGAAGAAATAACAGGATAATGAGGAAGCCAGCAGAAGTTCTGTGAGAACAGAATTTGTGTCCAAGATATAGCCACCTGCAAGATATCGTTATATAAACAAAGGCTCTATATAAAGTGAGTGTTAATAAACGACTTCACTTTAACCATATTGGTGACTGCGTGTCGTCCTTTAAGCCTCCGCAGATTTTTTCCCACAGTCCCAGTCGATTGGAAACTGGCAAATGTAACGTCCATCTACAAGAAGGGCCAAAAGGACGATCCAGGAAAGGTTATGGAGCAGATCATCTTGAGTACCATCACACGGTACATACAAGATAACAAAGTGATCAGGCCCAGTCACCATGGGTTTATGAAAGGCAGGTCCTGTCTTGTAGAAAATCCGCGGAGGCTTAAGGACGACACGTAGTCACCAACATGGTTAAAGTGAAGAAGTGAAGTCCTTTATTAACAATTCACACTCGCTTTATATAGAACCCTTGTTTATATAACGATATCTTGCAGGTGGCTATATCTTGGCCACAAATCCTGTTCTCACAGAACTTCTGCTGGCTACATCATTATCCTGTTATTCTTCTTTTCTGCTGCCAGCTTCCTTATCTTTCTCCCATAGCTCATCCTTCAGTAACCTTGCAACTAGGCCTCAAGGCCTTTAGCTTACTCTAGCTAAAGCTAAATAGTCAGGATTGCTCACATGTCTGTTTTCTTCCAGACAGTTTCCCAACACTGTCTGACTAACGTGATCTCATTCTACAACAAGATGACTCGCCTAGTGGATGAGGGAAGAGCTGTGGACATTGTCTGTCTGGACTTTAGTAAAGCTTTTGACACTGTCTCGCACAGCATTCTTCTTCAGAAACTTATGGCAGTTGGCTTGGATAAATATACCCTGCATTAGATAAAAAATTGGCTGGATGGTCAGGCTGAAAGAGTAGCCGTGAATGGAACTAAATCTGGCTGGTGCCCGGTCACAAGCAGTGTCCCCCAGCGTTCAGTGCTGGGGCCTCTTCTCTTTAGTATCTTCATTAATGATTTGGATGAGGGGATTGAGTGTGCTCTCAGTAAATTTGCAGATGACACCAAACTAGGTGGCTGTGTCGACCTGCTGGAGGGTAGGGAAGCCTTACAGCGGGACTTAGACAGGTTGGACCAATGGGCCAAGGTTAATTGTATGAGATTTAACAAGGCCAAATGCCAGGTCTTACACCTAGGTCATAACAATCCCATGGTAAGCTACAGACTTGGGGAAGTGTGGTTAGAGAGCTGTAAGTTGGAAAGGGACCTGGGGGTATTGGTTGACAGTTGACTTAATATGAGTCAGCAGTGTGTACAGGTGGCCAAGAGGGCCAATGGCATCCTGGCTTGTATTAGGAACTCAGTGGCCAGCAGGAATAGGGAGGTGATCATCCCTCTGTACGCAGCTCTGGTGAGGATGTACCTTGAATATTGCATTCAGTTCTGGGTACTTCACTGTAAGAAAGACATAGAAGTGCTGGACCATGTCCAGAAAAGGGCAACAAAGCTCATTAAGGGCCTGGAGCGCAAGTCCTGTGAGGAGTGGCTGAGGGAGCTGGGAGTGTTTAGTCTGGAGAAGAGAAGGCTGAGAGGAGACCTTATAGCTCTCTTCAACTACCTCAAGGGAGGCTGGAGCAAGGAGGGAAAAAGCCTCTTCTCCTTAGTGAACTGTGATAGGACCAGAGGAAATGGATGGAAGCTACGCCAGGGGAGGTTTTGGTTGGATATTAGGAAACATTTTTTCACAAAAAGGGCTTACAAACATTGGAATAGTCTGCCCAGGGCAGTGGTGGAGTCACCATCCCTGGAGGCATTTAAAAGGCATTTGGACCTGGTCCTTAAGGACATGGTGTAGTAGTTGACTGTGGTGTTAGTCAAAGGTTGGACTGGATGATCTTGGAGGTCTCTTCCACCTGTGACACTCCCTGGCAGCAGCTTTATGTCACAGAATCCCAGAATGTTTTAGAGAGGGACCCTGTGTTGGAGCAGGGAAAGGCTGTGAAGAGCCCTCCCCCTGAGGAGGAAGGAGTGGCAGAAAAAACCTGTGGTGAACTGACCCTAAACCCCCACTGCCCATCCCCCTGTGCTGCTGACAGTGAGGCAGGAATGAAGGAATTTGGGCCCATGAAGAAGTGAGGGGTGGGGGGAAGGCATTAAGATCTGGTCATGTTTTCTCTTTTTCCTGGTAGATTATTTTTTTTCTCTTCCCAAGTTGAGTCTGTCTGGTGACCATAATTGGGGAGTAAAAACCTCCCTGTCCTTATCTCAACTGATGAGCCTTTAGGTGGATTTTCTCCTCCCTATCCCATGGGGGGGGGTGGGGGGGGTGGGGGGTGGTGTGAGTGAGAGGAAACCTGGTTGGTACCAGCTGGGTCTAAATCCTGATATGAAGTTATCTGGTGCACCCCCACCAGCAGCAGTGCTCAAAGCACAACTTGGAGCAGGTCTAACATTCAAACCCATCATTCCCCAAGCAAGATCTTACTCTTAGCCTCACTGTTTCCATTGCAGATTCACACTGCAAATGTTGCCTTAAAGGAAGGGCATCATAAGGTAAGGATTACACAGACAGCTTAGCTATTCCTCCTGGCAGCCACTGACACAACCGGAGCCAGGAAGAGTCAGTAAGAGACAGTTCCAAGTACTTTAGGAAAGTACCTTTTGCTGTGCAAAAGTCCCTTTCTATATTATGTTGAAATCAATAGGTGAACCAACCCTACTGGATAATGGGAATTCAACACACACTTAAAGTCAAAGCTGTACGAATAAGATTACCCAGGTGCAACCAGACTTCACAAAACACAGCAAACAGACTGTGGGGAAGTGAGTCACACCCAGCGACTCCAGGCACACCTTGTACATAAGTGCCATGTGTTATTCTGCTCGATGTTTGCCAGGTTTTTCTCAGCACATCACCATCTCAATGCTGTATTACATCCAAAACCACTCCACTAAGCCAGAGGACTGGTTTTGTCACTAGCTGGCAACTGCTTGCTGCATATCAACTACTAGAGCTGAATGGGCTTTATTAGTCCCAGTGCCAGAGTCCCAGACCAGACTGCAGACTACAGCACATGAAATAGGCTGCATCTTTCAGACCCAGATCACACTGTCAGACAAGCTGCTACATTGCTAGTTCCTCTGTATGACAGTAGCAATTAAGACGTCGATTTGATTTGTTATTATTGAAAAGCCAGGCCACGTGGGAAATCATACAGCTTTCACATACCTCACCAGTCCTCTGTATGTCACCAGAGACTGAGGCACCACCTGCAAGCACGTACCATTGGTGCCCAGCATCCACTACTATTACAGTGGAGCTGAACTAGGGACAAGGCCTCTATGCACTTCCTTTAATTTCTCCAAGTTTGTCTTTCTTCTAGTTACTACCTCAGGCTGAAAAGCAAGTGCTCCTTTTCTAAAGGATTTTTTAAAAAATATGATGAGAGGAAGTAAACTCCTCACTTTGGGATCTGTCACGGCTTAACAGTTTGGGTGGACCAAAAACCAGAGGACAGAATTATTCTCTATTGCCCCCCCCCCCCCCTCCACCTTCCCAAAGGGAAGGTAAAAGGGGAATAAGGACGAGAGACTTAAAGCTGGAAAATTAAAAGAAAATTGGAAACAGATTTACTAGCACAGGGGAAAGGCAATAACATAGGGGATAAAGAACAAAAATACAAATGTATACAAATATATATATACAACCCGATCTCGATGATGGCAGGGATAGGTGCCTGAGGTCCCCTTGTGGCAGGGACGACTAAAGGAGGGGGGGTCCACGGCTCTTCCCAGCATCCGATGGATGTGGATTCTGGAGAGCATGTGGCGAGCTGGTGGTAAAGGAGCACAGGGGAACAGCACCGAAACAAGGAGCGGGCAAAAAAGAGAGGGGGCTGCTGGTCTGCCTGACCTTTATAGAGTATGGGAGGGAAATGGGAGGGAATATTGACCCCTCTGTGTTCCGCCCCTTTCAGAATCTGAAAGCCCTCCTTCTTTAGTTCCTCGTACTCAAACTATGACAGGACCTCAACCGACAAGAAAGTTTTTTCAATGCAGCACCAGTTATCTACAGGCAATAGAGTTTATGCTGTCTACTTCATTTACCAGAAGCAGCTTACTCTAGACTGTACATGAAGGACACTGAAAAGAACATTCAAAGAGATCATTTTTAGAATGATAATTTATATCCTCTGTCCAGCAGGCTGTCTAAAGGACATACTAAGTTTACCATCTCACACGCTGATCTGAACACTAAGTTCCCGTGACACTATCAATTTGCTCCAGGGACATTAGTAGCATTGTGTACAAATCCCACAGAAGCAAAGAGGTGTAATGTCTAGCATCCAGGGAGTTTTGCAGTAGAATATCAATCTGGAGCTGCATAAAGCTTTGGACGTTTCCTCAGTGTCAAAATATCCCACATAGGCAAAAAGTATCTTGCTTTTGTTGACAATCCTGCAGTAAAATCCTAGTGCAGACCAAGCACCTGCAATAAATTCAAAATGCAGTGGCAGAAATTATTCCTCTGCCATATGCAACATCTTATTTTAACTATAGAACTAGCTAAGGCACATCAATAGCAAGCTAATCATGAAATGCACCATTTCCAGAGAGAGACAGTGTCACACTTTAGATTCGAGTAACATTTGACTTTATAGCATGCTAGCTCTTCCTGATGCACTGTGAGCATTTATCACCTCCACATTTTGTCACCTCCCAAAGCCCAGGAGAAGGGCAGAGGATGTCAGCGTGATGAGGAAAAATCTGAAATACTCAATGCCTTCTTTGCCTCCATCTTCATTAGTCAGACCAGCCACCCCCAGGGTATTCAGCCCCCTGAGCTGGAAGATGAGGACAGAGCAGCACAACCCTCCATAATCCACAAGGAAGCAGTTAAGGACCTGCCACAGCACCTGGACACCCACAGGTCTATGGGGCCAGGTGGGATCCACCCAAGAGTATTGAGGGAGCTGGCAGAGGAGCTCACCAAGCCTCTCTCCATCACCTACCAACAGTCTTGGTTAACAGGGGAGGTCCCAGGTGACTGGAGGCTTGCCAATGTGACACCCATCTACAAGAAGGGCCAGAAGGAGGATCCGGGGAGCTCCAGGCCTGTCAGCCTGACCTCGGTTCCTAGAAAAATTACAGAGGTTCATCTTGAGTGCACTCACACGGCAAGTGCAGGACAGCCAGGGGATCAGGCCCAGCCAGCATGAGTTCAGGAAAGGCAGGTCCTGCTTGACCAACCTGGTCTCGTTCTATGACCAGGTGACCTGTCTAGTGGACAAAGGAAGGCTGTGGACGTTGTCAACCTGGACTTCAGTAAAGCCCTTGACACCGTCTCCCACAGCATTCTCCTAGAAAAACTGGCGGCTCACAGCATAGACACATATGCTCTTTGTTGGGTTAAAAACTGGCTGCATGGCCGGGCCCAGAGAGCTGTAGTCAGTGGAGTTAAATCCAGTTGCTGGCCAGTCACCAGTGGTGTTCCCTGGGGCTCAGTCCTGTTCAATATCTTCATTAATAACCTAGATGAGGGGATTCAGTGCTTCCTCAGTAAGTTTGCAGACAACACCAAGTTGGGTGGGAGTGTTGTTGATCTGCTTGAGGGTAGGAAGGCTCTGCAGAGGGACCTGGACAGGCTGGACCAGTGGGCCGAGGTCAATTGTATGAAGTTCAACAAGCCAAGTGCCAGGTCCTGTACTTGGGTCACAACAAGCCCAGGCAATGCTCCAGGCCTGGGCAACAGTGGCTGGAAAGGCGCCTGGCGGAAAAGGACCTGGGCATGTTGGTTGACAGCGGGCTGCATATGAGACAGCAGTGGGCCCAGGTGGCCATGAAGGCCGCCAGCATCCTGGCTTGTATCAGCACTGGTGTGGTCAGCAGAAGGGAAGTGATGGTGCCCCTGTGTTTGGCACCGGTGAGGCCGCACCTCAAGTGCCGTGTTCAGTTCCGGGCCCCTCACTAAAAGAAAGACATGGAGCTGCTGGAGCAAGTTCAGAGAAAGGCAACCAAGCTGAGGAGGGGTCTGGAGAGGAGAATGAGAGGAGACCTTATCGCTCTCTACAACTCCCTGAAAGGAGGTTGTAGGGAGGTGGGTGCTGGCCTCTTCTCCCAAGCAAATAACGATAGGACTAGAGGAAATGGCCTGAACTTGCACCAGGGGAGGTTTAGACCAGATCTGAGGAAGAATTTCTTTACTGAGAGAGTAGTTAGGCATTGGAATGGGCTGCCCAGGGAGGTGGTGGAGGTATTTAAAAACCGTGTGGATGAGGCACTTCAGGACATGCTCTAGTGGGCATGGTGATACAGATATTAATAATTTTTTTTTTTTTTTTTTTTTTTTTTTTTTTTTTTTAACTGAGGGGGGGGATGTTGACAGTTGGACATGGTGACCCTAGAGGTCTTTTCCAACCGTGACAATTCTGTGATTCTGTAAAAGGGAATGGGGGGACAGGGAAACAACCACAACAACAAAAAAACAACACAAAGATGCAAAAACACAAGTGACAAAACGGAAGCAATGACAGAAACACCTGGCACAGACAGATAGACAAAAGGGCAGCATAGAGATGACCAAGACATTGATGTTTAAACCTGAACGACTACTTAGCTGTGCTGCCAGACAACAAGAACGCAGAGAAGTGTGACTCGATGCAGTCAAGCAATACGAAAGGGACATTGTCATCAAGAGATGAGAAAAAATAACCCCTACCAAGAGTGACTCACGAGGAGCTGCTGAGAAGTTGCGGTGTTTTTTTAATTATTATTTCCGTGTACCTTCTATTCGTGTTTTCCCTGAAGCTTATATCTACATTCATTTTCTTCTGAAAGAGCTCTGACAGGTCAAGCTGGAATCATCCAACTATTAACGGTACCTGGAACAATTTGCTCAGTAATAACTCAAGCCAATTTAACTATTTGTCAAGAACTGGTCTCTTGTTGCTCTATCCATCATTTTGGGGTGCAAGTATGTCTAGAATCCAAACCACATGAATCCCCTGAAGTAACTCTCACCTACGATTCAGATAAATTAGAAATGCGCTTATTACGGGTCAGAGGAAACCAAAATGCCTCAAGTTATCAACCGCAGTCAATTCAGCACATCTATGATTTTCAGAGGAGAGACCTGATCTTGCAACTTCCATTTTGCCTGCTAATACACATTGTGTAGTCCAAGTACACAGAACTGAGGATGCATCCATTCACTCTGAAAACTACAAAGACAAAAAAGCCCCACAACTTCTTTTAAAAGAAGGTGTCTTTTTCTGCTGCCTATATAACCAACATTAGGATTCTGTATATGGCCTTAACAAAATATACAACAAAAATAGAAGTTGCCTGCCGCTAAAATAAAACAAAAGTTAAGATACTCATATCAGAGCTTCCCACCTATGTAAGCATTCAATTATTGCTACACAATTAAGATCTCTTACATAGACTGACAGTAAAAACCTGATCACAGAAATTTACTACGGTACAAAATAGATCCCATTTTCATTTACTGCAGTCTCCAAATAGATTAAATCACCCCAAAATCTGCAGCAACTGCTTCTGCTTCGTACCTCTAACAGCTCTGCAAACAATCAGCACAGTCAGCTGCAGAGAGATACTCCTCTTGCATAAAGCACAATGATGTTGAGCCACTAATACCAGCTCTTTGGATAAAGCTGCTGTAAAACTACATTTGACATGTTGCAAACACATCTCCTGCAGGAAAAAAAATGGAGGGAAAAGGGGAAAAGGAAAGCATCACTTCCACTTGTCTTAACAGAAAAAAAAAGTTTTAAGTATATCTATAGTAATTCCTTTCAAGTGCTACTATAATCTAGGAGATAAGGTACATTAAGGTTCATATTCTATTTTTAGCAACAAGAACAAACCAGACCCTCCTTGAAGCAAACGCCAGTATGAGTTTCCATTCAATTTTCAATGGGCACTGGTGAAAACAAATCTAATGGCATGCATGTAACAGTCACTAGTAGGAAGTAAGGTATTTAAAGATCATCTAAACAAAAAAGCAGGAAACCCCCCATGACTTTACATCTTTTCTTTGCTTTTCAAGATGTAGCTAAAAGCTACATCACTACCCTGGTTCGAGAGAACCGGGATAAAAATTTCCTCTAACCATACTGACCTGAGACTGCCCTGAACCCCACCAGCAGCCAGTTGCTGTGGCAGTTACAATAGGGGGAGCAGCTGTGCTCCCCTATGGGAAGGAGAGGATGGGCCAGGTGACTGACCCAAATGAAACAATCACATTATTCCTTCCCATGGTGCTCAGTATAAAATGGCTCCCAAGAACCCTCTGCTGGCCTCTATGGTGCTGGCAGGATTGGGGTTTGCTTGTTTGTCATACCTCCCCATGTTGCTCCTGCATCCCATTCTCTCCCAGGAGGGATTGTTCATCAAGACAGACTGCCATCCCCTGCCTCCCTGAGTGGGACTGGCTCAGCCACTCCAAGGCTGTTGTGGACCATCACTGGGACCCTAGACTTGGGCACCCCCATCTGTTGCTGAGTCCAGTCGGGGAAGTAATTGCCAACTGAGGAGCGTGGGTTCCATATTTACATGTTTGTATAGATTTGTAATTCACCATCATAATTATTTTTACTACTTTATTAAACCCATTCTGTAGTTAGGTAGGGTCTGGCGGTCGGAAGATATCGCACTGTGCGGGAAGACAGGGCCCCTTCTCTTATCAGTGGTTAGATAGTGATGTAAGCGGACAGGAATGAGACTGTGAACCTAAGATATATAAGGCTGTATCACCTGCGAATAAATGCCATTTTGCTTTTTCCACCACATCGGTGTCTGTAAGCATGATGGACAGAGTTCACTGTTCAAGAACCAGGTCGCCACGCCTGCGATAGGCGACAAGTGGTGCCGAAACCCGGGAACTCGTCTGGAATAGAGTGAACGGTGGCTGGAGCTGCAGGACCAGCTCGGCAGGGGAGGTCAGGGAAGAAAAGGACGTTCCCGACCAGGACCAACAAGGAGGATGGAAGCCCTTGTTAAGGTCGTATCCCAAATACATAAGCAGTGGGGGATTGATTGTAAACCCAAAGATTTTACTCCCGCAGTTGCGAGGCTTTTACAAATTGGGGTCATTGACCAGCCGGTGGATATTCTCCACCCAGAGGTGTGGGATAGATGCACTAAAGCGTTAGCCGAGGAGACGAAGTCCTCGGGTTGCAGGAAAAACCTTAAATCCTGGGGGAAAGTCGAACAGGCTCTGCAGAGGGCCATGCAAGAGCAGGAGACCTGGAAGGCAGCAAGGGACTGTTTGTTGGCCATCCCGAAACTGGGAGTCGGGGCAGCCACGCAGACCCCGTGCCCCCCAGACAATGGCAACTCTGCAGAGCCTAAAGACTCGCGGGAAGGCGATATGCCCCCCAAATCCCCGTTCCGCTGCCCCGAATCCCCGAATCCCGCCCCCCTTACGGAGGAACAGAATCAAGCGAAATCCTTCTGGGAAGGGCTAACCGAGGAGGCCAGGAGCGCCGCGGGGCAATCAGAGTCTGAGAATGCCTGGGTTAGACCGCCCCCTTATGCGCCTCAAAATGGCGCCGAGCGGCAAGGGGGAGGGCCGGGCGAGGATGCCCCTGGCGGGAACAAAGAAGAAGCGGCAGAGCCAACATGCGCATGCCTAAGGAAGGGGGAGGAGAACGAGAAGGAGAAAGAGGCGGTGGGGGCGGCTGGGAAGAGGAGGGGAGCGCGAGTGAGGGGGAGAGAACCGATCAGAGCGGCCATCTGAAAAAATGCTCTTATAGGGCAAGCACCCCCGCGAGTGGAAGGCGGGGCGAGCCAAGAGGGGGGGAACCGCCCGCCCGCCCGCCCGGGAAGTGGGCGGGGCCGGAGCCCGCCCGCCCGCAAGGGAAGGGAGCGGGGCCGGAGCTCGGCAAAAAAAATACCGAAGCCCGGAAGTAACCAGCCAGTCGAGTTCCGATCCCGGATCAGACACTAGCTGGGACGAGTCGCCTGCAAGCGATTCAAATTCAGAGGAGGAAGAAACGAGGGCAGATAGGGTTAAAAACAAATATATTCTCGTCCGCAATATAGAGGGACCACAAATAAAAAAGCTTCCCCTCACGGACTGGAGGGAAATAAAGAATGCATGCGCCGATTGGGTCCCAGCCGCGCTAGCATTCCCGGTCCGGGTGGCGGGCGGGGGACACAGGGTCTATTCGCCAGTAAACCCTAGAGATGTACAAGCGATTGTTAAAGCAATTGCGGACAAAGGGCTTAATTCTGCTATGGTCTCCACCCTCATAGATGGGGTTTTGGGGGGAGATGACATGCTCCCGTTCGATATAAAATACACTTGCAGATTAATTTTTGATGGGGCAGGGATGATTGTTTTTAAACAAGATTGGGAGGACAACTGCGCAAAGCAACTAGCCCAAATAACTGGGGCGGATCACCTGCTACATGGCTCTAGCCTGCAGCGACTGATGGGTACAGACCCAGCCATGGTTACCCCTCAGGCACAAGCCCTAGGCCTGCGGGCCCACGAAGTTATGACAACTACTCGTGCAGCTAGAGAAGCTATTCGCACAGCCTCTGCAGTTATCGCCAAGCCATCGCCATGGTGCACAATAAAACAAGAAGTTAAGAGCAACGCAGCGGTCGGTCCCAATATTGTAATTAAAAACGATAATCAGCAAAGAAAAGATAGTTTGCCAACCCCCACCCCCATTCCAACCAGTCCCCTGTCAGCTAAGCAGATAGTTCCCTCAAGAAAACCAATCGTGGATCCCCACCACATGCCCGGCAAGCCATTTTTTAGCGTGCTAGAAGCCACCTTTCGATCGCTAAATAACTCCAACCCGACTCTCACGAATTCTTGTTGGTTATGCTATGATGTGTATCCTCCCTTTTATGAGGGCATTGCCCTCAACGCTTCTTTTACCTATTCATCAGATGATAGTCCAACCCAATGCAGGTGGAACACGCCGCAAAGAGGAATTAGCCTGAACCAAGTCAGGGGCAAAGGGGTGTGTTTTGGTAATACCACCCTGGTAAACTGGGACAGTGCTGTCTGTGCAGAAAGCGTTGTGATTGTCAAACCCCATAAGTGGGCAATTCCATCCGCGCCCGGAATGTGGATTTGCCATCAATTGGGAGTAACCCCCTGTGTGTCCCTTAAACTTTTTAATCACGCTACTGACTTTTGTGTGCAGATTTTGATTGTTCCCAGGGTCTTATACCATCCAGAAGAAGAGATGTACTATCAATGGGAAAAAACAGACATCGGTCTACAAAAAAGAGAGGTGCTGACAGCCGTAACGATAGCGACACTGCGGCCACGGGAGTGGCCTCCCTGGCGACCCAGCAGCGAGGCCTGTCTCAACTACAAGCCGCCATCGATGAAGACCTAGAGAAAATCAAGAAATCTATGACCTTTCTGGAGCAATCTGTCTCCTCGCTTTCTGAGGTTGTTTTACAAAACAGGCGAGGACTGGACCTCCTGTTTTTGCATCAAGGAGGCCTCTGTGCCGCCTTGAAAGAGGAGTGTTGCTTTTATGCTGATCACACCGGAGTAGTTAGAGACTCGATGGCAAAACTGAGAGAAAGATTAGCTCAACGAAAAAGAGAAAGGGAAGCCCAACAAGGATGGTTTGAATCATGGTTCAACCAATCACTGTGGTTGACCACCCTGATATCTACCTTGATAGGTCCGATCGCAATGATCATGATGACATTGATTTTTGGACCCTGCATTCTGAATAGAATCGTGTCATTTGTTAAAAGCCGGCTAGAGAGGGTTAATATTATGTTTCTAGAACACCGGCAACTGTTTTAAGAATATACTTACAGTATCAGTTATTATTAGTATTAGTTATTAGTGTTACCTCCAGTAGTCCCCAAGCTACCTCGAATTCTACCCCGTTATTACTAACTTACCCTACCTTCCACCTGTCCACAGTGCCTTATGTTTTTTATTCAGGTTTATGGTATATGTTTTTACATATGTTTTTAACTATATTTTTTACATCAATTTTTTACTAATAATATAAGTAGGCTTTTTAGGATTGGTGTGTTTGAGCTAGTTTATGCGTGTGTTTTAGTTTAAGCTTATGCTTCATGAATTAATGTGATTGCAGATATCAGTAATCCTAGGATATCAAAATAAACGACCCCTGGTGTACGGTCTCGGACTTGGCCAGTCTGACACTGACACCGGAAGATGTTGCTTGCTGCTGGCTGGGAGGCTGGCCACCTCTTTAGCCTAGGTGAAGCAACGTATAACGGCATGGTTTTGTCCATGTTTGTGCCAGGGTTGCCGATACCTGCAGTAAGTTTAGTTCAAGCTTAAGTTTAGGTTTCGATATTAGTTCACTCAGTTAAGCATGGGGAGGGGGGAAATGTAGTTAGATAGGGTCTGGCGGTCGGAAGATATCGCGCTGTACGGGAAGACAGGGCCCCTTCTCTTATCAGTGGTTAGATAGTGATGTAAGCGGACAGGAATGAGACTGTGAACCTAAGATATATAAGGCTGTATCACCTGCGAATAAACGCCATTTTGCTTTTTCCACCACATTGGTGTCTGTAAGCATGATGGACAGAGTTCACTGTTCAAGAACCAGGTCACCACGCCTGCGATAGGCGACACCATTCTAGTGTGTTGGGTTTTTTTTTCCCCAACCTTGAAGTCTGTCTCCCTTATTCCCCTTTTTTATCTTCCCCTGGAAGGGTAGTGGGGTGGTAACAGAGAGCATCTGTCACCCAGTTAGTTACTGGCTAAAACTGTGACAATCACTCCAGCAACTCAGTGTCCTTGTAGTACTGTGTTCAGTATCAATACAGGCTGGGGGATGAAGAGATTGAGAGCAGCCCTGCGGAAAAGGACTTGGGAGTGTTGGCTGATGAGAAGCTCAACATGAGCCAGCAATGCGCTCTTGCAGCCCAAAAAGCCAGCTGTATCCTAGCTGCATCAAAAGCAGCGTGGCCAACAGGTTGAGGGAGGGGATTTTAACCCTCTGCTCTGCCCTTGGGAGACCCTCCTGTGGAATAATTGCTGGAGGTGACTTAGAAATTAAACTTATATTCTCATTTTAAGGAAAGGTGCAGCACTGAAGCAGGGTGGAATGCAGCTAATGTACGAGTTCGTACCATGGCAATTCCCTAGGCAACCCTAGATGTTGGCAACATCAGGGGAACTTGGTGTGCTAACTCTAAGAGAAATTGCATGGTGGGTGGAGCAGAGTGGAGGCACTGTGGCCACGCTCTGTGACAACAATGGAGTCCAAAGGTACTATGGGACAAAACAGCTTCAAGTTTGATATCCTGAGCCAACAACCTGTCACCTTTTGACAAAATACCTTTATATCTTTAGGTGAACTTTGCTCATTATAATACCAAAACACACCTCCATCCCCCAAAGCTACCCACGGCCAAGGTGCAACCACCCCTCACTGAGCTTGTGCTCTGACTTTCTCTAGCCTATACCTTTAAATGCAAAGCGAGAGAACTTTGCACCAATCATGATAAAGGTATGTATGACTAGAGTCACTCCATCTCCACCTGTAAGGTAAAATAGTATGACAATAGTTTGAGAGAGGAAGGATGTTAGGAAAGATACCATTGCAAGGACAACCCCATACCCCTGATCTCTGGAACCACCTGACGGGCTGAGCCTCTCTTCCCCTCCCCCCCCCCCCCCCCCCATCGAGATGCCTTTGGGTAAGATCCAAACAGTTGACTGTAGCGGACGTCTCCCTGGGAATCTTATAAATTTCTAGAACCACTTTTTAATGTATTTGTAGCCAGGCTGTATTACCCATAACCTAGGTATTTGCACGCGACTTTGCAGACAGTGATTTTATCACTGGCAATCCAAAGAGCTTGTGCGCTGTTGTTTCAAGAAATTAAACTATTCATTAATCTAGCCGTGAGAGTTCTCATTGAATGTGACCAAACTTGCTAACGGTGGCCATGATAGTTCATGACAAGCACAACTGGATGGATAGTGTAGTGTTAGTAGTGCATCCAGACCCGTGATAGTCCAGTATATGTACTGGGTGAAACTGGACTATTAACACCAAATCGGGTATCACTCAGAATCTAAGCCCAGCTGCCCCCAGCTCCTCTAATATCTGAGGGTCAGCTGGAATGCAAGGGGCTTGATTTTTTATTTTATTTTACCTTTCCTACAGAGACAGGCTGAGAGAGTTGGGGTTGTTCAGTCTGGAGAAGAGAAGGCTCCAGGGAGACCTTATCACGGCCTTTCAATACTTAAAGGGGGCCTGTAAGAAAGACTGGGACAAAGCTTTTTGCAGGGCCTGTAGCAATAAGACAAGGGGTAATGGTTGTGAACTGAAAGAGGGGAGATTCTGACTAGATATAAGCAAGACATTTTTTACAATGAGAGTGGTGAGACCCTGGCCCAGGTTGCCCAGAGAGGTGGTAGATGCCCCATCCCTGTGAAATGTTCAATGTTCCAGGTCAGGTTGGACGGGGCTCTAAGCAAGCTGATCTAGTTGCAGATGGCCCTGCTCACTGCAGGGAGGTTGGACTAGATGGCCTTGAAAGGCTCCTTCCAACCCAAACCATTCTATGATTCTAAATATAGTACAGCAGATGCAAACATTAAAAAAAAAAACAAAAAACACAACACAAAAACCCAAACCAAACACCATCCCAGCAACTCAATGTCCTTGTAGTACTGTGTTCAGTTCTGGGCCCCTCATGACAATGAAAGACATTGAGTTGCTGGAGCAAGTTCAGAGAAGGGCAACCAAGCTGGTGAAGGGTTGTCCTGGTTTGGGCCAGGATAGAGCCAATTTTCTGTCGCGTAATTTTGCTTTCAGGCAAGTCTCTAAGTAGCTGTACTTACTGAAATTAACAGCAAGTTCCTCAGACAGTGTCTGCTTCTAGGACTGATAACGCTCAATGTTTATAGTTACTGCTGGAGAACGGTGTGCAGAACCAAGGCCACTGCTCGGTTCTGAGGAACATTTTGGGCTCCAGAAAGAGAAAAGGAGTAAAGAGGTCACATCTGCAAGGGAGGGGCAGACGAGATAAATGACCAAAATTGACCAGAGTATTCCATCCCATACACATCATACTCGGTATAAATTTGAGGGATCACGAGAGTCAAAGCCCTTCTTCTGCCTTCTTTGTTTGGCCTTTTGCCTTCTTCACCTGTCCCTGTTTGCTTTGGCGTCCTGGGAGGATTCCATCCATTCGTCTGCCTGTGGTCCTGATCCGTGCCAGCCTGATTCTGTGTGTTCCTGCCTCCAGCTCCCGTCTGCTGCTGACCCCAGGAGTCTAGCCTGGACTTTCCCAGGGCTGCCCTGCAGCCTCGGTGGTGACGTGAGAGTTATTGGGGGAAAGGGGGGAGGAACGAGGTATCGTTTTCTGTATATTTGTATATATTTTGTAATTTCCCCTTTTGATCATTACTGTTTCATTAGAGCTGTGTAGTTTAGTTTCCAACCCATAAGTCTCTCTCCTTTCTTTATCAGGGAGGGGAGGGGGATTAATAGAGAGCACCTGTCATTCGGTTAATTGCCAGCCCAGCATTAAACTGTGACAAGGGTCTGGAGAACAAGTCCTATGAGGAGAGGCTGAGGGAATTGGGAATATTTAGTTTGGAGAAGGAGGCTGAGGGAAGACCTTATTGCTTGCAACTCCCTGAAAGGAGGTGGTAGGGAGGTGGGTGCTGGCCTCTTCTCTCAAGCAAATAACAATAGGACTAGAGGAAATGGCCTGAACTTGCACCAGGGGAGGTTTAGACCAGATATTAGGAGGAATTTCTTTACTGAGAGAGTACTCAGCCACTGGAAAGGGTTGCCCAGTGAGGTAGTGAAGTCACCATCCCTGGAGGTATTCAAAAACCATGTAGATGAGGCACTTCAGGACGTACTCCTGGGCATGGGGAGCGGGGGCGGCGGCAGTGCTCATTTGTTTGGTGTTTTTTGGTGGGTTTGTTTTTGGTGGATGCTGTCATCTTAGAGGTCTTTTCCACCCATGACAATTCTGTGATATGAAAACAGCAGCAAACACCTGAACAGGGCCACCAAAATCGTGGTACTCACACCAGGTACATTTCTGAAACTTAATTCATTGGGAATACAGGAAGTCAAGTTGTCTAGAGCAAGCTTGTCTGGTGTAGAAAAGTAGAAATTTATCCTTGTGCAGAGAAGTCAAACCGAGGTTGCCCTCAGCTATAATGGGTATATTACAATAACAGAGTATGATAAATAAATGAGCTGCTTGCTGTGTTGTATTTTAGAAAACGTCAGTGATGTACGCTACCCAAAGGCAGCACGCTCCAGTTCTAAGCAAAAACATCTTTCCCATGAAATCTCTTGATTTTGGAGTTTTTAAACAGAAAAGGTCCTTCTCTTTAGGACTGCTTGAATGGAAATATGGTTCAGCCTATAGTCCAACAACGGATTGAAAAGTTCAAGAATGGAAGCCACAAGCAACAGAGAAAAAATGAGAGTCAGTACATCTGTTTAACAAGGTTCATTCTATGTGTGCAACTGGCACAGCTAAGGTTACTAGCAGTGAAGATACACAAACATGCAGACAATACTCACCTTCTGAGAAGGAAAACAGAGCAACTACCCAACCCTGGAGACAAATCTTTCAGGAATGCTCCAGTTGCTACATTCACCTTCACAAGGGAGCCCTCCCACATCACAGGTGTCATTTCTCTCTCCCTGCTACACAGCAGTCACCAGCTACTTTCAGACAAGTGTCTTCATATAGCCTGTATCCAGGGCTAAAATGAAGCAGTTTGCTCTCTCACCCAAGAATCCCTCCCCAGCCAAAAAGGGGAATTGGGAAAAGAAGCCCATGGCTCAAAATATAAACAGATTTAATGAAATAACAAAGCTAATGCAAACACCAACAGAAAGTATATAAGCTTATACTCAGCCTAGTCCTCAGGAATAGCAGAGGCAGCAGCAGGCCAAGAGGAAGGAGCCCCAGGAAACGAAACTCCCCACCTTCAGCATACCTCCCCATTCTATAACGAGCATGAGGTAAGTGGTGTGGCATACACCTGTTAGCCAGCTTGAGGCCGCTGCCCTGACTTGAGCTCCCAGATGACTCAGGGCTACTAATGGCCTGTCCTCCATGACTGGCCTGTGATTCTGTCCCAGTGAAACCAGGACAAGATACTCGGATCCCTAAGCATCATAAAATAACCTCTACACCCACCTACCTTAATTCCAATTGTTTCCATATAAAAGTGGTTTCAAGATTTACACTTCCTCACTTAAAAAAAAAAAAATATAATGAAAAGGTCTGCTTTCCAGAAACTTGCAAGGGAGTGACAGACACATGTACAATTACAAGCCTTCCAATGATAAGATCGTCTCAAGACTGAACTAGAGTTTCGTGCTCAAGTGGAACAGAAAATGGAAAAGAAACTGTAGCCACAGAAAGACAGTGCTTTCAAACAAAATCTAGAAGGCTACAGAATATTCATACTGTCAAGAATTTAATACCCTTACACACACTTTTCATTCATTATCTTTCCCCTGAGTGGAAAGTAGTTTTGCAAAATACCCTTATACCCTCAGCATTGCCTATTTCTTATGAAACTTCAAAATAGTTTAAGGCACTTAACCAGCAGTAAAGCTATCTCACTTTCACAGGTGTGGGGAACAGAGGACAAAGCTGAAATGGTTTTCCCCACAGTCATCCAGCTCAGTCAGCAATAAAGCCAGAACAGAACTTTCCTGAATCCCAAATCCACAGCTACCCCAAGAACCTCACTGTATTCTCTCAGGTTTGGACCAATATCTTAATTCCCCCAATTCTCCCTATCAAATCACTCCTATTCAACTTTTCATCTTACTATAAAAGCCTTAAGGATGTTGTTCTGGACTCATAATATGAAACTGGATTTAGTCCAAAGTTTATTTCGAAGTTACTACTTGAAATCCATTTAAGTCTGCAATTTTTGTCATACACTATATATCGTCTTGTTCAGTGGTATAAACTTTTTTCCTGCATAACAGAAATTTCTTCAGCAGCTACAGTAATGAATGCAACCACTGAAACACAAAGCAATGGATAGACTAACTGAACAGAAACAGCTCATTTTATGTGCAAAAGCAGTCTTCAGAGATGCATTAGCCTAATTTCCTCATAAAATTTTGACAGATCTGACTCAGCTTCAGCAATCTAGCCTTACTTCTGTTTTATAACTAGACCAGAGTAGACTGCTGGATGAGAGAGCCCCATGACCATCCAACAGTCATACCCACAGCTTTTCCTCTCCAAAGGCTCAACAGAGTGGCAACAATATGAGACTGATAACAGCATAGAGAGATCTATCTCAATGGACCATCATTACTATGATAAAGAAGCAAGATTTTTATAATTTTTTTTTTTAAGGAACATGGTGTTACGATCCGGCAAGACTATGAATTGACCATTCCTCAACTGAGATATTGGATTTTCTCCTGTAACCCGAGAATCAGTCCCAGCCGGCCTCTTTTATAACCCATATGTCTGGTTCAATCCAGCTTACTTTAGCAAATAAATCCAGTGCTGCCTAACAACAGAACCGGAGCATCAGATTTACACGCCTGCAGTAATATCAAATTACAGGAGAGCTATGCCTTGAAGGTTTATGTGGCAGTTTTAGCTAGGACCTAGGTTAATTTTCTTTACCACAGTTGGTATGGGGCTGTGTTTTGGATTTGTGCAGAAAACAGTGTTGATAGCACAGGGATGTTTTCCTTATCGCTGAGCAGTGCTTCCACAGTCAAGGCCTTTTCTGCTTCTCACACCATTCCACCAGCGAGCAGGCTGGGGGTGCACAAGAAGTTGGGAGGGGACACAGCTGGGACAGCTGACCCCAACTGGCCAAAGGGATATTCCATACCATACGATGTCCTGCTCAGCGTATAAAGCTGGGGGAAGGAGGAGGAAGCAGGAGACATTTGGAGTTACTGCATTAGTTACTTCCCAAGTAACCCTTACACATGATGGAGCCGTGCTTACCTGGAGATGGCTCAACACCTGCTTGACAATGGGAAGTAGTGAATGAATTCCTGGTTTTGCTTTGATTGAGTGCACAGCCTTGGTTTTCCCTATTAAACTGTCTTTATCTCAACTCACGAGTTTTGTCATTTTTACTCTTCTGATTCTCTCCCCCATCCCACCAGGGGAGAGAGAGCAAGCAACTTTGTGGTGCTCAGTTGCCAGATGGGGTTAAAATCACAACAGCTTGTAGTTAAATCAATACACAGCTTTATCCTTTTCCTTCAAGTCGGGAGAGACCTTTACATTATCTGGTAGAATCAACTTATCCAGAGTATAGCTAGATCCCTGCACTAAATATTGGTGTATTTCAAATGTTCATCACCTTGGGAGAGGGGAGAGAAGGCAGAACTTCTTCATCAGTCCAATATTATAACACATCCCAAGAGACAGGCAGACCTTCGGAACTGTATAGTACCTGCATATGCAATATGGAAGCTCAGGTATGAAAAGGATGACTTTATCATGTAGCACAAACAAATGTGGTACAGCCATTCTGTCAATCCAATGTGTATTTCTAGAGAGTCCATTCTCAGCTCCAAAAGCAGCTTAGACCACCTAGCCATTCATGTAACATTCAGCTTCACCTTTGCCCACCTTCATTTATCTTGCATCTCATAATATGCTTGTGGATTCCTTAAGCTGTATTTATTAAGGCTTTTCCAGTTGAAGATCTTCATGTAGAAGACGTTACAGAACATAACAGTATTACATTTATGTCCACACTTGAATTTGCTAGGTTCCCCTTTGCATACAAATTAAGAAAAAAATCAATAGTGTTAGTTAAAAGCAACAAGCTTCACTTGCATTTTCTTTGCAAAGGAATTACATTACTAAGCACAGGCAGTTTTTGGGGTTTTTCTTTTGGTTTTTTGGTTGGTTGGTTTGTTTGTTTGTTTTTAACAAAGACTTCCAGATAAGTCAACAGAAGTAGTCTTAAACGCCCCTCTACAACCAAGAAGAAAGCCTGTAACTGGAAGTATTTCTAAAAATGCCCTCTGCTAAGACACTACTCAGAATCTAGCAATTGTTCTTCCACAGACAGTTCACTGGCTTAAAGGAATTGCATTTTCTATTTGTGCAAGCACATGACTCCTCGTTAGCTGTGGAAGTCCTGAAATGTAGATTCCCCCCCACAACTCAAAATCTGACAGTTCTTCAGATTAAAATGGTAACACAAATATATATGGCCGCTTAAAACTTGATAAGGAATTTTCTTACCCAAACATTTTATTTAAATTATTCCTAAAAATAGTATCTAAAAGATGATACTTCAGATAGTTATTTGCCTAGTTGTAAAAGTAACTGCAGGTACAGAGCCCTGCCAGCCAATGACCACTGACAGAATTACAGCTTGATTAACAAGTATAGGTTTATAAGTAGCTCACAAATCTCAGGCACGTAATATAGAAAACTGCCTGCCTGCCTGCCTGCCCGCTCCCTCAATCTTTATGGTTCATTACCTCCTCAAGTGCAAAGTTTTTATACTACCATATTTTTTCTATCCGTTTTTGTTTGTAAAACTTCAACTCACATCTGATTTAGGGGATACATTAACTTACTCAATCCTTCTCTTCCTAATAAAGAACCTAAAGGTACTTTCTGAAAATCACAATAAAAATCTTTCTTTTTATACTGCTACAAACACAACAAGCAAAATAAAACTCGATCTTTCAGCTTTTTTTTTTTCCTACCAAGAAGTCCAAATAGACAGGCAACAAACTGCTTGTGCTGACCTAATAATTAAAAAGATTAAGACGACTTTCTTTTATTGAAGGATATGCAACATAAAGCTTTTCCATCCCTTCTTGCCACACACAAATTTATTCCCGATGATTAATATTGGTTTTATTCATATAAACTCTTTTTTCCCTACTACATGTGCCGCCTATATTTCTATTTCAAATTATTCTACATTACTGTGCAAGAACACCACATAATGGTATTAGTCATTAGGGTGGAAACCAGTGTGGGTTTGACATATCAGAACAGGAAATACATATGCTTTAATTAATTTGCAGAGTGTTTATAAACTAGGAATCTAGTTTTATTTTAGAGTACAGAATTCATGAAGCAAATCAAGTTGAACACATAAACACATCTGTCTAGATTAAGCACAGTGCTAACACTTAGAATCATAAAATGGTTTGTGTTGGAAGGGACCTTAAAGATCATCCAGTCCCAACCCCCTGCCATGGGCAGGGACACCTCCCACTAGACCAGGTTGCTCCAAGCTCCATCCAACCTGGCCTTGAACACTTCCAGGGATGGGACAGCCACAGCTTTTCTGGGCAACCTGGGCCAGGGGCTCACCACCCTCAAAGCAAAGAATTTCTTCCTACTATCTCATGTAAATCTCCTCTCTTTCAGTTTGAAACCATTCCTCCTCATCCTATCACTCCATGCCCTTGTCAGAAGTCCCTCCCCAGCTTTCCTGGAGCCCCTTCAGGCACTGGAAGGCTGCTAGAAAAAGTCTCCCTACAGCCTTTTCTTCTCCAGGCTGAACAACCCCAACTCTCTCAGCCTGTCTTTGTAAGAGAGGCCCTACAGCCCTCTCATCATCTTCATGGTCTCCTCTGGACTTGTTCCCACAGCTCCATGTCCTTCTTGTGTTGAGGGCTCCAGAACTGGACCCAGCACTGCAGGGGGGTCTCAACAGAGTGGAGCAGAGGGGGACAATCCCCTCCCTCACCCTGCTGGCCACACGGCCCAAGACACGGTTGGTTTCTGGGCTGCCAGCGCACACTGCCAGCTCATGGTGAGCTTCTCATCAACCAACACCCCCTTAACACAGCACAACCAGTAATACACATACATACGCTTAGAAATCACAGAATAACATCTGCCAGCTCTCTCAGAACTCCTGGATGCATCCCATCAGGGCCCATGGATTTATGGAAGTCCAGTTTGGCTAAGTGGTCTCTAACCTGGTCCTCCTCTACCAAGGGAAAGTCTTCCTCACTCCAGACCTTCTCTCTTACCTCCAGGGTCTGGGTGGGATTCAAGAGGGTCAGCTTTTGCAAAGAAGTCATTCAGTAACTCCGCCTTCCCTGTGTCTTCAGCCACTACGGCACCTGTCTCATTCATCAGCAGGCCTACATTTCCCCTGTCCTTCCTTCTTTTATTGACATACTGGGAAGAAACCCTTCTTGTTGTCCTTGATATCCCTTACCAGCTTTAGTTTCAGGTGGGCCTTAGCTTTCCTCATCACATCCCTGCGTTCTCTGACTATGTTCCTATATTCCTCCCAAGTGACCAGTCCCGTTTTACACATTCTGTAAATTTCCTTCTTCCCTTTAATTTCTTCCAGAAGACCCTTATTCATCCACAGAGGTCTCCTACCTCCTCTGCTCAATTTCTTCCTCATAAGGGTGCACCAGTCTTGAGTTTGGAGCAAGTAGTGTTTGAAAGTTGCCCAGCTCTCATGGGCATCCATACCTTCCAGGGCCCTGACCCATGGTATTCCACTGAGTAGATCTTCAAAGAGGCCAAACTTCGCATTCCTGAAGTCCAGGGTTGTAATCTTACTTATTTCTTTACTTCTTCCACACAAAATGGTAAACTCCACCATTTCACGGTCACTACAGCCAAGGTTGCCCCCAACCTTCACATCCCCAACAAGACCCTCTTTGTTTGTTAATACCAGATCCAGCAGTGCACCTCCCCTCATAGGTTCCTCAACCACTTGCATCAGAAAGTTATCATCAACGCTCTGCAGGAAACCTCCTGGACCATGTGTGCCTGGCTGTGTTGCCTTTCCAGCAAATATCTAGGTGACTGAAATCCCCCATGAGAACCAGGGCCTGTGATCATGAGGCTACTTTCAGCTGCCAACCTCAGGGAATAAGTCTCACCCGTCGTTTCAGTGATAGCTTCATCTACTGCTAGCCTAGAGATGTCAAATGATGCAAGCACAAACATATACATTAGGAAAGGGATTAAATCAATTATTTCACATAATCTAGTAGTTATCATGAATACTGATCAGCAACACAGACCATACTAACTAGGAACTCGCAACTCTTTATTACTAGTTTCCATGATACCAATTACCAACAGCTAAGTAACTTAAGTAATATTCATATTATGTTATAGCTGAAGAACTGACTACAACTCGTGTTCTTCTGATTTCCCCACTTAAAATGTTACTCTGGAGTAAGAATTTCTGACACAAAAGGCAGCTGAGAAAATACAAGCTCAGAATTTCAATTTGAACTCAGAAACTAATACTACTAATGCAACATGGTATTTTGAATCAAACTGCTTTCCCTTCTAGAAAAGATTTAAACCTAAGTCAGATCAATGATATTCTGTTCCCCCTTTGACATACTTTGGTGTTTCAAATACATTGCAAGCTTAAAGGGTTCTGAAAAGACCTTGTAAGCCTTTCAAAGAGGCAAAACAAAACAACCAACAGAGTCCAAACATACAAGCTGTTCTTTCAAAATTTCCCAACCACAGGAAAGAGTATTTTTTTAACATTTAAGAAAATACTTTCCCCATTCAAGCAAGAATTTGGAATAAATCTGATCATTTAAGAAAGAGAAAACTGCCAAGGCTCAGTTTCTCTTAGGAGACCTTAATACAAGACTACACTGACTAAAAAAAAACGCATTAGGAATACAGAACACAAGCTTATTCAAACCAAGTCAGAGGGGCAAACATTAAGCAATGCACTTGCATAACAGAGAGGATTACCTACGTAGGTAGTTAACACCAAAAAAAACCCCAAAAAAACCACCAACCAAAACAGAGCTCGGGCTTATATCCATCAACTGCAATCCCAGTGATCAACTGTAGAGTGGTACATGCTGTAAAATCAATAGCACTGGCCTTCCTAGTTATCAGAGCAAGCAGACACGTTACAGGAAAGAGAAACCAACCTTTGACACAACCTAGAAGGTCCACTTTCTCAAACAAGAAAGCTATTCATAATTTGCAAACAACTTTTCTTTGCCTTTTCTTCAAACAATAGTTTTCAAAAATATCTTCGAGATTTTCAATTACAGCTCCACCAGACCTCCTTTATACTGACATTGATCTGAATTGCACTGATCAATTTTAAATAGATAGTAATGTCTTTAGGTAGTGATCCTTGTAAAATTACAGATGAAGCTCTGGAATTTTTGACTGAAAAGACTAGGACTTATTATGTTAGAAACAAAACACTAGAGAAGGCTGGATAGAAGTTCTGTCTAATAAGTAAAACTAAATTTCTCACAGATCAATTTATCAAAATATTCAACCCAGCACCAACTGTAAAATACAGGAACAGGCTGATGTCAAAAACTTATGATATCAAGACTGGACATAGACAACAATATTGAATGTCCTGAATGATCAATCCCTAAAGTTTGTAGAAACATTATGAAACCACAAGCTTATACAATTAAAAAGGAGTATGAGTAAGCTGATGCCTTCTGTGGCATTATAGCACTTTTGTCACCAGCCAAAACAGCTCTGGCTGCCAGTGTGACAGTCAGACGAGATGGTCTGCTGGATTGGTCCAAAAACCTGACTCATATTCTGTTAGAGATTTTTGTCTCTAGAATACATACTGGGCACTGAAAAACACCATGTAAACAATGGAGATGGAGCTCTTCCACGTGTTTTTGATGATTTTTCATCATTAAGGTTTCTCTATCCGTCAACATAAACTATACACTGTCTCCCAGCTGATCAGTATATTCTCTATACTGATCAGTATACTCTTTAAACATTCTGAAAATTGATTTTTTAATTATTAAAGAGAAACTAACATTTATTCATTCATAGAACTTATACCTGAGATTTCCTTGATTTTTCCCTTTGGAGCTTTAGGCACATTTGTTTCAGCTTACACTTGACTTATGCAGAGCGTCCAATCTTGGTAGAAGACACTTCTTCCCCAACTCCAGGTCAGATCCAGCTGGCTACCAGCTCCTGGGGCAGGAGGCAGTGTCTGTATCTTCCTGAAACTCAGTGCGTGGGGGGTGGAGGGGGTGTATAATTCACTAGCAATCACTTTCAGTTTTGATTCCAAGACTAAAAATACAAGCTTGAAAAAGCCAAGTTTAAAAACTACGTTTTCTCTCCCCCATCCTTAGAATTAATGTTTTGCCTAAAAGGTTTAAGTTGCCTGATTGCAATAGTGATCTAAAGCATCATTGCCACTTTTGAATCACAGCTCTACATGTACAGAAAACTGAAGTCATTAAGTAGCAGTGCTACCATTGTACTGCAATCTAACACCATCCTGCACGTGGCCTTGAATAAATAACTTTATTTCTTGTTCTGATACGTCAAAACCTAAGTTCTAGGCCCCTCATAACAAGAAAGAGATTGAGTTGCTGGAGCAAGTTCAGAGAAGGGCAACCAAGCTGGTGAAGGGTCTGGAGAACAAGTCCTACGAGGAGAGGCTGAGGGAATTGGGAATGCTTAGTTTTGAGAAGAGGAGGCTGAGAGGAGACCTTATTTGCTCCCTACAACTCCCTGAAAGGAGGTGGTAGGGAGGTGGGTGCTGGCCTCTTCTCTCAAATGAACAATTATAGGACAAGAGGAAATGGCCTGAACTTGCACCAGGGGAGGTTTAGACCAGATATTAGGAAGAATTTCTTTACAAAGAGAGTAGTCAGGTGCTGGAAAGGGTTGCCCAGTGAGGTAGTGAAGTCACCATCCCTGGAGGTATTTAAAAACCATGTAGATGAGGCGCTTCAGGACATGCTCTAGTGGGCATGGTAATACAGAAATTGATAAATATATTTTATTTATTTTATTGAGGGGGAGATGTTGATGGTTGGACGTGGTGATCTTAGAGGTCTTTTCCAACTATGACAATTCTGTGATTATGTAGTGAGGGGCCCAGAACTGGATACAGTACTCGAGGTGCATCCTCACCAGCACCAAGTGCAGGGGCACGATCACTTTCCTTCTCCTGCTGGCCACGCTAGTGCTGATACAAGCCAGGATACTGGTGGCCTTCTTGGCCACCTGGGCACATGCTAGCTCATATTCAGCTGCTGTCAACCAACACCCCCAGGTCAAATCTGCTATGTTGCTACCTCATGTACCATCTCAGCCCCATTTCCTTCCCCATGGCTAGTACAGTGTTACACATGTAGCTCCCTCCTGTGTGGAGAAAAGGAGGGGAGGACAAAACAGTTAGCGCCCTAAATCATAGTTGGAGTAAGACGTCCCCCACCAAGCTCCCATAAAAACCTCTTAACCCTATAGAAGGCATACTACATCTCACAGCCTATTATCCATAGCACATCCACTGAAGTTACATTACCAGTCACAACCCAGTTGTTTCTTAATTTGGCAATAATCGCTCGTCATTTAGGAATATCCACCTCAAAGTGCTTAAATTCTACATAGATATGCTTTTACCGAGTCCAAAATGACAACTATACTAGTTGCACAGACAAGTGACAGAGTCCACCTGCTTATCTCTAATGAGACAGCATCAACATCTCCAGGCTGCTCCCCTTTGAGTAACCTGGTCTAGTGGGAGGAGTCCCTGCCCATTGTAGGGGGGGTCAGAACTAGATGATCTTTAGGGTCCCTTCCAACCCAAACCAGTCTATGATCATAAGATTTCTGTAAGACTACTTGGGGGAAGGGGTTTGTTTGGAACTTTTAAGTGATGTGGGGAATAAAAACAATTGATAATGTGATTACTTATTTTGCTAATTAAGAAACCAAAACAATCCTATGTTTCAAATGCAGAGAAATAACAGCTAATTGGAAAATAGAAATAGGTATTTGTAATAAGCATAAACAGAAATGTGTAGGGCTACAACTAATTGATATAAAATCTTCATGGATGTAATTTTTAACTACCCTAAGAACCAATAATAAGTTACTGATATAAATCACCTTTTGACAAGATGTTGGGATATAAGGAATACACAGACCTAAAACCAGGTTCTAGAAACTTTAGTAGACTGATTGCCCAAGAAGCTTGGCTGTGCTGCTGGTAAATTGTTAATACCTTGACTCTGTGTGTTATTGGCTTGCACAGCCGGTAGACAATTCCTGTTTTGGGACACCACCATGAAGTAAACGGGATTTTGGCTCCTTGGTCTAGAAGATGACACAACCAAAGAGTGAACACAGTAGAAATGTAAAGTCACAAGTGGCATAGGGAAGAGAAGTACTATGGTTTTCACAAGAGCCAGAAAATAAATTACCTGAAGACAGGCTTGACAAAAACCACATGCACACAAATAAAAGCAGATGTTTCGGTTCTTCACAGAAGATTTGATTACTATGAGGAGAAACTTACTTTCAAATATCATTTACGTTAACCACTTACTCAGATTTCAATAGCAATCAGCTGTTAGAAAGCAAATTCAAGGGTTATTAAGTAAAAACGTATTCCCTTGACTCAGGGAGTTCCCAAAATTACCCGAAAGCAGAAGAATGTAGGGAAGAGTATCACCCCATTTGCCTGCTGCCCCTCTGATCCCTAGTTCCAGCTCAGGAAAGAGTGCCAGGACTCCGTCCCTCTGAGCTGCCCGTGCAGATTTCACTTCCATTAAGCAGTAACTTCAGCAGTAGTACCGAAACACCGTAAAGATGGAGCAAAACTACACACTAACGCAGCGTTCACAGGCTCACTCCCCTCCACGACCCGGGGAGTGGTCTCTTCAACCTGCGAACACCTCCGGGAGATCAGCGGCCCCGCAGCCACCCCGCTGATATTTAACATCTGCTGAATCACGACGGGAACGCAGAGAGTTCCTTGCCTCGGCCGAGAAGAAGCGGTGGCGAAGTTTAGCCCAGCGGGCAGCCAGCTGCGCCTCCCTGCCCAGGCCACCCTACACGGTGGACCAACGCCCGCGCACCCTACCCCTCCCGGCACGCTCATTACCTGCGCGGCGCCTAGCAGGTCCGGCTGTTCTCGCGGTCACCGGTCACCGCCCACCCTTACGAAACCCGCACCGCATCACCACCTCCAGCCCCACAACCGGGCGACACCATCTTATCTACCCGCTCTCCGCCTTCTCGGCAATGCTCTGACGCCACACCAAGAAGTCACATCCAAGAAGTTACATCCACCAGCCCAATCAGAAGGTGCTCCTTGTGACGTCACCTCCGCGGGGCGAGGGGCGGGGCGAGAGGAGCACCACCTCTTTCCACGAGAAGAGGGCGGGGCGTCCGGGCTTGACCCTGGCTTCGGCCCTGCCTAGGGGCTCGTCCAGCACTTCCCGCTTCTCTCCCGCATGGGCACAAGCTCCTCCAGAGTCTATGAAGGTGGCGAGTAAGGCCTAGAGGGAGCATTTTGTCCCATATGCCCCAGCCCCTTCCATCAGCAGCCGTGTCTGCCTTGACACCTGCCCTTGTACCATCACAAGGGGCTGTGTGCCCACTCAGTGCAGCTGAAAGGGCACTCCTAATAGGATGCACTGGAACACAGCACTTACCCCCTGTCCATATTTTGCTGGGACAGAAATCTAAAATAATTTTTCTGTTCAAAGAAACTGTAGTTTTCTAGAGAACACAGGGTCTGTGAAAACAAAAGAGATAAGATGCTCTGGTTCGCAGGTTTCCATAGTGACCAAGGTTGAGGGTAATTTTGAACCATGCAGGTGCAAGGAGAGGCAATTAGGGCCCAGGGCACTTAGGGCCCAGGGCATCTGACCCAAGCTGGCCAACCCAAGTATTCCATACCATTAATGTCACCCTCACTTTAAATTGAGAAGTTTGTGGAGGTGTTTGGGGCTTCTACTATGGCTGCCTTCCTGAGAGGGTCCCATCTGTCTTGTCAGTTGTCCCATGCCTGAGGCCTACCCCTCTGCTTGCTGTGACCACTGTGTTCTCACTGGAGCTGTCATGCTTGCAGTGTTGGGCATTCAGCCTGCACTGCTAGAAGTGCACAGCTCACAACTACTACCTGGAGCTCAGTAGAACTTTGTATCCTATATTAGCACTGGAGTTAATATTGGTTCATTATTACTCTATTAAATCTGTTTTCATTTCAACTGACAGGTCCCCTTTCCTTTTCCTGATTTCCCCTTTCAGGTGGGGTCAGATGACAGAGCAACTGTCTGAGACACCCTCATGAGCAGTTTTGGCAGTGGGTTTTCAGCCTTTTGAGAGGGCCTTGATCTGAAATGGAGGGAGTTTGTCCAAAATGTAGGTGACAGCTGTGCATGTGTAAGGGAGGATATGGAGAGAAGGATTATAGCCAAACTAGAATCATCCCTTAGGGTTTTTATCCTCAGGGAAAGCTAAAAATCCTGTGAGGTTCTTTTATTATTTTATTTCAATTTGGCTTTTCACAGTGTTGGGATAGAAAGAAAGTAAAAGAAATATATTCTGAATCTTATTATTTTAGAATTGATTATTTTAGAATTAGAGGTACAAGAAAATAAGAATGGATTATGTAAATAATCCATTGTAACCCATGTAAATAATAAAACATGTAAAAGTTTTACCTTATAAAGAATGGTGTCGCAATGAGGGATGGGGAGACTGTTTGATGCAAACAAGATTCCGTTTATTGAAGAGAGTCATCAACATTATATAGTCTTAGCTGTCTACTAATACAATGTGTCACTGTCTGATTGGTTTATTCTTAACAACATGTCTCTAACCGATTGATTATATTACTATCATTTATTACTTGGAAGTCTTCATGCTTATCAAACTATTTACTTTAATTTCCTAAAACAATCCAGTTTCACAACCTGATGGTTCCTTTTTTCTTTGGAGGTTTCGTGCTGTTCTACAGGGTTGCTGCCCATGATTCATGTTGTAATTGTTTCATGGTCAGTCACTGCCCATGGTTTATGTTGCAATTACTCCAAAGTCATCAATTGTTCTGTGCTAACAGCGCGTGACTCCACAGAATGGTACTTTGTGGAAACATGTAAAAGTTTTACCTTGTAAAGAATGGTGCTTTGTTGGGAGTAGGAAAACTATGTACTCAGCATTTATTTAAGTAGCAAGATAAGAATAAGACTGCATATCAAAGCTAGTCGAGTAGAGATAGAAGGAAGCTGGTAGTAAAACCAATTTGGAAGTAATCACACACCAGCTGGACATTAACCAAGAGAAGAAAGGTGAAAAGAACACAGGGAGGAAGATGTCTGACTTCATCAGAGGAAGACTAATTACTTCATCCCGACGACCACCTGAGGGAGGCACCCAAGCGCAGAAGGGGCCAGTGTCGCAATTCACTGATGAAGCAATCTACACATGCATATGTATTAGAAAACGCTGTAACCTGTTGAATATGTAATTAGATTGCGAAATTTTCCGGGATAAATTGTGGCCACGCTGTGACTGATTTCGGAGCCAGATTTGGGTGTGTACCCCTGGTTCCCGGGGCCTCGAAATAAAGCACCACATATAACCTCTCCCGAGTGGTTATGTGTTTGTCTTCACGCTAACAACAGCACTTGTCTTTGAAGTTTGTTAGATTAAAACAAACAAAAAAATGGCATAAAAGAAACATCTTTATCAGGAAAATAGCATGTTTACTGATTTCATGTGACTTGAATCATCAGAGAGTTTCAGGTGGTCAGGTGTCCTGGTTTGGGCCAGGACAGAGGTGATTTTCTGTCTTGTACTTTTGCTTTTAGCTAAGTCTCTTGTAAGTAGTTGCACTTGCTGAAATTAAGAGCAAGTTTCTCAGACAGTGTGTGTTTCTAGGACTGATAACACTCCATGTTTATAGTTACTGCTAGAGACTGGTATGCAGAGCCAAGGACACTGCTCAGCTCTGAAGAAAACATAAAGAGGTCCCACCTGCATCCCTCCTTTGGGGAGGAACGGACAAGATAGATGCCAGAATTGACCAAACAGAGTATTCCATCCCATATACGTCATCCTCAGTATAAATTTGAGGGATCACGAGGGCCAAGCCAGATTTCCAGCTTCCGGCTGCCTGCCCTTCCTGCCTTTCCTGCCTCCCTTCCTTCACCCCGGCATCCTGGAAGGATCCCGTCCGTTTGTCTGCCTGTGGTCCTGATCCGTGCTAGCCCTTATCTGTGTGTTCCTGCCTCCAGCTCCCAACTGCTGCTGACTCCAGGAGTCCAGCCTGGACTTTTCCAGAGCTGCCCTGCAGCCTCGGTGGTGACGTGAGAGCTATTGGGGGAAAGGGGGGAGGAATGTGGTATCCATTTTCTTGTATATTTGTATATATTTATTAATTTTTTCCTATTTATCATTACTGTTTCATTAAAGTTGTGTAGTTTAGTTTCCAACCCATAAGTCTCTCTCCCTTATTCTCTCTCCTTTCTTATAAGGGAGGAGAGAGAGATTAATAGAGAGCGTCTGTTACTCGGTTTAATCGCCGGGCCAGTGTTAAACCGTGACAGATTTATTGGCGCCCAACGTGGGGCCCGAGCTAATTGGCTCGAGTCCAGTTTAAATTTTGACTAATTTGCCTGAATAGTTTGAATTCCAACTCCAGTAGAAGAATGGCTTTGCTGAGCTGGAATCCGACCTTGTTCTTTGGAAATTTCACAGGGTTGGAGATTAAACCAATCATGCCTTACCTTTGGTATTTAGGGTATGTGATATGTATTTTTGCAGCTGGAGTTGCTGTTACTATGTGGGTTTTCTTTCGTAAGAGCTGCTTAAGAACCATCGTTGCAATAGGGTCCTCAATATTGATGTATATCATGGTGCATGGTGCAGTAGTGTTTCATACAGAGATAAAAAACTTGGTTGGTAATTACACTCCTAGTTTTGATTTGGGAAATTATACCATTCCATCGTATTTTGGGCTGACTCCCCCAGATTTTAGCAACAATAGCATTTCATTTCTCAATCTTCTGGTGGGTGTTGTTAATTTTTCTCATATAGTGGTGAGGAGAAACACAAAAACCACAATAATGAGACTGAGCATGCCTTTTCGGAGGCCGAGAGTTGCTGTTCGGAGAGTGAGAGCTGCTCCTTGTACAGAGAGCACCCCCACTCCTGCCGCTTCTCGCCCCCCCTCACGCAAGGGCACAACTCAGATAAGGCCGGCCAGCATCGCCAGTGTTTCTGCTACAGCTGCAGCTGCTGTCTCTACCCCCACGGACACTGCTGCTGCTCAGAAAGCAAGCCCTGCTGCTGCTACTGCTGCAGATACCACAGCCTCTCCCCCTCAGCCCGCACAGCTACTTGTTGACCCTGTAACTAGGAGAAAAGGAAAACAATGGAAATCAGAAATGAGCCTTAACCCTTCCAAGTCTGAACAAGACGACCAGGTGATAGAGGA
This sequence comes from Heliangelus exortis, assembly GCF_036169615.1. Classification (NCBI taxonomy): domain Eukaryota; kingdom Metazoa; phylum Chordata; class Aves; order Apodiformes; family Trochilidae; genus Heliangelus; species Heliangelus exortis. The sequence goes on along the minus strand of NC_092453.1, from coordinate 7,786,996 downwards.
AATAGAAGATACTGGCTCTCCTCGTAGAGCAGCTAGAAGAGACTCTAAAGCAGAGTCAGCTGAGGACTCAGACTCAGAATCTGTTCAGTCCTATTCCATGAGAGACTTGCGTACTCTGAGAAAAGACTATAGCCGATTTCCAGGTGAACCACTTCTCTCTTGGTTACTCCGATGCTGGACGGACGGGGCTGCTACCATAACATTAACTCAGAGGGAAGCCAGACAGTTGGGATCCCTGGCCAGAGAGGCAGGTATTGATCGAGCATTTGGGGAAAAGGCTGGAACCACTAGCCTATGGAAACGACTCTTGGCAGCTGTAAGGGAGAGATATCCCTATAAAGAGGAAATAGACTGCCCACAGGTCAAAGCACCCACACTTGGAAAAGCTCTCAAGTATCTGGAGGAATTGGCTGTACGAGACGTGATCTATAATACTGATGACATTGAAGATCCTTATCACGTACCGTGCCCTAGACCTATGCTGCAAAGGTTTGTGCATGCTGCACCACCACCTTTTAACCATACACTATCAGTAATGCTATGGGTTCCTGCAGATGTGGATGCGACTGTGGGTGATGTGATTAAAACAGTACGAGAGTGTGAAGATGCTGTCACAGCCCCTCGTCGGGCTTGGGTCTCAGCTATAAAGAGACAATCTGAGAAACTGCATTCACCCCTTTCCCCTCAGACAGATGGAGGACCCCGCATTGCAGCCATTAAGAAGAGACGCCCTCCTATGAGACGGAATCGAGAGAAACAGAATTCAGTAAGAGGAATCTTATGGTCACTCCTGAGTGAGTATGGAGAGGACATGAAAAAGTGGGATCAGAAACCTACTGCTGTCCTAGAGGAGCAAGTACGTAAGTTGCTGACTAAGACGAAGGCAAAAGGAGGTCCTTCTAAAAAGATGGCTGCTCAAGTCTCCAGTGTGGAGTTACCCAATTCAAATATGCTGGTGACTCAAGATCCCTCTACATCAGGTGTGAGCACTGGGGATGCAAACTCCAGTAATGCACATACTGACAATGCTGTATGTGCTCAAGCTTAGAGGTGCCCTGCCTCCAGCCAGGTGGAGGAAAGGGACAACCGAATTTATTGGATTGTGTGGATTCGATGGCCTGGCACATTAGAGCCACAAAAATATAAAGCCTTGGTGGACACTGGTGCACAGTGCACACTAATGCCATCGAATCAGAAAGGGACAGAATCCGTCACTATTTCTGGAGTGACAGGGGGATCCAAAGAACTGACTATTGTGAAGGCTGATGTGAGCCTCACTGGAATAAAATGGCACAAGCACCCGATAGTGACTGGTCCAGATGCTCCGTGCATCCTTGGCATAGACTACCTCATGGGAGGTGATTTCGAGGACCCGAAAGGGTACCGGTGGTCCTTTGGTACTGCAGCTATTAAGACTGAGAATGGAGAATGGCTGCATGCTTTGTTTGGCCTTTCAGACAAATCCTTTGTAGTGGGTTTGCTGAGAACTATAAACCAGCGGGTGCCAAATGCTATTTCAGTAGTGCATCGAAGACAATATCGTGTCAACAGAGATGCTGTGATCCCCATTCACAAGCTGATCCGGCAACTAGAAAGCCAAGGAGTGATCAGCAAGACTCACTCACCCTTCAACAGTCCTGTATGGCCAGTGAGAAAGCCTAATGGAGAGTGGAGGCTGACAGTGGACTATCGTGCCCTGAATGAGGTTACTCCACCACTAAGTGCTGCTGTGCCAGACATGCTAGAACTTCAGTATGAGCTGGAGTCGAAGGCAGCCAGGTGGTATGCTACTATTGACATTGCTAATGCATTTTTTGCTATTCCTATAGCACCAGAATGCAGGGCACAGTTTGCTTTCACCTGGAGAGGTATCCAGTACACTTGGAATCGACTGCCCCAGGGGTGGAAACACAGTCCTACCATCTGCCATGGACTGATCCTTGACACCTTGGAAAAGGGTGGAGCTCCAGAACATCTACAGTACATCGATGACATCATTGTGTGGGGTGACACAGCAAAGGAAGTCTACGAGAAAGGTAAGAAGATAATTGAAATCCTTCTAGAGGCTGGTTTTGCTATCAAAAGAAGCAAGGTCAAGGGACCTGCACAAGAGATACAGTTTCTGGGAGTTAAGTGGCAAGATGGACGTCGCCACATCCCAATGGACGTGATTAACAAAATAACAGCTATGGCCCTGCCAACTACCAAAAAAGAAACTCAGTCCTTCCTAGGAACTGTTGGTTTCTGGAGGATGCATATTCCTCTTTATAATCAGATTGTGAAACCTCTCTACGAGGTTACTCGGAAGAAGAAAGACTTTAAATGGGGCTCAGAACAACAAGCTGCTTTTGAGAGTATTAAACAGGAGATTGTGCAGGCAATGGCCCTTGGACCAATTCGAACAGGGCCAGACATTAAAAATGTGCTTTACACCGGAGATGGAGGTGACGGTCCTACATGGAGCCTCTGGCAGAAAGCTCCAGGAGAGACTCGAGGCCGACCCCTTGGATTTTGGGGTCGAAACTACAAAGGCTCCGAAGCCAACTACACAGCCACTGAAAAAGAGATACTGGCCGCATATGAAGGAGTTAGAGCTGCTTCAGAAGTGATTGGTACCGAAGCACAGCTCCTCCTGGTGCCACGATTACCTGTACTGGGTTTTATGTACACAGGTAGAGAATCTTCCCATCATGCTACCGATGCTACGTGGAGTAAATGGATTGCTTTACTCTCACAGAGAGCTAGGATAGGAAGACTTGATCGTCCAGGAATTGTAGAAGCAATAACACATTGGCCAGAAGGCAAACACTTTGGAATGCCACCAGAAAAAGTGGTAAAACGGGCTGAAGAAGCCCCACCATACGACCAATTACCAGAGGATGAAAAACAATATGCTCTTTTCACTGATGGATCCTGTCGTCTGGTAGGAGGCCATCGAAGGTGGAAAGCTGCTGTATGGAATCCTACACGATTAGTTGCAAAAACAGATGAAGGAGATGGTGAATCAAGTCAATTTGCAGAGGTCAAAGCGATCCAATTGGCTTTGGACATTGCTGAACAAGAAAAGTGGCCGAAACTTTATCTCTATACTGACTCATGGATGGTAGCAAATGCCTTATGGGGTTGGTTAAAGCAGTGGAAACAAAACAACTGGCAACGTAGAGATAAACCTATCTGGGCTGCTGAACTGTGGAAAGACATTGCTGCTAGGTTAGAGAAACTTGATGTAAAAGTGCGTCATGTAGATGCCCACGTACCTTCATACAGAGCTACTGAGGAACATCAAAACAACCAACGAGCAGATGAGGCTGCTCAAGTGTTCCAAATAGATCTGGACTGGGACCATAAAGGTGAACTGTTTTTAGCAAAATGGGTCCACAATGCTTCAGGTCATCAAGGCAGGGATGGAACATATCGATGGGCTCGCGACCGAGGGGTGGATTTATCTTTGGACGCTATTGCGCAGGTTATCCACGACTGTGACATATGTGCTGCAATTAAGCAAGCTAAAAGGTTGAAACCTCTGTGGTATGAAGGGAGATGGTCAAAATATAGGTATGGGGAGGCCTGGCAAGTCGATTACATCACACTGCCTCAAACCCGCCAGGGTAAGCGCTATGTGCTTACAATGGTGGAGGCAAGTACAGGATGGCTGGAAACATATCCTGTGCCTCATGCCACAGCCCGGAACACTATTCTGGGCCTAGAGAAACAAGTCTTGTGGAGACATGGTACACCAGAAAGAATTGAGTCAGATAATGGAACTCATTTCAAAAATAGTCTTATAAATAACTGGGCTAAAGAACATGGTATCGAGTGGATATACCATATCCCCTATCATGCACCAGCCTCAGGTAAAATTGAAAGGTACAATGGACTGTTAAAAACTACCTTAAAGGCATTGGGTGGTGGAACTTTCAAAAACTGGGACAAGCACTTGGCAAAAGCCACCTGGTTAGTTAATACCAGGGGTTCCATCAATCGAGCTGGTCCTGCTCAGTCAGATCTTCTACACACAGTAGATGGGGACAAAGTGCCTGTGGTGCATGAAAAGAATCTGCTAGGGAAAACAGTTTGGGTTTATCCTGCCTCGGGCAAAGGCAAACCCATTCGTGGGGTTGCTTTCGCTCAAGGGCCTGGACACACTTGGTGGGTGATGATGAAAGATGGAGAAGTACAATGTGTACCACAAGGGAATCTAACACTAGGTGAGAATTCCTAATTTCTGCTTGTTTAGCTTAATCAGTAATGCATGGACTCTTTGGGAGTCATGAACTTGTATCCCACCTTATCCATGTTTATAGTTACTGCTAGAGACTGGTATGCAGAGCCAAGGACACTGCTCAGCTCTGAAGAAAACATAAAGAGGTCCCACCTGCATCCCTCCTTTGGGGAGGAACGGACAAGATAGATGCCAGAATTGACCAAACAGAGTATTCCATCCCATATACGTCATCCTCAGTATAAATTTGAGGGATCACGAGGGCCAAGCCAGATTTCCAGCTTCCGGCTGCCTGCCCTTCCTGCCTTTCCTGCCTCCCTTCCTTCACCCCGGCATCCTGGAAGGATCCCGTCCGTTTGTCTGCCTGTGGTCCTGATCCGTGCTAGCCCTTATCTGTGTGTTCCTGCCTCCAGCTCCCAACTGCTGCTGACTCCAGGAGTCCAGCCTCGACTTTTCCAGAGCTGCCCTGCAGCCTCGGTGGTGACGTGAGAGCTATTGGGGGAAAGGGGGGAGGAATGTGGTATCCATTTTCTTGTATATTTGTATATATTTATTAATTTTTTCCTATTTATCATTACTGTTTCATTAAAGTTGTGTAGTTTAGTTTCCAACCCATAAGTCTCTCTCCCTTATTCTCTCTCCTTTCTTATAAGGGAGGAGAGAGAGATTAATAGAGAGCGTCTGTTACTCGGTTTAATCGCCGGGCCAGTGTTAAACCGTGACATCAGGAGATGACTTTTTGCAGTCTGCCTGCACATCACACATTTCTCTTTCCCCTCTTCCTTTTTCTATTCTCTGCAATGTCACTTGCAAAGCACTAATCAATGGGTTTGGGCTACTCTAATTTTTACCTCTATAAGCATAGGAGAAAATGCATATGAGCCATTTGAACATAAGGAAAAGCGCATGTCCAGCCCCATACACATTAAAGCAGCATAATTTGATATACATATTACATATACCCTTCAAGTCCACAGAAAGGATATATCCTGAGAGAATAAAATATCTTAGAATTTGATTACTTTCCTTCTCATGCACTGCAGAACGTGTACCAGACCCTCAGTGTAACTTGGAGGAGACACCAGGTGATAGACCTAAACTAATCATTAGTATTAAGGACCTCTCTATGAAAATGTTAAGATACAGTATCATCCAGTGCAGCCAAGTCTGGTTGTGGAAGGATGTATTTGGTTGTAGTCAGATTTTCCCACAGGAGGGATGGAGAGCTTTAGTATAAAATGTGCATTTTACAATCAATCTCACGGGCTAGCTTTTAATGGATTATACTAAACCTGTGTATTCTGCTGCTTCGAGCTGCTGGGATACCCTTCCCATGTCTCCTCAGTGCTGTAGTGTCAGCCCACTCCTCGCTTTCATGCCCCGCTCCCTGGCAACCGCAAAGGGGGAGGGTCAATTCGACGCCCTGCCTCCTTCGATTGCTAGGAAACGAGGCTCTCGGGGAGGGTGGGGGAGTCGCTGTAAAGACACGAGGCCGTTGTCGTAAAACATTTCTGGAGAAAATGTCGTGAAACGCGGTTGGTGAGGCCTGTGGCGGAGACGGTGACCGGGTCTTGCTCTCCGCAGTTATATGCTCCGTCCTCCGGTGGCTGCCTATCCGCTCCTGCTCCATGTGGGGCCCGGGACGGGCTCTCGGGCTCTCCTCCTCTTCCTTCTCCTACTATGGCTCGGAAAACAGTTAGCAGGAAGCGGAAAGCGGTGGCTGCCGCCGGGGGGCTCCAAGGGGAGCAGGTAGGCTAGAGGGGGTGGAAATGGGTGTATGGTGGGGAGTATGTGCCGTTGTCCGGGGTGGTGGTTTTGTGACCCCGACCCCGGTTGGGGCGGGAGGGTTCCGGTGCCTAGGGATGGGGTCGGGGAGTTTTAAGAAGGAAGTAGTGTTGGCCCTGGTGGCGGGCAGTACTGAACCGGTGCGTACTGTTTTTAAGATCATCGCAGTGTTACTTCTTTAGCTAATATTTATGTTTAATTTTATGTTGCTGAAGGCTGTATCAGCATTTCCGAGTTAATCTTCGAGTATGGTATATTCAATGGGTAGTTTGGAAGACTTCAGTAATTTGCTGAGAATGTTTTTGAATTTAGAAGGGTCCTATCTTAAGTTTGTTCTAATTGTTTATTGTAATTTCATTGCTGTTTTTCCATAGTATGGGTGGGAACACTCGGTTCACAAAAGGAAAAGACTCCTCCCGGTGAAAAGGTCTCTGGTGTACTACCTGAAAGGGAGAGAGGTCAGGATGCAGAATGAGTCTAGCTATCAGCACTTGTTGCACGGATATGCAGCTCAGCAGCTTCCCAGCCTCTTGAAGGAGAGAGAATTTCACCTCGGAACACTTAATAAAGTGTTTGCCTCCCAGTGGTTGAACCATCGACAAGTGGTGTGTGGAACAAAATGCAACACAGTAAGTGTCATCTCTCTTTCTCTTCCCTCTGTTAATTATTCTACCCCCAAATGATGCTTACCATAATTGAAGTATGTAGGGTACCAAGAAAAATATTAGGGAGCAATTAGTATTGGAGTCAAAATCATGCACAATTTGTAGTGAAGGTAATGCTTAACAGTCACCCATTCTCATCTGAAAATATGGCACTGTGCACTTGGCTGGAAACTTGAATGCAAGGCCTGTACCTTGATGCAGCATCTGTCTAATCTGTATAGAGCGATTTACATCAGCTTGTGTGATGAAGAACAACAATATGGTTGGATATTCTTGTCTTGCAAATGCAAAGTTAATAAATGGCACTAGCTTTGCTAGATGTTATCTAACACGCCTGGCAGAAGTTGCTAGGAAGACTTTTTTCATTATACTCTTTTATGTATGATTCTATGCTGCTGATGTTGAAAAGTTGCTACAAAACTTTTTAAAAATATTTTTTCACTCTCAATCTGTTTTAAGTATTCAAATAACTTCCCTTGCTTATGTATCTTTATATGCTTTAGCAAAAATTGAAACCTATCAGACTCTTAATGTTACAGATCCAAAGCATCACTTTATAGGGGAATATTTAAATAATGTCCTATGTGATTAATAAATGGAGATCATACTTCTTAGGTAATGTTCTTAGCTAAACTTCACTGGCTGAGGTTACAATTTCATGTATGAAGTTCTAATTGAGTTAGTGGTAAAATCCCAATTTGTTCTTTGCAAGTTGGTTAGTGCCACAGAAATGAAGCGAGCGTTGTAAGAAATGTATACATCAAGCAATTCTTAAACTTCAAATTAAATCAGTTGATCAGTCCTGAAGGGCAAAGGGGTCCAAGAAGGCTGGACACTCTTCAAGAAGGAAATTTAAAGATGCAGGAGCAGGCTGTCCCCATGTGCAGTGAGATGAAATGGCAGAGAAGATTGCCCTGGCTGAAACAGGGAGCTTTTTCTGGATCACAGGGGGGAGAATTGACCGCCTTTGGAAGAAGGGACAGGCATCTCAGGATGAGCACAGGCATCGTGTTGAGTCATACAGAGAGAAAATTAGGAACACAAAAGCCCCAGCTGGAGCTCAGTCTGGCCACTGTCATAAGAGATGACAAAAATGTTTTTACAAACACATTAACAGCAAAAAGAGAGCCAAGGAAAATCTCCATCCTTTATTGAATGCAGGAAGGAACATTGCAAGCAAGGATGACCAGCCTCATCTCCTTCTGTGACTAGGTGACCCACCTAGTAGATGAGGGAAAGGCTGTGGATGTGGTCTACCTGGACTTCAGTAAAGCCTCTGACACCATCTCCCATAGTGTTCTCCCAGAGAAGCTGGCAGCTCATGGCGTGGACAGGTGTACTCTTCGCTGGGTTAAAAACTGGCTGTGGCTGAGCTCAAAGAGTTGTGGTGAAAGGAGTTAAATTCAGCTGGTGGCCAGTCACCAGTGGTATTCCCCAGAGCTCAGTGTTGGGGCCAGTTCGGTTTAATGTCTTTATCAATGGTCTAGATGAGGGGATCAAGTGCACCCTCAGTAAGATTGCAGATAGACACCAAGTTGGGTGGGAGAGCTGATCTGCCTGAGGATCCTCATTTTTGAATGGGGAAAAGGATCATATATTTCTCTGCATTTGAAACATAGGATTGTTTTGGTTTCTTAATTAGCAAAATAAGTAATCACATTATCAATTGTTTTTATTCCCCACATCACTTAAAAGTTCCAAACAAACCCCTTCCCCCAAGTAGTCTTACAGAAATCTTATGATCATAGACTGGTTTGGGTTGGAAGGGACCCTAAAGATCATCTAGTTCTGACCCCCCCTACAATGGGCAGGGACTCCTCCCACTAGACCAGGTTACTCAAAGGGGAGCAGCCTGGAGATGTTGATGCTGTCTCATTAGAGATAAGCAGGTGGACTCTGTCACTTGTCTGTGCAACTAGTATAGTTGTCATTTTGGACTCGGTAAAAGCATATCTATGTAGAATTTAAGCACTTTGAGGTGGATATTCCTAAATGACGAGCGATTATTGCCAAATTAAGAAACAACTGGGTTGTGACTGGTAATGTAACTTCAGTGGATGTGCTATGGATAATAGGCTGTGAGATGTAGTATGCCTTCTATAGGGTTAAGAGGTTTTTATGGGAGCTTGGTGGGGGACGTCTTACTCCAACTATGATTTAGGGCGCTAACTGTTTTGTCCTCCCCTCCTTTTCTCCACACAGGAGGGAGCTACATGTGTAACACTGTACTAGCCATGGGGAAGGAAATGGGGCTGAGATGGTACATGAGGTAGCAACATAGCAGATTTGACCTGGGGGTGTTGGTTGACAGCAGCTGAATATGAGCTAGCATGTGCCCAGGTGGCCAAGAAGGCCACCAGTATCCTGGCTTGTATCAGCACTAGCGTGGCCAGCAGGAGAAGGAAAGTGATCGTGCCCCTGCACTTGGTGCTGGTGAGGATGCACCTCGAGTACTGTATCCAGTTCTGGGCCCCTCACTACATAATCACAGAATTGTCATAGTTGGAAAAGACCTCTAAGATCACCACGTCCAACCATCAACATCTCCCCCTCAATAAAATAAATAAAATATATTTATCAATTTCTGTATTACCATGCCCACTAGAGCATGTCCTGAAGCGCCTCATCTACATGGTTTTTAAATACCTCCAGGGATGGTGACTTCACTACCTCACTGGGCAACCCTTTCCAGCACCTGACTACTCTCTTTGTAAAGAAATTCTTCCTAATATCTGGTCTAAACCTCCCCTGGTGCAAGTTCAGGCCATTTCCTCTTGTCCTATAATTGTTCATTTGAGAGAAGAGGCCAGCACCCACCTCCCTACCACCTCCTTTCAGGGAGTTGTAGGGAGCAAATAAGGTCTCCTCTCAGCCTCCTCTTCTCAAAACTAAGCATTCCCAATTCCCTCAGCCTCTCCTCGTAGGACTTGTTCTCCAGACCCTTCACCAGCTTGGTTGCCCTTCTCTGAACTTGCTCCAGCAACTCAATCTCTTTCTTGTTATGAGGGGCCTAGAACTTAGGTTTTGACGTATCAGAACAAGAAATAAAGTTATTTATTCAAGGCCACGTGCAGGATGGTGTTAGATTGCAGTACAATGGTAGCACTGCTACTTAATGACTTCAGTTTTCTGTACATGTAGAGCTGTGATTCAAAAGTGGCAATGATGCTTTAGATCACTATTGCAATCAGGCAACTTAAACCTTTTAGGCAAAACATTAATTCTAAGGATGGGGGAGAGAAAACGTAGTTTTTAAACTTGGCTTTTTCAAGCTTGTATTTTTAGTCTTGGAATCAAAACTGAAAGTGATTGCTAGTGAATTATACACCCCCTCCACCCCCCACGCACTGAGTTTCAGGAAGATACAGACACTGCCTCCTGCCCCAGGAGCTGGTAGCCAGCTGGATCTGACCTGGAGTTGGGGAAGAAGTGTCTTCTACCAAGATTGGACGCTCTGCATAAGTCAAGTGTAAGCTGAAACAAATGTGCCTAAAGCTCCAAAGGGAAAAATCAAGGAAATCTCAGGTATAAGTTCTATGAATGAATAAATGTTAGTTTCTCTTTAATAATTAAAAAATCAATTTTCAGAATGTTTAAAGAGTATACTGATCAGTATAGAGAATATACTGATCAGCTGGGAGACAGTGTATAGTTTATGTTGACGGATAGAGAAACCTTAATGATGAAAAATCATCAAAAACACGTGGAAGAGCTCCATCTCCATTGTTTACATGGTGTTTTTCAGTGCCCAGTATGTATTCTAGAGACAAAAATCTCTAACAGAATATGAGTCAGGTTTTTGGACCAATCCAGCAGACCATCTCGTCTGACTGTCACACTGGCAGCCAGAGCTGTTTTGGCTGGTGACAAAAGTGCTATAATGCCACAGAAGGCATCAGCTTACTCATACTCCTTTTTAATTGTATAAGCTTGTGGTTTCATAATGTTTCTACAAACTTTAGGGATTGATCATTCAGGACATTCAATATTGTTGTCTATGTCCAGTCTTGATATCATAAGTTTTTGACATCAGCCTGTTCCTGTATTTTACAGTTGGTGCTGGGTTGAATATTTTGATAAATTGATCTGTGAGAAATTTAGTTTTACTTATTAGACAGAACTTCTATCCAGCCTTCTCTAGTGTTTTGTTTCTAACATAATAAGTCCTAGTCTTTTCAGTCAAAAATTCCAGAGCTTCATCTGTAATTTTACAAGGATCACTACCTAAAGACATTACTATCTATTTAAAATTGATCAGTGCAATTCAGATCAATGTCAGTATAAAGGAGGTCTGGTGGAGCTGTAATTGAAAATCTCGAAGATATTTTTGAAAACTATTGTTTGAAGAAAAGGCAAAGAAAAGTTGTTTGCAAATTATGAATAGCTTTCTTGTTTGAGAAAGTGGACCTTCTAGGTTGTGTCAAAGGTTGGTTTCTCTTTCCTGTAACGTGTCTGCTTGCTCTGATAACTAGGAAGGCCAGTGCTATTGATTTTACAGCATGTACCACTCTACAGTTGATCACTGGGATTGCAGTTGATGGATATAAGCCCGAGCTCTGTTTTGGTTGGTGGTTTTTTTGGGGTTTTTTTTGGTGTTAACTACCTACGTAGGTAATCCTCTCTGTTATGCAAGTGCATTGCTTAATGTTTGCCCCTCTGACTTGGTTTGAATAAGCTTGTGTTCTGTATTCCTAATGCGTTTTTTTTTAGTCAGTGTAGTCTTGTATTAAGGTCTCCTAAGAGAAACTGAGCCTTGGCAGTTTTCTCTTTCTTAAATGATCAGATTTATTCCAAATTCTTGCTTGAATGGGGAAAGTATTTTCTTAAATGTTAAAAAAATACTCTTTCCTGTGGTTGGGAAATTTTGAAAGAACAGCTTGTATGTTTGGACTCTGTTGGTTGTTTTGTTTTGCCTCTTTGAAAGGCTTACAAGGTCTTTTCAGAACCCTTTAAGCTTGCAATGTATTTGAAACACCAAAGTATGTCAAAGGGGGAACAGAATATCATTGATCTGACTTAGGTTTAAATCTTTTCTAGAAGGGAAAGCAGTTTGATTCAAAATACCATGTTGCATTAGTAGTATTAGTTTCTGAGTTCAAATTGAAATTCTGAGCTTGTATTTTCTCAGCTGCCTTTTGTGTCAGAAATTCTTACTCCAGAGTAACATTTTAAGTGGGGAAATCAGAAGAACACGAGTTGTAGTCAGTTCTTCAGCTATAACATAATATGAATATTACTTAAGTTACTTAGCTGTTGGTAATTGGTATCATGGAAACTAGTAATAAAGAGTTGCGAGTTCCTAGTTAGTATGGTCTGTGTTGCTGATCAGTATTCATGATAACTACTAGATTATGTGAAATAATTGATTTAATCCCTTTCCTAATGTATATGTTTGTGCTTGCATCATTTGACATCTCTAGGCTAGCAGTAGATGAAGCTATCACTGAAACGACGGGTGAGACTTATTCCCTGAGGTTGGCAGCTGAAAGTAGCCTCATGATCACAGGCCCTGGTTCTCATGGGGGATTTCAGTCACCTAGATATTTGCTGGAAAGGCAACACAGCCAGGCACACATGGTCCAGGAGGTTTCCTGCAGAGCGTTGATGATAACTTTCTGATGCAAGTGGTTGAGGAACCTATGAGGGGAGGTGCACTGCTGGATCTGGTATTAACAAACAAAGAGGGTCTTGTTGGGGATGTGAAGGTTGGGGGCAACCTTGGCTGTAGTGACCGTGAAATGGTGGAGTTTACCATTTTGTGTGGAAGAAGTAAAGAAATAAGTAAGATTACAACCCTGGACTTCAGGAATGCGAAGTTTGGCCTCTTTGAAGATCTACTCAGTGGAATACCATGGGTCAGGGCCCTGGAAGGTATGGATGCCCATGAGAGCTGGGCAACTTTCAAACACTACTTGCTCCAAACTCAAGACTGGTGCACCCTTATGAGGAAGAAATTGAGCAGAGGAGGTAGGAGACCTCTGTGGATGAATAAGGGTCTTCTGGAAGAAATTAAAGGGAAGAAGGAAATTTACAGAATGTGTAAAACGGGACTGGTCACTTGGGAGGAATATAGGAACATAGTCAGAGAACGCAGGGATGTGATGAGGAAAGCTAAGGCCCACCTGAAACTAAAGCTGGTAAGGGATATCAAGGACAACAAGAAGGGTTTCTTCCCAGTATGTCAATAAAAGAAGGAAGGACAGGGGAAATGTAGGCCTGCTGATGAATGAGACAGGTGCCGTAGTGGCTGAAGACACAGGGAAGGCGGAGTTACTGAATGACTTCTTTGCAAAAGCTGACCCTCTTGAATCCCACCCAGACCCTGGAGGTAAGAGAGAAGGTCTGGAGTGAGGAAGACTTTCCCTTGGTAGAGGAGGACCAGGTTAGAGACCACTTAGCCAAACTGGACTTCCATAAATCCATGGGCCCTGATGGGATGCATCCAGGAGTTCTGAGAGAGCTGGCAGATGTTATTCTGTGATTTCTAAGCGTATGTATGTGTATTACTGGTTGTGCTGTGTTAAGGGGGTGTTGGTTGATGAGAAGCTCACCATGAGCTGGCAGTGTGCGCTGGCAGCCCAGAAACCAACCGTGTCTTGGGCCGTGTGGCCAGCAGGGTGAGGGAGGGGATTGTCCCCCTCTGCTCCACTCTGTTGAGACCCCCCTGCAGTGCTGGGTCCAGTTCTGGAGCCCTCAACACAAGAAGGACATGGAGCTGTGGGAACAAGTCCAGAGGAGACCATGAAGATGATGAGAGGGCTGTAGGGCCTCTCTTACAAAGACAGGCTGAGAGAGTTGGGGTTGTTCAGCCTGGAGAAGAAAAGGCTGTAGGGAGACTTTTTCTAGCAGCCTTCCAGTGCCTGAAGGGGCTCCAGGAAAGCTGGGGAGGGACTTCTGACAAGGGCATGGAGTGATAGGATGAGGAGGAATGGTTTCAAACTGAAAGAGAGGAGATTTACATGAGATAGTAGGAAGAAATTCTTTGCTTTGAGGGTGGTGAGCCCCTGGCCCAGGTTGCCCAGAAAAGCTGTGGCTGTCCCATCCCTGGAAGTGTTCAAGGCCAGGTTGGATGGAGCTTGGAGCAACCTGGTCTAGTGGGAGGTGTCCCTGCCCATGGCAGGGGGTTGGGACTGGATGATCTTTAAGGTCCCTTCCAACACAAACCATTTTATGATTCTAAGTGTTAGCACTGTGCTTAATCTAGACAGATGTGTTTATGTGTTCAACTTGATTTGCTTCATGAATTCTGTACTCTAAAATAAAACTAGATTCCTAGTTTATAAACACTCTGCAAATTAATTAAAGCATATGTATTTCCTGTTCTGATATGTCAAACCCACACTGGTTTCCACCCTAATGACTAATACCATTATGTGGTGTTCTTGCACAGTAATGTAGAATAATTTGAAATAGAAATATAGGCGGCACATGTAGTAGGGAAAAAAGAGTTTATATGAATAAAGCCAATATTAATCATCGGGAATAAATTTGTGTGTGGCAAGAAGGGATGGAAAAGCTTTATGTTGCATATCCTTCAATAAAAGAAAGTCGTCTTAATCTTTTTAATTATTAGGTCAGCACAAGCAGTTTGTTGCCTGTCTATTTGGACTTCTTGGTAGGAAAAAAAAAAAGCTGAAAGATCGAGTTTTATTTTGCTTGTTGTGTTTGTAGCAGTATAAAAAGAAAGATTTTTATTGTGATTTTCAGAAAGTACCTTTAGGTTCTTTATTAGGAAGAGAAGGATTGAGTAAGTTAATGTATCCCCTAAATCAGATGTGAGTTGAAGTTTTACAAACAAAAACGGATAGAAAAAATATGGTAGTATAAAAACTTTGCACTTGAGGAGGTAATGAACCATAAAGATTGAGGGAGCGGGCAGGCAGGCAGGCAGGCAGTTTTCTATATTACGTGCCTGAGATTTGTGAGCTACTTATAAACCTATACTTGTTAATCAAGCTGTAATTCTGTCAGTGGTCATTGGCTGGCAGGGCTCTGTACCTGCAGTTACTTTTACAACTAGGCAAATAACTATCTGAAGTATCATCTTTTAGATACTATTTTTAGGAATAATTTAAATAAAATGTTTGGGTAAGAAAATTCCTTATCAAGTTTTAAGCGGCCATATATATTTGTGTTACCATTTTAATCTGAAGAACTGTCAGATTTTGAGTTGTGGGGGGGAATCTACATTTCAGGACTTCCACAGCTAACGAGGAGTCATGTGCTTGCACAAATAGAAAATGCAATTCCTTTAAGCCAGTGAACTGTCTGTGGAAGAACAATTGCTAGATTCTGAGTAGTGTCTTAGCAGAGGGCATTTTTAGAAATACTTCCAGTTACAGGCTTTCTTCTTGGTTGTAGAGGGGCGTTTAAGACTACTTCTGTTGACTTATCTGGAAGTCTTTGTTAAAAACAAACAAACAAACCAACCAACCAAAAAACCAAAAGAAAAACCCCAAAAACTGCCTGTGCTTAGTAATGTAATTCCTTTGCAAAGAAAATGCAAGTGAAGCTTGTTGCTTTTAACTAACACTATTGATTTTTTTCTTAATTTGTATGCAAAGGGGAACCTAGCAAATTCAAGTGTGGACATAAATGTAATACTGTTATGTTCTGTAACGTCTTCTACATGAAGATCTTCAACTGGAAAAGCCTTAATAAATACAGCTTAAGGAATCCACAAGCATATTATGAGATGCAAGATAAATGAAGGTGGGCAAAGGTGAAGCTGAATGTTACATGAATGGCTAGGTGGTCTAAGCTGCTTTTGGAGCTGAGAATGGACTCTCTAGAAATACACATTGGATTGACAGAATGGCTGTACCACATTTGTTTGTGCTACATGATAAAGTCATCCTTTTCATACCTGAGCTTCCATATTGCATATGCAGGTACTATACAGTTCCGAAGGTCTGCCTGTCTCTTGGGATGTGTTATAATATTGGACTGATGAAGAAGTTCTGCCTTCTCTCCCCTCTCCCAAGGTGATGAACATTTGAAATACACCAATATTTAGTGCAGGGATCTAGCTATACTCTGGATAAGTTGATTCTACCAGATAATGTAAAGGTCTCTCCCGACTTGAAGGAAAAGGATAAAGCTGTGTATTGATTTAACTACAAGCTGTTGTGATTTTAACCCCATCTGGCAACTGAGCACCACAAAGTTGCTTGCTCTCTCTCCCCTGGTGGGATGGGGGAGAGAATCAGAAGAGTAAAAATGACAAAACTCGTGAGTTGAGATAAAGACAGTTTAATAGGGAAAACCAAGGCTGTGCACTCAATCAAAGCAAAACCAGGAATTCATTCACTACTTCCCATTGTCAAGCAGGTGTTGAGCCATCTCCAGGTAAGCACGGCTCCATCATGTGTAAGGGTTACTTGGGAAGTAACTAATGCAGTAACTCCAAATGTCTCCTGCTTCCTCCTCCTTCCCCCAGCTTTATACGCTGAGCAGGACATCGTATGGTATGGAATATCCCTTTGGCCAGTTGGGGTCAGCTGTCCCAGCTGTGTCCCCTCCCAACTTCTTGTGCACCCCCAGCCTGCTCGCTGGTGGAATGGTGTGAGAAGCAGAAAAGGCCTTGACTGTGGAAGCACTGCTCAGCGATAAGGAAAACATCCCTGTGCTATCAACACTGTTTTCTGCACAAATCCAAAACACAGCCCCATACCAACTGTGGTAAAGAAAATTAACCTAGGTCCTAGCTAAAACTGCCACATAAACCTTCAAGGCATAGCTCTCCTGTAATTTGATATTACTGCAGGCGTGTAAATCTGATGCTCCGGTTCTGTTGTTAGGCAGCACTGGATTTATTTGCTAAAGTAAGCTGGATTGAACCAGACATATGGGTTATAAAAGAGGCCGGCTGGGACTGATTCTCGGGTTACAGGAGAAAATCCAATATCTCAGTTGAGGAATGGTCAATTCATAGTCTTGCCGGATCGTAACACCATGTTCCTTAAAAAAAAAAATTATAAAAATCTTGCTTCTTTATCATAGTAATGATGGTCCATTGAGATAGATCTCTCTATGCTGTTATCAGTCTCATATTGTTGCCACTCTGTTGAGCCTTTGGAGAGGAAAAGCTGTGGGTATGACTGTTGGATGGTCATGGGGCTCTCTCATCCAGCAGTCTACTCTGGTCTAGTTATAAAACAGAAGTAAGGCTAGATTGCTGAAGCTGAGTCAGATCTGTCAAAATTTTATGAGGAAATTAGGCTAATGCATCTCTGAAGACTGCTTTTGCACATAAAATGAGCTGTTTCTGTTCAGTTAGTCTATCCATTGCTTTGTGTTTCAGTGGTTGCATTCATTACTGTAGCTGCTGAAGAAATTTCTGTTATGCAGGAAAAAAGTTTATACCACTGAACAAGACGATATATAGTGTATGACAAAAATTGCAGACTTAAATGGATTTCAAGTAGTAACTTCGAAATAAACTTTGGACTAAATCCAGTTTCATATTATGAGTCCAGAACAACATCCTTAAGGCTTTTATAGTAAGATGAAAAGTTGAATAGGAGTGATTTGATAGGGAGAATTGGGGGAATTAAGATATTGGTCCAAACCTGAGAGAATACAGTGAGGTTCTTGGGGTAGCTGTGGATTTGGGATTCAGGAAAGTTCTGTTCTGGCTTTATTGCTGACTGAGCTGGATGACTGTGGGGAAAACCATTTCAGCTTTGTCCTCTGTTCCCCACACCTGTGAAAGTGAGATAGCTTTACTGCTGGTTAAGTGCCTTAAACTATTTTGAAGTTTCATAAGAAATAGGCAATGCTGAGGGTATAAGGGTATTTTGCAAAACTACTTTCCACTCAGGGGAAAGATAATGAATGAAAAGTGTGTGTAAGGGTATTAAATTCTTGACAGTATGAATATTCTGTAGCCTTCTAGATTTTGTTTGAAAGCACTGTCTTTCTGTGGCTACAGTTTCTTTTCCATTTTCTGTTCCACTTGAGCACGAAACTCTAGTTCAGTCTTGAGACGATCTTATCATTGGAAGGCTTGTAATTGTACATGTGTCTGTCACTCCCTTGCAAGTTTCTGGAAAGCAGACCTTTTCATTATATTTTTTTTTTTTTAAGTGAGGAAGTGTAAATCTTGAAACCACTTTTATATGGAAACAATTGGAATTAAGGTAGGTGGGTGTAGAGGTTATTTTATGATGCTTAGGGATCCGAGTATCTTGTCCTGGTTTCACTGGGACAGAATCACAGGCCAGTCATGGAGGACAGGCCATTAGTAGCCCTGAGTCATCTGGGAGCTCAAGTCAGGGCAGCGGCCTCAAGCTGGCTAACAGGTGTATGCCACACCACTTACCTCATGCTCGTTATAGAATGGGGAGGTATGCTGAAGGTGGGGAGTT
Organism: Heliangelus exortis; assembly: GCF_036169615.1. Lineage (NCBI taxonomy): Eukaryota > Metazoa > Chordata > Aves > Apodiformes > Trochilidae > Heliangelus > Heliangelus exortis. The sequence continues at coordinate 7,768,955 of NC_092453.1, read as the reverse complement.
TCGTTTCCTGGGGCTCCTTCCTCTTGGCCTGCTGCTGCCTCTGCTATTCCTGAGGACTAGGCTGAGTATAAGCTTATATACTTTCTGTTGGTGTTTGCATTAGCTTTGTTATTTCATTAAATCTGTTTATATTTTGAGCCATGGGCTTCTTTTCCCAATTCCCCTTTTTGGCTGGGGAGGGATTCTTGGGTGAGAGAGCAAACTGCTTCATTTTAGCCCTGGATACAGGCTATATGAAGACACTTGTCTGAAAGTAGCTGGTGACTGCTGTGTAGCAGGGAGAGAGAAATGACACCTGTGATGTGGGAGGGCTCCCTTGTGAAGGTGAATGTAGCAACTGGAGCATTCCTGAAAGATTTGTCTCCAGGGTTGGGTAGTTGCTCTGTTTTCCTTCTCAGAAGGTGAGTATTGTCTGCATGTTTGTGTATCTTCACTGCTAGTAACCTTAGCTGTGCCAGTTGCACACATAGAATGAACCTTGTTAAACAGATGTACTGACTCTCATTTTTTCTCTGTTGCTTGTGGCTTCCATTCTTGAACTTTTCAATCCGTTGTTGGACTATAGGCTGAACCATATTTCCATTCAAGCAGTCCTAAAGAGAAGGACCTTTTCTGTTTAAAAACTCCAAAATCAAGAGATTTCATGGGAAAGATGTTTTTGCTTAGAACTGGAGCGTGCTGCCTTTGGGTAGCGTACATCACTGACGTTTTCTAAAATACAACACAGCAAGCAGCTCATTTATTTATCATACTCTGTTATTGTAATATACCCATTATAGCTGAGGGCAACCTCGGTTTGACTTCTCTGCACAAGGATAAATTTCTACTTTTCTACACCAGACAAGCTTGCTCTAGACAACTTGACTTCCTGTATTCCCAATGAATTAAGTTTCAGAAATGTACCTGGTGTGAGTACCACGATTTTGGTGGCCCTGTTCAGGTGTTTGCTGCTGTTTTCATATCACAGAATTGTCATGGGTGGAAAAGACCTCTAAGATGACAGCATCCACCAAAAACAAACCCACCAAAAAACACCAAACAAATGAGCACTGCCGCCGCCCCCGCTCCCCATGCCCAGGAGTACGTCCTGAAGTGCCTCATCTACATGGTTTTTGAATACCTCCAGGGATGGTGACTTCACTACCTCACTGGGCAACCCTTTCCAGTGGCTGAGTACTCTCTCAGTAAAGAAATTCCTCCTAATATCTGGTCTAAACCTCCCCTGGTGCAAGTTCAGGCCATTTCCTCTAGTCCTATTGTTATTTGCTTGAGAGAAGAGGCCAGCACCCACCTCCCTACCACCTCCTTTCAGGGAGTTGCAAGCAATAAGGTCTTCCCTCAGCCTCCTTCTCCAAACTAAATATTCCCAATTCCCTCAGCCTCTCCTCATAGGACTTGTTCTCCAGACCCTTGTCACAGTTTAATGCTGGGCTGGCAATTAACCGAATGACAGGTGCTCTCTATTAATCCCCCTCCCCTCCCTGATAAAGAAAGGAGAGAGACTTATGGGTTGGAAACTAAACTACACAGCTCTAATGAAACAGTAATGATCAAAAGGGGAAATTACAAAATATATACAAATATACAGAAAACGATACCTCGTTCCTCCCCCCTTTCCCCCAATAACTCTCACGTCACCACCGAGGCTGCAGGGCAGCCCTGGGAAAGTCCAGGCTAGACTCCTGGGGTCAGCAGCAGACGGGAGCTGGAGGCAGGAACACACAGAATCAGGCTGGCACGGATCAGGACCACAGGCAGACGAATGGATGGAATCCTCCCAGGACGCCAAAGCAAACAGGGACAGGTGAAGAAGGCAAAAGGCCAAACAAAGAAGGCAGAAGAAGGGCTTTGACTCTCGTGATCCCTCAAATTTATACCGAGTATGATGTGTATGGGATGGAATACTCTGGTCAATTTTGGTCATTTATCTCGTCTGCCCCTCCCTTGCAGATGTGACCTCTTTACTCCTTTTCTCTTTCTGGAGCCCAAAATGTTCCTCAGAACCGAGCAGTGGCCTTGGTTCTGCACACCGTTCTCCAGCAGTAACTATAAACATTGAGCGTTATCAGTCCTAGAAGCAGACACTGTCTGAGGAACTTGCTGTTAATTTCAGTAAGTACAGCTACTTAGAGACTTGCCTGAAAGCAAAATTACGCGACAGAAAATTGGCTCTATCCTGGCCCAAACCAGGACAACCCTTCACCAGCTTGGTTGCCCTTCTCTGAACTTGCTCCAGCAACTCAATGTCTTTCATTGTCACGAGGGGCCCAGAACTGAACACAGTACTACAAGGACATTGAGTTGCTGGGATGGTGTTTGGTTTGGGTTTTTGTGTTGTGTTTTTTGTTTTTTTTTTTAATGTTTGCATCTGCTGTACTATATTTAGAATCATAGAATGGTTTGGGTTGGAAGGAGCCTTTCAAGGCCATCTAGTCCAACCTCCCTGCAGTGAGCAGGGCCATCTGCAACTAGATCAGCTTGCTTAGAGCCCCGTCCAACCTGACCTGGAACATTGAACATTTCACAGGGATGGGGCATCTACCACCTCTCTGGGCAACCTGGGCCAGGGTCTCACCACTCTCATTGTAAAAAATGTCTTGCTTATATCTAGTCAGAATCTCCCCTCTTTCAGTTCACAACCATTACCCCTTGTCTTATTGCTACAGGCCCTGCAAAAAGCTTTGTCCCAGTCTTTCTTACAGGCCCCCTTTAAGTATTGAAAGGCCGTGATAAGGTCTCCCTGGAGCCTTCTCTTCTCCAGACTGAACAACCCCAACTCTCTCAGCCTGTCTCTGTAGGAAAGGTAAAATAAAATAAAAAATCAAGCCCCTTGCATTCCAGCTGACCCTCAGATATTAGAGGAGCTGGGGGCAGCTGGGCTTAGATTCTGAGTGATACCCGATTTGGTGTTAATAGTCCAGTTTCACCCAGTACATATACTGGACTATCACGGGTCTGGATGCACTACTAACACTACACTATCCATCCAGTTGTGCTTGTCATGAACTATCATGGCCACCGTTAGCAAGTTTGGTCACATTCAATGAGAACTCTCACGGCTAGATTAATGAATAGTTTAATTTCTTGAAACAACAGCGCACAAGCTCTTTGGATTGCCAGTGATAAAATCACTGTCTGCAAAGTCGCGTGCAAATACCTAGGTTATGGGTAATACAGCCTGGCTACAAATACATTAAAAAGTGGTTCTAGAAATTTATAAGATTCCCAGGGAGACGTCCGCTACAGTCAACTGTTTGGATCTTACCCAAAGGCATCTCGATGGGGGGGGGGGGGGGGGGGAGGGGAAGAGAGGCTCAGCCCGTCAGGTGGTTCCAGAGATCAGGGGTATGGGGTTGTCCTTGCAATGGTATCTTTCCTAACATCCTTCCTCTCTCAAACTATTGTCATACTATTTTACCTTACAGGTGGAGATGGAGTGACTCTAGTCATACATACCTTTATCATGATTGGTGCAAAGTTCTCTCGCTTTGCATTTAAAGGTATAGGCTAGAGAAAGTCAGAGCACAAGCTCAGTGAGGGGTGGTTGCACCTTGGCCGTGGGTAGCTTTGGGGGATGGAGGTGTGTTTTGGTATTATAATGAGCAAAGTTCACCTAAAGATATAAAGGTATTTTGTCAAAAGGTGACAGGTTGTTGGCTCAGGATATCAAACTTGAAGCTGTTTTGTCCCATAGTACCTTTGGACTCCATTGTTGTCACAGAGCGTGGCCACAGTGCCTCCACTCTGCTCCACCCACCATGCAATTTCTCTTAGAGTTAGCACACCAAGTTCCCCTGATGTTGCCAACATCTAGGGTTGCCTAGGGAATTGCCATGGTACGAACTCGTACATTAGCTGCATTCCACCCTGCTTCAGTGCTGCACCTTTCCTTAAAATGAGAATATAAGTTTAATTTCTAAGTCACCTCCAGCAATTATTCCACAGGAGGGTCTCCCAAGGGCAGAGCAGAGGGTTAAAATCCCCTCCCTCAACCTGTTGGCCACGCTGCTTTTGATGCAGCTAGGATACTGTCCTGGTAGGCCTTGGTGACCTGTACCAGCAGCTCCATCTCCTTCATCTGTTTTTGCAACTAGTCGTGTAGGATTCCATACAGCAGCTTTCCACCTTCGATGGCCTCCTACCAGTCGACAGGATCCATCAGTGAAAAGAGCATATTGTTTTTCATCCTCTGGTAGTTGGTCATATGGTGGGGCTTCTTCAGCCCGTTTTACCACTTTTTCTGGTGGCATTCCAAAGTGTTTTCCTTCTGGCCAATGTGTTATTGCTTCTACAATTCCTGGACGATTGAATCTTCCTATCCTAGCTCTCTGTGAGAGTAAAGCAATCCATTTACTCCAGGTAGCATCAGTAGCATGATGGGAAGATTGTCTACCTGTATACATAAAACCCAGTACAGGTAATCGTGGCACCAGGAGGAGCTGTGCTTCAGTACCAATCACTTCTGAGGCAGCTCTAACTCCTTCATATGCAGCCAGTATCTCTTTTTCAGTGGCTGTGTAGTTGGCTTCGGAGCCTTTGTAGTTTCGACCCCAAAATCCAAGAGGTCGGCCTCGAGTCTCTCCTGGAGCTTTCTGCCAGAGGCTCCATGTAGGACCATCACCTCCATCTCCGGTGTAAAGAACATTCTTAATGTCTGGCCCTGTTCGAATTGGTCCAAGGGCCATTGCCTGCACAATCTCCTGTTTAATACTCTCAAAAGCAGCTTGTTGTTCTGAACCCCATTTAAAGTCTTTCTTCTTCCGGGTAACCTCATAGAGAGGTTTCACAATCTGATTATAAAGAGGAATATGCATCCTCCAGAAACCAACAGTTCCTAAGAAGGACTGAGTTTCTTTTTTGGTAGTTGGTGGGGCCATAGCTGTTATTTTGTTAATCACGTCCATTGGGATGTGGCGACGTCCATCTTGCCACTTAACTCCCAGAAACTGGATCTCTTGTGCAGGTCCCTTGACCTTGCTCCTTTTAATGGCAAAACCAGCCTCTAGAAGGATTTCAATTATCTTCTTACCTTTCTCGTAGGCTTCCTTTGCTGTGTCACCCCACACAATGATGTCATCGATGTACTGTAGATGTTCTGGAGCTCCACCCTTTTCCAAGGCATCATGGATCAGTCCATGGCAGATGGTAGGACTGTGCTTCCACCCCTGGGGCAGTCGATTCCAAGTATACTGGATACCTCTCCAGGTGAAAGCAAACTGTGCCCTGCATTCTGGTGCTATAGGAATAGCAAAAAATGCATTAGCAATGTCAATAGTAGCATACCACCTGGCTGCCTTTGACTCCAGCTCATACTGAAGTTCTAGTATGTCTGGCACAGCAGCACTTAGTGGTGGAGTAACCTCATTCAGGGCACGATAGTCCACTGTCAGCCTCCACTCTCCATTAGGCTTCCTCACTGGCCATACAGGACTGTTGAAGGGTGAGTGAGTCTTGCTGATCACTCCTTGGCTTTCTAGTTGCCGGATCAGCTTGTGAATGGGGATCACAGCATCTCTGTTGACACGATATTGTCTTCGATGCACTATTGAAGTGGCAGTTGGCACCCGCTGGTTTATAGTTCTCAGCAAACCCACTACAAAGGATTTGTCTGAAAGGCCAAACAAAGCATGCAGCCATTCTCCATTCTCAGTCTTAATAGCTGCAGTACCGAAGGACCACCGGTACCCTTTTGGGTCCTCGAAATCACCTCCCTTGAGGTAGTCTATGCCAAGGATGCACGGAGCATCTGGACCAGTCACTATCGGGTGCTTATGCCATTTTATTCCAGTGAGGCTCACATCAGCCTTCACAATAGTCAGTTCTTTAGATCCCCCTGTCACTCCAGAAATAGTGACAGAGTCTGTCCCCTTCTGATTCGATGGCATTAGTGTGCATTGTGCACCAGTGTCCACCAAGGCTTTATACTTTTGTGGCTCTAATGTGCCAGGCCATCGAATCCACACAATCCAATAAATTCGGTTGTCCCTTTCCTCCACCTGGCTGGAGGCAGGGCACCTCTAAGCTTGAGCACATACAGCATTGTCAGTATGTGCATTACTGGAGTTTGCATCCCCAGTACTCACTCCTGATGTACAGGGATCTTGAGTCACCAACATATTTGAATTGGGTAACTCCACACTGGAGACTTGGGCAGCCATCTTTTTAGAAGGACCTCCTTTCGCCTTCGTCTTATTCAGCAACTTACGTACTTGCTCCTCTAGGACAGTAGTAGGCTTCTGATCAAATTTTTCATGTCCTCTCCATACTCCCTCAGGAGTGCCCATAGGATTCCTCTTGCTGAAGTCTGTTTCTCTTGATTCCGTCTCATAGGAGGGTGTCTCTTCTTAATGGCTGCAGTGTGGGGTTCTCCTTCTGTCTGAGGAAAAAGGGATGGATACAGTTTCTCAGATTGTCCCTTTATAGCTGAGACCCAGGCCCGACAAGGGGCTGTGACAGCATCTTCACATTCTCGTACTGTTTTAATCACATCACCCACAGTTGCAGCCACATCTGCAGGAACCCATAGCATTACTGATAGTGTATGGTTAAAAGGTGGTGGTGCAGCATGCACAAACCTTTGCATCATGGGTTTAGGGCAAGGTACGTGATAAGGATCTTCAATGTCATCAGCATTATAGATCACGTCTCGTACAGCCAATTCTTCCAGATACCTGATGGCTTTTTCAAGTTTGTGTGCTTTGACCTGTGGGCAGTCTATTTCCTCTTTGTAGGGATATCTCTCCCTTACAGCTGCCAAGAGTCGTTTCCATAGGCTGGTGGTTCCAACCTTTTCCCCAAATGCCCGATCAATACCTGCATCTTTGGCCAGGGATCCCAACTGTCTGGCTTCCTTCTGAGTTAATGTTATGGTAGCAGCCCCTTCCGTCCAGCATCGGAGTAACCAAGAGAGAAGTGGTTCACCTGAAAAACGGCTGTAGTCTTTTCTCAGAGTACGCAAGTCTCTCATGGAATAGGACTGAGCAGATTCTGAGTCCGAGTCCTCCTCAGATGACTCTGCTTTAGAGTCTCTTCTAGCTGCTCTGCGAGGAGAGGCAGTGTCCTCTATCTCCTCTATCACTTGGTCGTCTCCTTCAGACTTGGAGGGGTGAAGGCTTGTTTCTGATTTCCATTGTTTTACTTTCCTCCTAGTTACAGGGGCAACAAGTAGCTGTGTGGGCTGAGGGGGAGAGGCTGTGGTATCTGCAGCAGTAGCAGCAGCAGGGCTCGTTTTCTGAGCAGCAGCAGTGTCCGTGGGGGTAGAGACAGGAGCTGCAGCTGTAGCAGAAACACTGGCAACGCTGGCCGGCCTTATCTGAGTTGTGCCCTTGTGTGAGGGGGGCAAGAAGCGGATGCAGAAGCAGGAGTGGGGGTGCTCTCTGTACGAGGAGCAGCTCTCGCTCTACGGACAACAACTCTCGGCCTCCGAAAAGGCATGCTCACCCTCATTACTGTGGTTTTTCTATTACCCCTCACCAATATATGGGTAAAATTAACAATACCCACGAGAAGATTGAGAAATGAAATGCTATTGTTACTGAAATCTGGGGGAGTCAGCCCAAAATACGATGAAATAGTATAATTTCCCAAATGAAAACTGGGAATGTAATTACCAATCAAATTTCGTATCTCTGTATGGAACACTACTACACCATGCACCATGATATATATCAGTATTGCGGACCATATCGCAACAATGGTTCGTACGCAGCTCTTACGAAAAACAAACCACAGAGTAGCAGCAATTCCAGCTGCAAAAAGACAAATTGCATACCCTAAATACCAAAGGTATGGAATGATTGGCTTAATCTCCAACCCTGTGAAGTTTCCAAGGAACAAGATCTGATTCCAGCTCAGCAGTGCCATTTTTTTTCCTGCTGGAGTTGGAACTCAAACTATTCAGGCAAATTAGTAGAAATTTAAATTGGACTCGAGCCAATTAGCTCGGGCCCCACGTTGGGCGCCAATAAATCTGTCACGGTTTGACACTGGCCCGGCGATTAAACCGGGTGACAGATGCTCTCTATTAATCTCTCTCTCCTCCTTGATAAGAAAGGAGAGAGAATAAGGGAGAGAGACTTATGGGTTGGAGGCTAAACCAATCAACTTTAATGAAAACAATAATGGTAAATAGGAAAAAAAAAAAGAAAAATGCTATATATATATATATACAAATATACAGGAAAATGAATATCAGAGTCCTTCCCCCTTTTCCCCCAACAGTTCTCACGCAAGCCGGGTGAAGGCAGGCAGGCAAGCAACTGGGCAGCAGGCAGGGCAGCAGGCGGGCAAACGGACTGGGCGGGATCCTTCCAAGATGCCGGGTGAAGGCAAGCAGGCAGGCAGGCAACCGGGCAGCAGGCAACCGGGCAGCAGGCAACCGGGCAGCAGGCAACCGGGCAGCAGGCGGGCAAACGGACTGGGTGGGATCCTTCCAAGATGCCGGGTGAAGGCAAGCAGGCAGGCAGGCAAGCAGGCAGGCAGGCAACCGGGCAGCAGGCAACCGGGCAGCAGGCAACCGGGCAGGGCAGCAAGCAGGGCCACAAGCAGCCAGCCAGGGAGGGAGCCAGGAGCTTCTGCTGGTCTTTTATAGTGCCACAGGTGGGACCAATTAGCTGTTAAGGGGGGGTGGTACCCAGCACTTCTGCTGATGATCTCAGGTGAGGCTGATCAGCTGGTAAGGGTGTGGCTCGGTCCTCGAGATCCCCCAACTCCATACCGAGGATGACGCACATGGGATGGAATACTCCATTTGAGAAACTTGCTGTCAACCTCAGCAAGTTCAACCATCTACAAGAGACTCGGGAAAATCACCTTTATCCTGGCCCAAACCAGGACAGATACAGCTGGCTTTTTGGGCTGCAAGAGCGCATTGCTGGCTCATGTTGAGCTTCTCATCAGCCAACACTCCCAAGTCCTTTTCCGCAGGGCTGCTCTCAATCTCTTCATCCCCCAGCCTGTATTGATACTGAACACAGTACTACAAGGACACTGAGTTGCTGGAGTGATTGTCACAGTTTTAGCCAGTAACTAACTGGGTGACAGATGCTCTCTGTTACCACCCCACTACCCTTCCAGGGGAAGATAAAAAAGGGGAATAAGGGAGACAGACTTCAAGGTTGGGGAAAAAAAAACCCAACACACTAGAATGGTGTCGCCTATCGCAGGCGTGGTGACCTGGTTCTTGAACAGTGAACTCTGTCCATCATGCTTACAGACACCAATGTGGTGGAAAAAGCAAAATGGCGTTTATTCGCAGGTGATACAGCCTTATATATCTTAGGTTCACAGTCTCATTCCTGTCCGCTTACATCACTATCTAACCACTGATAAGAGAAGGGGCCCTGTCTTCCCGTACAGCGCGATATCTTCCGACCGCCAGACCCTATCTAACTACATTTCCCCCCTCCCCATGCTTAACTGAGTGAACTAATATCGAAACCTAAACTTAAGCTTGAACTAAACTTACTGCAGGTATCGGCAACCCTGGCACAAACATGGACAAAACCATGCCGTTATACGTTGCTTCACCTAGGCTAAAGAGGTGGCCAGCCTCCCAGCCAGCAGCAAGCAACATCTTCCGGTGTCAGTGTCAGACTGGCCAAGTCCGAGACCGTACACCAGGGGTCGTTTATTTTGATATCCTAGGATTACTGATATCTGCAATCACATTAATTCATGAAGCATAAGCTTAAACTAAAACACACGCATAAACTAGCTCAAACACACCAATCCTAAAAAGCCTACTTATATTATTAGTAAAAAATTGATGTAAAAAATATAGTTAAAAACATATGTAAAAACATATACCATAAACCTGAATAAAAAACATAAGGCACTGTGGACAGGTGGAAGGTAGGGTAAGTTAGTAATAACGGGGTAGAATTCGAGGTAGCTTGGGGACTACTGGAGGTAACACTAATAACTAATACTAATAATAACTGATACTGTAAGTATATTCTTAAAACAGTTGCCGGTGTTCTAGAAACATAATATTAACCCTCTCTAGCCGGCTTTTAACAAATGACACGATTCTATTCAGAATGCAGGGTCCAAAAATCAATGTCATCATGATCATTGCGATCGGACCTATCAAGGTAGATATCAGGGTGGTCAACCACAGTGATTGGTTGAACCATGATTCAAACCATCCTTGTTGGGCTTCCCTTTCTCTTTTTCGTTGAGCTAATCTTTCTCTCAGTTTTGCCATCGAGTCTCTAACTACTCCGGTGTGATCAGCATAAAAGCAACACTCCTCTTTCAAGGCGGCACAGAGGCCTCCTTGATGCAAAAACAGGAGGTCCAGTCCTCGCCTGTTTTGTAAAACAACCTCAGAAAGCGAGGAGACAGATTGCTCCAGAAAGGTCATAGATTTCTTGATTTTCTCTAGGTCTTCATCGATGGTGGCTTGTAGTTGAGACAGGCCTCGCTGCTGGGTCGCCAGGGAGGCCACTCCCGTGGCCGCAGTGTCGCTATCGTTACGGCTGTCAGCACCTCTCTTTTTTGTAGACCGATGTCTGTTTTTTCCCATTGATAGTACATCTCTTCTTCTGGATGGTATAAGACCCTGGGAACAATCAAAATCTGCACACAAAAGTCAGTAGCGTGATTAAAAAGTTTAAGGGACACACAGGGGGTTACTCCCAATTGATGGCAAATCCACATTCCGGGCGCGGATGGAATTGCCCACTTATGGGGTTTGACAATCACAACGCTTTCTGCACAGACAGCACTGTCCCAGTTTACCAGGGTGGTATTACCAAAACACACCCCTTTGCCCCTGACTTGGTTCAGGCTAATTCCTCTTTGCGGCGTGTTCCACCTGCATTGGGTTGGACTATCATCTGATGAATAGGTAAAAGAAGCGTTGAGGGCAATGCCCTCATAAAAGGGAGGATACACATCATAGCATAACCAACAAGAATTCGTGAGAGTCGGGTTGGAGTTATTTAGCGATCGAAAGGTGGCTTCTAGCATGCTAAAAAATGGCTTGCCGGGCATGTGGTGGGGATCCACGATTGGTTTTCTTGAGGGAACTATCTGCTTAGCTGACAGGGGACTGGTTGGAATGGGGGTGGGGGTTGGCAAACTATCTTTTCTTTGCTGATTATCGTTTTTAATTACAATATTGGGACCGACCGCTGCGTTGCTCTTAACTTCTTGTTTTATTGTGCACCATGGCGATGGCTTGGCGATAACTGCAGAGGCTGTGCGAATAGCTTCTCTAGCTGCACGAGTAGTTGTCATAACTTCGTGGGCCCGCAGGCCTAGGGCTTGTGCCTGAGGGGTAACCATGGCTGGGTCTGTACCCATCAGTCGCTGCAGGCTAGAGCCATGTAGCAGGTGATCCGCCCCAGTTATTTGGGCTAGTTGCTTTGCGCAGTTGTCCTCCCAATCTTGTTTAAAAACAATCATCCCTGCCCCATCAAAAATTAATCTGCAAGTGTATTTTATATCGAACGGGAGCATGTCATCTCCCCCCAAAACCCCATCTATGAGGGTGGAGACCATAGCAGAATTAAGCCCTTTGTCCGCAATTGCTTTAACAATCGCTTGTACATCTCTAGGGTTTACTGGCGAATAGACCCTGTGTCCCCCGCCCGCCACCCGGACCGGGAATGCTAGCGCGGCTGGGACCCAATCGGCGCATGCATTCTTTATTTCCCTCCAGTCCGTGAGGGGAAGCTTTTTTATTTGTGGTCCCTCTATATTGCGGACGAGAATATATTTGTTTTTAACCCTATCTGCCCTCGTTTCTTCCTCCTCTGAATTTGAATCGCTTGCAGGCGACTCGTCCCAGCTAGTGTCTGATCCGGGATCGGAACTCGACTGGCTGGTTACTTCCGGGCTTCGGTATTTTTTTTGCCGAGCTCCGGCCCCGCTCCCTTCCCTTGCGGGCGGGCGGGCTCCGGCCCCGCCCACTTCCCGGGCGGGCGGGCGGGCGGTTCCCCCCCTCTTGGCTCGCCCCGCCTTCCACTCGCGGGGGTGCTTGCCCTATAAGAGCATTTTTTCAGATGGCCGCTCTGATCGGTTCTCTCCCCCTCACTCGCGCTCCCCTCCTCTTCCCAGCCGCCCCCACCGCCTCTTTCTCCTTCTCGTTCTCCTCCCCCTTCCTTAGGCATGCGCATGTTGGCTCTGCCGCTTCTTCTTTGTTCCCGCCAGGGGCATCCTCGCCCGGCCCTCCCCCTTGCCGCTCGGCGCCATTTTGAGGCGCATAAGGGGGCGGTCTAACCCAGGCATTCTCAGACTCTGATTGCCCCGCGGCGCTCCTGGCCTCCTCGGTTAGCCCTTCCCAGAAGGATTTCGCTTGATTCTGTTCCTCCGTAAGGGGGGCGGGATTCGGGGATTCGGGGCAGCGGAACGGGGATTTGGGGGGCATATCGCCTTCCCGCGAGTCTTTAGGCTCTGCAGAGTTGCCATTGTCTGGGGGGCACGGGGTCTGCGTGGCTGCCCCGACTCCCAGTTTCGGGATGGCCAACAAACAGTCCCTTGCTGCCTTCCAGGTCTCCTGCTCTTGCATGGCCCTCTGCAGAGCCTGTTCGACTTTCCCCCAGGATTTAAGGTTTTTCCTGCAACCCGAGGACTTCGTCTCCTCGGCTAACGCTTTAGTGCATCTATCCCACACCTCTGGGTGGAGAATATCCACCGGCTGGTCAATGACCCCAATTTGTAAAAGCCTCGCAACTGCGGGAGTAAAATCTTTGGGTTTACAATCAATCCCCCACTGCTTATGTATTTGGGATACGACCTTAACAAGGGCTTCCATCCTCCTTGTTGGTCCTGGTCGGGAACGTCCTTTTCTTCCCTGACCTCCCCTGCCGAGCTGGTCCTGCAGCTCCAGCCACCGTTCACTCTATTCCAGACGAGTTCCCGGGTTTCGGCACCACTTGTCGCCTATCGCAGGCGTGGCGACCTGGTTCTTGAACAGTGAACTCTGTCCATCATGCTTACAGACACCGATGTGGTGGAAAAAGCAAAATGGCATTTATTCGCAGGTGATACAGCCTTATATATCTTAGGTTCACAGTCTCATTCCTGTCCGCTTACATCACTATCTAACCACTGATAAGAGAAGGGGCCCTGTCTTCCCGCACAGTGCGATATCTTCCGACCGCCAGACCCTACCTAACTACAGAATGGGTTTAATAAAGTAGTAAAAATAATTATGATGGTGAATTACAAATCTATACAAACATGTAAATATGGAACCCACGCTCCTCAGTTGGCAATTACTTCCCCGACTGGACTCAGCAACAGATGGGGGTGCCCAAGTCTAGGGTCCCAGTGATGGTCCACAACAGCCTTGGAGTGGCTGAGCCAGTCCCACTCAGGGAGGCAGGGGATGGCAGTCTGTCTTGATGAACAATCCCTCCTGGGAGAGAATGGGATGCAGGAGCAACATGGGGAGGTATGACAAACAAGCAAACCCCAATCCTGCCAGCACCATAGAGGCCAGCAGAGGGTTCTTGGGAGCCATTTTATACTGAGCACCATGGGAAGGAATAATGTGATTGTTTCATTTGGGTCAGTCACCTGGCCCATCCTCTCCTTCCCATAGGGGAGCACAGCTGCTCCCCCTATTGTAACTGCCACAGCAACTGGCTGCTGGTGGGGTTCAGGGCAGTCTCAGGTCAGTATGGTTAGAGGAAATTTTTATCCCGGTTCTCTCGAACCAGGGTAGTGATGTAGCTTTTAGCTACATCTTGAAAAGCAAAGAAAAGATGTAAAGTCATGGGGGGTTTCCTGCTTTTTTGTTTAGATGATCTTTAAATACCTTACTTCCTACTAGTGACTGTTACATGCATGCCATTAGATTTGTTTTCACCAGTGCCCATTGAAAATTGAATGGAAACTCATACTGGCGTTTGCTTCAAGGAGGGTCTGGTTTGTTCTTGTTGCTAAAAATAGAATATGAACCTTAATGTACCTTATCTCCTAGATTATAGTAGCACTTGAAAGGAATTACTATAGATATACTTAAAACTTTTTTTTTCTGTTAAGACAAGTGGAAGTGATGCTTTCCTTTTCCCCTTTTCCCTCCATTTTTTTTCCTGCAGGAGATGTGTTTGCAACATGTCAAATGTAGTTTTACAGCAGCTTTATCCAAAGAGCTGGTATTAGTGGCTCAACATCATTGTGCTTTATGCAAGAGGAGTATCTCTCTGCAGCTGACTGTGCTGATTGTTTGCAGAGCTGTTAGAGGTACGAAGCAGAAGCAGTTGCTGCAGATTTTGGGGTGATTTAATCTATTTGGAGACTGCAGTAAATGAAAATGGGATCTATTTTGTACCGTAGTAAATTTCTGTGATCAGGTTTTTACTGTCAGTCTATGTAAGAGATCTTAATTGTGTAGCAATAATTGAATGCTTACATAGGTGGGAAGCTCTGATATGAGTATCTTAACTTTTGTTTTATTTTAGCGGCAGGCAACTTCTATTTTTGTTGTATATTTTGTTAAGGCCATATACAGAATCCTAATGTTGGTTATATAGGCAGCAGAAAAAGACACCTTCTTTTAAAAGAAGTTGTGGGGCTTTTTTGTCTTTGTAGTTTTCAGAGTGAATGGATGCATCCTCAGTTCTGTGTACTTGGACTACACAATGTGTATTAGCAGGCAAAATGGAAGTTGCAAGATCAGGTCTCTCCTCTGAAAATCATAGATGTGCTGAATTGACTGCGGTTGATAACTTGAGGCATTTTGGTTTCCTCTGACCCGTAATAAGCGCATTTCTAATTTATCTGAATCGTAGGTGAGAGTTACTTCAGGGGATTCATGTGGTTTGGATTCTAGACATACTTGCACCCCAAAATGATGGATAGAGCAACAAGAGACCAGTTCTTGACAAATAGTTAAATTGGCTTGAGTTATTACTGAGCAAATTGTTCCAGGTACCGTTAATAGTTGGATGATTCCAGCTTGACCTGTCAGAGCTCTTTCAGAAGAAAATGAATGTAGATATAAGCTTCAGGGAAAACACGAATAGAAGGTACACGGAAATAATAATTAAAAAAACACCGCAACTTCTCAGCAGCTCCTCGTGAGTCACTCTTGGTAGGGGTTATTTTTTCTCATCTCTTGATGACAATGTCCCTTTCGTATTGCTTGACTGCATCGAGTCACACTTCTCTGCGTTCTTGTTGTCTGGCAGCACAGCTAAGTAGTCGTTCAGGTTTAAACATCAATGTCTTGGTCATCTCTATGCTGCCCTTTTGTCTATCTGTCTGTGCCAGGTGTTTCTGTCATTGCTTCCGTTTTGTCACTTGTGTTTTTGCATCTTTGTGTTGTTTTTTTGTTGTTGTGGTTGTTTCCCTGTCCCCCCATTCCCTTTTACAGAATCACAGAATTGTCACGGTTGGAAAAGACCTCTAGGGTCACCATGTCCAACTGTCAACATCCCCCCCCTCAGTTAAAAAAAAAAAAAAAAAAAAAAAAAAAAAAAAAATTATTAATATCTGTATCACCATGCCCACTAGAGCATGTCCTGAAGTGCCTCATCCACACGGTTTTTAAATACCTCCACCACCTCCCTGGGCAGCCCATTCCAATGCCTAACTACTCTCTCAGTAAAGAAATTCTTCCTCAGATCTGGTCTAAACCTCCCCTGGTGCAAGTTCAGGCCATTTCCTCTAGTCCTATCGTTATTTGCTTGGGAGAAGAGGCCAGCACCCACCTCCCTACAACCTCCTTTCAGGGAGTTGTAGAGAGCGATAAGGTCTCCTCTCATTCTCCTCTCCAGACCCCTCCTCAGCTTGGTTGCCTTTCTCTGAACTTGCTCCAGCAGCTCCATGTCTTTCTTTTAGTGAGGGGCCCGGAACTGAACACGGCACTTGAGGTGCGGCCTCACCGGTGCCAAACACAGGGGCACCATCACTTCCCTTCTGCTGACCACACCAGTGCTGATACAAGCCAGGATGCTGGCGGCCTTCATGGCCACCTGGGCCCACTGCTGTCTCATATGCAGCCCGCTGTCAACCAACATGCCCAGGTCCTTTTCCGCCAGGCGCCTTTCCAGCCACTGTTGCCCAGGCCTGGAGCATTGCCTGGGCTTGTTGTGACCCAAGTACAGGACCTGGCACTTGGCTTGTTGAACTTCATACAATTGACCTCGGCCCACTGGTCCAGCCTGTCCAGGTCCCTCTGCAGAGCCTTCCTACCCTCAAGCAGATCAACAACACTCCCACCCAACTTGGTGTTGTCTGCAAACTTACTGAGGAAGCACTGAATCCCCTCATCTAGGTTATTAATGAAGATATTGAACAGGACTGAGCCCCAGGGAACACCACTGGTGACTGGCCAGCAACTGGATTTAACTCCACTGACTACAGCTCTCTGGGCCCGGCCATGCAGCCAGTTTTTAACCCAACAAAGAGCATATGTGTCTATGCTGTGAGCCGCCAGTTTTTCTAGGAGAATGCTGTGGGAGACGGTGTCAAGGGCTTTACTGAAGTCCAGGTTGACAACGTCCACAGCCTTCCTTTGTCCACTAGACAGGTCACCTGGTCATAGAACGAGACCAGGTTGGTCAAGCAGGACCTGCCTTTCCTGAACTCATGCTGGCTGGGCCTGATCCCCTGGCTGTCCTGCACTTGCCGTGTGAGTGCACTCAAGATGAACCTCTGTAATTTTTCTAGGAACCGAGGTCAGGCTGACAGGCCTGGAGCTCCCCGGATCCTCCTTCTGGCCCTTCTTGTAGATGGGTGTCACATTGGCAAGCCTCCAGTCACCTGGGACCTCCCCTGTTAACCAAGACTGTTGGTAGGTGATGGAGAGAGGCTTGGTGAGCTCCTCTGCCAGCTCCCTCAATACTCTTGGGTGGATCCCACCTGGCCCCATAGACCTGTGGGTGTCCAGGTGCTGTGGCAGGTCCTTAACTGCTTCCTTGTGGATTATGGAGGGTTGTGCTGCTCTGTCCTCATCTTCCAGCTCAGGGGGCTGAATACCCTGGGGGTGGCTGGTCTGACTAATGAAGATGGAGGCAAAGAAGGCATTGAGTATTTCAGATTTTTCCTCATCACGCTGACATCCTCTGCCCTTCTCCTGGGCTTTGGGAGGTGACAAAATGTGGAGGTGATAAATGCTCACAGTGCATCAGGAAGAGCTAGCATGCTATAAAGTCAAATGTTACTCGAATCTAAAGTGTGACACTGTCTCTCTCTGGAAATGGTGCATTTCATGATTAGCTTGCTATTGATGTGCCTTAGCTAGTTCTATAGTTAAAATAAGATGTTGCATATGGCAGAGGAATAATTTCTGCCACTGCATTTTGAATTTATTGCAGGTGCTTGGTCTGCACTAGGATTTTACTGCAGGATTGTCAACAAAAGCAAGATACTTTTTGCCTATGTGGGATATTTTGACACTGAGGAAACGTCCAAAGCTTTATGCAGCTCCAGATTGATATTCTACTGCAAAACTCCCTGGATGCTAGACATTACACCTCTTTGCTTCTGTGGGATTTGTACACAATGCTACTAATGTCCCTGGAGCAAATTGATAGTGTCACGGGAACTTAGTGTTCAGATCAGCGTGTGAGATGGTAAACTTAGTATGTCCTTTAGACAGCCTGCTGGACAGAGGATATAAATTATCATTCTAAAAATGATCTCTTTGAATGTTCTTTTCAGTGTCCTTCATGTACAGTCTAGAGTAAGCTGCTTCTGGTAAATGAAGTAGACAGCATAAACTCTATTGCCTGTAGATAACTGGTGCTGCATTGAAAAAACTTTCTTGTCGGTTGAGGTCCTGTCATAGTTTGAGTACGAGGAACTAAAGAAGGAGGGCTTTCAGATTCTGAAAGGGGCGGAACACAGAGGGGTCAATATTCCCTCCCATTTCCCTCCCATACTCTATAAAGGTCAGGCAGACCAGCAGCCCCCTCTCTTTTTTGCCCGCTCCTTGTTTCGGTGCTGTTCCCCTGTGCTCCTTTACCACCAGCTCGCCACATGCTCTCCAGAATCCACATCCATCGGATGCTGGGAAGAGCCGTGGACCCCCCCTCCTTTAGTCGTCCCTGCCACAAGGGGACCTCAGGCACCTATCCCTGCCATCATCGAGATCGGGTTGTATATATATATTTGTATACATTTGTATTTTTGTTCTTTATCCCCTATGTTATTGCCTTTCCCCTGTGCTAGTAAATCTGTTTCCAATTTTCTTTTAATTTTCCAGCTTTAAGTCTCTCGTCCTTATTCCCCTTTTACCTTCCCTTTGGGAAGGTGGAGGGGGGGGGGGGGGCAATAGAGAATAATTCTGTCCTCTGGTTTTTGGTCCACCCAAACTGTTAAGCCGTGACAGATCCCAAAGTGAGGAGTTTACTTCCTCTCATCATATTTTTTAAAAAATCCTTTAGAAAAGGAGCACTTGCTTTTCAGCCTGAGGTAGTAACTAGAAGAAAGACAAACTTGGAGAAATTAAAGGAAGTGCATAGAGGCCTTGTCCCTAGTTCAGCTCCACTGTAATAGTAGTGGATGCTGGGCACCAATGGTACGTGCTTGCAGGTGGTGCCTCAGTCTCTGGTGACATACAGAGGACTGGTGAGGTATGTGAAAGCTGTATGATTTCCCACGTGGCCTGGCTTTTCAATAATAACAAATCAAATCGACGTCTTAATTGCTACTGTCATACAGAGGAACTAGCAATGTAGCAGCTTGTCTGACAGTGTGATCTGGGTCTGAAAGATGCAGCCTATTTCATGTGCTGTAGTCTGCAGTCTGGTCTGGGACTCTGGCACTGGGACTAATAAAGCCCATTCAGCTCTAGTAGTTGATATGCAGCAAGCAGTTGCCAGCTAGTGACAAAACCAGTCCTCTGGCTTAGTGGAGTGGTTTTGGATGTAATACAGCATTGAGATGGTGATGTGCTGAGAAAAACCTGGCAAACATCGAGCAGAATAACACATGGCACTTATGTACAAGGTGTGCCTGGAGTCGCTGGGTGTGACTCACTTCCCCACAGTCTGTTTGCTGTGTTTTGTGAAGTCTGGTTGCACCTGGGTAATCTTATTCGTACAGCTTTGACTTTAAGTGTGTGTTGAATTCCCATTATCCAGTAGGGTTGGTTCACCTATTGATTTCAACATAATATAGAAAGGGACTTTTGCACAGCAAAAGGTACTTTCCTAAAGTACTTGGAACTGTCTCTTACTGACTCTTCCTGGCTCCGGTTGTGTCAGTGGCTGCCAGGAGGAATAGCTAAGCTGTCTGTGTAATCCTTACCTTATGATGCCCTTCCTTTAAGGCAACATTTGCAGTGTGAATCTGCAATGGAAACAGTGAGGCTAAGAGTAAGATCTTGCTTGGGGAATGATGGGTTTGAATGTTAGACCTGCTCCAAGTTGTGCTTTGAGCACTGCTGCTGGTGGGGGTGCACCAGATAACTTCATATCAGGATTTAGACCCAGCTGGTACCAACCAGGTTTCCTCTCACTCACACCACCCCCCACCCCCCCCACCCCCCCCCATGGGATAGGGAGGAGAAAATCCACCTAAAGGCTCATCAGTTGAGATAAGGACAGGGAGGTTTTTACTCCCCAATTATGGTCACCAGACAGACTCAACTTGGGAAGAGAAAAAAAATAATCTACCAGGAAAAAGAGAAAACATGACCAGATCTTAATGCCTTCCCCCCACCCCTCACTTCTTCATGGGCCCAAATTCCTTCATTCCTGCCTCACTGTCAGCAGCACAGGGGGATGGGCAGTGGGGGTTTAGGGTCAGTTCACCACAGGTTTTTTCTGCCACTCCTTCCTCCTCAGGGGGAGGGCTCTTCACAGCCTTTCCCTGCTCCAACACAGGGTCCCTCTCTAAAACATTCTGGGATTCTGTGACATAAAGCTGCTGCCAGGGAGTGTCACAGGTGGAAGAGACCTCCAAGATCATCCAGTCCAACCTTTGACTAACACCACAGTCAACTACTACACCATGTCCTTAAGGACCAGGTCCAAATGCCTTTTAAATGCCTCCAGGGATGGTGACTCCACCACTGCCCTGGGCAGACTATTCCAATGTTTGTAAGCCCTTTTTGTGAAAAAATGTTTCCTAATATCCAACCAAAACCTCCCCTGGCGTAGCTTCCATCCATTTCCTCTGGTCCTATCACAGTTCACTAAGGAGAAGAGGCTTTTTCCCTCCTTGCTCCAGCCTCCCTTGAGGTAGTTGAAGAGAGCTATAAGGTCTCCTCTCAGCCTTCTCTTCTCCAGACTAAACACTCCCAGCTCCCTCAGCCACTCCTCACAGGACTTGCGCTCCAGGCCCTTAATGAGCTTTGTTGCCCTTTTCTGGACATGGTCCAGCACTTCTATGTCTTTCTTACAGTGAAGTACCCAGAACTGAATGCAATATTCAAGGTACATCCTCACCAGAGCTGCGTACAGAGGGATGATCACCTCCCTATTCCTGCTGGCCACTGAGTTCCTAATACAAGCCAGGATGCCATTGGCCCTCTTGGCCACCTGTACACACTGCTGACTCATATTAAGTCAACTGTCAACCAATACCCCCAGGTCCCTTTCCAACTTACAGCTCTCTAACCACACTTCCCCAAGTCTGTAGCTTACCATGGGATTGTTATGACCTAGGTGTAAGACCTGGCATTTGGCCTTGTTAAATCTCATACAATTAACCTTGGC
The DNA here is from genome assembly GCF_036169615.1 of Heliangelus exortis. Classification (NCBI taxonomy): domain Eukaryota; kingdom Metazoa; phylum Chordata; class Aves; order Apodiformes; family Trochilidae; genus Heliangelus; species Heliangelus exortis. The sequence goes on along the minus strand of NC_092453.1, from coordinate 7,748,331 downwards.
CCATTGGTCCAACCTGTCTAAGTCCCGCTGTAAGGCTTCCCTACCCTCCAGCAGGTCGACACAGCCACCTAGTTTGGTGTCATCTGCAAATTTACTGAGAGCACACTCAATCCCCTCATCCAAATCATTAATGAAGATACTAAAGAGAAGAGGCCCCAGCACTGAACGCTGGGGGACACTGCTTGTGACCGGGCACCAGCCAGATTTAGTTCCATTCACGGCTACTCTTTCAGCCTGACCATCCAGCCAATTTTTTATCTAATGCAGGGTATATTTATCCAAGCCAACTGCCATAAGTTTCTGAAGAAGAATGCTGTGCGAGACAGTGTCAAAAGCTTTACTAAAGTCCAGACAGACAATGTCCACAGCTCTTCCCTCATCCACTAGGCGAGTCATCTTGTTGTAGAATGAGATCACGTTAGTCAGACAGTGTTGGGAAACTGTCTGGAAGAAAACAGACATGTGAGCAATCCTGACTATTTAGCTTTAGCTAGAGTAAGCTAAAGGCCTTGAGGCCTAGTTGCAAGGTTACTGAAGGATGAGCTATGGGAGAAAGATAAGGAAGCTGGCAGCAGAAAAGAAGAATAACAGGATAATGATGTAGCCAGCAGAAGTTCTGTGAGAACAGGATTTGTGGCCAAGATATAGCCACCTGCAAGATATCGTTATATAAACAAGGGTTCTATATAAAGCGAGTGTGAATTGTTAATAAAGGACTTCACTTCTTCACTTTAACCATGTTGGTGACTACGTGTCGTCCTTAAGCCTCCGCGGATTTTCTACAAGACAGGACCTGCCTTTCATAAACCCATGGTGACTGGGCCTGATCACTTTGTTATCTTGTATGTACCGTGTGATGGTACTCAAGATGATCTGCTCCATAACCTTTCCTGGATCGTCCTTTTGGCCCTTCTTGTAGATGGACGTTACATTTGCCAGTTTCCAATCGACTGGGACTGTGGGAAAAAATCTGCGGAGGCTTAAAGGACGACACGCAGTCACCAATATGGTTAAAGTGAAGTCGTTTATTAACACTCGCTTTATATAGAGCCTTTGTTTATATAACGATATCTTGCAGGTGGCTATATCTTGGACACAAATTCTGTTCTCACAGAACTTCTGCTGGCTTCCTCATTATCCTGTTATTTCTTCTTTTCTGCTGCCAGTTCCCTTATCTTTCTCCCATAGCTCATCTTTCAGTAACCTTGCAACTGGGTCTCAAGGCCCTTAGTTTACTCTAGCTAAAGCTAAAGAGTCAGGATTGCTCACATGTCTGTTTTCTTCCAGACAGTTTCCCAACATGGGACATCTGCAGTTTTCCAGGACTGTTGACAAATAATGGAGAGTGGCTTGGTGAGCACTTCTGCCAGCTCCTTTAGTACCCTCAGGTAGATCCCATCTGGTCCCATAAGACTTGTGCACATCCATGCAGCACAACAGGGCACTGATCGTTTCCTCCCGGACTATGGGGCTTCATTCTGCTCCCCATCTTGGTCATCCAGTTCAGGAAGCTGGACCCTTAGGGAGCAATTGGCATTGATGAAGACTGAGGCAAAATGAGCACTAAGCAGTTTGGCCTTTTCCATGTCATTGGTCACAAGTTTCCCTCCCAGGTCAAGTAGAGAACCTCTGCCCACCCACCGTGATCTTCAGAGGCTACAGGTCCACATCTGCCCCACCACGGTCCTTCAGGAATTGCTCCACTGTGCTCCTCCATGGGCTGCAGAGAAATCTCTTCTTGGGCAACCTTCTCCCCCTCCTTCCTCACTCACCTTACTGACCTTGGTGTCTTTGCTCTGGCATTGCTCTCATCTCCCCCTCTCCTCTTCTCTGCAGGTCTTTATTTTTGCAGCTTTGTTTTCCCTTTTTTGAATGTGTTACTCGCAGAGGTGCATCCAGCTTTCCATATCTGCTCAGCCTTGGGCAGAGGCGGGGCCAGCACTGGAACCGGGGGAGCTTCCAGCAGCTTCACACAGCCCACGCACAGCCCACCCCCCCCCCCCCCAGTCTGTGAGCTGGAGGACTTAAGGAACAAAGGGCAACTCTGATTCTTTGTCATTTATAATGTCAAAGGAGGACTTTGAAAATTCAGTTATTCAAAGAATGATGCTATGGTGTCTTGTGAAAGATCTTGTGATGTACTTCTAATCTAGCAAAAGTACCAGTTATGTTATTGAACATACCATAAGCTTCCTGGAGAAGGGTTTTAGCTTACAGCCAACTAGACAACTAATTCTATCTTAAAAACAGCTCTTTTCTCAGGGCAGGCCTGCTCTGTGTTAAAAGCTGGGCAGGCACTTCTGTGTTTAACATTCTTGGCCACATAGCATTTGCATCCAAATTTTAAATGTTGCTAGTAAAATTGTGTGGGCAGCGGATGAGGGCTATTGTTAGCGTTGTTTTCCTGAGTGAATACAGAAAAACATAATGAGCTTCACGTGGGCCCATCTCTGCAGTTTGTCCGGGTCCTTATGGATGACATGCTGTCCCTTTGGCTTATTAACAGCACCAATCAATTTGGTGTCATCTGCAAACTTGCTGATGGTGCACTCGATCCCACTGTCTATATAATTGTTAAAAATATTAAACAGTATAGGTCCCAGTATGGACCCCTGAGGGATACCACTTGTCACTGGTCTTCATTTCGACTTTGAGCCATTAACCACTACCCTCTGGATGCGACCATTCCGCCAATTTCTTATCTACCAAGCAGTCTACCCATCAAATCCATATCTGTTCAACTTGGTGAGTAGGATATTGTAGGGGGAACTGTGTCAAAGACCTTACAGAAGTCCAGTTAGATGACATCTTTAGCTCTTCCGTTGTCTACTGATGTAGTAACTCTATCATAGAAGGCTACCAGATTGGTCAGGCCAGACATTTAGTTACTATTCTCTGTGTATCACCAGAAAATAAACTGCATTTATATAAATATATCAACTGTCAGTTTGAGAAAGCAAAAACTTCATGGTAAATATCTTATCTGGGAGGCAGGAGACTTGTGCTAAGCCCCCTGGGGCTTACTGGCTATTTTGAGGTGGGTCTATTTCTCACTGTTGTACAGGGAAACTGGAAAACTATATTATTTTGTCATGGCATTGAATAGAGAAAAGAGTTTTAGATTCAAGGATTTTGTTAAATGGGAAGCCTCCCATGACAAATTGCTCTTTTCCATTGGTGTGAAAACTAAATGGGATGATTTAAATAAAACTCACTGTAATTAATTTTGTTTATTTGTTTTAAGAAGGAATTTATGCATGTTTCAGCCATACTTGCAGCATTTGTGGATTCCAACTTTAAAAGAATATCAGTTCAAAATTGGAAGGATATTTGGCTGCCTTGTTTTTCTCATCTGTTTGATAATGATTTACAATTCCTTTTTTTCCCCCAGTTATTTGTAGTAGATGTCTGGACTGGTCAAATTACCAAGATTCCTATTCTGAAAGATCGTGAACCTGGCATGATGAACCAGCAGGGATGTGGTATTCATGCCATTGAGCTCAACCCCTCGAGGACCCTTCTGGCCACAGGTGGAGACAATCCCAACAGTCTTGCAATTTATCATCTGCCTACACTTGATCCTGTCTGTGTGGGAGATGTAAGTGGGAGCATTTGGGCAAAGTTTATTCTGTCACTTACAAAAATTACTGCTTTGAAGTGCATAAAGTCAGAGCAAGATTAAAATTTGGGAGTCTTATAGTGGAGAGTGAATTTCTGAAATCTTGAAAACATTCCTGATTGTCTTTTTTTACAAGGTATTTTAAATATGATTGAGTACACAAACATGAGATGATTTGCAGGGTTCTATGTCAGATTTCTTTCTCCTCACTCTTGTTTGGGTCTACTTCAGATTACTTTTAAGCATTGAAAATGTAACAAAATCATAACTGTTAAAATCTAATTGTGGTGATGACCTCTGAAACTAGTTTTAGAGAAAAGCTCTTTTGGGAAACTGAAAAGATGATACAGGTTGTTCATATTTTTTGCTTCTCCAGTGCATCTTATGTATGATTATTCCAGAGGTGGAACTTGGTTTTGAGTATTAGTTCTAACCCAGTGAATTAGGTCTTGATAGACTCTGGTACTGCTTATATTTCTGAAACATCATGAGGACTTTTTAAAATAGCCAGTCTTAAAAAGAAAAAGGCTGCAATCAGCATAGTGGTGTTCTGTAAGTTCTTCTCTCTCATTTCTCCTTTTTAATTCAGGACTTCATAGATTAGTTAACTAGAACAGCAGAGGTCAGGTCAGACTGTGCAGATAACCAGCTGCAGAAAGGCTTGACTCTGAAGATTTGTATGAATTGCTATTCATTTGCCTGCTCCTGTGACTCTTCAGCTTTCCAAACAGAACTAGAGCCTTATGGTCTTTTTTCCCCCACAGGTTTCTCACCTGCTTAAAGAAAAAAATATCGAAGTAATAGTCTGGAAAAAATAATCTGTAGATCATATATTGTAAACATAATGCTTTGGTTACTTTTATTTACTCAAATGCACATCCCTACAAAAAAAAGTATGTAGCTACTTTACAGAAGTAAAGAATACTGCTTGGGAAAATCCAGGTCTTTAAAATTGAGATCAATTCATCCTTGGTCAGAGACCTTTTTTCCTTTTCTTGATTCCTCTCTATTACTTAGACACTTCAAATTCAAAAAAAGTTAAAATTACTGTTAGGTACTTAAGCTGCTCCAGCTTGATGCTGGGATCTTATCTGCATGTTTTTAAGATAAGCCTGTTTAAAAAAAAAAGTGAAGCATTCTTGTCTGCTTTGAGACCACTCAAGAATATAATGGCACAGAAAATCTGTCTCTTTTCTTTTAGGATGGACATAAGGACTGGATATTTTCAATTGCATGGATCAGTGATACTATGGCTGTTTCTGGTAAAGTAAATTTTTAACTTTTCTTACCAGAATTTTATATTGATGTACAGCACTTGATAGGAATCACCTTTATCAAGGTATTTGAAGCCTCTTGGAACTACTTTATCTATTTAAACCATTCTTCGTCTTCTTGGACTTCACCTTGGACTTCTGGTGGACAGACTTGGGGCTGTTTAGGAATCTGGTTGACAGAGTCCCTTGGGAGTCAGTCCTGAAGGGCAAAGGAGTCCAGGAAGGCTGGACATTCTTCAAAAAGGAAGTCTTAAAGGCACAGGAGCAGGGCATCCCCCTGTGCTGAAAGATGAGCCGGTGGGGAAGAAGAGAGGCCTGGCTGAACAAAGAGCTTTGGTTGAGAAAAAGGAGAGTTTATGGCTTTTGGAAGAAGGGACAGGCAACTCAGGGGCACTATAAAGATGTTGTGAGGAGAAAATTAGAAGGGCCAAAACCCAACTGGAACTTAATCTCTCTACTGCCATAAAAGACAATAAGAAATGTTTCTATAAATATATTAGCGACAAAAGGAGGGCTAAGGAGAATCTCCATCCTTTATTGTATGCAGGGGTGGGGGGCAGGGGGACACACATAGTGACAAAGGATGAGGAAAAGGCTGAGGTACTTAATGCCTTTTTTGCCTCAGTCTTTAGCAGTAAGACCAGTTGTTCTCCAAGTACCTAGCTCCCTTAGTGGGAAGACAGGTACAGGGAGCAGAATGAATCCCCCATAATCCAAGGCGAAATGGTTGGTGGCCTACTACACCATTTAGACACACACTAGTCTGTGGGGCCAGATGGGATCACACAAGGATGTTGAGAGAGCTGGTAGAAGTGTTCACCAAGCCACTTTCCATCATTTACCAGCAGTCCTGGCTAACTGGGGTGGTCCTAGCTGAATGGAGGTTAGCAAATGTGATGCCCATCTAAAAGAAGAGCTGAAAGGAGGATCCAGGGAACTACAGGCCTCTCAGCCTGACCTCGGTGCCAGGGAAGATTATGGAGCAGATCATCTTGGATGTCATTATGCAGCACATGAGGCATAACCAGGTGATCAGGCCCAGTCAGCATGGGTTTATCAAAGGCAGGTCCATCTTGACTAAGCTGATGTTCTGCCATGACAAGGTGACCCATTTAGTGGATAAGGGAAAGGCTGTGGATGTTGTATACCTAGACTTTAGTAAAGCCTTTGACAATGTTTCCCACATCATTCTGGAGAAACTGGCTGCTCATGACTTGGACTGATGTATGCTTCACTGTGGGTAAAAAAACTGGCTGTCTGGCTGAGCCCAAAGAGTTGTGGTGAAAGGAGTTAAATCCAGCTAGTGGCTGGTCACTATTGGTGTTCCCCAGGGCTCAGTGTTGGGGCCAGTTCTGTTTAATGTCTTTATCAATGGTCTAGATGAGGAGATCAAGTGCTTCCTTAGCAATTTTACAGATAACACCAAGTTGTGTGAGAGAGTTGATCTGCCTGAGGGTAGGAAGGCTCTGCAGAGGGACCTGGACAGGCTGGATTGAGGGGCTGAGGCCAATTGCATGAAGTTCAACAAGGCAAAGTGCTGGGTCCTGTACTTGGGTCACAACAACCCCAGGCAATGCTCCAGACTTGGGCAGAGTGGCTGGAAAGCTGCTGGTTGACAGTGGCTGAATATGAGCCAGAGTGTGCCCAAGTGGCCAAGAAGGCCACCAGCATCCTGGCTTGGATCAGCACTGGTGTGGGCAGCAGGAGAAGTGATTGTCCCCCTGTACTTGGCAATGGTGAGGCCACACCTTGAATCCTGGGGTCAGTTGTAGGCCCCTCAGGACAAGAAGGACATTGAGGGCTTGGAGTGTGTCCAGAGAAGGGCAACAGAGCTGGGGAAGGGTCTGGAGCACAAGTCTTATGAGATGCATCTGAGGGAATTGGGATTGTTTAGTTTGGAGAAGAGGATGGTGATGGAGATCTTATTGCTCTCTACAACTGCCTGAGAAGAGGTTGGAGCCAGGGTGGCTGTTGGTCTCTTCTCCCAAGGAACAAGTGATAGAACAAGAGGAAATGGCCTCAAGTTGTGCCACGGGAGGTTTAGATTGGATTTAGGAACAATTTCTTCCCTGCAAGGGTTGTCAGGCCCTGGCCCAGGCTGCCCATGGCAGCAGTGGAGTTCCCATCCCTAGAGGAATCTAGAAGATGTGTAGATTTGGTGCTTGGGGACATGGCTTAGTGGTGGCCTTGGCAGTGTTGGGTGAACACTAGGCCTTCATGATCTTAAGGGTGTTTTCCAACCAAAATGATTCTATGATTGTGTGGGGAAGAAATTGAGGTACATATCAAATCTGTCAGAGCTTACTTGATGGAAATCAGTTGTCTAAACATCAGAAGGGGATGGGTATAGGACCTTGGATTAAGTCTGTGTTGATCTATGAGCCAAAGACATTCATCTTTCTTCATCCAGTATTGTTATTCTTATTGATTCACATTTTGGATTAATACCTTCAAATTTAGTAGAAAAATAAAATTTCTTGTTTGTTTGGCCACCATTCCTATGTTGCATTCTTAAAACAAGAGGTTTAAAAAAATAATGGGTTTAAAAAAATAATTTTAAAAACAGATTTGATACAAATTGGTACAGATTGTGGTTTGAAATATCTGTTTCTGTTCAGTTCTCAAGTGTGTGTACATATCCATAAGCATACTGGCAGAAATCAAATGGTCCAAAATTGGTGTAAACCCAACTGAATTTTTTTTTGTATTGGCTTAACAGGCTCTGTCAATCTCATCTTGATAAGCCAGGCTCAGCATGTAGGCCTCTGAGTTTATTCTACGTGTATATCTCTAATGGTGATTGTTGTACAGGATTGTGGGTTTTAATGCATCCTTAATCAATTTGAAAACAGACAGGGTGATCTAGCTGCTTGGAAACCATGTAGACAAACCAGTTGACAGTGAGTTCATAATGTCATGAAATTTACAGCTCAGTAAAATCATGTTTTTTGTTAATAATAATTAATATGTGGGCACCAGCAGTGTGTTCAGTTAGATTAAATTAATAGTAATAATATCCTTTCTTTCATACTCTATTGTTCATTGCAGTTCCTTTTTTAAAAAGGGGAATTGATATATATATATGTATATATATATATATATATATAAAAATATATATGTATATAAAAATATATATATAAAATGCTGTTATGGACTATTTGTTCAGGTTCCCGAGATGGTTCAATGGGTCTCTGGGAAGTCACAGAGGATGTATTGTCCAAAAGCAGTGCCAGACATAATCTCTCTCAAGTTCCTGTCTATGCCCACATAACACACAGGGCTCTGAAGGATATCCCCAAGGAGAACACTAATCCCGATAACTGCAAAGTACGAGCATTGGCTTTCAACAATAAGAACAAGGTCAGTAAGATAAGCAAGACAGTTGAGAAGTCCTAAAGCTGTCCATATGTATTAGAAAATGGAAAAAGCAATGTAAATCAAATATACTGGAGAAGCAACCTAATTTTTTTCCCCTGATCCTTTTGCATTTTTCTCATATGAGGTGGTCTCTTTGTCTGCTATGTCTGTTTCTGCCCAAGTGCTTGGAGAAGTCCATTAGAAAAAAAGAATCATATCTTTCCAGAAGGAACAGTTTTCCTATGGTTTTGATTTTAGACTTGCACCCTAAAGAGGGCAGATGGAGAATGTTTACAAGAAGCATATAGAGCACCAAAACACATCTTGCAGCTTGAATCCCACTTTTGAGTGCTCTTACTGCTTTCCTTCACCCTTTGTGAAAACCAGCTAACTTTTAGTCAGTTGCTGTTTTGATGGCAAAATTGTTAAAGTGAGGTGACAGACACACAGGACAGGTGCCGATGCTTGCTTTAGTGTTATTTTGTTGGTGTTTGACAAACAGTAAATGTTAAACTCCCCCATGCTGATCTGTTATTACTAGAGAATTTTACTGGGACAAGTGAGTGTAGCAATTCATCCCCCACTACTTTTCTTTCTTCCCTCAAACAACAGAGAATGTCTGAAGCAAAGGCGTGTGTGCTATCAGAAGCATGGTGCTCCTTCAGGCTTTATTTTTCACTATAGCTGTTAATTATTCCTCTGTGATGGAGACTTTGTGTAGATTTTCCAGTAGCATAGTGCCTTGGAAGAAATGTTTACTTCAGGGTCAGAATCAGTGTGGGAGCTGCTGTAGAGAATTGCCAACCCCAGCTTGTACTGTCTAATAATTCATAATTTCATTGTCTTACAAAATCTATGCTTTTGAAAGTTATTTTAGGTTATTTACTGTTTTATTAATTCCTATTCTACCTGGCACCTTTGTGCTATATTGCGTTCTATCAAGATCAATACAAAATGAAAAATTATCTTGATAAGCATGTACAAAATTATGGATGAGTTCAATCTGGAGTATGCAGCCTGCCTAGTAGAGTGTGAGTTTGTAAGGACATCTGTAATACAGAAACTAACTCTCTTACTCCTTTTTAACAGGAACTGGGAGCTGTGTCCCTAGATGGGTATTTTCATCTTTGGAAAGCAGAACATGCACTATCAAAGGTTCTTTTCTTTTTGTTGATGAAAAATTTCAAAAATTGCCTAGCAGTTAAAGCTATTCACTGTTCTTCATCTCCTTTAAATGCCTGAAGAAAGAGCAACAGTGTTTATGAAACACTTAAAAGCTTTATGTAATATGAAATGTCCTAAAAATTAGAACTTGGGGAGACACTCCCCTTATTTTGGAAGATGGGAGGTACTCTTAACTTTCTGCCAGTTCTGAATGAGCTGAATGAACCATTCCATAGAGTATGATGGATAGTTGATATTAGCAGTGTTTATAAAGGAAGTTGCACTTATTTAAGTGGAATTGCAAATCAAACCCAGAAATATCTACACTAGTGTATGAGGTTAGCTTTTTCAGCTGAGAGATTATGTCTGTGTACAGCTGCTGAAGAAATAACAGCAGCTTAGAAAGATGTAGAACAATTTACCAAAATGTCCATTGTTCTTTGCATAATACTTGGCTTCAGCCTTTATCATCTCTGGTTCAAATAAGTCTTTCAATCTCCTTCATGTATTTTTTCTCTGGGTCAGGTGGTTGTTTTTCACTTCTGTTGTTGTGCCAAACTTATTTTTTAGCTGTGTATTGTTTTTTTCAATGTAAATTCCTTGAACATAGCTTACAGAATTGTTCTATTAACATTTTGCTCCTTTCTCATAAAGTGTTGATTTGTCTTTCCTCTGTTTCCAGTTACTTTCCACAAAGTTGCCATACTGCAGGGAAAATGTGTGTTTGGCTTACGGTCAGGAGTGGTCAGTGTATGCAGTAGGATCACAGGCACATGTCTCATTTCTGGATCCCAGGCAGCCTTCTTACAATGTTAAATCCGTCTGTTCCAAAGAACGAGGCAGTGGTAAGAAATTTGTTAAAGGGTGCTTCAAGTGGTTTGCTTGCAGAAGTAACTATTAAGACTGCAGTAAGATAAGCTTTCAATAAATAGGAAGGGTTTTTCATGTAATAGACTAAATCATTAATAGTATATATAGGTTTTGGTTTTATGACAATATTCCTTGAACAACCAACAAACCAAACTTAAAAGCAACTCTGAAATCTAATGGTAGACATTAGTGCTTTTATGATAAAGAACTAAATTGTACACCATCCAAATATTACTGAATTTTTAAAAGTGGGCATTTTACTTATACTTATTTTTTACTGTCTTATTCTGGTTTACTTCATCTCAAAGCAAATCCAGTCTTTGTACCCCTATTAATTATATGTATTCTTGCATTTTTCTCTGAGAACAGAAAAAGGCATGTTGTTTGCTGTGTGCTGTCATATGTGGAGTTTGTGCTTTGAGTGAATGCTTGCTTAAAAGCTTGCACATTGAGTGTGGATTCAGTAAGTCAAATTGAACCTTATACCAGGGCCAAGTGTGAGGGCTTGCAGGGTGCATGGTCCCATAACGTTCTTTCCATACTCATTATTTTCAAACATGAGAAGGCACTGTGCTGTGATGCCCATTTTAAACCATATTAATCCCAAACTAATAAGTTGCAGTTCTTATTTAGCTTGGCTCTAGGCATCCATCTCTTCATTGCGAAAGCTATCAAAAGAGAATGCATGTTGGCAAGGATTAGGAAAGTTTTATTTATGTGGTTACTGGAGTTTGAACAGTGCTGTCCACAAAAATGTCAGGGTCTGCTTCTTTCAGATACAGGAGAAGTTTCTATAATATGAGAAAGGGGGGGGTAATAGTATTTCTGTCCTTTGTTTTTTGGTCCACCCAAACTGCTAAGCCATGGCATAGTGTAACTGTGTCTGTTTTGCATGAGAAGGTAAATAATGTTTCCTAGTGCATCTTTTAAGTGCTGCTTTTCTTAGCAGCTGTACAGGGATGTGCAGCCTCTGGACTCCAGTTCTTGATTTGCAAGAGCAACTACTTTCTGCTTGGCTGGCATGCAGTACAATGTCATGTGCCCTTGACTTTATACCCTGGAGGTGTCAATGTTAATGTGGACAGAGCTTGTGCAACATGGACTCTGTCTACTCTGTGTACGACATGCTATTGCATCTTCATTTCCTCCTGGGATACATAGAGCCTCCCTGCTCAATTTGCTGACCCAAATAGTCCAGGTGGTAGAGTGCTGGGAATGTAGGAGAGCTTACTGTGATCAGTTCTAGACTCAGTTTGTGCTTTTTGTTATATGAGAATGATTAATCTGAGGTACTTCAGCCCCTTAGGAGCCAATATGAAGTGCTGTTCTTGAAAGCCTGTTCTAAACAGTTCCTCTTAGCAATGGTACATGACATTCCTTCAACTATTTTTTTGCATTTTATAGCTTTTTATTAATTAATTGCATTGAAATGTATATGCCATCTGCTTTCATACTCCATTACCTGTTTCTGTTAAGTGTATGTTCTGGTTACACTTGTGGAGCAAAAAATAAGAGGTGGTCCCCTCTTGTGCTTTTCTCTTCTTATCCAAGCAACTGCTCTTGCTGATTGCAGAGGGATTAGTTTTCTGCATGCATTCATCGTGCCCTTGTAATGAGGGGAGATATCTCCAACTTGCTCACATGCATCTGTAGTTCTCTGAATGCAAATGGAGATTCTTATACGAATCTGGCAAATCTACTTCAGTGAGTGTGAGACTTGCATAGTGGTTTCCCATCAATTAAGCCTGCAGCCAAGACTTCACCTCACATCTGGAGCATGACAATGTGGCCTTGCCTGTTCTAAGTGTGAGTCACAGATGGTGGTGGCTGTGGATATAATATCAGGTTGTAGAGGCAGAAGGATGAGGATGTGTTTCTAGTTAGGACTCTGTACAAAGGAGAAGGGCAAACACCTTGGCTGCATCTACACCTCTTAGATGTCTGCTGTCACATGTACTGCTAGGTTTATTCCAGTGTGTTACAAGTTTTGTGACGTTCAGTCTCACTTGGTATGGTGGCAGCAGTTGGCATGTGGATGTATCTAGCATAACTCACTCTTTTCCCCTATTTGAATGCTTGTTTAGGCTGTAATTCAGCAGTACTTTAGAGTTTATAACCTGGCGTCATGTTGTGCAGGAAGGAAAAGCATAGAAGTGGCAAGGTTTAATCTGCATATGAGTCATTCGGGGTAGAATACTTACACAGAACAAACCTTTTGCACAATAGAGATGAAATGACAAGACATCTTGCAAATTCCTACATACATTATCTTCCAAGACTACTTCTAAAGGATCCTTGTTTAGCTGAAGCTTCAGATTTGGATTTTGTGCTAACAAAATGTACTCTTTTTGCTCAATCTAATGACATAACTAAATTGTGCTAGAATGTGTTGTTTGGACTGGAAACTTGTAGCTTCCCATGTACTGGTGTAATATGGTGGTTGTTGGATTCTTAGTCTGTTTTCATTGCTGCATGAAGTGCTAAAAGTGCCAGCTAGAAAGAATAAGATGTGCTTGTGAGAGAATATTTGTGCAGGGATAGCTTCACAATTATTTAAGAGCCAAATCTAAGCAGCTAAGTGACTAGTGATTGTTATGATTATACTTGCCTACAACTAGCTTGTTGATCAGCAAAATGCACTTGGTGGCAGCTGGGACAGTCATTTTTCTCACATAGTCACTTATTGCAGCTTGGCAGGTAGCTAGATAGAGTGTGAACTCATGGAGGAAACCAATGTGATGTTCTTTCCTCTGTCTGCTGCCATGTACTCATGGTGTATTCACCTAGAGGCTTGTGGCAGACAGAGCAAAGCTGCTCTTGATCCTAAATGGCTTATTATCTTTGCTTATCTAGCAGAGATGGGGCCTGCTAAGAATCAAGCTTCTTATTATGCACCACTATCAGTGTAGCTGATGGCCTCAGAGGAGAAGGGAAGTGTAGTATATGTAATTGAAGCTTCTGTTTCAATAGTCTCAGTGGGATTTATCTGCACTGCTCCATAGCAGTGGAGAAATTTGTGTGTTGTGGAGAATACTAGTAGGTAGTTTCTCTTAAAGAAAATATTAGACATCAAGCAGCAACACTGCCAAAGCATCCATCTTCCTTACTGCATTGTATGTCCCTTCTCTGTTTGACAGGTATTCGATCAGTGAGTTTCTATGAGCACATCATCACAGTGGGAACAGGGCAAGGCTCCTTACTGTTTTATGATATCAGAGCCCAGAGGTTCCTGGAGGAAAAGCCTCCACGTGCCTGCTATGGACAGAAGCAGAAATTAGGAGGAAGTGAAATTTTGAAGTTGACTACTGGGAAAGGCTGGCTGGTGAGTAGCTTGTAGCTGTTGGAGACCCTTTACACAGGAGCACCATAGGGTTCGAACTGGTTCTTTTTGTAGTCATGGGAGCTATTGTATGAAATGGATCCCGGTAAAACAGTGATCATGTAACTGATAACTGTAATGAAAAGCAAGAAGTACTGCAGAATTGCTTTCTACAAAAGCTTTATGAAAGGGTATTAAATGGTTGGTGTAAGGCATGCTGACTACTGTTCTTATGCATTGATTCATAAATGAACTAGATTTTATATCTTTATATTTTAAAATGTAATCTAATTTCTAGTTTTCAGAACCTCAAACACAAAATAAATTGTTTTCCTTTTAAAATATGTTACTCTGACATGGTATTCAAAGTAAGAGAGATTTGATTTAATTTATTTCTGTGCAATTTTAGAAACACTGGCTTCCTGAGGTAATGCCTTGACAAGCACTTGAGCTCAGTTTCCTGTAATGTTATCATAAAGCAATTAATGGTTTTGTCTAACCTCTTTTTATTATCTTTTGTATCATTGTGATGTGACTTTAAAAACTAATGAAATTTGATAACTTCCCCTACCCTTCACCTTCTTCCCTCCAATGTTTGGCCCAAATGTCCTTAGAAAAATCTTCAGGATAACTTTGGTATCTTCAAGTTGATTTAGGGAAGTATTAACAGAAGCTTTAGGGAAGTATTAACAGAAAAAATCCCTTTTTAGGCTCTGAAAGCTGCCTTCTGCTTTCATGCAACAAGGCTTTGGGTTTGTCTGGCAACAATAACAATCTAAACTTTCCTTTAACAGAATCACGATGAAACCTGGAGGAATTATTTTTCTGACATAAATTTTTTCGCAAATGCTGTTTACACCCACTGCTATGACTCATCTGGAACGAAACTCTTTGTGGCAGGAGGCCCCCTTCCATCAGGACTTCATGGGAATTACGCTGGTCTCTGGAGCTAATGATAATCTTTATAAATGTTGGTCTTCAGACAGATTTCCACTTTTCCTTCCCTTTTCTTAACAGCAAAATTGTGTGATGCTATTGATTTCTGATTTAAATGTGAGTTATTTTTAGCAGAGTTTTATTTTGGTCTCCAACATCTCCTTGTACATCTTTTTGAACAATTTTTTTTGCTTTAAACTCCTTGATTCTTTATATGAAAGTTTTTTTTAAATCCCTTTTTTAATTGTATTTGCTCCAGATTACTTTTCCCCCACATTTAGGATATCTTGGCCATTGTGCCCCCTCCTCTACTTTGCTGTCAGGTAGGATTCCTTGCTTATAGAGTGGTTGCTCCTGGGCTTTCTATGAAAGTTTAGGGGCTGTGTGTGTGCAGATACTTTGTGTCAGTTACATTACCTGGAGTGAGGACTACTTGTAATTGAAGATATTTATAAGAGATAAGCCACTACTTTTATCTGCAGGGCCTGGCCCTGGCCTTGATTGATCTTATCTTTTAAAAGTACAAGTCTGAAGACACTGCTTATACATAGAGCAATATGGTAATTTTAAGCTGTACTCATTGAAGTCCAGGTATGGATTCCCCAGGGGTATTGCCCAAACTGCAGAAGTGCAGGAGTTCTCAAAAGTGCGCTTATATTTCAATTGTAGTTTTTACCAGTGCCAGGAGCAAATATTGGTCTTCTGTTCCTTCTCTGTCTCAGATATCAGATTGCACAACTGGAGTTTGCTTAGGCTGTTCTGCAACATGGCTATTGCAGGGTGACGTTACATTGAGGTCCTGTAGAGATGCTGAGATGAAATGGAGGCTAGGGACATGAGTGTTCTTGTCATTCAAAATGAACTAAATCTATGTATTTTCCAGATGAGACAAGGTTCCTTAATATGCTGCTGTGGTATCTCATGGGTTCTTCATAAACTGCCTAAAACCCAGGACCTTTTTTGTCCCAGGTTGTGGAAACTTTTCCCATTTTAGCTGTTCTGGTTGGTCATCTCCTCTAACAAGCCAATGGAACAAATAAACTTTGTTTTTTTTTCTCCATGGTTAAAGAGCGCATCTTGGATGTGTCTAATGCAAGCTAAAAGCTTTCCATGAAGCAAGATAACTTGCTGATAGCGCACATTGTGCTAGCATCTGCTGTCATCCTGCTTGCTATAGGAGATGCTCAACTTTTCCCCAAATTCCCTGCTGCCTTCTGCATTCCAACTTCCTCGAACTTCATGTGAGACTTGGTGGGGAGAATAGGTCTTATATGCTCCAGGTCTAGCTGTGAAGTGTTTGCATTCCAGGGTTATGGTCTTACCTAATACTCATCTAAAATGCAGGACTCCAAGGTGCTCCTCCTATCCTTTTTGCAGGCACCAAACTCTCAGCTTGCTACTGGTGCCTCTGTCCTCTGCTGGGATGAATGCCTTTCCCCTGCCTTTGTCACAGGTGAAGCAGAGTGTGCCTGTACCTCACTACTTTAGGGCCAAATGACCAGTTAACTGAAGCTGAGAAGACAGACAAGGCTGGGACATGCTTTGTTCTCCTGTTTCTGCTTTTTTTCCTTCCTCTGAAGAAACTAGGCAAACACTTCAGTCTGAGTGTTCTCCAGTTCTGCTGATACAACAGTTAATAGTTAGACAGTGTTACCAGTGCCAAAGGAAAGCTCCTGGTCTGGGAATCCTAGCCCTGATTTTTATTGAAGCCCCCCTGGGTGAGGGAGCAAAAGGGATATTTGTATAGACTGTGCTTCATCCTCTCAACATAGAGCCTGATCTTTCTGCAAAGTCAGCAGAGTCTCTGGGTTACTGAAGAGGTCACCGTGGCACCTCTGGAAAGTGTCCCTCTGCTGATGCTTATGTCCCCGATGAGCAGTCCTAAAGCCTGGTAGTGTGAGTGCCCTTTTCCTCCCCTTTTTTTTTCTGCATAGGAAGTTTTGGACAATTCTCAGAAGTCAGTGGACAATGATGTAAAACTCCTCAAGTCTCACATGCTTTTATGCATTCTGCTATCAGGGTGCTTTCTTTCAAAGATAACTTCTCAGTCTTGTTGCTGTATGAAAATCCCACAAAAAAAAATGGAAACAGATTTGATGGTACACAAACAAATTGGACAATAGAACTTAATTTCTAGCATGTTTCAGTGGTTTTAAATGCTTGTAGTGATACAGTTGTTAAGTTTCAGAGTATTTTGTGGTTAGTCATATGTCACTTTTGTTCCAGTCAGTGTTAGAAATTGAGGCAGAGAAAGGTGATGATATGCAAACTGTCCAAATATGTGATAGGAGAAATAGTAGAAAAAGCCAGGTTTTCTTACTTGATTTGATTTTGCTGTCATACTGGATTATATATCAGAATTGAAATCCAGTATCATGGTGAGAAAAGCAGAGGTTTCCTATTGAAGTGCAGGAATGGCTGTACAGCAGGGAATCTCAGCTCTGCATGGGGGTGAGTTGGGTGCACATTGTTGTTCAAATGGCACATACACCCCTGCAATGCATGGAATTCAGTCTGGTGACTGTGCCTCAGTAGCTTCTTAGAGAGCTCACTATGCTCTGCTGAGACCCAGTGGCATTCACATTCAGGCTTTCTTATCTTTTCCAACGTTTCTTAATTATTTCCCTCCCTTGTTCTTTCTTGCCATCCTGAATGGTCTGGGGATGCCTCCTCCAACCCAAATCATACTATTACTGTAGCAATATTGTATTTGAAGAGGTGACCTCTGTTGAGCAAAAATAGGCTTGCTGACATTTTGTCAAGCCATGCTGGAGACTGAGTTTGCTTTATTTTAAACTGGATGTACCTTTCAGGCTGGCTCAGACTGTATAATATGGCAGTTACCCTACTATATGTTTCACTGATGGGAGGATTATACAGTAACAGTCTATTTCTGGGGAAGAACAGACTCTGGTTTATCTCACAGTAGGCACTTGAAGGAGAGAAAAGAACTAGTCATTGCAGACCTTCATACTTCCTGCTATTGACACATGGGATCTTTTGTTCTGCTGGTGAGTGTAGGAAGCAGTTAATTTTACCACTCAGCTCTTTTCAGTAGACTACCATGTTAATTTGGGTATCTTTGGCTATTACATTTTCAGTTTGCATAATCACATATAATCAAACTAGTGACTTAATTATGGGTTTAGTAATACCCAGCTTGTAAGTACTGGGTAGCAACCCCTCAGTAATAACTGTGTGCTATGTGATGGACATTCCTAAGGAAGCAGAAGCTACTTTGCAGTGTTGGCTTGAGCCAACCAATGAGGGTGGTTCTCACCTGGTAATTCCTCCATTTTTCTGCCTTGTACAGTCAAGTCAGCCAGGAAGCATTGCTAGTGCTCTCCTCAGGTGCTTTCTGGGGTTGCTGTAAAGAATAGAGATTGCTAGTGTTGTAAAGAACACCAGTGCTGCTGGTATTCGTTGAAGGTGAGTAAATTACAAAAAAATAGTTAATAGGTGTTTGTTCATAGTCTCGGTTGTTCATTTTCTACATAGATCTGTTTTTAAGATTCATTGCAAGAGTGACCAGTGATGTTACTGGACTTTGTCCACAAAGGTTACATTCACATTGTGGGTGACACTTGTGATTCCCTTAATGAGGGGGAGTCTTGAACACTTCATTATGGGGATATATTTTCTGTCTCCATTTTCAAGTCTTTAACAGCTTTTTTTATCTTAATTATTAAGATACTTGCATATCTGTGACTCTTCTCCAGAATTTCATCCTCTTCCTTCATCTTAGCACTTTCTTTTATGTAGCTTGCAGCTGCAGAGTTACCAGATTAAAGTTATGATCCAACTAGGTGGAGTGGTAGTTTGATGTCTTAATTTCTACCCCTCAGAGAGGCACTTGCTGACCTTGTGAATCAATGTCCCAAGCAGGCTTGGCTAGACCCTTCATGATGGTCACTTGCTTTATTTGCAAGAAACCAAGAACAGATGGGCTGTCAGTTGCTTCATCTTGGCAAAGCAGCAGCATCTTTCTAGGTGGAGTTCTGAGATCTATTCATGGTGGTCTGATACCTTACTTTCCATAAACCCACTTTTCCAAGGTGTCTGAGAGGTTCTTAATTAGCTTCCATTGTAATTGCTGCTATGATTAAATTACTGAACTGTGGGTAAAGCTTGTTCCTATGAAGCCAAAAAGGCCTAATAAAGCTGTTTAGAGACAGAGTTTTAAGCCTTTAAACAGCAAAGGTATTTATTTGCGGATCCGGGGAACTCCCAGCTCTCGCTGGACAAAGAGTTCCGAGGGTTAAGGGTTAGGGTATTTATACATTAAAAGGGGAGGTTACATCATCCTTACATACATATTCATGGGATAGCAACATGTAATCATAATATTTATAACAGGCGGAGTCTGGGCGGAGTCATCTTTTGGGGATATGTTTCGGGGTCTTTGGGGGTCTTCAGATCATAGAATCATAGAATCATAGAATAGGCTGGGTTGGAAGGGACCTCAGAGATCATCGAGTCCAACCCTTGAACAACTACCGCCACAGTCACTAGACTATGGCACTGAGTGCCATATCGAGTCGCTTTTTAAATGTCTCCAGGGATGAAGAGTCCACCACCTCCCCAGGCAGCCCGTTCCAATGTCTGATCACCCTTTCCGTGAAAAAATTCTTTCTAATATCCAATCTGAACTTCCCCCGGCACAATTTAAGACCATGCTGTAGGCGGCAGGTGCCCGGACGGTGCCCCCCCCCGCCTGTGCCCAGCTGGGGCTAGCCCAGATGCGCATGCCCGGGTTCGGGAGGTGTGGTTTCCGGGGAGAATTCCAGAGCCGGACAGATCAAAGTTAGCTCCTGATACTATCCGAGCCAGCACTAGCTCGACTGACTCCCACGGCGAGACTCATCCCATGCAACATCTGGTGGAGAATGCGAGCAACAATTTCGGTCTAAACCGTCTCCCCGAGCGTTTCGTCCGAAAGTGACCCTTCTCCACAGACCGTTCGATACCCCGAAAGATTCGGGTAAGAGAAACTTTTTTCTTCTCTTCAACATCGTCATCAGTAAATCCGACGATGGGCTCCTATGTAAGCAAACCTACAGGCACCGCCGTTGCCGATCAGATTACAACCCAGGCGGAAACGCAGGAAAACCTCCGCTACCCGAGTCCCGAAACGGCCTGGGACCTGTGGGGGGAGGTGTACAACCTGCTGGCAAGTTTCCACTATAAGGAGACCAACGGCAACATTATTGGTGCGGACAACACCTGGCGAATCGTTTGCAATCTATTAGCTTGCTTGAAAGCCGAAATAGAAGTGGCAATGGCCACCGCCGCGGCCCCGTTACGAAAGACCGAGGTATTTCCCCTGAAGGAAATGCCCACAGTAACCCCCTCGGCACCCCCCTTCGAGGGGGAGGAGCCCGGGAGAGCGCCGAGCGCAGCCCCGTCGGCGCCATCCCCGGAGGAAGGAAAAAATGAAGAAGTGTATCTGGGGCTGACCACGGGCAAGCCTGCCATAAAGGGCATGTCCGGGAAGCCCCACCAAACCGTGACCGAACTCCTATCGGATATCGGCCCGGAAGTCAAAACACCGGAAAATGATGGGGCGGAAACCATGGCTGGCGGCACCCCCGGCTGCCGCGGAGAGCTACCCCCGGCGCCGCCCCCGGCCCCACGGAAGGCTGCAAAGATAAAAGCAGCCCCTAAACTAAAGTGGCTGTACGAGGGAATCCTTAACCCCAAGCTCTTTATGTTTCTACTTCTGCTCCTTGTCTCTGGTCCTCCTGCCATACACTGCTGGGAAAAGCCCAGCTCCATCATCCTGTTGATCACCCCCAGGAGCCTGCAGGCTTCGCAGATGATGCCTTTAACCCTCAGCTTCTGTGGCTTCATCGTCTTCACCAACCTCTCCCTGCATACCAGTACCACCAGCTCTGAACAACGAGGCACCACGCAGCTAAGATCTTCGCGTATTTGTCATCTTTTCCCCCATAAAAAAAAAAAAAAAAAAAAAAAGGGGGAAATGTAGGCGGCAGGTGCCCGGACGGTGCCCCCCCCCGCCTGTGCCCAGCTGGGGCTAGCCCAGATGTGCATGCCCGGGTTCGGGAGGTGTGGTTTCCGGGGAGAATTCCAGAGCCAGACACGCAACACCATGCCCTCTTGTCTTACTGAGAGTTGCCTGGGAAAAGAGACCAACCCCCGCCTGGCTCCATCCTCCTTTCAGGTAGTTGTAGAGAGCAATGAGGTCTCCCCTGAGCCTCCTCTTCTTCAGGCTGAACAGCCCCAGCTCCCTCAGCCTCTCCTCATAGGATCTGTGTTCGAGTCCCTTCACCAGCTTGGTTGCCCTCCTTTGGACCTGTTCGAGGACCTCAATATCCTTCTTGAACTGAGGGGCCCAGAAATGAACACAGTACTCAAGGTGTGGCCTTACCAGGGCTGAGTACAGGGGCAGAATCACCTCCTTGGACCTGCTGGTGACGCTGCTTCTGATACATGCCAGGATGCCATTGGCCTTCTTGGCCACCTGGGCACACTGCTGGCTCATGTTCATCTTCCTGTCAATCCAGACTCCCAGGTCCCTTTCTGCCTGGCTGCTCTCCAACCACTCTGTCCCCAGTCTGTAGCGCTGCATGGGGTTGTTGTGGCCAAAATGCAGGACCCGGCACTTGGTCTTGTTGAAGCTCATCCCATTGGAGTCAGCCCATCTCTCCAGTCTGTCCAGGTCCCTCTGCAGAATCCTCCTGCCTTCCAGCTGATCAACACTTCTCCCCAGCTTGGTGTCATCAGCAAACTTGCTGATGATGGACTCAATTCCCTCATCCAAGTCATCAATGAAGATATTGAACAGGACTGGGCCCAGTACTGATCCCTGGGGGACACCGCTGGTGACCGGCCGCCAACTGGAAGCAGCCCCATTCAGCACCACTCTCTGGGCCCGGCCCTCCAGCCAATTCTTAACCCAGTGCAGAGTACGCTTGTCCAAGTTGTGGGCAGCCAGCTTTCTCAGGAGGATGCTGTGGGAGACGGTGTCGAAGGCCTTGCTGAAGTCCAGATAGACCACATCCACAGCCTTCCCCTCATCCACCAGGCGGGTCACCTGATCATAAAAGGAGATCAGGTTGGTCAGACAGGACCTGCCCTTCGTAAACCCGTGCTGGCTGGGTCTGATCCCCTGTCCATCCTTCAGGTGCTGTGTGATTGCCCCCAGGATGATCTGTTCCATAACCCTGCCAGGCACTGAGGTCAGGCTGACAGGCCTGTAGTTTCCCGGGTCTTCCTTCCGGCCCTTCTTATGGATTGGCGTGACATTGGCCAACTTCCAGTCATCTGGGATGTCCCCAGTGAGCCAGGACTTCTGGTAGATGATAGAGAGAGGCTTGGCGAGCTCTTCTGCCAACTCTCTCATCACCCTTGGATGGAGTTCATCTGGTCCCATAGACTTGTGGGGATCCAGGCAGCCCAGTAGATCACTGACAGTTTCCTTCTGGATTGCAGGGGGGGTGTTTAGATTCTTGTCTCCTATAGGCTCCAGAAGCCAGCTGTCCTCAGGATAGCCCGTTTTACTGTTAAAAACTGAGGCAAAGAAGGTGTTAAATACCTCAGCCTTTTCTTCATCTTTGACAATTACATTCCCGTCTATGTCCATTAAAGAGTGAATGTTTTCCTTAAGTATGATGAAGTAGCGATGAAGATGAAGTAACGAAGTCTTCCTCAGGGTTGAACTTTTTACCTTTCTTGCTTTCAATGACTTCATCCTCTTGTTAATTGGACCCTTGCAATTATCTTCCCCTTATCTGCTGGTAATGGCAGCCTCATCTGTCTTCCGTGCAGATGTTTACACTCCCCCAGTGCCTAGCTAATCTTGGCGGTGCCAAGATTTATATTTCTAACTATCTCCAAGACAGAAGTTAATCCTGTTAGGGTCTTGACCTGTCTCAGCTGCTTTGTTCACTTCTTTCTCAGTTTAACCCTGAATTCTACTAGTTATGAATACAAAGATATTACAAGTTTTAATTCTACATAAAGTAAATTCACACAAACAGCTTGGCCTGCTCTCCTCTCCTTACAGGAGTTAATCCTGTCAGGATCTTTCTCTTTTTCATTCCCCCCTTTCCTTAGAACTTACGAATTCTTTCGTCAAGTTCCAAGGGAAGGTTGTAATGCCTTTGAATCATTACCCACAGTAGGAAGGATAATGTGAGCTCCTTCAGGAACGTTCTTGGCAATGTTCAGGGGCCCTCTTGACTCGGGAGTAGTGGATCCAGGTGGGTCGCTCCTTAATTCGAACTGCAGTGAAGGTGGTGAGCAACACTTGAAAGGGTCCTTCCCATTTCTCTTGCAGAGGTTTCCCTAAAAGATTCTGAACATATACCCAATCACCAGGATTAAAAGGATGCAATTTACAATCAGGTTGCTTAGGTTGGTGATCCATCACCACCGTGGCATTTTTATCAAAGTGCTTCCCCACAGCTGTAACATAATCATACACATATTGATTACCTATTTGATCTACAGCCTCACTATTTACAGTCTGCATTGCATAAGGTCTCCCATATAAAATTTCAAATGGACTCAATTTTTCTTTTGAGCGGGGCTTCACCCTTAGTCTGATTAGAGCAATAGGTAAGGCTTGGTACCACTGCAAGTTAGTTTCCTGGCATATTTTTGCAATTTGTTGTTTAATAAGATGATTCATCTTTTCTACTTGCCCACTAGCTTGAGGTCTATAAGGCGTGTGCAATTGCCATTTGATTTGCAGTGCCTTACTTATTGCTCGTACAATTTTAGCACAAAAGTGCGAGCCTCTGTCCAAGGAGATGCTCCTAGGCACCCCAAACCTCGGAATGATTTCATTAAACAAGACTTTAGTTACTTCTCTTTCTTTGTTTGTTCTGCATGGGAACACTTCAGGCCACCCAGAAAATGTATCAGTCAAAACCAAGAAGTACTTATACCCCCCTTTCCTTGGGAGTTCAGAGAAATCAATCTGCCACACTTCTCCTGGGAATTTTCCTCTATCAATTACTCCCTGGTGTACCTTTGTTCCCATGTTTGGATTATTTTTCAAACAGCGTTCACAGTGGGATATGACCTGTTTCACTGCTGTGAATAGCTTTGGCCCTGCTATTCTAACTTTTAAATGCTGATAAAGAGGATCTACTCCCCAGTGGGCCTTGTCATGTTCTGTTTTTACAAATTGCCATACTAATTTCTCTGGCAGCACTAGTTGTCCTGTTTCTAGCTGACCCCATCCACTATCTAACATTTTACCTTTATTTCTTTGTATCCACTTATGATCTGATTCCTGGTACTCTGGTTGAAAATTAGTATCCAATTCTTCTGGTACCAGGGCCAATACTAAATCCTTGGCTCTTGCAGCAGCTAATTTAGCTTCTGCATCTGCTGCTCTATTATCTATTTCTGGAATGGTGTTACCTTTCAGGTGCCCCTTGCAATGCATTATGGCCACTTGGGTTGGGAGCCGAACAGCCTCCAGCAACTGTAGGATTTCTTCTGCATATTTTATGGGTCTTCCCCAGGCAGTCAGCAGTCCTCGCTCCTTCCAGACTGCCCCATGGGCATGCACGACAGAGAAAGCATACTTAGAGTCCATCCATATATTAATTCTTTTCCCTTTTGCCAGCTCAAGGGCTCGGGTAAGAGCTATTAGTTCGGCCTTCTGTGCTGAAGTTCCCACAGGCAAGGGACTTGATTCAATTACCTGCTCTGTTGTAGTTACTGCGTAGCCAGCCATCCTTACTCCCTGCTTTACGAAGCTACTGCCATCCGAGAACCAGTCATCTGCCCCTTTGAGTGGCTCTTCCTTGAGATCCGGGTGACTGGAGTACACAGCCTCGATGGTTTCTAGGCAGTCATGCTCAATTGGCTCTGCTGACACTCTTCCTTCTAGGAATGATGCTGGGTTGACAACATTAGTCACTTGAATGGTTATGTCATCTGATTCAACTAAAATTGCCTGGTACTTCAGGAACCGAGAAGGTGACAGCCAGTGGCCACCTTTCTGTTCCAGTACTGCTGATATAGTGTGGGACACTAATACAGTCATTTTCTGGCCCATAGTGAGTTTTCTGGCCTCTTCTATGTTTATGATCACTGCAGCCACTGCCTTCAGGCACGTGGGCCATCCTTTACTTACTTCGTCTAGTTGCTTAGAGAAGTAAGCCACAGCCCTTTTGTATGGTCCCTATTGCTGAGCTAGGACTCCCAGGGCCATTCCCTGGCGTTCATGTGAGAACAGCCAAAATGGCTTTGTTACATCGGGTAGACCTAATGCTGGGGCTTTCATCAGCTCTTGTTTCAGTCTTCTAAAGGCTGCTTCTGCTTCAGGAGTCCAGAGCAGAATATTTTTAGACTCTTTCAACAAATCATAGAGGGGTTTAGCAAGTATCCCGTACTGGTATATCCACAGGTGACACCAACCTGTCATTCCCAGGAAGGCTCACAGGTCTCTCACCGTTTCAGGCCTGGGCATCTGGCAGATGGCTTCTTTCCTCACTGTTCCTAGGGATTGCTGTCCTCCAGAGATCTCATATCCTAGGTAGACCACCTTTTCTTGCACTAGCTGTGCTTTCTGTTGAGAGACTCGATAACCATTTAAACCCAAGAAATTTAACAACGAGATTGTCCACTCAGCACATTGTTCTTCTGTTTCAGTTGCTATCAGTAAATCATCCACATATTGCAGAAGAGTGCCCTCTCCCTGTGGCCGCTCCCACTGTTCCAATTCTTTGGCCAATTGATTTCCAAATATTGTAGGACTATTTTTATAACCTTGAGGTAACACCGTCCAGGTTAGTTGTGTTTTTCTCCCTTTACTAACAAATCTAACACTGTAAACCAGATCAGATTATCTTTTAGTTTGGTCAGGAGTGTATAAGGGTTAGCTACCACTGGATGTAGAATCTTAGTAATTTCATTTACAGCCCTTAAATCCTGTACCAGTCTGTAAGTCCTGTTTGGTTTCTTGACTGGTAATATTGGTGTATTAAAATCTGATTCACATTCTACCAATAGCCCTAATTCTAAAAACCTCTCTATCAATGGCTCGATTCCATTCCTTTCTTCTAGCCTCAGGGGGTATTGTTTTCTGTTTACTGGTCTAGCCCCTGGTATAAATTCGATAACGATGGGGGCAGCCTGTTTTGATTTTCCAGGTATATCAGTTGCCCACACCGACGGATATGTTCCGTTTGTGATTCGGTTGATGTTATGATTATCAGATTCTGGTTTAACACAACTGATAGTTAAACTTAGGGCAGTTATGAATTGTTCTTCGTTTACCTGGAGTTCAAGTTTATCAAATTTTATTACGGCCCCTAAATTCTCTAACAAGTCTCTCCCTAGCAGAGGTTTTGGAGAATTAGGTAAATATAAGAATTGATGAATCCCCATCTGTTTCCCAATTTTGTATTTAAGGGGTTTCAGGAAGAAAGCCTTTTCTGCTTGGCCTGTCGCTCCCACAACATGTACAAATTCATCAGATTTTGGTATTAATTGTTGATTTAAGACTGAATAGGTAGCTCCAGTGTCAATTAAAAAATCTAATTCCTTTTTACCTTCCCCTAGCTCTATTTTAACCAGTGGGTCTGCTAGGGAATGACTCACCGGTCCCCTTCAGTTACCAGTATTGTGAGCAACCGGAACAACAGATGCCCCTCCAAGTTCTCTTTTTAGTTTAGGGCATTCTCGCATCCAGTGTCCCATTTGGTGGCAATAAAAACGTTGGTTTGGGTCTCCCTTATTTTGCTGGAACCCTCCTCTCCCTCTCCTGGGATAACCACGCCCTCTACCTCTAGCATTTGCCTCTGGAAGCTTTGGAGTTGAATGTACTGCTGCTATAATTTTGGCAAGTTTCTTACTCTCTCTCTTTTCTTTTTACACTTTCCAGGCCTCATTCATTAAAATTTCCAGATCTCTATTTGCAGGATATTCACGTTTTTTGTAATTTCTTTCTGATATCTACACAGCATTGCCCCATTACCAATCCCAGCAATTGTTGTTTACCTATTTCTGACCCAGGATCTAAGGGGGTATATTGTCTCATTGCCACTCTAAGCCTGTCTAAAAAGTCTGTTGGTGTTTCATTCTGTCCTTGTCTTACTTCAAATAGGGCTCCCCATTTTATTGCTTTCGGTATTGCTCTTCGCAAGCCCTGTGCGACTAACCTTCTGTATTGCAACAATAAATCATATTGGCGTGGGTTGTTTGGATCCCAGTTTGGATTGCTAGTTGGAAATACGACATCCACAGGCTCCCGCAGCAGTACAGCCTGTTCCCTTCCAGTTTTTAAAGCAAGTTCTTTTTCCATCTCTGTTAATCAGATAGCATTAGATCAATATCCTCCCAATCAGCGTCTAAATTCTTTACGATTAATTCAAACCTTCTAGCGACCCCTTCTGCGTCTCTCCTCAAATTTTTCACTTCCTCTCTCCAATTGTCAAGATTGCTTGTGGTAAATGGTATTTTTATCCGTGCTTGTTCTCCTAATTTGGGCATTATTTGTCGGAGAGGGGCTATTGTATAATTCTCTGGGACCTCTTTTTCCTTGTTCTCTGGGATTTCCTTTCCTTCCTCTACTTCACCGTCTTCGATCTGAGCTTTTGTCTTTATTTCTGACCTTTCAGCTCCTGCTTTTTCTGCCTTCAGTCTTGCTTTCTCTGCTTCTAGTTTTGCCCCGTCTGCTTCAGCTTTAGCCTCTACCCTAGCTTTCTCCGCTTCTAATTTTGCCCTCTCTGCCTCAGCTTTGGCTTCTACCTTAGCTTTTTCTGCTTCTAGTCTCACTTTCTCTATTTCCAATTTTGCCCTTTCTTCACCTATATTTGCCATTTCTGCCTCCCTTTCCTTTTCCTTTCGCTCGGTCGCCCTTGTATAATATGAATGGCTAGTCCCTTCTCCGGGATCATCTCCCAGATTTTCAGTGTCTGCTCTATTCTCTCTCTTCTTCATCCTTTTCCCTGTCTCCTGTGGGGCTTTCTCTTCGTCTTTGTCTCCCCCTACTGGCTTTTGCGGCACACTTTTCAATTCTTCTCTTTTCTCGCTTCCCAATTCTGCGGAGCTACTGCTGCTTTCCTGTTGTGACATTGGCAGCGGTATTCCACATCCTGGCACAAGAGGCTGATATTCTTGGAGGCTAATGGTACTTTCCACTTCACTATTTTTTTCTTTCAGCTTAAGGCATCATTTCCCTATGCTACACGCATCACAACAGCGTTCCTCTGACTTGCTGTTTTTCTGATCCCGTTCTAGTGCTAGAACAAAGGGATCTTAAGGTGTTACATTTATTCCATTATCTTTTTGCCATTCCGGCTTATCCCTTAAGGTAAAGAACATGTCTGCATACATCACTTCATCCCACTTTTGCTTTCTACGGAGAAACAGCAGAAGTTGTAGGATGGTATTATAGTTTAAACTTCCGTGTGGTGGCCATTTTTCTCCATCACCTAGCTTATACAGAGGCCACCAATCTTGGCAATATTTCACAAGTGTCTTTTTCCTTATATTTCCCCCCAGAATTCCACCTATTTCTTTCCAAGGGGGTTTTAGCATTAATTTCCTTACTCTGTTCAGTCCCCATTATGCCTAGTCAAGAGGTTACAACTGTGGGGGCCCTTTCTGGATTACCAAATTCTATTCAGATCTCAACAACTTACAATTTCAACACCTTACTCGACTTATTCTAGCATTCAAGCGCACTTCTTATTCTGTTTTAACAATCCACATTCACACCACTCACTTCGTCCGTCTCTGGCCGGCCCCCTCGCGGGTGACACGGAAAAGCAAATCAGGACTCCGCACTCGCTTCGCAATTAAATTGCGTCTCAGTCACTCACTTTCACGCACACATACGCACTTTCAGTCAAAACTTTGCACAGGTAAAATTTTGCACAAAACCTTACACGTTGCTTTACCGCCTACGGTCACAAGATGCCGCTATAAACCACAAATACCTGCCGGAGTTGCGGCAAAAAACTCCCCGCGACCCCCCCGGAGAGAAAGCTAAAATTTCTTCGGTAGGGACGCGTAACCAGTCAAACTCTTAGATTACTTACAAGCAGTATAACAGAATAACATAATCATCAATCACCATGTGATCATATGAACCACAGCATTACCAAAAACCCATTATCAACGCGATGCAACACAGAGAGCGTACCTTCCCACTGCTGTGAATGAACTTCAATTCTCCTGGGGATCTGAACCCCGGAGAGGGACGAACTCAGCGCTAGACTGGACTCCAATCCGTCAGCCTGGGGGCGTCCCCCGCATCCCTGTAAACCCTGGGGGCCTCTAACCCCCGTAAACCCTGGAGGCCTCAAAACCCAAACAAATATATAAATACCTTTTCAGTATGAGGAAGGTCTGGTGTCCATCGGCGCGTAGGAGCCAAGGGAGTAGGGGAGGCTTATCCGACAGAATTCATCGGGGGGCCCCAAAAGCGTCCCCGGATCCCTGGAACACGGCACGACGGAGTCCAGTCCTGCCGCGGTCGCCAAATTGAAGCCAAAAAGGCCTAATAAAACTGTTTAGAGACAGAGTTTTAAGCCTTTAAACAGCAAAGGTATTTATTTGCAGATCCGGGGAACTCCCAGCTCTCGCTGGACAAAGAGTTCCGAGGGTTAAGGGAAAGGGTTAGGGTATTTATACATTAAAAGGGGAGGTTACATCATCCTTACATACATATTCATGGGATAGCAACATGTAATCATAATATTTATAACAGGCGGAGTCTGGGCAGAGTCGTCTTTTGGGGATATGTTTTGGGGTCTTTGGGGGTCTTCAGATGAAGTAACGAGGTCTTCCTCAGGGTTGAACTTTTTACCTTTCTTGCTTTCAATGACTTCATCCTCTTGTTAATTGGACCCTTGCAATTATCTTCCCCTTATCTGCTGGTAATGGCAGCCTCATCTGTCTTCCATGCAGATGTTTACACTCCCCCAGTGCCTAGCTAATCTTGGCGGTGCCAAGATTTATATTTCTATCTCCAAGACAGAAGTTAATCCTGTTAGGGTCTTGACCTGTCTCAGCTGCTTTGTTCACTTCTTTCTCAGTTTAACCCTGAATTCTACTAGTTATGAATACAAAGATATTACAAGTTTTAATTCTACATAAAGTAAATTCACACAAACAGCTTGGCCTGCTCTCCTCTCCTTACAGGAGTTAATCCTGTCAGGATCTTTCTCTTTTTCACCTAGGTACACTGTTGTAGAGCTATGTGTGATGCAGGCAAAGCTGATCCTCTGGCCAGCCCATGCTGAGTCCTATGCTAGCCAGGCACACACTCTCTAGCTTAAAGCAAAATCAAAATCCTTGTATGCACTACTGGCCGCCCCACAGCCAGAGACAATGGTGTGATTTCTACTTGAAATGCATTTGTGAGTGTTGCAGTGCTTTCAGTAACTTATTTTTAAAGTATCTGAAGCACAGACACCAGGAATTTGTCCATGTTGCAAACAAGGAAGAGTGGAAAGGAGAATACAACCACATCTTGTCTAAAGGGATCTCCTGCACATGCTCTCCTTTGCCTCTGCAAGTGGGCACTTTGGTATGTGGTGAGGATGTGCAAGGAGGCACAAGAGAAACCATGAGAGCCCAACAGCGTTGAATATTCATCTCGGGACTCCTGAAGAATTTAAAAACATAGAAGGGATACTTATTCATTGCTCATGAGATACTTGTGAAAGGGCTTAATCAGAAACCTTTTCATAGATCAAGTAGATATCCTAGTCATTATTGTTTCTCCATATTAATTTTTAAGGATTTAAATTAAGTATAAATATAAAATAAGTATATTTTTGTTTGTGATGCTGGGTTTCTTTATGAAAACCATATGGTACTTGGATAATTAAAAAATGCTCTTGACAGAAAGCAATATTCCCAATTAAAAATTGAGTGCCATTTTCTAACAGCCTTTCTCTCTAGTATTCTGCTTGGAGAGGTATGGTCTAAGACGGTGCACACAGATGTAAAACAGGGTGTCAGGGTTGGCAGAGTTGAGAAAATGTAGGCTGCCTGACCATTTCTGTACCCCAAAAAACACCAAGTAAACCACTTGATTGTATACAAATTCTGGTAATTAGACTGAAACTGAGAGGGTATGCAAAAACTCTTACAACCATGTGATGTCTCTATAGTCCTAGATGTTGATTCTTTGACCTAAGAGCAAAAATCTAGGAGTCAATATGTTGTTTTCTTTGGAATTGCTTTTCTAGATTCCCTTATTAAAAGGAAAAATTCAGGTGCTGAATCTTAAACTTGTACTTTTTATTTTCCTGTTCACTTAGTCTCCTTTCTTTTTCAAGGACTCCCAGCATCTCAGGGTATATAAATCACTATGACTCATCCAGATAATACTGAAGCAAACCAACCACAAGTTAATGTGCCTTTCTCTTCTGGTACCCTGATCTTTGTAAAGGTATCTCACAAACTCATCACTGTCTTAGGGATGGGTACGTGTATTGTCTATATACATGTTGAAGTTGTAACAGGTTTGTACTGTTACTTGTGACTTATTCCATTTACTTTAGGATGTGGTGTAGACACAAATCAGTGCACTGGTTTGTCTTGGAATCAGTCTTACCTGTGACATATAGTAGTGCTTGCTTGTATGTAAATGTGTACACAAATGCTGGATCTTCTCCATTGTCTATGATGTATATGATGCAAAAACTACAGAAGCTGTTTTAAAATGTGCAGTGTTCACAATTCATTGCCTGAAGGTAGGATGTCCTACAGTGAACTGGTTTTAATGTTTTTTTTCCAAATATATTTAATAAGATTCAAAGTCTTGAAAAAAAATTTAAAACTCAAGGCTTGCTGGCTCTTTTTCTGAATCCAGGGTCTGATGTTTGTTAACAACTCTTGCAATTCCACCCATTGAACAGAGCCTTTCTAAGCTTGCTGTTCCCATCATGAGCTGTGTCAGAAACAGCACTGGAATCCAAACTATCACAGAAGCTGTCAAGTGAAGAAGTAACAGCTTTCTAAAAGTTATAGTGCACATTTTTAACTGTAAGGTAAATCTGTTCAGAATTATTAATGCAGCTTACAAATGGAATAGCAGGGAATTGCAGATGGTATACAAAACCAGCCTGTCTATACATGGAAATCAGTGTTCATTTGTAAATTGTTTCTTCTTTCTGAAGAGTTTTTTATCCAAAGACATTACACATTTGGCTTTCTTTTCTGAATTGGCAAAAGATATCTTCATAAACTGACATCTGGAATTTGGGCTTAGTTTCTGTCTCTTATGCAGATAGCAGAGGATGCCACTTCCCAGCTGTAAGGTTATTTGATCATAAGAACATGTAAACAGGAACACTTTTTCACTTGCTGTGGCCTTCAGTGGACATGCATATCCATAATTAACTGAAGTACAGTACTATATTCTGTTCCATGAGGCTACCTTTAGTTTTAGAATCAGCACAATTAGTCATCAGTGTATTGACATTATTATGTGGTCAAGGAGCTCTAATGTATGCATATTTCCTGTGCTAACTGTATCTTTTTTCTCTGTACCCCATTGCAGACTTAATCTGGAGTTATCTTTTTAGTTCTTGCTAACTTCAGAGTTTCTTCAAATTCAGTAAGGGTTTGTTTTTATCCCTTGCTTTTCAGAGTAGAACAGATTGTTTTAACTTTGTTTTGTAATCTTTAGCACCTTTCTCTTCTCCCACTTCCTCCTAGTTCACCTTTAACAATCAGTTCAAAGCTGCTTGCCTAGTCTGAAAAATATCATCATAATAAAAAGAAAACCTGTAGCCCACTGTAGAAAGATTATACTGTGCTTTTGCCATAAACTTCAGTGGCTGGCTGACTGCCTTGGAAGTGGAGACTCCACTCCTACACAGTCTACAGAAGCTGAAATTTTCTCGCATCCATATTGTACAGTGGATGTCAGCAGATTGTGAAGTGAATGTGCCCTGTGTCTGTACCCAGTGTGTTTTTTATACTGATCAGTGGTGGATTAGTCAACCAGAGAACTGGCATCTTTGGCTGCTACTCAATGTTATAACTAAAGATTACATTGAGGGCAAAACCAGGAGGGTGCATCAGTGTCTTTCTGCTGACTTGAACTCATTTAAAGGCTTTCTCCAAATACTTTTTTTGTCTTTTTCATATTTGGTGGATTATGAAAAATCTGTGCTATAGTAGGGCTATGAGCTAAACTCTTAACTGTGCTCAAAACCAGAAGTTATTATAATAAGCTTTGGCCAGCAGTAATGCCAAAGGCTGGCAATGCTCAGAGATGAGCTGGTAATGGAGTAGTTGAACAATGGAAGCCTTGAGGGTTTGCTCCATTGTGCCTTATGTTTATACAACTATGGCTTAATTGCTGTCAGAGCTTGTGAAACTGTTGGTCATCCCTCTTCAGATGAGACATGAAGATGGCATAGGGAAGAAACAGTTTCCTCAGTGGTCACTCACTCTCCCACTCAAGGTTACCAATGCACTTGTCTCTGTTTTTATGATTGACTACAACTAGCGTGCTTTACAGCTGCCACCAACCACCTCCACATGCTTCCTGCCAGGATGATGAAGTGAAAGGGCCTTGTAAGTGGTTCCTTCCACCTGATTGGCTGTTGAATCAGCACGAGCTGTACATGCAGGGATGTAACAGGCCAGCTGGGTTTTACAGCTTCAGTTGGCTGCTCTGGGCTTCTCTCAGTGCAGGTGTGATTATGGGACCATTATGAAAAGGTCTGGATAAGTAACTTCTAATGGGCTCTGTCACTCTTTTACAAAATGTTGTCTCCATTCTTGGCCTCTTGTCCCAGCCTCATTCCCATCTTACTACCCTCTACCCCTCAGGACTTGAGCAAGTTCCCTGTCCTCTCACAGCTTACTACTTCAGATACCAGTTCTGCAAAGCCCAGGGACACCTGTTTAAGCTCTACTGTAGTTTACTTGCTTAGGCAGTAGCTTGCTGAATTGGGGCCTTGCTCACAGTCTCCCTATTTGTTTGACTCAGCCCTGGATGTTCCTGGATTGGTATATCCTCTTTTAGTCTGAAAGGCTTTGCTCCAAACTCATTCCTGCTCGATAAAGGAGTTGATTACTCTACTGATGGCTATTTCTGTTTGGTGGCTTTTATTTTTCTCATTGCTTATTCTGAGGTTCACTGAATATGTACAAAATTCTACTGACTTTCTCACCTCTCTTGACCATGGTACAGGGCCCCACCCTGTGAGGCATCAGAATTATTTATCTACTTCCAAGGTCCACAGAAACAGATCTCTTACACAAGTTTTAGGGAGGAAAAGCAGCTGCAAACACACAAATGGGATGGTATTTTTGGGTAGCACAGTTGAGGGAGCAGTTTAAGAATTTTAAATAGAAGAACAGTAACTGAGTTTTTTTGCTTCTTTTTTAAAAATTACTTTAACAGGAGGTTTGTCTGTGTTCTAATACACAGAAAGTTGCAATGTAAAATGGAGTTTTCTGTTCATCAGTGCAAAATGTGCCTCTTAGCTATAATGCAAATGTTACCTTGTCTCTCTGTTTTCAATGGAAGAAGTTTAACTGTAGACTGATTTAACTTGTTTCTTGCTCTTAAGTGTAATAATCTACACAACAGTCCTTTCTGGTTTTCCCAAGCACTATACAGCACTATCCCTATTTAAAAGCAGAATGGGGATTGCACTGAGCAGCGGAACCTGCTGAACTTCCTTAGTTTAAGAGAGACCAGAGAGAAGAGTCCAGGTTCCATGCATTTTAAATGCAACTTTAAACCAATATAGCTACTCTCCCAGATCAGCATGACTTCCTGCCTTTCCCATTTATTCAGATGGGAATTTAAAATTAAACCCAGCAATTACATTATCCCAGTTGACATGCTTGCAGGTGGAAGATGGGGTTCTTGAAATCTGAGGATTGAGATTTCTTTTGTGGAAGAACCTAGTGTGGGTGCAAGAGTTTGGATTTTGGATTACAGCTCTTCTGCCAGCTTGCTAAATGCAATTGAGTATGCTGGAATCTTCTAAAGACTGTGGTAGAAGAGCTCTGAAGGTGTAGGCTGGAACTGATAACTTTAGGTAATTTGTGTGTTGCTTGACTACATGGACAATGTAACAGTGATTTTTACAGATTGCTGTCACAAATAACTCTTAGTTTGCTGTTTGGAGGAAAACTGTTAATTAGATACATTTCCAGGTCTAATTAAGAGCCTAATTTTCCATCTTGCATTTTTCAGGTTACTGTGTTCACATGCAAGAAAGATGTTGCTCTTTGAAAAAGCATGTTAGTGTATGTGGCAATGACCCATGCACTTTTTAAATACCTGGATCTGTACATTCTCACCTGAATATCGTTAACCATGCTATAGTCTTGACAAATGGATCTTTTACTACTGTCCTGTTATATATGGGTAATTGTAATTAACTGCAGTTTGTTTTTTTCATTACTTGAAGTTGTGTGATCAGAAAATTGGTGAACAAAAAGTATTTGTGTATCTTACTATGGGTATCTCTAAATAAAATATATTTGTATAGTGTATTGGCTTGGCTAATGGTTTCCTTTATTTGTTAATCATCCTGCTGCAAGTAAATCCAGAGCAGTTTGAAAGCAAGTGGGCTTGAGTTTCTCCTTGTAACAGTCCAGCCTTTGTGGTGGCATGACTGATTCAAAGGAAATAGAGTGAACTGTTGTTTTTCCTTCATCAATGAGTGAACTGATATTCCCAGGACAGGTTCTCAACTTATTCCTGGTTTTCATAGCATAAACAACAGTCCTATTCTCTGTACACCTGCAGTAAAGCTCCTTGCTTCCATAGGAAATGTATATAATAGCAGAGTTGGGACTGTTCCACTCTTCAAAACATCTCCTTCCTGTTCTTCTGGTTCCTCATTTGTTCTGAGGCAAGAACTTAATTTCAACCACTATTTTTCTAAGAAAGGAAGCATTCTAGAAGCATTGGACAGCACAATACCCATAGGTAGACAGGTATAGGACTAAGGGCTTCAGGAAAATCTTATGTACCAAAACTGCATCTGTAGCAATAGATCTTCCTCTATATTTTCATTGCACATGAGAGTGAGGCCTCTGTCTATCTGTCCTATTTCCCTGCCTCATTTTCCCTGCCTAGAATTGGGAGGGTTATTTTTTGGAGGAGTAATGTCCTTAAGAGAACTAAGATTTATGTTGGAGGTTAAAATCATTTGCCTAAAAGCAGCTCCTGCATCCCCATCTCTTTCACACTTGGTCTCACCCTGAGGTGGTATTTTCCATGGTTGTGTGTTGCGTGAGACGAATCTCGCCGTGGGCGCGAGCTCGGTTCGGGAACAGAGTCAGTCGAGCTAGTGTTGGTTCGGATTAGTATCAGGGAGCTAACTTCGATCCGCCTGGCTCTGGGACCTGCTGGAACCACACCCTGCCGAAATCTGGCATGCGCATCTGGGCTAGCCCCAGCTGGGCACAGGCAGGGCGGGCACCATCCGGGCACCTGCTGCCTACAGTTGTGGACAAACTGCAGCTTTGTATGCAAGCTATGGGAGGCCATGTCTCCAGCTGCACTGTCTCTGCTCCCTGTAGTACTGCAATAGACATTGCTGATGCTTGTCAAGTCTAAAAGGCATGTGAATACTATGCTGTTATCCTACTGAGCCTTGTACCAAAACTGAAAGCTGCAAAAAAAAAAAAATAAAAAAAAAATCCATTGCCCTGGAGACATGCAGGAGATGGTGAATTAGATGTGTAGTGGGAGAGGCTAGAAGGCATTGGTAGCAGTACAAACTGCGGCTCTTGGCTTGTCTCCTGTCACAGCTATGGATTTAGATAAGCTCGTGCCAACTCCTCAGTGTGGAAGCTGGAGCTGAACTGCTCATGAGCTGTGCTCTATTCCTAAATGGTCACTTTGCTGCTGCTACTTCTTAACACAGAACAGGTCCCCTGCCAGGCTGATGCTTTTATTTCTACCCTAAGCTTTGTAAGAAAGTGAGAGGAGGGTGAAAGGACAGTTACTTTAAGCTATAGAAAGGGCTCTGGCAATGGGAGTTACTAACTCCCCAGCTGTGTTGGATGCTCCATTGAGTACAGCATTCAGATAGTGTGGGACCTGTCAGCTGACTTGCAGGACCCAAAAGAATTGAGGATGGCTGAGGACCTCAGGAAGTACCAAGACAGTCCATACTCACTGAGCTACTCCTAGATGTGTGACCAGCTTAAAACTTTGCAATAAAGAGTCCTAATTCTCCCCCGGCAGCTAATTCTAGCATTCACCTATTTTGTCCCAACATCTATTCTTGCAGGTCCCATTGCTTTACCATTCACTGTGCAGATGAAGAAGTTTGTTCCCTTCTTTTGGGCAGTTCATCTTTTTGTTGAAAGAGATTTTTAGCTGTTTCATGGCCACAGTTTTCACTCCTTATACTGAGCAGTCCAGATTCCCTCTGCTTTCTCACTAGCTGTGTTTGGCATGTGCGTCCATCATAATTTTTGGCTGTAGAACCAAGATAAGATCCACTGCACTTCTTGACCTAGAGTCTGCAGGAGGCCTACATTGCTATTGACTGTGCTTGTACTGTACACCACACAGTGTACATTATCCCTTTCAACACTCGATCTGCTGCCTGCCTCCAACTTGCAGCCCAGCTGCTGCAGGTGAGCTTGGCTGTCATCACTTCCCTTCTTGAGTGTATTTTGTTTCTGATTTTTGTGACTTGGGATCTCATGTCTTGCCAGCTGATGGCACTGCCATTGCAGAAAAGGAAGCCAAATCAAGACAGCACTGTGGGAATAGTTTCATACTGGTTCTATTAGTTTCCTACAAAACAAAAAGGGTTGGTGCACGGCCTGATCAGCATAAAGTGCATGGGGATAAATAAGTAAAGTGATGGAAAATATACCCAGCACAGACAAGGGGATGCCCTTGGCCAAGGTACTACAAAATTGAAAAAGAATTTTTGATACAGCAAGTTCATTAAAAAAGCTCACAGATACTTTATGCCGAGAAGACTGGCCACTTATAACTAGAGATGGAAACCTGGCAGAATGGTGACCACCACAATGGACCTTTGACCAGTGCAGACTTGCCATTCTGTGACATCACCTAGAGGATAGGTTCCTGGGACAAATGAATTACTGGTATGTTTGGGATGCTTGGGTGTGGGAGAGAAAACACCCAAGTCAGAGGTGCAGGATGAAAGAAGTATCAAAGTTAATGCTTACAGTAGCAGAAGCTACTGCCCCGGACAAAGCCTCAGATAATGCTCCAACAGTGTCTGTCTCACCTAATGCTCCTCTGTGTTGCGTGGGATGAGTCTCGCCGTGGGAGTCAGTCGAGCTAGTGCTGGCTCGGATAGTATCAGGAGCTAACTTTGATCTGTCCGGCTCTGGAATTCTCCCCAGAAACCACACCTCCCGAACCCGGGCATGTGCATCTGGGCTAGCCCCAGCTGGGCACAGGCGGGGGGGGGCACCGTCCGGGCACCTGCCGCCTACATTTCCCCCTTTTTTTTTTTTTTTTTTTTTATGGGGGAAAAGATGACAAATACGCGAAGATCTTAGCTGCGTGGTGCCTCGTTGTTCAGAGCCGGTGGTACTGGTATGCAGGGAGAGGTTGGTGAAGACGACGAAGCCACAGAAGCTGAGGGTTAAAGGCATCATCTGCGAAGCCTGCAGGCTCCTGGGGGTGATCAACAGGATGATGGAGCTGGGCTTTTCCCAGCAGTGTATGGCAGGAGGACCAGAGACAAGGAGCAGAAGTAGAAACATAAAGAGCTTGGGGTTAAGGATTCCCTCGTACAGCCACTTTAGTTTAGGGGCTGCTTTTATCTTTGCAGCCTTCCGTGGGGCCGGGGGCGGCGCCGGGGGTAGCTCTCCGCGGCAGCCGGGGGTGCCGCCAGCCATGGTTTCCGCCCCATCATTTTCCGGTGTTTTGACTTCCGGGCCGATATCCGATAGGAGTTCGGTCACGGTTTGGTGGGGCTTCCCGGACATGCCCTTTATGGCAGGCTTGCCCGTGGTCAGCCCCAGATACACTTCTTCATTTTTTCCTTCCTCCGGGGATGGCACCGACGGGGCTGCGCTCAGCGCTGTCCCGGGCTCCCCCCCCTCAAAGGGGGGTGCCGAGGGGGTTACTGTGGGCATTTCCTTCAGGGGAAATACCTCGGTCTTTCGTAACGGGGCCGCGGCGGTGGCCATTGCCACTTCTATTTCGGCTTTCAAGCAAGCTAATAGATTGCAAACGATTCGCCAGGTGTTGTCCGCACCAATAATGTCGCCGTTGGTCTCCTTATAGTGGAAACTTGCCAGCAGGTTGTACACCTCCCCCCACAGGTCCCAGGAGGTTTCGGGACTCGGGTAGCGGAGGTTTTCCTGCGTTTCCGCCTGGGTTGTAATCTGATCGGCAACGGCGGTGCCTGTAGGTTTGCTTACATAGGAGCCCATCGTCGGATTTACTGATGACGATGTCGAAGAGAAGAAAAAAGTTTCTCTTACCCGAATCTTTCGGGGTATCGGACGGTCTGTAGAGAAGGGTCACTTTCGGACGAAACGCTCGGGGAGACGGTTTAGACCGAAATTGTTGCTCGCATTCTCCACCAGATGTTGCATGGGATGAGTCTCGCCGTGGGAGTCAGTCGAGCTAGTGCTGGCTCGGATAGTATCAGGAGCTAACTTTGATCTGTCCGGCTCTGGAATTCTCCCCGGAAACCACACCTCCCGAACCCGGGCATGCGCATCTGGGCTAGCCCCAGCTGGGCACAGGCGGGGGGGGGCACCGTCCGGGCACCTGCCGCCTACACCTCTGTCTTCTAATTCTGCTCTGCTAGCTAGCTGATGGACTCTAGCCAATTATTTCTAATGTCTTGCCTAATCCTGCTGCCATGCATCTGGGGGGGGGGCAGACAGAACCCCACCTGTATTGTATGTATTTACTAACCAACCTTGTAAGCCTAGTGACTTGGCTCTACGGGGAAGTAAAATTCTGAGACTGAAGGAGGATGATGAGAAATATGCTCAACTATTTTCTAACATATGCACTGAGTACAATCCCAGTTGGGAAGATACCCAGGTGTTGCTGAAGGAATTATTCTGACCTGATGAAAGAATGGAAATAATTATTAAGGATGCTGGATTGGCTCAACAGGCAGGAGGAAACAGAAACCCCTGGCCAGCAAATGATCCAAACTGGGACTATCATTGTGCAGGCAATTGAGCCATTTGTCAGACAGGGCTCTGGAATTTAGTAGAAGCCATTGGAGCATGAGAAACTGGGGATGAACTGGACTAAAGTACAAGAATGCAGGTGGAGACCCAACAAGCAGTGTCATCGCTATGATCTACCCTACCAATTGATGTAACTTAAAATTTTGGATCCACGAGAACAAAGTCCAACCACCAAGGGTCAGGTGCAAGCATAAAGTTTTATTTGACAAATGACACAGGCAAAGTGATATAACCCTGTGAAGATATGGCAAATATGTTGTGAGGCAAAAGAGAGGGGGAGACAAAAGGATGAGGGAAAGAGAGAGAAAAAAAGAGTGTGAAAGAGAGGGATATCACCACCCACGGATCCAGCGATCTTTCTTCTTCGGGATGGCAATCCAATTTCAAACAGGGCAAAGGTCCGGAGCAGGGTAGCAGTGGTAGGTGACAACGAATGAACATTTCGGTGTTCATTATATACACTGAGTTTCCCACTGCTCTTGAGGCTGATTCAGGTTCCAGGAATATTTTCTCTCAGGAGGTCCCCTGCCCTACCGAAAAGGCTATTGTTGGCTGGCCCTCAGGGGGTTGTTAATGGCCGTTATTGATCATTGACCAATTTGCTGGCTCCACCTGGGCGAGAACCTCCACCGACATTTTCAGTCAATGTGCGTCCACGCCCCAATATTCCATTTGCCATATTGTCATTTGAGGCAGGAGAATTCAAAAATTTCAATGAATGGAACCTCAGTGATTTTTTGGGGGTGGCTCTGACAAACTCTGCTAAAATATGGAGGAATAACGCTGTAGAATTTTAATGATGGAGTTAAGATTAGCATCTTTGTGGATCAGATGACCCCCAATATACAGAAATACTTTAAAGAACACATGCCTGGGTGGCAGGGAGAGAGCTTGCAAAAGATTTTGAGTGTTGCTGTGTTTGTATATGATGGGTGTGAGGAAAGGCAAAAAGCTGAGCATATTAAAGAAAGAAAGCAAAACAACAGTAGGCAAATTTACTGACCAGGCTTTACCGAAGAATTTCCAAGTAAGAGACAGAAGCCGGGGAAGAAGACGACCAGATACAAGGTCTGAACTAAGACCAGGAAAAAAGGAAAGGGGAATGGGAAGGAATGCTGAAAGGGAGTATTATTATTGTGGGAACTTAAGACATATACAGTGGGAATGCCCACTCCAGCCATGGGAAAAGAAAGAAATTATCACTAGGAGAATTGCCCTAGGAAGACTTGTAATCACAATGAATGTAGGAAAGGGACCCTACAGATCTTGGGGAGGGTGGGAGTGGTGTTGAAAGATTAGAAATTTTTAATATGTGGGTAACCCAACTGGACCAGCAGGGACATATTATAAGTAAAATTGAAGGTCATGAAGTTGAATTCTTGGTAGGTACAGGAGCCACATTATCCCTGAGAGGGTCTAGGACTACAGACAGAATTTTAATACATGGAGTCACAGGACAAAGAGAGCAGAATTTGAGTAAATCCCTATTAGTAAACATAGGAAACGAGTATATGGGGATGATTTATCTAAGTGGAGGACCCCCCCAGCATGCCTGTTAGGGAGAAATTCTTGCAGGCTCTAGGTATAAAATAACTTGTCAACTGAAGGAATAGACAATGATTATGGGAATGAGTGTAGTCACTGAAAGGACAAATAATGAGCTAAAAATACCAGACGTATTGAAATCCATACTAACAAAGCTGTGGTGCAAACATAAAAACAAAGTGAGGAAACCCCCCCCTCTGGCTGTGAAACAAGCTGGTCCCCAAAAAACTAAGAGCATTCAAAAGGAAATAGACTGGTATTTAGCCCATAGAATTTTGAAAGTGTGTGTTGCCATATAATACTCTTATACTCCCTGTAAAAAAGAATAAATTAGATGAAGATGGGGACCCAGAACACCATTTTGTGCAAGATCTACAGGTAGTTAATCAACACGTAGTGGCTCTTCATCCAGTAGTGCCCAATCCCTCTATCATACTTTTACAAATGCCACATTGGGCAAGATATTTTACTGATTGATCTTGCTGCAACTTTTGTTTGCCTTTAGATGGAAAGGACAACAATTAACTTGTATGTGCCCACAAGAGTTTACAGGGTCTCCTACAATTTTTTCACAAATACTGAGAAATTATTTGAAAGTCATAAAACTACTGGGCAAATCAGCTTTTGTACAATATGTAGATGATTTGCTAGTAGTGAATAAAGATAATGATGCCTGTATAAAAGACACTATACATCTATGTACTAGTTTAGCAGAGAAAGGTCATCGTGCATCTCTGTTCAAACTTAAGCTGTGTCAGAATGAAGTTAAATATTTAAGATTTATTCTACGGCAAGGGCAGCGACCCAGAAAGAACAGAAGCTGTAATGAAACTTTTGCATTCAGTTGTAAGGGATTGAATTCAGGACTGTTGTAATCCCTCCATCATACTCGTTAGCACTCCAAAAAGACTGTTCCCGCAGGGAGTAGCACCATACCACCATTGCCAGCCAGGAGTGCAAAGGGCTAAAGTCCATTCCAGCTGCTCAGCCATGATAACTTGATCACTCTTACTTGTTACCAAAGAAGACAGGCCTATAAAATGAGGGGCTACATTGGTGGGCTTTGGGAGTTTCATTGACACCAACCCTTCCCTGTGTGCTGGGCAAACACTGGATCCAGGACTGATGATTTTATGTTATTTATCTCTCTTTTCTCCTCCTACTCTCTCACTTTCTCTTTCTCTTCCCTAAAATCATTAAGTAACACAATGCTTACCACATTTTTTTCACAGGTTGTACAGCTTGAACATCAAAATGATCAGCCTTATGATTGCAAATCCTGAGCATATATAACAATCTAAGTATCAGCTTTTATGAGTTATTCTTTCTATAGTTCTAATTAAATCTTATGTTTGAATATAGACCTTGAGTGTTGTTTTACCTTAATCTGATCAAGGGGTATCTGATAGTCTAGCATTTCCTCAGACCATAACATTTAAATCACTCTCCCTGGCAGGGCCAGGTCTGACACACTAAGGTTGGATCCAGCCGCACCTAGGGTCTTCTCTGAGAAGGAATTTAAAAAGCAAGGAGGTCCGATCTGTGTCTCCCTGGGTGCCCTATTCGGGTCGTGACACTGGTCACAAAGAAACAGTTGCAAGGGTTCCTCAGAGCTGTGGGGTTTTGTCAACCATGGATTCCTGGGTTGGGAGAATTAACAAAATCTCTCACAGAAGCAACAAAAACCAAGGAGGTAGATCCTATCACATAGGGTTCAGAAAGGGAGCAAGCTTTTAAAGTGATAAAAGGAGCTTTGACATCAGCTCCCACTCTTGGGCTCTGGGATTATACAAAGCCCTTCAATTTATATGTGCGTGAACAAAAAGGAATAGCCGGTAGGTGATAATACAGAAATTAAGACCTCACCAGAGAGTGGTTGCAGCAGGAGCACCAGCCTGTATTAAATCAGTGGAAGCCATGGCCACAGTATTAGAAAAGAGCCACCCCCTCATTCTGGGACACCCCTGTAACTATTTATGTCCGACATGAGGTGAAAATACTGTTGAAACAGTATGCAACCCGAGCCTTATCGCTAAAATGGGCACACAGATATGAACTGATCCTTCTAATGGTAGATAATGTAATTTTGAAAAGGTAAAATACCTTGAATCCAGCAACCCTAGTATCTTTGCCTGTTGATAGGGAAGAACATCACCAGTGTCAGCAGGTGATGAACACTTCAAGTAAACTGAGCAGATTTAACTGATGTTTCTTTGCAGAATCCAGACCTAACTCTGTAGCTTACTATCTGCATGAACAGCAATGAACTGGATACACTATGGTCAGCCAAGGGCAAGTAGTAGAAGCTGAACCTTTCTCAACAAGGATGAGCGCACAAGGATCAGAGCTAGTAGCTTTAGTGTGCACAACACATCTGGGAAAAGGTAAATGAGTCAGTATCTATATGGACACTCGGTATGCCTTCAGGGTATGCCATGCAACAAGAACATTATTGAAAGAATGAGGATTTTGCACATCATCAGGAAAGAGAGTATCGAATGGGGAAGAAATATGGAATTTGTTGGAATCAGCCCAACTACCTAAAGAAGTTGCTGTGATGCGTTGCTCAGCCCATACTAAGGGTACTACATAAATGAGTACAGAAAATGCCTTAGCTGATGCAGCTGCAAAGGCTGCAGGTCAACAACCCC
Organism: Heliangelus exortis; assembly: GCF_036169615.1. Taxonomy (NCBI): domain Eukaryota; kingdom Metazoa; phylum Chordata; class Aves; order Apodiformes; family Trochilidae; genus Heliangelus; species Heliangelus exortis. Next base: position 7,704,456 of record NC_092453.1, on the reverse strand, counting down.
TGAAAGACTTTGTAGTTTAATTCCAGTAGTGAATGAGAGAAAATGGCCAAATTTAACAGATCCTAAAACCATGTATGAGAAAGCCTGTTCAGCATAAGAAAAGAAATACATAATTACTGTAACTAGGTGGTTTCATGACAAAACTCATGTGGAGGCAGAGGCGATAACTAATCAGGTACAGAAAGTATGGGCAGCACCAGGCATTTATGCTGCAACAAAAAGGATCACTAGCAGCTGTCCAACTTGTCAAAAATTTTCTAGTACCAGGCCAAACTCAAAAGTGGGGAAATAACTGTGGGCTTGCTTGCCTTTCCAATGATTGCAAAAAGATCGCTCAGCTATGCCATCTGCTAAAGCATACAAAAGTTTGCTTTTAATAGTAGATTGTCAGGCTGTGTGGAAGCCTTCCCAACAAGAAAAGCTGACACAGGAGTGTCCTGGTTTGGGCCAGGATACAACCAATTTTCTTTCTTGTAACTTTACTTTCAGCTAAGTCTCTTCTAAGTAGCTGCACTTGCTGAAATGAACAGCAAATTTCTCAGTTTCTGCTTCTAGGACTGGTGATGCTCAATGTTTATAGTTACTGCTGGAGAATGGTGTGCAGAACCAAGGCCACTGATTGGTTTTGAAAAACATCTTCTGCTCTGTAAAGAGAAAGGGAGTAAAGGGGCCACACCTGAGATCCTCCTTTAGGGAGGAGCAGAGCAAATTGACCAAACAGTATTCCATCCCATACACATCATACTCAGTATAAATTTGAGGGATCACAAGGGTCAAGCTCTATTCATCCATGACCAGCATCCTGGTAGGATTCTGTCTCTTTGTCTGCCTGTGATCCTGATCTGTGCCTTCCTGAATCTACTGCTGACTCCAGGAGCCCAGCCTGGGACTTTCCCAGGGCTGCCCTGCAGCCTCAGTGGCAATGTGAGCATTATTGGGGGAAAGGGGGGAGGAACGTGATATTGCTTGTATATATATTTGTACATATTTAACCATTTTCCTTTTCATCATTACTGTTTCATTAAAGCTGTGTAGTTTAGTTCCAACCTGTCTCTCCCTTTTTCTTTCTCCTTTCTTTATCAGGGAGGGGAAGGGAATCAATAGACAGCATCTGTCATTCACTTGCTGATGGAGTGTTAAACCGTGACAAGGAGGAGTAATCAAAAACTTTGTTGAGAGACATTATACCTAGATATGGGATCCCAGAAGTAATTGAATCAAACAGGGCTTCTCCTTTTACAGCAAATACGATCAATCAACTATACAAATCACTGGGAATAGAGAAATAGCCCATATCACTCACAGTCTTTAGGACAAGTAGAAAGGATAAACAGGACATTAAAAGAAAATATGACAAAAGCATGTACACACACTGATTTAAAATGGACAGAAGCATTAAACATAGTTTTATGTGATGTTCGAAACACTCTACAGCAGCCCAGTGGACTAACACCAGCAGAGATTATCTTTGGGAGACCCCTAGCTATACCATGGTCTTGCTTTCCAGATAAGACCAGCCTATGGGACAGAGATGAACAGCTGACCTGATACATTTTAAATATGCAAAAAAGATTTTAAGGTAAAATGAAATATGCCCAGTGGTGCCAACCCACACTACTTGAAATACAAGTACATGATATATAGCCAGGAGACGAAGTCTTAGAGTTTCTTCCTTAACATTGAAATTGGAATCCAAATGGGAGGGGCCATACACTGTCTTATTGAGTGCTTATTTTGCTGTTAAAATTTTAGGAAAAGAAAATTGGATACACCATTCTCATATAAAATGAGTGGTGGATTGCCAACCAGCTGACAGATTCCTGAAAATCAACAAAGAATGAAGTGAGATATTTCACTACTTCTGGTACTGTTGAATTTGGTGACTGCTACAGCATTGCTAAGAATAAAATTTTAAAGTATGGATAATCCAGAGTAGTGGAAAGGCGATAAATTGGAAAGGAAGATAATCTAGTTTATACAGGATCTGATTTCTCAATTCTTGAAATACCCGAAGGAGGGCTGTGGAAAATCCACGGAGGCTTAAGGACGACACGTAGTCACCAATATGGTTAAAGTGAAGTCGTCTATTAACAATTCACACTCGCTTTATATAGAACCCTTGTTTATATAACGATATCTTGCAGGTGGCTATATCTTGGCCACAAATCCTGTTCTCACAGAATTTCTGCTGGCTACATCATTATCTTGTTATTCTTCTTTTCTGTTGCCAGCTCCCTTATCTTTTTCCCATAACTCATCTTCCAGTAACCTTGCATCAACATCAACTCCACTAATGAGAGGAGCTGATCCTGCATATATCTGAAATTGGACTGTATGCTATCAAACATGTAAAGCAACAGTTGTTATTTAATCCCTCATGGTCACTGACACAGGTTAGAACTGGATACAAGTTAATATTTCTGAAATCAAACTGACTTGTTCACCATTCTTAAGTATGTCCAATGCATGATTACATGAGCAAACGTTTACCTCCTTGAGACAAAAAGAGATGCAACTGGTATCATAGAGACATGATTGGGAGTCTTAAATAGTATAAATGCTGAAGTACTTATAAACTGAGCACAACTGCAAGTGACTTAAGCAAATTGGAATACCCACTGAGGTCCTCTCTGCTAGCATTAGGGGCTGATCAATGGCTTGTGTCTGATATACTACCTCAGTGGGAAAAAAATAATGAAAAAGCCCACCAGTTGATTGTAGATGTTGTTGGGACAGTCCAAGGCAATGTTTCATTAGCCCCTAGCTGTATCAACTGTATGTAGATGTAGTTTATAGTAGAAGCATTTATAAGAGAAGGTGAAGAAGGTATTTTGCCTATGGAGATTTGAAAGGTAATTAGGGGCAATGCAACTAAATTCAAAAGATAATTCTAATCCTGGTGATATTTAGTCAATTTTACTTATGAACACATCAACATTAGGGCCACTGCTCTTATCATAACAAAATGCAATGCTTCAGTGTACACTATATACCAAATCACTGCATTAGGCTTAAATCACAGTGCAAGGTGCTTTCAAGTCCCAGTAAATGGATTAATTACTTAAGAAATGCCAGGAACACAATGCTAGAATTAATCAAGGGCAGCACATTCTGTCAAGATTAAAAGTGAGTAAATTTGCAGTGTATTAGAAAATTAGTACCTCCTTGCTTTGTCTCATAACTTTCCCAGCCCCCCCCTCCCCCAACCTCCTCATCTGAAAGGACAAATGAAAGGATGGCTTCAGCCCCCTGCAAGGCTCAAGGGATCACATGGCCAACATGGCATTTGGGAGCTACTGATCATCTGCTCCAAAGTACTGCTCTGCATAGAGGGTCTTAGCTTTCCCTCTTCATAAAGGTGTACCATGCACTGGGATAGGTAAGAGAGAAGCTACAGGCCTTAGGTGTAGAACTGTGGTCAGAAGATCAGCTTGACAGTTGCTTGGACCATTTGTGCCAAAAACAGAGTATGGGGCATATTCTAGGGATGCTAAAGTCTCAGCAGAAAGATTTGCAGCCCCTGTAATCAGTGCCTGCGTTTATTTATTTCTAGTGTTGTCAAAAGTTTCCCTGTTTCCAGGTGTTTTCTCTCTCCACATACCCACTGCATTGCGTAGTGTGTGTTGCATATTAGGCACATGGACTTGTCTACAACAGACATTTCAGAGATGCTAGACAATTGGAAAGGATGCAATTATATTTAAGGTTGCCTTTGAGAAGACACAGACTGGAACTGTTGCTGTAAAACTCATCCCCATATAGCTACTGTATTCTAGGTAAGTACTCACCTAGGGACCAATGCTGGGTAATTTCTCTATGTATATGAGCCCTAAAAGAGGTCAGTGATAGGAAAAACACCAGGGAAAGCACGATACATTTCCTCACTTGCTGTGGTGTGACCCAACCCAGACGACAACTGAAGGAGGTTTGTACTGGACTTCCTTGCTTGCTAGTCTCCTCAGAGGGGAGCTTAGGTGCACCAGTGCAGCCCCTCGTTTTATAGGCCCGTTTCCTTTGTTTTTTAACAAGTAAGCGTGGTTGAGTCATCACGACTAAGCATCCAGAATGGACTTCAGCCCCTTCTGCTCCTCCATAGTTTTCATCCTCAATGTTATCATTATCACGATATGCAAGACTTAGGCCACTTATATATGCTTTTGTCCTGGTTTGGGCCAGGATAAAGGTAATTTTCTGTCTTGTACTTTTGCTTTCAGCTAAGTCTCTTGTAAGTAGCTGCACTTGCTGAAATTAACAGCAAGTTTCTCAGACAGTGTCTGCTTTTGGGACTGATAATGCTCGATGTTTATAAGTTACAGCTAGAGACTGGTGTGCAGAACCAAGGACACTGCTCAGTTCTGAGGAACATTTTGCCCTCCAGAAGGAGAAAAGGAGTAAAAAGGTCACACCTGCAAACCACTCTCTTAGGGAGGAACAGACAAGAGAGATGGCCAACATTGATCAGAGTATTCCATCCCACACACGTCATACTCAGTATAAATTTGAGGGATCACGAGGGTCAAAACCCTTCCTGCTTCCCCTTCTTCGCCTGTCCATGTTTGCTTTGGCATCCTAGGAGGATTCCATATGTTTATCTGCCTGTGGTCCTCATCCATGCCAGCCTGAATCTGTGTGTTCCTGTCTCCAGCTCCCGACTGCTGCTGACCCCAGGAGTCCAGCCTGGACTTTCCCAGGGCTGCCCTGCAGCCTCGGTGGTGACGTGAGAGTTATTTGGGGAAAGGGGGGAGGAATGTGGTATCAATTTTCCTGTATATTTCTATATATTTTTTTTCGTTTTTCCTTTTTATCATTACTGTTTCATTAGAGCCGTGTAGTTTCGTTTCCAACCCATAAATCTCTCTCCCTTATTCTGTCTTCTTTCTTTATCTGGGAGAGGAGGGGGATTAATAAAGAGCATCTGTTACTCAGTTTAATTGCTGGGCCAGTGTTAAACTTTGAGAGATTTATTGGTGCCCAATGTGGGGCCCGAGCTAATTAGCTCGAGCTCAGTTCAAATTTTGACTAATTTGCCTGTATAGTTTGAATTCCAACTACAGTGGGAGGATACCAATATGGCTTTGCTGAGTGGGAATAAAACCTCTTTCTTTGGAAATTTCACAGGGTTGGAGATTAAACAAATCATGCCATACCTTTGGTATTCAGGGTATGTGATATGTGCTTTTGCAGCTGGGATTAGTGTTACTATGTGGTTTATTTTTCATAAGAGCTGCTTAAGAACCATCATTGCAACATGGTCCTCAATATTGATCTATATTGTGGTGCATGGTGCAGTGGTGTTTCATACAGAGATAAAAAACTTGGTTGGTAATTACACTTTCAGTTTTAATTTGGGAAATTATACTGCTCCATCTTATTTTGGGCTGACTTCACCAGATTTTAGTAACAATAGCATTTCATTTCTGAATCTTCTGGTAGGTGTTGTTAATTTTTCTCATATATTGGTGAGGAGTAAGACCAAAAACCACAGTCATGAGACTGAGGATGTCTTTTCAGAGGTCAAGAGTTGCTGTTCAGAGAGTGAGAGCTGCCCCTCGTAAAGAAAGCACCCCCACTCCTGCCTCCGCAGCCGCTTCTCGCCCCCTCTCACGCAAGGGCACAACTCAGATACGGCCAGTGAGCATTGCCAGCGTATCTGCTACAGCTGCAGCTGCTCTCTCTACTCCCACAGACACTGCTGCTGTTCAGAAAGTGAGCGCTGCTGCTGCTGCTGCTGCTGCTACTGCTGCAGACACCACAGCCTCTCCCCCTCAGCCCACACAGTTACTTGTAGACCCTGTGACTAGGAGAAAAGCAAAACAATGGAAATCAGAAATGAGCCTTAACCCTTCAAAGTCTGAATGAGACGACCAGGTGATAGAGGAGATAGAGGATACTGCCTCTCCTCATAGATCAGCTAGAGCAGACTCTAAAGCAGAGTCATCTGAGGAGGACTCAGACTCAGAACCTGCTCAGTCCTATTCCATGAGAGACTTGCGTACTCTGAGAAAAGACTACAGCCGTTTTTCAGGTGAACCACTTCTCACTTGGTTACTTCGATGCTGGAAGGAAGGGGCTGCTACCATAACATTAACTCAGAAGGAAGCCAGGCAGTTGGGATCCCTGGCCAAAGATGCAGGTATTGATTGGGCATTTGGGGAAAAGGCTGGAACCACCAGCCTATGGAAGCGACTCTTGTCAGCTCTAAGGGATAGATATCCCTATAAAGAGGAAATAGACTGACCACAGGTCAAAGCAGCCAGACTTGAAAAAGCTATCAGGTATCTGGAAGAATTGGCTGTACAAGATCTGATCTATACTGATGAAAACATTGAAAATCCTTACCACATGCCATGCCCTAAGCCTATGAGGCAAAGGTTTGTGCATGCTGCACCACCACCTTTTAACCATACACTATCAGTAATGCTATGGGTTCCTGGAGATATGGAGGGAAGTGTGGGTGATATGATTAGAACAGCACAAGAATATGAAGATGCTGTCACAGCCCCTTGTCAAGCCTGGGTCTCATCTGTAAAGGGAACAGCTGAGAAACTGTGGTTGCCCTTTTTTTCCTCAGACAGGAGGAGGACGCCGCATTGCAGCCATTAAGAGGAAATGCCCTCCTATGAGACTGAATTGAGAGAAACAGAACTTAATAAGAGGAATCCTATGGACACTCCTGAGTGAGTGTGGAGAGGACATGAAAAAGTGGCATCAGAAACCTACTGCTGTCCTACAGGACTGAGTATGTAAGTTGATGAGTAAGGCAAATGCAAAAGGAGGTCTGTAGGCAGCAGGTGCCAGGACTTGCCGGGTGATGGGCCCGTAAGAGGTGTGGTTTTTTCCGGAAGAGGCTCCAGAGCCAGGTGGACCGAAGTTAGCTCTCTGATACTGACCCGAACCAACACTAGCTCGATTGACTCTGTTCGCGAACCGAGCTCGCGCCCACGGCGAGATTCGTCTCACGTAACATCTGGTGGAGAATGCGGGCAACAATTTCGGTCTAAACCGTCTCCCCGAGCGTTTCGTCCGAAAGTGACCCTTCTCCACAGACCGTTTGATACCCCGAAAGATTCGGGTAAGAGAAACCTTTTCTTCTCTTCGACATCGACATCAGTAAAACCGATGATGGGATCCTATGCAAGCAAACCTACCGGCACCGCCGTTGCCGAGCAGATTGTAGCCCAGGCGGAAAGACAGGAACCCCTCCGCTACCCGAGTCCTGAGACCGCCTGGGACCTCTGGGGGGAGGTGTATAATCTGCTGGCAAGTGTCCACTATAAGGAGACCAACGGCGACATTATTGGTGCGGACAACACCTGGCGGGTCGTTTGCAATCTATTAGCTCTTATGAAAGCCGAAATAGAAGTGGCAATTGTCACCACCGCGGCTCCATTACGAAAGACCGAGGCATTTCCCCCGAAGGAAATGCCTGCTGCGACCCCCTCGGCACCCCCCTTCGAGGGGGAGGAGCCCGAGAGAGCGCCAGCCGCGACCCCCTCGGCACCACCCTCCGAGGGGGAGGAGCCTGAGAGAGCGCCAGCCGTGACCCCCTCGGCGCCACCCCTGGAGGAAGGAAAAAACGAGCAAGTATGTCTGGGGCTGACCAGTGGCAAGCCTGCCATAAAGGGCATGTCCGGAAAGCACCACCAAACCGTGACCGAACTCCTATCAGATATCGGCCCGGAAGTCGAAACATCGAAAAATGATGGGGTGGAAACCGCGGCTTGCAGCACCTCCGGCTGCCGCGGAGAGTTACCCCCGCCACCGCCCCCGGCCCCACGGAAGGCTGCAGAGAAAAAAGCAGCCCCTCAACCAGCGGCAGTATCTGCACTGGAAGACAAGATATCGGCCCTGCAAGACCAGGTCACTCGGGCCGTGCAACTAATAGAGAAGCGGGACGTCGAACATCGCCCAGCTTTTCAGCAGTACAGGAACCCACCCACCGGCTCTGAACAACAAGGCACCACGCAACTAAGATCTTCGCGTATTTGTCATGTAGGCAGCAGGTGCCAGGACTTGCTGGGTGATGGGCCCGGAAGAGGTGTGGTTTTTTCCGGAAGAGGCTCCAGAGCCAGGCGGACCGAAGTTAGCTCTCTGATACTGACCCGAACCAACACTAGCTCGATTGACTCTGTTCGCGAACCGAGCTCGCGCCCACGGCGAGATTCGTCTCACGTAACAAGGTCCTTCTAAAAAGAAGGCTGCTCAAGTCTCCAGTGTGGAATTACCCAATCCAAATATGCTGGTGACTCAAGATCCCTGTACATCAGGTCTGAATAATGGGGATGCAAACCCCAGTAATGCACGTACTGACAATGTTGTATGTTCTCAAGCTTAGGGGTGCCCTGCCTCCAGACAGGTGGAGGAGAGGGACAACCAAACTTATTGGACTGTGTCAATTTGATGCCCTAGCACATTAGAGCCACAAAAGTATAAAGCCTTGGTGGACACTGGTGCACAGTGCACACTAATGCCATCAAATCAGAAAGGGACAGACTCTGTCACTATTTCTGGAGTGACGGGGGGATCTAAAGAACTGAGTATTGTAAAGACTGATGTGAGCCTCACTGGAATAAAGTGCCATAAACACCCGAAAGTGACTTGTCCAGATGCTCTGTGCATCCTCAGCACAGACTACCTCAAGGGAGGTGACTTCAAGGACCCAAAAGGGTATCGGTGGTCCTTTGGTATTGCAGCTATAAAGACTGAGAATACGGAATGGCTGCATGCTTTGTTTGGCCTTTCAGATAAATCCTTTGTAGTGGGGTTGATGAAAACTAAAAACAAGCAGGTGCCAACTGCTACTTCAATAGTGCATCGAAGACAATATCGTGTCAACAGAGATGCTGTGATCCCCATTCACAAGCTGATCCAGCAACTAGAGAGCCAAGGAGTGATCAGCAGGACTCACTCACCCTTCAATAGTCCTATATGGCCAATGCGAAAACCTAATGGAGAGTGGAGGCTGACAGTAGACTATCGTGCCCTGAATGAGGTTACTCCACCACTAAGTGCTGCTGTGCCGGACATGTTAGAACTTCAGTATGAGCTGGAGTCAAAGGCAGCCAGGTGGTATGCTACTATTGACATTGCTAATGCATTTTTTGCTGTTCCTATGGCGCCAGAATGCAGGGCACAGTTTGCTTTCACCTGGAGAGGTGTCCAGTATACTTGGAATTGACTGCCCCAGGGGTGGAAACACAGTCCTACCATCTGCCATGGACTGATCCATGATACCTTGGAAAAGGGTGAAGCTCCAAAACATCTACAGTACATCGATGACATCATTGTGTGGGGTGACACAGCAAAGGAAGTCTACGAGAAAGGTAAGAAGATAATTGAAATACTTCTAAAGGATGGTTTTGCTATTAAAAGAAGCAAGGTCAAGGGACCTGTGCAAGAGATACAGTTTCTGGGGATTAACTGGCAAGATGGACATCGCCACATCCCAATGGACATGATTAAAAAAAAAAACAGCTATGGCCCCACCAACTACCAAAAAGGAAACTCAGTCCTTCTTAGGAACTGTTGGTTTCTGGAGGATGCATATTCCTGCTTACAACCAGATTTTGAAACCTCTCTATGAGGTAACCCAAAAGAAGAAAGACTTTAAATGGGGCTCAGAACAACAAGCTGCTTTTGAGAGTATTAAACAGGAGATTGTGCAGGCAATGGCCCTTGGACCAATTTGAACAGGGCCAGACATGAAAAATGTGCTCTACACTGGAGCCAGGAACAACAGTCCTACGTGGAGCCTCTGGCAGAAAGCTTCAGGAGAAACTCGAGGTCGACTTCTAGGATTTTGGGGTCTAAACTACAAAGGCTCTGAGGCCAACTACACAGCCACTGAAAAAGAGATACTGGCCACATACGAAGGAGTTAGAGCTGCTTCAGAAGTGATTGGTACTGAAGCACAGCTCCTCCTGGTGCCACAATTACCTGTACTGGGTTTTATGTACACAGGTAGAGAATCTTCCCTTCATCATGCTACTGATATTACATGGAGTAAATGGATTGTCTTACTCTCACAGAGAGCTAAAACAGAAAAACTCAATCATCCAGGAATTGTAGAAGTGATCACAGACTGGCCAGAAGGCACACACTTTGAAATGCCACTATAAAAAGTGGAAGCCCCACCATACGACCAACTACCAGAGAATGAGAAACAATATGCTCTTTTCACTGATGGATCCTGTCATCTGGTAGGAAGCCATCGAAGGTAGAAAGCTGCTGTATGGAATCCTACACGACTAGTTGCAAAAATAGATGAAGGAGATGGTAAATCAAGTCAATTTGCAGAAGTAAAAGCCATCCAATTGGCTTTGGACATTGCTGAACAAGAAAAATGGCAGTGACCCTATCTCTATACTGACTCATGGATGGTAGCAAATGCCTTATGGGAGTCGTTAAAGCAGTGGAAGCAAAACAACTGGCAACATCGAGATAAACTTATCTGGGCTGCTGAAGTGCAGAAAGACATTGCCACTCGGTTAGAAAAACTTGATGTAAAAGTGCGTCATGTAGATGTCCATGTACCTTCATATTGAGCTACTGAGGAACATAAAAACACCCAACGAGGAGATGAGGCTGCTTAAGTGTTCCAAATAAATCTGGACTGGGACCATAAAGGTGAACTGTTTTTAGCTAGGTGGGCCCATGACACTTCAGGTCATCAAGGCAGGGATGGAACATATGGATGGTCTCGTGACCGAGGGGTGGATTTAACTTTGGACGCTATTGTGTAATTTATCCTCCGCTTTGGCCACAACAACTCCATTCAGTGCTACAGGCTGGGGACAGAGTGGCTGGAGAGCAGCCAGACAAAGAGGGACCTGGGAGTTTGGATTGACAAGAAGCTGAACATGAGCCAGCAGTGTGCCCAGGTGGCCAAGAAGGCCAATGGCATCCTGGCCTGTATCAGGAACAGTGTAGCCAGCAGGTCCAAGGAAGTGATTCTTACCCTGTACTCAGTGCTGGTGAGGCCACACCTCGAGTACTGTGTCCAGTTCTGGGCCCCTCAGTTCAGGAAGGAGATTGAGGTCCTGGAGCGGGTCCAAAGGAGGGCAAGGAGGCTGGTGAAGGGACTCAAGCATAAGTCCTATGAGGTGAGTCTGAGGGAGCTGGGACTGTTCAGCCTGGAGAAGAGGAGGCTCAGGGGAGACCTCATCACTCTCTACAACTCCCTGAAAGGAGGTTGGAGCCAGGTGGGGGTTGGTCTCTTCTCCCAGGCAACTGAAACAGGAAAGGATCTCAACAGATCAATTCCTGTGGGAAAAGGAGAGCAGGCCAAGTTGTTTGTGTGAATTTATCTAATGTAGAATTAGAACTAGTGATCATAACCTGTACAATTCAAGACTAAACCGAGAAAAGACCAGGCAAAGCAGTCCAAACTCGTAATTTTCCACTGTTTCAGTTAGGAGCAAAACAGCTTTCCACTGTTACAGCGAAAAGCAAAACAAGGCCTAACGAAGCTAGCTTTCTGCCTGAGAAATAATTGGGAGTGTAAATCTCGTTTTAGATCAAGGCACCGCCAAGGCCAGGGAGGTGCCAGCTTGGCCCCAAAAGCATGTGAACATCTGCACAAGAACATAAAGATTCCACAACCAGCAGATAAGAGGAAAGTTATGGCTGGGGCCCGATATCCATAGAACAACATGAAGCCACCTGGAATCAAGGGAGATAGAAGTTTAACCCTAAGAGGGACATATCCCCGAGAGAACAACTCCGCCCAGACTCCACCTGGTTCCGCCCAGACTCCACCTGGTTCCGCCTAGACTCCACCTGGTTCCGCCCAGACTCCGCCTGTTATGAATATTATAATTACCTGTCGTAATCTTATGAATATGCATGAAAGGCTGTATAAATACCCTAACCCTACCCCCCCCCCGAGTGCGAACTCTCTGTCCAGCGTGAGCTGGGAGTTCCCCGGATCCGTGAATAAATACCTTTGCTGTTTAAAGACTCAAAACTTTGTCTCTAAACAGTTTATTCGGCCTTTTTGGGCTTCACAACCATCAGCAAAAGAAGAGGGCATGGTCTCAAGTTGTGCCAGGGGAGGTTTATGTTGGATATTAGAAAGAATTTCTTTACAGAGAGGGTGATCAGACACTGGAATGGGCTGCCCAGGGAAAGTCCATCCTGGACTTTCCCAGGGCTGCCCTGCAGCCTTGGTGGTGACGTGAGAGTTATTTGGGGAAAGCGGGGAGGAACGTGGTATCAATTTTCCTGTATATTTGTATATATTTAGTAATTGTTCCTTTTTATCATTACTGTTTCATTAGAGCTGTGTAGTTTAGTTTCCAACCCATAAGTTTCTCTCCCTTATTCTGTCTTCTTTCTTTATCTGGGAGGGGAGGGGGATTAATAGAGAGCATCTGTCATTCAGTTTAATTTTCAGGCGTTGTTAAACCCTAATTACAACGGTTCCCTCATGAGGTCCCCACTGTGGTGGCAGCCTGCTTCCTGCTTCTGAGGGCTGCTGGACATCATACATCAACTGGACTAGCAAAGATGCCAGTAGAGAGATATTAAGCTATAATGACACCTGATCTTGCTCTCTGATGAAACCACTTCAGAGACTTCTTGCTTTTCAAGGAAAGAAATTCTAGGAGTGATGGTGACTTGCCATGTGACTTGCCAACATTTTCCCTATTATATTGGTAAATGATGCAGATGTAAAACTATGATATAGTTGTGTCACGGTTTAACACTGGCCTGGCAATTAAGCCGAATAACAGATGCTCTCTATTAATCCCTCTCTCTCCTCCCTGATAAAGAAAGGAGAGAGTATAAGGGAGAGACTTATGGGTTGGAAACTAAACTACACAACTTTAATGAAACAGTAGTGATAAATAGAAAAAATTACTAAATATATACAAATATACAAGAAAATGGATACCACATTCCTTCCCCCTTTCCCTCAATAACTCTCATGTCACCACCGAGGCTGCAGGGCAGCCCTAGGAAAGTCCAGGCTGGACTCCTGGAGTCGGCAGCAATCGGGAACTGGAGGCAGGAACACACAGATATGGGCTGGCATGGATGAGGACCACAGGCAGACAAACGGAGGGAATCCTCCCAGGATGCCGAAGGAAACAGGGAACCGGTGAAGAAAGGGAAGCAGGAAAAGGCAGGAAGGGCAGGAGGCTGGAAGCTGGAAGCATGGCTTGGCCCTTGTGATGCCTCAAATTTATACTGAGTATGACGTGTATTGGATGGAATACTCTGGTCAATTCTGGCATCTATCTTGTCCGTTCCTCCCCAAAGGAGGGCTGCAGGCGGGACCTCTTTCTTCCTTCTGGAAGGTAAAAAGTTCCTCAGAGCTGAGCAGTGTCCTTGGCTCTGCATACCAGTCTCTAGCAGTAACTATAAACGTCGACTGTTATCAGTCCTAGGAGCACACACTGTCTGAGAAACTTGCTGTTAATTTCAGCAAGTGCATCTACTTACAAGAGACTTAGCTGAAAGCTAAAGTACAAGACAGAAAATTACCCTTATTCTGGCCCAAACGAGGACAAGTTGCCATCACAGAAACGTGGTGGGATAACTCACGCAGTTGGAATACTGCGATTGATGGCTACCAACTTTTCAAAAGAAATAGGCAAGGAAGTAGAGGAGGTGGGGTTGCCCTTTATTTTAGGGAGAGATATGATTGTCTAAAAATTAATGATGGTGATGAAAAGGTTAAGAGCTTATGGGTTAGAATCAAGGGAAAGGTCAATAAGACAGATATCATCATAGGAGTCTGCTACAGACCACCCAACCAGGATGAAGAGGTGTATAAGGTACTTTATAGACAGTTGGGTAAGGTCTCACAGTCTCTACCTCTTGTTCTCATGGGGGACTTCAACTTCCCAGATATCTGCTGGAAATATAATACAGCAGAGGGGGAACAGTCCTGAAGGTTCTTAGAATGTGTAGTAGTTAACTACTTGTCACAGATGGTGAGGGAGCCAACAAGGGGAAGTGCACTCCTGGGCCTGCTGTTTGTTAATAGAGAAGGTCTTGTAGGGGATGTAATGGTTGGAGACAGTCTTGGGCAAAATGACCATGAAATGATAGTTTTCAATTTCTAGTGAAGCAAGGAGGGCAGTCTCCAGAACTGCCACCTTGGGCTTCAGGAGAGCAGACTTTGGTCTCTTCTGGACCATGGTTGAGAGAGTCCCTTGGGAGGCAGTTCTGGAGGACACAGGAGCCCAGGAAGGCTGGGCATACTTTAAGGAGGTAATTTTAGAGGTGCAGGAGCTGACCATCCCCAAGTCATGGAAGATGAGCTAAAGAGGAGGAGAACGGCCTGGCTGAACAGAGACCTTTGGACAGAACTCAGAAACAAAAAGAAAGTTTATGGTCTTTGGAAGAGAGGACAGGTAACTTATGAGGATTACAAAGATACAGTGAAGATGTGTAGAGAGAAAATTAGAAGGGCCAAGGCCCAACTGGAACTAAACTTGGCCATGTGGTGAAAAATAACAATAAATGTTTCTATAAATATATCAACAACAAGAGGGCTAGGGAGAATCTCCATCCTTTATCGTTTAGAGAGGGAAACAGTGACCAAGGATCAAGAAAAGGCTGAGGTACTTAATACTTTCTTTGCCGCAGTCTTTAATAGCAGCACTTGTTGTTCCCTGGGCACACAGTCCCTTAAGATAGAAGACAGAGATGGGGAACAGATTAGGCCCTATGTAATCCATGAGAAAATGGTTATGGACCTGCTTCATAAGCTAGACACTCATAAGTCTATGGGGCCAGATGGTTTACACCCTAGAGTGATAAGAGAGTTGGCAGATGTGGTTGCCAAGCCTCTGTCCATCATCTTTCAGAAGTCCTGGCTAACTGGGGATGTCCCATTGGACTGGAGACTGGCAAGTGGGACACCCATCTTCAAGAAAGGCCAGAAAGAGGATCCCAGTATCTATAGACCTGTCAGTCTCACCTCAGTTCCAGGGAAGGTCATGGAATGGATAATCTCAATAGCCATTATAGATCAGTTAAAGGTCAACCAGACAATCAAGCCCAGTCAGCATGGGTTCATGGAAGGCAGATCCTGCTTGACAAACCTGATCTCATTCTATGACAAGGTGACCTGCTTAGGGGATAAGGGAAAGGCTGTTGATGTAGTCTACCTGGACTTCAATAAAGCTTTTGGCACTGTCCCCCATAACATCCTCATGGAAAAGCTGTCTACCTATGGCTTGGATGGGCACATATTCTGCTGGGTTAAACACTGGCTGAATGGCGAGGCCCAAAGTGTTGTGGTCAATGGAGTTAAATCCAGTTGGTGGCCAGTCATGTGTGGTGCCCCCAACGGCTCAGTGCTGGGGCCACTCCTCCTTAACATCTTTAATAATGATCTTGATTAGGGGATTGCATGGATGTTGCGTGAGACGAATCTCGCCGTGGGCGCGAGCTCGGTTCGCGAACAGAGTCGATCGAGCTAGTGTTGGTTCGGATTAGTATCAGAGAACTAACTTCGATCCGCCTGGCTCTGGGACCTGCTGGAACCACACCCTGCCGAAATCAGGCATGCGCACCTGGGCCAGTCCCAGCTGGGCACAGGCGGGGCGAGCACCGTCCTGGCACCTGCTGCCTACACATGCACCCTCAGTAAGTTTGCATATGACACCAAGTTGGGAAGGAGTGTCAATCTGCTGGACGGTAGAAAGGCTTTATAGAGGGACATGGACAGACTGGATCTTTGGGCTGGGACCAACTGCATGAAATTCAATAAGGCCAAGTGTCGGATCTTGTATTTTGGTCCCAACAACCCCAGGCAATGCTACAGGCTTGGAGAAGAGTGGCTGGAAAGCTGCCTGACAGAAAAGGACTGTCACAGCTTAGCAGTTTGGGTGGACTACAAACCTAGGACAGAATTCATCTCTGTTCCCACCCCCCACATACAAAGGGAAGATAAAAGGGAAATAAAGACTGGAGACTTTAAGGTGGAAACTGAAAACAATTGGATACAGATTTTACTAACACAAGGGAAAGGTAATAATATAAAGGATAAAGTAACAAAAAGTGCAAATATATATATATATATACATATATATATATACACACAACCCAATAGATAGCACATGGCGAGCTGGCGGTAAGGAACAGCAAACAGCAGCACAGCTACCAGGAGGTGGGAAGAAAAAGAGGGAGGAGCTGCTGGCTTTCTGATCTTTTATAGAGTAAGGCAGGAAATGGGAGGGAATAAATCCCTCCCTTTGCGTTCCACTCCTCTCAGAGTCCGAAAGCCCTCCTTCTTTAGTTCCTCATGTTCAAATGGTGACAAGGACCTTGGTGTACTGATTGACAGTCTGCTGAGTATGAGCCAGATATGTGCCCAGGTGGCCAAGAAGGCCAATGTCATTCTGGCTTGTATCAGAAATTGTGTGGCTAACAGGACTAGGGAAGTAATCCTGCCCCTGTATTCAGCACTGGGGATGTCCCACCTCGAGTACTGTGTTCAGTTTTGGGCACCTCAATACAAAAAGGACATTGAGGTGTTAGAGCAGATCCAAAGAAGGGCAACAAAGCTGGTGAAGGGTTTGGATAACATCCCTTGTGAAGAGTGACTGAGGGTGTTGGGGCTCTATAGTTTGGGGAAATGGAGGCTAAAGGGAGACCTTATAACTCTTTACAAATACCTGAAAGGAGGCTGTAGTGAGAGTGAGGTTGGTCTCTTCTCACTGGTGACAGATGACAGGACAAGGGGAAATGGCTTCAAGTTGCATCAGGGGAGATTTAGGTTGCATATCAGGAGGAACCTCTTTACAAAAAGGGTTGTTAAGCACTGGAACAGGCTCCCCAGGGAGGTGGTTGAGTCTTCATTCCTGAATGTGTTTAAAAATCGACTGGATGTGGTGCTTGTGGACATGTTTTAGTGGTGGGTAATCAGGAATAGGGTAATAGGGTTAAGATAAGTCTGGACTTGACGATCTTGAAGGTCTTTTCCAGCCTGAGCAATTCTATGATGGTACATGGAAAAGGAGAAACATAACCCCCATTTTCAAAAATGGAAAAAAAGAAGACCCAGGCAACTACACGCAAGTCAGTCTCACCTCTGTGCCTAGCAAGATCATGGAGCAGATCCTCCTGAAGGCTCTGCTAAGGCAAGTAGATAACAAAGGGTGATTGGTGACAGCCAACACAGCTTCACTAAGGGCAAGTCCTGCCTGACTAATTTAGTGGCCTTTTATGATGGGGTCACAGCCTCGGTGGACAAAGGCAGAGCAACAGGCATCATCTACCTGGACCTGTGCAAAGCATTCAACACTGTCCCACACTGCAGGAGCGGCAAAGAAAATGCGTGCAACCAATATGGTTGATAAACGAACTTCTGGTTTATTGCGCAGCAACTTTCGCTTATATAGCGCTTCCGTGAGCACACCACAGCCACCAACATAACTTTTTATTGGACACCCGGTGTGTTTACCTGTAGCACAGCGAATCCCTGGTGCAGGTAGCACCGGAGTATGGGCCGATCTAATTGGCCTCCCAAACATGGGGTTGGGCATAGTAAAGGGGTCGTACCTCCTATCTCTTCGAGAATATTCAGGAATATTCTCCAACATTCTCCAAACCTCTCTAACATTCCACAACATATCCCCCCTTTTCTTTTTGCACAAGCCCATGTTTGGTTTAAATTTTTGCAGTGCTAATTTTCAAACAAATACAGTGCAAATAACAAAAACGTGCAAAACTTAAGGATACATTCAATAATATAGTGCCCTTTTAAAACAATCTAGAAACTACTCAAACCACTTAATTAATGAATCAAATAGATTGATACATTCAATGTTATAATGCCCTTTTGAAATAATCAAAAAACTATTCAAACCACTCTATTAATGAATCAAACAAATTGGTTAACAAGTTATCAAACAGATTTCGTTGTCTTCATCAAGTAAGAATCGACTTCGCATTAATGACGTGTCTGTGTTTCATACAACCATTCATACTCACACACTCTTTAACAGAGCTCTGTTCAATATTAGGAAGGTCTGGCGTCCACTAGTGCAGAGAGCCAAAAGAAGGATAGGAGAGACTTATCCGACGAAATGTTGTTGGGGGGCCCCTATAAGCGTCTCCAGGTCCCACCGGCTCATAGCATAACGGAGTCCTAGGACCTTCATAGTTGCCGAATTGTGTTAAATTTAAGATTGCAACATTCAATTACTACATTCATAACGGGCGAAGTCTGTTTTTGTTTTTTGTGGGGGTTTTTTGTTTTTTGTTTTTTTTTTTTTTTTTTGATTTATCTTGTAACTTCTTAATATACTTGTTATGTAATTGTATTCATAACCTTTTAGTACTTAATAGAGGTCCATGTCCTTGTACCTCAAACCATTCTTCAACAAAACCTTTATCTTTTTCATAATATTAACAGCTTTGGCAAATAACTTCTTAAGTATCACTAACATACAACTAAGACACATTACAGTTATCAATATAATACAAAGTACGAATAAACCAATCTTACATAAACCTTGAGGCCATGTGGTGAGGCCAAACCAATTGACTAATTCATCTATACCGAAAAATACTACATCTTGCTCAATATTTTGAGTATGTTCTACTAACTGTTGTATCTACTTATGTATCGATTTAGAGTGATCACTCAAGTTCATACCACACATACCATCAAAATCTTCATAACCATGGCCATGAGCTAAAAACAAAAATCAATAGCAGCTCTATTTTCTAGTACTGCATGTTGTACAGAAGATAAATCATCAGCTAATTCAGATAATACCTTGCTGGTACCACTAGCATACTTTACCACCCAACAACTCAACTTCTTCAGGTTCCGATGTGCACGAGCGGCAGCTGCTCCCGGCAAAAAATAGAAGTAACAATCACCTGCCATTTGGACCAAAGGTTAACATCATCATCACATCCCTGCGCTAGTATTTGGGCCAGGCCTCGCTTCCACCGCACACGATGGGTACTGTTCGGGTGTGCGTGAGGCATAGCTAAGCTCAGTTGACCAATGGTGCAAGGCCCTCCAACGGGACGGGATGGTATACCTAGCCATGCCCAATCTCCGCAAATTAAAAAGTACCCTGATGGTAATTTCCTAGGAAGCTGTGTCCCAGGCAATGGGTTAGTAGCACCACGGAGGGTGTAGTTGCACCACTGGCTGAAATTGCCCATTGGGAAAACATTGGTAGTAACGCATTGTCTCCCTATGACTTCTGTGCAATCAGTGGACAAGATACTCATCCAGAGACAATAAGTGGCATTTAGAGAGTCTATAAGGCTTAATTCTTGGGGATTGGGCCCAGCGGGCAGACGACTAACCCAAGTGTCGTAGTCACTTAAGCACGCAACTAGACTGGCCTTGGTGGAACAAAGGAAATCTCTACGCCTGCGTCGAGAGGAATTTATTGCCATCCGAAACGTTGCTTTTTCGGTGCTTTCTTGGAGCCCCGTTCCCAGCCAAGTTTTTTGGTTTCAGCGGTTTTACCTGCCGAGCTGTGATTGGTGCTATCGATGGTTCGGTCCTCCACCAGGCGTCCCTAGTGAAGATCGGTCTTCCGCAGGATTTGCCTGTTGATTTCGAAACTTTTCAGACTTTTTCAAGGCTCTTCAGACTTTCTGATTGTTCAGGGCCTGTAGCACGGTTCGGGCGCCAGTTGCGGGAGCGGCAAAGAAAATGCGTGCAACCAATATGGTTGATAAACGAACTTCTGGTTTATTGCGCAGCAACTTTCGCTTATATAGTGCTTCCGTGACCACGCCCCTGCCACCAACATAACTTTTTATTGGACACCCGGTGTGTTTACCTGTAGCACAGCGAATCCCTGGTGCAGGTAGCACCAGAGTATGGGCCGATCTAATTGGCCTCCCAAACATGGGGTTGGGCATAGTAAAGGGGTCGTACCTCCTATCTCTTCGAGAATATTCAGGAATATTCTCCAACATTCTCCAAACCTCTCTAACATTCCACAACACTTACGGGTAAACAACATTTACTCGGAGCTCTCACGCAGTCCAAAAAGAAAAAGGGGGAGACTAGGTCTGCTGATATCCGTGTCTTAGAATGGATCTTCGGACCACTACAGCCAAAAACTACAATCCAAACAAAGATTGAGGTATTGGCCCTTCTAATTTGTAAAGGCCGAACCCGTATTATACAAATTACTGGAGATGAACCTAGCACAATTTATCTTCCAATGAAGCAAGGAGAGTTGGACTGGTATTTGCAGCACTCTCCAGACCTACAGTCAAGTCTCCTAGAAGCACCGCAAGCCATTGATCTCTCCCCATTTCGATCTACTGTGTTAAAGCGGATGTCCCTGCATGAATGGATTCCTGTTCCAAAACAATCTGAGGAACCCCTTCAAGATGCACTAACGGTTTTTACCGATGCAGGAAAACGTTCACAACCAGCCGCAGTGACTTGGCAAGATGAGGAGCAATGGTGCCATGAACTCCTGTCCTCACAAGAGGACGATACTGTCCTGGTTTGAGCCAGGATAGAGGTGATTTTCTGTCTTGTACTTTTGCTTTTAGCTAAGTCTCTTGTAAGTAGTTGCACTTGCTGAAATTAACAGCAAGTTTCTCAGACAGTGTGTGTTTCTAGGACTGATAACACTTGATGTTTATAGTTACTGCTAGAGACTGGTATGCAGAGCCAAGGACACTGCTCAGCTCTGAAGAAAACATAAAGAGGTCCCACCTGCATCCCTCCTTTGGGGAGGAACGGACAAGATAGATGCCAGAATTGACCAAACAGAGTATTCCATCCCATATACGTCATCCTCAGCATAAATTTGAGGGATCACGAGGGCCAAGCCAGATTTCCTGCTTCCAGCTTCCAGCTGCCTGCCCTTCCTGCCTTTCCTGCTTCCCTTCCTTCACCCGGCATCCTGGAAGGATCCCGTCCGTTTGCCTGCCTGTGCTCCTGATCCGTGCCAGCCCTTATCTGTGTGTTCCTGCCTCCAGTTCCCGACTGCTGCCGACTCCAGGAGTCCAGCCTGGACTTTCCCAGAGCTGCCCTGCAGCCTCGGTGGTGACGTGAGAGCTATTGGGGGAAAGGGGGGAGGAATGTGGTATCCATTTTCTTGTATATTTGTATATATTTATTAATTTTTTCCTATTTATCATTACTGTTTCATTAAAGTTGTGTAGTTTAGTTTCCAACCCATAAGTCTCTCTCCCTTATTCTCTCTCCTTTCTTATCAGGGAGGAGAGAGAGATTAATAGAGAGCGTCTGTTACTCGGTTTAATTGCCGGGCCAGTGTTAAACCGTGACAGATTTATTGGCGCCCAACGTGGGGCTCGAGCTAATTGGCTCGAGTCCAGTTTAAATTTTGACTAATTTGCCTGAATAGTTTGAATTCCAACTCCAGTGGAAGAATGGCTTTGCTGAGCTGGAATCAGACCTTGTTCTTTGGAAATTTCACAGGGTTGGAGATTAAACCAATCATGCCGTACCTTTGGTATTTAGGGTATGTGATATGTATTTTTGCAGCTGGAGTTGCTGTTACTATGTGGGTTTTCTTTCGTAAGAGCTGCTTAAGAACCATCGTTGCAATAGGGTCCTCAATACTGATGTATATCATGGTGCATGGTGCAGTAGTGTTTCATACAGAGATAAGAAACTTGGTTGGTAATTACACTCCTAGTTTTAATTTGGGAAATTATACCATTCCATCGTATTTTGGGCTGACTCCCCCAGATTTTAGCAACAATAGCATTTCATTTCTCAATCTTCTGGTGGGTGTTGTTAATTTTTCTCATATAGTGGTGAGGAGAAACACAAAAACCACAATAATGAGACTGAGCATGCCTTTTCGGAGGCCGAGAGTTGCTGTTCGGAGAGTGAGAGCTGCTCCTTGTACAGAGAGCACCCCCACTCCTGCCGCTTCTCGCCCCCCCCCACGCAAGGGCACAACTCAGATAAGGCCGGCCAGCGTTGCCAGTGTTTCTGCTACAGCTGCAGCTCCTGTCTCTACCCCCACAGACACTGCTGCTGCTCAGAAAACAAGCCCTGCTGCTGCTACTGCTGCAGATACCACAGCCTCTCCCCCTCAGCCCACACAGCTACTTGTTGACCCTGTAACTAGGAGAAAAGGAAAACAATGGAAATCAGAAATGAGCCTTAACCCTTCCAAGTCTGAACAAGACGACCAGGTGATAGAGGAAATAGAGGATACTGGCTCTCCTCGTAGAGCAGCTAGAAGAGACTCTAAAGCAGAGTCAGCTGAGGATTCAGATTCAGAATCTGTTCAGTCCTATTCTATGAGAGACTTGCGTACTCTGAGAAAAGACTACAGCCGATTTCCAGGTGAACCACTTCTCTCTTGGTTACTCCGATGCTGGACGGATGGGGCTGCTACCATAACATTAACTCAGAGGGAAGCCAGACAGTTGGGATCCCTGGCCAGAGAGGCAGGTATTGATCGAGCATTTGGGGAAAAGGCTGGAACCACCAGCCTATGGAAGCGACTCTTGGCAGCTGTAAGGGAGAGATATCCCTATAAAGAGGAAATAGACTGCCCACAGGTCAAAGCACCCACGCTTGGAAAAGCTCTCAAGTATCTGGAGGAATTGGCTGTACGAGACGTGATCTATAATACTGATGACATTGAAGATCCTTATCACGTACCATGCCCTAGACCTATGCTGCAAAGGTTTGTGCATGCTGCACCACCACCTTTTAACCATACATTATCAGTAATGCTATGGGTTCCTGCAGATGTGGATGCAACTGTGGGTGATGTGATTAAAACAGTACGAGAGTGTGAAGATGCTGTCACAGCCCCTCGTCGGGCCTGGGTCTCAGCTATAAAGAGACAATCTGAGAAACTGCATTCACCCCTTTATCCTCAGACAGACGGAGGACCCCGCATTGCAGCCATTAAGAAGAGACGCCCTCCTATGAGACGGAATCAAGAGAAACAGAATTCAGTAAGAGGAATCTTATGGTCACTCCTGAGTGAGTATGGAGAGGACATGAAAAAGTGGGATCAGAAACCTACTGCTGTCCTAGAGGAGCAAGTACGTAAGTTGCTGACTAAGACGAAGGCAAAAGGAGGTCCTTCTAAAAAGATGGCTGCTCAAGTCTCCAGTGTGGAGCTACCCAATTCAAATATGCTGGTGACTCAAGATCCCTCTACATCAGGTGTGAGTACTGGGGATGCAAACTCCAGTAATGCACATACTGACAATGTTGTATGTGCTCAAGCTTAGAGGTGCCCTGCCTCCAGCCAGGTGGAGGAGAGGGACAACCGAATTTATTGGATTGTGTGGATTCGATGGCCTGGCACATTAGAGCCACAAAAGTATAAAGCCTTGGTGGACACTGGTGCACAGTGCACACTAATGCCATCGAATCAGAAAGGGACAGAATCTGTCACTATTTCTGGAGTGACAGGGGGATCTAAAGAACTGACTATTGTGAAGGCTGATGTGAGCCTCACTGGAATAAAATGGCATAAGCACCCGATAGTGACTGGTCCAGATGCTCCGTGCATCCTTGGCATAGACTACCTCATGGGAGGTGATTTCGAGGACCCGAAAGGGTACCGGTGGTCCTTTGGTACTGCAGCTATTAAGACTGAGAATGGAGAATGGCTGCATGCTTTGTTTGGCCTTTCAGACAAATCCTTTGTAGTGGGTTTGCTGAGAACTATAAACCAGCGGGTGCCGAATGCTATTTCAGTAGTGCATCGAAGACAATATCGTGTCAACAGAGATGCTGTGATCCCCATTCACAAGCTGATCCAGCAACTAGAAAGCCAAGGAGTGATCAGCAAGACTCACTCACCCTTCAACAGTCCTGTATGGCCAGTGAGAAAGCCTAATGGAGAGTGGAGGCTGACAGTGGACTACCGTGCCCTGAATGAGGTTACTCCACCACTAAGTGCTGCTGTGCCAGACATGCTAGAACTTCAGTATGAGCTGGAGTCAAAGGCAGCCAGGTGGTATGCTACTATTGACATTGCTAATGCATTTTTTGCTATTCCTATAGCACCAGAATGCAGGGCACAGTTTGCTTTCACCTGGAGAGGTATCCAGTACACTTGGAATCGACTGCCCCAGGGGTGGAAACACAGTCCTACCATCTGCCATGGACTGATCCATGATACCTTAGAAAAGGGTGGAGCTCCAGAACATCTACAGTACATCGATGACATCATTGTGTGGGGTGACACAGCAAAGGAAGTCTATGAGAAAGGTAAGAAGATAATTGAAATCCTTCTAGAGGCTGGTTTTGCTATCAAAAGAAGCAAGGTCAAGGGACCTGCACAAGAGATCCAGTTTCTGGGAGTTAAGTGGCAAGATGGACGTCGCCACATCCCAATGGACGTGATTAACAAAATAACAGCTATGGCCCCACCAACTACCAAAAAAGAAACTCAGTCCTTTTTAGGAACTGTTGGTTTCTGGAGGATGCATATTCCTCTTTATAATCAGATTGTGAAACCTCTCTATGAGGTTACCCGGAAGAAGAAAGACTTTAAATGGGGCTCAGAACAACAAGCTGCTTTTGAGAGTATTAAACAGGAGATTGTGCAGGCAATGGCCCTTGGACCAATTCGAACAGGGCCAGACATTAAAAATGTTCTTTACACCGGAGATGGAGGTGATGGTCCTACATGGAGCCTCTGGCAGAAAGCTCCAGGAGAGACTCGAGGCCGACCTCTTGGATTTTGGGGTCGAAACTACAAAGGCTCCGAAGCCAACTACACAGCCACTGAAAAAGAGATACTGGCCGCATACGAAGGAGTTAGAGCTGCTTCAGAAGTGATTGGTACTGAAGCACAGCTCCTCCTGGTGCCACGATTACCTGTACTGGGTTTTATGTACACAGGTAGAGAATCTTCCCATCATGCTACCGATGCTACCTGGAGTAAATGGATTGCTTTACTCTCACAGAGAGCTAGGATAGGAAGACTTGATCGTCCAGGAATTGTAGAAGCAATAACACATTGGCCAGAAGGCAAACACTTTGGAATGCCACCAGAAAAAGTGGTAAAACGGGCTGAAGAAGCCCCACCATACGACCAATTACCAGAGGATGAAAAACAATATGCTCTTTTCACTGATGGATCCTGTCGTCTGGTAGGAGGCCATCGAAGGTGGAAAGCTGCTGTATGGAATCCTACACGACTAGTTGCAAAAACAGATGAAGGAGATGGTGAATCAAGTCAATTTGCAGAGGTAAAAGCCATCCAATTGGCTTTGGACATTGCTGAACAAGAAAAGTGGCCGAAACTTTATCTCTACACTGACTCATGGATGGTAGCAAATGCCTTATGGGGTTGGTTAAAGCAGTGGAAACAAAACAACTGGCAACGTAGAGATAAACCTATCTGGGCTGCTGAACTGTGGAAAGACATTGCTGCTAGGTTAGAGAAACTTGATGTAAAAGTACGTCACGTAGATGCCCACGTACCTTCATATCGAGCTACTGAGGAACATCAAAACAACCAACGAGCAGATGAAGCTGCTCAAGTGTTCCAAATAGATCTGGACTGGGACCATAAAGGTGAACTGTTTTTAGCCAAATGGGCCCACAATGCTTCAGGTCATCAAGGCAGGGATGGAACATATCGATGGGCTCGTGACCGAGGGGTGGATTTATCTTTGGACGCTATTGCGCAGGTTATCCACGACTGTGACATATGTGCTGCAATTAAGCAAGCTAAAAGGCTGAAACCTCTGTGGTACGAAGGGAGATGGTCAAAATATAGGTATGGGGAGGCCTGGCAAGTCGATTACATCACACTGCCTCAAACCCGCCAGGGTAAGCGCTATGTGCTTACAATGGTGGAGGCAAGTACAGGATGGCTGGAAACATATCCTGTGCCTCATGCCACAGCCCGGAACACTATTCTGGGCCTAGAGAAACAAGTCCTGTGGAGACATGGTACACCAGAAAGAATTGAGTCAGATAATGGAACTCATTTCAAAAATAGTCTTATCAATAACTGGGCTAAAGAACATGGTATTGAGTGGATATACCATATCCCCTATCATGCACCAGCCTCAGGTAAAATTGAAAGGTACAATGGACTGTTAAAAACTACCTTAAAGGCATTGGGTGGTGGAACTTTCAAAAACTGGGACAAACACTTGGCAAAAGCTACCTGGTTAGTTAATACCAGGGGTTCCATCAATCGAGCTGGTCCTGCCCAGTCAGATCTTCTACACACAGTAGATGGGGACAAAGTGCCTGTGGTGCATGAAAAGAATCTGCTAGGGAAAACAGTTTGGGTTTTTCCTGCCTCGGGCAAAGGCAAACCCATTCGTGGGGTTGCTTTCGCTCAAGGGCCTGGACACACCTGGTGGGTGATGATGAAAGGTGGAGAAGTACAATGTGTACCACAAGGGAATCTAACACTAGGTGAGAATTCCTAATTTCTGCTTGTCTAGCTTAATCAGTAATGCATGGACTCTTTGGGAGTCATGAACTTGTATCCCACCTTAACTACTGTTATGTGAGTTGTTGTACAAACTAACAGTGTTCTATGAGTGTTTTTCAGGATGATTTTATGTTGATGAAATCAGAACTAGATCCATCGGCTGGCACCCAGTAACTTCCTTGAAGTTAACGTCTGCAACCTGCAACTTGTGGACCATGGACATGAACTGTGAAAATTGCTCCTTCTTTTGAGAATCTGTTACAATGGATGAGCATCTGCAATCATAGACTGAATTACTTAGTGAATTTTAGCACAGAGAGGTAGTAATAATTTGTGTATAGTTATGTTTAGGGATAAGAGATAGTAATGATTGGAGCATGACGCAAATGGTATGGAATAAGGGGTGGAATGTCCTGGTTTGAGCCAGGATAGAGGTGATTTTCTGTCTTGTACTTTTGCTTTTAGCTAAGTCTCTTGTAAGTAGTTGCACTTGCTGAAATTAACAGCAAGTTTCTCAGACAGTGTGTGTTTCTAGGACTGATAACACTTGATGTTTATAGTTACTGCTAGAGACTGGTATGCAGAGCCAAGGACACTGCTCAGCTCTGAAGAAAACATAAAGAGGTCCCACCTGCATCCCTCCTTTGGGGAGGAACGGACAAGATAGATGCCAGAATTGACCAAACAGAGTATTCCATCCCATATACGTCATCCTCAGTATAAATTTGAGGGATCACGAGGGCCAAGCCAGATTTCCTGCTTCCAGCTTCCAGCTGCCTGCCCTTCCTGCCTTTCCTGCTTCCCTTCCTTCACCCGGCATCCTGGAAGGATCCCGTCCGTTTGCCTGCCTGTGCTCCTGATCCGTGCCAGCCCTTATCTGTGTGTTCCTGCCTCCAGTTCCCGACTGCTGCCGACTCCAGGAGTCCAGCCTGGACTTTCCCAGAGCTGCCCTGCAGCCTCGGTGGTGACGTGAGAGCTATTGGGGGAAAGGGGGGAGGAATGTGGTATCCATTTTCTTGTATATTTGTATATATTTATTAATTTTTTCCTATTTATCATTACTGTTTCATTAAAGTTGTGTAGTTTAGTTTCCAACCCATAAGTCTCTCTCCCTTATTCTCTCTCCTTTCTTATCAGGGAGGAGAGAGAGATTAATAGAGAGCGTCTGTTACTCGGTTTAATTGCCGGGCCAGTGTTAAACCGTGACAGATACCCTACAGACTCTAGAGTTGGCAGCCATTGTTTACGCCTTTTCACGTTGGCTGAATGTGCGTCTTAATGTTGTCTTAGATTCCCTTTATGCTGTGGGAGTTGTACAGCGAATTGAGGACGCATACCTCAAAGACATCGCAAACTGGCGATTAAATGACTTATTTCGTCAGCTGCAGACTGTCATCCAACAGAGAGATCAACCTTATGCTATCATTCATATTCGGAGTCACCAATGGTCTGACGGCCTAGGAGAAGGCAATGCCCGAACAGACAGATTGGTTTCGCTATCCGTACCCATGGACGAATTTACTAAGGCAAGGAATGCGTATGCTACCTTCCACCAGAACGCCAGAGAACTCCATCGTCACTTCCAGATTTCCATGGATGAGGCCAGAGGCATTGTAAAAGCCTGCCCACAGTGTAACCAAAAGGGACTTGGTCTCGGCCTCAGAGTCAATCCCTGAGATCTTGGTCCAAATGAAAGATGGCAAGTGGATGTCACTCATGTACCAGAATCTGGAAGGCTTAAACATGTTCATGTTACTATTGATACTTATAGTCATTTTATCTGGGCTACAGCTCAGTCTGGTGAGAAAGCGTTGCAAGTGATGCGACATCTCAACCTTTGTTTCGCTGTCATGGGTGTGTCAGAGCAGATAAAGACTGACAGTAAACCGGCATATACTAGCGACAAGTTAGCTCGATTTTTTCAACAGTAGGGAATCAGGCACATTACAGGCATTCCCCGCTCGCCAACAGGTCAAGCTATAGTAGAGAGGGCAAATCAAACATTAAAAGACTACCTGACGAAATTCACAGATTTACAAGACCCACAGGAGCGATTATTCAAAGACTCTATTTGTCTTGAATTATCTGTGTATATTCGGGGACCAAAAGTTAGTGCCAGTATATATTCATGGGACAATAGCCCAACAAGCTGACCCTTCAGAAGCCCCATTGTATGTGACCTACAGAGACCCCACCACGGGTATATGGCAAGGACCAGCAGAGGTTAAATATTTAGGCAAAAGTCATGCGTGTTTCCACCCTTACAGGTACCTTGTAGTTTCCCAGCAAGCGGACTCAGCCAGCACCTGCTCCGCCAAATTTGAAAGCATAAGCTCAAGAGCAGAGACAGCCGTATTAAGTGCTCAACATGTTCAAAGATAGAAACTGCCGTGTCGACTTCATCATAGGTTTCATTGTCATTTTAAACTTTGATTGTTTTGCCTTCATGAACTTCGACCCTTGACAGAATGTCTGGGTTACCCTTGTGCGTCAGCTTAACACCACTTCCTTTTGTGCCAGTCTATGACACCAAAAAAAAAAAAAAAAAAAAAAAAAAAAAACCAAAACAAAAAAAAATCGCCTTTTGTTACATATTTAGTTGGTGTACCAGCCTCTGAAGAGACATGGCCAATGTTTCAAGCAGCAATGAACCACACACAAGTGCAATTTCACACCGAGAGTCTATGTTCCACCAAGGCCAGTCTAGTTACATGCTTAAGTGACTACGACACTTGGGTTAGTCGTCTGCCTGTTGGGCCCGATCCCCAAGAATTAAGCCTTATAGACTCTCTAAATGCCACTTATTGTCTCTGGATGAGTAGCTTGTCCACTGATTGTACAGAAGTCATGGGGAGACAATGCGTTACTACCAATGTTTTCCCAATGGGCAATTTCAGCCAGTGGTGCAACTACACCCTCCGTGGTGCTACTAACCCATCGACTGGGACACAGCTTCCTAGGAAATTACCATCAGGGTACTTTTTAATTTGCGGAGATTGGGCATGGCTAGGTATACCATCCCGTCCCATTGGAGGGCCTTGCACCATTGGTCAACTGAGCTTAGCTATGCCTCACGCACACCCGAACAGTACCCATCGTGTGCGGTGGAAGCGAGGCCTGGCCCAAATACTAGCGCAGGGATGTGATGATGATGTTAACCTTTGGTCCAAATGGCAGGTGATTGTTTTTTGCTGGGAGCAGCTGCCGCTCGTGCACATCGGAACCTGAAGAAGCTGAGTTGTTGGGTGGTAAAGTATGCTAGTGATACCAGCAAGGTATTATCTGAATTAGCTGATGATTTATCTTCTGTACAACATGCAGTATTAGAAAATAGAGCTGCTATTGATTTTTTGTTTTTAGCTCATGGCCATGGCTATGAAGATTTTGATGGTATGTGTGATATGAACTTGAGTGATCACTCTAAATTGATACATAAGTAGATACAACAGTTAGTAGAACATACTCAAAATATCAAGCAAGATGTAGTATTTTTCGGTATAGATGAATTAGTCAATTGGTTTGGCCTCACCAGATTTGTATTATATTGATAATTGTAATGTGTTTTAGTTGTATGTTAGCGATACTTAAGAAGTTATTTGCCAAAGCTGTTAATATTATGAAAAAGATAAAGGTTTTGTTGAAGAATGGTTTGAGGTACAAGGACATGGACCTCTATTAAGTACTAAAAGGTTATGAATACAATTACATAACAAGTATATTAAGAAGTTACAAGATAAATAAAAAAAAAAAAAAAAAAAAAAAAAAACCCACAAAAAACAAAAACAGACTTCGCCCATTATGAATGTAGTAATTGAATGTTGCAATCTTAAATTTAACACAATTCAGCAACTATGAAGGTCCTAGGACTCCGTTATGCTATGAGCCGGTGGGACCTGGAGACGCTTATAGGGGCCCCCCAACAACATTTCGTCGGATAAGTCTCTCCTATCCTTCTTTTGGCTCTCTGCACTAGTGGACGCCAGACCTTCCTAATATTGAACAGAGCTCTGTTAAAGAGTGTGTGAGTATGAATGGTTGTATGAAACACAGACACGTCATTAATGCGAAGTCGATTCTTACTTGATGAAGACAACGAAATCTGTTTGATAACTTGTTAACCAATTTGTTTGATTCATTAATAGAGTGGTTTGAATAGTTTTTTGATTATTTCAAAAGGGCATTATAACATTGAATGTATCAATCTATTTGATTCATTAATTAAGTGGTTTGAGTAGTTTCTAGATTGTTTTAAAAGGGCACTATATTATTGAATGTATCCTTAAGTTTTGCACGTTTTTGTTATTTGCACTGTATTTGTTTGAAAATTAGCACTGCAAAAATTTAAACCAAACATGGGCTTGTGCAAAAAGAAAAGGGGGGATATGTTGTGGAATGTTAGAGAGGTTTGGAGAATGTTGGAGAATATTCCTGAATATTCTCGAAGAGATAGGAGGTACGACCCCTTTACTATGCCCAACCCCATGTTTGGGAGGCCAATTAGATCGGCCCATACTCCGGTGCTACCTGCACCAGGGATTCGCTGTGCTACAGGTAAACACACCGGGTGTCCAATAAAAAGTTATGTTGGTGGCTGGGGTGTGGTCACGGAAGCACTATATAAGCAAAAGTTGCTGCGCAATAAACCAGAAGTTCGTTTATCAACCTTATTGGTTGCACGCATTTTCTTTGCCGCTCCCGCACGTAAGGATGGTTAGGTCTATGGGTAAGTTTACATCATGGCGATCCACGGAGCACTGAGGTGTAATGATAAATTAAGGCATCTGGCCATGCTTGCCGTACTGGCAATAATGCTGCATCTAAAAACAGTTGACACAAAATTGGGCTGTTTTCTATACCCTGTGGGAGCACTGCGCACTCAAATTGTGAAGCGGGGGCTTCCCTGTTAAGGGCTGGGAGTGTAAATGCAAATTGCTTTGTGTCTTGTGGGTGTATGTGTATGGTGAAGAAGCAGTCTTTTAGGTCTACTATAAGTAGATGCCAACGCTCTGGAAGCAACGCGAGGTTAGGCGTTCCGGGCTGAAAAGCTTCCATTGCTTCCATGTGGGAATTAACTGCACGTAAATCATGTAGTAAACGGTACCTGTCAGACTTCTTTTTAATTACGAAGATTGGAGTATTCCAAGGGCTAGTTGATGGTTGTATGTGCCCTTGCTCTAGCTGTTTTTGTACTAAGATGTGTGGTCAAATAGGGTCTGGCGGACGGAAGATCTCGCGGTGTACGGAAAGCTAGGCCAAGCCCCCTTCCCCCCCTAGAAGACAATAGCCTGAGGAATGCAGACGGAAGTGACATTGCACACCTTGAGCTATTTAAACCTGTGTAACCCCCAATAAAACGCCATTTACCATCCATCACATTGATGTCTGTGTGCTTTTGGCCCGAGTGATCTGGGTGTGATCACCGTGTCGCACTTGAACCAGGCCGCCTTTGCCTTCCACGAAGGCAACATTCTGGTGCCGAAACCCGCGAAGCAGCGGGTCGGGAATCTCGCCTGGATTTGAGTGGTCGACGGCCAGCGCGGCAGGACCGACACTGGCGGGGAGGACGCTCCCGGACCGACAAGGAAGCATGGAAGCCCTTGCCAAGGTAGAATCATTGTTGCAGAAACAATGGGGGATTGATTGTAAGATGAAAGGTTTTACTTTCTTAATTACGAGGTTATTAGACCTTAAGGTTATAGATCAGCCGGTGGATATTCTCCATCCGGAGACGTGGAATCGATGTACCATAGCTCTTGCCGAGGAAGCAAAATCCACGGGCAGAGCAAAAAATCTTAAAAATTGGGGTAAGGTCGAGCAGGCCTTGCGAAAGGCCATACAAGAGCGGGAAACCTGGAAGGCTGCCAGGGAATGCTTGCTGGCCACCCCGAGACTGGGGGTCGGGGCGGCCACACAAACGCCGTGCACCCCGGGCGCAGGCAATTTCGCCGAGCCTAAAGACCGGCGGGAGGACGATCTCCCACCCAGATCCCCGAACCCTGACCCACCTACCGAGGGCCAGGATTCGGCAAAATCCTTCTGGGAGGGATTGTCCGAGGAGGCCAGGGCGGTTGAGGAAAGTTCGAAATCCGAGACCGCATGGCCCCAGCCTCCCCCATATGTATTTGAAAATGGCGCCGAGCGGCTCGGGAGGAGGCGGGGCGAGGCTGCCTCCGGCGGGAGCGGGGCGGAAGCACCTGAACCGACGGGCGCGCACAAAGGGGAGGGGGAGGAGTGCGATAAGGAATGTGAAAAAGAATGTAAGAAAGAATGCGAACAGGAGAAGGGGGGCGGCACCGGCCGGGACTGGGAGGAATGCGACCGGGAGAAGCGGGGCGGCGCCGGTCGGGACGACAGTGTGAGTGTGAGTGCGTGGCAGAGAGCCAGTGAGAGTGACTTCGTGAGGCATTTGAAAGCTGCATTTAAAGTACCCACCCCCCCGAGCAGGAGGCGGGGCGAGCCACGAGGGGGCGAGCGGCCCGCCCGCAAGGGGAGGGGGTGTGGGCGGGGCCGGAGCTCGAGGAAAAGGCACGGGAAACCGGAAGTAGCCTGCCAGACGAGCTCTGACTCCGAGCCCGACACTAGTTGGGACGAGCAGTCGGATAGCGATTCGACTTCTGAGGAGGAGGAAACGGGATTATATAAGATTAAAAGCAAAAACATCCCCATCCGTTATAGAGAGGAACCCCAAAGGGAAAAATCTCCTCTCACGGATTGGAGAAAGATTAAGATGGCTTGCGCGGACTGGGCTCCGTCGGCCACTCTGGCGTTCCCGGTCCGAGTGACCGACGGAGGGCAGCGAGTTTACTCGCCGGTAAACCCTAAGGATATACAGGCAGTTGTGAAAGCAATTACGGAAAAGGGGATCAATTCGGCCATGGTATCTACCCTAATTGACGGGCTTTTTGGGGGAGATGATATGCTGCCCTTTGATATAAAACAAACCTGCCGATTAATTTTCGACGGAGCTGGTATGATTGTTTTCTGACAAGAATGGGAAGAGAATTGTACCAAGGCTTTAGCCCTGGTGGGAGGGGCAGACCACCCATTACATGGCTCTAACCTGCAAAGATTAATGGGTACAGATCCGGCTCTGCTTACCCCCCAGACACAAGCCCAAGGCCTGCGGGCCCCCGAGGTTGCGGCAACCACTCGTGCCGCTAGGGACGCTATTCGTACAACGTCCAGATTTCTGGCCAAGCCATCGCCATGGTCCACATTAAGGCAAAAAGAAAGCGAGAGTTTTACGCAGTTCGTGGATCGCCTTCAGGCGGCCATTGACTCCTCATCTCTGCCATCAGAGGCAAAAGGCTCAGTCATGTTAGACTGCTTGCGTCAGCAGTGTAATGTGAGAACCAAAGAGACCCTGCGATCCATTCCAATAGGGGCAAGCATAGCAGACATGATTAAGCATGTCACCAACGAAGAGCATTTGGCCCCGATCCAAATGGCTGTTAGCACCACAATAGCCAATGTGCTAACATGTTTTAAATGTGGCCAAGCAGGCCATATGCTGGCAAACTGCCCCCAACAGGGGAACCCTTCAGTGGCGCCCCCATCACGTCAAAGCCAATTCCGAGGGCCATGTTGGGTCTGCGGAAAGCAGGGGCATCTTGCTAGGGACTGCAGAAACAAGAAACTCCAGGGAAATGGGCGGGGGAGGGGGCAGCCGGGCCGTACACAGCCTCCTCCCACCTGGGACATGAGGCGGCCCAACCACACCAACCCCGGACGTGGCGGGGTGCTCCCGAATTCGCTACCCCCCCAGGCATATCTGAACTTGCTACACACCCAAGAAGCGACCAATTCCATGGCCCAACCGGCGGTCCAGCCAACCCTGCCTCTATTTCAGGGACAACAAGGACCACCCCTAGGGGGCAAGACCCCAGAGTGGCCCTTGCTGTAAAATGTGATAGTCCACCAGTGGTGTGGGGGACCTGTTCCCTTTATAATATCCCCAGGAGTATCACCATCGACATTCCTTTTCTAATCGACACTGGGGCAGATGTTACAGTTATTCCAGAGGTAAATTGGCCCCCACACTGGAAACTGGAAGGCGCTCCCATGGTGGGCAGAGTCGGGGGGTTAACCCAAGCTCGGAAGAGCGCCCAGCTAATAGCAATCACGCTCCATACTGAACAGGGACCGGAGAAAACCATCACTCTTTCTCCATATGTTATGTCAGGGGTCCCACCCCTGCTGGGAAGGGACGCCCTAGCTCTATTAAAAGCCAGGGTGACAAATTTACTCTAAGGGCCACTGCCACACACCCGCTTCCACCAATTAAACTGACGTGGAAATCATCTGACCCTGTGTGGGTGGAGCAGTGGCCCCTATCAAAGCCTCAAATGGACACGACATTAATGACAATATTTAGTTTTTATCTACAGGACTGCATCGTCGGGCGCCCTCGCAATCCATATTTCCCGGTGGCAGGAGACATGTCAGCAACCACCCCGTCCACATCTCAAGCACCCACGCCTGTAGAACCTGTACGAAGGCGAGGCAACCCCTGTAGGGGGGGGGCCACGATGCTATTGTGCAAACATGTTGCTAATGATTTTTGTATTCAGATTTTGATCGCTCACAGGGTCCTGTGCCATCCG
Organism: Heliangelus exortis; assembly: GCF_036169615.1. Taxonomy (NCBI): domain Eukaryota; kingdom Metazoa; phylum Chordata; class Aves; order Apodiformes; family Trochilidae; genus Heliangelus; species Heliangelus exortis. The sequence continues at coordinate 7,669,487 of NC_092453.1, read as the reverse complement.
GAAGAGGACCGTGGTTGACCACCCTGACTTCAACCTTGATAGGCCCAAGTACACTACTCATCTTGACATTGATCTTCGGACCCTGTATCCTGAACAGAATAGTATCATTCGTTAAAAGCCAGCTTGACAGTGTTGACATTCTGTTCCTAGAACACCAACAGCTGCTCTAGGATTACATTCGCATGTTACTACCCCAGAATAGCCCCCAAACTACCTCTATTCTATTCTGTTACCCCCTACTAACTCATTCTAACCCCCATTCACTCATGGTGCTTTAAGTTTTTAATTCAGGGACGTGGGATATGTTTACATATATTTTTAAAGATTTGCACTGATATTCTATTTTTAAGATCATACTAACTTATAGATGGTAAATTTTTAACTAACATTATAAGTAGACTTTTGTGATTGCATTTTAACCTATTTAATTGTGCATAGGGGGGGGGGGGAATGTGGTCAGATAGGGTCTGGCGGACGGAAGTTCTCGCGGTGTACGGAAAGCTAGGCCAAGCCCCCTTCCCCCCCTAGAAGACAATAGCCTGAGGAATGCAGACGGAAGTGACATTGCACACCTTGAGCTATTTAAACCTGTGTAACCCCCAATAAAACGCCATTTGCCATCCATCACATTGATGTCTGTGTGCTTTTGGCCCGAGTGATCTGGGTGTGATCACCGTGTCGCACTTGAACCAGGCCGCCTTTGCCTTCCACGAAGGCAACAAAGATGTGTGCTTGTCTGAGGCTTTCTCGCTTCAGCGGCCACTGCTCGATCCATATTGGCTGTGATGATAACCATGTCAATGGGATCGGGAAAGCCCAAGGAGTGACTGCCAATAAAAATGGTCTCTTGTGATCAGGCATGCTCCGATCTGACAGTACGTCTCGGCCAACAGGGGCCTGTACGTTTGCGGGCATGATGGTGATGAATCGAAGAGACAGCTGCTGCATCAGTTAATTGTTGTGTCAGGACTAGCTGGGCAATTCGAGTTCCTTTTAGAATTACCATAGGTGGTGTCCAAATCATAGCTACAATACAAATTTTTCTAGTATAGTCACTGTCTATTACTCCTGGCAAGACAAACAAACTCTTAAGTCCAGCAGATGACTGTCCTAATAAAAGGGGTCCACATGGTTTTTCTTGACATTTCACTGGATTGGTGATACCCGTAGGGATCTTTTGGGGCTTGATGTCACTGCGAGTCACATCTACTGCGGTTGCCAGGTCCAGCCCGAGGCTTCCACTGGTTGCTGGTTGGAGGGAGGTGGGTGGCTGGAGTTGTTGTTGAAGGGAAGTGGAAATTGGCTGGCTGTCGAAGGGAGGTAGGGATGGCTGGTTGCTGAAAGGAAGTGCGGGTGGATGATTGCTGGAGGTAGGTGGGGGTAGTTGATTGTTGGAAGGGAGTGGAAGTGGCTGGTTGCTGGAGGGGAGTGGAAGTGGCTGGTTGCTGTTGTTTGAAAGGGTCCACACTAGAGCCGCAGTTGGGGTCTTTGTGCCATGGCTCCTCGCGCTCCTTGATCCGTTTCCCTGGTATCTGCAGACTTCGGTAGCATAAGTGTTCGTATTACAGTGTTGACACCAGACTGTGGCTTTGTGACAATGCCTTCGAAGATGTCCAGTGTGTCCACAGCGAAAACATTTGTCGGTTGATCGTTGCAGCTGTCTGGCGTCGGCAGGACGTAACGGGGCTAAGGCTGCTAAGGCTTGGTGCTGGATTGCAAGAGCTTGCTGGTGTGCTTGCTGTTGGGCTAAAAAGGCTTGTTGTTGGGCTGCAAGAGCTTGCTGCTGGGCTTGCACCATACCTTTCCCTACATCTTGTATTGCCTCAATTAACATTGCCTGAGTCCCTACTGGTACTCTAGATAACCGTTCCAGCATCTCCTCAATTGATGCTTCTGATGGCATGGAGGAAATTATATTTTTCGTGGGAGTATTGCTATTGTCTAGGATACACTGACGGAGCAATGTAGTTTTCATTTGATCTGGTACACAAGTCTGGTTGATGGCATCAGTGAGTTTATCTACAAACTGTGAGAATGGCTCATCTGTGCCTTGCTTAATTGACATATGAGATGGGACAACTGATGTAGTTCGAACTTTACTTATAGATTCTCTCGCAAATCTCATAAACTCTCTTATTATATGTAGGCCTAATCTTGCTTGTGCCTCAAAATTAGCATATAGTCCACAACCCATAAATTGATTTATTGTTATCCCATACAGGGGTCATTTTGTTCTCTAGAAATGTTTACGAATCTGTGACATAATGTTTGCCAGTGGGCTCACCATAACAGTAAAGGTGATTGAGTCATGATCATTCTCATAATTCCTTTTATATCCTCTGGGAGCAACAGTCCTGAGCCCCAGATATAACGTATCATTTACTTAACCGGTTCACCATGCAACTCGCATTCATTTATGATAGCTCTTAATTGTGTTAGCAATTTCTAATTTAAAGAGTGATACTGCAACTCCACATTTCCGTGATTAGCTTTTGTATATATGATCGGGAAAACTTGTGGCAGGGTATCTAAAACTGAGGAAAAATCATAATCTTTATTATTAAGGGCCTGCTCATGCATTTGTGATCAATTAATCGTTAAGGTGCGGTAGTGCCGTGCAGCAGGCTTTTATTTTTGAAAAGCGGCTGCTTGCGGCGGGGGGGGGGGGGGGAGGGGGGGAGGGAGGGAGGGAGGGCTGGGAGGAGGAGGGAGAGGGGAGGGAGGAGGAGGAGACCGGGAACGGGCTGGGAACCTCCCCGTCGGATGACGTACGGCGTAGGGGTGGGGCCGAAGGCGGGGCCCAATGGAGGTCAGGACCAGCCCTGGAGCCACCCTCGCCGGATGATGCGGGACATAGGGTTTCCGGACTCTGATTCAGTCCGCTTCCGGCTCTGCAAGCGGTCACTTCCGTCCCGTCCGCACATCCCGAGCCACATGGCTCAAGATGGCCGGCACAGGCCACATCATAGGGAGGGGGGGGGAGCAGCGGGTTGTGTCGGAACTTCACTGGAAATTTTGAGCAAGCTGTACAACTATTTCGTCTCCCGTTGGGGGACAGGGGTCGTAATCAACTCCTAATTGATGCAAATCTGGTATCGGCTGCCCTTTTAAGGTTGCCGAAGCTACAGCGGCGATTTTCTTCTCTGTCTGATAACGGTGCAAGCAAGTAATCATTGTATGCTACGGTTTCATTAACTTACAAGCTGTCTTATCCTCTTCTATTACCTTATACTACAAAATATCTCCTAAGCTTTTCTATTCTTTCTCATCAAATAAGTTAGCAGGGTCAGTAAAAAACTGATATGTGCGGCCGTATGCTACAAGCGCCGCCGGATCTTTTCTAAAATCCACATCTTTTATGGCACGTTTCTATAAGAAACTAATAAAAAAGGTCTAGAATAGAATAGAAATATAGAAAGTCTAGGGCTACTTCGTTCTCTATTTTCTGCGCGCTTAACTATCCCTTTATTATTTTGGTGCAGCCTTAATCCGAGCCTTTTATGGGCTTTTGTATGAGCCTTTTGTGGGCTTTTTACAACTTTTTATAACTAAGAACCGGTAGCCCTTCCCCAGCAGCAAACAAACTCGTTCATTTTTCTTTAAGTTGCGAATCACCTCTCTACGCCTGCGTCGAGAGGAATTTATTGCCATCCGAAACGTTGCTTTTTCGGTGCTTTCTTGGAGCCCCGTTCCCAGCCAAGTTTTTTGGTTTCAGCGGTTTTACCTGCCGAGCTGTGATTGGTGCTATCGATGGTTCGGTCCTCCACCAGGCGTCCCTAGTGAAGATCGGTCTTCCGCAGGATTTGCCTGTTGATTTCGAAACTTTTCAGACTTTTTCAAGGCTCTTCAGACTTTCTGATTGTTCAGGGCCTGTAGCACGGTTCGGGCGCCAGTTGCGGGAGCGGCAAAGAAAATGCGTGCAACCAATATGGTTGATAAACGAACTTCTGGTTTATTGCGCAGCAACTTTCGCTTATATAGTGCTTCCGTGACCACGCCCCTGCCACCAACATAACTTTTTATTGGACACCCGGTGTGTTTACCTGTAGCACAGCGAATCCCTGGTGCAGGTAGCACCAGAGTATGGGCCGATCTAATTGGCCTCCCAAACATGGGGTTGGGCATAGTAAAGGGGTCGTACCTCCTATCTCTTCGAGAATATTCAGGAATATTCTCCAACATTCTCCAAACCTCTCTAACATTCCACAACACCACACAACATTCTGGTCTCTAAACCGGAACGATACGAATTCGATGGATGAAGCACTCATTGGATAAGGAACCAGATGGATGGTTGCACCCAAAGAGTTGTGATCAGTGCCTCGGTGTGCAAACTGAGTTGTCTGACGAGTGGTGTCCCTCAAGGGTCAGTGCTCAGACCAGTACTATTTAACATCTTTGTCAATGACATGGACAGTGGAATCAAGTTTTCTGATGAAACCAAACTGTGTGGTGAAGTCAACACACTGGAGGGAAGGGATGCCATCCAGAGGGACCTTGACAGGCTTGAGAAGTGGGCTTGTGCAAACTGCATGAAGTTCAACAAGGCCAAGTGCAAGGTTCTGCACCTGAGTCGAGGACAGCCCTAAGGAGAAGGGCTTGGGAGTGATGGTGGACAAGAATCTTAACATGAACCATCAATTTGTGCTTGCAGTCCAGAAAGACAACCAAATCCTGGGATGCATCAAAAGAAGCATAGACAGCTGTTCAAGGGAGGTGATTCTCACCCTCTACTCTGCTCTTTTGAGACCCCACCTGGAGCACTGTGTCCAGTTCTGGAGTACCCAGCAAAAGAAGGACATATAATTCCTTGAGCATGTCCAGAGGAGAGACACTCAAATTCTCAGAGGGCTGGAGCACCTCCCCTATGAAGTCAGGCTGAGGGATTGGGTTGTTCAGCCTAGAGAAGAGGAGGCTCCAAGGTGACCTTATAGCAGTTTTCCATTACCTGAAGGGGGTCTACAAGAAACCTGGGGTAGGGCTTTTTGCACAGGTGTGTAGTGAGAGGACAAGAGGCAATGGTTTAAAACTCGAAGAGGGGAGATTTAGATTAGATATTAGGAGGAAATAATTTCCCGTGAGGGTGGCAAGACACTGGAACAGGTTGCCCAAGGAAGTTGTGGCTGCCCACTCCCTGGCAGTGTTGAAGGCCAGGTTGGCTAGGGCCTTGAGTAACCTGATCTAGTGGGAGGTGTCCCTGCCCATGCAGGAGGTTTGGAACTAGATGATCTTTAAGTTCCCTTCCAACTCAAACCATTCTATGATTCTATGTACAGTAGGTTGCTGCTGTTGTACTTTGAGTCCATTCAGTTTTGGGGAAAACTTTTATTCATGCTCTCTGGACTGCTCCACTTTGCTTCGGGGAAGGGAAACATCCAGAGCTTCAACATTCTGCACAGAGCAATAGAAAGTGACTACAGGGAGAAGAGAAGTCTGGCTCCTATGTCATGAATTTCCCTGTCACCTTTCTTTCTCAACTTACTAGCACAGTCTTAGAATAAGAAATAGTCACAGAGGTCAAGTCATATCCCCAAATGCTGGATTCCTGTACTCTGAATAACAGGATAGTTGAGGTTGAAAGGGAACTTTTGGAGATCACAGAGTACTTGGGGTTTGAAGGGACCTTAAAGATCATCTAGTTCCACCCCCCCCTGCCATGGGCAGGGTGTTGTGTTAAAGGAGAGTAAAGAAATTTGGCAGAAATAAACCCCCTTGCAATCCAGCTGACCCTCAGATATTAGAGGAGCTAGGTGTGGCTGGGATTAGATTCTGAGTGATAACATGATTCACCTTTAGTAGACCAGAAAACACGGGTCCAGATGCACTGCTAACACCACACTCGTAAATTCCATGCGCTGGAATTTGGTCATGCTAAATGAGGCTTCTTACTACCAGATTAATGAGCAGTGTGATTTATTAAAGCAACAGTACACAAGTTCTTTTGGATTGCTGGTGGTAAATTGTCTGCAAAAGAAGCACGTGCAAAATACCTAGGCTAAGAGTACTATATAGAGATTTCCCGGGGGGGCCAACCTGTCCAAAAACCATGGGTGTAGATATTTATACTATTAAAGAGACTCTACAGAATTAAGGGGAAGAGAAAGGGAGGACACTTGAGTGTTCGAATCTTACCCAAAGCTATCCCAAATGGGGGGAAGAGAGGCTCAGCCTATCGACTGGTCCCAGGGGTTGGGGGTGTTCCTGCTATGGTTTCTTCCCTACGATGGTATCTTCCCTAAAATCCTTTCTCCCGTTGGCTATTTTTATACTATTTTACCTGACAGGTGGAGCTTGAGTGACGCTACTCAAGCATATATTTATTGTGATTGGTGCAAAGTTCTCTCGCTTTGCATTTGAAGGTATAGGCTAGAAAAAATTCAGAGCATGGGCTCAGTGAGAAGTGATTGCATCTTGGAGGTGGGTAACTTAAAGGACAGAGGTGTGTTTTTTATATTAAAATGAGATTATAATGAGCAAAAGTTCACTTCAAGGACAGCATTTGTCAAAGGGTGTCAGGTTGTTGGCCCAGGGTATCGAAAGTGCAGTTAGTTGGTATTGTTGCCACAGAGTGTGGCCGCGGTGTCTCCACTCTGCTCCACCCTCCATGCAATTTCTCTTGGGGTTAGTACACTGAGTACCCCTGATAATGCCAACATCTACGGTAGTCATAGTATGCTGACCACATTACACCAGCTCCAAATGCTGTACCTTTACTAAAAAGTACAAATGTACTCTGGGTCATTTCTAGCAATTATTGTCTATTCCACACAGGGACATCTCCCACTAGACCAGGCTTTTCCAAGCCCCATCCAACCTGGCCTTCAACACTTCCAGGGCTGGGGCAGCCACACCTTCTCTGGGTTATCTGGGCCAGAGTCTCATCACCCTCACAGTGAAGAATTTCTTCCTAATATCTCATCTAAATATCCCCTCTTCTGCTTTTAAAACATGCCCCCTTGTCCTATCACTCCATGCCTTTATTATAATTCTCCCCCCAGCTTTCTTGTAGGCCCCCTTCAGGTACTGGAAGGTCACTGTAAGGTCTCCCTGGAGCCTTCCCTTCTGCAGGCTGAACAACCCCAACTCTTTCAGCCTTTCCTCATAGGAGAGGTGCTGCAGCCCTCTGATCATTTTCATGTCCTCCTCTGGACTCACTGCAACAGCTCCATGTCTTTTCTGGACACAGTACTGCAAGTGGGGTCTCATGAGAGCAGAGTAAAAGGGGAAAATCCCATCCTTCACCCTGCTGTCCATGCTGCTGGTGATGTAGCCCAGGACACAGTTGGCTTTCTGGGCTGCCAGCACACATTGCCAGCTCATGTTGAGCTTCTCATCAACCATCACCCTCAAGTCCTTCTCCTCAAAGCTGTTTTTTGATCCATTGTCCACTCAGCCTGTATTTGTGTTTGAGATTGCCCCGATCTAGGTGCAGAACCTTGCACTTGGCCTTGTTGAACTTCATGCAGTTGGCATGGGCCCACCTCTCAAGCCTGTCAAGGTCCCTCTGGATGGCCTTCCTTCCCTCCAAGTGTGTTGACCTAACCACACAGTTTGGTTTCATTAGCAAACTTGCTGAGGGCGCACTCGATTCCAGTTTCCATGTCGCTGACAAAAATTTTAAACGGCACCAGTCTCAACCCCTGAAGAACAGCACTGCTCTCCATTTGGACATCAAGCTGTTAACCACAACTATTTGAGTACAACCAGCAAGTCAGTTCCTTATCCGAGTGGTCCATTGATGTAAACACTTTGAAAATACAAAATATGTCTCTCAAATCAGTATTTTTTCTGCTCTTTTAAAAATATATCAAACATATTCTCAATTAACAGATTTTTACCCCTGTTTTGTATCATGCCTGCCAGGCACCTAAAGATAAGACTGCTAATCAGGTTGCCTCCTGGTACGCGGTCAAGACAAAGATAATAAATTTAGCAAGGTAACAAGGACTGAAAGATTACAGTACTTAAAAGAGAAGTTCTTGGGATGGCAAATCTGTGTGTCATCTTTGTCAAGTCTGTGTGCCAGTGATTTATGAAAAGTCAGAACCCCTTTTTGCTGTATAAAAACTAAAAGAGAAAAGGAGAAGTTGCAGGCTCTCTCTTCCCCCCCTTCTCTCACCACTTCGGCTTCAGCTACAGGACAGCACCAACAGAGGGAAAAGCGGAGAACAGCACCCAAGCAGGAACAGTGGGTCCTATGCCCCCCCCCCCTCACCTCCAGCCAGAGACCAGGGCTGGTGGACAGTGATAAAACTTAATTGCTGTCCTGTTTTTCCTTTCCTTTTCTTAACAACTCTCTCCCCAAAGTGACTAATTTATGTAAAATCTCTCCTCTTGCAAACTTGCTTTTTCCTTTTAAAGGTGGTGTCTCCTTTCCCTGAAATAAATCTTTGTAATTTGCTTAAATCATAAAGCCTGTTTTGTAAATTCGTGTGATGTCTATGAGTAGTGGCTGATTTTTCCTCACAATCAAAATATAAAATAATAGCTCAGATCATAACATCCATCCATCAAATCCATATCTTTCCAATTTAGAGATCAGGATGTTCTAAAGGATAGTGTTGAATGCTATGCACAAGTCCAGGTAGATGACATCAGTTGCTCTCCCCTTGTCCATCAACTCTGTGACCCCATCGTAGAAAGCCACAAAATTTGTCAGGCACAATTTGCCCTTGGTGAAGCCATGCTGGTAGCCACCAACCACCTCCACATTTTCCATGTGCCTTAGCAGAGCCTTCAGGAGGATCTGCTCCATGGTCTTGCTGGGAACAGATGTGAGGCTGACTGGCCTGTAGTTCGCTGGGTCTTCCTTTTTTCCCTTTTTTGAAAATGGGGGTATGTTTCTATACCAACAAAAGGAATTTTTTGCTTCTAAGAACTTTCAAGTTCCTAAAGAACAATTCCAAGCAATCATATTGGTCCACTCATAGACAGTTTTAAAAGCACTAACAGATATTTATAAAAGTAGAAGTGTTCCAAAAATGCCTGCTTCTTGTTCTACTAAGCAGCAGGATGCTCTAGTAGTGTCACAGTGGAGCAGAAGAAATAGCTGGTTGTTAGCTTATGGACTGACTAGTGTGAAGTAACATTTGACAGTCAGAAATGCTTTTCTGTCACCACCCCTGAGGTGTCTACACTCAAGAGTTCATAGAAGCACAGAATGGTTTGGGTCAGAAAGGACCTGTGGGTTGAAAGGGACCTTTCACAATCATCTAGCCCAGCCTTACCCCATGTTCTTTAAGAGCTGGCTAAGGAAATGTCTGGCTTCATGGAAATAATATTAAGAAATTTTAAGAGGCTGGATGCACACCAGTGATTGAGCAGGGCTCAGAGGGGTGACCAGATACCTGCAGACTGCTTTCCTTGATGTCACAGGCAAAATAATGAAAACTGATAAAAGACTTCATTAATAGAGAATTCAAAGTTAGAGATACAGTTAATTCCAAGCAATGGGGTTGTGTGGAAAATGTCTGTTTAAAACAAGCCTATTCTGAAAGATTGTTTGGCTGATACAGGTAACTGGGCATGTCACAAAATTAAATCAGGAAGTATGACAGAACAAACTCAGCACTGACTATTAGCAGAGCATGCACTACACAGATTAACAACTGCCAACATCCTCCCCAAAACAGGTGTTAATAGCAAGGTGCTGTAGGATCAATATCACACTCAGATGTGTTGAACTGTCTCAGAAATCTTGAAATAAGTACATAGTCACCACAAATAAAATGTTTTGTGGAAAAGGTTGGAGGAATGGAAGATAACAATGATGGGTGGGGTCAGATGATGTCCAAACTGTGACCATTATTTGGAGCCAAATGTGTTTTCGGCACTTAGATCAAAAAGCTTATCTGGGAGAACCATATATCTTTACTCTGAGGATCTTGAAGGGTTGAAGTTTTAAACAGATTTTAGCAGCTTTTTTTATGAGCAGTCGTTATGTTGTTGGGCAGAATTCTCTGGTATTTCTTTAAGGAACTGTGTTCAGAGCTATGGGAAATGTTATTGCTATTCGTAAGTGGTGTTAAGCAGCTTATCCCACAAATGGAATGGTTTGGATTTATGCCAGCTTTTATTATACTGGGCATGGTGCCAAGTGAGACAGTGGCAGAAGCTTCATATGGATACTTCAGGAGCCCTGTAGTGGACACTGTTTATGATTACATCTGCAGATTTATTTCATGTGGTCAAGCTGGGGGAGAATATTTTTTCTGAGTTTTTCTTTTCCCTTGACATTATATTGTCAATGGCTTTTGAGAATTTTGAATACCCTTGGTTTGCGTCCATGACTTTGCATATTTTCACAATCCTTTTGAATGTCTTGCTCTTGCTTAGCGAGAAATAGTGCAGATTGACAGGCACTGCAGCTGCCCCAGCCCCCATGATTCCATGATTGGCACTGCAGCTACTCAAACTTCATTAGCCCCTGTGACAGGCACCGCAGATACTCAGATACTGTCAGTCTCCACAATGGGCACCAAAGCTGCCCCAGCACCCATGACAGGCACTGCAGCTACACAGACCCCACAAGCCCTTGTGAAACACACAGCAGCTACTCAGACCCTGACAGCCCCCATGACAGGACCCACAGCTGCCCCAGCCCCCACAATGATCACAGTGTCTACTCAGACCCTGCCAGCTCCCAGAACAGCACCTGCACCTGCCCCTGCCATGGCAACAAACACTGTGGATACTCAGACCCCACTAGTCCTCATAGCAGGCACAATGGTTACCTCAACAGATACTCAAAGTTCTGCAACTAATCAAGTCCAGGCAACAGACACTGTGACTACGCAGACCTTGACTACAAATACTGCTACTACTCAGACCCTAGTGACAGGTGCTCCCTATCTTCCTGTACCTCACCCTGCATTTAACTGTAGAACAACAGAAGAACAGACACTGCGTGGGACAGAGGTGCCTGGTGGACTGCCTGATACTGCTTGACCCTGAGAGGAACAGAATAGTGTAAATAACCTGAGGAATGTGAACTTTTTTCTCTGTGGGAAAAAATCCGCGGAGGCTCAAAGGACGACACGCAGTCACCAATATGGTTAAAGTGAAGTCATTTATTAACAGTGGACACTCGCTTTATATAGAGCCTTTGTTTATATAACGATATCTTGCAGGTGGCTATATCTTGGACACAAATTCTGTTCTCACAGAACTTCTGCTGGCTACCTCATTATCCTGTTATTCTTCTTTTCTACTGCCAGTTCCCTTATCTTTTTCCCATAGCTCATCTTTCAGTAACCTTGCAACTGGGTCTCAAGGCCCTTAGTTTACTCTAACTAAAGCTAAATAGTCAGGATTGCTCACATGTCTGTTTTCTTCCAGACAGTTTCCCAACATATCCCCCTTTTTGTTTTTGAGCAATCCTGACTTACTTCATCACGTGAGATAACATGCTAATAATACATTGCCATAAACAACATACTAATAATACGAAAGCATCAAAACCAATAATAACAAATATAATTGATAAACCTTGTCTAATTAAATCTCTAAGCTATCCCTATATCCTTAAGTGATTTAACCATTCATTTAACCGAGTATATGCAACAGTTAATTTTTCATGTTATCTTAATCAATCGTTTTTGGTTGTGAATTGACTCTGAATGATCAGATAAATTCATGCAAATACACTCCATCAAAGTCTTCACAAACATAACCTAAAAGCTAATAATAAAAAGTCAGTGGCAGCACGATATTGTAAAACTGCATGTCTGATACTATCAATATCTTTTAGCATCTGTGTTAAAATACCAGAAGTTAAGTTCATCTACTTAGCAGTGCAACAGAATAGCACAATCAACAATCAACACATAGACAAGGGATCCCATAATCAACATATAAACGATCACATGAATTACATTAACAAGAACCTATTATCAATACAATATGAAAAGCACATTTCACACTGCAATGGAAGGACTTAAATACCTTTTTAGTATGAGGAAGGTCTGGTGTCCACTGGTGCATAGAACCAAGAGGGTAGAGGAGGCTTATCCGACAAAAATTGGTCGGGGGGCCCCAAAAGCGTCCCCAGACCCCTCCTGGGTCATGGCACAGTGGAGTCCTAGTTTCCTCCATGGGTGCCAAATTGAGGCTCAAAAAGGCCTAATAAAATTGTTTAGAGACAGAATTCCAAGCCTTTAAACAGCAAAGGTACACTCCTTCCCCCCCCGCTTTTTTTTTTTTTTTTTTTTTTTTTTTTTTTTCTGCTGTGGTGTCTGCATCAGGGCTCATTTTTTGAGCAGCAGCAGTGTCTGTGGGGGTAGAGACAGCATCTGCAGCTGTAGCAGATACACTGGCGATGCTCACCAGCCATATCTGAGCTGTGCCCTTGTGTGAGGGGGGGCGAGAAGCGGCTGTGGAGGCAGGAGTGGGGGTGCTCCCTGTACCAGGAGCAGCTCTCACTATCCGCAGCAACTCTCGGCCTCCGAAAAGGCATACTCGTTCTCATAACTGTGGGTTTTTTTGTTTTTTTTGGTTTTTTTGTTTTTTTTCTTACTCCTCACCAATATATGAGAAAAATTAACAACCACTAGAAGATTCAAAAATGAAATGCTATTGCTACTAAAATCTGGTGGAGTCAGCCTGAAACAAAATGAAGTGGTACAATCTCCCAAACCAAAACTCAAGTGTAATTACCAAGTTTTTTTTGGTTTTTTTGTTTTTTTTATCTCTGTATGAAACACCAGTGCACCATGCACCACAATATAAATCAATATTGAGAACCATATTGCAATGATGGCCCTTAAGCAGCTTTATCTGCTTCTAGCATTTGCTCAGAAGCTTCTAACAATTGGGCTGCTGTAGCACCTTTTGGGAGTAGTCCTAATGCACATTTAGTTTTTTTCATTAGCATTGTCATATGCTGACATATAAAAAATTTTGTTTTCATCTCTTCTGTCACATTGGGATGTGATATTACCACTGAATATAAGTGATCCACAAATTTTGGATATGGCTCTGCTCCCTCGTTTAATATTTGTAAAAGAGGGGGTTGCTTGTGCAGGATCATGCACAGTTTGCAAAGCTTTATACGCCAATTCTTGTGAAAGTTGTAACACTTCAGTTTGAAACCATGCCTGCAAATCTGCACATACAAAAGGACTAGCACAGAGTAACATTTGTGCTTGCACTCCGTATAATGCATCGGTGTTCTGTCTAGGAATCGCAGCTGCATTTTCACACAGCATTTGCCATTTATGATGAAATTGCAGTTGTTGAGAAGGAGTTAACAGAGTATTAACGAGCATTTTTGTGTCATATGGCGTCAACAATTGAGCAGTAAAAAGATGTTGCAAAATAGATTGAGCAAATGACAATTTCAAACCATACTGCGTAATGGCAGCTTTGGCTTCTTTTATCATTTTCCAATCTAATGTGACCCATTGACCTCCTCCTCCTGGTCCCACAATCACTGGAAAAGCCATCGGACCCATATTGGGAACCATTTCTCCTTCAATTATAGCATTTTTAATAATTCCCTTCCATCTAGTTACTGGATACACACTTCCACACACACCCACCCCCCACTATCCCCCCCCCCCCTCCCCTCCCCTCCCCTCCCCATGTTGGATCTGGAAGAGGTGGAGCAGTGGGTGTTAAAGGGTTAAGGGAAGTAGGAGCAGGGATAGGGAACGGATCAGGGGATAAAAATGGATTAGTGCCCCTGGGTTGTTCAGGGTGTTCCCCGGAGCAAAAAACTAGGGTTTTTTCAGGGGTATACTCATCCTTGGTCTCCAGTTCTTTCAGTTTCTTCAGCAGTTCCCTGAGTTGCTTGTCTCCAAGTCCCAGTTCTTTCCTTGGTTGTTGCTCTATAGCAGGCACTGATGGTGTTGACAGGTGAAGCAGAGGATTAATTGATGGCAACTGTGGTCAAGAAGATAAATCAGGCATCGGAGGTGGAGAGGAAGCAGCGGTGGCAGAGTGGCCAGGAGCCGTGGCAGGCGGGCAGGAGGGGGGGGTCTGCATTCCAAGGTTCCTCACCTGTGTTCTCCGGCTTCTCTCCCTCTGGGTCCTCCGACGATTCTGGTGGTGTTTTCGGTCGCTTTTGGTTTTGCTTCTCAGTCCCATTTTTGCTTTTCATCCGACCCCCCAGGGTCAAATGGCACAGTTGGCTGAGCTTGAATCAGTATAGTCCCTTCAGGTGCTGGTGGGCGTATTTTAGGTGTCTCAAAAAACTGTTTAGAGGTCAAGTCCATATTTTGAGCATTCATCGGTATTGGTAGATCAGGTGTTAAGGCAGCAAACGCTGAGGCTGCTGCTCTTTCACTTTTCATTTCTTTTAAGGTTTCTCTAATCAATTTCCAGAGTGTCGCTAAGCATCGTGCCTCCTTATCTCCATCGCTAATTTTATTCCACAGGGAAGTACCTATGGCTTCCCAAGTAGGTAACTCAAAAACGGTACCCATTGAGGGGATCAAGTCTCTATCCGGTGCCCATTTCAGTAATTCACGTAAGGTCCTGCCTTCGTGTGATAAACCTCTCTTAGAGAGAATACATTGGAGGAGCTTAACTACTGCCTCTTCTTCTTTAGAGAGTGTAGACCCCATCTCCTCCCCAGCCACTCACCTTTTTCTTGGCAAGATTCTTCAATTCCGAGGTACCTCTTTCGTTCCGTAGCCGGGCACCAGCTACACAGACCGCCGGGGCAGCAGTCTCCTTTCGACTGGCTTCTCCGCTCCTGCCGCACCGTTCCTTCGGTCGGCTTTTTCGCTACCCTCTCATCCCAGCTGTCTTCATCGCTCCTGGAAGCAACAGCGAGAGGGTCCCTGTTCGGGCGCCAAATGTGGGAAAAAATTCGCGGAGGCTTAAAGGACGACACGCAGTCACCAATATGGTTAAAGTGAAGTCGTTTATTAACAGTGGACACTCGCTTTATATAGAGCCTTTGTTTATATAACGATATCTTGCAGGTGGCTATATGGACACAAATTCTGTTCTCACAGAACTTCTGCTGGCTTCCTCATTATCCTGTTATTTCTTCTTTTCTACTGCCAGTTCCCTTATCTTTTTCCCATAGCTCATCTTTCAGTAACCTTGCAACTGGGTCTCAAGGCCCTTAGTTTACTCTAACTAAAGCTAAATAGTCAGGATTGCTCACATGTCTGTTTTCTTCCAGACAGTTTCCCAACATTTCTCCTCTCTTAATTTTTTCCTCTCCGCATTCACAAGAAACTGGTTAGTTGGATGTTCTGATGCTAGGATGCTGGAAATGATGGTTTGGACTTAGATGGTAGAGAAGCCAAGCGGGTGGTACTGCTGGCTAGAAAAGTGGGAATCAATAGGGGCCTTGGGAAACCTGCACAGCCCCTCACTCTCTGGAGGTGAGTTCTGTTCAGTATGAAGGACAGGAATCCCTATAAGGACAATGTTGTGTACTGCCCAGGCAAGTGGACAACTATTGAGAGAGGTGTTAGGAATTTGAGGGAGATAACTGTGTGAGAGCTGATTTTTACTGACTTGGCCAATCCACAGGCAGTAGTAAATCCAGATGCACTCCAAGTTACCGAATCTACTTGGTGCAAGTGGGTTTTAAGTGCACCACCATCATGTGCCAATGTTTTAGCGTTATTTGGATGGAAAGATGACAAGGCACCAAGAAGGTTGGATGAGTTGAATACTCAGATGCAGTACTATCAAGACAATCTCTCTTCCTGCCCACAGGTCCGTGCCTCAGCTGTTGAACAATCATTTGATAAATCTGCGGAATTGTGCAATGAGGTATTACAGAAACTGTCAGATGGTGCTTCTTCCTCCGTACAGGCCAATGTTTTAGCTGTGGAAAGACCATCTGACAAATCCACAGAACTGTTCAGCAGAGTGTTGGACAAATTTTTTCCAGCTGGAGAATAGCTTGTGCTTCTAACTTGTACCAAAGGTTGTCTGAGCCAGTGAGACACAGTGTCTCCACAGTGGACAGTGATCCCCTGCCAAACCTGCTCAAGAGAAACAACACACACCATGAGGCACCCTGTGGTTTACTCTGTGACCTAGGAGAAAACACGAGAAAATGGGATGGAAAATCTACTTCATATTTATGCATACGTCATCTACAAGGTAAACAAACGTGAAGGGGGGGATCTTCCAGGAAAACTGCTGCTCTAGATTCCAGTGGGCATAGCCCTGGATGGTACAGATGGGCTTCCACAAACACATGAAGGCAAGTGCTACATGCTTACAGTGGTGGAAGGAACCACTGGATGGTGGGAAACATATTCCGTGCCCCATGCCACTGCTTGTAATACTATTCTGGGCCTTGAAAAGCAAGTCTTGTGGCAACATGGAATGCCAGAAAGAATTTAATAAGACAATGGGACTCATTTCAAAAACAGCCTCATAGATAACTGGGCTAAAGTCCATGGTATTCAGTGGATATATCACATCCCCTATCATGCACCAGCTTCCAGGAAAATTGAGTGATGCAAAGGACTGTTAAAAATGGCCCTGAAGGCAAGGGGTGGTGGAAGATTTAAAAAACTGGGATGAACATTTAGCAAAAACTACCTTGTTAGTTAACACCAGGGGATCCATCAGTCAAGATGGTCCTGTTCAGTCAGACCTTCTACAGACAGTAGAAGAAGATAAAGTCCCTGTGGTGCATGAAAGGAATCTGTTGGAGAAAACTGTGGTTTTCCTGCTTTGGGTAAAGGCAAACCCATTTGTGGGATTGCTTTCACTCACAGACCTAGACACACTTGGTGGGTGATGATGATGGAAGATGGGGAAGTGCAATGGGTACCTCAAGAAAATATAACCTTAAATGAGAAAACTCAAACCTAAGACGTAAGTGGTTAATTACTGCATAATACTAACAGTGTTCAATAAGTGTTTTTCAGGATAACAGTGGTGATGAAAACTGGAGCTAGCTTCATTGAATGGTGTCCAGTAACTGTCTAGGCTGACACCTTCTAATCTGAATCCCATGGGCTCAAACTGTGAAAAACTTCATATCACTTCTGTCCTGAGAGAATACTGTGGTGGATATAACACACAGTTTGGGACTAAATGAAATCAATAAACTCTTTAGAGCAGCAGCATATGGCCTATAAGAATATTTGTGTATTTACATGTGTATATATACTAAGGGACGGGAAGAGTAGCAGTGATTTGAGTGTGATGTAAATGGCATCAATAAGGGGTGGAATGCTGTCCTGCTTTCTTCTGGGACAAAATTAAAATAATTTTTCTGTTCAAAGAAACTGTTGTTTGAGAGGCTGCAGAGTCCAATTCTGTGAGAACAAAAGAGATAAGATGCTCCGGTTTACAGGTTTCTGTAGTGACCAAGGTCGATGGTATTTTTGAACCATACAGGTGCAAGGAGGTAGAAGGGGCAAAGCCCAGGGCAGGGGACCCAAGCTGGCCAAGCCAAGTATTCCATACCATAAACGTCCCCCTCCTTTGTCCTGGTTTTAGACAGTGACAAATGCTCTCTGTTATTCCCCACTACCCTCCCAGGAGAAGATGAAGAAGGGAATAAGGGAGAGAGACTTTAATTCTGGAAAAAAAAACTTAGGGAGGTTTAATGAGACAGTAATAGCAAATTACAAATGCACATACAAATATGTACATATGGAGTTTGCCCTCCTCAGTTAGTAATTACTTCCCAACCAGAAAAGTCCTACACTGGAGTGGGCAGCAGATCAGGGTACCCAAGTCCAGAGGCTCAGTAACAGTTCACAACAATCTTAGACCAAAAAAACCTAGTTCTACTTCAAAAGATAGAAGGAGACCTGTCTTAGTAAGCAACGCTCTTCTCCAGTGATGAAACAAGGAGGTCCAAGAGGAGGGCCTAAAAACACCTACAACACAAGGCAAAGAAACACAGAGAATGCTCTCTTGGAAGCCAATTTCTACTGAGCACCATGGGAAGGAATACTGTGATTGGTTCATTTAGGCCACCTGACCCATCCTCTCCTCCCATAGGCTCAGCTGCTCCCCATTATAACTGCCACATCAATAGCCTGGCAGGTGCTTGGGTATGGGTGTGGGCGGGGGTCATGCAGATTTTTTTCTGGCTGCTTTCCTGAGAGGGTCCCATCTGTTTTGTCAGTCCTCACATGCCTGAGGCCTACTCCTCCACTTGCTGTGACCACCATCTTCTTCCTGGAGCTGTCATGCTTGTAATATTGGGCATTCAGCCTGCACTGCTTGAAGTGCACAGCTCATGACTAATACCTGGAGCTGAGTAGAACTTTGAATCCTATATTAGCATTGGGGTTAATATTAGTTCATTATTATTACTCTATTAAATCTGTTTTCATTTCAACTGACAGGTCTCCTTTCCTTTTCCTGATTTTTCCCTTTTTGGGTGGGATGAGATGATAGAGGAACTGTTCAAACTGCAACAGAAGGATAGACACAATGATATCATTACCCTTTCTGCCTTCAATTTTGTGATTCAATTAATGGCATCTGTGCCAGAAGGTATAGATAACATTTCCAGAACTGAAATGGCAACCATTCCAAGTACAAATGTGTTGGGGGTTATGAAGGCACAAACTCCACTTATGGTTAATCAACATAGTTTATTGTGCAGAATTCTAATTAGAAAAAGACTAAGGGCAACTAAGCCCAGAGAGACTAAGCCAGACACTGAGCCCCGTATCGTGAGTTTGCTGCATTTATAGACACCTGATAACTACTGAGTGATTTAACTACTGAGACTCATTTGTTACATACTTAAAAATACTTTGTTCTAACACAATAATCTTAACTAAACCATTCCTACAGCTGGCACGTGGCTCAAGATCATAACACTCTTGAGAAGCCAAACTCCTCCAAGCATTCCCAGGCTGTACTGTGCACCTCTATCTCATGTAGCTGCATCTGTTCTCATGGTGTTCTCCCACACAAATGTTGCTGAAGCCTTGCTTCTGCATGCATATTAACACAGTCTAATGCATTGGATCCCATTTCAAGATGGCATCTCCATGAATTTTGAAACAGAGAAAGACCCTGACAGGGTTAACTCCTGGCGGGATAAATTCCTGTAACTTTCCACTAAAGCAGTGTGAACATCTTCTGTCTTGTAAGTACAGATCTTGCTTTTAAAAAACAAGACACTGCCAAGGCCAACTAGGCAGCGAGGGGATTAACTTCTGTAAAGCGTAGGTCTTGTTCTCAAAACAAGGCACTGCCAAGGCTAGCTAGGCACCGGGGGAGTGCGAACACCTGCACGGAGCCAGGATGAGGCAGCCACAACCAGCAGATAAGGGAGAAATTATCGCAAGGGTCCAATTTCGCTCTGTAACAAGAGGATGAAGTCATCGAAAACAGGAGAGATAAAGAGTTCAAGTTTCGAGAAAGATTTCTTACTTCATCCAAAGACCCCCCGACATCTCCGCCCAGACTCTGCCTGACTCTGCCCAGACTCCGCCTGTCATGAATATTATAATTCTATGTTGCAAACTTATGAATATGTATGTAGCCTCCCCTATAAATACCCTAACCCTTTCCCTTGGGGGGCGGAACTCTTTGTCCAGGGCGAGCTGGGAGTTCCCCGGATCCGAAAATAAATAACTTTGCTGTTTAAAGGATCAAAACTCTGTCTCTAAACAGTTTTGCTTGGCCTTTTGGGCTTCAGTTTCACCCCAAGTCTAAATGCATCGGCAATGCCTGGTACATCCAAGGGTAATATTTCTTGAGACAACCCCTGTGGCGGAACTATAAAGATGCAGACATACATTTTTCGTAGGCAATGGCCACTTTATTTATAGCAGGCTTGGTTTTTATCTCTTTCTTCTGTACATGTGCATATACACACATTTCACTGGTTTTGTGCCCCTGTCCATCCATACAAGTCTGCCCTCCAGCCAATGAAAAAGAGAAAGATCCTGACAGGATTAACTCCTGTAAGGAGAGGAGATCAGGCCAAGCTGTTTGTGTGAATTTACTTTATGTAGAATTAAAACTTGTAATATATGTTAATGAATTTGTATTCATAACCAGTAAAATTCAGGGTTAAACTGAGAAAGAAGTGAACAAAGCAGCTGAGACATGTCATTTTCCACTAGAACAATGTAACCAAATACAAGGCCCTAACGGGATTAACTTCTGTCTCAGAGATAATTAAAAGTGTAAGTCTTGTTCTTAAAACAAGACACTGCCAAGGCCATTTAGGCGCCAGATGGGCACCAAAGAATGTGAACATCTGCACAAGAAGAACATAAAGATGTCACCACCAACAGATAAAAAGAAAGTTATGGCTAGGGTCTGATATTGCCTTGTAACAATATAATGAAGTCAGCAAGAATTGAGAATGTAACGATGTTGTAACCTCCCCTTTTACTGTATAAATACCTGATGTGAACACTTTAAAAATACAAAAATATGTCTCTTGAATCAATCTTTTTTTTCTTTCTTTCTCCCTGCTATGTTACAACATTTTGTCAATTAACATATGTTTACCTCACCATATGCCTGACATACACCTAAAAGATAAGAATGCTTATCAGGTCGTCTCCTGGTGCATGATGGAGACAATGAAGGTAGCAGGACACCCAAAAAGACTAAAAGATAAGGATGACTCATCTCCGGGAAGTCGGGAAATCTGTATGTATCAGGGACTTATGCAAAAAAGGGACCCCTTTTCTTTTCCTGTATAAAAATTGCCCCAGAAGAACCGAAAAGCAGCAGCTCAGAGCAGCCAGTAGCTCGGAGGAGCCAGCAGCTCAGAAGGACACGTGGAAGCCAGCTCCTGTGACTACAAACTCCAGCCAGCTCGGCGCAAAAAGGCGGCAAGCAGCTCTGAAGGCCCAAGCGGAAAGCGGCGAGGCGGCTTTCTTCTAGACCCCCCCTCTCTCGGCACTTCGGCTTCAGCTCCGGGACAGAGAAGCGGCAGGAGCGACAGACCCTACGCACCCGACCACAGCCAGAGGCCGAGGCCGGCGGACGGTGATAACATCTTAATTACCCTCCTTCTTTTCTCTTCTTAACGACTCTTCTCTCCAAAGTAACTAATTGTATAAATCCTAAATAAATCCTTTTAACTTGTTTAAATCTTAAAGCCTGGTTATTTTTGTAAATTCACGCGTCGCCTGTGAGTAGTGGCTGAAATTTCCTCGCATACAAAGTATAAATAATAACTCGGATCGTAACAATACCCTAACCCTTTCCCTTAACCCTTGGAACTCTTTGTCCAGCGAGAGCTGGGAGTTCCCCGGATCCGCAAATAAATACCTTTTACTGTTTAAAGGCTTAAAACTCTGTCTCTAAACAGTTTTATTAGGCCTTTTTGGGCTTCACCAGTGGCCAACATCCCTCTTCATATCCTGAGCCTGAAACCCCCACTTTTCATCCAAGATTTTCAATTATTCTGCTATAACTAGAGAGAATTCCTAATTCCCAGCAAACTCAACACAAACATGAAAGTTGAGCTTGGTTCTTCATGTGGAGACTCTTAGTTACAGAGTCTGAGTATGACTGGATCCATTGTCTCTCTGAGACTACTGCCTCAGGAAAAAGGGGAAGGCATCTTGGGATGAGCACAGGGATACAGTTAGGTCATACAGTGAAAAAAATAGGAAGGCAAAAGCCCAGCTGGAGCTCAATCTGGTCACTGCCTTAAAGGAAAACAAAAAAAGTTACTACAAATACATCAATAACAAAAAGACAGCCAGGGAGAATCTCCATCCCTTATTAGATTCAGACGGAAACGTTGCAACCAAGGATGAGGAAAAGTCTGAAATACTCAATGCCTTCTTTGCCTCCATCTTCATTAGTCAGACCAGCCACCCCCAGGGTATTCAGCCCCCTGAGCTGGAAGATGAGGACAGAGCAGCACAACCCTCCATAATCCACAAGGAAGCAGTTAAGGACCTGCCACAGCACCTGGACACCCACAAGTCTATGGGGCCGGGTGGGATCCACCCAAGAGTATTGAGGGAGCTGGCAGAGGAGCTCACCAAGCTCTTGGTTAACAGGGGAGGTCCCAGGTGACTGGAGGCTTGCCAATGTGACACCCATCTACAAGAAGGGCCAGAAGGAGGATCCGGGGAGCTCCAGGCCTGTCAGCCTGACCTCGGTTCCTAGAAAAATTACAGAGGTTCATCTTGAGTGCACTCACACGGCAAGTGCAGGACAGCCAGGGGATCAGGCCCAGCCAGCATGAGTTCAGGAAAGGCAGGTCCTGCTTGACCAACCTGGTCTCGTTCTATGACCAGGTGACCTGTCTAGTGGACAAAGGAAGGCTGTGGACGTTGTCAACCTGGACTTCAGTAAAGCCCTTGACACCGTCTCCCACAGCATTCTCCTAGAAAAACTGGCGGCTCACAGCATAGACACATGCTCTTTGTTGGGTTAAAAACTGGCTGCATGGCCGGGCCCAGAGAGCTGTAGTCAGTGGAGTTAAATCCAGTTGCTGGCCAGTCACCAGTGGTGTTCCCTGGGGCTCAGTCCTGTTCAATATCTTCATTAATAACCTAGATGAGGGGATTCAGTGCTTCCTCAGTAAGTTTGCAGACAACACCAAGTTGGGTGGGAGTGTTGTTGATCTGCTTGAGGGTAGGAAGGCTCTGCAGAGGGACCTGGACAGGCTGGACCAGTGGGCCGAGGTCAATTGTATGAAGTTCAACAAGCCAAGTGCCAGGTCCTGTACTTGGGTCACAACAAGCCCAGGCAATGCTCCAGGCCTGGGCAACAGTGGCTGGAAAGGCGCCTGGCGGAAAAGGACCTGGGCATGTTGGTTGACAGCGGGCTGCATATGAGACAGCAGTGGGCCCAGGTGGCCATGAAGGCCGCCAGCATCCTGGCTTGTATCAGCACTGGTGTGGTCAGCAGAAGGGAAGTGATGGTGCCCCTGTGTTTGGCACCGGTGAGGCCGCACCTCAAGTGCCGTGTTCAGTTCCGGGCCCCTCACTAAAAGAAAGACATGGAGCTGCTGGAGCAAGTTCAGAGAAAGGCAACCAAGCTGAGGAGGGGTCTGGAGAGGAGAATGAGAGGAGACCTTATCGCTCTCTACAACTCCCTGAAAGGAGGTTGTAGGGAGGTGGGTGCTGGCCTCTTCTCCCAAGCAAATAACGATAGGACTAGAGGAAATGGCCTGAACTTGCACCAGGGGAGGTTTAGACCAGATCTGAGGAAGAATTTCTTTACTGAGAGAGTAGTTAGGCATTGGAATGGGCTGCCCAGGGAGGTGGTGGAGGTATTTAAAAACCGTGTGGATGAGGCACTTCAGGACATGCTCTAGTGGGCATGGTGATACAGATATTAATAATTTTTTTTTTTTTTTTTTTTTTTTTTTTTTTTTAACTGAGGGGGGGGATGTTGACAGTTGGACATGGTGACCCTAGAGGTCTTTTCCAACCGTGACAATTCTGTGATTCTGTAAAAGGGAATGGGGGGACAGGGAAACAACCACAACAACAAAAAAACAACACAAAGATGCAAAAACACAAGTGACAAAACGGAAGCAATGACAGAAACACCTGGCACAGACAGATAGACAAAAGGGCAGCATAGAGATGACCAAGACATTGATGTTTAAACCTGAACGACTACTTAGCTGTGCTGCCAGACAACAAGAACGCAGAGAAGTGTGACTCGATGCAGTCAAGCAATACGAAAGGGACATTGTCATCAAGAGATGAGAAAAAATAACCCCTACCAAGAGTGACTCACGAGGAGCTGCTGAGAAGTTGCGGTGTTTTTTTAATTATTATTTCCGTGTACCTTCTATTCGTGTTTTCCCTGAAGCTTATATCTACATTCATTTTCTTCTGAAAGAGCTCTGACAGGTCAAGCTGGAATCATCCAACTATTAACGGTACCTGGAACAATTTGCTCAGTAATAACTCAAGCCAATTTAACTATTTGTCAAGAACTGGTCTCTTGTTGCTCTATCCATCATTTTGGGGTGCAAGTATGTCTAGAATCCAAACCACATGAATCCCCTGAAGTAACTCTCACCTACGATTCAGATAAATTAGAAATGCGCTTATTACGGGTCAGAGGAAACCAAAATGCCTCAAGTTATCAACCGCAGTCAATTCAGCACATCTATGATTTTCAGAGGAGAGACCTGATCTTGCAACTTCCATTTTGCCTGCTAATACACATTGTGTAGTCCAAGTACACAGAACTGAGGATGCATCCATTCACTCTGAAAACTACAAAGACAAAAAAGCCCCACAACTTCTTTTAAAAGAAGGTGTCTTTTTCTGCTGCCTATATAACCAACATTAGGATTCTGTATATGGCCTTAACAAAATATACAACAAAAATAGAAGTTGCCTGCCGCTAAAATAAAACAAAAGTTAAGATACTCATATCAGAGCTTCCCACCTATGTAAGCATTCAATTATTGCTACACAATTAAGATCTCTTACATAGACTGACAGTAAAAACCTGATCACAGAAATTTACTACGGTACAAAATAGATCCCATTTTCATTTACTGCAGTCTCCAAATAGATTAAATCACCCCAAAATCTGCAGCAACTGCTTCTGCTTCGTACCTCTAACAGCTCTGCAAACAATCAGCACAGTCAGCTGCAGAGAGATACTCCTCTTGCATAAAGCACAATGATGTTGAGCCACTAATACCAGCTCTTTGGATAAAGCTGCTGTAAAACTACATTTGACATGTTGCAAACACATCTCCTGCAGGAAAAAAAATGGAGGGAAAAGGGGAAAAGGAAAGCATCACTTCCACTTGTCTTAACAGAAAAAAAAAGTTTTAAGTATATCTATAGTAATTCCTTTCAAGTGCTACTATAATCTAGGAGATAAGGTACATTAAGGTTCATATTCTATTTTTAGCAACAAGAACAAACCAGACCCTCCTTGAAGCAAACGCCAGTATGAGTTTCCATTCAATTTTCAATGGGCACTGGTGAAAACAAATCTAATGGCATGCATGTAACAGTCACTAGTAGGAAGTAAGGTATTTAAAGATCATCTAAACAAAAAAGCAGGAAACCCCCCATGACTTTACATCTTTTCTTTGCTTTTCAAGATGTAGCTAAAAGCTACATCACTACCCTGGTTCGAGAGAACCGGGATAAAAATTTCCTCTAACCATACTGACCTGAGACTGCCCTGAACCCCACCAGCAGCCAGTTGCTGTGGCAGTTACAATAGGGGGAGCAGCTGTGCTCCCCTATGGGAAGGAGAGGATGGGCCAGGTGACTGACCCAAATGAAACAATCACATTATTCCTTCCCATGGTGCTCAGTATAAAATGGCTCCCAAGAACCCTCTGCTGGCCTCTATGGTGCTGGCAGGATTGGGGTTTGCTTGTTTGTCATACCTCCCCATGTTGCTCCTGCATCCCATTCTCTCCCAGGAGGGATTGTTCATCAAGACAGACTGCCATCCCCTGCCTCCCTGAGTGGGACTGGCTCAGCCACTCCAAGGCTGTTGTGGACCATCACTGGGACCCTAGACTTGGGCACCCCCATCTGTTGCTGAGTCCAGTCGGGGAAGTAATTGCCAACTGAGGAGCGTGGGTTCCATATTTACATGTTTGTATAGATTTGTAATTCACCATCATAATTATTTTTACTACTTTATTAAACCCATTCTGTAGTTAGGTAGGGTCTGGCGGTCGGAAGATATCGCACTGTGCGGGAAGACAGGGCCCCTTCTCTTATCAGTGGTTAGATAGTGATGTAAGCGGACAGGAATGAGACTGTGAACCTAAGATATATAAGGCTGTATCACCTGCGAATAAATGCCATTTTGCTTTTTCCACCACATCGGTGTCTGTAAGCATGATGGACAGAGTTCACTGTTCAAGAACCAGGTCGCCACGCCTGCGATAGGCGACAAGTGGTGCCGAAACCCGGGAACTCGTCTGGAATAGAGTGAACGGTGGCTGGAGCTGCAGGACCAGCTCGGCAGGGGAGGTCAGGGAAGAAAAGGACGTTCCCGACCAGGACCAACAAGGAGGATGGAAGCCCTTGTTAAGGTCGTATCCCAAATACATAAGCAGTGGGGGATTGATTGTAAACCCAAAGATTTTACTCCCGCAGTTGCGAGGCTTTTACAAATTGGGGTCATTGACCAGCCGGTGGATATTCTCCACCCAGAGGTGTGGGATAGATGCACTAAAGCGTTAGCCGAGGAGACGAAGTCCTCGGGTTGCAGGAAAAACCTTAAATCCTGGGGGAAAGTCGAACAGGCTCTGCAGAGGGCCATGCAAGAGCAGGAGACCTGGAAGGCAGCAAGGGACTGTTTGTTGGCCATCCCGAAACTGGGAGTCGGGGCAGCCACGCAGACCCCGTGCCCCCCAGACAATGGCAACTCTGCAGAGCCTAAAGACTCGCGGGAAGGCGATATGCCCCCCAAATCCCCGTTCCGCTGCCCCGAATCCCCGAATCCCGCCCCCCTTACGGAGGAACAGAATCAAGCGAAATCCTTCTGGGAAGGGCTAACCGAGGAGGCCAGGAGCGCCGCGGGGCAATCAGAGTCTGAGAATGCCTGGGTTAGACCGCCCCCTTATGCGCCTCAAAATGGCGCCGAGCGGCAAGGGGGAGGGCCGGGCGAGGATGCCCCTGGCGGGAACAAAGAAGAAGCGGCAGAGCCAACATGCGCATGCCTAAGGAAGGGGGAGGAGAACGAGAAGGAGAAAGAGGCGGTGGGGGCGGCTGGGAAGAGGAGGGGAGCGCGAGTGAGGGGGAGAGAACCGATCAGAGCGGCCATCTGAAAAAATGCTCTTATAGGGCAAGCACCCCCGCGAGTGGAAGGCGGGGCGAGCCAAGAGGGGGGGAACCGCCCGCCCGCCCGCCCGGGAAGTGGGCGGGGCCGGAGCCCGCCCGCCCGCAAGGGAAGGGAGCGGGGCCGGAGCTCGGCAAAAAAAATACCGAAGCCCGGAAGTAACCAGCCAGTCGAGTTCCGATCCCGGATCAGACACTAGCTGGGACGAGTCGCCTGCAAGCGATTCAAATTCAGAGGAGGAAGAAACGAGGGCAGATAGGGTTAAAAACAAATATATTCTCGTCCGCAATATAGAGGGACCACAAATAAAAAAGCTTCCCCTCACGGACTGGAGGGAAATAAAGAATGCATGCGCCGATTGGGTCCCAGCCGCGCTAGCATTCCCGGTCCGGGTGGCGGGCGGGGGACACAGGGTCTATTCGCCAGTAAACCCTAGAGATGTACAAGCGATTGTTAAAGCAATTGCGGACAAAGGGCTTAATTCTGCTATGGTCTCCACCCTCATAGATGGGGTTTTGGGGGGAGATGACATGCTCCCGTTCGATATAAAATACACTTGCAGATTAATTTTTGATGGGGCAGGGATGATTGTTTTTAAACAAGATTGGGAGGACAACTGCGCAAAGCAACTAGCCCAAATAACTGGGGCGGATCACCTGCTACATGGCTCTAGCCTGCAGCGACTGATGGGTACAGACCCAGCCATGGTTACCCCTCAGGCACAAGCCCTAGGCCTGCGGGCCCACGAAGTTATGACAACTACTCGTGCAGCTAGAGAAGCTATTCGCACAGCCTCTGCAGTTATCGCCAAGCCATCGCCATGGTGCACAATAAAACAAGAAGTTAAGAGCAACGCAGCGGTCGGTCCCAATATTGTAATTAAAAACGATAATCAGCAAAGAAAAGATAGTTTGCCAACCCCCACCCCCATTCCAACCAGTCCCCTGTCAGCTAAGCAGATAGTTCCCTCAAGAAAACCAATCGTGGATCCCCACCACATGCCCGGCAAGCCATTTTTTAGCGTGCTAGAAGCCACCTTTCGATCGCTAAATAACTCCAACCCGACTCTCACGAATTCTTGTTGGTTATGCTATGATGTGTATCCTCCCTTTTATGAGGGCATTGCCCTCAACGCTTCTTTTACCTATTCATCAGATGATAGTCCAACCCAATGCAGGTGGAACACGCCGCAAAGAGGAATTAGCCTGAACCAAGTCAGGGGCAAAGGGGTGTGTTTTGGTAATACCACCCTGGTAAACTGGGACAGTGCTGTCTGTGCAGAAAGCGTTGTGATTGTCAAACCCCATAAGTGGGCAATTCCATCCGCGCCCGGAATGTGGATTTGCCATCAATTGGGAGTAACCCCCTGTGTGTCCCTTAAACTTTTTAATCACGCTACTGACTTTTGTGTGCAGATTTTGATTGTTCCCAGGGTCTTATACCATCCAGAAGAAGAGATGTACTATCAATGGGAAAAAACAGACATCGGTCTACAAAAAAGAGAGGTGCTGACAGCCGTAACGATAGCGACACTGCGGCCACGGGAGTGGCCTCCCTGGCGACCCAGCAGCGAGGCCTGTCTCAACTACAAGCCGCCATCGATGAAGACCTAGAGAAAATCAAGAAATCTATGACCTTTCTGGAGCAATCTGTCTCCTCGCTTTCTGAGGTTGTTTTACAAAACAGGCGAGGACTGGACCTCCTGTTTTTGCATCAAGGAGGCCTCTGTGCCGCCTTGAAAGAGGAGTGTTGCTTTTATGCTGATCACACCGGAGTAGTTAGAGACTCGATGGCAAAACTGAGAGAAAGATTAGCTCAACGAAAAAGAGAAAGGGAAGCCCAACAAGGATGGTTTGAATCATGGTTCAACCAATCACTGTGGTTGACCACCCTGATATCTACCTTGATAGGTCCGATCGCAATGATCATGATGACATTGATTTTTGGACCCTGCATTCTGAATAGAATCGTGTCATTTGTTAAAAGCCGGCTAGAGAGGGTTAATATTATGTTTCTAGAACACCGGCAACTGTTTTAAGAATATACTTACAGTATCAGTTATTATTAGTATTAGTTATTAGTGTTACCTCCAGTAGTCCCCAAGCTACCTCGAATTCTACCCCGTTATTACTAACTTACCCTACCTTCCACCTGTCCACAGTGCCTTATGTTTTTTATTCAGGTTTATGGTATATGTTTTTACATATGTTTTTAACTATATTTTTTACATCAATTTTTTACTAATAATATAAGTAGGCTTTTTAGGATTGGTGTGTTTGAGCTAGTTTATGCGTGTGTTTTAGTTTAAGCTTATGCTTCATGAATTAATGTGATTGCAGATATCAGTAATCCTAGGATATCAAAATAAACGACCCCTGGTGTACGGTCTCGGACTTGGCCAGTCTGACACTGACACCGGAAGATGTTGCTTGCTGCTGGCTGGGAGGCTGGCCACCTCTTTAGCCTAGGTGAAGCAACGTATAACGGCATGGTTTTGTCCATGTTTGTGCCAGGGTTGCCGATACCTGCAGTAAGTTTAGTTCAAGCTTAAGTTTAGGTTTCGATATTAGTTCACTCAGTTAAGCATGGGGAGGGGGGAAATGTAGTTAGATAGGGTCTGGCGGTCGGAAGATATCGCGCTGTAAGGGAAGACAGGGCCCCTTCTCTTATCAGTGGTTAGATAGTGATGTAAGCGGACAGGAATGAGACTGTGAACCTAAGATATATAAGGCTGTATCACCTGCGAATAAACGCCATTTTGCTTTTTCCACCACATTGGTGTCTGTAAGCATGATGGACAGAGTTCACTGTTCAAGAACCAGGTCACCACGCCTGCGATAGGCGACACCATTCTAGTGTGTTGGGTTTTTTTTTCCCCAACCTTGAAGTCTGTCTCCCTTATTCCCCTTTTTTATCTTCCCCTGGAAGGGTAGTGGGGTGGTAACAGAGAGCATCTGTCACCCAGTTAGTTACTGGCTAAAACTGTGACAATCACTCCAGCAACTCAGTGTCCTTGTAGTACTGTGTTCAGTATCAATACAGGCTGGGGGATGAAGAGATTGAGAGCAGCCCTGCGGAAAAGGACTTGGGAGTGTTGGCTGATGAGAAGCTCAACATGAGCCAGCAATGCGCTCTTGCAGCCCAAAAAGCCAGCTGTATCCTAGCTGCATCAAAAGCAGTGTGGCCAACAGGTTGAGGGAGGGGATTTTAACCCTCTGCTCTGCCCTTGGGAGACCCTCCTGTGGAATAATTGCTGGAGGTGACTTAGAAATTAAACTTATATTCTCATTTTAAGGAAAGGTGCAGCACTGAAGCAGGGTGGAATGCAGCTAATGTACGAGTTCGTACCATGGCAATTCCCTAGGCAACCCTAGATGTTGGCAACATCAGGGGAACTTGGTGTGCTAACTCTAAGAGAAATTGCATGGTGGGTGGAGCAGAGTGGAGGCACTGTGGCCACGCTCTGTGACAACAATGGAGTCCAAAGGTACTATGGGACAAAACAGCTTCAAGTTTGATATCCTGAGCCAACAACCTGTCACCTTTTGACAAAATACCTTTATATCTTTAGGTGAACTTTGCTCATTATAATACCAAAACACACCTCCATCCCCCAAAGCTACCCACGGCCAAGGTGCAACCACCCCTCACTGAGCTTGTGCTCTGACTTTCTCTAGCCTATACCTTTAAATGCAAAGCGAGAGAACTTTGCACCAATCATGATAAAGGTATGTATGACTAGAGTCACTCCATCTCCACCTGTAAGGTAAAATAGTATGACAATAGTTTGAGAGAGGAAGGATGTTAGGAAAGATACCATTGCAAGGACAACCCCATACCCCTGATCTCTGGAACCACCTGACGGGCTGAGCCTCTCTTCCCCCCCCCCCCCCCCCCCCCATCGAGATGCCTTTGGGTAAGATCCAAACAGTTGACTGTAGCGGACGTCTCCCTGGGAATCTTATAAATCTCTAGAACCACTTTTTAATGTATTTGTAGCCAGGCTGTATTACCCATAACCTAGGTATTTGCACGCGACTTTGCAGACAGTGATTTTATCACTGGCAATCCAAAGAGCTTGTGCGCTGTTGTTTCAAGAAATTAAACTATTCATTAATCTAGCCGTGAGAGTTCTCATTGAATGTGACCAAACTTGCTAACGGTGGCCATGATAGTTCATGACAAGCACAACTGGATGGATAGTGTAGTGTTAGTAGTGCATCCAGACCCGTGATAGTCCAGTATATGTACTGGGTGAAACTGGACTATTAACACCAAATCGGGTATCACTCAGAATCTAAGCCCAGCTGCCCCCAGCTCCTCTAATATCTGAGGGTCAGCTGGAATGCAAGGGGCTTGATTTTTTATTTTATTTTACCTTTCCTACAGAGACAGGCTGAGAGAGTTGGGGTTGTTCAGTCTGGAGAAGAGAAGGCTCCAGGGAGACCTTATCACGGCCTTTCAATACTTAAAGGGGGCCTGTAAGAAAGACTGGGACAAAGCTTTTTGCAGGGCCTGTAGCAATAAGACAAGGGGTAATGGTTGTGAACTGAAAGAGGGGAGATTCTGACTAGATATAAGCAAGACATTTTTTACAATGAGAGTGGTGAGACCCTGGCCCAGGTTGCCCAGAGAGGTGGTAGATGCCCCATCCCTGGAAATGTTCAATGTTCCAGGTCAGGTTGGATGGGGCTCTAAGCAAGCTGATCTAGTTGCAGATGGCCCTGCTCACTGCAGGGAGGTTGGACTAGATGGCCTTGAAAGGCTCCTTCCAACCCAAACCATTCTATGATTCTAAATATAGTACAGCAGATGCAAACATTAAAAAAAAAAACAAAAAACACAACACAAAAACCCAAACCAAACACCATCCCAGCAACTCAATGTCCTTGTAGTACTGTGTTCAGTTCTGGGCCCCTCATGACAATGAAAGACATTGAGTTGCTGGAGCAAGTTCAGAGAAGGGCAACCAAGCTGGTGAAGGGTTGTCCTGGTTTGGGCCAGGATAGAGCCAATTTTCTGTCGCGTAATTTTGCTTTCAGGCAAGTCTCTAAGTAGCTGTACTTACTGAAATTAACAGCAAGTTCCTCAGACAGTGTCTGCTTCTAGGACTGATAACGCTCAATGTTTATAGTTACTGCTGGAGAACGGTGTGCAGAACCAAGGCCACTGCTCGGTTCTGAGGAACATTTTGGGCTCCAGAAAGAGAAAAGGAGTAAAGAGGTCACATCTGCAAGGGAGGGGCAGACGAGATAAATGACCAAAATTGACCAGAGTATTCCATCCCATACACATCATACTCGGTATAAATTTGAGGGATCACGAGAGTCAAAGCCCTTCTTCTGCCTTCTTTGTTTGGCCTTTTGCCTTCTTCACCTGTCCCTGTTTGCTTTGGCGTCCTGGGAGGATTCCATCCATTCGTCTGCCTGTGGTCCTGATCCGTGCCAGCCTGATTCTGTGTGTTCCTGCCTCCAGCTCCCGTCTGCTGCTGACCCCAGAAGTCTAGCCTGGACTTTCCCAGGGCTGCCCTGCAGCCTCGGTGGTGACGTGAGAGTTATTGGGGGAAAGGGGGGAGGAACGAGGTATCGTTTTCTGTATATTTGTATATATTTTGTAATTTCCCCTTTTGATCATTACTGTTTCATTAGAGCTGTGTAGTTTAGTTTCCAACCCATAAGTCTCTCTCCTTTCTTTATCAGGGAGGGGAGGGGGATTAATAGAGAGCACCTGTCATTCGGTTAATTGCCAGCCCAGCATTAAACTGTGACAAGGGTCTGGAGAACAAGTCCTATGAGGAGAGGCTGAGGGAATTGGGAATATTTAGTTTGGAGAAGGAAGCTGAGGGAAGACCTTATTGCTTGCAACTCCCTGAAAGGAGGTGGTAGGGAGGTGGGTGCTGGCCTCTTCTCTCAAGCAAATAACAATAGGACTAGAGGAAATGGCCTGAACTTGCACCAGGGGAGGTTTAGACCAGATATTAGGAGGAATTTCTTTACTGAGAGAGTACTCAGCCACTGGAAAGGGTTGCCCAGTGAGGTAGTGAAGTCACCATCCCTGGAGGTATTCAAAAACCATGTAGATGAGGCACTTCAGGACGTACTCCTGGGCATGGGGAGCGGGGGCGGCGGCAGTGCTCATTTGTTTGGTGTTTTTTGGTGGGTTTGTTTTTGGTGGATGCTGTCATCTTAGAGGTCTTTTCCACCCATGACAATTCTGTGATATGAAAACAGCAGCAAACACCTGAACAGGGCCACCAAAATCGTGGTACTCACACCAGGTACATTTCTGAAACTTAATTCATTGGGAATACAGGAAGTCAAGTTGTCTAGAGCAAGCTTGTCTGGTGTAGAAAAGTAGAAATTTATCCTTGTGCAGAGAAGTCAAACCGAGGTTGCCCTCAGCTATAATGGGTATATTACAATAACAGAGTATGATAAATAAATGAGCTGCTTGCTGTGTTGTATTTTAGAAAACGTCAGTGATGTACGCTACCCAAAGGCAGCACGCTCCAGTTCTAAGCAAAAACATCTTTCCCATGAAATCTCTTGATTTTGGAGTTTTTAAACAGAAAAGGTCCTTCTCTTTAGGACTGCTTGAATGGAAATATGGTTCAGCCTATAGTCCAACAACGGATTGAAAAGTTCAAGAATGGAAGCCACAAGCAACAGAGAAAAAATGAGAGTCAGTACATCTGTTTAACAAGGTTCATTCTATGTGTGCAACTGGCACAGCTAAGGTTACTAGCAGTGAAGATACACAAACATGCAGACAATACTCACCTTCTGAGAAGGAAAACAGAGCAACTACCCAACCCTGGAGACAAATCTTTCAGGAATGCTCCAGTTGCTACATTCACCTTCACAAGGGAGCCCTCCCACATCACAGGTGTCATTTCTCTCTCCCTGCTACACAGCAGTCACCAGCTACTTTCAGACAAGTGTCTTCATATAGCCTGTATCCAGGGCTAAAATGAAGCAGTTTGCTCTCTCACCCAAGAATCCCTCCCCAGCCAAAAAGGGGAATTGGGAAAAGAAGCCCATGGCTCAAAATATAAACAGATTTAATGAAATAACAAAGCTAATGCAAACACCAACAGAAAGTATATAAGCTTATACTCAGCCTAGTCCTCAGGAATAGCAGAGGCAGCAGCAGGCCAAGAGGAAGGAGCCCCAGGAAACGAAACTCCCCACCTTCAGCATACCTCCCCATTCTATAACGAGCATGAGGTAAGTGGTGTGGCATACACCTGTTAGCCAGCTTGAGGCCGCTGCCCTGACTTGAGCTCCCAGATGACTCAGGGCTACTAATGGCCTGTCCTCCATGACTGGCCTGTGATTCTGTCCCAGTGAAACCAGGACAAGATACTCGGATCCCTAAGCATCATAAAATAACCTCTACACCCACCTACCTTAATTCCAATTGTTTCCATATAAAAGTGGTTTCAAGATTTACACTTCCTCACTTAAAAAAAAAAAATATAATGAAAAGGTCTGCTTTCCAGAAACTTGCAAGGGAGTGACAGACACATGTACAATTACAAGCCTTCCAATGATAAGATCGTCTCAAGACTGAACTAGAGTTTCGTGCTCAAGTGGAACAGAAAATGGAAAAGAAACTGTAGCCACAGAAAGACAGTGCTTTCAAACAAAATCTAGAAGGCTACAGAATATTCATACTGTCAAGAATTTAATACCCTTACACACACTTTTCATTCATTATCTTTCCCCTGAGTGGAAAGTAGTTTTGCAAAATACCCTTATACCCTCAGCATTGCCTATTTCTTATGAAACTTCAAAATAGTTTAAGGCACTTAACCAGCAGTAAAGCTATCTCACTTTCACAGGTGTGGGGAACAGAGGACAAAGCTGAAATGGTTTTCCCCACAGTCATCCAGCTCAGTCAGCAATAAAGCCAGAACAGAACTTTCCTGAATCCCAAATCCACAGCTACCCCAAGAACCTCACTGTATTCTCTCAGGTTTGGACCAATATCTTAATTCCCCCAATTCTCCCTATCAAATCACTCCTATTCAACTTTTCATCTTACTATAAAAGCCTTAAGGATGTTGTTCTGGACTCATAATATGAAACTGGATTTAGTCCAAAGTTTATTTCGAAGTTACTACTTGAAATCCATTTAAGTCTGCAATTTTTGTCATACACTATATATCGTCTTGTTCAGTGGTATAAACTTTTTTCCTGCATAACAGAAATTTCTTCAGCAGCTACAGTAATGAATGCAACCACTGAAACAAAAAGCAATGGATAGACTAACTGAACAGAAACAGCTCATTTTATGTGCAAAAGCAGTCTTCAGAGATGCATTAGCCTAATTTCCTCATAAAATTTTGACAGATCTGACTCAGCTTCAGCAATCTAGCCTTACTTCTGTTTTATAACTAGACCAGAGTAGACTGCTGGATGAGAGAGCCCCATGACCATCCAACAGTCATACCCACAGCTTTTCCTCTCCAAAGGCTCAACAGAGTGGCAACAATATGAGACTGATAACAGCATAGAGAGATCTATCTCAATGGACCATCATTACTATGATAAAGAAGCAAGATTTTTATAATTTTTTTTTTTAAGGAACATGGTGTTACGATCCGGCAAGACTATGAATTGACCATTCCTCAACTGAGATATTGGATTTTCTCCTGTAACCCGAGAATCAGTCCCAGCCGGCCTCTTTTATAACCCATATGTCTGGTTCAATCCAGCTTACTTTAGCAAATAAATCCAGTGCTGCCTAACAACAGAACCGGAGCATCAGATTTACACGCCTGCAGTAATATCAAATTACAGGAGAGCTATGCCTTGAAGGTTTATGTGGCAGTTTTAGCTAGGACCTAGGTTAATTTTCTTTACCACAGTTGGTATGGGGCTGTGTTTTGGATTTGTGCAGAAAACAGTGTTGATAGCACAGGGATGTTTTCCTTATCGCTGAGCAGTGCTTCCACAGTCAAGGCCTTTTCTGCTTCTCACACCATTCCACCAGCGAGCAGGCTGGGGGTGCACAAGAAGTTGGGAGGGGACACAGCTGGGACAGCTGACCCCAACTGGCCAAAGGGATATTCCATACCATACGATGTCCTGCTCAGCGTATAAAGCTGGGGGAAGGAGGAGGAAGCAGGAGACATTTGGAGTTACTGCATTAGTTACTTCCAAAGTAACCCTTACACATGATGGAGCCGTGCTTACCTGGAGATGGCTCAACACCTGCTTGACAATGGGAAGTAGTGAATGAATTCCTGGTTTTGCTTTGATTGAGTGCACAGCCTTGGTTTTCCCTATTAAACTGTCTTTATCTCAACTCATGAGTTTTGTCATTTTTACTCTTCTGATTCTCTCCCCCATCCCACCAGGGGAGAGAGAGCAAGCAACTTTGTGGTGCTCAGTTGCCAGATGGGGTTAAAATCACAACAGCTTGTAGTTAAATCAATACACAGCTTTATCCTTTTCCTTCAAGTCGGGAGAGACCTTTACATTATCTGGTAGAATCAACTTATCCAGAGTATAGCTAGATCCCTGCACTAAATATTGGTGTATTTCAAATGTTCATCACCTTGGGAGAGGGGAGAGAAGGCAGAACTTCTTCATCAGTCCAATATTATAACACATCCCAAGAGACAGGCAGACCTTCGGAACTGTATAGTACCTGCATATGCAATATGGAAGCTCAGGTATGAAAAGGATGACTTTATCATGTAGCACAAACAAATGTGGTACAGCCATTCTGTCAATCCAATGTGTATTTCTAGAGAGTCCATTCTCAGCTCCAAAAGCAGCTTAGACCACCTAGCCATTCATGTAACATTCAACTTCACCTTTGCCCACCTTCATTTATCTTGCATCTCATAATATGCTTGTGGATTCCTTAAGCTGTATTTATTAAGGCTTTTCCAGTTGAAGATCTTCATGTAGAAGACGTTACAGAACATAACAGTATTACATTTATGTCCACACTTGAATTTGCTAGGTTCCCCTTTGCATACAAATTAAGAAAAAAATCAATAGTGTTAGTTAAAAGCAACAAGCTTCACTTGCATTTTCTTTGCAAAGGAATTACATTACTAAGCACAGGCAGTTTTTGGGGTTTTTCTTTTGGTTTTTTGGTTGGTTGGTTTGTTTGTTTGTTTTTAACAAAGACTTCCAGATAAGTCAACAGAAGTAGTCTTAAACGCCCCTCTACAACCAAGAAGAAAGCCTGTAACTGGAAGTATTTCTAAAAATGCCCTCTGCTAAGACACTACTCAGAATCTAGCAATTGTTCTTCCACAGACAGTTCACTGGCTTAAAGGAATTGCATTTTCTATTTGTGCAAGCACATGACTCCTCGTTAGCTGTGGAAGTCCTGAAATGTAGCTTCCCCCCCACAACTCAAAATTGCGGGAGCGGCAAAGAAAATGCGTGCAACCAATATGGTTGATAAACGAACTTCTGGTTTATTGCGCAGCAACTTTTGCTTATATAGTACTTCCGTGACCACACCCCAGCCACCAACATAACTTTTTATTGGACACCCGGTGTGTTTACCTGTAGCACAGCGAATCCCTGGTGCAGGTAGCACCGGAGTATGGGCCGATCTAATTGGCCTCCCAAACATGGGGTTGGGCATAGCAAAGGGGTCGTACCTCCTATCTCTTCAAGAATATTCAGGAATATTCTCCAACATTCTCCAAACCTCTCTAACATTCCACAACACAAAATCTGACAGTTCTTCAGATTAAAATGGTAACACAAATATATATGGCCGCTTAAAACTTGATAAGGAATTTTCTTACCCAAACATTTTATTTAAATTATTCCTAAAAATAGTATCTAAAAGATGATACTTCAGATAGTTATTTGCCTAGTTGTAAAAGTAACTGCAGGTACAGAGCCCTGCCAGCCAATGACCACTGACAGAATTACAGCTTGATTAACAAGTATAGGTTTATAAGTAGCTCACAAATCTCAGGCACGTAATATAGAAAACTGCCTGCCTGCCTGCCTGCCCGCTCCCTCAATCTTTATGGTTCATTACCTCCTCAAGTGCAAAGTTTTTATACTACCATATTTTTTCTATCCGTTTTTGTTTGTAAAACTTCAACTCACATCTGATTTAGGGGATACATTAACTTACTCAATCCTTCTCTTCCTAATAAAGAACCTAAAGGTACTTTCTGAAAATCACAATAAAAATCTTTCTTTTTATACTGTTACAAACACAACAAGCAAAATAAAACTCTATCTTTCAGCTTTTTTTTTTTCCTACCAAGAAGTCCAAATAGACAGGCAACAAACTGCTTGTGCTGACCTAATAATTAAAAAGATTAAGACGACTTTCTTTTATTGAAGGATATGCAACATAAAGCTTTTCCATCCCTTCTTGCCACACACAAATTTATTCCCGATGATTAATATTGGTTTTATTCATATAAACTCTTTTTTCCCTACTACATGTGCCGCCTATATTTCTATTTCAAATTATTCTACATTACTGTGCAAGAACACCACATAATGGTATTAGTCATTAGGGTGGAAACCAGTGTGGGTTTGACATATCAGAACAGGAAATACATATGCTTTAATTAATTTGCAGAGTGTTTATAAACTAGGAATCTAGTTTTATTTTAGAGTACAGAATTCATGAAGCAAATCAAGTTGAACACATAAACACATCTGTCTAGATTAAGCACAGTGCTAACACTTAGAATCATAAAATGGTTTGTGTTGGAAGGGACCTTAAAGATCATCCAGTCCCAACCCCCTGCCATGGGCAGGGACACCTCCCACTAGACCAGGTTGCTCCAAGCTCCATCCAACCTGGCCTTGAACACTTCCAGGGATGGGACAGCCACAGCTTTTCTGGGCAACCTGGGCCAGGGGCTCACCACCCTCAAAGCAAAGAATTTCTTCCTACTATCTCATGTAAATCTCCTCTCTTTCAGTTTGAAACCATTCCTCCTCATCCTATCACTCCATGCCCTTGTCAGAAGTCCCTCCCCAGCTTTCCTGGAGCCCCTTCAGGCACTGGAAGGCTGCTAGAAAAAGTCTCCCTACAGCCTTTTCTTCTCCAGGCTGAACAACCCCAACTCTCTCAGCCTGTCTTTGTAAGAGAGGCCCTACAGCCCTCTCATCATCTTCATGGTCTCCTCTGGACTTGTTCCCACAGCTCCATGTCCTTCTTGTGTTGAGGGCTCCAGAACTGGACCCAGCACTGCAGGGGGGTCTCAACAGAGTGGAGCAGAGGGGGACAATCCCCTCCCTCACCCTGCTGGCCACACGGCCCAAGACACGGTTGGTTTCTGGGCTGCCAGCGCACACTGCCAGCTCATGGTGAGCTTCTCATCAACCAACACCCCCTTAACACAGCACAACCAGTAATACACATACATACGCTTAGAAATCACAGAATAACATCTGCCAGCTCTCTCAGAACTCCTGGATGCATCCCATCAGGGCCCATGGATTTATGGAAGTCCAGTTTGGCTAAGTGGTCTCTAACCTGGTCCTCCTCTACCAAGGGAAAGTCTTCCTCACTCCAGACCTTCTCTCTTACCTCCAGGGTCTGGGTGGGATTCAAGAGGGTCAGCTTTTGCAAAGAAGTCATTCAGTAACTCCGCCTTCCCTGTGTCTTCAGCCACTACGGCACCTGTCTCATTCATCAGCAGGCCTACATTTCCCCTGTCCTTCCTTCTTTTATTGACATACTGGGAAGAAACCCTTCTTGTTGTCCTTGATATCCCTTACCAGCTTTAGTTTCAGGTGGGCCTTAGCTTTCCTCATCACATCCCTGCGTTCTCTGACTATGTTCCTATATTCCTCCCAAGTGACCAGTCCCGTTTTACACATTCTGTAAATTTCCTTCTTCCCTTTAATTTCTTCCAGAAGACCCTTATTCATCCACAGAGGTCTCCTACCTCCTCTGCTCAATTTCTTCCTCATAAGGGTGCACCAGTCTTGAGTTTGGAGCAAGTAGTGTTTGAAAGTTGCCCAGCTCTCATGGGCATCCATACCTTCCAGGGCCCTGACCCATGGTATTCCACTGAGTAGATCTTCAAAGAGGCCAAACTTCGCATTCCTGAAGTCCAGGGTTGTAATCTTACTTATTTCTTTACTTCTTCCACACAAAATGGTAAACTCCACCATTTCACGGTCACTACAGCCAAGGTTGCCCCCAACCTTCACATCCCCAACAAGACCCTCTTTGTTTGTTAATACCAGATCCAGCAGTGCACCTCCCCTCATAGGTTCCTCAACCACTTGCATCAGAAAGTTATCATCAACGCTCTGCAGGAAACCTCCTGGACCATGTGTGCCTGGCTGTGTTGCCTTTCCAGCAAATATCTAGGTGACTGAAATCCCCCATGAGAACCAGGGCCTGTGATCATGAGGCTACTTTCAGCTGCCAACCTCAGGGAATAAGTCTCACCCGTCGTTTCAGTGATAGCTTCATCTACTGCTAGCCTAGAGATGTCAAATGATGCAAGCACAAACATATACATTAGGAAAGGGATTAAATCAATTATTTCACATAATCTAGTAGTTATCATGAATACTGATCAGCAACACAG
Source organism: Heliangelus exortis (assembly GCF_036169615.1). Classification (NCBI taxonomy): domain Eukaryota; kingdom Metazoa; phylum Chordata; class Aves; order Apodiformes; family Trochilidae; genus Heliangelus; species Heliangelus exortis. The sequence continues at coordinate 7,629,259 of NC_092453.1, read as the reverse complement.
ACCATACTAACTAGGAACTCGCAACTCTTTATTACTAGTTTCCATGATACCAATTACCAACAGCTAAGTAACTTAAGTAATATTCATATTATGTTATAGCTGAAGAACTGACTACAACTCGTGTTCTTCTGATTTCCCCACTTAAAATGTTACTCTGGAGTAAGAATTTCTGACACAAAAGGCAGCTGAGAAAATACAAGCTCAGAATTTCAATTTGAACTCAGAAACTAATACTACTAATGCAACATGGTATTTTGAATCAAACTGCTTTCCCTTCTAGAAAAGATTTAAACCTAAGTCAGATCAATGATATTCTGTTCCCCCTTTGACATACTTTGGTGTTTCAAATACATTGCAAGCTTAAAGGGTTCTGAAAAGACCTTGTAAGCCTTTCAAAGAGGCAAAACAAAACAACCAACAGAGTCCAAACATACAAGCTGTTCTTTCAAAATTTCCCAACCACAGGAAAGAGTATTTTTTTAACATTTAAGAAAATACTTTCCCCATTCAAGCAAGAATTTGGAATAAATCTGATCATTTAAGAAAGAGAAAACTGCCAAGGCTCAGTTTCTCTTAGGAGACCTTAATACAAGACTACACTGACTAAAAAAAAACGCATTAGGAATACAGAACACAAGCTTATTCAAACCAAGTCAGAGGGGCAAACATTAAGCAATGCACTTGCATAACAGAGAGGATTACCTACGTAGGTAGTTAACACCAAAAAAAACCCCAAAAAAACCACCAACCAAAACAGAGCTCGGGCTTATATCCATCAACTGCAATCCCAGTGATCAACTGTAGAGTGGTACATGCTGTAAAATCAATAGCACTGGCCTTCCTAGTTATCAGAGCAAGCAGACACGTTACAGGAAAGAGAAACCAACCTTTGACACAACCTAGAAGGTCCACTTTCTCAAACAAGAAAGCTATTCATAATTTGCAAACAACTTTTCTTTGCCTTTTCTTCAAACAATAGTTTTCAAAAATATCTTCGAGATTTTCAATTACAGCTCCACCAGACCTCCTTTATACTGACATTGATCTGAATTGCACTGATCAATTTTAAATAGATAGTAATGTCTTTAGGTAGTGATCCTTGTAAAATTACAGATGAAGCTCTGGAATTTTTGACTGAAAAGACTAGGACTTATTATGTTAGAAACAAAACACTAGAGAAGGCTGGATAGAAGTTCTGTCTAATAAGTAAAACTAAATTTCTCACAGATCAATTTATCAAAATATTCAACCCAGCACCAACTGTAAAATACAGGAACAGGCTGATGTCAAAAACTTATGATATCAAGACTGGACATAGACAACAATATTGAATGTCCTGAATGATCAATCCCTAAAGTTTGTAGAAACATTATGAAACCACAAGCTTATACAATTAAAAAGGAGTATGAGTAAGCTGATGCCTTCTGTGGCATTATAGCACTTTTGTCACCAGCCAAAACAGCTCTGGCTGCCAGTGTGACAGTCAGACGAGATGGTCTGCTGGATTGGTCCAAAAACCTGACTCATATTCTGTTAGAGATTTTTGTCTCTAGAATACATACTGGGCACTGAAAAACACCATGTAAACAATGGAGATGGAGCTCTTCCACGTGTTTTTGATGATTTTTCATCATTAAGGTTTCTCTATCCGTCAACATAAACTATACACTGTCTCCCAGCTGATCAGTATATTCTCTATACTGATCAGTATACTCTTTAAACATTCTGAAAATTGATTTTTTAATTATTAAAGAGAAACTAACATTTATTCATTCATAGAACTTATACCTGAGATTTCCTTGATTTTTCCCTTTGGAGCTTTAGGCACATTTGTTTCAGCTTACACTTGACTTATGCAGAGCGTCCAATCTTGGTAGAAGACACTTCTTCCCCAACTCCAGGTCAGATCCAGCTGGCTACCAGCTCCTGGGGCAGGAGGCAGTGTCTGTATCTTCCTGAAACTCAGTGCGTGGGGGGTGGAGGGGGTGTATAATTCACTAGCAATCACTTTCAGTTTTGATTCCAAGACTAAAAATACAAGCTTGAAAAAGCCAAGTTTAAAAACTACGTTTTCTCTCCCCCATCCTTAGAATTAATGTTTTGCCTAAAAGGTTTAAGTTGCCTGATTGCAATAGTGATCTAAAGCATCATTGCCACTTTTGAATCACAGCTCTACATGTACAGAAAACTGAAGTCATTAAGTAGCAGTGCTACCATTGTACTGCAATCTAACACCATCCTGCACGTGGCCTTGAATAAATAACTTTATTTCTTGTTCTGATACGTCAAAACCTAAGTTCTAGGCCCCTCATAACAAGAAAGAGATTGAGTTGCTGGAGCAAGTTCAGAGAAGGGCAACCAAGCTGGTGAAGGGTCTGGAGAACAAGTCCTACGAGGAGAGGCTGAGGGAATTGGGAATGCTTAGTTTTGAGAAGAGGAGGCTGAGAGGAGACCTTATTTGCTCCCTACAACTCCCTGAAAGGAGGTGGTAGGGAGGTGGGTGCTGGCCTCTTCTCTCAAATGAACAATTATAGGACAAGAGGAAATGGCCTGAACTTGCACCAGGGGAGGTTTAGACCAGATATTAGGAAGAATTTCTTTACAAAGAGAGTAGTCAGGTGCTGGAAAGGGTTGCCCAGTGAGGTAGTGAAGTCACCATCCCTGGAGGTATTTAAAAACCATGTAGATGAGGCGCTTCAGGACATGCTCTAGTGGGCATGGTAATACAGAAATTGATAAATATATTTTATTTATTTTATTGAGGGGGAGATGTTGATGGTTGGATGTGGTGATCTTAGAGGTCTTTTCCAACTATGACAATTCTGTGATTATGTAGTGAGGGGCCCAGAACTGGATACAGTACTCGAGGTGCATCCTCACCAGCACCAAGTGCAGGGGCACGATCACTTTCCTTCTCCTGCTGGCCACGCTAGTGCTGATACAAGCCAGGATACTGGTGGCCTTCTTGGCCACCTGGGCACATGCTAGCTCATATTCAGCTGCTGTCAACCAACACCCCCAGGTCAAATCTGCTATGTTGCTACCTCATGTACCATCTCAGCCCCATTTCCTTCCCCATGGCTAGTACAGTGTTACACACGTAGCTCCCTCCTGTGTGGAGAAAAGGAGGGGAGGACAAAACAGTTAGCGCCCTAAATCATAGTTGGAGTAAGACGTCCCCCACCAAGCTCCCATAAAAACCTCTTAACCCTATAGAAGGCATACTACATCTCACAGCCTATTATCCATAGCACATCCACTGAAGTTACATTACCAGTCACAACCCAGTTGTTTCTTAATTTGGCAATAATCGCTCGTCATTTAGGAATATCCACCTCAAAGTGCTTAAATTCTACATAGATATGCTTTTACCGACTCCAAAATGACAACTATACTAGTTGCACAGACAAGTGACAGAGTCCACCTGCTTATCTCTAATGAGACAGCATCAACATCTCCAGGCTGCTCCCCTTTGAGTAACCTGGTCTAGTGGGAGGAGTCCCTGCCCATTGTAGGGGGGGTCAGAACTAGATGATCTTTAGGGTCCCTTCCAACCCAAACCAGTCTATGATCATAAGATTTCTGTAAGACTACTTGGGGGAAGGGGTTTGTTTGGAACTTTTAAGTGATGTGGGGAATAAAAACAATTGATAATGTGATTACTTATTTTGCTAATTAAGAAACCAAAACAATCCTATGTTTCAAATGCAGAGAAATAACAGCTAATTGGAAAATAGAAATAGGTATTTGTAATAAGCATAAACAGAAATGTGTAGGGCTACAACTAATTGATATAAAATCTTCATGGATGTAATTTTTAACTACCCTAAGAACCAATAATAAGTTACTGATATAAATCACCTTTTGACAAGATGTTGGGATATAAGGAATACACAGACCTAAAACCAGGTTCTAGAAACTTTAGTAGACTGATTGCCCAAGAAGCTTGGCTGTGCTGCTGGTAAATTGTTAATACCTTGACTCTGTGTGTTATTGGCTTGCACAGCCGGTAGACAATTCCTGTTTTGGGACACCACCATGAAGTAAACAGGATTTTGGCTCCTTGGTCTAGAAGATGACACAACCAAAGAGTGAACACAGTAGAAATGTAAAGTCACAAGTGGCATAGGGAAGAGAAGTACTATGGTTTTCACAAGAGCCAGAAAATAAATTACCTGAAGACAGGCTTGCACTGGATTATTCTTTAGTAGTTGGAAAACTGAAAAGGTCAGAAATTCTTGTAAGAGCAGATAAAGTCCTGAATTTGATAAAGTCCTAGAATTTGCCTACCAGGCCTGGTCAAATTTATGCTGTGTTTAGTGCAGCGTCTCCTCTCCAAGCCTGAAGTACTGAATATTTGGAGCGAGGAACTGTTTCCCTGAGCCTCCATTAGTTTATCCCTTTAGTTATCCTCTGGAAGTTTTTGCAGTGAAATATGCCATTTTCTCATTTATATTTACTCCATGTACAGCAGAGAGAAGTTTACAATGCTTTTGTCCTGGTATTTATTTTAATACATTAAAAAAATTAAAAATTAAAAAATTAAAGTTTAATTTTCTCCTATTTTCAAATGCTTCTGGGCTGGATTCTGTGTGATATTCAGAGACATGCTCTACACCATCTGACTACAGCATACCAAGAACTCTCAGACTTTATTGTTGCATGCTGTACATCAAATATCCATCCTGTTTAGCAAAGGATTGCCAAGTCATGATGAAAGAATGCTAATAATACTAATTAAATCTGTACAGATTATGGAGATGCAGACATGTTTGTCACACAGCTTGTGAAACTTTGTTTAGAGCTTTGTTTAGAGTTCCCAACCCACAATAATAATAAACCAAAGTACCAATAGCTGCCTCAAGAAAATCAGCACTACATAGACACTGTTTGGTCTGAATTTCAATTTAGCTCTTAAGGACCCTCTATCTTATTTGGAAAAGATGGTAATAGGGAGTTCTTGCTTCTTCCAAACAGTAGGAACTTCCATAGTGCCTGCTTCTCTATGTAATAAATATCAAGGTAAGTCCAAGACGCAGACCACTTAAAACTATCTACTCTGTCTAACCAGAAAAGGCAGAGGCATGAACAACACACTTTATTTTCATATATTGCTTGGATTAAAACAATATTTGATGCTGTTATGGTTTGAGTGGGCCAGGATAATGTTATGGGACCAATACGAGGACCTGGAGAGAGGGTCTTTAGTACCCTGAGTGATTCTAAGGGGGGGCGACAGAACAGAGAGGGGTCAGGATTCCCTCTCATTTCCCTGCCCTACTCTATAAAAGACAGTAGAACCAGAAGCCTGTCCCCCTTCCTGCTCCCTTCTTCCTTGCTGCTTCGCTGCACTTGCTTGGAGGTCTTGGAGAGAGGTTTCTGCTTTTCCATCAGCTTGCCACATGCTCTGCAGAATCCAGCTCTGCAGAATACAAATCCATCAGGTGCTGGGAAGAGCCATGGACAGAATCACAGAATCAGATGGATTGGAAAGGACCTCTGAGATCATCAAGTCCAACCCTTGATCCACTACTGCCTTGGTTCCCAGACCATGGCACTGAGTGCCACATCCAGTCTCTTCTTAAAAACCTCCAGGGATGGAGAATTCACCACCTCCATGGGCAGCCCATTCCAATGCCTGATTACCCTCTCTGTAAAGAATTTCTTCCTAATATCCAACCTAAACCTCCCCTGGCAGAGCTTAAGCCCATGCCCTCTTGTCTTACTGATAGATGCCTGGGAGAAGAGACTGACACCCCCCCCCTGGCTACAACCTCCTTTCAGGGAGTTGTAGAGAGTGATGAGGTCTCCCCTGAGCCTCCTCTTCTCCAGACTAAACACCCCCAATTCTCTCAGCCCTTCCTCATAGGCTCATAGGCCAGGATGTCATTGGCCTTCTTGGCCACCTGGGCACACTGCTGGCTCATGTTCAGCTTCCTGTCAACCCAAACTCCCAGGTCCCTTTCTGCCTGGCTGCTCTCAGCCACTCTGTGCCCAGTCTGGAGCTCCCCATGGGGTTGTTGTGGCCAAAGTGCAGGACCCGGCACTTGGCTGTGCTGAACCTCATCCCATTGGAATCGGCCCAACTCTCCAGTCTGTCCAGGTCCCTTTGCAGAGCCTTCCTGCCTTCCAGCTGATCCACACTCCCCCCCAACTTGGTGTCATCTGCAAATTTGCTAATGGTGGACTCAATGCCCTCACCTAAATCATCAATGAAGTTATTAAACAGAACCGGGCCCAGCACTGATCCCTGGGGGACACCACTTGTGAGCGGCTGCCAACTGGATGCAGCACCATTCACCCTCACTCTCTGGGCCCGGCCCTCCAGCCAGTTCCTAACCCAGCACAGAGTGCCCCTGTCTGAGCCGTGGGCTGACAGCTTTTTCAGGAGAATGCTATGGGAGACGGTGTCAATGGCTTTGCTGAAGTCCAGGTAGATTCCATCTACAGCCTTCCCCTCATCCACCAGGCATGTCACCTGAACATAAAAGGAGATCAGGTTGGTCAGACAGGAACACCAAGTTAATTCTTGGGATGCTGTCCTATCTCCTATCTATGTTACTTTCCTATTTTGTTCAAGCACTGATTTCTGGTGGGATGATTTGGGTTAAGGAGTGACTTGGGCAGTTTGAGGGCTACTTTGTGAATCTTAGCATTATGAAAAATGATTACGCTTCTTTCTATGGCAAGTCCAGCTCTCCAGAGCTTGGAGGCCCCGGGAATGGCTGGTATTATTTGATTTTGTTATTGCTGTGCCTGAATGTGTTCCAGGAGTGGTTCATGGTTAAAATTGTGCGCGGGAAAACTGCCCATTTAGGCACCCTCGCGGCCCCTCCCACTGCTGCCTCTGCTGCGAGTGGCAGCCGCCCTGTGCCGGCAGCGAGGGAAACTTCCGCCCCCAGTGCTGCTCTGGCGCTGGCGGGAACAAGAGGCACCACACCTGGTCAAGTCCGAACCAGCCCTTGTCGCTCTGGTAGCAACCTGTAGAAAGCATTTAAGGAAGTCAGACTGCCTTGTGAGGGATGATGACTCGGAGACGGAGAGGAGAAAACCCTGGTTGGAGAGTGTGTCGGCCAGAGGCAGGAACAACATGGGACAGTGATTCGGAACCTGAGATAATTGTCCACTCCATGTCTCTGGAAGAGATATGAAATTTAAGATAGGATTATGCTCACGATGAGGGTGAGTCACTGACTTCATGGCTGCTGTGGAGTTGGAACAGAGGAGCTGATACGGTAGATCTGGAGGGCAGAGAGGCTCAGCAGTTGGGAGCGTTAGCCAGAGATGTGGGCATTGACAAAATCCTGGGAGGAAACCCGTCACTCACAGTCTCTGGAGGCATCTTTTAACAGCTGTCAAAAGCCAATATCCCTTTAAGGAGGATATTAAATGTTGCCCTATTAAATGGAACACTATGGAAAAGAGGCATCAAATATCTGTGAAAGCTGGCAGTCTGGGAGGTCATCCATGGTGATAGGGAAACACCTGCAGATCCCGATGAGCTGCCATGCAGGAGGCCTCTATTAAGCAAGTCCCATCATAGCCCTCCTGTGTACTCTCACACTTCAGGAGGAAGGGTCTTTGGGGGAGATGACAAAACACCACTGACTGTTAATGAATTTGCTAACCAACTCGGGCAATATGAAGACAGGGTCTCTAACCCCTTTCAGGCTTGCATCTTGGCTGTGGAAAAACTGTTTGGGGACTGCAGAATCTCTTATGCGAGGCTGCATGATAAGTTATCCAGGATGGGAGAGGGAGAATAACATTCATTCTTCTCCTGACTGGATCCATATTTCAGCCATTGGGAACAGATGCTCTCCTAGGAGACCAGCTCAGGGTAGGCAGAAATCGACACAAAGTTCTCTGTGGTTTACCCTCTGTGACCTTGGTAAGGACATGTGTATGGCATGGCAAACCCACTGCGGCTCTGTGTGATGAGTACAGGAGCTACAAGGTAATACCACTAGAGGTAATGTTCCCAGAAGGATGGCTGCTTTGGTCTCCAAAGAAACATCCACTGCTGGCCCAAGCAGATGGGTCTCCAACCCAACTATGAATTGAGGAAGTAACAATGCGAGTCTGGTTTGCCACACAAACCCTTCTGTTCATTGTGGGCACTGTGCTCAACGTTAGAGGGGCTCTGCCTCCAGCCAGGTAAAGGAGAGCGATAATCGAATTTCCTGGAGAGTGTGGATTTGGTGGCCTGGCACAGCAGAACCACAGAGATACAGGGCCCTGGTGGACGCTGGTGCATGGTGCACCTTGGTACTGTTGAATCACAGACAGGCAAACTCCATTACCATCTCTGGAATCACCGAAGGGTCTCAAGAACTGACTGTATTGGAGGCTGAAATGAGCCTGACTGGGAATGCTTGGGAGACCTACCGTACAGCAACTGGCCCAGATGCTCAGTGCATCTTCGGTATAGACTTTCTCCAGAAAGGGTATTTCAAGGATCCAAAAGGATATTACTGGGCCTTTGGTGTAGCAGCTGTGGAGACTGAGGGCATTAACCAGCTGTCTACCCTGCCCAGCCTTTCAGATGTGACCTTTTTGTGGTGGGTCTGATGAGGGTAGAGGAACAGTGGGTACCAACTGATGATACAAAGCTGAGAGGGGTGGCCGACACTCCAGAGGGCTGTGCTGCCATCCAGCATGACCTGGACAGGCTGGAGAGCTGGGCAGAGAAGAACCCGATGAGGTTCTGTAAGAGCAAGTGTAGGATCCTGCACCTGAGGAGGAAGAACCCCAAGCACCAATATAGATTGGGGGTGGACCTGCTGGAAAGCAGTTTGGAGGAGAAGGATCTTGGGGTCCTGATAGATAGCAAATTATCCATGAGCCAGCAGTGTGCCCTTGCTGCCAGGAAGGCCAACGGAATCCCTGTCTGCATAAAGAAGAGTGGAGCCAGTAGGTCAGGGGAGGTCATTCTTCCCCTCTACTCTGCCCTGGTGAGGCCACAGCTGGAATACTGCATCCAGTTCTGGGCTCCCCAGTTCAAGAGAGACAGAGAACTACTGGAGAGAGTCCAGGAGAAGGCAACAAAGATGACTGGGGGATTGGAGCAGCTCTCAGATAATGAGAAGCAAATTGCCCTTTTTTACTGATGGATCCTGCTGTTAGGAAGTCAGTAGAGGTAGAAAGCTGCAGCTGCAGAAGCAAAGGAGGGAGAAGGTGAATCAAGCTGACTTGCAGAGGTCAAAGCCCTCCAGCTGGCCGTGGGCATTGCTGAACAGGAAAAGTGGCCAGAAAAGTATGCCAGAAGATGGTGAAGTCCAGTGTGTACCACAAGAGAGTTTAACTGGTTGAGAGCATTTAGTTTCAGGTTGTAGAGCATTTATTACTGCTTAATAGTGATAAGTCATTTTAAGTGTTCTTCTCTAGGATAATGCAGTGGTGTCCAGGAACCTCAGGATGAACTTGCAGCACAAGGGCATGAACCCCAACGACCTCCATACAATCTCATTTGGCTGGAGAGACTGTCATTATGAAAATCCACAGCCTGGACTTTACAAAATGTTGTATAAAGACATAGCCTGGTGAATAAGTATGGCAAGAATGGTATGGAATAAGGGGTGGAAAATATTCTGTCTCGGTTCGGTGGTCAGGGCGACTCACAAACCAGAAGACAGAATTGTTCCCTGTTACCCCCTCCACCCTCCCAAGGGAAGATATAAGGGGAATAAGAGAGACTTAAAGGTTGGAAATTAAAATTGGAACAAGTTTACTGAAACAGGGAAGGAGCAGTAACACATGGAATGAGGAACCAATACATACAAAATATATACAAAACCCAATTTTGATGATTGCACAGATAGGTGTCTGAAGGTCCCTCGTAGCAAGGCTGACTTGGGAGCAAGGTCCATGGCTCTTCCCAGCACCCGATGGATTTGGATTCTGCAGAGCGTGTGGCAAGCTTAAGGAATAGCGGGAGCCTCTCTCCAAGACCTCCAAGTGACTGCAGCGAAGCAGCAAGGAAGAAAGGAGCAGGAAGGGGGACAGGCTTCTGGTTCTGTCTTTTATAGAGTAGGGCAGGGAAATGGGCTCCCCAGTTCAAGAGAGACAGGGAACTACTGGAGAGAGTCCAGAGGAGAATGATAAAGGTGAGTGGGGGATTGGAGCACCTCTCTTTTGAGGAAAAGCCGAGAGCTGGGAGTCTTTAGCCTGGAGAAGAGAAGGTTGAGGGGAGACCTTATCAATGTCTACAAGTATCTAAAGGGTGGGTGCAAGGAAGATGGAGCTGGACTCTTCTCAGTACTTCCCAGTGACAGGACGAGGGTCAACGGGCACAAGCTGGAACATAGGAAGTTCCATCTAAACATAAGAAAAACCTTCTTTATTGTGAGGGTGCCAAGGCACTGGCATAGGCTGCCCAGGGAGGTTGTGGAGTCCCCTTCTCTGGGGATACTCAAAACCCACCTGGATGCAGTCCTGTGTAATGTCCTCTGGGTGATTCTGCTTTAGTGGGAGAATTGGACTAGATCATCTTTAGAGGTTCCTTACAACTCTGATAATTCTGTGATTCTGTGAAATGGGAGGGAATCCTGACCCCTCTCCATTCTGCCCCCCTGGATCCTTCAGGGTCCTAAAGACCCTCTCTCTAGGTCCTTGTATCAGTACCATAAAATTATCCTGGCCCACTCAAACTATAACAGATGCCCTCTCTTGATGCGAGAGGTGGCAACCTAAGGGGTTCGGCGCAGAAGTCAAAGATGAGTCCTCACAGAGGTATAGTCGATGCTTCCAGAAAAAAGGGCTTTTATTACGTACGAAAACCGCTTATATACTGTTACAGTGGTCACGCCCCCCTCCACTGCACACCAAAACTACCTGCTACAGGTCACCCGGTGCCGTTCACACGCAGCAAAAGCAAATCCTATTGGTGCAGGGGTAGAAGCCACTTGTTTTTCATTTTGTGCCTTCTCCTAATCTAACATCCAGGACAGGGTGTCCTTGTAACTCTGAACAGTCAAAACATGGGGTTGTGCATACAGCAGCGCCGCACGCCCCCGCCTTTCAGACCATCCCCCTGCATATCCCCCCTTTTTTTTTCTTTTGCACAAGCCATGTTTGATTAATGGTTTTGCAATGCTAGCTTTCAAGCAAAAAAAGAATACAAACAACAAGCAATCTACAGAACCCATACACTAACAATCTAACACCTTCTCTAAGCAACCCATAAAGCTACCCGGGTAACAAGTCAAATAAATTGGTTCACACGTTGTCAAACAGATCTTGCCCCTACGCGCCGTCGTCGTCGATGGATGCAGGCCTGTCCCTTCAGGGTACAGTCATGGCGGGGCGTGTCCATTTACTGGGTACCCAAAGAAGTCCGGAATCTGTGGAGACACAACTATAACCTTTTCCAGTAAATAATAATGACTTAGGTCCTACTCATTGACCTGTAGAGGGATCTTTATAGGTAGCCTGTGTTAAAATACCAGAAGTTAAGTTCATCTGCTTAGCAGTGCAACAGAATAGCACAATCAACAATCAACATATAGACAAGGGATCCCATAATCAACATATAAACGATCACATGAATTACAACATTAACAAAAGCCTGTTATCAATACAACACAATACGAAAAGCACATTGTCACGGTTTAACACTGGCCCGGCGATTAAACCGGGTGACAGATGCTCTCTATTAATCTCTCTCTCCTCCTTGATAAGAGAGGAGAGAGAATAAGGGAGAGAGACTTATGGGTTGGAGGCTAAACCAATCAACTTTAATGAAACAATAATGGTAAATAGGGAAAAAAAGAAAAGAAAAATGCTATATATATATATATACAAATATACAGGAGAATGAATATCAGATTCCTTCCCCCTTTCCCCCCAACAATTCTCACGCAAACCAAGGCTGCAGGGCAGCCCTGGGAAAGTCCAGGCTGGACACACAGGAGGCAGGAACACAGGCAGGCAAACGGACTGGAGGTGTAGGCTGGCACGGATCAGGACCACAGGCAGATGAATGGATGAGATCCTTCCAAGATGCCGGGTGAAGGCAGGCAGGGCGGCAGGCAGGGCGGCAGGCAGGGCGGCAGGCAGGGCGGCAGGCAGGGCGGCAGGCAGGGAGGCCGGCAGGCAGGGAGGGAGGCCGGCAGGCAGGGAGGCCGGCAGGCAGGGAGGCCGGCAGGCAGGGAGGCCGGCAAGCAGGGCCACAAGCAGCCAGCCAGGGAGCTTCTGCTGGTCTTTTATAGTGTTACAGGTGAGACCAATTAGCTGTTAAGGGGGGTGGTACCCAGCACTTCTGCTGGTGATCTCAGGTGAGGCCGATCAGCTGGTAAGGGTGTGGCTCGGTCCTCGTGATCCCCCAACTCCATACCGAGGATGACGCACATGGGATGGAATACTCCATTTGAGAAACTTGCTGTCAACCTCAGCAAGTTCAACCATCTACAAGAAACTCAGAAAAATCACCTTTATCCTGGCCCAAACCAGGACACACATTTCACACTGCAGTGGAAGGACTTAAATACCTTTTTAGTATGAGGAAGATCTGGTGTCCACCGGCGCGTAGAGCCAAGGGGGTAGGGGAGGCTTATCCGACAAAAATTCGTCAGGGGGCCCCAAAAGCGTCCCCAGACCCCTCTCGGGTCACAGCACGGTGGAGTCCTGGTTTCCTCCATGGTCACCAAATTGAGGCCCAAAAAGGCCTAATAAAATTGTTTAGAGACAAAATTCCAAGCCTTTAGTTTTGCAAAGGAACACACCTCTCTCCCCCCCCCTCTCTCTTTTTTTTTTTTTTTTTAATGAAGAAAAGTTGTAACACTTCAGTTTGAAACCATGCCTGCAAATCTGCACACTGAGCTATTGTGAGAATGTTTTTGGCATTGATCACACCATACTGTGACAGAGCAAGCTTTTCTCATATGGCCTTTGGCCCCACATCGATAACAGACAAGAGCAAATCTCTCGGAGTTGCCTATTTCTTGTACAACAGCTGCGAGAAGTCTTTGGGTAGGCTCCATGGCAGCGGCAAAGGCACCAGCCATGCCCTGACTTTGTTGCGTCTGAACTGCCCTGGCAGCAGTCTCAAGCATTTCTGCAACATCAGCAGTTTTCGGCAGAGTGGAAAATAACGCCTTCAGCTTTGGGTTTGCATTTTCAAATGCTAATAATTTAAGCATGGACGCTTTTTGTTCTGGGTCTAGGTCAGATTGGACCATGATAGATTGATGAAGTCGATCGACAAATTGCTGAAATGGTTCAGTCATTCCTTGCTTGATAGAGGTAAATGAGGGAAGCTGAGTGGCCTCTGGCACAGCATAGAAGGCCTGTCATGCTAATCATGCAGCGGTGTGGTGGAGTATGGCTGGAAAGTGAAGCTGAACCTGGACATCCCCAAAGTGTCCCAAACCTATGAACATTTCAGTGGTCACCCCTAATAACGGGTCCCCAGGTGCTCGAGGACGGTTTGCTTCTAAGTGAGCCAGGCGCTCCACCTCCTTGGCCCAAATGATTTGTTGGGAGGGGGTGAGCAGATACCTGGCCAAATGGTGACAATCGTGGGAGCTATTGGTGTTAGAGGTAAAGAGCCAGTCCAGAGCGGCCCTGCCGCTCTCCGTCTTTAATCCTCCCTCTTTTAAAGTCTTTTTGACTTGCTGTAAAATTTTCCACTCATGTTGCTCATAGTGGGGTGCCCCGTTATTATCAAGCAGAATAGGACAAGCGATGGTGCTGGCTTCCCAATCCCCTTCGAGAATGGCATCGCGAACAAAGCTGGGCCACCTTTCGGGCCGGGGTTTGTCGGCACCTTTGATGCCTTGTATGATTTGCCATGTTCGCGGCAGAATTGAAACGTCGTCTTCATCGTCAGAGAAAGCGGACGGGTAGTTAACAGAACCCAGTTCCTTTAATCGGTGGCCGCGCACAGCTAGGGGCGGTTTCTGCTGACGACTGGATCCGCCCATTTCGGGGGAAGGGGCGGTCGGCACTTCCGTATTCTGCTTCACTTCGCTTCCGGCGCTCGGAGCGGACACTTCCGTTTCTTTCTCCGCTCCGAAATCAGATACCAAGCTACGACTGGGGCCGCCCATTTCGGGAGGGGAAGCTGTCTGCACTTCCGCTTCTTTCTGCATTTCACTTCCGGCGCTCGGAGCGGACACTTCCGCTCGCTTCTCTGTCCCGAGATCAGATAAAAAGTCGTTTACAGATCGATGTGCCTTTCCGGACGTGCCTTTAACAGCAAAACTTCTGTGCCCTAACCCTAAGAACGTTCTCCAGGATGCACCACGCTCAGAAGGGGCAGGAAGCGGAGGCGCCGTAGGAACGATATTTGATTCCACCTCCGGCTTAAGTATCGCTACGGCGGCAGCCGCAACTTTAGCCTCTGCCTTCGTTTCTCTTAATACATTAATTACAGTTCTCCATGTTCCTTCTAAGCCTGTTATATGCTTGCTTTTCCCTTGAGAATGGAGGTCCCACATCAAATCACCAACCTCCCGCCAGTGTTCCCATGCGAACAATTCAGGCGGAGCAGAGAAGTGTCCCTGCTCCCTCCTGAGCCCACGTTATTAGCTTATCTAGAAGCTTTTCATTGACTGATTCGCCTCGCTTAGCGAGGATACCTATTAAGAGTCTTTTTGCTGCAGCTAATTCGGCTTCCATTTTTCAACAAGCCTTTCCAGACACTGATTCGGCTTTCCTTTTTTTAATAAGCCAATGATAGAGGGAAGGTAGCGACCCTTCCTACCTGACTCGGGCTCCTTCCAGCTCCGGTCAACTCTATCCCACCTCTTCAGCCTCTTCGTTGGCGCTATATTCCGCCAATCTCGGGTCCCCTCTTCCTGGTTCGCCTAATCACGGGCTAGACCTTATCCGTCGTCACGGCTACTGTTGCTGCCCACTTTCTCCACCATTTGATGCGAGAGGTGGCGACCTTAGGGGTTCGGCGCGGAAGTCAAAGATGAGTCCTCACAGAGGTATAGTCGATGCTTCCAGAAAAAAGGGCTTTTATTACGTACGAAAACTGCTTATATACTGTTACAGTGGTCACGCCCCCCTCCACCGCACACCAAAACTACCTGCTACAGGTCACCCGGTGCCGTTCACACGCAGCAAAAGCAAATCCTATTGGTGCAGGGGTAGAAGCCACTTGTTTTTCATTTTGTGCCTTCTCCTAATCTAACGTCCAGGACAGGGTGTCCTTGTAACTCTGAACAGTCAAAACATGGGGTTGTGCATACAGCAGCGCCGCACGCCCCCACCTTTCAGACCATCCCCCTACACTCTCTACTTATGTGGAGAGTATGGGGTCAAGGGACAGAAGATGATCAAACAGCAGTAAAGAAGGCCACAGAAGAAGTCAAAGACAATGAGATGTAACACTGGAGGCACCAGGGGCTGAACAAACAGTCTGCTTTCTGGTGCCTCCATTGCCTTCACCAACCCTGCCTGATCAGCAGATCGCCAAGCAGGAACCTATTTCCACATAGGCTAAGCAAGCTCTGCCTTAAAAAGCCAAGCCTTAAAAAGAAGGGATGCCAGAAGTGTACAAGTGCTACATTTTGAACCAGAGGTGCTATACGCAGTAGGAAAAATGCAAAACAAGAAAAACCTGAAAGGAAAAAGGTTTTTTTTTCCTGTCTCACAACATGAAACTCCTCTTCTTGGGGAGTCAAACAACCTTCCTTTTCTTGCCATCTGTACTGTAACTGTCTGGCAAGAGTAACATTTAAAGAAATTGACATTAAGCACAGAACTGGTTCCAGTTTCCTGACCGCTCAGGCATTGGTCTCAGCAACTGTGGAGAGAATGTGACAGAGCATTTTGATTCTCTAGTCATGTAAACAGTTTGGGATATCAAAGTGGTCTGGGAGAACAATAACTAGGGAAGGAACAAGGGAGTTCTAGAAAGCCTAGAACCTGTGCCAGCTCAGCTTGAATTGCCTGGGACTGAGTCACCAAATGTAATTAACATATTCTGTCAACCTGAACAGGCTATAATCTCTGACATAACCATTCCTATTTGGTCCTGTCAAAACCCTGTAGTGCAGAAAATAAAAGCCACCTTAAAATAAGAAGTAAAACCTAAGAAAATCGCCAGAGTTCCTGGTTCAAACCACTCCTTCAGCCAGCAAGAGAGGAACTGAGCCATGATTCTCAACATTCACTGTTCCTAAACTCATCCCGTGAGGATCCAAGCTGTGCCCGCGGGTGCCGAGCCTGTCTCCCCGCGGCCTGATAGAGAGCTGAAGCAGGGCCGCATATTCCTTCAGATGACCTTCCCAGTCAGCCTCCAACAGCACCTTCTACAGAGCGGCACTAGGAACAGCTGCGACCTTTCCCCACGGCCTCCCGCAAAACAGCCAGCGGCGACGAGCTAGTACTGACGCCCCCCAGGTACGGGGAAGCCCCATACCCACTCACGGAAATACTTCCTATGGCACCTTTCCTCAGTGTGGTTACATGTGGGACCAACCGTCCCCTTCCGCCGTGCGCGGGTTGAGGGGGGGCGGAGCACCTCAGGCGAGCACGATACGTGACGTGGTGGGGGAGTGGCGTCGCGCGCGCGTGGAGAGGGAGGGAGCGAGGTAGGCAGGAGGTCACATGACGGTGCTAGGTGCTGCTGCTGCCGCTTTGTGAGCGCATTGGGCAGGTAACGTCGGGGTCGGGGTCGGGGTCGGGTGTGCTTGCCCTCCTGGGGAGGAGGGGGTGCGTGTCGCTCTCTTACCGCCTGCCTTGCATGCGCGATGGTGGGGTATGGTGGTGCGCCCAGGGGAGGCCTAGTGCCCCTTCCTCTTCCAACGTTTCGGGGGCGGCTGTTGCTCTATCAGCGGCCTGAGGCCCCGGGATGAGCCCACTTCCCCGTATTTGTAGGAGCTTTTGTCCGGTGGCGGGCCTTCCTTTCCCGTCGGGCCTGCCCCCCCTTCCTGGCGGCAGGTAGGGGGTGGCGTGAGGGGAGCCGGTTGGCTTTATTTTTCCTGGTGGCCGCCTGGAGGAAGCTTCGCCCTGCCCTAGCTAGCTGTCCCCTCCACCCCTCTTTTGTCCCTCGTACCGCTAAGTAGGCCACGGGTGCGGCCTATTGCTCCCGCGCTGCTCTAGCCCGGGTTCGTGTGGGGAGGGCGACACGACTCAACCCTCGATGGGCTAGGAAGTGTGAAGAAAGGGGGATTCCTCAGAGGAGAAGCGGGGCTAATGGAGAGGGGTGTGCCTTTGGGCCCCTTTCTAAATTCGAGTCAGGAGGGTGGCATCACGGGAAGGGAATAAGTGGGTGAATAACCAGTTATTTGTACCTTGTGTAAGGCTTCCATGTTGTCTTCGTCTCCTTCCTGAGTGCTTCTGTGCTGGTGGGATGGGGTAGGGCAGCTGTGTCATGGTCACAGCTACAGAATTCACTGACAATAATATCTCAGCAACAACAGTAAGTTACTTGAGGACATGACACCATATGAATCGTTCACTCTGTGAACTTTATCTAGTACTTTGTCACACCCGATTATGTGTGCTTGTTGAAAATTGAAAGGTAGGGCAGGGCTTTGCTATTGCACTGGCATTTAAAAACAAAAAGAAAGCTCTTCTGTGTTTGATGAAGAAAGTTACAGCAGGAAAGTTAACTGGTAGAAACCTTCCTACAAGAAAAGATGTAGAAAGGGACCTCGTGCACATTTGAGCCTTATAGCAATGATCTGAACTCTGATGTAAAATTTAAAAATATGTGCTGAAATGTCTGCAGTGCTGTTGAATGTCACTTGGGAGTTGCTCAGGATGAACCTGGTTTGAAGCTTCTCTCTAAGGTGTGTTAGCATCAGGAGCATGGATGTGCAGAACCCTCTTGGTTATGTTCAAAGGAGCACAATCTTGTGGAACAGAAACTTAAGGCTTGGTGTGGAGCTATGTAAGGGGAAACTTGTGAGGGACAGCCTATTTTGTCTCGGCTATCAAGCAGCACTCAGTCAGTAGTAATCTTAATTTGAATAAATGCTGAATGCTTATAATTCAGCAGCAGATCAAGGCAATAGCCTCTGGGGCAGTAGTGGCTGGTGAAATGGAGAGGCTGTCCTGGCATGAGCAGCTGCTTCTTTCAAGAAGAGAAATTGGAGCTGGATGTGTGTGAAGGGAAGAGAGAAGGGAGGATGTGCAGGCCTGGAGGAGCAGCACTTGCTATTGAAATGGAGCCCTTCATAAAAAATGGCATCAACTCAGCCTTCTGAGAGTTTGCTTTTTTAATATTAACTGGGCCCTCTAGAGCAGTTCCCTTGGTTATATCATGTTTTCTAGTGGAATCTGGGATTAGATTCCTATCTGACTGACTCGGTATTTATACGTGGGCCTGATCTCTCTGTGGTGGTTTGACCTAACTTGTTTAAGGAATTTATTTTTAACTTTACACTAGGTAACTTGAAAGCAAGCAAGGCTAAATCACTTTTCAGCTTTAATGATGTTTGGTACACCCCTGGAGGGTTACATGGAGAAACTGGATTGACTGGTGTAAACTAGTTTTGATGCATAGTCTGGAAAATGAGCTAATTTTTGTGTTCATAGTTTCAACAATCTTGGTAACTTAGAGGGAGGAGTGGGAATTCAGCAAGTTCTATTCTGCTTTATTCTATTTGTAGTTTTTATCAGCATAATGATTTTAAAAAATGTTTATGGTAATAAAAACAAAGACATGAAAATCCAGAAATTTAGACTATTTCACTTGCATGGGCCATGCGGTCTCGGATTTCGATCTTTCCTCAGCCGCCCTGGCCTCCTCGGACAATCCCTCCCAGAAGGATTTTGCCGAATCCTGGCCCTTGGTAGGTGGGTCAGGGTTCGGGGATCTGGGTGGGAGATCGTCCTCCCGCCGGTCTTTAGGCTCGGCGAAATCGCCTGCGCCCGGGGTGCACGGCGTTTGTGTGGCCGCCCCGACCCCCAGTCTCGGGGTGGCCAGCAAGCATTTCCTGGCAGCCTCCCAGGTTTCCCGCTCTTGTATGGCCTTTCGCAAGGCCTGCTCGACCTTACCCCAATTTTTAAGATTTTTTGCTCTGCCCGTGGATTTTGCTTCCTCGGCAAGAGCTACGGTACATCGATTCCACGTCTCCGGATGGAGAATATCCACCGGCTGATCTATAACCTTAAGGTCTAATAACCTCGTAATTAAGAAAGTAAAACCTTTCATCTTACAATCAATTCCCCATTGTTTCTGCAACAATGATACGACCTTGGCAAGGGCTTCCATGCTTCCTTGTCGGTCCGGGAGCGTCCTCCCCGCCAGTGTCGGTCCTGCCGCGCTGGCCGTCAACCACTCAAATCCAGGCGAGATTCCCGACCCGCTGCTTCCCGGGTTTCGGCACCAAAATGTTGCCTTCGTGGAAGGCAAAGGTGGCCTGGTTCAAGTGCGACACGGTGATCACACCCAGATCACTCGGGCCAAAAGCACACAGACATCAATGTGATGGATGGCAAATGGCGTTTTATTGGGGGTTACACAGGTTTAAATAGCTCAAGGTGTGCAATGTCACTTCCGTCTGCATTCCTCAGGCTATTGTCTTCTAGGTGGGGAGGGGGCTTGGCCTAGTTTTCTGTACACCGCGAGATCTTCCGTCCGCCAGACCCTATCTGACCACACACTGTAAAATATATGTTAGGAGAGGGAGAAAAGACACAGTCCTCCTCAGGAACCATAGGTTGCCTGGCTATCAAAAGTGTAGGCTATAGAATCATAGAATCTCAGGTTGGAAGGGACCTCAAGGATCATCTGGTCCAACCCTTCTAAAATATTGTTTATATGAGATGTCCCAGCACTCAATCGAGCTGAGACTTCAAGCTGTCCAAAGTGGGGGAATCCACCTCTTCTCCTGGGAGACCATTCCAATGTCATTGCACTCCTTATTCCATACCATTTGCATCATGCTCCAGTCACTACTATCACTTGTCCCCAAATACACCTATACACAAATTATTACTATCTCTCTATACTAAAACCCACTAATTAATCTATGATCGCAGATGTTCATCTATTGTAGCAGGCTCTTTAAACAAGGAACGATTGTCACAGTTCATGTCCATAGTCCACAGGTTGCAGATGTCAGCTTTGAGGAAGTTACTGGATGCCAGTTGATTAACCCAGTTCTGGTTTCATCACCATGACATTATTCTGAAAAACACTCATTTAACACTGCTAGTTTATGCAACAACTCACATAATAGCAATTAACATGGGGCTCGAATCCTCAACCCCATAAATTCCATGTTCTACTGAT
The DNA here is from genome assembly GCF_036169615.1 of Heliangelus exortis. Lineage (NCBI taxonomy): Eukaryota > Metazoa > Chordata > Aves > Apodiformes > Trochilidae > Heliangelus > Heliangelus exortis. The sequence continues at coordinate 7,609,062 of NC_092453.1, read as the reverse complement.
TGAATTAGTCAAGAAAAAATTAAGTATTCTTACCCTTGAGGTACAAATTGTGAACTTCTCCATCCTCCATCATCACCCACCAAGTATCTCCAGGCCCTTGAGCAAAAGCAACCCCACGAATGGGTTTGCCTTTGTCTGAGGCAGGAAAAACCCAAACTTTTCCCCAGCAGATTCCTTTCATGCACCACAGGCACTTTGTCCCCATCTACTGTGTGTAGAAGGTCTGACTGAGCAGGACCAGCTTGATTGATGGAACCCTTAGTGTTAACTAGCCAGGTGGCTTTTGCCAAGTGCTTGTCCCAGTTTTTAAAGGTTCCCCACCACCCATTGGCTTTAGGATAGTTTTTAACAGTCCATTATACCACTCCCTTTTCCCTGAGGCTGGTGTCTGATAGGGGATATGGTATACCCACTGAATACCATGTTCTTTGGCCCAGTTACTTATACGACGGTTTTTGAAATGAGTTCTGTTGTCTGACTAAATTCTTTCTGGTGTACCATTTCTCCACAAGACTTGTTTCTCTAGGCCCAGGATGGTGTTCCGGGCTGTGGCATGAGGCACAGGATATGTTTTCAGCCATCCTGTACTTGCTTCCACCATTGTAAGCATATAGCACTTACCCTGGCAGGTTTGAGGCAGTGTTATACAGTTGATTTGCCAGGCCTCCCCATACCTATATTTTGACCATCTCCCTTCATACCACAGAGGTTTCAACCTTTTAGCTTGCTTGATTGTGGCACATATGTCACAATCGTGGAGAACCTCCGCAGTAGCATCCAAAGTTAAATCCACCCCTCGGTCACAAGCCCATTGGTATGTTCCATCCCTTCCTTGATGACCTGAAGTGTCATGGGCTCATCTAGCTAAAAACAGTTCACCTTTATGGTCCCAGTCCAGATCTATTTGGAACTCTTGAACAGCCTCATCTGCTCGTTGGTTGTTTTGATGTTCGTCAGTAGCTCGATATGAAGGTACGTGGGCATCTACATGATGCACTTTTACATCAAGTTTTTCTAACCGAGTGGCAATGTCTTTCCACAGTTCAGCAGCCCAGATAGGTTTATCTCTACGTTGCCAGTTTTGCTTCCACTGCTTTAACCAACCCCATAAGGCATTTGCTACCATCCATGAGTCAGTATAGAGATAGGGTCTTGGCCACTTTTCTTGTTCAGCAATGTCCAAAGCCAATTGGATGGCTTTCACCTCTTCAAATTGACTTGATTCACCGTCTCCTTCATCTGTTTTTGCAACTTGACATGTAGGATTCCATACAGCAGCTTTCCACCTTCAATGGCTTCCTACCAGACGACAGGATCCATCAGTGAAAAGAGCATATCGTTTCTCATTCTCTGGTAGTTGGTCGTATAGTGGGGCTTCTTCAGCCCGTTTTACCACTTTTTCTGGTGGCATTCCAAAGTGTGTGCCTTCTGGCCAGTCTGTGATCACTTCTACAATTCCTGGATGATTGAATTTTTCTGTTTTAGCTCTCTGTAAGATTAATGCAATCCATTTACTACATGTAGCATTGGTGGCATGATGAAGGGAAGATGCTCCACCTGTTTACATCCAAACCAGTACAGGTAATCAGGGCACCAGGAGTAGCTGTGCTTCAGTACCAATCACTTCTGAAGAAGCTCTAACTCCTACATATGCAGCCAATATCTCTTTTTCAGTGGCAGTGTAGTTGGCCTCGGAGCCTTTGTAGTTTCGACCCCAGAATCCTAGAGGTCGACCTCAAGTCTCTGCTGGAGCTTTCTGCCAGAGGCTCCAGGTAGGACCATCACCTCCATCTCCGGTGTAGAGCACATTTTTCATGTCTGGCCCTGTTCAAATTGGTCCAAGGGCCATTGCCTGCACAATCTCCTGTTTAATACTTTCAAAAGCAGCTTGTTGTTCTGAGCCCCATTTAAAGTCTTTCTTCTTTTGGGTTACCTCATAGAGAGGTTTCAAAATCTGGTTGTAAGCAGGAATATGCATCTTCCAGAAACCAACAGTTCCTAAGAAGGACTAAGTTTCCTTTTTGGTAGTTGGTGGGGCCATAGCTGTTATTTTGTTAATCATGTCCATTGGGATGTGGTGATGCCCATCTTGCTACTTAGTCCCAAGGAACTGTATCTCTTGCACAGTTCCCTTGATCTTGCTTCTTTTGACAGCAAAATCAGCTTGTAGAAAAACTTGGATTATCTTCTTACCATTCTCGAAGACTTCTTCTGTTGTGTCACCCCACACAATTATGTCATCGATGTACTGTAGATGTTCTGGAACTTCACCCTTTTCCAGGGTTTTGTGGATCAGTCCATGGCAGATGGTAGGACTGTGTTTCCACCCCTGGGGCAATCGATTCCAAGTGTACTGGACACCTCTCCAGGTGAAAAGAAACTGAGGCCTACATTTGGGTGCTATAGGAATAGCAAAAAATGCATTAGCAATGTCAATAGTAGCATACCACCTGGCTGCCTTTGACTCCAGCTCATACTGAAGTTCTAACATGTCTGGCACAGCAGCACTTAGTGGTGGTGTAACCTCATTCAGGGCACGGTAGTCCGCTGTCAGCCTCCACTCTCCATTAGGCTTTCTCACTGGCCATACAGGACTGTTGAAGGGTGAGTGAGTCCTGCTGATCACTCCTTGGCTCTCTAGTTGCTGGATCAGCTTGTGAATGGGGATCACAGCATCTCTGTTGGTGCAATAGTGATGTTGATGCACTATTGAAGTAGCAATTGGCACTCCCACTGCAGACAACCCCCCTGCAGAAGGATCATTTGTAAGGCCAAGCAAAGTATGCAGCTGTTCTGTGTTCTCAGTCTCTACGGCTGTTATACCAAAGGCCCCCTGGTACCCTTTTGGGTCCTTGAAGTCACCTTCCTTAAGGTTGTCTGTGCCAAGGATGCACAGAGCATCTGGACCAGTCACTATAGGTTGTGTTTGCCACCTTGTCCCAGTGGTGTTCACATCAGCCTTTACAATACTCAGTTCTTTAGATCCCCCCATCATTCTGGAAATAATGAAGGATTCTGTCCTTTTCTGATTCGATGGCACTGTGCACCAGTGTCCACCAAAGCTTTATACTTTTGTGGCTCTAATGTGCCAGGCCACCTAATCCACATAGTTCAATGAGTTTGATTGTCCCTCTCCTCCTCCTGACTGCGGCATGTTCATACATTGTGGCTGCAGTAAAAGCATTTGTTGCTTGTTTGCACATCTGCCCAGATGTACCACTTGCAGTTTGTCCTTAGTTCCCCAAATTTGCAGGTTTTACTTCCCAGTGTGATAGGGTCAGAAACCAGGTAACTGATCATGACTGTTCTGAGCAGTTGAGAGATCTGTTTCCAGTTATCATAGCTACTATAAACCATACTCACCAATTAACTGTGTTAGATGCTGTACAAGCAGGGGGGATTATAGGATTATATTTTTTTGTTTCAAAGTAATTTTACTGGTTGAGGATGAGTGAAAGTGAAAGCTGACTGCCACAAATAGGATAGTACTGATGAGTGTGTGGGGTTTGAGTTTTCATTTTGTTTTCTTTGTTGTCATACAACAAAGATATAAAGCAGGGTAATAGGTAGTTTTGTAAATAATTTCTGTGAGTATGAGGGAGAATATAAAACAAATACTGGCTACAGAAGCTGTATTTAAAGGCAAGGATCATAGTTTGTCTTATGAATGAGAGGTGGGCTTTGGCCACAATCTCTATATGTGCAGGAAAGCAGTTTAATGATAAGGAAGAAAGGAATGGCCTGGTTTGTGAATGTGATTTTTGTGTTAATGTTCTGAGTGGATATAAGAGTAGATTCCAGGCATCAAAACAAGGCAGCAGGTATTAAAGAAATTTAAGGAGTGTTACAGCTGGAGCTGGAATTTCAGCAGAGTAGCAGTTAAAAAAGTCTGTATGTTAAATAACTGAGAAAAGTTTTGAGATTTAGATGTCATCTCCAAGTACAGACCTAGACAGATCCCAATCATCTGACAAAAATGTTTTTTATCCACTGCATTTCCCCCTTTACTGTAAATACTGTGATAAGTTCAATAATAGAGTATTAAAGCTGCTTTCTCAGGAGTCTGGGTATTGAATCAATACATTGCCTTAACTCATACTGTTGTTTTCTTTCAGGTTTTCTATTTTGTACATACGTTGTTTTGTATATATTGTATATGATGACTTCAGTGGGCAGTGAACGTATCCGGGGTGCTCGGGACAGAATGCAAATTTCAACCACACAGCTAACACAACCACAGAAACAATTAGTACAGGTACGTGCTACTTTATAATCTTCTTAGAGTTGAAAGTGAGTATGTAATGATATGAATTTCTTCTTTGAGTGTTGAGGTTCATTGCTGGGCGGGCAATTAAACAAATGGCAGATGTTCTCTATTAACCCCTCTCCCTTCCCAGAAAGGGAAAGGAAAGAGAATAAAGGGGAGAGACTAACCAGAAACACCTTTAATGAAACAGTAATGGAAAAACAAACGAGCAAACAAGAAATTACATACAGATATATACAAAACCACTATCATGCCCCTCCCTTCTCCAACGCTCACATCATGACCGAGGCTGCAGGGGAGGCCCTGGAATAGTCGGAGGCTGGACTTCTGGAGTCAGCAGCAGAAAGGAGATGGATGCAGGAACATACGGATTCAGGAGGGCATGAATTGGGATCGAAGACAGATGAACGGACAGAATCCTTCCAGGACACTGACCATAGACAAGGAGAGCTTGACCCTCCTGATCCCTCATATTCATACTGAGTATGACCAGTCAGTCTCACCTCTGTGCCTAGCAAGATCATGGAGCAGATCCTCCTGAAGGCTCTGCTAAGGCAAGCAGATAACAAAGGAGTGATTGGTGACAGCCAACACAGCTTCACTAAGGGCAAGTCCTGCCTGACTAATTTAGTGGCCTTTTATGATGGGGTCACAGCCTCGGTGGACAAAGGCAGAGCAACAGGCATCATCTACCTGGACCTGTGCAAAGCATTCAACACTGTCCCACACAACATTCTGGTCTCTAAACCGGAACGATACGAATTCGATGGATGAAGCACTCATTGGATAAGGAACCAGATGGATGGTTGCACCCAAAGAGTTGTGATCAGTGCCTCGGTGTGCAAACTGAGTTGTCTGACGAGTGGTGTCCCTCAAGGGTCAGTGCTCAGACCAGTACTATTTAACATCTTTGTCAGTGACATGGACAGTGGAATCAAGTGCACCCTCAGCAAGTTTGCTGATGAAACCAAACTGTGTGGTGAAGTCAACACACTGGAGGGAAGGGATGCCATCCAGAGGGACCTTGACAGGCTTGAGAAGTGGGCTTGTGCAAACTGCATGAAGTTCAACAAGGCCAAGTGCAAGGTTCTGCACCTGGGTGGAGGCAATCCCATGCACATATACAGGCTGGGAGGAGAAAGGATTGAGAACAGCCCTGAGGAGAAGGACTTGGGGGTTATGATGGACAAAAAGCTTAACATGAGCCGTCATTGTGCGTTTGCAGCCCAGAAAGCCAACCGACTCCTGGGCTGCATCAGAAGCAGCATAGACAGCTTTTGAGAGAGGTGATTCTCCCCCTCTGCTCTTTAGAGACCCCTCCGGGAGTACTGTGTCCAGTTCTGGAGTCCCCAGCATAAGAAGTACATAGAGCTCCTTGACTGTGTCCAGAGGAGATCCACAAAAATGATCAGAGGGCTAGAGCACCTCCCCTATGAAGACAGCTAAAGAAGTTGGGATTGTTCAGCCTGGAGAATAGGAGGCTCTGAGGTGACCTTATAGCAACCTTCCAATACCTGAAGGGGGCCTACAAGAAAGCTGGGGTAGGGCTTTTTACATGGGTGTGTAGTGAGAGGACAAGGGGAAATTATTTAAAAATTTAAGAGGGGAGATTTAGGTTGGACATTAGGAAAAAATTCTTTCCTGTGAGGGTGGTAAGACACTGGAACAAGTTGACCAAAGAAGTTGTGGCTGCCCTCTCCCTGGCAGTTTTGAAGGCCAGGTTGGTGGGGCCTTGAGCAACCTGATCTAGTGGAAGGTGTTGCTGCCCAAGGCAGGGGGGTTAGATCTAGATGATCTTTAAGGTCCCTTCTATTCCAAACCATTCTATGATGGTTCTATAATGTGTATGGGATATAATCTGTTTGGTCAGTTTTGGTCACCTGTCTGGTCCAGTCCTCTCCATAGGAGTGTTATCAGCCCTCAAAGCAGACACTGACTGAGAAACTTTCTGATAATTTCAGCAAGTGCAGCTACTTAGAAGAAACTTAACTGAAAGTAAAATTACAAGAAAGAAAATTAGTTTTATACTGGCCCAAACCAGGACATTGAGTCAGTAAAAAGCAAGAAAAGATAGGGCAGGGGAAATCTTGCTTTAACTGGTCAGTAACCCAGCACAGCATTAAGTTGTTCCTGTATTCTTGTGTCTAAAGGGGCTTTGTGTTCTTCAGCAACGTTTCCCATCAGTGAGGACTTCTATACCTCTGCCTGTGTCAGGATTTCTGTCCTGTGATCTCAGTGTCCTCAGATCTCAGCTCTTGAACATGCCAGACTTGTGATGCTAAAAGATTTCTGTTCAATAGAGGTATTTGAGTGGATGGGGAAAGCTTTGTTAAATGCATGCTGTCCCCTACACAGCATGATACTACGTATCTTCAAGTCACAAATTCCTAAACTTCTCATGCAGTATCTTCACAAAGTGAAATGAAGATGGTTATCTACCAGCAGACTAAAATTATTTTGAGTATCTTTGAGATTGAAATTAAGCCCAGTGTCTCAATTCTCAGCAAGAGAGTACTTGTGTGCTTGTCTGGGTTACAGAGAGTGCAAAATGTTTTTGCTCCTGGCAATTCATTATCCTCTTGTCAAGTACTCAAAATTGGACTGAATTAAAAAATTGTCTCAGTTCTCTGCTGGAAGAGAGTATATCACTCTAGAGGTGCTCCCCTGTCAAATTGTGTCATTGTTTTCTAGACTGATCTTGAACATAGAGGGTCTTCTGGTTTTTTTTGTACAGTATTAATTATGTGAGCTCAAGCCTTTATCATCTCCTTGCATTGCAGTGCTTTGCCAGAGAGGTGAATCATGCTAATGTGTGGTTTTAGAAAGTGACTTGAGTTGAATTTCTTTTAGTTTTTGTCATGGTTTACGCCCAGGCGGCAACTAAGCACCATGCAGCTGCTCACTCACTCCTCCTGACCTGGAGGGGTGGGAGGAGAAAATACAACAAAAAAGCTCATAGGTTGAGACAAGGACAGGGAGGGATCACTCACGGTTATGATCATGGGCAAAACACACTTGACCTGGGGGGCAGAAAAACAAGTTTATCACTGATCAAATCAGAGCTGGACAAAGAGAAAAGAAAATCAGATCTTAAAAACACCTTTCCCCCCACCCCCTCCCTTCTTCCCAGGCCCAAATTGCTTTGCTCCTGATATCTCTACCTCCTCCTCCCTCAGTGGCACAGGGGAACAGAGAATGGGCTTTACAGTTTGTCACACACTGTTTTCTCCTGCTCCTTCCTCCTCAGGGAGAGGAATTCCTCACATTCTTCCCCTGCTCCAGTGCAGGGTCCCTCCCAAGGGAGAGAGTCCTTCAGGAACCCCTACCAGGTACAATCCCTCAGGAACAGACTGCTCCAGCCTGGGCTGCCCACAGAGTCACCTCCCCCTGGCATGGGGTCCTCCATGGTTGCAGGTCCACATCTGCTCCACTGTGCTTCTCTGTGGGTCGCGGGAGAGGAACTTCTGCTTGTGCACCTTCTCCCCTTCCTTCCTCACTGACCTTGGTATCCACATAGGCATTGCTCTCACATCCACCACCTCTCTGTGCTGCAGGTTGTCTTGCAGTCTCTTTTTCCCCTTCTTAAAGATGTTATCACGAGGCACATCCAACTTTGCTGAGACCTCAGCCTTGGCCAGAAGCAGGTCTGGCTTTGGAGCTAGGGGAGCCCCTATCAGCTTCTCACCTGTGGCCCCTCCCCTATTATCCAACATGACCAGGTCTCCTGTATCCTCCTTGTTAAAAATGACCAAGACTCATTATTCTGTTAATGGTTTAATTTAATTAATAAGATTGAAATTGCAATGAGCAAAACAGCGCTGGATGCATGGGGAGTCTCCGCTCCACTCACACGCACGCTTCTAAAACTCTAGAATTACCTTATATTGATTACAATTCTATGAATATTAAAAAGGGGTGGGTTTACATATATATTCATAGGGATTACATCATGTAATTACAATATTCATGATAGGCAGAGTCTGGGTGGAGTCTAGGCAGAGTCCACTCTTGGGGAGATATTGGGGGTCGTTAGGGGGTCTTTGGATGAAGTAAGAAGTCTTCCTCAAACTTGAACCCTTTACCTTTCTTGTTTTCGCCGACTTCATTATCTTCTTACAGAGCAAAATTACACCCTAGCCATAATTTTTCCCTTATCTGCTGGTTGTGGCATTTTTATGTTTGTGCAGATGTTCGCATTCTTTTGGTGCCTAGTTAGCCTTGGCAGTGCCTTGTTTTAAGAACAAGGCCCACGCTTCAATTATCGCCGAGACAGAAGTTAGTCTCGTTAAGGCCTTGTGTTGCTTACACTGTTTTTGTGGAAAATTATAGGTCTCAATTGCTTTGTCTAGCCCCATATTCACTTTCTTCTTAGTTTAATTCTGAATTTACTGGTTAGGAATACAAATTCATTAGCATCATATATCACACTCCTGAAACATATTTTCCCTGTTCTGCCTTTTATCACTGATGTACCTGTAGAAGTTTGTCCTGTTACCCTTGATGTCCCTGGCCAGATTTAATTCTATCTGGGCTTTAGCTTTCCTAACCTGATCCCTGCCTGCTTGGACAACTTCTTTATACTCCTCCCAGGCTTCTTGTCCTTTCTTCCATACTCTATAGGCTTCCTTTTTGTGTTTGAGTTTGTCCTTGTTCATCCATGCAGGTCTACTGGTGTTTCTGACTGACTTCCTTTTGTTGGAATGCATTGCTTATGAGCTTAGAGGAGATGACCCTTCAATATTGACCAGCTTTCTTGGGCTCCTTTGCCCTCCAGGGCTTTATCCCATGGTACCCCACCACACAGGTCCCTGAAGAGGTCAAAGTCTGCTCTCCTGAAGGTCCAGGGTAGTGAGCTTGCTGTGCACCCTTCTGTGCCTCCCTAAAGATCTTAAACTCCATCATCTCATGGGCACTGCAGCCAAGGCTGCCCTTGAGCTTCATGTTATCCAACAGCCCACATTTTTTGGTGAGAATATACTGGCAAGCAGATACATTTTAGTAAGAAAATACTGTCACCCATTTGATGTTGTTATAAAATTGGTATCTTTTTCTTCTATCGTGGACTTGAAAAAAGATGGTTTATGTAAAAAATGAAAGTTAATGGTTTTCTGTTTCTGGTATCAAATATGTCATCATGTCTTGCGGGAGCGGCAAAGAAAATGCGTGCAACCAATATGGTTGATAAACGGACTTCTGGTTTATTGCGCAGCAACTTTTGCTTATATAGTGCTTCCGTGACCACACCCCAGCCACCAACATAACTTTTTATTGGACACCCGGTGTGTTTACCTGTAGCACAGCGAATCCCTGGTGCAGGTAGCACCGGAGTATGGGCCGATCTAATTGGCCTCCCAAACATGGGGTTGGGCATAGCAAAGGGGTCGTACCTCCTATCTCTTCGAGAATATTCAGGGATATTCTCCAACATTCTCCAAACCTCTCTAACATTCCCCAACAATGTCTCTACAGAAATTACGTTCTGTGTGTCATGGTTTTAGCCAATAACTGCCTCTTCCCATGGCATCCCAAATGCTGTACCCTCTGGCCTCCACAATGCCTGAGTGATCAAGTCTCCGTATTGGTGCTCTCTGTGTTATTAGGGCAATACACTTACTCCAGGTAGCATCAGTGGCATGATGGGTGGATGGTACCTTCCCCTTGTACATCCAGGTCAGGACTGGCAGTTGTGGTGCCACAAGGAGCTGTGCCTCAGTTCCAGTGACTTCTGGAGCAGATCACACTCGTTGTAGGCAGCCAATATCTTTTTTGGGGGGGATGTAATTGGCTTCTGAACCTCTATAACCCTGACTCCAGAATCCTAGGGGATGCCATCGAGTCTCTGTTGGTGTTTTCTGCCAGAGGCTCCAGGTAAGACCATCATCCCCTGCTGCAGTGTAGAGCACGTTTTTTAATCTCTGGTCCTGTTTGGACAGGTCCCAGGGCCATGGCATGTACAATTTCTTATTTAATCTGTTCAAATGCCTGTACTTATTTGGAACCCCACACAAAACTGTTTCTTTTCCAAGTTAGTTAATAGAGAGGCTTCACAATGTCACTGTATGATAGAATATGCATCCTCCAGAAACCTACAACACCCAAGAAAGCCTGTGTCTCTTTCTTAGTGGTAGGTGGAGACAGCTGTTACCTTATTCATTGCATCCATAGGGTTGTGGCAGCACCCATCTTGCGATTTCATTCCCCAAAACTGTGTTTCTGGACCTTACTTCTCTCTATGGCTAATCTGGCTTCCACCACAAGGTGGATTATCTTTTTCCCTTTTTCAAATACCTCCTCTGCTGTGTCACCCCATACAATAATATCAATGTACTGAAGATGCTCCAGAGCTCCACCCTTCTCCAGTGAAGTCTGGATCAGTCTATGGCAGATAGTTGGACTGTGCTTCCATCCCTGGAGCAGTTGATTTCAGGTATACTGGATGCCCCTCCTCTAGGTGAAGGCAAACTGGGGTCTGCACTTTGCTGCCAAGGGAATGGAGAAAAATGCATTAGCAATATTAATCATGTGATACCATTTTGCTGCCTTGGACTCCAGCTCATACTCAAGTTCCGACATGTCAGATACCGCAGTGCTCATTGGTGGCATTACTTAATTCAAGCCACAATAGTCCAAAGTTAATCTCCATTCTCCATCATGCTTCTGCACTGTTGTCACGGTTTAACGCTGGACCAGCAATCAAACGGAGTAACAGATGCTCTCTATTAATCCCCCTCTCCTTCCTGATAAAGAAAGGAGAGAGAATAAGGGAGAGAGACTTATGGGTTGGAAACTAAACTACACAGCTTTAATGAAACAGTAATGATAAATAGGAAAAATTACTAAATATATGCAAATATACAGGAAAATTGATACCACATTTCTTCCCCACTTTTCCCCCAATAACTCTCACGTCACCACCGAGGCTGCAGGGCAGCCCTGGGAAAGTCCAGGCTGGACTCCTGGAGTCGGCAGCAGTCGGTAACTGGAGGCAGGAACACACAGATTCAGGCTGGCATGGATCAGGACCACAGGCAGACGAACGGACGGAATCTTCCCAGGATGCCGAAGCAAAACAGGGAACGGGCAAAGAAAGGGAAGCAGGAAGGGCAGGAAGCTGGCTTGACCCTTGTGATCTCTCAAATTCATACTATGACGTGTATGGGATGGAATACTCTGGTCAATTCTGGCATCTATCTTGTCCGTTCCTCCCCAAAGGAGGGCTGCAGGTGGGACCTCTTTATTCCTTCTGGAGGGTAAAATGTTCCTCAGAGCTGAGCAGTGTCCTTGGCTCTGCAAATCAGCCTCTAGCAGTAACTATAAACATCAATTATTATCAGTCCTAGAAGCAGACACTGTCTGAGGAACTTGCTGTTCATTTCATTAAGTACAACTACTTACAAGAGACTTAGCTGAAAGCAAAAGTACAAGACAGAAAATCACCTTTATCCTGGCCCAAACCAGGACAACTGTCCATATTGGACTGTCAAAATGCGAGTGAGCCTTGCTGATGACTCCTTAGCTCTCTAATCAACAAATCAGGTGCTGTATGGGAATTAGGGAGTCTCTGTTGGTTCAGTATTTCCAGTGATGGACTATGATGGATGCTGTTGGCACCTTTTGTTCCTCCACCTTCATCAGGCCTACAATGAAAGGGTCATCTGAGAGCCCAGGCAAGCTAGACAGCTGCTTGATGCCATGAGTCTCCACAGCTGCTACACCAAAGGCCCACTTATACCCTTTTGGATCCTTGAAATACCCATTCCAGAGGAAATCTATACTGAGGATGCATGGAGCATCTGGGCCAGTCATAATTGAGTATTTTTCCCAGTTGTGCCCAGTCAAGCTCACCTCAGTTTTCACTACAGACAGGTTTTGTGAGCCTCCTGTAACTCTGCAAATTGTGATGGGTTCTTTCCCTATGTGATTCAGTGGTATCAGGGTGCGCTGGGCACCAGTATCTACCAGGGCTCAATACTTCTTGGGTTCTGCTGTGCCAGGCCATTGAATCCACACTGTCCAATGAACTTGGTTATCCCTTTCCTCCACCTGACTGGAGGCAGGGCACCTCTAATCTCTCAATTATCTTCCACTGTCAACAGGTGCAGTTATGTAGCTTGTAGTGGCATCAATTAATTAGTTTGTACTGGGATTGTAACTCTTTTCACTTGAGACCAGTGCAGCCATCTTCCAGGATAAGTCTTCTTGACTGGGGGTTTCACCTTGGAGCTCATACTCAAGCCCGCAAGGTAGCGGTAGGTTGTCTATGCCACCTTCTCATATCTTCTCCCTGTTCACACAGGCAGACCACATGTCAGCATGTGACGTGTTCCATTTTCCTTGGTCTGGTCTCATAGGAGGATATCTTTTCCTAATGGTGGAGACACAGGTCCAGGCAGGAACAGAGTTTGACTTGTCCATCATCCTGTCTTCTCAGTCATTTTCTGCACAGCTGCAACAGTGGGAGAATGGAGAGACTGTCCTCATGTTGGCACAACTTGCTAGCTGCTTCATTTATTGTTGGTGTGTCACTATCAGGGTCTGCCCATACCATTGTTGAAAGCATGTGGGACTAAGTTGATGGTGCACTCTGCACAAATTTCTCCAATAAGGGTCGATTGTAGGGCATCTCATTAGGGTCAAGTCACTCACCAGTCACCATAAATCATCTCTCCTGCAGCACATGAACTCACATTTTGTGTCCTGTCTCTCTTCAGCATCAGCCTTCTCTAGCATGAGATGGTGGCTTCTTTTGTTTGAGCAGAAATGAAATTAGGTCCAGAGTCATGTAGCATACAATTATCTTTGGTATTTTCATGGGAGTGCAGTTCAAATAGACAGCAAATGCTGCACTATGAAGAGTGGCCTGTATGGTGAAACATGAGTGTTCTTGAGTTGCTTTTTCTTTTGGGCACCCATAACCTATTTAGATTTTTGGCACTATATTCATCCATTTTAGTCTTTCAGCTTTTGGAGAAGCTGCCATGGATTTGTTGTTCAGAAATGTTACAGAAGCACCAAGTACTTCATCAGCAGCAAGAGCCTTTAGGCAGTTTTCAGAGACCAGTATTCACTTATAAAGAGAATAAGTACAGCAGTTCATGGGCAAAATCTTGAGGCCTCACTCAGTCTCTTTTGAAGTGCTCATTGTTGGGAGAATTGTGGAAGGTGATGTGAGCAGGAATCATCACAGATGTTAATTTAGCAATACCATTGCCAGTTTGTTATGCTAATACTCTAACTCTGGAGTGATAGATACTAAATAAAAATAATAATGTCAAAGTGTAGGCCTCTGTGGTAAATTCTATTTTAGTATATGATTGTCTTGTCTATGTGGTGATCTGTAACTGTGGTTCAAATATGTTAGAACATGTTGAAATTGCTTCTGCCCCAGCTAACTTTCTAACTATGAAATGGGCATAGAGAAGATTATAATCCCTTCCCCATAGCATTTCTGTGCTTGTTGTTTATGTTCTTTTTGATAATCTGGAGAAAAAATATGGTGACACTAGGAGATACTTTTAAGAAGTATGTTACCTTTTTGTACTTTATTGGATGTTTGCATTTTTCAGGCAACAGCAGAACAGATTCGCCTTGCTCAAATGATCTACGATAAGAATGACGCAGATTTTGAAGATAAAGTGAAACAAGTATGTTTACTGTGGTACAGAGTTTTTATGCCCTGCAATAAGGTGCTCTAAAACTGGCTTACATTTTGGATCTAGATCTTCTGTTTCTCATTAAGTTGAAACCTTTTTCAGAAGATTGTAAGTTTTACTACGACAAGTTGTTCTTATTGCACTGTAAAGTCTGTTTACAAGAAATTGTGTGGTAAAATAGCTTTGGCTGTATAGTTATACCAGTGTATTTTCCTTTGTAGACAAGATGTTAAGCCAAAATTCATTTGTGCTGATGTCTCTTCTAGACAGTATCTCTAGTATGGTCCTGGTGCTTGACTGTTTTTCAGGAAAAGTAAAAATCTAATCATAGCTTAACGGTGAATTGAAGTGCTATTTAAATAAAAAAAAGAATCTGATCTAGATCTGTGTATGCATTAAAATGATAGAATTACACTGTGAAAATGAAATCTCACACCATTTCCTCTACCATGCCAAGTGTTGGGTGTAGATGCTCAAGCTTCCATTACTGAATTACAGTTGAGAATATTAATTCAAGCAGTACTGAGAATCTGAGTTCCTCTTCTGCTGTGGGTGTCAGTGATTTTGTTCTGGTGAACACCTCACAAAGAAGCTAGTGCACCCAGAAGGAGAGAAGAATTAGTGTGAATATATTAATGCAGCACAGGAGCAGATTTCTTGATTTCTTCTCCTCTGAAGCATTAAGTGTTTTATGTTCATATTATAAACTTGTTTTGTTGCTGTGCTTGTAGTTCCTGAAGCCAAAGGACCCTCAATAGTGCTTGTAGCTCTGCTAGTGGGAAGGATAACAATTAAGTTCTGCATAGGAAATCTCTGATATTTTACATTGTGTGTATATATTTCTAGGTCATGTATATTTTTTCTTTGGGTGATGTTGATGAATGTCCCATGACAGACTGTGATTATTTCCATCCCACACTCTTCAGCATGTGCACCACAGATCCCTGAAGCGTAATTCCTTAAGCAGCCATTGCTTATGCCTTTTGTCTGGCCTTATGCTGAAATAAATTGAAGGAGCTGACCTGGCTGAAAAATAAGCTTTTTCTTAGTCTGGATGTTTTTCCACATGGATCTGTTGTCTGCCATGGCTTACCTTATGTCTGTTCTCATACAGTGGGATAGAGAGGTATGTTTGGTGGGGATGGAGAGAGGATTATATTGGAGCTATTCTGGTCTTTAACATCTTTATCCTCAAATACTGCTCTCTGGAGTGACAGCATTTGCTGCAAGCATAAAGTTAAAAGGGAAAAAAGTGTGAGAAATGTTAAAGGGTGCTCTCTTGATTACCATTTAATTTATGTTTTCTGTCTCCTGTCTGAATCCCAAGCAGATATATAAAATGCGGATACTTAGGATTTTAATTTGCTCTGCTGCAATAGCTATGCACTTTATTGGAATTTCTGGTGGTACTAACTCTTATGTTCTTATGATGATGATTTGGATATTTTAACATCTCTGACTCTTACTGCCAGCTTATGGAAGTCACGGGGAAAAACCAGGATGAGTGCATTGTGGCACTACATGATTGTAATGGGGATGTGAACAGAGCAATCAACATACTGCTGGAAGGAAGTTCAGACACGGTAAGGTTTTACTTTAATGTTAAACTGCTCTTTCTGTTGGCACCTTTCTACTTGTAAGAATTGGGAAAGTCATATTTTGGGAGCTTTTGATTTCCATGTCACCCCTCAAATTCTTTGGAAGGAAATAGAGACAGGGGCCGCTTCTCTACTACATGCATTCCTTAGAGTAGAAAATGAACCTTGAAAATGTTGTGGGTGTTCAGCTGGACTCTTGCAGTGTCCTCTGTCTTTCATTAATATGCAGCAATTTTAACTTTGCAGCAGAACTTGGTGCTCTGTCAGACACGAGTCTGTTTTTTGTTGCTATGTCTGTAATTACTTTGTAGCACCTCCACAACCCTGAGACCTGAGTCTAAGTGTTGGCCACAAAGGGCAATTTTTATAAGCCTAAATGCAGGCAGATATTTTAAGTTGTGGAACTTCTGTAGGTTTGCATTGTCTGTTATTAAGTTGGAGGAGTTTTCCACATCTGAAAGTTGCATTGACAGTGCTACTAATGGCTGAAGAGATAGAGCAAGTAGTTGCTCCTTTCGTTGTATTGCTCATTTGCATGACTTTATTGAAAGAGGAGACTAAACAATGTGTATATAACATCAAATACTGTATCTTATAATGTTGCACAGAGCAATATTTTTTATCCCAAGAGTAAAAAATTGGAAAATATGTCTTGCTGCAGTTGAAGTTTTTGCTGGAGGGACTTCGTACACTTTGTCCAAGGCAGTAAACTAGATTCCATCTCATCTAAATTGGGAAAGAAACCTGGACTTCTCTTCTTAATGCTGAACATTCCGTATTTCCAGTGATTTGTCAGGATGTGTAGTCTCACTTATTGCTAATGAGGAAACTTGTCCCACACACCCCCTAAATCTAGGACGCATACCATTCCAACTGAAGGGACTTTTTTTCTATCCCATTTTCATTTACAAGAGTTGAGGTAATCTAAAGCACAGAATTATATAATAGTGAGCAAGCTGGTAAGTTGGGGGCAGAAGAGTGTTATGATTTGAGGGGGCACATTTTCCTTAGTCGTCTCTGCCACTTATATCAGCGACCATAGAAATTGAGTCTTTTATATATATGTATATTTTTCATTATTATCCGACGTGTTACAATCCCTTCCCTGTTCTAATAAACCTGTTCTAGTTTTAACTTCCAACCCTGAAGTCTCTCTTCCTTATTCTTCTTCTGTCTTCCCCTGGGAGGGAGGGGGGGAGTAACAGAGCGCAATTCTGTTCTCTGGGTTTTGCTTCACCCTGACCACTGTACTGAGACAGAGCATCTCACCTTGATTAAATCTGTCTTGGTAATGTTCTGGTTTTGTGTTCTATTGTACTTTTCATATTTACCAATTTCTAGTTAAAAATAATTTTCTGATTTAGAGCGAATGTTAAATGCTTTAGCAGATGGTTATAAGTGATTGTTACATGGAAGAAACGTTGTGGACTCATTTACCAATTAAAAGCAACATGTTCTGCTCTTTTGACAAGTCCCTCTGAACCCACTGATTTCTGTAGACAAAATGCAACTCAGAAACAAATACAGAGATATTAAAGGGCTCAAGGAGGAAGGAGTTTTAATTAATAGGGGTCCTCAGCAAACCGTGAAGGAATTTATTCTTCTTTATGAAAGTTTGTGGGCCTCCAACTTGAAGGGTTTGTTTTAAGGCCATTATACTCCAGAACAGTTTAACTGTGGATTTGATGTAAAGTTGGAAGCAGAGATACTACTATTTCTGAATGCAGATTCCCAGATCCCTTTTCCCAGTTTTGCTGTTCTTTGTTGCACCAGAAGTTTTTTTTTTAACCTCATTTGGAAGAAGATGTATCTATCCAATTTTAGGAATCAAAAGAGCAAGGAGTGATAACTAGAATGCCTATTTGTCAGCGATAAGATGAAGACTAGGGAAAATGTGGGCCCTTTTCAGAAGAAAACTGGAGACCTGGTCATATAGGATATGGAAAAGGCTGAAGTACTCATTGACTATTTTGCCTCGGTCTTTACCGGCAAGGGCTCCCATCACACCACCCAGGTTGGAGAAGGCAACTGGGACTGGGAGAAGGAAGATCCCCCCCACTGTAGAAGAAGAGCGAGTTCAAGACCATCTAAAACCGTACAAGGCCATGGGACCTGATGAAATATGTCCACATTTTCTGAGGGAACTGGTGGATGAAATTGCAAAGCCACTTTCCATCATATTTGAGAAGTTGTGGCAGTCTGGTGAAGTTCACACTGACTGGAAAAGGTGTAGCAGGAACTGAACGTCATCGAGAGCGCGAGCTCGATACCGAAGCTGGAGACAGGAGCTATTGGTGATCTTAGTTGGGACTGAGGACTAACTGCAACCAGCCTAGCACTGATCTTGCTCGGGAATGAGCTGCCTGGCTACACCCAGCCTCACCTTTTATTGGCCCTAGGTCTTGGGCATGCCCAGTGGGGCCAGCCCTAACTGGGCACAGGTGAGACTGAGCACCGGCCTGGCTCATTACCTGGCAAGTCCTGGCACCTGTTTCCTACATTTCCCCCCCCCCTTTTTTTTTTAATTAGAAATATACAATTTTATACAACATTTGTAGCACAAAATCTATCTAATTTTATACAATGTTTGTAGTACAAATTCTATCTAACTTTTTTTTTTTTAGTCTTTTCGTGGGGGAGAGATGAAAAGGACGCGAAGATCTTAGTCGCGAGGTGCCTCCTTATTCAGTGCTGATGGTTTTGGTCTGGTCAGGGCAGGGCGTGTCCATTTGCTGGGTACCCAGAGAGGTCCAGAGTCTGAAGAGACACAACTGTATCCTCTCCCGGTAAATAGCAATGGCCTGGGCCCTGTCCATTGTCCCGTCGTCGGCTCCTTATAATAGATTTGGATCTCAGGCATGCGGATGACTTTTTGCGACGAATAATGTAACAAGACGGGTGGCTCCTGGGAATCGCGGCTTAGGCTCAAGAAGTTCAATGTAAAAAGAGCCTTGCTGAGCCGCATTTGAGGATCCATAATTTTGCTGTCTTTTTGTTTTTGTAAATAAGTCTTCAGGGTGTGATTAGCTCTTTCTACGATCGCTTGCCCTGTAGACGAATGGGGGATTCCTGTAATATGTTTCACTCCCCAAGTAGCAAAGAATTGTTTGACTTTTTCGCCTGTGTAGGCGGGCGCATTGTCTGTCTTCACTACTTGAGGGATCCCCATGACAGCAAAACAGTTCGTAAGGTGGCGGATCACATGCAGAGCCTTCTCCCCCGTCTGAGCTGTCGCCCAAAGCATGCCTGAGAAGGTATCGATTGTGAGATGTACGTACTTTTGGCGTCCAAATTCCGGGATGTGCGTCACGTCCATTTGCCAGATCTCTCCAGCCTGAAGCCCGCGTGGATTCACGCCCATTCCCAGGGTAGGGCCAAATTGGGCGCATTGGGGGCAGGCTTTAACGATGCCTTTTGCCTCCTCCCAAGTGATGGCAAATGTGTGCTTCAAGGCCCTAGCGCTCTGGTGAAATAGGGAATGGCTGTTCTGGGCTTTGGCGAATTCGGTGACAGGGTTTTGTATTCCTAGGCTGACTAAAGAGTCAGCTTTGGCATTCCCTTCCCCCAAGCCTAGTGCTGTTTTGTGGCTACGGATGTGTAGGATGCAGCATGGCTGTGTTCGGATTCTTAGCGCACGCTGCAGTGATAGGAAGAGCTCCTGTAGCCTCTTATTTTGCACCGGCTTAATGAGAGCATCCTCAATACGGTTTGCTACTCCGACTGCATATTGCGAGTCGGAGACGATGTTGATGGGGACGCGTTGCCACTGCGTCAAGGCCCAGATGATGGCAAGCAGTTCCAGGGTTTGAAGGTTGTCCTCGGTGGTGCCTGGGATCAGATGCTGTTTCCATTGGCCTTGGTCCTGCCATACGCAGGCGGCCATTTGAGATCTTTTTCCAGCATCTGTAAATACTGTTATACCAGGCACTGGACGTTCTGAGACAATTGGTCGTTCGACCCACTGGAACTGGCTGATGGCTTGAAGGCGTTTATGTTTCGGGCCATCGTGACGCACCTCGCCAGGATATCCGAGTAAGGCGAGTTGTAGCGGCTCGGAGTGTTGCAGCATCCAATCAAAATCGGTTGTCTTGATGGGGATGTTGATCCACTCCGGTTCTTGGCCATCTACCTCTAGGCAACGTTGACGTCCCTTTCGAATGAGGAATGCTAATATTTCTGTTTTCTGCCAAATGCCCTTCTGGGCCGTATGGGGTGGGAATAGCCATTCTAGGATTGCCACAGACTCTGATCTTCTAGAGTCTCGGTTATGTATTTTGTCGTATTTCTGTCCCTCTGGTTTTTCTTCCCGCGTGAAGTCCTGAAGGAGTAGTGCGAAGGGGAATGAGGGGTGATTACATACCCACACTCCGATGGGGTGGGCGGCGTCTCGGCGATCTGCATAGCCGGTTGCCAACTTGTGGACAACCTGTTTCAAGGCATTTGAATGATCCTCGGTCCAGTCCACAAGTGCCCCTGGTTGAGTGCCCCGTAGCAAAGACAAAAAGGGGTGGATGTCCGCATTGGTGAGACCTATAATGGGTCTAACCCATTGGAGTTCGCCCACCAGTTTTTGGGCGTCATTCAGTGTTTTGACTGAATGAATTATTTCCAATTTTTGTGGTCTCACCATACCGTTGGTCACTTTCCACCCTAGGTAGCTCCAGGGTGACTTTGTTTGGATTTTTTCTGGAGCTACGATTAGCCCTTTGGTCTTGAGCCGATCGGTCAAGATCTGGCTGATGTTTTCGGGGAACGGGGCTTGCTGGCAAAACAAGATGTCATCCATATAGTGGTAGATTATCGTATCCGGCATTGCTTCTCTGATCGGTGCGAGCGCCCATGCCACATACGATTGACATATCGTCGGCGAGTTTCTCATTCCCTGTGGAAGCACTACCCATTCATATCGCTTCGCTGGTTCACTTTTGTTGACTGATGGAATCGTGAATGCGAAGCGAACGGTGTCTTCACGGTTTAGGGGGACAGTGAAAAAGCAGTCTTTTAAGTCGATGACCAGGAGATGCCAGCCTCTGGGCAGCATGGTTAGTAGGGGCAGCCCAGGTTGGAGGGCACCCATTGGCCACATCTGGTCATTTATTTTTCTTAGATCCTGTATTAGCCGCCACTTGCCCGACTTTTTTGGAACCACAAAGATGGGTGTGTTCCACGGGCTCACGGACGGCTGGATGTGTCCAGCGTCCAGTTGTTCTTTTATAAGGCGGTTGGCGATGTTCAGCCGCTCCTTGGAAAGGGGCCACTGCTCCACCCAGACAGGGGTATCTGTTTTCCAACGGAGTCTGGGTGTTGGCAGCGCTTCTGCAGTGGCCCTTAATGAAAATTTTGGTGGGGTTGGGTGGGTTCCGGGATGGAGAGGATGGCCCCTATTTGGCTCATCACATCCCGGCCGATCAACCCCCTGAGTTGTCTGGGCAAAGGTAACACATAGGGTCTCACGGTTACCTTTTGCCCCTCTGGAAATTTGATTTGTATCGGTTGGAGCGCTTGAAGGGGGGTGGAACCACCACCTATCCCCTGGACGGTGTCGGAAGCCGTAGTTAGCTTCCATTTCCGAGGCCAGGCGTTTTTGTTAATGATTGTCACATCGGCTCCGGTGTCCATCATTACGGGGAGGATTTTCTCCTCTTCACCGGTAGCCAGTTGAATGTTTATAATTGGCCGCGACTTCATCTGTTGCACCAGGGTTACCAAGGTGTTTCCAGATGAGCTGAAAGCCCGGTCGCCTCGCGTCGTCTGGACGTTCTTCCCTAGGTCCATTTTTGGGAGCAGGACCAGTTGTGCCAATCGGGTTCCCGCCTTGATTACCATGGGGGGGTTTAGTGTGAAATACATTATCATTATTTCCCCCGTGTAATCGGCGTCGATAACCCCTGGGAGCACGATCAGTCCTGCCAAACCTGATGAAGAACGTCCCATAAGAAGTGCGCCAACCTTGCTATTTTCATGTATCAAGGGTCCGTAAATCCGAGTCGGTATTTTGTGAACTGCCGAGGTCGATAGCGTTATGTCTACTGCAGTTGGTAAATCGATGCCGAGGCTTCCCCGAGTTGCTGGGGCAGGGAGTTGGCACACAGCGCCAGCCCGGCTACTTGTGTCGCCGCGCGGGGGCCTCTCACGCTGTTTCGGCCGTTTTTTTGGTACCAGCACGCTGCATCATTGTGGCTGGCCTGTTGGCACCGATTGCACCACACTATCGCTTGGCAGTTCCGTCTTGCATGTCCCCTAGAGTTGCATCGGGAACAGGATGTGTTGGTTTTTCTTTGCTGTTTCGAGCGGGGCGGCCGGTTGGGGCGGTTTCTTCTTCCGCCCCCGTTTAGCTTTTGTGCTACCGCCGCGAGGAGCTTGTGGGTGGGCTCCAACGCAGCGGCAAAAGCACCGGCCATCCCTTGATGCTGCTGATTTTGGGTGGCCCTGGCCGCCACTTCTAGCATCTCCGAAACTTGAGCTGTTTTTGGAAGTGTTGAGAACAGCGCCTTCATCTTAGGATTGGCGTTCTCGAACGCCAGCAGCTTGAACATTGATTCTTTCTGTTCCAGCGACAGTTCTGCTTGCGCCGTAACGGATTGCCAGAGCCGATCAACGAAGTGCTGATATGCCTCGTTCATTCCCTGTTTAACCCCAGTAAAGGATGGAATTGGGTTGGGCTCTGGTACTGTATAGAATGCTTGGCGAGCCAGGGTCGCCGCAGTGTGATGGAGTGCTGGCAGGAATTGCAGCTGTAATTGGACGTCTGCATAGCGCCCCGAGCCCGTAAGCATTTCGGCAGTGACACCGGCTAGAGGGTCGCCGGGTGCTCTGGGCCGATTCGCCTCCGCCTGGGCCAGGCGTTCCCACTCCCTTACCCAGATGATTTGTTGGGAAGGGGTAAGCAGATACCTGGCCAAGCTTCGGTAGTCGTACGGGCAGTTCATGTCCGATGTAAAGAGCCAATCCAGAACGGCCTGGCCACTCTCTGTTCTAAGACCCTGTTCCTTCAGCGTTTTTCTGGCTTGCTGCAGGGTCTTCCCAGAGTGTTGCTCAAATACGGGCAGGCCGCTGTTGCTCTGAAGGACGGGGCATGCGACAGTGCTCGGCTTCCAGTCACCTTCCAGGATGGCATCACGGATGATGCCGGACCAGCGACCCGGTCGTCTGGTAGCAGCGCTTGGTCGTGGTCGCGGTGGGGACGGAACATCATCCTCTTCGTTATCAGAGAGGGTGGGTGGGCGGGCTTCTATACTGCCCGAAAGCCGAGCGCCGTTCGATGTCATGTATTCTCTTCTCCATGGATTTCATGGCCCGAGTGACTTGATCTTGTAGGGCCAATATTTTTTCTTCTAGGCCGGAGAGTGCAGCCGGTTGGGTGGTTGTTTTATTCTTTTTAGCCTTTCTTGGTGATGAGGGCAGCGGCAGGGGTAGACCCTGGCAGCAGCTGGAAGGACCGCATGCTGCCGGCTCTACCCCGTCATTTTCGGGGTGTTTTCCCTCCTCGTCTGGGCCGATGTCAGAGAGGAGTTCGGCCACAGACTGGTGGGTTTTGCCTGACATGCCCTTTATGGCTGGCTTGTCATTATTCAGCCCCAAATATGCTTGTTTAGGGTCCTCTTCTTCGAGGGGTGGTGCCGAGGGGACCACAGCAGGTGATTCCTTCGAGGGAGGTGCTGTGGTTCCCCGCAGAGGCGGCTCAGCGGCGGTGAGCGCAGCTTCTGCTACGGCTTTTATGTCTTTTAGGGAGTCAATTACCACCCCCCATGTATGGTCTAGTCCGGTTAGGTTTCTTGCCACTTCTTGGGAATGGAGGTTTTGCAGCAGGTTGCTGACCTCCTGCCAGAGATCCCATGCGGCCGCAGAGGCGGGGAAGAGATCTCGCTCCTCCGCCGCTGCCTCCAGGTTTTCATTAGCAGGGGTGCTAGCTGCCAATCCCATTTTTTCCTTATTCCTTTCTAGGTCAGTCAGTAGTAGAAAAAAGGAGAGGTAATAGATCTTCTTACCCGACTCCTTGGGTTTTCTGAAGAATGAGGATTTAGAAGAATTCGCTCTGGATCGTTCAGAGAGGGGGCTCAGACCGAAGGTCTATGCCTGCATTCTCCACCAGATGTAGCAGGAACTGAACGTCGTCGAGAGCGCGAGCTCGATACCAAAGCTGGAGACAGGAGCTATTGGTGATCTTAGTTGGGACTGAGGACTAACTGCAACCAGCCTAGCACTGATCTTGCTCAGGAATGAGCTGCCTGGCTACACCCAGCCTCACCTTTTATTGGCCCTAGGTCTTGGGCATGCCCAGTGGGGCCAGCCCTAACTGGGCACAGGTGAGACTGAGCACCGGCCTGGCTCATTACCTGGCAAGTCCTGGCACCTGTTTCCTACAAAAAGGGGAAACAGAACCCCCATTTTAGAAAAGGGGAAAAAAGGAAGACCCAGGGAACTACAGGCCAGTCAGTCTCACCTCTGTGCCCAGTAAGACCATGGAGCAGATCCTCCTGAAGGCTCTGCTAAGACATGGAAAATAAGGAGGTGATTGGTGACAGCCAACATGGATTCACTAAGGGCAAATAATGTGACAAATTTCATGGCTTTTTATGACAGGGTCACTGCAATGGTGGACAAAGGGAGAGCAACTGACATAATCTACCTGGACACGTTCAAAATGTTCAACACTGTCCTGCATGACATTCTGGTATCAAACTGGAACAATATGGATTTGATGAATGGACCACTCAGTGGATAAGAAACTGGCTGGATGGTTGCAGTCAAAGATTTGTGGTCAATGAATGACTCAATGTCCATATAGAGACCAGTCATGAGAATATAACCAGGTGGATGGATTGATGAATGCAGAGCAGTAGACATAGTTTATCTTGATTTCAGGAAGGCATTTGACACTGTCTCCCACAGCATCCTTGGACCTAAAGTGAAGAAGTGTGGCCTGGATGATCGGGTAGTGAGGTGGATTGGGAGCTGGTTGAAGGACAGAAGCCAGAGGGTTGGTGTCACGGTTTAACGCTGGCCCGACAATTAAACCGAGTAACAGACGCTCTCTATTAATCTCTCTCTCCTCCCTGATAAGAAAGGAGAGAGAATAAGGGAGAGAGACTTATGGGTTGGAAACTAAACTACACAACTTTAATGAAACAGTAATGATAATAGGAAAAATTACTAAATATATACAAATATACAGGACAATGGATACCACATTCCTCCCCCTTTTCCCCAATAGCTCTCACGTCACCACTGAGGCTGCAGGGCAGCCCTGGGAAAGTCCAGGCTGGACTCCTGGAGTCAGCAGCAGTTGGGAGCTGGAGGCAGGAACACACAGATATGGGCTGGCACGGATCAGGACCACAGGCAGACGAACGGACGGGATCCTTCCAGGGTGCCGGGGTGAAGGAAAGGAAGCAGGAAAGGCAGGAAGGGCAGGCAGCCGGAAGCTGGAAGCAGGAAATCTGGCTTGGCCCTCATGATCCCTCAAATTTATACTGAGTATGACGTGTATGGGATGGAATACTCTGTTTGGTCAATTCTGGCATCTATCTTGTCCGTTCCTCCCCAAAGGAGGGATGCAGGTGGCACCTCTTTATGTTTTCCTCAGAGCTGAGCAGTGTCCTTGGCTCTGCATACCAGTCTCTAGCAGTAACTATAAACATGGAGTGTTATCAGTCCTAGAAACACAGACTGTCTGAGAAACTTGCTGTTAATTTCAGCAAGTGCAACTACTTACAAGAGACTTAGCTAAAAGCAAAAGTACAAGACAGAAAATCACCTTTATCCTGGCCCAAACCAGGACAGTTGGAGTCAATGGGATGGAGTCTTGTTGGAAGTCTGTTTCTAGTGGAGTCCCTCAAGGGTCAGTACTGCGTCCAGTACTATTCAATATATTTATTGATGACCTGGATGAGGGAATAGAGTGTACTATCAGCAAGTTTGGTGATGACACAAAACTGGGAGGAGTGGCTGATTCACCTGAAGGCTGTGCTGCCATTCAGAGGGACCTGGACAGGCTGGAGAGTTGGACAGGGAGAAATTTAATGAATTACAACAAGGGCAAGTGTAGAGTCTTGCATCTGGGAAAGAACAACCCCAGATACCAGTACAGGTTGGGGACTGAGCTGTTGGAGAGCAGCATAGGTGAAAGGGACCTGGGGGTGCTGGTGGATGGAAGTATGACCAGGAGCCAGCAATGTTCCCTTGTGACCAAGAAGGCCAAGGGCATCCTGGGGTGTGGCTAGCAGGTTGAGAGAGGTTCTCTCCCTCATCTCTGCCCTGGTGAGGCCACATCTGGAATATTGTGTCCAGTTCTGGGCCCCTCAGTTCCAGAAGGACAGGGAACTTCTTCAAAGAGTTCAGTGCGGAGCCTCCAAGATGATTAAAGGAGTGGAACATCTCCTTTATGAGGAAAGGTTAAGGGAGCTGGAGCTCTTTAGCTTGAAGAAGAGGAGAATGAGGGGTGACCTCATCAATATTTATAAATATGTAAGGGGCGAGTGCCAGGAGGACAAAGCCAAGCTTTTCTCAGGGGTGACCAACAATAGGACAAGGGGCAATGGTTATAAACTGGAGCATAGGCGGTTCCGTATAAATATTAGGGAGAATTTTTTCCCTGTGAGGGTGACAGAGCCCTGGCACAGGCTGCCCAGGGAGGTTGTAGAGTCTCCTTCCCTGGAGACATTCAAAACCCCCCTGGACGTATTCCTGTGTGACCTGCTATAGGTGACCCTGCTCTGGCAGGGTGGTTGGCCTAGATGATCTTTTGAGGTCCCTTCCTGAAGGGGTGACCTTAGGGGTTGGGCGCGAAGTCAAAGATGAGTCCTCATAGAGGTATGATCAATGCTTCAACTTTATTGCGCACAAGCTCGGTTTATATACTGTTTCAGCTGTCCACGCCCCCTCCACCGCACTCCAAAACAACCTACTATTGGTCACCCGGTGCTGTTCACATGCAGCAAAAGTGAATCCTATTGGTGCAGGGGTGGGAGCCACTTGTTTTTCACTTCGTGCCTCCTCTTAATCCAGCGTCAAGGACAGGGTGTCCTTGTAACTCTGATCGGCCTCAAACATGGGATTGTGCATACAAACATGCTGTAACACAGCACGCCCCTGCCTTTCAAGCCATCCCCCTACACATTCCCCCTTTTTTTTCTTTTGCACAAGCCATGTTTGATTAATGGTTTTTGCAATGCTAGTTTTCAAGCAAGAGAAAAGAATACAAACAACAAGCAATATACAGAACCCATACATTAACAATCTAACACCTTCTTTAAGCAACCCAGAAAGCCACCTGGGCAACAAGCCAAACAAATTGGTCAAGAGGTTATCAAACAGATCTTGCCCCTACGCGCCGTCGTCGGAGATGGGTGCAGACTTGTCCGTTGGAGGTACAGTCGTAACAGGGCGTGCCCGTTTACTGGGTACTCAAAGAGGTCCAGAATCTGTGGAGACACAACTATAACCTCTTCCAGTAAATAATAATGGCTTGGGCCCTACTCATTGACCTGTAGAGGGATATTTATAGTTAATTTGTGCTTCTGGCATGGGGTTGATTTTTTTGGACAAGTAATGCAATAGCACAGGAGGTTGCTGGGAATCACGACTTAGACTAAGAAAATTCAATGTAAAAAGTACTTTGCTAAGCCGCATCTGTGGGTCTAAATTCTGGCTATCTTTTTGCTTTTGCAAATATGTTTTTAGTGTGTGATTGGCTCTTTCCACTATCGCCTGGCCTGTAGACAAATGAGGGATCCCTGTAATATGTTTTACTCCCCAAATGGCAAGAAACTGTTTGACCTTTCTGCTTATATATGAGGGTGCATTGTCAGTCTTTATTACCTGGGGAACCCCCGTTACGGCAAAGCAATTGGTTAGGTGACAAACCACATGTAAACCTTTCTCCCCTGTTGTATTTTCTGCGTGTGTTCTTTAAGGTTTTGCAGAGTTTTGTGATCAAAATCCTCACACTCATGGCCCTGTGCCAAAGGCAAAAAATCAATGGCAGCCCTATTTTGTAACAAAGCATGGCATAGGCTATTTTGGTCTACCGGTTAACATTCGCTTGCTTACACCAGGTAAAATCAAACATGGGATTGTGCATACAAGCATGCTGTAACACAGCACGCCCCTGCCTTTCAAGCCATCCCCCTACACCTTCCAACCCCTAACTGTGTATGATTCTATGAGTGGTGTACCTCCAGGGTTTATACTGGGACTGGTGCTGTTTGACCTTTGTCGGTGATGTGGACAGTAGAATTTAGAGCACCCTCAGCAAGTTTGCTGAGGACACCAAGCTGTTTGGTGAGGTCAACACACTGAAGTGAGGGGAGGGCATCCAGAGGGACCTTGACAGGCTTGAGAGGTGGGCCCGTGTGTTACGATCCGAGCTATTATTTTATATTTTGATTGTGAGGAAAAATCAGCCACTACTCATAGATGTTGCATGAATTTACAAAAATAACAGGCTTTATGATTTAAGCAAATGACAAAGATTTATTTTAGGGAGACAATAATGCCACCTTTAAAAGAAAAAACAAGTTTACAAGAGGAGAGAATTTACACAGGGGGGCGTAGGACCCACTGTTCCTGCTTGGCTGCTGTTCTCTGCTTTTTCTTTCCTCCGCTGTCCCATAGCTGAAGCCGAAGTGGCGAGAGAAGAGAGGGGGGAAGAGAGAGGCAACATCTTCTCCTTTTCTCTTGGAGTTTTTATACAGCAAAAAGGAGTTCTGTCTTTTCATAAATCACTGGCACACAGACTTGCTAAAGATGACACACAGATTTTGCCATCCCAAGAACTTCTCTTTTATTTATTATTATCTTGCAGTCCTTGTTACCTTGCTAAATTTATTATCTTTGTCTTGACCATGTACCAGGAGGCGACCTGATTAGCAGTCTTATCTTTAGGTGCCTGCCAGGCATGATACAAAACAGAAGCTAGTTAAGTTTGGGGTAAAAATCTGTTAATTGAGAATATGTTTGGTATATTTTTAAAAGAGTAGAAAAAATACTTATTCAAGAGACATATTTCATATTTTCAAAGTGTTTACATCACCGTGCCAACTGCATGAAGTTCAACAAGGCCAAGTGCAAGGTCTTGCATCTAGGTTGGGGGAATCCCAAACACAAATATAGGCTGGGTGGAGACTGGATTGAAAACAGCCTTTAGGAGAAGGATTTGGGGGTGATGGTTGATGAGAAGCTCAACATGAGCTGGCAATGTGTGCTGGCAGCCCAAAAAACAACCATGTTCTGGGCTGCATCACCAGTAGTGTGGCCAGCAGGGAGAGGGAGTTGATTCTTCCCCTCTATTCTGCTCTTGTGAGACTCCCCCTGCAGTACTGTTTCCAGTTCTGGAGCCCCCAACACAAGAAAGACATGGAGCTGTTGGAGCAAGTCCAGAGGAGAGCCACAAAGAGGATCAGAGGGCTGGAGCAGCTCTGCTGTGTAGACAGGTTGAGAGAGTTGAGGTTGTTCAGCCTGAAGAAGAGGAGGCTCTGGGGAGATCTTATAGTGGCCTTCCAGTGCCTGAAGGGGCTCCAGGAAAGCTGGAGAGGGACTTTTTACAAGGGCATGGAATGATAGGATGAGGGGGAATGGTTTTAAAGTGAAAGAGGGGAGATTTAGGTTTGGTATTAGAAAGAAATTCTTCACTGTTAGGGAGGTGCGACCCTGGCCCAGGTTGCCCAGGGAGGTTGTGGTTGCCCCATCCCTGGAAGTGTTGCTTGGAGCAACCTGGTCTAGTGGGAGGTGTCCCTGCCCATGGCAGGGGGGTTAGAACTTGATGATCTTTAAGATCCCTTCCAACTGAAACAGTTCTATGATTTTAATTTCTTTGTTTTTCTGCCAGTTTTTCTGCCAGTTTTGTCTTTTTTTTATTTTTTTCATTTTTATTTTTATTTTTTAAATGCTGTGATCTTTAAGGCTTAATGCTGCATGATTGTTAGTCTTTAAGACTTTTCACTTGCAAGTTGTGACGTTCTGGCTTTGGATAGACAGGCTTTTGTTTGAAAGCAGAAAAGGGCATGTTTCTTTGCTCAATACTTCTATTCATTTAACTTCCTACATGTTTTACTTCCTAAACTTTTGATGATAGAACTAAGGAAACCTTTCAGGTTAGTCTTCTTTCCATCTAAGATTAGGCTAGCAAGAAGGCTTCTGTTGAGTATTTTCAAAGATCAGAACCACAGCTGTCGTTTGCATTGCCTTAGGCATCAGCTGAAATTCTAATCAGTTATCTCCCTTACAAAACCAGGTAGCTTTGATATTCTGTGATGGATTCCCATGTCCAGAGGTAGCACCATCCTCTATCTTAAAGGACATGCCCAACTTCTCAAGGCTTTCTTCAAAATTATATTGTGGGAAATCATGGATCTGCTGCTTTCATGGTCATGCATTTACTGATCCTTCCCAAGTCATGTAAAACCTTACTAGGGCTGCCTCCTCTTAAGCTTTGCAGGATCATCCAGTTTTGGTTATTTCTTAAAATGGTCAAAGATCTTTTGGCACCATGCCTATCAGTGAAATAGTAGTGCATTCTGAACTATATAGACTTGGTTCTTCAGTTGTTAATGCAGTTATTTTTTTCTCTCATGAAGTGTCTCTAAAGCTCTAGGAGTGGTTTAGTATGTAATGCAGTTAGAAAGGCTATGGCAGGTGAAATCATGGGATAGTTACTGGAGGAAAGAGTTTTCTGTGACACAAATAACATGGTGTTGCTCAAACATGTAGTTCTGTACTTCTAATCCATGCTGTCAGTGCTTCACCTAAGTTGATTTATGGTGGTGTAGTCTATACTGGAGATGAAGCTGAAAAGTGATTTCAGCCTTCTTTTTCACCTATACCATTTTTAAAAATGAGAGAGTAACCATTCTCTTAGTACTTATCCTTTCAAAGGAGACACTGAAACACTGAGTTTATACTTGTAAGCTGCTTTGTTACTTGCTTTCTCAATAGCTTTAATTGTCTCAATTCTAGGCAGCTTGGATTAGCTGGTCATTGCCTACCTTGTGAAGGCTTCTGAGTTGCTGTTGTGTGAATTGAGAAGAGAGAGGACAGGACCTAAAAGTACTGATAGCCAACCTTTTTAATTTGATGCAGATGCCTGTCAGAGCTCATGACTTTATATAGTGCTTTGCAGTTGATGGCACCTTATTTGCAAATACAAATTTCCCACTTAAATACCTTACTTAGACTATAAGCTCCTAGAGATGGGGACATATGTATAAACTTATCTGCCATCTTAATGGTTTGCAAATAATACCTTTCTTTGCTTTGCAGCTAAAGCTCAATCAACTAACCATATAATTGCATAATGTATGAGTTGCTCTGCTATTCTTTGCAACTGCTTTAGTAATTTTTCAACTCCTATAGATACTCCTATGGATGCAATATGACCCCTGAATTTATTTTAAAGATGGATTTTAATACTAAAGCTGAAGCCTGATGTTTGGACCTTGGTCCCTTGTCTTGTGTAGATATAGTTTTCCCTGTATTTTGCTGTGCACTACAAGCTATAGCTACTAAGAGTGGTGGTCTGGCTTATCATGATCCCAGTTTTCACAAGTTGTTGTTCAGACATTCTGTCTCTTAGCGCTTGAATTCTAGTATGTCTGGATGTTTTTTATTCTTTCTTTTTTTTTTTGTTTTTTTCTCCTTAGGCTACATGCTTATTCTCAGCAGTCTCTTGTTCATTGATGCTTAAAAGCATGTTTTCATTTTCTTGGGAGAAAAAGATAGCTCTGTGCATGCTCCCTTGCTAGATTTATGGAGGTAGTAGACAGGGAAAGTTTTGCTTGCTTTACAGATTTTCTGTTTTGTGGTTGTATCTAGGCTGCTTTGAACTGGTAAAAGTCCATTATAGCCAGAAATATTTGGGATTCTTACATTCTACAAGAAAATCCAACTTCTAAAACTTGTTTCTTTCTTATCTCTTACCAAAAATACATCCTGTGTTTCCGTTTATATCAGTGTAGTTTGCAAGGTACTACCTATGTGATGTTATGCAAATACCTGTTTTTTTCCATGAACTGCAGGGATGTGAGATGGAAGCATGTATTGAGAGCTGTCTCTTCCTTTTTGACTTTTGTATCTAATTCTATTCTACCCAAATAGACTTCTTGGGAGACTGTAGGAGGAAAGAAGAAAAGCCTTGGAAAGGAAAGTTCAGAAAACAAAGAGAACAGAGAAAAACGAGGGGACAGAGAAGTGAGTCGTGGACGGGGAAATTCCAACAGA
The DNA here is from genome assembly GCF_036169615.1 of Heliangelus exortis. NCBI lineage: Eukaryota > Metazoa > Chordata > Aves > Apodiformes > Trochilidae > Heliangelus > Heliangelus exortis. Next base: position 7,577,329 of record NC_092453.1, on the reverse strand, counting down.
TGGGGAAGAGGATGCAGCCGTGGACAAGAGTGTATGTATAGGGGTTCATTTTTAAAGATTCAGATACTTTTCTTCCAGCTGAAACTGGCTGAGTTGAGAGCAAATGCTTAATGGAGTAAAATCAGTCCGAGCTATAGCTTATCACTGAAGGGATCATAACTTGTGTGACAGGTACATTTGATCTGTCTACATGACCCATGGGATGGTTGTGCTTGTTCAGAAACACTCAATTTAATGTAAAATTCTGTCATTTTTTGATTAATTGATCTTGTACAAATTGCTGTTTTTATGTAAGTTTTAGAATTGAGTCTTTGTAAGACTGCTTGAGAGCAAGTATGTCACTACAAAAGCAAACTGATGTTTCCAAGTTAGGTAGCATCCCATTAGATCACCATTGCAACACATTGCTTTTTTTCCCCCCTCTAAGTTTTATCAGCAGTATCAAAGCTTACATCGCCTGTAAGGGCCATGCACAACACTGATAGATGAGCAGAGAAACCAGAATAAATACAAAAAGTTTAGCTTTTTATTTAAAAGCAGGAAAAGTATTTACAATATTAGCCAACTCTTCTAATTCATTATTGGAATATATTCAAATATTGTGCCAGTGAAGACATTGTGAATCTTTATAGAATACACTAATACACTAGGAAAAAATATTAATAAAACTTGCAGCTATGCTTAGAACAAATTGAAATTGGATGCATCAAAATGAAAGTGAGCGGCAAAATTTTTGCCAGAGCCAGATGCTGCTTATCTGTTTTTGTAAACTGTAATTAAAGACTTTTTAGATGATTACCAAATCTTGATATTCTCTTCCCAGCTTCCTAGTTCAAGCATTAATGATATTGTTGCTGCCAATAGGAACAGTTGTGCACTACAAAATCTCAACAGTGTTTTAAGTGGTCAGTCTTTTTTTTTTTTCTTTCAGAGTACCTCCTTCCTATGGTGTTTTCCACAAATAAGTTAAGTTGCAGTGCTTTTCTAATTCCTCACCTTCACCCAGTTGTCATCCCACTGATTTAAATACAGGAGAGGTATTTTAAGCTTCTCTAGATGTACAGGAATGAGGTGAGGCGAGGCAATAATTAATTGAAACTAAATCACAAAAAAACCCAAAACACTGCACTTTTTTTTTTCTTTGTTTTGTTTTGGTTTTTCTTTCAAAAAACTGAAGTGTGTCTGCTGAGGAATATTTCCCTCTTATTAGTTAATTTGCTTCCTAATTCTCCAGTGCAAAGTAAATGTAACTTACTTGTAACTAAGCCCCCAAAGAAGAGGGGTAACCGATATCTGTTGATCATCCCACTTTAAAATATTGGCTTTTATTTTGGGGTTCAGGTTAAGAAGATGGCTATATTGTTTCATGTATGAGTATCTAAATTTTTTTTTAAGCTGTCCTCTCTCCACAGTTAGAACCGAAGAGAATGGAGTGGACAACAGTCAAGGAGACAGGCCTTCAGACCGTGGGAAACGTGGCCGTGGGAGAGGTGAGATGGTGGCATTTGTGTGGGACTAACACTGATTTCATGTCCTGAAATGGAACTCTCCCATTTATTTCTTTAAACACTTCTTTTAAAGCAATTGTTCATTATCCTTTGAGCACTTTAAAGTTATCCATAAGCACTTTAGCCACCTTTAATTTGGGTACATCCCCCTCCCTTACCCCTTGTCATGTCTTGGTCTCAGAACAACTTAATTACCTTTATGGTAATTTCCTGTGTAGCAGGCTGGTGTGCTCTGGCTATGGAGAGCTTTTTTCCATCAACTCATGCCAGCCTCCTGTGAGTGAGAGTGCACTGGGCTCCTCAGGATGTACCTTGGCAGCAGGAGAGTATGAGATTCCATCTGCAGTGCTCTTGGGGAGGGACTTGATGTGTACTTGTGCTTTTTCTTTGCGGTGGGTGGATCTGGCTTGCCTTCTGTTTTCATTACCCAGAGAAAGTACAAGACTCCTTAGAGGCTTTTTGGTAAGAGAAAGAATTTGGCATGGAAGAGTTGATGAGAACTGTGGAGAAAGAATACTGCTGAGTCTTGGATACAATTCTGATCCTATCCTGTAGAAGAGATGGGAAAATGTTGATGATGGATTTGATGTGTAATCAAAGGATACATAGTTGGTTTGGATTTTCATGGGCTGGAGTGGAAAGGGAGTGGAAAGAAGCAGGAGGATTGAAAATGAGTAACCTAGATACACTGCAGATTGTTTGGGTAAGTGGGTATTAAATTAATTAAATTGATAAAGTGCACAGCAGAGCTAATGTACTTAATAAGTAATGTCTGACTTTGGGAAAAAATCTGCTTTCAAAGGACTCTCTTCTCTTTGGAATATCCAGTAAGAGGTATTCAAAGACAGGCACATCCAACTTCATTGTCTCCAGTTCTATGTCTCAATGGAGTGGAAAGATCAAAGACACATAGCTTCCAGAGGGTTTCAAGAATAACTTGGTTGTGCCTGTGAATCAGCAAATACCAAATGGTGTGTGCAGAGAGATAGCTTTGCAAAGGAGGGTCTGATACAGTTTTTTATATGTTTACACTGTTAATAGATGGAAAGTATGTCTTTCAGTTATTTGTTTTATAAAATAATCCTTTATACTCAAATAATAAATATGAAGGTAGGATTTTTTTTTAAATTGTTGGTTGAAAATTTGAGGTTAGTTTCAAATGCAGTCTTATTTTTTGTTTTGTAACCTTATGAACAATACACTGCTTTTGTTGTGAACACTGTAGCTCTAGATTAATATCATATGCCTCAAACAAATGCACTTAACCATCAGATCAAAGTGATATATCTGACTGAAGAAACAGGAAACAACTTCAACCAATTTCTGTTCTGACAGTGTACATAGTATTACTGTATATCTCTACCAAATATTTTAGATTGTACATTCATGTGAGCAAAGTATCTTAATGAAGCATTCTCAAATGTCTGTGATAAATTTGTTGAGTGACTTTAGGGTCATTGTATTATATCCCTGGTTACTGGTATGGAGGAGGTGAGGGATTTGAAGTAGATACTCATGTGCTGATTAACAGAAAGCAAAAATGCATCACTGGATGTGTTTCATGACACATCTCAGCTGAAGTTGCTCTGCCTTTAATCTTTGATTGCTAAACTGAGGGTGTAAACTTTGGCTTGGAAAGGAGTCAAGGAATTTCTTTTTTTAAGACGACCTTCTGTCATGGTGCCCAAACCAGGACACCTTCCCTTTTATTATTCTTTTCAGAACTGAATTACTTGAATGAGCTTAATTTAGATGTAAATATACTATAATGATGATGGATAGGAATGGCATCATAGTGATTATGTGTCAGTATTGCAAGGATTTGTAACTATCTGGAATGGAATCTCCTGAAGGAATTAGAGGAATATTGTTATGTCTTTAGGTTTGTCAGCTCTATAAATGTTTCTTCATTTGTGTTTTAATCCGCTGCAGTCTTATATACAAATTTAAAAACTTTTCAGACACTTTTTTTTTTACACTCCTGTTATGTATTTCTCAGATCTTCAATTTAAAGTGCAGGTCTGGTTCTCCCACTGTCCTCCACCCCATGTTAAAAAGGATGTGGTAGAGTTAGAAAAGGCTTTTCAAGGTACTGGGAAGACTGCATTTCTGGTGTGTAAGGAACAAGCAGATTAGGACCTCTCCACTTGCAAAAGAGAAGGCTGAGTTGGGTGTATGGTAGAGATCTGTAAAATTTCTGTGAAGAAGGTTAGTGGATAAGGGAAAAGCTGTGGATAATATCTACCTAGACTTTAAAGACTTTGACCATGTTTCCCACAGCATTCTCCTACAGAAGCTGCCAGCTCATGACTTGGATGAGTAAATGCTTTGCTGGGTTAAAAACTGACTGTCTGGCTTAGCCCAAAGAGTTGTGGTGAAAGGAGTTAAATCCAGATGGTGGCCAGTCACCAGTGGTGTTCCCTAGGGCTCAGTGTTGGGGCCAGTTCTGTTTAATGTCTTGATCTATGATCTGCATGAAAGGATCAAGTGCACCCTCAGCAAATTTGCAGATGACACCAAGTTGGGTGGGAGAGTTGATCTGCCTGAGGGTAGGAAGGTTCTGCAGAGGGACCTGGACAGGCTGGATTGAGGGGCTGAAATCAGTTGTGTGAGGTTCAACAAGGTCAAGTGCTGGGTCCTGTACTTGGGTCACAACAACCCCAGGCAATGCTCCAGGGTTGGGGCAGAGATCATCCCCCTGTGCTGGGCACTGATGAGGCCACATTTTGAATCCTGGGCTCAGTTCTGGGTCCCTCAGGACAAGAAGGACATTGAGGGGTTGGAATGTGTCCAGAGAAGGACAACGGAGCTGAGGAAGGATCTGGAGCACAAGTCTTATGAGAAGTGGCTGAGAGAGCTGAGGCTGTTAAGCCTGGAGAAGAGGAGGCTGAGGGGAGACCTTATTATTCTCTACAACTCCCTGAGAGGAGGTTGGAGCCAGGGGGTGTTGGTCTCTTCTCCCAAGGAACAAGTGATAGAACAAGAGGAAATGGCCTCAAGTTGAGCCAGGGGAGGTTTAGATTGGATTTAGAAACAATTTTTTCCCTGAAAGGGGATGTAAAAGCCATGTAGATATGGTGCTGAGGGAGATGGTTTAGTGGTGGGCTTGGCAGTGTGCTAGGTTAATTGTTGGACTTGATGATCTTAAAGGAATTTTCCAATCAAAACAATTTATGAATGTAGAACAGACATTCGGGAGGTCACAATCTGAAGTCCATTCAGTTTTGCTGTATTTGATACTGCATTGGTTAGGAAGCTGTGTGTCATTGTCCTGGTTTGAGCCAGGATAAAGGTGATTTTCTGTCTTGTACTTTTGCTTTTAGCTAAGTCTCTTGTAAGTAGTTGCACTTGCTGAAATTAACAGCAAGTTTATCGGTCAGTGTCTGCTCCTAGGACTGATAACACTTGATTTTTATAGTTACTGCTAGAGGCTGATTTGCAGAGCCAAGGACACTGCTCAGCTCTGAGGAACATTTTACCCTCCAGAAGGAATAAAGAGGTCCCACCTGCAGCCCTCCTTTGGGGAGGAATGGACAAGATAGATGCCAGAATTGACCAGAGTATTCCATCCCATACACTTCATACTCAATATAAATTTGAGGCATCACGAGGGTGAAGCATTTTTCCAGCTTCCGGTTTCCTGCCCTTCCTGCCTTTTCCTGCTTCCCTTTCTTCACCCGTTCCCCGTTTCCTTCGGCATCTTGGGAGGATTCCATCCGTTCGTCTGCCTGTGGTCCTGATCCGTGCCAGCCCATATCTGTGTGTTCCTGCCTCCAGTTCCCGATTGCTGCCGACTCCAGGAGTCCAGCCTGGACTTTCCCAGGGCTGCCCTGCAGCCTCGGTGGTGACGTGAGAGTTATTGGGGAAAAAGGGGGGAGGAACATGGTATCAATTGTCCTGTATATTTATATATATTTAGTAATTTTTCCTATTTATCATTACTGTTTCATTAAGGTTGTGTAGTTTAGTTTCCAACCCATAAGTCTCTCTCCCTTATTCTCTCTCCTTTCTTTATCAGGGAGGAGAGAGAGATTAATAGAGAGCATCTGTCACTCGGTTTAATTGCCGGGCCAGTGTTAAACCGAGACAGTCATGTAATTTTTTAATTTTTTCTTATATTAACCTGAACTTACATTAAAGCCAAGCTATTTATTTTGTTTTAAACATAACTTTAGAATTGAAACTTTTATGCATATGCTTCTAAAAGTGGTTGCTTGAGTACATGCAATCAATATAAGAAAACTGATCCAATGCTTCTATCTTTATGTTGACTAATAAGACAAAAGTTATTTGAATTATTAAATATAATTTCACTGTTTGTTTTGGTAGTATGGAATACCCAGAATATAAACTTTCTGTACTTAGTTTCCTTATCTCTTTATAAAGCTTAAACCTCTGTCATCTCAGCATCTCCTGGGAAGATGGCTGGCTCTGCCTTTCCAGATCAGAGACCAGGGCTGTTCAGTTACTGTGTAGTCAGAGATAAGCACAAATCTTACTTGTTGCCTGCCATTCCAATCTGCATTTCATAGAATCACAGAATGTTAGGGGTTGGAAGGAACCTGTAGAGATCTAGTCCAACCCCCCTGCCAAAGCAGGATAACCTAGGGCAGGCCACCTTTCAGCTGTTCTTAGGCCTCTTTCTTAACTTTAAAGTGTCTTCATCTAATTTAAACTTGTCAGTGTGACAATCTGTGTTTTGAAATAAAGCACCTCTATTGCAGTGGAAGGATTTAGGTCTGCAAACTCAGCTAACTGGATTTTCTACAGAATAGGCTATTAAGTTAATGGGATCTTAGTTGTGGTACTGCACACTTTTCTCATGCTCCCACACAGTGTGTGGGGTTTTTCTGGGGAAAGAAACATTGTGAATGAGATGAACAATTCTTTCCATGCAAGGCGAGTATCAGAGTGAATACTTGATTGTGTGATTGAGTGTTTTGAATTCTCCATGGGTTTTAGTGGAAAGAGATCTTGCTCCCTGCCTGGGTATAAGTATTGACTTCTCTAGAATTCATTCCAAAAAAGAAAAATATAAATTGAATAAGTGATGTGAACCTAGTCAACTGAGGGAGATATGCTGGAGAGCAGGGGGAAAAAACCCAACAATACACAGTTGAAAAGAGATACAATATTAAAGGAAACAAAGCCATGTTAAAAACAGTTAATAATTTTAAATTATGCTGGTGTCACAGTTTTAGCCAATAGCTAACTAGGTGACAGATGCTCTTTGTTATCTCCCCACTACCCTCCTCAGAGGAAGATAAAAAGTAAATAAGGGAGAGTGACTTTAAGGCTGGGAAAAAATCACTAGATGGTGAATTACATACAAATATCTACAAATGTGTAAATATATTCAAAGATATAAATAAATATATAAATATGGGATCCACACTCCTCAGTTGGCAATTACTTCCCCGACTGGACTCAGCAACAGATGGGGGTGCCCAAGTCTAGGGTCCCAGTGATGGTCCACAACAGCCTTGGAGTGGCTGAGCCAGTCCCACTCAGGGAGGCAGGGGATGGCAGTCTGTCTTGATGAACAATCCCTCCTGGGAGAGAATGGGATGCAGGAGCAACATGGGGAGGTATGACAAACAAGCAAACCCCAATCCTGCCAGCACCATAGAGGCCAGCAGAGGGTTCTTGGGAGCCATTTTATACTGAGCACCATGGGAAGGAATAATGTGATTGTTTCATTTGGGTCAGTCACCTGGCCCATCCTCTCCTTCCCATAGGGGAGCACAGCTGCTCCCCCTATTGTAACTGCCACAGCAACTGGCTGCTGGTGGGGTTCAGGGCAGTCTCAGGTCAGTATGGTTAGAGGAAATAAGTTATGCTCTTTATGTTACAAACATAAACTGGTGTTGCTGCTGGGAGGAATTGGTCTTGTTTTGTTTTCTGGTGTACTTGAACTCAATCAGAGGATTTATCTAAAACTAACTAAAGCCAAAAAAGAAAAAAAGGAGGCAAACAGCATGGAAGCTGGGGACAACAGGGTTTTTTTGTGGCTTATCCTGGTATAAAGGTGACTGTTTTTCTGGCATTTAACAAGCAGGGAACTGGTTTGGACAGCTGATCCAACAGTGAACTAATAATTTGTTTTCTGATAGTGGTTTTGTGTATGTGTAAAACTGTCAGAGAGAGCAGAGCTTGTGATCACTGGTGAGAAAGATCTCTGTTCTTGTTTTGATGTAAATGGGGTTTAAGCTATAGTGGGATTGCATGCTCAGAATTTGAGTTCCTGCCCTGAATTGTGGTGTGAAGCCTGTTTGCTCACTGACCTTTTAGTCACTGTTAAAAAGCATCAAAAGTTTGAAAATACTTAATGGGCATTTTTAATTGCTTCAAGACTAATTTCTCTGTGTTAAATGACTGTGCCTTCTTAGTGTTTTAAGGCCATGTTTTAATTTCCACAGCTGAGATAAATTAATTTCTTAGCATAAGAATATCATAGAATCATAGAATTTTCAGGGTTGGAAGGGACCATTAAGATCATCCAGCCATGGGCAGGGACACCTCCCACCAGCTCAGGTTGCTCAGAGCCCTGTCCAGCCTGGCCTTAAAAACTTCCAGGGATGGGGCTTCCACCACCTCTCTGGGCAACCTGTGCCAGTGTCTTACCACCCTCATGGTAAAGAACTTCTTCCTAATGTCTAATCTAAATCTCCCCACCTCTACTTTGAATCTATTCCCCCATGTCCTATCACTACGTGACATCCTAAAAAGTCCCTCCCCAGCTTTCTTGTAGGCCCCCTTCAGATGCTGGAAGGCCACAATAAGGTCTCCTCAGAGCCTTTTCCTCTCCAGACTGAATAGCCCCAACTCTCTCAGTCTGTCTTCATAGGAGAGGTGCTCCAGCCCTCTGATCATCCTCGTGGCCCTTCTCTGGACACGCTCCAGCACATCCACGTCCCTCCTGTAAAAGGGGCTCCAGAACTGGACGCAGTACTCCAGGTGGGGTCTCACGAGAACAGAGGGGGAGAATCACCTCCCTTGACCTGCTGGCCACGCTTCTCTTGATGCAGCCGAGGATACAGTTGGCTTTCTGGGCTGCAAGTGTACACTGATGGATCACAGAATCATACAATCAGACAGGTTGGAAAGAACCCCTGAGATCATCAAGTCCAACCCTTGATCCACTACAGCTGTGGTTCCCAGACCAGGGCACTGAGTGCCACATCAGTCTCTTCTTAAAAACCTCCAGGGACACAGAATCCACCACCTCCCTGGGCAGCCCATTCCAATGCCTGATCACCCTCTGTAAAGAATTTCTTCCTAGTATCTAACCTAAACCTCCCCTGGCAGAGCTTAAGCCCATGCCCTCTTGTCTTACTGATAGATGCCTGGGAGAAGAGACTGACACCCCCCCCTGGCTACAACCTCCTTTCAGGGCATTGTAGAGAGTGATGAGGTCTCCCCTGAGCCTCCTCTTCTCCAGACTAAACACCCCCAATTCCCTCAGCCCTTTCTCATAGGACTTGTGCTCGAGTCCCTTCACAGCCTCGTTGCCCTTGTCTGGACCTGCTCCGGCACCTCAATCTCCTTCCTCAACTGAGGGGCCCAGAACTGGACACAGCACTCAAGGTGTGGCCTCACCAGCGCCGAGTACAGGGGAAGAATCACTTCCCTGGACCTGCTGGCCACACTGTTCCGGATACAGGCCAGGATGCCATTGGCCTTCTTGGCCACCTGGGCATACTGCTGGCTCATGTTCAGCTTCCTGTCAACCCAAACTCCCAGGTCCCTTTCTGCCTGGCTGCTCTCTCTCCAGCCACTCTGTGCCCAGTCTGGAGCTCCCCATGGGGTTGTTGTGGCCAAAGTGCAGGACCAGGCACTTGGCCGTGTTGAACCTCATCCCATTGGAATCGGCCCAACTCTCCAGTCTGTCCAGGTCCCTTTGCAGAGCCCTCCTGCCTTCCAGCTGAGCCACACTCCCCCCCAACTTGGTGTCATCTGCAAATTTGCTAATGGTGGACTCAATGCCCTCACCTAAATCATCAATGAAGTTGTTAAACAGAACTGGGCCCAGCACTGATCCCTGTGGGACACCACTTGTGAGCAGCTGCCAATTGGATGCAGCACCATTCACCACCACTCTCTGGGCTCGGCCCTCCAGCCAGTTCCTAACCCAGCACAGAGTGCCCCTGTCTGAGCCGTGGGCTGACAGCTTTTTCAGGAGAATGCTATGGGAGACGGTGTCAATGGCTTTGCTGAAGTCCAGGTAGACTCCATCCATCCACAGCCTTCCCCTCATCCACCAGGTGGGTCACCTGATCATAAAAGGAAATCAGGTTGGTCAGACAGGACCTGCCCTTCCTAAACCCATGCTGGCTGGGTCTGATCCCCTGTCCATCCTGTAGGTGCTGTGTGATTGCCCCCAGGATGATCTGCTCCATAACCTTGCCAGGCACTGAGGTCAGGCTGACAGGCCTGGAGTTTCCTGGGTCCTCCTTCCAGCCCTTTTTGTGGATTGGTGTGACATTCACCAACTTCCAATCATCTGGGACCTCCCCAGTGAGCCAGGACTGTCGGTAAATAATTGAGTGTCTTGGTGAACTCTTCCCCAGCTCCCTCATCACCCTGGGGTGGATCCCGTCTGGTCCCATAGACTTGTGAAGATCCAAGTGGCTCAGCAGGTGGCTAACTGTTCCCTCCTGGATTACAGGGGGGCTGTAACTTCTGTAACTTCTCATCCACCAGCACCCCCAAGTCCTTTTCCTTGCCATTGTCTTCTGTGACTTCAGGAGTGTGGCTGGAGCTCTTGACAGTGAAGACTGAGGTAAAGAGGACATTGAGAACCCCAGCCTTCTCCATATCACTTGTCACTAGTTATCCTTTTTCCTTTCTGAGGGAGCCCACACCTTCCCTAGTCTTCCTTTTGCTGTTAATATACCTGTAGACATTTTTGCTGTTCCCCTTGATGTCCCTGCATAGATTTAATTCTAACTGAGCTTTTGCTTTTCTAAACAGCTCTTTTGCTGCTCGGACAGCTTCCTTACACCCCCCCCCATATATGATAGGCTGTTTGAATTTGGATTAAAATTATTCCTTATTTTCAGGGGACCACCTTAACTGGATAAGAGCAGCAGCTCCAGGAAATGGTAAAACCAGTTTAAGAAGTTCCTATTTTAATGAATTTCCTGTCCCTCCCCTCACCACTGGTTCTTCTCCTTGCCCTAATTCACTGCAAGTTTTAAGACATTTCTGGACCTCCAAAATGTCTACTACCTACTTTTTCAAGGGCTTCTTAGAAGCACCAGAATGGCAGGATAGCTTTACCCACATTTTGATGAAAGAGTTTATCCACATCATATAGAAGATGACAACTTCTAGCTACAGAGGAACTATACAAACCTGCAGGTGTTCCCCTCTAGGACTTTTTCCCACTGTACTTTGGCCAGCAGATCCCTGAAGTGATTAAAGTCTGTACACATAAAGTTCAGGGTTGTAGCCTTGGAATACATCTTCCTAGATGTCCTGAGGATCTGAAATTCAAGTGCTTCATGATCACTGCAGCCAAGGTTGTCCCTGAGCCTCACGTTGGTCACCAGCCCTTCTCTGTTGGTGAGAACAAGGTCCAGCATAGCACCTTTTCTTGTTGGTTCCTCTAGCATTTGGAGGAGGAAGTTATCATCTATGCATTCCAGGAACATCCCGGATTGCTGATGCCTTGCTGTGTTGGCCCTCCAGCAGATGTCAGAGTGGCTGAAATCACCCACAAGGACCAGGGCCTGTGAAGGAAAAGCCTCTTCTGTCTGCCTATAGAGGGCCACATCTGCTTGGTTCTGCTGGTCAGGTGGCCTACAGCAGACCCCTACTGTAACATCGCCTTCTCCCTTCTTCCCTTTAATCTTAACCCATATGCACTCAATTGGTTTGTCATCCTTCCCCAGGTGGAGCTCCATCGATTCCAGTTGGTCACTGATGTAGAGAGCAACACCTCCTCCCCTCCTACCCTGCCTGTCCTTCCTAAAGAGCTTGAACCCATCTATCCCTACATTCCAGTCATGGGAATCATTCCACCAAATTTCAGTAACAGCCACTATGTCATAGCTTTCCAGCAGCACAGTGGCCCTTAATTCATCCTGTTTGTTGCCCAAGCTGCAAGCATTTGCATAGAGGCACTTCAGCTGGGCTGGCTGTATCACCCTCTTAGGTGAATCCCCCTTGATTCCTTTGGGGTGTCTTGGTGCATCCTCTCTGGCTTGCCTCAGGGCAACAAGTTGAGCCCTTACTAGCACTCCATCCCTCTGCCCCTGGTGTGCTGCCCCACTTTTTGTTACAAGCAAGCATGAGATTATTAACCCTTTCCCCCCCTTCAAATCTAGTTTAAAGCCCTATCAGAGAGCCCTGCTAGCTCCTGCTCCAGAATCCTTTTCCCCCTCTGGGACAAATGCATCCCATGATTTGCTTATAGCTCTGGTGCCTCGTATACCAAGTCATGATCATAGAACTCAAAGCCCCATTGACAACACCAGTCCCGGAGTCATGAATTGACCTGTTGTTTTTTCCTATGTATTCGCTTATTCATCGCTGATGTCAGAGGGATGGAGGAGAACACAACTTGAGCTCCCAATCCCTTCACCAGTTGCCCCAAGGCCCTGAAATCTCTTTTAATTGATTGTGTGTCTCTCATTCTTACGTCATCACTACCCACCTGAAAGACCAGAAATGGTAATTTCAGAATATATTGGTGATCTGGTTGTGTCAAAGAGAATATCAGCCCTTCCCACTGGCATCTTATATTAATGACCATGATGTATGAGATTCTATGTCTGAGTTAGGGTGGTCTTTCAGTGGTGAGTACTCATTGTGCCATATTTTGAATTAGTTCTTTGTAAGTGTCTTTTCTAGCTTTGAATTTAGTGTTTTCTGTAACCCCACTGGTTTGGTACTTTTGTCTCCATTAGAGTGCTTTTTGTTGCATTTGTTGATTAAACCTAATTTCAGTTCTGATAGAAAGCATAGACACAGCTTTATGAAGTTAAGGGAATCCACTTGAACTTCAAGTTCAGGATTAACTTCCAAAGTGATCTGGTATAAAAAGGCCCTTGCTGGCTAGTAGTCTAGGACTGTGCATGGAACTTCAGGAACAATATGATTTCTTTCTAGCAATTTCTAAAATTGTTAGAGGTTTTTATTGCTGTTTTTAGCCAGTATTTTATTGTGACCATGCTGCTGCAACATCTTACATATGCCTCGCTTGCTAAAACTTCTGTTTAATATGCTATGGTTATTTTTTCAGACTTTGGTACTTGGGAGCCTGGGGAGACTTATCTCCTCTTCTAAAATCTATTTGTACTTTCATGTCAGCTATTTCAGCAAATTTCTCTGTAATTAATGTGCACTTCACTCAAAAATATTTATGCTTGACTGTTTCTGTGATTCACAGCTCCCAATTGGTCTTGTAGCTGAGCTTGTCAAAAACCTGTTGATCTCTCTTATGTGCATCATTAATAAATGCTGTTTAATGCTGTATTGATAATTGCAGGAAATAAATTTATTACATAGATGGCCCCTACAGTGTCCCCAAGTAAACTTCTTTAGCTGATTCTACTCTTAGAAAAAATTACTGGGGAGAAAGATAATCTGAAGTACAATGACTTGTGTGCATCTGAGAGCTGTGACCCCATTATGCCATAGATCAGCTTCCCAGATTGGGGATTTTAGCTGAGCAAAATAGAGAAGAGCAGTAGAATAGGTAGGCTGAGCAAAGAGTTTCAAAGGCTGAGCTACAATCAGTTTGGTACAGCAGGGTCTAGGGCACTGTTTATGGCAGACTGAAGAGTACAGCTCCATGTCTGGGCTTGGTGAAGAGGTATGGTGATTGCCAGGTTGCAGCTGTAGATGCTGTTACCTCTTTCCTTACCTCTGTCTTCTCAGTTGGAATCAGTTGTGAAGAGAGAGTAAAGCGGGGAAAACGTAGAGATAGTAGGCCTGGCCTAGTGTCAGGCTTTGGTTCTTCTGTGTTAATTGTGTTGCTGAATAGGTACTCCTTCCTCTGCAGGTTTGTATAGTTCCTCTGTAGCTAGAAGTTGTCATCTTCTATATGATGTGGATAAACTCTTTCATCAAAATGTGGGTAAAGCTATCCTGCCATTCTGGTGCTTCTAAGAAGCCCTTGAAAAAGTAGGTAGTAGACATTTTGGAGGTCCAGAAATGTCTTAAAACTTGCAGTGAACTAGGGCAAGGAGAAGAACCAGTGGTGAGGGGAGGGACAGGAAATTCATTAAAATAGGAACTTCTTAAACTGGTTTTACCATTTCATGGAGCTGCTGCTCTTATTCAGTTAAGGTGGTCCCCTGAAAATAAGGAATAATTTTAATCCAAATTCAAACAGCCTATCATATATGGGGGGGGGGTGTAAGGAAGCTGTCCGAGCAGCAAAAGAGCTGTTTAGAAAAGCAAAAGCTCAGTTAGAATTAAATCTATGCAGGGACATCAAGGGGAACAGCAAAAATGTCTACAGGTATATTAACAGCAAAAGGAAGACTAGGGAAGGTGTGGGCTCCCTCAGAAAGGAAAAAGGATAACTAGTGACAAGTGATATGGAGAAGGCTGGGGTTCTCAATGTCCTCTTTACCTCAGTCTTCACTGTCAAGAGCTCCAGCCACACTCCTGAAGTCACAGAAGACAATGGCAAGGAAAAGGACTTGGGGGTGCTGGTGGATGAGAAGTTACAGAAGTTACAGCCCCCCTGTAATCCAGGAGGGAACAGTTAGCCACCTGCTGAGCCACTTGGATCTTCACAAGTCTATGGGACCAGACGGGATCCACCCCAGGGTGATGAGGGAGCTGGGGAAGAGTTCACCAAGACACTCAATTATTTACCGACAGTCCTGGCTCACTGGGGAGGTCCCAGATGATTGGAAGTTGGTGAATGTCACACCAATCCACAAAAAGGGCTGGAAGGAGGACCCAGGAAACTCCAGGCCTGTCAGCCTGACCTCAGTGCCTGGCAAGGTTATGGAGCAGATCATCCTGGGGGCAATCACACAGCACCTACAGGATGGACAGGGGATCAGACCCAGCCAGCATGGGTTTAGGAAGGGCAGGTCCTGTCTGACCAACCTGATTTCCTTTTATGATCAGGTGACCCACCTGGTGGATGAGGGGAAGGCTGTGGATGGATGGAGTCTACCTGGACTTCAGCAAAGCCATTGACACCGTCTCCCATAGCATTCTCCTGAAAAAGCTGTCAGCCCACGGCTCAGACAGGGGCACTCTGTGCTGGGTTAGGAACTGGCTGGAGGGCCGAGCCCAGAGAGTGGTGGTGAATGGTGCTGCATCCAATTGGCAGCTGCTCACAAGTGGTGTCCCACAGGGATCAGTGCTGGGCCCAGTTCTGTTTAACAACTTCATTGATGATTTAGGTGAGGGCATTGAGTCCACCATTAGCAAATTTGCAGATGACACCAAGTTGGGGGGGAGTGTGGCTCAGCTGGAAGGCAGGAGGGCTCTGCAAAGGGACCTGGACAGACTGGAGAGTTGGGCCGATTCCAATGGGATGAGGTTCAACACGGCCAAGTGCCTGGTCCTGCACTTTGGCCACAACAACCCCATGGGGAGCTCCAGACTGGGCACAGAGTGGCTGGAGAGAGAGCAGCCAGGCAGAAAGGGACCTGGGAGTTTGGGTTGACAGGAAGCTGAACATGAGCCAGCAGTATGCCCAGGTGGCCAAGAAGGCCAATGGCATCCTGGCCTGTATCCGGAACAGTGTGGCCAGCAGGTCCAGGGAAGTGATTCTTCCCCTGTACTCGGCGCTGGTGAGGCCACACCTTGAGTGCTGTGTCCAGTTCTGGGCCCCTCAGTTGAGGAAGGAGATTGAGGTGCCGGAGCAGGTCCAGACAAGGGCAACGAGGCTGTGAAGGGACTCGAGCACAAGTCCTATGAGAAAGGGCTGAGGGAATTGGGGGTGTTTAGTCTGGAGAAGAGGAGGCTCAGGGGAGACCTCATCACTCTCTACAATGCCCTGAAAGGAGGTTGTAGCCAGGGGGGGGTGTCAGTCTCTTCTCCCAGGCATCTATCAGTAAGACAAGAGGGCATGGGCTTAAGCTCTGCCAGGGGAGGTTTAGGTTAGATACTAGGAAGAAATTCTTTACAGAGGGTGATCAGGCATTGGAATGGGCTGCCCAGGGAGGTGGTGGATTCTGTGTCCCTGGAGGTTTTTAAGAAGAGACTGATGTGGCACTCAGTGCCCTGGTCTGGGAACCACAGCTGTAGTGGATCAAGGGTTGGACTTGATGATCTCAGGGGTTCTTTCCAACCTGTCTGATTGTATGATTCTGTGATCCATCAGTGTACACTTGCAGCCCAGAAAGCCAACTGTATCCTCGGCTGCATCAAGAGAAGCGTGGCCAGCAGGTCAAGGGAGGTGATTCTCCCCCTCTGTTCTCGTGAGACCCCACCTGGAGTACTGCGTCCAGTTCTGGAGCCCCTTTTACAGGAGGGACGTGGATGTGCTGGAGCGTGTCCAGAGAAGGGCCACGAGGATGATCAGAGGGCTGGAGCACCTCTCCTATGAAGACAGACTGAGAGAGTTGGGGCTATTCAGTCTGGAGAGGAAAAGGCTCTGAGGAGACCTTATTGTGGCCTTCCAGCATCTGAAGGGGGCCTACAAGAAAGCTGGGGAGGGACTTTTTAGGATGTCACATAGTGATAGGACATGGGGGAATAGATTCAAAGTAGAGGTGGGGAGATTTAGATTAGACATTAGGAAGAAGTTCTTTACCATGAGGGTGGTAAGACACTGGCACAGGTTGCCCAGAGAGGTGGTGGAAGCCCCATCCCTGGAAGTTTTTAAGGCCAGGCTGGACAGGGCTCTGAGCAACCTGAGCTGGTGGGAGGTGTCCCTGCCCATGGCTGGATGATCTTAATGGTCCCTTCCAACCCTGAAAATTCTATGATTCTGTAATTCTATGATCATGGTTAATTCTGATGTTTGGAGAACCATTTTATTGATGGCTTATAACTTTTGTTTTCTGGTAAACTTCAGTGTTACAGTGACTTATAATTACCACGTAATTCTTGTTTTTAAGCATTGGTTTGTTCTCATTGTACAACTCTTGACCTCTTGTTGTTCTTCTAATACAAGATAATAGTTATAGTCTTCCTCAAAAAACCAACAACCTGGAATATCTCATAGATTGAGGTCCTAAAAAAAGGGGTGGAGTGGGAAAATCTATGTAGAAATATGCCATATATAAGAAATAGTCTCCATCAGCTTATGTAGATGTGTAATTTATTAATGGTTAAGTAATACAAAAATATTCATGCCTTGTTGGCACTATGCAACATGCAAAACTAAAGCCATTCACTGTATCAATAAGTTTGTAAACTGAGGCTGGTAACCAAAATGGTGGTAACAAATATTTCTTGTTGTTAAAAGAAATCAGTATTTTTTTATTGTGGGTGATACGATATAAAGTGTTTGAGTATTTTGAAATGAGCAATTTGAATTTGGCAATTTTCATGTCAGTAGCTGTGGTTAAGGGGGAAGTGGAAGGGATCTTCTGTGGTTGCAGGTTGGCAAAAGTACAGGAGGGTAAGAATAGACAAGTTGGTTTAGTCAGAGAAGTAATCAAATGGAGTATTTAAATTTTCTCACAGGCAAGGCGTGTCCGAATTTCTTGAGAGATTAGGGTACATAGGGAGGCTGGAATTCTAGAGCATCTTAGTCAAGAGTGAAAAATGAGACAGAATTTTGAACAATGTCTAATGATTTGGCAATAGTAGTGTCATGTGGGATGGGTCTTTAGGTAAGTCCTTTTCTTGGCATTTGGAGCTACTTCACTAGATACAGAAAAGGTAACAAAGAATTGCAGGTCCTACTGAAGCACATAGTCTTATATTTACTTTGGCTTACACGTGTGTTAGGGAACAAAAAAATTCTCCTGTGAGGAAATTTGAGAAGTAAATGATAAATATCTTGAACTACTGTAATTTTCTTCTTTGACCATAGTATTTTCTAATGTGACAGACTAGATATTAACAGCTCCTCTGCTGTTGCTGTTAAATGGTGTTTTCTTTCCTAGGGTTTGGACGTGGCAGAGGGAGAGGAGCGGGGAGGTTTTCAGCCCAAGGCATGGGGTAAGAAACATGTTGAGTACAGATTTTGGCAAGGATCAAACTCAGTGTCAATTTTGTCAATTAATATTGCCACTGTATATTAATATTGCTGTATATTTGGTAAACCAGTATGGATGCAAATTTCACAGATGTGTTAGATTATTAATGTATTATTTTTATCTTAATCCAGTGATTCTAACTAGACACACCTATACAAACCTAATGTAAATTCATTCAACAAAAATACCACTGTTTATATCTCAAACTTGGAGAACTCATTTGTACCTTTCAGTAGCAGACACACAGTGCTTAGGAGGCTGAAAGATCTGTGTGGTGCTAGGTCGATTTAAAAAAAATATTTGTTTCAGTGTAATGTAGAATGTGCAAGTTCTATATAAATCCAGAAAGTCTAGCAATGTTAAACTTTCTCCTGTTTTTGTGGTTTCCTGCTTTAGCTCTTTTGGATATACATTGACCCAAAACAGAATCAAAAGAAGTTGCTCAGGAGCTCTAAAGCTCAGTTTTGTTGGAATACCTTGCTTCAGAGAAGTGTAGCCTCCTCTGCTTTCACTCAGCGTTTGCCTTTAATGATATTTCATGTAATATCAGTGATGTCATGATGAACAGAAGGCTCATTCTACTTCTCTAATAATCCTTCTTGTTCATACTTCTAGATGATAAACCAAAAACAGGGTTTTCTTCAGTAATCCTTTTTCACCTTTTGGCTGCATCTGTTTTTTTGGCATTGGTGTAAGAGTCTATTCTGAAATAATCTTAATGATGTTCCGACTCCTGTCCTGTGCAGGTCTGGTGCTCTGAAAGTCTATGATACTGGTTTCTCATCTGTCAGCCACTTGCTGGGAAATTATCAGCTGAGAAGGACTTAATATGCTGTGCATATAAACTAATGCTTTATAAGACTGTGATGAGTAGTTATGCTGTTAACTGCTTTTTCAGGAATTGTTGTTTTGGTACTATCAAGATAAATTCTGTGTAAATCAACATCTTAAATCTAATACAACTTCAACTCAAAATTATGACACTTGTGTTCATTGATCCGTGCGTTCTCTTCCATTTCTTAATTTTTAAAACTCTAGGACATTTAACCCTGCAGACTATACGGATTCTTCTGCCACTGATGGCTTTGGGACAAAATCAGAGATTTGGGAGATTGGTCAGAATGATGCAGATGATGGAACTGGTAAGATGCTACAAGAAGTGGAAGGATTGGACTGAAGACCTATAGCAAATTGCAGTTAAAATAACTATTCTGTTAGTGTTCAGTTAAATTTTGAAAATGCGAATACATCTCACATGACTCAGATAGTTCATTTTTATTGCTTAACTGCTACTAATGTGCAGAACACATGCTATAGCCTGAGTGACTCTGGTTAGAATGGAGGGAAAGCAATTTGCAATTATTTTTTTTCTGTACTAACAATCTCTTGGGAGACAAAGGGATTTGAAGAGTTATTGGAAGAACCTTGTATGTGAAGAACTGTTTAGATATCTTAAATACTGCTTAAGAGCTCACCTAATGTAGTTAAGGAGTGTAAGTCCTACTGAAAGTGATGGGTCCACAGGCATTGGGCAGTAGGGTGTGAATATCTAAGTAGAAAAAGGAAAAAAAGGCACAACAGTTTACAAATATGAATGCACTCAGTGACACTGGGATGGCTTTGGCAGTCCCACCTGTACAACGCAGAAATGTAAAGATGTGAGTCTCTGGGATGGAGGAGAGTTCGAAGACATGCCACATTTTGAAGAGAATTATTAACTAAAGCATGAGTAGGCACTTGAATGGAAGCCAAAAGAGCAGTCTGCCTGGCTGAAGATAGAGGCAGCTGTGTGTTTCAAGTGTGAAGTGCGCACTCCATGCTAAAGGTCGGAGACAGATGTAGTTTGGAAAGATACTGCTTAGCACTGGTCTCATGGTGATTGAGAAATGAAGAATGTAACCTGCTTGTCTGTGATTGGGAAACCAGGATACCTTGCTGCTTCCCATATACTGTGACAGGAAATGAAGATAAAGGGAAACCCTGTGTCAAGATGGAGAAATTAATGTACATTATTGTCCACACTTCAGAACCGCTGAGTGATAAAAGAGATTATTTTTTTTTAACCTCAGCAAAGGGTTACTTTTCTGATCTCTTCATTGCTGAGCCATACTCAGATGATTTTTCATCAACCCATATGTTAAGGATGGAAGGGAAAGACAGATACTGGAGGCCAGTGTGTGCTTTGTTGAGCTCTGCTGTGAGCATCTTGAGATGCAGCTTTCTAAACATACAAGCCATTTTCCACTTAACATGAGAAGACGATAACAGGCTCAGAGTTTAGGAGGGCTTATTAGGCAGCTGTCTTGTCACTCTGATTGCCTT
This sequence comes from Heliangelus exortis, assembly GCF_036169615.1. Classification (NCBI taxonomy): domain Eukaryota; kingdom Metazoa; phylum Chordata; class Aves; order Apodiformes; family Trochilidae; genus Heliangelus; species Heliangelus exortis. The sequence continues at coordinate 7,557,369 of NC_092453.1, read as the reverse complement.
CTAGTCCAATGTGGGAGAGTGGCACTGAGTATATTAATGGTTATCGAAAGGGAGGGAGCTCTTTTGCCAAGTTATGGCATCTTTCCAAGGAATTACTTTTGAAATGACTTGGTGCTATAGCACAAACAGAAATGTGCCTTTTAATTTCACTCATGTTTGGTTTTTTTTAATAAGTTTATCAGATAATAAGTTAGAAGGATACCTAATGACTTGAAAATTCCCCTAGGAATACTGATTATGCTGTTTGCTATATGGTAGCAGAGGACAGAGTATGTTGTCACAAATACTGCAGAAGCGATAAGGTTAACTAAGAAAAGAAGACATACAAGAGAATTGTGAGGAGACCGGACAAGAGGTAGAAAATTCACTGATTAGTTATTAATGAATGCAACTGTAAGGCTATGGCTTACAAATGACTTGACTTGAGCTCCACTTTCCAAGTGAGCTTGAATGTTTTCTGACCCTCCCTGCTAACTCTGGGTAGCCTTCTGTTGTGATTTTAACCCAGTAGGTAGCTAAATACCACACAGCCACTCACTCACTCTCTCCTGCCCCCCCAGGGGATGGGGAGAAAATTGGAAATGTAAAGGTAGATTCTCCATGGGTTGAGATAATTATTATTATTTTCTTTCAATTCTTAAATTGTCTTATATTAATATCAAAATATATAAACAACTGATGTACAGTGCAACTGCTCACCACCTGCTGACTAATGCCCAGCCTGTCCCAGGCTAGTGATCCCAGAGAACACAAATTCTGAAACCACGATCCCAGAAGAGAGAGAGCTTCCTGGTCAACTCTCAGCTATATACTGAGCATGACATTGTGCGACATGGAATACCTCATTGGCCAATTTGGATCTATGCCTCCTCCCAGATTCTTGTGCACCTGCACATTAGCGAAGCACAGGAAGTTGTAAGGTCCTTGATTTCTTAGCAACAACTAAAAACATCAGTGTGTTGTCAACATTCTTCTCATACCAAATCCCATGCTAAATCCAAAACACAACGCTGTTCTAAGAAGAAAATTGGCTCTATTCTAGCTGAAACTGGGACACCTTCATGTGCCTCCCCTATGACAACCTCTTTTCCTTCTGTAGGCATCTCCTCAGTTTTCAGTAATGGAGGAATTCTGCCAAGGAATAAGAGTAGCTTGGGTGTGGCTAAAGAGATCCCCGTAAGAGTACAAATGTGTCTACATGAGTGGTTTGCTGCTGAGCTGTAGAGATTCAAAGTGTACTAGTTGATGTGTGGAACTTCTTTTTGGATGCCAAGTGCGTTTTTGCTGTTAATCTGTGCACATGTCACTGACAACTGCACTTCAGTAACACAACGTAAGACATGTATGGAAAGTTGGGGAACACGATATGGAGAAGAACGTGTGAGAAAGCATTTGGGAATTTTAATGTGATGGTTAAACCATATTAATGGTTCTTAGGGATATGAATGAGTCAGTGTCAGTGTGGGGAATTCCTTCAAGATAATTTGGTTGTTGGAAATTTAAAGTAAACTAGTTAAGTGTAAATGTTTTTTGTTTTGTTTTTTTAATGGTAAGTACCTTTTTGCTGCTAATCTCAATTTACTTTCAGTGCAAATGGAAAAGGCACCATAACTGACAAAACAAAAATATCTCTGTATATGATTACATTAAGTGTTTTATTTTACAGTGCTTCTTTTTTAGACAAAGTTGTAGGAATTTCAGAAATAAGTCCCTGATCCAAAAAGAAGAGATTTCTCTTAAAAGAGTAGGCTTTGAAGTTGATTAAGTTTTTTCCAAGTGCAAAGCACTTTAACCTTGTGATGCAAAGCATCTTGAGGGTTATTAGAGGAGGCTGCAGCTGGGGTCTTAGTTTTAAAGCAGAAGAGAGAGTACTGGGAAAGAAGATGGAAGCAGGGATAGGGGGAAGGAGTGGCAGAGAAGGTGTGGGGTTGTAAGCAGGTTTTGCAAAGTTGAGCTGTTGATTTGGCTTGTTAATAAAAAATTAGTTTTCAGTTGTTTTGATATTTCCCCCTATTTACAGTGCTGATATGTTAGTTACAGATCAACAGACCCAGTAATAAATCACAGAATCATTAAGGTTGGAAAAGACTTCCAAGATCATCAAGTCCAACCATCAACCCAACACCACCATGCCAACTAAACCATGTCCTGAAGTGCCTCATTCACAGGTTTTTTTTTTACCACCTTCAGGGTTTAGTGACTCTACCACTGCCTTGGGCAGCCTGTTCTAATGCCTGACTACTCTTTCAGTAAAGAAATTGTTCCTAATATCCAATCTGAACCTCCTCTGGAACAACTTGGGGCCATTTCCTCTTGTTCTATCACTGGTTTCAGCTATGTGGGAGCAGAGCCCAACTGGCTCCAACCTCCTCTCGGGGGGTGGCAGAGAGCCAGAAGGTCTCCCCTCAGCCTCCTTTGCTCCAGGATCAACACCCCCAGCTCCCTCAGCTGCTCCTGGGCAGACTTCTGCTCCAGACCCTTCCCCAGCTCCGTTGCCCTTCTCTGGACACACTCCAACCCCTCAATGTCCTTCTTGTCCTGAGGGGCCCAGAACTGACACCAGGATTCCAGGTACAGCCTCATCAGTGCCCAGCACAGGGGACAGTCCCTGCCCTGTGTCACGGTTTAACACTGGCCCGGCAATTAAACTGAGTAACAGACGCTCTCTATTAATCTATCTCTCCTCCCTTATAAGAAAGGAGAGAGAATAAGGGAGAGAGACTTATGGGTTGGAAACTAAACTACACAACTTTAATGAAACAGGAATGATAAATAGGAAAAAATTACTAAATATATACAAATATACAAGAAAATGGATACCACATTCCTCCCCCCTTTCCCCCAATAGCTCTCACGTCACCACCGAGGCTGCAGGGCAGCTCTGGGAAAGTCCAGGCTGGACTCCTGGAGTCAGCAGCAGTTGGGAACTGGAGGCAGGAACACACAGATAAGGGCTGGCACGGATCAGGACCACAGGCAGGCAAACGGATGGGATCCTTCCAGGATGCTGGGTGAAGGAAGGGAAGCAGGAAGGGCAGGCAGCCGGAAGCTGGAAGCAGGAAATCTGGCTTGGCCCTCATGATCCCTCAAATTTATACTGAGGATGACGTATATGGGATGGAATACTCTGTTTGGTCAATTCTGGCATCTATCTTGTCTGTTCCTCCCCAAAGGAGGGATGCAGGTGGGATCTCTTTATGTTTTCCTCAGAGCTGAGCAGTGTCCTTCGCTCTGCATACCAGTCTCTAGCAGTAACTATAAACATCAAGTGTTATCAGTCCTAGAAACACACACTGTCTGAGAAACTTGCTGTTAATTTCATCAAGTGCAACTACTTACAAGAGACTTAGCTAAAAGCAAAAGTACAAGACAGAAAATCACCTTTATCCTGGCCCAAACCAGGACACCCTGCTGGCCACATCAGTGCTGATCCAAGCCAGGATGCTGTTGGCCTTCTTGGCCATGTGGGCACATGCTGGATCATATTCAGCTGCTGTCAATAAGTTACCAATGTGGAGTTACTGAAGATATGAATGAGGGGGATGTATATGTATCAAAATCCATAAAGCATGCAGTGGGCTACTGAAGGATGTCAGGTAAGAGTATACACAGAGTATGATCAGGATGGAAACCCTTCTATTTATTCCCCATTACACAGTCTCATTTCTTCTTTCATCTAAAGAAAAAGAAAACAAAATTAACTCATACTAGCTACTTGAAAAATTAGTGTCTTTTATCTGCAGTTACATTAAAAAGGAGATAACCAGGCAACTATCTGGAGAAACAAAGCAAATTTTACCATCAAAATGTTTTCTGAAGACATCATTGCAAATATAAACTCTCTGTGGAGTTCTGATTGTTTACTAAGTATTTCCTCTTTAAGCCAGTGCTGGGAAAGGGTCAACATCAACATTTTCAATTAAAAAGGAATACACTATTTGTTTCCAAAATGTAGTTGCCCATGTAGGTGCTCTGAAAGTGCTCTACAACCTCATGCCCTGAATGGTTGCAGATGCCAGAGGAATTGCAGTAGCCTGAAGAAACACCTTAGAAAGGTTTTTCTGAGTGCACCATCATGTAATCCTATAGAAAAGTTAGCTGGTTATGTGGAGGTAAAACTTAATGTTGTTGTTTGAAATAAAAAAGAGAATAAGGGGTGAATCTTGAATAGTTTATAATATTTAAGTGTAATTTTATTCCAAATAATTCAGCATTGGTTTTCCTGCATCCTAATTTTTATAGAATTACAACTGAAAGGCAAAGCAAAGGGACAGGTGGGAGGAAACAAAATGACCATTCCTAATCCAAAAGGGAATAAACTTGAACAGTGTGATTGATATTTTCTTACAGGCATGCTGAGTGTTCAGTCTCTTATATTTTTTTGTAATGTACAACTCAGTGAGAGATTCTGAAAGTCAAATAACACAAGTTCTTATAAATAAATTATATTGGAGGTAGTCACTTATCAAAGTAGATAACAAAAATGTTATTGTATTCTGGTAATTTACTGATACATCTACTTTGATAGAGTTTCATAAATTTCACAGAAAAACATTATTTTCAGCAGCAGCAGCCTTAAAAGACTCTGAAACTGAAGAATGACAAGAAAGAAAAAATAATAGTGTAACTGTCAAGGGGGAAGAAACAGATTGTGTAGCTTGTAAGTTACAAGGAAGTTGCTTGGTTTTTTAGGACTGCTGCAAAAGTCAGAAGGAACATTTTAAGGAAACATTCAGGTTGTTCTAAAAGGTCAGTGAAATCCAGAAGGAAAGGATTAGTACATAAGTTTGAGATAAACCAAAAGAAAATTATTTTTGGGTAATATCTATGACTGTTTGTTAAAAAAAAAAAAAAAAAAAGAAAAGAAAATCAAATAGTGTAACAGGGAGTGAGGAATTGAAGGAAAATAGCTGAAGAGTTGGGAAAGGTTGGGAAAAGGATATATGGAGTTGCAGTAATGCCAAGGTAGATTTTTGGCTAAAAGGAAATTGATACATTTGTGGCAACATAAGACTTAAAATCCCATGAATAGGAGGAAGACGGTAGCAAACTGAATTTAATGCAGAGAGGACCAATGAAATAACTGAGGCTGGAAGGATTGAATTGGAAAAGTAGTGTGTTTTTTATTGTTGCTTATTAACTTAGCAGCTTGGGTAAACTAATAAAAGGGTGAAATTTTGTATTCAGTATTTTAAAAGAGTAAACATGTGGAACCATGGTCATAAGTAGGAGCAACAGGTGACTGTGAGGAAAATGTCCTAAGTATTATTCTAAGCAGGCTTGGTCTCCCAAAGATAATAGGAGATACTCAAGAGTTGGGCTTGATTTGTCTGAGCTTTTTTTGTGTTTTAGCAGACTCCAAGCTCTGTTGTTGAAGTTCTGATACCAAAATGAGGTTTGTCTTTTACAGAAGCGGGCCTTGCTCTGACTGATGGAAGATAAATATAAGCAGGGCAAATGCCAGGATGTATTTCTTTAAAGAAATAACAGAGGAAGGGCTTCTGTGCTGGTCAGTAGAAGGGAAAGAAAATCAACTGTTTCTCTAAAAAATGCTGCTTACTGGGCTTTTTCTCCTTTCCAAAATGTCTTTGGAAATGTGTAGATTAGTCTAGAAATTTGAGGCATTGTAGTAATTTTGCTGTGCTCAGATATGAGTATTAGTTATTTTTCAGTTGTCTCGATATTTTGCAGCATGTAAAAACCTGGTTGGGGGCTGTGAGCACATGTTTCAGGCAACTCTATAATGCTCCACAGAGTAAACACAGAGCAGATGTTACTTTGCTCAGGATCTGCCAAATAATTTTGGATTCCAAGGTATAAACTACCTCTCTTTTTCCCACTGTGTGTATATCTTCATGGTAGGCCTGTTTGCCTCACTGGATTAGTGTCATTTGAACCTCCTCTGCCCAAGACACTGCTTTGTAAAGGTGTACAAAAGAATGCACTAATGTGATGGCATTAGTACAAACTGGATGTGATACTGTCTTCAGGGAGTTTGTTTCTGGATGAATGTGTCTCAGAGGGTGCCTGGTTAAGTAAAAAGAGATTATTAAAACAGTTGTTCTTTTGCTTTTGTACTCGCTCAAAGATGATGGTAGAAGGGACTTTACTGGTATTTTTTTTGCTTGTGGTTATGTAGTTTAAATTAAAGCTCTGGTTGTTGCTGGGATAACTTTCCCTATGTTTATGCTGGTGGGCAAGGCCTTCAGTCCATTTATTGCTCTTGCATGTCTGTGGCTGCTGTTTCCTATGGAAGGGATCAGTTTTTTGCATCCATAGGATTGTTTTCTGTAGTTTTCCCATTGCTGCATGCTGTGTACTGTGTTTGCCAAATAAACATTACCACAAGTTATGGGAAGAAGTGTTTTTTAGCTACAGTGGAAACTTATTGACTCTTCTGCTGCCATTATATGGATTTTACATTTTACTATAAAATTTCTCTATTAAGGGAAGGGATTGGGGTTGTTCACCATCCTCACAGCAAAGAATTTCTTTCTAATGTCTAATCTCAATCTCCCCTCTTTCATCTTGAAACCATTCCCCCTCAATTCCGTCACTCCATGCCCTTGTTCAAAGTCCCTTCCCGGCTTTCCTGGAGCCCCTTCAGGCACTGGAAGGTGCTCTAAGGTCTCCCTGGAGCCTTCTCTTCTCCAGGCTGAACAACCCCAACTCTCTCAGCCTGGCTCCAGAGCAGAGCTGCTCCAGCCCTCTCATCGTCTTTGTGGCCTCCTCTGGACTCACTCCAACAGCTCCATGTCAGAAATTAAAGTGGGGGAAAAAAAAAACTTCTCAAAACTGTAAATCTGCAGACCAGTTTTCTAGAGTTTCCCATATTTTCAGCCACCATCTCCTGGCTTTTTTGTTCCACTAATAATGAAAACAGGATTGGTTATAAAGCGGAAGGATTGAAATACAGCATTGTGCTTTTAGCTTGTAACTGTTTTTTTTTCCTTTCCCAAATTACAATAGGAGCATGGAAAAACTCAGTAGAAGAATGGACAGCAGAAGACTGGAATGAAGATGTAAGTGTACCTTGTTGGATAGACTGAATAATTAATTACCCTTTTCAGAGTTTCTGTGTTGTCTGCAAAACCTAAATGTTTGAAGTAACATTTTGCTGTATGCATGCAATGATATTTCTTACTGTTTTCTTCTGTAATTCCTGTTTAAAATATATATATTTAGATAAGCTTATTTTTAAAATAAAATTGAATTAGGAAATATTACTTTTCCTGGGGGGACAATATATAGATAACAAAATCTTAACTTTTATCCCAAAATAAGTATTTGTGAATTAAAGTTCTCCATTGTTCAATGCTGATGGATGTTAACCACATACTTCCTCCTTCTATTGTACAAGGATTTAATGCCATATCACAAGACTAATTAAATGCTGAAGCTTGCTGTCAACTTTAGACTCCTCATTTGATACTTTTTTTGAAATCTGCATAATTGTTCCACTTACTCCATGTTCATAGTATTTAAAAAAGGATCTAGTAGTATGCTGAAGTTAGCACTTAATTGCTTCATTCCTGTTGTTTCATCGTGATCTGTTGTCTAAACTACTACAACAATTTTGGTTCTTGTGCTTTACCAAGTAAAAGATGTCTTCATGTCTGAAAATATTTGGCATTTGTGATCATCATGTGTGAAAATCACATTTGTGATTATAAGTTTTCAGTTATTGTATTAAGGCTTAAGCAGTTAAAAAATAACCTAGGTAGCAAAAGATATGGAAAGGAAAACTTAGCTTTTAAGATTTTTTTCATCTTTTATAGGATTATCCATTATTTCAAGTTTATTTTCAGAAGAGTAAGAGATTGTCTTTGAAGTCATCCCTTTTGCCTCCTCCTGTAGGGTGGCATGTCAGTGTTATCCCTAGAAATGTGTGAATGTGTCATATCACATAAATGAAAACTTTCCTTACCTATTGAGAGGGCTGCGTCTTTTGAGAAAATTAAAAGAAACTATAAAATTCCTAGGTTTTCTGTAGTTACTGTCATAAAAAGCTGTCATCTTTTTTAAACCTGTACTCTATTTCTGAAGTATATGCTAGAGTTGGACTTAAAAGGCTAAGGATAGTGAAAATGTATGGCCTTGTTATCATCCCTGTTTGATGCTGGTATAATACAGCATTTGTTGTATGGGAGGGATGTTGAGCAATGCTGACTAAGGATAGAATTTTTCTAAAATTAATTATTAAACTTGAATAATTTGCACATGAGTCTTGAAAGAGCAGTAGATAAAATCTCTAGCCTGTTTTTAAATTTTATTAATTTTAGAGTGCTGCAAAAATCCTTGCAACCTAGGAGAAAGTTGATCATATGCTGATGTTCAGAAAGAGTGAATGAAATTGTGAGCTGCAGAAAAATTGCAACAAAACAACTTTGGGGAAAAAATGAAGGAAAAATTTATTTCTCTGATTTAAAAAACAATAGAAGCTTAAGAATACAGGTTGTTCTATTCAGTGTCATTTTATGGAAAATAGGTACACTTCAAATAAACCTGATCTTGGTCTTTATGTAAATTACAAGTTAACTGAAGATAATGTCCTTGTAAGAGATTTGATCTACAGATTTTGTTCTAAAAAAAATTGCATGCTCTCACAAAATACTTTAAGGGGATTAAAATCCTTTGCCTTGCAAATTTCAGCCAATAAATCTTTTGCAGGAGGAGCTTTACTGAACATGGGTATTTCTAAGAGGGCTATGAAGTAGTCCAGTCCTAGGCCAGATGCCATCTAGTGTCTTTATCATTGATTTGGAAGTAAAATTAAAATCACTACTGAATAACATGTGAGGGAAATAAGAAAAAACAATATTGAAATGGTAATTAAAAGTAAGCCAGTCATGCAGAGAAATCTGGACCTCTGCTAGACTTTACCTGTTCAAATGAAAAGTGCTTTAATATAGCCAAATGCCCATTTGTTTTATTTGAATAAAGGCATACCTCTAGAACAAGGGGCTGTTTTTCAGGGTTGTAGTCGATGATGAAAAAAGAACAACTCCTAATGATCTCCTAAAGGGCTGATGCTCTGTCCAAAAAAAGCCCCCCAAAACCAACAAAAAAAGTGCTATTGTAGCCTTTTTGCCTGTAGTCACTCTTCCTTGTCTCGTAATGAATATTGATTTATGTTTCTGTATATGGTCTCTCCTGAACTTGATTCTGAAGTACTGCATCCAATTATTATTAACAACACGATGTCCCAGTATAGGTTGGGGGCTGACCTGCTGGAGAGCAGTGAAGGTGAAAGAGACCTGGGGGTCCTGGTAGACAAGAGGATGACCATGAGCCAGCAATGTGCCCTTGTGGCCAAGAAGGCCAATGGCATCCTGGGGTGCATTAGAAAGGGTGTGGTTAGTAGGTCAAGAGAGGTTCTCCTCCCCCTCTATTCTGCATTGGTGAGGCCGCACCTGGAGTATTGTGTCCAGTTCTGGGCCCCTCAGTTCAAGAAGGACAGGGAAGTGCTTGAAAGAGTCCAGCGCAGAGCTACTAAGATGATTAAGGGAGTGGAGCATCTCCCTTATGAGGAAAGGCTGAGGGAGCTGGGTCTCTTTAGTTTGGAGAAAAGGAGACTGAGGGGTGACCTCATCAATGTTTTCAAATATGTAAGGGGTGAGTGTCAGGGAGATGGAGTTAGGCTTTTCTCTATGGTGACGAGTGATAGGACAAGGGGTAATGGGTGTAAGTTGGAGCATAGGAGGTTCAAGTTGAATATCAGAAAGAATTTTTTTACTGTAAGGGTGACAGAGCCCTGGAACAGGCTGCCCAGGGGGGTTGTGGAGTCTCCTTCACTGGAGACATTCAAAACCCGCCTGGACACGTTCCTAGGCGATGTACTCTAGGGGGCCCTGCTCTGGCAGGGGGGGTTGGACTAGATGATCTTTCAAGGTCCCTTCCAACCCCTAGGATTCTATGATTCTATGATTCTATGATTCATTGGGTTTGCAAAACAAAAGTTGTGAAAAATAGCTGAAAATTATTTACTGATAGAATTGGTGCTAGAGAATCAGATTTTTAGTTTACTGAATCTGAAAAGGTTACTTTATTAGCATATAATGAACTCTGGCTTTAGTGTAACAGAAAAATGCATGAACCTGTGGCTGGAAATGGAGCCACGCATTTAAATGTATAACAAACAATTCTAGAAGCATGACTCATGGTTAAAACAACCAAGGAAGCTGATGTATCTGCTGTCTGCAGATAAAGATCAGGTGTTTTTCTGAAGAATATTTTTGTTTAAATGTGGAGTTCTCTAGTCAGATACAAGTTACCAACAGGTGAGTGAAAATTTAATGTTGTTCAACCTGAGACTACATCATGACACAATGTGTTGCACATAAGTGGGTGCTAGAAGTGTACATGAAACATTTGACCTTTGCCTCTGAGTGGTAAGTGATTCACTCCCAGTCAGCCCTTTAGTGTCCTTCTTAAATCAACAATATTCATAGGAGAAGCCTAATCATATGACCACAGTCAGGGATATACATTCTTTCAGTAGAGCTAGCTGCCTGTGGGATGGCAGATGAAATGGCTCATCCATTATGTCCTTTCAATTGGGCTGCTAGTAATGTATGTAATTAAAAATGCATAATTTCTTGTAAGACCTGTATTCAAATGTGACATTCTCAAGTGATTCTTTATGAGCGTTTGAATAAGTCAGTTATTCTTCAGTCTAAATACAAAGCTACACCAAAGTAGCTAAGGGTGATTTTGTGCAAATTTAATTTAAAATATAACCATTATATGTTCATATATCTATGTTGTTAAATCTAACCTGTACTGGCTTAAGACCTGTCCTGGTTTGCAAGTATTCCTGTCAATAGGAATTACTTAGCCCTAGGAAGTTGTAGCTGTTTAACTACTTTTTTTTAAAAAAGAAAAGCTATTTAAAACAACCAACCTCCCTCCAAACCAAAATCACCCCCTTTCTCACCAAAGCCACAGCCAACCAGCTCCCCCTCCCCAGCTACCTGTGCAAGTATCTATCTGTATTGTAAAAGTATGGTGAAAGCAGTACAGTTTTCTGCTATGAATGGTCTGACTGGTTATACTTTATTCTCCCTTTATTATTTTTGAACTCATGCTCACAGAGCAATCCATTTAAGATGTTATTGCCACCCCTAGCAGAAATGCCAAGAAGGAACCATGAATGCTAGTTTACTGTACATACCTGAGTGCAAACCTGCTTCCACTGTCATGTTAGTTGAGATGTAAAACACGGGGATACATGAAATGAGTGAGAATGGTGTAATATGTTACTTCTGCAACAAGATTTATCAGAATTGCTCTATGGAGTCCTCAATTACATCTGCACATGGTATCTTTACACTGATAATATACTAGCTGTCATGTTAATTACTTTCTACTGCTATATTTATTTCAGTTAAACTATTGCCCAAACTGATGTAGATACATTAGTATACCATTGTGCATACTCAATAGAGCAGATTTCCTAAAGCTTGAATTAAATTGGTTCTTGATTCTGTGGAGAAGGCTTTGCTGAAGTTTGACTACATTTTTTGTCTTTAAGCAGAGCTGCAGCATAACTGGTTGTTATGTTAGTTTGACTTTACTTTTATCTGAAAATACATGACCAGTATGGAATTTACACAGATGTTGCAGAACAATGTGAGCATGTGTATGATTACAATATCTCCCCCCACTCTTTTTTCAGCTTTCTGAAACAAAAGTCTTCACTGCTTCCTCTGTTCCAGCTGAGAATCATGTGACTTCTGGGCAAAGGTAAGCTCTTCTTCCACAGTTTTCCTATACCTTAAAAACCTGCTTGGTGAAGCAACATTAGCTTGCATATATAAAATAATGGATAAAACACAGGGCAGCTCTAGTCAGAGGTTGGTCAAGCTAATTTCAAAATTGCAAAAGCCTTGATTGCAAATTGTTGGTTTTGCAGGTTCCTGTGTTACGTATTATTGGCTAACTTACTAAATCCACATTCATAATACTGAGAAGACCCTGTTTTCTCAGCTGCCTGAGGACTGGAGTAGGGTTAATGTCACTCCAGTCTTCAAAAAGGGCAAGGAGGACCCAGGGAACTACAGGCCGGTTAGTCTCACCTTTGTCCCTGGTAAGGTGTTGAAAAAAATCATTCTGGACATCATCACAAAACATGTAAAAGCAGAGAATGTCATTGGCAGAAGTCAGCATGGATTCACCCAAGGGAAATCATGCTTGACCAACCTGATTGCCTTCTATGATGTCATTACTGGCTGGCTAGATGAGGGGAGAGAAGTGGATGTTATCTACCTTGACTTCAGCAAGGCTTTTGATACTGTCTCCCATAACATCCTCATTAGGAAACTCAGGAATTGTGGACTAGATGAGTGGACAGTGAGGTGGATTGAGAGCTGGCTGTGTAACAGAACTCAGAGGATGGTGATCAATGGTGCAGGGTTGAGTTGGAGGCTTGTAACCAGCGGTGTCCCCCAGGGGTCAATACTCGGTCCGGTCTTGTTCAACATGTTCATCAACGACCTGGATGAGGGAACAGAATGTATCCTCAGCAAGTTCACTGATACAAAGCTGAGAGGGGTGGCCAACACTCCAGAGGGCTGTGCTGCCATCCAGCATGACCTGGACAGGCTGGAGAGCTGGGCAGAGAAGAACCCGATGAAGTTCTATAAGAGCAAGTGTAGGATCCTGCACCTGGGGAGGAAGAACCCCAAGAACCAATATAGATTGGGGGTGGACCTGCTGGAAAGCAGTTTGGAGGAGAAGGATCTTAGGGTCCTGATAGATAGCAAATTATCCATGAACCAGCAGTGTGCCCTTGCTGCCAGGAAGGCCAACGGAATCCTTGTCTGCATAAAGAAGAGTGGAGCCAGTAGGTCAGGGGAGGTCATTCTTCCCCTCTACTCTGCCCTGGTGAGGCCACAGCTGGAATACTGCATCCAGTTCTGGGCTCCCCAGTTCAAGAGAGACAGGGAACTACTGGAGAGAGTCCAGGAGAAGGGAACAAAGATGATTGGGGGATTGGAGCATCTCTCTTATGAGGAAAGGCTGAGAGAGCTGGGAGTCTTTAGCCTGGAGAAGAGAAGGCTGAGGGGAGACCTTATCAATGTCTACAAGTATCTAGAGGGTGGGTGCAAGGAAGATGGAGCCGGACTCTTCTCAGTACTTCCCAGTGACAGGACAAGGGTCAATGGGCACAAGCTGGAACATAGGAAGTTCCATCTAAACATGAGAAAACCTTCTTTAATGTGGGGGTGCCAAGGCACTGGCACAGGCTGTCCAGGAAGGTTGTGGAGTCCCCATCTCTGGAGATGTTCAAGACCCACCTGGATGCGTTTCTGTGTAATGTGCTCTGGGTGATCCTGCTTTAGTGGGAGAGTTGGACTAGATCATCTCTAGAGGTTCCTTACAGCTCTGGCAATTCTGTGATTCTGCACAAAGACTGCTTACAGGAAGGAACAAAAGTAGTTGGAAAGAAATGTTTACTGTGGTGAAAAGGAAGCACTGGTTTTGCTGTCCAGAAAATGGAAAGCCTGCCTCTATAGATTCAGAAAGTGTTCAGAACTTAGTGCTTTGACAAATATGTTAACATAAAAGCTTGCGTTGTCAAGAAGGTGTATTTCCTGGTAAGTATCACAATTACTTGCTTTAACTGATGATAAAGAGTTCAGATAGAAAACCAAAAATACAGCAATTGCTGCCTTCCTTTGATTGCCTTTGTCTTAATGAAATGCCTAGCTAATGATGATGTGGAATCAGTTGCCTGCATTAGCCTCAGGTCCTAGGACAGTAGGTTAAAATTGTGTGAAGAAGACTTCAGTAGTTGAATAGCATGAGATAAGAAAACTAGGTGGATTAATGGTCCCAAACATCCTGATATAGCTGTACTGCAGACTGCAGCAAAATTTTCCTTATAATATGGATATGACCTGGAGGAGGCATGGTATCAGTTGGTCTACAGTTTATATTCTTTTTCTTCCTAAAGGTGATATACTTACATGTGCATCATTCTTATCCAGTGGATGTCCCTCAAATTATCTTAGAAAATATTTTAGTGTATCAATTCAAATTCTGGTGGTTTGTGGTTGGGTTTTTTTGTTCGTTGGTGGTTTTTTTGGAGGGGAGGGGGAGGAGTGTTGGGTGGGTAGTTTCTTACTTGCCATAAGAACAGTTTGAGCATTAAGAAATCTGAGCTAATGAAAGTGCTGGAAGCAGCTCTTCAGTCCAAGCCCATGGTATGTTTAGGATAAACTTAAGTCAGAATTTTCAGAGTAGATTTAATGTCTGAATGTTTTGCTTTTCCTTGGATAAACCTTGATAAAAATGTGGTAGGGGTTAGTAAGCCATGATAAATATAAGAAAATTCATGTTTCTCATCCTGCTCAGGTATGTGTGGTAATTTTGGATATGTGCCTACTATCTGAGAAACTTAGCTTTTATTTTTGCCTCTTGTGACTTCCAGAGGTATGACTTTGATCCCTTGCTCTTTTTAAAGGGATAGTGTGATATACAGAGAATGTGTATTATCAATAAATATAATGGGCTTTCAGACAGGATCCACTCAAACATAGTGTATCTTTTGTGACTTGTTAGAGACAAGGTTACTTATGTGATACATGATGTTGTAAATTTGATATTTTAAAAGATTGCAAAGATACTTTCTATTCTAACTGTACTGTAAGGTTTCAGTTAGCAAAATTTTACTTTGTGGCAAAATCCTCTATTCTACCTCTTTTTATATGGCAGAAAAGCAATATTTGAAAAGACTGTTAATCAGTAATAATTCTTTTGCCAGTATGGCAGCTTTAGTATTGTTAATGCTTTTTTCAGTTTCAACACAATATGTTTATTCCAGCCAAACTTTGCTTTTTCTTACAGCATTGATTTGGTAGCAGTGCTTCAGAAGCCTATGACTTCTACCCAAGAGACAGAAAGTAACTCATTTGAGGCTAATCATAAGCAGACCTTTGGCCAAGCCCTAGTCTTCACAAATTCTCAGCACAGCACCCAGATGGCATCAGGAACTGGCAGATCCAGTGCTGTAAACTCTAGTTCTCCTCAAAGTCTGGTAAAATTATCTTATGCTTTCAAAATATTCTTCATGTGTAAATATTTCAGGTTAAATGAGTTTTCCAATGTAGGCAGCAGGTGCCCGGACGGTGCCCGCCCCGCCTGTGCCAGCTGGGGCTAGCCCAAATGCGCATGCCCGGGTTAGGTAGGGTGTGGCTTCCAGAGAGAATTCCAGAGCCGGACGGATCAAAGTTAGCTCCCTGATACTAGCCCGAACCGACACTAACTCGACTGACTCTGTTCACGAACCGAGCTCGCGCCCACGGCGAGACTCATCTCACGTAACATTCCAATACTGGTCATTGCACGAGATGTTTCAGTATTTGTAAAATTCAGATTTCAAATGTCCATTCACACACACACAAAAAAGGATTACTTTTTTTCTGGTTTTGCTAAGTAGTTGTTTCTTGGTTTACATGAAGTACTTGTATTAATTTTTGAGTAGAGAACAGGTGTGTTTACTGCATGCTGATTTAGGATGAAATAATTTGTTTATAGTGAAGAGAGTTCTATGTCAGAAAACTATGATGTGTTTTTTCCTAACACATATCTCACTGATTGTTGTGGAAACCTGATTATTTATGAGTCAATTGTGAGGGCTTGAAATTAGGCACTTGTATTTATTATTGTTACTATTATTATTATTTTCTTTGAAAATCAGTTCAACTATTAATATATACATGCTATTTCGAGATGCATGGATTGAAGTAAATCACTGTTGTTGCAATCAGTGGTGGAAGTTATATAGGTGATAACCAGAGAGGATCTGTCTATATGCTACAACTGCTGATTTTTTTTTTTTTTTTTTTTTTGTCATTTATTAGTAATCTCAGACTAAAGAGGTTTTGGTTGCTGCCAAATATCAGCTGTAGGCATTGACCCTATGGTTATGTTCAAATTATTTATTAAATACTTCACTCCTTCCCCTCTTCTATTTTTTTGTCTTTTGGTAGTCTGCAGTTCTTTGTTCTGGCTTTGGAGAACTTGGATCCTCTAAATTGGAGAACTCTACTGGATCCCAAACCTTGGACCAATTAAAATCTCCAGGTTTGGGTCGGTTTACCTCTCAACAAAACAATAGTAGCTCTACCACCACTACCACAACTACCACATCATCCTGGGATCTAAAAATGCCTATCACTCAGTCATCAGTCCTTAGTCAGTTTGGTAAGTGTTTTGGCATTGTTTTCTCTCCTTCTCTGTTAGCCTGTAAGTTTTCTTAATGGAAATGACAGTTTAAAATGGTCTTAAACAAAAAGCTTTTTCTAAAAAAATTAATCCTAATAATAGAATTGGTTACAACATTGTAAGAGTTACACTTACTTGCTGGTAAATAGACATTATGAGTATATCACAAAATTAGCTTTGATAGGTTTAAGCTATCTTTGATTTAATGTTCTTGAGTATCTAAGTGGAATCATAGCATCATAGAATGGTTTGGGTTGGAAGGGACCTTAAAAGCTCATCCAGTTCCAAACCCCTGCCATGGGCAGGGACACCTCCCACCAGCCCAAGGTTGCTCCAAGCCCCATCCAACCTGACCTGAGACACTGCCAGGGATGGAGCAGCCACAGCTTCTCTGGGCAACCTGGGCCAGGGGCTCACCACCTTTTAACTTTGATGTGACTTTGTTTCTCAACAAATCCTGGAAAATACTTATTTTCATTGTGTCTGTGCTGCTTTTAGTTGAGTATAAGGTTGTAGCATATTTTGTATTTTTCTCCCAGTTTTTCTTTTCTAAGCATTATATGAATTTTGAATGAGTACTATGTAATTTCTTCATAATGTGCATCACATCTTAGTGTTCTTTCCCTAGTATGAAGCCTATATGTGCTGAGAATCATGCAGGTTACCCTTTTTGTCTATTCATAATTGTTTGAATTTTTCATTTAATTGAGTAAAATTAGAAGAAACAGTTCTATTCTCAATGTGAAGAGTGATAACTCTTGTATCTTTCTCATACTGTGTATATTTCCAAATAGATAAGTAGCCAATTTGTTAGCACACAGCAATGCTGAAAAAATGTTTACATACATTTTATATTGCTTTCTAATGCACTTTGCAAACTGAATTAAAACCCCTTCACATTGCAAATCCTGTTGAATCTCTTACGGTTGTTGAACAGTGCTCTGATCCACTGCCTGGCTTTCAGCGTCTGAAAAATATGAAAGGGGAAGACTTGGAAAAAAAACTGTCAGTGTCCAGCATCTCTTAACGTTCAGCCAGATTGAGATGGTAGATGACTTCCTATTTGTGCTGAAAATATTCTCCTTTGCTGGGGCAGGAAAGCTTAACTCCTAATACTTCCGAACTGCAACTGTAGACCCCTTGGAAATAATTGCTATTTATTGGTATAGTTAATCACAGAACCACAAAATGGTAGGGGTTGTAAGGGACCCCTGGAGATCATCTAGTCCAGCCCCCCTGCCAAAGCAGGTGGCACAGGATCATGTCCAGGTGGGTTTTGAATGTCTCCAGAGAAGGAGCCTCCACAACCTCTCTGGGCAGCCTGTGCCAGTGCTCTGCCACCCTCAAATTAAAGTTTTTCCTCATGTTCAGATAGAACTTCTTGTGCTCCAATTTGTGCCTGTTGCCCCTTGCCCTGTCACTGGGCACCATCTAAAAGAGTCTGTCCCCATCCTCCTGGCACTGCCCTGTAGGTATTTATAAGAATTGATGAGATCCCTTCTCAGTCTTCTCTTCTCCAGGCTAAACAGACCCAGGTTTCTCAGCCTTTCCTCATAAGAGAGATGTCCTCTAATAATCTTTGTAGTCCTTTGTTGGACTCTCTCTGGTAGTTCTTTGTCTTTCTTGTACTGGTGGGCCCAGCACTGGACACAGTACTCTAGATGGGGCCTCACTAGAGCAGAGTAGAGGGGGAGGATAAATCTCCCTCAGCCTGCTTGCCACACTCATCTTGATGCACCCCAGGATGCCATTGGCTGCCTTGACCATAGAGCTTTTTTTTCACAGAGCTCCTCTCCAGCAGGTCAGCCCCCAACCTGTACTGGTGCATGGGGTTATTCCTCCCCAGGTGCAGGACCCTCCACTTGCCTTTGCTGAATGCCATAAGTTTTCTCTCTGCCCAATTCTCCAGCTTGTCCAAGTCTTGCTGGATGTCAACACAGCCTTCTGGTGGATCAGCCACCCCTCCCAGTTTTGTATCATCAGCAAATTTGTTGAGGGTACACTCTATCGCTTTGTCCAGGTCGTTGATGAATATATTGAACGGGACAGGAGCCAGTACTGACCCCTGGTGGACATCACTTGTTACAGACCTCTAACTGGACTCCACACCACTAATCACAACCCACTGAGCTCTGCCATTCAGTCATTTCTCAACCCACCTCACTGTCAACTCATCTAACCCACACTTCCTGAGCTTACCTATGAGAATGCTGTGGGAGACTGTGTCAAAATCCTTGCTGAAATCAAGGTAGACAACATCCACTGCTCTCCCCTCATCTGCCCAGCCATTCATGCCATCATAGAAGGCTATCAGATTAGTCAAGCATGGTTTGCCCTTGGTGAATCTATGCTGGCTAATCCTGATAACCTTCCTTTCCTCCACAAGCTTAGAGATGTCATCTAGAATGAGTTGTTCCATCATCTTTCCAGGAATGGAGGTGAGGCTGACTGGCCTGTAGTTTTTTCTGGGTTCTCCCCTTTGCCCTTTTTGAAGACTGGAGTGACATTGGCTTTCTTCCAGTCCTCAGGCACCTCTCCTGTTCACCATGACATTTCAAAGATGAGGGAGAGTGGCTCAGCTGCCAGCTCCCTCAGCACTCATGGGTGCATCCCATTAGGGCTCATAGATTTGTGGGTGTTTAGTTTACCTAAATGATCTTTAAACTGATACTTCTAGACCAAGGGAAAGTCATCTTTTCTCTAGACTTCCTGTCTTGCCTCCAGGGTCTGGGATTCCTAGGGGCAGCCTTAGCAGTAAAGACTGAAGCAAAGAAGACATTCAGTAACTCTGCCTTCTCTGTATCCTCCTTTACCAGGGCACCTGTCATTCAGCATAAGGCCCACATTTTCCCTAGTTTTCCTTTTGCTATTGATGTACTTGAAGATGCCCTTTTTGTTATCCTTGATATCCCTTGCCAGATTTAGTTCCAAGTGGACCTTAGTTTTTCTCATTGCATCCTTGCATACTCTGACAACATTACTATATTGCTCCCAAGTGGCCAATCCCTATTTCCACATTCTGTAAGCTTCCTTCTTCCATTTGAGTTTTTCTAAGCAGCTCCTTGCACATCCACACAGGTCTATTGCCTGTTTTGCTTGATTTCTTACTCATAGGGATGCGCTGTTCTTGAGCTTGGAGGAAGCAGTGTTTGAATATTAACCAGCTCTCTTAGACTCCCCTACCATCTAGTGCCCCTACCCCATGGGATTTCTCCATCCCACCTGCATGACCAGTAATGGGTAGTAATCAGAGTCTTACTAGAGCTGGGAGCTTCCTAGTTACATCTCTGACCCAGGCCCCTGGGAGGCAGCAGACTTCCCTGTGGGATGGGTCTGGCCAACACATTGGGCCCTCTCTTCCCCTCAGAAGGGAATTTCCTATGACAATTACCCTCCTTTTATTTTTTTTATAGGAGTGTCCTTAGTGTGTGGGGCTTGCCTCGGCAACTCCCTGCATGGACCTTTATCAACATCCTCATTTACCAGGTCTTCCAGTTCCAGAACCCCATATCTGTTGTGTAGGGGCAACTAGGAAGGTGGGGGAGGTGGGAAGGGATTTGCCTCCAGTGGCGCAATCAGGTTAGCACGGTGCTTATAGAAGCAGTACAAAGCCAAGCAATGCCGAGGTTGTGAGTTCGAGCGTGAGCTGAGCATGCCCATCTCACTCTCGAGCAGCCAGAGGAGGAGGTTAGCTGACTCTGGAGCACAAGCACTGAACAAGGCTAGCCAAGTCTAAAGGCGACAAGATTGGAGCACTGTTTGTGCACCTGGGCAAGAACACCTGCTTGACTTCGAAGCGCCATGCCCCAAGAAAGGTTCCGTCTGCTACATTTGCCTGCTTCCCCGAGCAGGGACCTGTTTCCATTCCCTGCCACCCCCCTGTCTCTTCCATCCCCTCCTTCTGCCTAGTGACTAGAGGACAGAAGTTACTCTGCTTCTCATGGAGCCACCACCTGCTGCCTTTGTCTCAAGGCTGGCAGCATGTGGCTCCACCAATCTCTGTCTCTTGCATTCCCGAATACTTCTCAATCTATCCACCTCCTCTTTCAGTTCTACAACTAGGTAGAACACATCCGACATTGTAACAGGGACATGTACATAATCGGCATTCTCTGATCTCCCACTCACCCCCCCTTTTGCTCCCCTGGTTCATTTCCAGAGTGGAGAGGAGGAACTGAGGGTATCAACAACTGCACATCTTCTACAATCTCATCCCCTTCCACCAGCTTAGAACAATTCTTATTAGCACCCGTCTTAATACAACACTTCTTTGAATTTCTCGCCTTCCATACTGTCATGGTTTGAGCCTGGCCAATCACAAAGGACCACTCAGCCACTCATCCCCCCTCCCCCATTTTGGGATGGTGAGGAGGAAATCCACCTAGAACCTTGTGGCTCAAGACAAGGGCTATGAGGTTTTCACTCACAAATCATGGTCACGGGCAATACAGACTCAACTTTGGGAAAAAACCCAATGTAATTTATCACTAATCAAATCAAAACAGGGCAAAGAGAAAACACAAACCAGAGCTTAAATACTTCCTCCCCCCTTCTTCCTGAGCCCAAATTACTTCGTCCCAATATCTCTACCTCTTTCCCCCAGCGGCACAGGAGTGGGGTTTACAGTTCGGATGTCACAGGTTGTTTTCTATCTCTCCTTCCTCTTGAGGAAGGATTCCTCACAGTCTTCCCCTACTCCAACGCGGGGTCCCTCCCACAGGAGAAAGTCCTTCATGAACCCCTCCAACATGAGTACCTCCCGCTAGGCACAATCCCTCAGGAGCAAACTGCTCCATCGCAGGGCAGCTCATGGAGCCACGGACTACTTCGGGAACAGTCCTCTCTATGGCTGCAGGTCCACAACACACATTCCACCATGGTCCTCCATGGATTGAAGGGGACAAACTGCCATCTCATCACAGGATGTAGGGAAAAATCTTTTTTTGGGGCACCTTCTTCCTCTCCTTCCTCACCAACTTTGGTCTCTCTGCTCCAGCATTACTCTCCTCTGGTGTTTCTCTCTCTCCTTCCCCTCTCCTCTGCCCCAAAATCTTATCACCGGGTGTTTCTCATTCTTGAATATGTTAATCGCAAAGGCACATTTATTGTGTCTCTGATGGCCTCAACATTAACCAAAGGCAGGGCCGCTCATTTTGGAGACGGGAGAGCTTTCTGCAGTGTCACAGTTTAACGCTGGGCTGGCAATTAACCAAATGACAGGTGCTCTCTATTAATCCCCTCCCTGATAAAGGAAGGAGAGAGAATATGGGAGAGAGACTTATGGGTTGGAAACTAAACTACACAGCTCTAATGAAACAGTAATGATCAAAAGGAAAAATTATTAAATATATACAAATATACAGAAAAACGATACCACGTTCCTCCCCCCTTTCCCCCAATAACTCTCACATCACCACCGAGGCTGCAGGGAAGCCCTGGGAAAGTCCAGGATGGATTCCTGGGGTCAGCAGCAGTCGGGAGCTGGAGGCAGAAACACACAGATTCAGGCTGGCACAGATCAGGACCACAGACAGATGAATGGACAGAATCCTCCCAGGATGCCAAAGCAAACAGTAACAGGTGAAGAAGGGCCAAAGGGAAAAGCAAAGGGTGAAGGTGAAGGGCGAGAAGTTTGACCCTCGTGATCCCTCAAATTTATACCGAGTATGACGTGTATGGGATGGAATACTCTGTTTGGTCAGTTTTGGTCATTTGTCTTGTCCCCTTCTTTACTCCCTTTCTCTTTCCAGCAAGTGCAGCTACTTATGAGAGACTTAGCTGAAAACAAAAATACAAGACAGAAAATTCACTCTATCTTGGCCCAAACCAGGACAAATAGCTACTCACAGGAGCCACTCCTAGGGCTTCTTCCCTGCTACCAAAACCAGCACCTCATCAACCCAGAACAGAATATTAACCAGCTCTCTTGGACCCCCCTACTATCGAGCACCCTAACCCACGGGATTTCTTCAAGTAGTTCCTTGAAGAGGCCAAAGTTTGCTCTCCTGTAGTTCGGGGTTTTAATCCTACTTGTTGCTCTGCATCCTCCACACATGATCCTGAACTTGACCATCTCATGGTCACTGCAGCCAGGGCTGCTCCCAACCTTCACATCCCCAACCAGTCTTTCTTTCTTTTTTAGTACAAGGTCCAGCAACACCCCACTCTGCGGGAGCGGCAAAGAAAATGCGTGCAACCAATATGGTTGATAAACGAACTTCTGGTTTATTGCGCAGCAACTTTCGCTTATATAGTGCTTCTGTGACCACACCCCCGCCACCAACATAACTTTTTATTGGACACCCGGTGTGTTTACCTATAGCACAGTGAATCCCTGGTGCAGGTAGCACTGAAGTATGGGCCGATCTAATTGGCCTCCCAAACATGGGGTTGGGCATAGTAAAGGGGTCGCACCTCCTATCTCTTCGAGAATATTCAGGAATATTCTCCAACATTCTCCAAACCTCTCTAGCATTCCACAACACCACTCCTCTTTGGATCTTCGACCTTGTGTGTCAAAAAGTTATAATCAATGTTCTGCAGCAACCTCCTGGACTATGCATGCCTGGCTGTGTGGCCTTTCCAGCAGATATTGGGGTGGTTTAAGTCCCCTGAGAACATGGGCCTGTGATTACAGTGAAACTTGCACTGTTTGATTAAAATGATCTGTAACAGTTTTTGAGGCCTAATGTATGATAGTATTATGTGACCTATTATAGATAGGTGTGTTTTCATAATTTTGAAGAAAGCTAAATAATGCTTACCCACAGCTGTTTATTTAAAGTAGAAAATATAAAATGTTGGCCTTATTATTGCATTGGTAATGTTCAGTGTGAGACTCGTGTTATGTCTGGAAGAGATTTGCATGCTATAAAATCATAGCTGTTGAGTGTGTCAGGTCACTTGGATTCTTTCATAAAGAATAGGAGCATGAAGAACAGATTTTAATGCTTTAGTTTTGCTATTTCTTTTTCTCAACTCTGACCAGACTTTAAATCCCAGCCTGAACCATCCCCAGTTCTGAGCCAGCTGACCCAACGACAGCAACAACATACACAGACAGTCCCTGTTCCTCCTCCTGGGCTGGAGTCATCCTCCCCAGGAAAACTTCATGAGCCATTACCAGTAGGCACCTCTACAGCTGTTGGTAAAATGCTACAGCTCCCCACTATGTCTATGGATAACCAGGCAATGACTTCCCATCAAATCCAGCAGAAACAGATAAAAGCACCAAAACGGAGGATAACTCCAGCATCCAAGGTGGGTAATTGAGTGGTGGCTTGTCTTTAGTAAGCATATAAACATATAAAAGCTTATATTAGGAATAGCGTGGCCAGCAGAACTAGAAAAGTGATTATCCCTTTGTATGTGGCACTGGTGATGCTGCACCTTGAATCCTGGGGTCAGTTCTGGGCCCCTCAGGACAAGAACCTCAGGACAAGAAGGACATTGAGGGGTTGGAGTGTGTCCAGAGAAGGGCAAAGGAGCTGGGGAAGGGTCTGGAGCAGAAGTCTGCCCAGGAGCAGCTGAGGGAGCTGGGGGTGTTGATCCTGGAGCAAAGGAGGCTGAGGGGAGACCTTCTGGCTCTCTGCACCCCCCTGAGAGGAGGTTGGAGCCAGGGGGGCTCAGGCTCTGCTCCCAAGGAACAAGTGATAAGAGAAGAGGAAATGGCCTCAAGTTGCATCAGGAAAAATTTTTCACCAGAAGGGTTGCCAAGCATTGGAACAGGCTGCCCAGGGATTTAAAAGCCATGTGGATGTGGTGCTTGGGGACATGGTATAGCAGTAGACTTGGCAGCGTGCTAGGTTAATGGTTGGACTTGATGATCTTGGAGGTCTTTTCCAACTTAAATGACTCTATGAGTCTATGTTTCTATTCTATATATAAGTTGTTAAGGAGAAGGAGAGCTAAGACCATGGTCTTTTTCTTATTTATAAAGCAGGAAATTCTGAGCTCTATAGTTTTTAGGTCCAAAATACAGTGATTATGTATTTTCCAAGCACATATCTGATTGCTCTCTGTGGAAAATTACTGTTGCTGAGTGATTTTGGATTGACTTAGTAGGCACAAGATGAATATTGACTGAAGGGAGATGGACATGGATGTCACTTCGATATTGTAGAATAGTATGGCTTACTCTTTCAGCTCCAGATCAGGGCACAGAATCAATTAATTAATTTCAGTTTACAAGAATGTAGTTAGTTTATGTGATGTAAACTGGGGGGTTGTTTCAGATCTACTTAGCAGTGAAGGTTGAGGCAGTAACTGAAGAAGCCTGTAGTTAAGGAAGGAAAGTAGAGGGTGTCAGTTACTGATATCTTTAATATAGATAGTGCATGTAAAGGAATTATGTGGTTTTTTTCCTCCTTTAAGATTCCTGCCTCTGCAGTGGAGATGCCTGGATCAGCAGATGTGACAGGGTTAAATGTTCAATTTGGAGCTCTGGAGTTTGGATCAGAGCCTGCACTCCCAGAGTTTGGATCAACTTCAAGCAGTGAAAACACCAGCCAGGCAACCAACAATAGCTTGTACTCAAAATCTGTAAAGTATGTGTGAGTTCCCCTTGTGCATTCTTACATGTCTTCTTTAAGGGGTCAACTTTGTGCCAAAAACATTAAGGCACGGTTAATGGGAGGGGGAAATATGATTTGTAAGGCTAAGTGTTTTCTGTGGATGGCATCTTAAAGGAGAAATTTATTTTCTAATGACAATCAAAATCTCCCTGGATGGGCTGATGTGAAGCTGGAGATTACATGAATGTAAACAACCTTTATAGAATTGCTTTCTCATGTTTAATTGTCCTAATTCTTGAATTTGTTTGAGGGTTTGTACCTCACAGTCCAATATTTTCTGCTTTTGATCCAGAAGAGATGACCCTTGTACCGTATATGTGTGTCAGTAGATTGGCACCAGGTTCCAGATTTGATGCTTCTATGGAATGAGAAAAGAAGCTGGACTTTCAGTATGCAGAAGTATACTGAAATGTTAAAATAGCCAGTGATCAGTGCCAACGTACCAGTAACCCATTTTTTCTTACTTATTAATTCAAAAAATGGCTTCAGTAAAAATCTTCCTGCATGTTTTAAAGTATTTTTTTCATCTTTCCATATTTCATTCTGTTAGACTGCTACGCTTAACATTAGAATTCTATTGTTAAAAGAGACTGTGTGTTTCTCATCATATAGTATTAATACTATAAATAATGTAGATTTGACTACGTGTTTAAGGTAATTCTAGATAACTGTATAGGAGCTGATATTTTCATTAAGGTTTTTGAGACATCATTTACCAAGATGATAAATAATTTTTACTTTTTCCAGTGGTCCTTTGAATACCTCTTTGACAATATCCAATACAGTACAGGAGTCCACCTGCACAACTTCTGCCATCACCTCTTCCAGTCTGACCTGCTCATCTCAGAGCACTAGCCCAGTAGCAACTTCCTCCTATGACCAGACTTCTGTGCATAGTAGGATAGTGTACCAAAGCTCCATGGCTCCATCTAAATCAACCCCTGTTGTAGTTATGGTGAGTGAATTTCAGAAATAAGACCATTAAAAAGGTGAAATATTCTTATCCATGTTAGACACGTATTAGTCTGCTATGTTAATATTTGAACCAAGACAAGTGATATTTTTGATTCCCAAGTCCAACCTTTTATTTAATTTTTTTCCTGCTGTGTAGCCATTTTTGTATTTGGGATATGAAAGCCTCTAATTTTATGGGTTTTGACATCTTAAATTGCTGTTTGATCTTTTTTCTTAGTAACACTTAACATTCTAGTTAAATTTATTTTCCTGAAATTTAGCTTTAAAAAAAGGAACTATTTCTCTATTTCTGTGTGTAATTATTAGTCATGGTATTTTGCAATAGCTTCACAGTTTCTATCCAAAGGTATATAATTTATTACATTTATAAGGCACCTATCAAATGGATCCAAAACTGTTTGTGCCTCTCTAACATTACTCTTATTTTAGATTTAGACATCAGTGGGAATTAGTTTCATGTTTTATTAAAAAAAAAAAAATAGGGAGAGGTCTAATCTAGAACAGAGAGTATCTCTCTCTTGAGATATCGAAAAGCACCCTCTGTCTTTGTATATGGCATGCAGGTTTGTTTTAACAGTGCTTAATTTATTAAATGTTTAAGGAACTTGTGAGAGTTTGAGTTTATTTACTTCTGGCCTTTGTTATATAATAGCTCAGTCACAGTTGTCTTCTGCACTAGTTCTTATGTACTGGTGAGGATCAAGCATAAACTATTCACTTCTGTACTCCAGCATTATCCAAAAAACAACTGGTGCTTCTCAAGCCTCATCTTTCAGTGGGAAAAAATTGGCATCTCTGTGTAACTTGGATAGTTAAAATTGTGAGTTGCCTTAGATCAAAAGCACAACCATTTCCTATATGGTAATACAATTCTTTCTTTGATATCAGTGTGAACCTGAAGTTTATGTTATATACAGTACATGGGAAGCTCTCTTGCTGATGGGTGTAGTATGAACAGTGGATGGGATTCTGTATGTTCAGGATACTTTGCATTTGAGACAATGTATTATGTGGTTTTGTTAAAGTCAGTAAAAAGTTAATTTTCTGCCTTTTTTGTCTTTCAGTTTAGAATGAACATAGAATTTTGCATGAAACGTTCAATGTGTGATTCAGTCTGAAAATTTAATATACCTTTAAGATGATTTATTCATTCATTTCTCCTTTGTTTACAGAACGGGCACAGCAGTGTTAGAACACAGGCAACTCTTGACAGTAAGTTTACAAATCCTGAGTTGTGCACAGGACTTTCTGACTTTTCCTTACTACTTGCCATGTACACAAGCCCCTGTATTAGGGGGTTATTACATTTTACATATTATTACATTCCAACCCCCTGCCATGGGCAGGGACACCTCCCACCAGCCCAGGTTGCTCCAAGCCCCATCCAACCTGGCCTTCAATACTTCCAGGGATGGGGCAGCCACAACTTCTCTGGGCAACCTGGGCCAGGGTCTCACACTGAAGAATTTCTTTCTAATACTTGACTTAAATCTCCCCTCTTTCAGTTTCAGTTTGAAACCATTCCCCCTTGTCCTATCACTCCATGCCCTTGTCAAAAGTCCCTCCCCAGCTTTCCTGTAGGACTTCCAGGTACTGGAAGGTGCTCTAAGGTCTCTCTGGAGCCTTCTCTTCTCCAGGCTGAACAACCCCAACTCTCAGCCTGGCTCCAGAGCAGAACTGCTCCAGCCCTCTGATCCTCTTCATGGCCTCCTCTGGACTCACTTGAACAGTTCCATGTCCTTCTTGTGTTGGGGGCTCCAGAACTGGGCCAAGCACTGCAGGGGGGGTCTCATGAGAGCAGAGTAGAGGGGAGACAATTACCTCCCTTTACTTGCTGTTCACACTGCTTTTCATGCAGCCCAGAATGTATGGGCTTGCTTGACTAAAACTGAAGTATGAAAGCAGCCCTATTAAATCTACAAATCTAAGCAGTTTTAGAATAAAGAAAAGCTGCTGTGCTGCTGCTTTTTCTTTTGAATTTATCTGTCAAAAATCAATATAAAATTTAAATAAAATAGAAAATGAAAACTTTATATTATTCTCAGTTGGGAAGCTGCAAGTAGCATTTAGCTGTAATGAAACAAAGTCACGTTTTTTTAAATTCACCTCTCACTGGATATACTGCTACTTCTGTCCTGTTCCAAGCCTGTGGGGAATAAAGGTGACTAACATGCTTCCTCTGCTGGGTGGCTTGCTACCTTTCAGTGGAGTAACAACATCATAGTACTGGCTCTGATACAGGCATTACTCTTATCTTCATCTTGGCCTGTTTCTAATGCAGTATTTTACTTGTAGCACCCCTACAGTGCTCTTCCTGGGGTTAAAATAATTAGTATTCACTCTTGACCATTATGTACTGCTCTGTGGAAGTTTTCAAGGGCAGCAATGTGAATTAACATCTTTTGGAATTCCAACACTTCAATTTTAGGCCTATTCTCCTTTTAAACATATCTTCAGGTAGGTCATTAGTGAGGCAGCCTTTTTATTTTATACTTCTGAGCAAAAAGAAGTTGAATATTCAGGCCTTTAAACAATGTTTTATTAGTGCTAAATTCAATTTAAATGAGCAGGAGTGTATATGCCCAAGGAGTTACCACTTAAAAGATTTTTATATGTAAAGACAATTTTTCCAGTGAAAAAATTTCTTACTCTCTTGTACAGAATTAATAAACAATTTATGAAATTCACTACAGGACTTGTTTTTTGCTATGGAAAACAAAGATCTGTTAATTCCTAAAATTTTTGTAATTATTCTATAATGGCTTTGTTAGTCTTTTTTTCTATGCCAGTTCTCTTTTGAGAACACTTTCAGGGGATTTTCTGTCTCTCATAGACTAGAATTAGTCTTCCTCCATGTATCTATGTCATGCATACAAACTGTTTTGAAATTCTTTCTTCTTAACATTTGGAAATATTGACCTTTTCCCTTCTCTGTGTGCTGATAATATTCTTAGTTGTTCATCTCATCTTTGCTGCTGTTGTCCTTTAATATCCAGATCTCATGCTTCCTAAACCCTTAGTTCAAAGCGTGGCTGGTGTTTTATAATTCTGACCATCCTATTTGTCTCCTGGTTTTCTTTTGTTAAAGAAATATCTTTGCCCCAGGTTTCCTGTAGCAGAGTAATCAGATCATCTAGGAAGATAAAGAATTTAATTTAATGGTTCAGCCATAGGAGCAGCTTGAGCTGTATGCCTCTGGAGAGGGACTTAGAACAAATAAATCCCTAGGCATTTATACCCTTAAAATATATGCACCCATTCTTCATTCACTGTTCATGTGCCTTGCATACACCTCTTGATCCAATGGTAGTTTTCCAGTCTGGGGTCTTCTTTTTCCTTATTGGATTATTTCTCTGTCTTCAGGCAGGCCATTATCTGTTCTTATCTGGATGTGTTGCAGCTGCTTCTGACAGTCTTATCTTCTTATTTTGTACTGATCTCAGGACCTTCACATAACTAAGCAAGAGTTTAAGATAAATTCAACTTCTCTAGGTGAAAGTTCACAGCTTGTGGCCTAAGACTTCAGTAACTTTAGCTACTAATGCTAAGCAAGACTATTCAGACAAAAGAATACAATTAAAAGAATACAGTTAACTAAACTTAATTTGAACACATTGGGTTCAGGCATCTTGTAAGGGGTCTTAATGAAGATGGTGATTCTGTCCCTTGTATTGAGGATATCTACTTTTACTTCAAGAAGGGAACACTGCTCTAAATGTATTGAGAGTTGTAAATGTTATTTACTTATTTTTATATGTATCTTGCCAGGAGGTATCAGGTGATATATTTGTTTTCACAACTATGTTTCTGTTGTCACTTGTATTTCCTTCTCTGTTGTCAGTTACCCTTATACTTATTGCTAAGGCCAAGACCTCTTGTTTTCTGTTTGCATAGCACCCAATGGAGCAACCTAACTTGGGTCATTTAGCGAGGAAACAAAACTAATAACATTGACAAACTGTGATGTGTAACTTCCAATTTAATCTCACTTTTATTTGGTGACTATTCTAAGACTGTCTTCATTTAAGAAGTCTTCTTCTAAGACTTCTTTTAAAGGGAAAAAATGATAGTTCTGTTGCTGTTTGATTTTTTGCTAATAGAATCATAGATTGTGTTGGATTGGAAGGGACCTTTAAAGGTCATCTAGTCCAACACCCCTGCAATGAACATCTGAATCTAGATCAGGTTGCTCAGAGCTCCATCAAGCCTAACCTTGAATGTCTCAGGGATGGGGCCTCCACCACCTCTCTGGGCAATCTGTTCCAATGTTTCACCACCTTAATAGTAAATAACTTCTTACTAATATCCAATCTAAATCTACTCTGCTCTAGTTTAAGACCATTGCCTCTCATCCTTTTGCTACATGCCCTTGTAAACAGTCCCTCCCCAGCTAGGGAGTCCCTCCCCAGCTAAGTAGGCCCCTTTCAAGTACTGGAAGGCTATTTTTAAGGTCTCCCCGGAGTCTTCTCTCCAGGCTCAACAACCCCAACTCTCTCAGAATGTCTTAATAAGAGAGGTGCTCCAGCCCTCTGATCATTTTTGTAGCCCTCCTTTCAACCTGCTCTAACAGGTCTGTGTCCTTCTTGTGTTGAGGGCTCCAGGGCTGGACATAATAGCCAGATTGCTTGATACTGTTACTGGTTCTTAATGGTCAGGTTTTTGTAAACCAAGAGGAGAATACTGTTGTGTTCCTGGAACCAGGCTGGGATGTCAGTTATGCTGGAATTTGTCTTTGAATGCCTCTTTTTAATTTGTTGCAGCTACTTCATCAGTCTCAATGCCTAAGACAGAGACTTCTTCGCTGCCTTCTGCTGGTTCTCTACCTAGCATGGTATCCACCACTGCTTCACTTCTACCTTCAGCATCACAGCACACAGCAACGTTGCCCAGCTTGCCTCAGTCCAGTGATTTGGCCAGCAGCTCAATTTCCCAGTTAAGCAGGTACAGTAGGACTTGTGATAAAGTGAAAGGGGTTCAAAGGGGAAAGGGAAAACATGAGGGTGATTGAATATGGGGCTGTCAGACACCCAGGTCTCCTTTTCTGACATTAACTAGAACTATGAGAGAGACTCAGAATAGACCGGGACGTTTCTGGTTGCATGGGTTTAGGACACTTCTCCGCCACCGCTTCTAGCCTCCAATCGGCAGATGGCGCTCGCTCGGTACCGCGCGGCCACTTTCTCCCGCCGTGTGGCAGCGAGAGGTCTCTTATGGGAGGGGCGACCGCCAGCGAGCCTGTTCCTGCCCTGCCTGAAGTACACGTTACATGAGGGGGAGGAGAAAGGGAAGAGCAGGACATGAAGCCGGACACCTCAGCACTGCCCGGCGGGAGAGCTTGCAATTTTTTCAGACAAGCCCTGCTGGTATGAAGCACCAAAAATTAAAACTTTGGCCAGCATAAGCGCTGCCAGCTAACGTGCAGGCTGGATGGAAGGCGGTGGGGAGAACTACGGGATGCTTTTGCTCGTGAAGCCGGGGAGCAGGCGGCTGTGCCGCTGCAGGGAGGACCGGCGCGGTGCCGTGACAGCGAGTGGTCTCCCACAGGAGGCAGAGCGGGGACCGCCAGAATGCCATTTCCTGCCCTGCCTGCAGTACACATGGCATCAGGGGGAGAAGGAGGAGGAGCGCAAGCGGGGTGGGGGGGGAAGCGGACGGCTGAGCACTGCCTTGGTGGCAGAGCCTGCCCTTTTGTCGGTCTCGGCTTCGGGTTTTTTTCTCTTTTTCTTTTTCGTAGCCCCCCCCCCCCCCCCCCCCTTTCCCATCTTTGCTTGTAGAGCCCCCCCGGGCAAGCCCAGTGCAGAGCAGCCCGACAGCGCAGCAGGGCCGGGGGCGGTGGGGGGGCACGGCGAGCACAGCAGACATTCGTGAGTAGGTGCTCCCCCCTTTTTAATTATTTAATTAAAAAGTTGTTTCGAATTATAAAAAGCCCGTGCTTTTGCTCTCAGATTCTATTTCTAGATCTAAGCCCTTCCATTGCATTGTTATAATACCGAAACACTTCCAGACAGGCTGTAGACAGTGTCGGTGGCACCGCGTGGTCCTGGCTCACCATGGTCCCCTTGGAGCACTGGCTGTCAGTCTGGCCCTGGGGGTGTTACCATTTTAACCATTTTAAGTTAGCTCCCGAAACGCAGACAAAGAGACTCCATTTATGAAGGAGGTATTGTTTATTGCAGGTTCGTGCAAAGATGGGTGCTTGGTGAAACTCCCACAAATCAAGGGTACCTTCCTTGTAATATAGGCCTTGTTGTATACATCAAAATTGAAATTTATCTTATCTCTTATGTACACTGATATTATCGCATACACGCTTGTCTGTCGAGTTCTTTATGAGAAGTGGGTCCTTCCCAATAAGCTTAACTACTCATTGTTCTCATTCACACCAAGATAAGCTCAGTGAGCCCCCCCCCCCCCCCCCCCCCCCCCCGTTCCCATGGTAATGCTGGCCTTGCATGGTGATGCCGTGATAAGTAGAATCAAGACTCAGTAGTCCAAGTGACTATTTAGCAGGTATTTGTTACTGCAGTGCTGGATGCACAGAGGATCATTCCTCCTAAACAAAAACAATAACAATGTGTGTGCCGATGTTAGTTGGTTACATAGTTTTTATACAGGTGTGATATACATATTCATATATTTTCCAATAAATTATTAACATATTCATAACTTTTCCAAGAACTCATCAACATAGGTTGCCACCCTTTTTTGCATGTGCATAATAGTCTTCAGGTGGTCTTGGTGGTCGTTCCTTCATCATCTTAGTCTTCATCACTGTGTCCTTTGGATGACCTGCAGCATTTTTCTTCCTTTTCTGGCAGTCCGAAATCCCATAATTAGTTTTGCCCAGTTTTGGCACTTCTGCAGACTTCAGTAACCTTGAGAAATCCCATAATCTGCTCTCAGAGATAAGTTTTCCATAGCAACTACATTCCATTATTACATATATCATTGCCATGCACATATCCTCTGTAGCAACTAAATTCTACTATGCACATATTCTTTTACCTCTACCTATGTTAATCAGCTAGTAAATTTCCATTAGACTACTTTAAACTATTGCTTATATATTTCTTTAAACTACTACTTTTATTTCTGTAAACTACTGCTTCAATGGTTCCCCTGCTTTCCCTGCCATAAATAGGGGTGTGGGTTATCACACAGACCAACACTATCAATTAAAGCCAAAATCTTAAACAAAAGCCCTCAGAACTGGTTATATATCCTGGCTTAGGGGAAAACCTTTTGAATTATTTATGTGCTGTAGTAATTTGACTTGCTATTTCTGCTGCATGGAGCTGAACTTATATGTCTCAAAATGTATGCATATGCCCATATACACCCAAAAATATATATGTATATTGCTGTTTAGAAATAAGGGCTAGATAAAAAAGTCCTTTGGGGAGTGAAGACGAATGTGATGGGGATGTTTGCACAAAGGAAACAGAAGAAAGGAAATGGGCTTTCTCTAACGGAGAAAATTCTTTAAGTGCAAATAACGACCATTTCTTTTATTAGGGAGCAAATAAAGAGTGCAGTCTAAAGAGTGTTATTAATAGAAGTACAGAAAGCAACTGCCATAGGAAACAGGCTCACTGGGTACTTTTTTAAAAATTGACACTTGAAATGCATTTTTCCTACTCCCCCTAATGTAATGTGTAAACTTGAAAAGACAAACATTCAGGACAAGATAAAGAAAATCCATTCAAACCTTAAATACAAGCATTTGAAGTTTGTGCTTCTCTCTGGGCCACTCCTCCCCACCTTGTTTCCCCTTCTCCCCTTTGTTTTTCGGCTGGTGTGGAGATGGGGGGGTGTTGGTTTTCAAATTGGGGAATTTAGGTGTAAGGTGTCCCACCACCCCAGCATCCTCACAATTTACATTTGAATGACTTACTTTTGAACACTGAAGCTAAAGATCAAACTAACAACTACTCTGAGTCTGCTCATTGTTGGCTGTGAACTGAATTGGAAATGGCCACCCAACACTCCGGAAATTCATTGATGTCTTCTGAAGGGTGCAGAAGGGCAGAGATGTCTATTATTTCAGGCCACAGTCATCCGGGCAAACTGAAGACATACTGGAAAGCAGATGAGCATCTTGGAAAGATTGTGTCTGGTTATGGTAACTGAACCCCCATAGAATATTTGTATACCATGGCACACAGTTATCAAATGGTATAATAAAATGCTTTTTTGCTGGTAAAGTATTGCTATTTTGTTAACATTTCAAATTTCAACACACATGCATGACCAGAAACAGGTCTAGGACAGTTAGGACAGTTTAGCTCAGCGTGTTGGGTTGGCTGTGACAACTTGTAATAGACCCCCCAAAAAAAGAAAAACAACCCAACAAACCCCAAAAATAAAATTATAAAAAACCAAAACTCCCTACTTCTGCTGGCCACACTATTTCTGATACAAGCCAGGATGCCATTGGCTTTCTTAGCCACCTGGGCACACTGCTGGCTCATCTTCAGCCCCTTGTCAATTAGAACCCCCAGGTCCCTTTCTGCCCGATAGCTTTCCAGCCACACTTCCCCAAGCCTGGAGCGTTTCGTGGGGTTATTGTGGCCCAAGTGCAGGACTTGGCACTTGGCCTTGTTGAAGCTCATGCTGTTGATGTTGGCCCATCAATCCAGTCTGTCCAAGTCAATTTTTGTGTATATGTGCGTATATTTAAAAATATTCTAGGAAAAATCAATTTTATTAATACTTTGCAATTTCTTTCTAGCTCCCTTTCCAATCATCAGAGCAGCCTCTCCCCTGCTTCAGTGTTGGCTTCAAGCACATCACATGCAGTAAGTCCTATTTGCATTTCAACAGATGTTCAGCATATAGTCAGTTTATCTGATGATTAAAACTCTCTCTTAAAGTTTATTGTATCCCAGTACACTAAGAACTGAAACAAGAATCATACCTGGGAAGAAGGACTATCAGCTCTCTAGTGATAAAAAGTCTTTACCACTTGAGATTTGTACTAGATCAGGAATAGATATTACTTTGCCAGTCAAACAACTAGCAGAAATTTTCATGCCAGCAAGGGGGATGGAATAAAGAAAGAATTTATTGTAATAAATGTATTTAAAAAAACCCCAAAACAGTGGCTGTCTGAAACTGCTTCAAAATGTGGACTGTTAGCAGTCTATACTGGAGAGTTTATCTGGCAAAATGCAGGTGATGGAACGATACATGTAATGCCAAATCATATAATTTCATATCATGGAATGGTTTGGGTTGTGTTGCGGCGAGCCTTCTCTCGGGGACTCGGTTCTTGCTATTGTTGCCCGCATTCTCCACCAGATGTTGCGTGAAAGGAATCTCGCTGCGGGCGCGAGCTCGGTTCGTGAACAGAGTCAGTCGAGCTAGTGCTGGTTCGGATTAGTATCAGAGAACTAAGTTCGATCCGCCTGGCTCGGGACCTGTTGGAACCACACCCTGCCTCAATCGGGCATGCGCATTTTGACCAGTCCCAGCTGGCCCAGGCGGGGCGTGCACCTGCCGCCTACAGGGTTGGGACCCAAAGATCATCTAGTTCCAACCCCCCTGCTATGGGCAGGGACACCTTCCACTAGACCAGGATGCTCCAAACCCCATCCAACCTGGCCTTCAACACTGCCAGGGAGGGGGTACCTCCCTGGGCAACCTGGGCCACTGTCTCAACACCTTCACACTAAAGAATTTCTTCCTAATGTCTAACCTAAATCTACACTCTTGTAAAAAGTCACTCCCCAGCTTTTCTGTGATTTTAGAGTTTACCTTGGGGCTTTGTCATCACCTATATATTTAATGCATTTGAGATAACAAGGCAAATGGTATTGAACACAGTGCTCTCAATGAGATTGCACAAAAGAAAGTCAGAGAGACACTGCCTTGTTCTGTGATCAAGTACTTCTGTACAATCCCAGTTGGGGTGTGCAAATAGGTTACTGCTTGTCCTTATGCCTCTGCCTCTATTTTAGTTTGTAATACTCAATCCCTACTGAATATGTAACTTTAAAATTCACACTTATCCAAATGGTTTTTTCTGTTGTCAGAGTTGTTTTGGCTTCTGTGTGTTGATGACACTGTTTTGCAAGTGTGATCAACTTACAGCTAAGGTGCTGTATTGTGGTGGATTCAAACCAGGAAGTCCTGTAATACAGCTGATCTGTGCTTCAGTTTACCACATTGACTATGTTGTGGGGCATTACAGTTTTAATCTTTTAAATTCCACAAGTGCATTGAGCAAATCACAATAGCAGTGTCCCGTATTTTGAAAACAAATACTGTATTTTGGGAGAATATAGGAGTTTATTTAACATAACAAGTACTGGCTTAAAGGAATATACAAGCAAAGGGCAAGAAATAATGACATTTTAATTACTGTGGTATAATTTTTTAATGATATGGTGGTTTGAATTTAACTCTCATGTAATAATTTTCTTTGTTACTTAAAAATCACAACATACATAGATGGTACATAGATAATGCATATCTTTTTCTTTTGCATGTGTTGCTGTTACTTAAATGATTGTTGGTTTTGGATTAGTGGGTTTATTTTCCCCAGCATCTACCACTGTGATTTATCTACTCTTGTGATCTTCATTCTTTTTGTCTCCTTTCTAGCACACTAGTGTTGAGAACACAACTTCGATCCAACTCTCAACAACCTTTTCAACTGTTTCAACCTCATCCACTAGCACCACCTCTTCAATTGTCAGCATGGCAAGCAGTATGAACACTACAAACAGCCTTGGCCTGGGCATTACCAGTGCATCTATACCAGCTGGTACCACAAGGGCAGCTCCCTTAGTGTCTTCAGGTTTGTAGTATTAACGGATCACATGGATAGACAGAGGACTTCAGTCAGCAGGGCTGTCACTTGAGCATTTCACCAGTCATAACTGCACTGAGAAATCCACACTACCATTTTCAGCATGCTTTATCTTCTGGCTTATAAAATAAAGTTGCCTGGTTTTGTGTATTTGAAAAATTTGTTAGGGTTTTATGTGGCATTTATATCGTACCTTCCAATTCCCAAATAAATAGACACCAGAGCAGTTCTGGCTTTGGAAGTCTTAGGCTAGGAGATTCGCCAAGTTTGTATTCCAGGTTGTAATCAACTTTTGGCTATGAGTTCACATTAACTTTAATTTCAGTCTTCTATGTGACTTGAATTCATTTACCAGTATCAAAATATACTGCAGTCTCCTCATTATCATATGCCATATCCCTACTGCCACATCTACAGAAAAGGAAAAAAGTATTTGATGTCTGGGTCATTCCACAGGAAATAGCACTTCAAAAAAAGGGTCCACAGAGAGAGAAAGTAGGGGAGGCTTCTTGCACTGAAATAGAAGCAATGCTAAATTCTCTCTTGCTTCTCTGAAATTCTTCCCTGAACTGCTAAAAGGAAATCTTATGGAGGGAAGTGAATTATTTAAATATTAAGATCAAAATTATTTACAGAAGGTTTTCTCATTCCAATATCTTGTAAATGAAGTGTCTGATGACTGGCCAAAGTGCATTTATTTACTCTTCTGCTTCCTAGCACTGCTCCATGGAGGCAACTGAAACTGTTTCAATCGTCTGTTTGCTATTCCCAGCTGCAATAAGTCACCCACAAAAAGTATGCTGGCAACATTTAGTACTTTCCAGTCTATTGCTGATGATAAGGGAGAATGTGTTAATAGAGCAGAAAATGAGAGAGTTTGTTCTCTTAGATTAAAAAAAAAAACTAAATTTTGCCTTCAGGAGAGGACTGAGCAAAGAAGAGGTTCTTGGACCAAGTAAATGACTAAATCACACTGTTCTCTGATGGGACTGTTTTCAGTTGTAAATAGCCTATACTTTCCCTTCCTTGAGGCATGGTTAAACTCTTCAGGATATTTGAGCATTTTTATCAACATGCACAAAATTCTTCTGCATAATTCTGCTCTTTATAAGCTATGACAGTGCAGCCACAAGGGCTTGTGAGTTATCTTGTCTCAATGCTGAAGCCTTTTCTTTTCTAAAGGCTTGTTTAAGTGTCTGCATTTTGATTCTACAGGGAAAGCTCCACCAAACCTGCCCCAAGGTGTACCTCCCTTGTTACATAATCAGTATATTGTGGGACCTGGAGGACTTCTGCCTGCCTACCCAGTAAGCAATTTAATTGTTCCTGTCCTTGATTGCTTAACCCTTGGTGAAAGTGGGCTCTCCAGACCTGCTGCTGTCTATGTCAAGGCATTTCTGTTGGAACATGTTGCATCTGGACTTATCATTCCAAATGCTGTAGAATGTATTCAGCAAGGGTTTACTGTTGATAGTAAACTGCAGAACTGTTGGTACAGACCTGATTGGCTGCTGTTGAAGCTAAATGTGTGTTGCTATGGTTTTCAGTGGTATCAGGTTTTAGGTCCTTTGAGTAAAATTAGACTCATTCAGATTTGTGTTACTGGTTGAAATGTGCCAATGTGTCCTGTCTGTCATACTTTGAAAGACTGCAGATAGATTTTTGATGTCTGACCAGGATCAACATATTTTTTCTTATCTGTTTTTTGAATCAGAAACTATTCTAATAATTTTTCTGTATCCCACTGAATGCAAGGGGATACTATAGGTTGTTTTGTGGTCTGGTCATTAAAGTCCTGCTGTTCTCAGAAGTAATGATTGAACCAAGAAGGTTGTTGCTACTACCCCCAAATTTGGATGTCCTGTAGATTTTTCACAAGTTGATGAATGAAGATGGGAAAGTCATACTCTCCTCAGAGGATTGCTGTCATCAAGAAACATCAGAGTGACAACCATTTTAAGCTTATCTCTGTTAGCCTTAAACTGCTACAGTGTGCCATGATAGCTCAATGTAATGAATAGCTGTACACTGTACACCTTTAAAATAGGTCAAACTCTATTCAAATCCCCAAAATGGTCAGCATCAGAGAAAAGTGTTGTTATGATGTTTTATTTTTATCTGTCTTTAAGCAGATTTATGGTTATGATGATCTCCAGATGCTTCAGTCCAGACTGCCAATGGTAAGTAATTGGCTTGGTTTATTTAATATTAAACAAGTTCTATTCAGTGTTGATCATTTGTGCAACACAAATTGGTTCATTTGATGGTGATTAAGAGCTCATGTTCTATATTCTGTTTTTTAAATATTCTTTAGGTGGCATAAATTGATATAGAACAATTGTTGCATCATGCATTCATCCATCTGTAAATAGAAGTAAGTTTGCTCTGTGTTTCTAGTGAAGAAATTTTATAATTGTAGCAACAGTATGACATCTTGTCAAGTCTAGTTGAAATCTGAGCATGAATGTTTTCTTCTACCAGGAGGTAGGATTGAACAGCAAGTACACAAATTGTCAGCCAGTAGGTGCAGGTTTTTGAGGCGCTCAAACTTTGTGCATGCATCATGGCAAGAAATGCAGGGATGCTCCTCAAGGGTGCTCTTCCAAGGGAGGGAGAGTATACAAAGTTTTCTTCCTTACCTGGATTTAGAATGTAAATGGGATGTGAGAGAAGCTGAGAGCTAGATTCACAAAGAGCCTGTCACAGGTGAGTGTTTGTGTGGCTGAATCCAAACTTAGTCTCAGACTTGGTCAACAGATTATGGCTAAGGGATTATATGTATTTATAGCTAAAGGATTAAATGTGCATACCCAGTTCTCTATATCACTTAACTAAGATCTCAAAGTTTCATCATGCTTATTCCCAATTCTCTTACCTTCCGTTTGGGCATCCAGTGTTAGTTTGCTCCAAAATTTGAACCCTCAGTTTCCCAAAGCAGACTCTTAGGCATAGGATTTTATAAAAGTAAATAATTTAGTAGAATGGTACAGCAGCAGGATCAGATCGAGCTAGGTGCCTCCAGAAAGGGGACCAACCCAAACAAAGAAATCCCTGGGTAATTATACCCCTACAGACTATTCACCCACCCCTCACGTAATGGTTAGATTAGTAGTAATATTTGGGTCTGGGGTCCTCTTGTTCCTCATTGGATTCCTTTACTGCCTTCAGACAGGATGTTATCTTGTCTAATTTCAGCTGCTGTTGATGATCGTAGCCTTGAAGCCTCTGTATCTTCTGATTTACACTGGCGGCTCTGTTTTGACTAAGTTAGGTACATGTTCAGTAAATCTAAGTGGAAATGTACAGGTTGTGGCCTAAGGCTTCAGCAAATCTAGCTACTCATGATAGATGAGTAAAGCTAAGCAAACAGCATACTGAATCACATGATATTACAACTCTAAGTGATTAATTCTATTTAAAACTTACTTATTTCAGCTAAACAACTAATATCTCTTAATACTGAGAGGCGTCTCTGCTAAAGGGGAGAATTGTGTGGCATGCAGTCCAGTTGCTGTCCAGGAAGAATTCAAATTGGATTCACCCAGTGATCTGTTGTTGGTAAAAGATCTTGTTGCGTTGAAGAGCACCCTTGAGGAGCATCCCAGCTCAAGGAGATCACTGCCATGCAGCCACGCTGCCTAGCAGGAAGAGCTCAAAGAAGGTTCACTTAGACTGTCATATTTATGGGATAAAGAGGTTGGCTTATAATCAAATTGAATACAATGTAAAAGGTATGCACAAGACTCCTTGTACAACTTATTGGTATTCATTGTGTTGCTCTGCTCCTTTGTGGGTTTCCTAGAGGAGTTTTTGTCACGGCTATGGCTCAGGCCTTTACCTCCTTTGGAGCCTGTACCAAACTGCTGCTGGTTTGGTTAAGGGGGGGTTGAGTGCAACCGTCACAGAGCCTTAGCCTAGATTGTGGTAAGGTAAAGAATTTTGTTTTCAGAAAACTAGGATATGAAACTTGGAGATTAGGTTTGGTGGTATGTAACTGAGAAAAGTCACAGGATTAAGTAATGCAGTGTATCCATAGAGACAGAAAAGAAGCAACGAACGATCTGGAAAAGAAGTATCACTGAATGAAGGCCAGTTAAAGGTCCAAGTCAGTATCAGGTTTTTCATGTGGAGTCTAGAGGCAATCAGT
This sequence comes from Heliangelus exortis, assembly GCF_036169615.1. Taxonomy (NCBI): domain Eukaryota; kingdom Metazoa; phylum Chordata; class Aves; order Apodiformes; family Trochilidae; genus Heliangelus; species Heliangelus exortis. Next base: position 7,516,631 of record NC_092453.1, on the reverse strand, counting down.
CAGATAGTCAAAGGTGAGTACAGGGATGTCCCAGTCAAAACCCTGTCCAGCTACACATTCTGAATTTTAAAAAAATAAAATTGAGTGCATTAATGAAGATTTTAACTACCCAATGAAGGCATGATCCTTGAAAGAACTGTTAACTGAAATGAAAGGGATTATTTTCAGAGCAGCAAAATGACAAAATACTTGCAGTTCTGGGGCCAGGAGAGACACTGTTACACTGGTAGGAGGCAAAATGTGTTCTAGGAGTGCTGTTCAAATTTTATCAGCAAGCGCTTCTCATCTGTTCACTCAATTTTTTGTTGCTCTTTGGGCAGGACTGCTTTTTCCATGTAGCCATACCAAAGGGCATAGCATTCTTCTTGGTGGGAAGGTTTGATTCTGAGGAGCTAGGAGCTGAGAATTATTGATATTATTTACATGTAGTGACAGCAAATTGAGAGAAAAAATGAATGAGTAATACTTAATCTAAAATAAATACAGTAAAGCACATGGAGAAAAAAAAAAAATTAATCTGTCCATTCAGTCCCAGAGTAGGACTGAACAAGAGAAAAAGTAATGATTCATACCTTGTCTATGTTGCCCTGGAATAGTTCATGATGCAAGGTGTTTTCAAGCAGTGCAACAAGAGAGATGTAAAAAATGCTTGAAGTGGCAAGAGTAGCTGAACTCAGCCTAATCAAAATTATCTCTGCCATGCCTTTCCTTCATCTAAACTGGGATGGAAGGTGGAAAATATTAAGGAGATACGGGCCAAAGAGATGATTCTGATGACAATGGCTAAACCCTGGCAGAGGTTTTTGAAAGTGTTTGAGGAAAGTGCATCCTTGGTGAGGTGCCAGAGAAGAGTGGGCACAGAATCTGCAGAGCCCTGTTTGGAGCAGGGCTTGGAGCAGGTGTTGAGTGGAAGTTGCTTCCCCACACCTCAAAGGATCATTTCTGTGCTTCTGAGACAAGAGGCACTGGCAAACTGTTTACAACAGGTCTTTATTTTCTGTTAAACAAATCTGTGAAAAAAAATAAAAACCCTTGCCAAAACAAATAAAACAAGTTATATAAATAGATGAGCAGTCAGTGGAAGCTCAGGGTCTAGGGTCATTCTTGCAGCAGCTCTTGCCATCACTCAGGGGAGGCAGTGGTCCAGAAGTGATGATGGCAACATAGGTAGGGATGTGCAGGTTGGTTGGGGTTGTTGGGTTAATTGCATATGGTGCGGGTGAGGTTGTGGAGATGTTGGAAAAAGGCACGAGCTTCAAGGTGGACCTGGTTCCAGACACATGGGGTGGTGGTGATGGGTGTGGAGGAAGTCCTGGTGTGCCTGAAGTATTTGTTGATGCTGAGCAGCAGGTTGTGGGGCCTTTGGCCTTTGAAGACCATGCCATTGGCTGGTGCACATTGCTGCAGGTGGTGGATGTAATGCTGGAGGTTGCTGAGGAGGTGGTGTGGTGACTGGGCATCCCGGGGAGTGTGTGTGTGTTTGGGCTGCTGAGGGTGGTAAAGAGGTGCTGGAGGATGTAGAGGGCAGTGGTGTTGGCTTGCTGTGGGTGGCTGGTGTGGAGGAGGGTGTTGGGGAAGAGCGTATGCTGGTGGTGGATGTATGCTGGTGGTGGATGTATGCTGGTGGTAGCAGGGTTGTAGCAGGCTGGGACTTGCTACAACAGCTCCATGTCCTTCTTGTGTTGGGGGCTCCAGAACTGGACACAGTATTTGAGGTGGAGTCTCACAAGAGCAGAGTAGAGAGGGAGTTATTTGTCCTCAGTGTGTTTATATTTATAAACAAATACATAAATATTGGGAAGGATTTCTGGTCAACTATTCATGCAATGATTGTGATTTCTGGATGTTATTTTTTTTAATTGTGTTTTGAATTTGTTGTAGAAATGAGGCAACGTTAGGTATATGGGAGGCAGTAGGTTGTAGGAATGTTTATCTTCTATGTGCTGGTCCATTTACATCTAGAAAATGAAAGTGGTGAGAGTCCCAAATGTAAGCCTTCATGGCTTCCTGGGAAGCTTCCAGCAGTGAGAGGTACTGGTGGTTGCTGATACCATGCAAATAGGGGTTTCCCCTGAGGTTTCTTTTTAAATTTAATTTAGTTTCTTAATGTGTATGATGAGGCTATAAATTCTCACTGTGTTGGTTTTCTGTTTGTTTGTTTTGTGGTGGGGGTTTTTTTGTTAGGTTTTTTTTTTTGGTTGGTTGATTTGTTTTTTTAATTTTTTTGTGTGTATTACATTGGGATATGCTATCTTTTATGATAGTCTGTTGTGGGCTACCTGTGTAGTAGAGATCTTAGAAATATCTTAGCTGGTGTGTGTAGTACCTAGCAAACTGCTTGGAGGAGCTTAAATCTATTACGTCAGATCCTTTATCATTTTTCAGTCCTTTTCTCTCTCACCTTCTGAGTCTATTCCTGATATTTCGGTTTTGATTTCAGGCACCTTCTACTATGTTCTGGGTTGATATGGTGCCAGTTTTGGTAGTGGGGGAGGGGCCCCAGGGGTGGCTCCTGTGAGAAGCTGTTGAAAGCTCCCCCATCTCCAATGCAATTAACATATTCAAGAAGGGGAAACAGCGGTTATAAGATTTCAGGGCAAAGGAGAGGAGGAGGAGAGAGGAATATCAGGATGTGAGAGCAATGATGGAGCAGAGATACCAAGGTTGGTGAGGAAGGAGAGGGAGAAGGTGCCTGAACAGAGGGGGAGCGAGTGGCTGTGTGGTCCTTTGTTATCGGATGGGCCTAAACCACGACATATTTCATGCCTTCTGTAAGTCAGGAAATACTCATGTTGTTTGAAGAGCAGAGTATCCCTTCTGATGTTTTCTATGGGTGGTTACACAGTGCAAAGACAACTGGTTACAGTTGTATTTTTAATTATTTTTGTTTTGAATGTGTGTATGCATAGGTGTGTGGGATAGGGATATGCAGTGTTGATATTGTTTTCCCCTACCTGAGGGGCAGTGGGAATAATTGCAATCCTTAGACCTTGTTCTCATGTGGATTTAGTTAATTTTTGTTTGGTTTATATAGGGGAAAATGCTAGTATGTCAGTTCCAGTTCATATTCACCAAGTCCTGTTCAGATCTCTTCTCCAGATCTGCTTTTTGTGTAATTTTCCTCCGAAGGAGACAGGAGCGCTGCTTTTGAGTAAACTGCAAATACTTCTAATAGGAATTTGTTTGTGTTTTGTGAAGTGATTCATAACAGAGTCAATGAGATGGAATTATCTGGGAAGGAAAGGATGATGAAGTATGGCACCATTTCAAGTTACAGAAAACACCTGCAATACTCTTTGCCAGATTATTTTATGTTCAGTGATGGAGGATTGGGTGTAGGAGATGGGAGTGATACACAGAAATGCAGCAAGGTGGAAGATACTGTCGACTCTGAGAAAGCATTTGAGGTGCTGGGGATTTTGCAGAGGCAGGTATGAAGGAGGATGCTTTTCCAATGTTGAAGATTGTGTGAAAATGGATACATTAGTGGTTAAAGCATTAACTTTTGATGGATTGGAGGTGATAAGGAGTAAAGCATGAGAATTAGGAGGATAACCACTTAGTACGGTACCAGCCTGTTACGGTTCGAAGTAACTTATAATTTTTTGATCTGTGAGAACAAAGTCCAACCACCAGGGGTTGGGTGCAAGCATAAAGTTTTATTTGACAAATTACAGGCCAAGTGATATAATCCAATGAAGATATGGCAAAATATGTTGCGAGGCAAAAGAGAGAGAGAGTTTAAAGACTGAGGGAGAGAAGGGAAAAGAGTGAGAGGAAAAGAATGAAGGAGAGAGACAGAAAGAGGGAGAGAGAGAGAAAGATCACCACCCACGGATAAATTATATACCAATACTACTGTACTAATATATATAAAACATTCACTAAAAAAAAAAAAAGGATGAAAGGTTAAACAAACACTATTTTAAATTTGTTAAAATATTCTATTTATTAATGGTACCAACATTTTCTTCATTCATTCCAATCAATTGTCTTGTGCACACCACTTCGGAGACTACTGGTCTGAGGGCTCCTGTAACATAGCTTAAATAAATTTTTCAGTGTTCTGGTTTGAGCCAGGATAGAACCAATTTTCTTTCTAATCATTTTACTTTTCATCTAAGTCTCTTCTAAGTAGCTGCACTTGCTGAAATTAACAGCAAGTTTCTCAGTCAGTGTCTGCTTCTAGGACTGGTAACGCTCAATGTTTATAGTTACCACTGGAGAATGGTGTGCAGAAAGGCTCTTGCTTATATTTGTTCCTATAGAAACCAAGGTCACTGCTTGGTTCTGCTAAAATACTTATGCTCTGGAAATGAAAGGGTGGAAAAGGGGTCACACCTGTGACCCTCCTTGCACCCCCATACGTGTCACACAATATAAATCAGGGATCAGGAGGGTCAAGCTCTCTTTGTCCATGGCCAGCGTCCTGGGAGGATTCTGTCAGTTCATCTGCCTCTGATCCCAATCCTTGCCCTCCTGAATCTGTGTGTTCCTGCATCCATCTCCCATCTGCTGCTGATGCCAGGAACCCAGCCCAGGACTTTTACAGAGCCTGCCCTGCAGCCTCAGTGGTGGTGATGTGAGCATTAATGGGTGTGTGTGTGCAATATTGGTTTTGTATATATTTGTATATATTGGTACGAATTTCATTATTTTCCTTAGTTTCCAACCCATAAGTCTCTCTCCCTTATTCACATTCTGGGAAGGGAGAGGGGTTAATAGAGAGCATCCGTCATTCCTTTAATTGCTGGCTCAGCGTTAACCCTTGACATCCAGTCATCAGGTGGTAGCTCTCTTTCTTAATTTTTTTTTATGTTTGTGCCCTTTTTCCTAGCTGATGTTTTTACTTTTAGAAAACAGGGCATGGTACAAGGGTAAAATGTTTAGACTAACATCCACATTGTGTCCTGGCCTTACCCCAGGTCTTTGGCCCCTGATGGTCTGTTGCTCTTCCAGGTGCAGTCTTGCTTTAATATGACAGCTCAGAGCTGAGGGCTGGGAGGGGAAAGCATTTAGTTGTTGCCTTTAACTTACCTTTACTTATTAAGAGATTAAATATGTTTATATGATATTAATAATACCCATAAAATAGGTTTATTTTGTAGTTCAGGATACAGGTAAATCTTCAGCTCTGCTGTAAGCTATAAGATCAGCTTCTGCCCAATCTTCTTTTAGTTCTTGCTTTTTAAATTTTCTTACATGTATAATATGGAGTTCATAATAATACAGAGTTCAGTCCAGCTCTGTTATGGTTTCAACTATTAATAAAGGATGTAATCTCTTTCTAAGGATTACTACGGAATTACATTCCCTGCTCCTGCAACCTTGACAGGCAGAGATGGGAGTCTTGCTAGCAACCTGTACTCAGGTGAGTGTTATTTTAAGACAAGGATGGTGGCTGGTTGCTAAATGAAGGTCATCCTGTCATTACTGAAAGAGCAGTCATTTTTCCCTTCTGTAACCAGTTAAACCCATCAGTCCAAACTAGTTAAACAAAAACGAGCATCTCCCTCTCAACCCTGACATAATTTTCTTAATTTTGTTTTATTCATAGTATTGGTCAGTAATTCATATGTGACTTCTTCTGGGAGTAAGTTAGATAGCCTTTGAGTATTAGTGCAAAATTGTTATGAAATTTTGGTGCTTTAAAAAGCCCTTCTTCATTTCTGTTCTTGCTCTTCAGTTTATCATCATGCAAAGATTACATCAATTCCATCCAAGATTTTTAGCTAGGGGGTTTATTTCCCTGCCATCTGGTTACAACTTAAAACTGTAGCCATAGGAGTTATAATTTCTATAATGCCAGTATTAAGTGTTATACCTTTTGGTAACCAACATAAAGGAATACTAGTTGTGAATGAGATAGATGTGACTGATATATGTTACCTTCCTAAAAACACATGAACATGCTGCTTTGTAGGCTGCCAGAAAATGCAAGTGTTCAGGAGTTTTCTGCTTTGTAATCGCTTCTCTCAGGAGACTGCTTTGGCGTTAATAACTAGATTTACTTTCCTACTTCTTGAATAAGGTGGCTTGTGATGCAAGCCTTACTTTCTTGGCCTTAAGCTACTGTCTTCAGAACTTTGGTGGTGTGAGGAACTGGACATCTGTCTAGTCATTCTTGACAAATAAACAGACACTGACAAAAATATGCCCATCACTGCCTGTAAATCCTAACTTGCTTTCAGCCCATGAAGCTTAGCTAATCAATTTAACCGTCAGGAGAATCACACTTCAACCCAACAACCATTTGCTCTTTGGCTCTTTACCATAATTCTGCATTTGGCATGTTTTATTGCAATGATATGATAGTAATGAATCTACTCAGACTGTGTGAAATGGATAAGTATTGATATCTCCATTTTATCAATGGATTAACCAGGGCACGGAGTTCTGTGCCATGAACAAGCAATGTCCCTGTGGCCATCACGAACAGAGACTGGGAGAGTTCTTCCCATGAACAACTGCAGCTTTTCAAGTGTAGGATGTGCTCTCTTCTGTAGTTGTCTACTTGTATTTGGAGGATTTAAATTCTTTGAATCCTCCACTTTTGGAGTAGCTTTGATAGCTTTTCTGATTGGTTCTTTCTTTCGCAGGTGATGTAACAAAATTCGGACGTGGAGATTCTGCCTCCCCTGCTCCTGCTACCACACTTTCCCAGCCACAGCAGAACCAGACACAGACTCATCATACAACTCAGCAGCCCTTCCTCAACCCAACTCTGCCCCCAGGGTACAGCTACACTGGGTTACCTTATTACGCTGGTGTGCCTGGTGTACCCAGTGCATTCCAGTATGGGCCAACCATGTTTGTAAGTGTGACAGCCTAAACCGTAATCCTTCCTTCATGCCTCTCTGGTTTTACTTTCTCCAGCCCAAACCTTCTACTTCTTGGAATCACAGGTTGATTTGGGTTGGAAGGGACCTTTAAAGATCATCTAGTCTGACACACACACACCCCCCCGCCATGGGCAGGGACACCTACTAGACCAAGTTGCTCCAACCCCCTCCAACCTGTCCTTCAGCACTTCCAGGGAGGGGGCAGCCACAACTCTCTGGAGCCTTCTCTTCTCTAGGCTGAACAACCCCAACTCTCTCGGCCTGTCTGCATAGAAGTGCTCCAGCTCCAGATCATCTTCATGGTCTCCTCTGGACCCACTCCAACAGCTTCAGCATGAAAAAACTAGCTGCAGTCTCTTCCCCAAGAAAACAGGAAGTTTAAAAGGCCAGAACTCATGGACTCCTGCTCAGGTTACTGTAAATAGCAGACAGTTACAGCTCATGGACTCAGTCTTCCTGAAAGCCCATAGCAGCATCTGGAGAGTCAAAGGCAGACCCAAATCTGAGTCAGCAGGCCAAGAGTTTCTAGAAAATCCTTTTGAGGGATGGAGGAGACCCCATTAAATCAGAGAGCAATGCTGGTAGTTTTAGGAGAGAGAATGTTATTTGGGAAGGGGTGTGCTCCAGACAGAAGGGTAATTGAGTCTATTTTAGGGCCTTGTAGGATTGTGTTTTATGAAACAGCCTCAGGCAGGAGTTGGTGTTTCATTTGATTCTGGAGGGAGAGCACTGTGGTTGCTCCTTGGGTTTGTGGGTAAGAATTTGCTGTTTACAGTCAGCGTATGAAAGAAATATGTAGCCTGTTCTGAGACAAGGTTGCACTGCAGTCAGAGGGATGGCTCTAGCAGAAAATTTGGGGCTTGTACAAAGCCACTACAGCAAGTTATTGCTGGAAGCATGAATTGCATGTCCCATGCCATCCCAGTGCTCCCAACTCCAAATTAAATTTCCCATGTGAGGTGGAGGTGCCTTCCCCATTGGATCGCAGAGGGAGCTTGTGTTTTGCCTGACGTTTCCCAGTTAACAGCGCTTTTTATTCCCTTCCTTTGTCCAGGTACCTCCAGCATCTGCTAAACAGCATGGAGTCAACCTGAACACAGCATCTACTCCTTTCCATCAAGCGAGTGGCTATGGGCAGCACAGCTATGGACCAGGTATGCTTACCACTGCACTTGTCATGTGAGTGTCTGCAGAGCTGCTTGCACACTGTAACACCTTGTCTTGTACACACCAGCAGGATATGATGACTTAACACAGGGGACAGCAGCTGGAGATTACAGCAAAGGAGGCTACAGTGGGTCATCTCAAGCACAAAACAAATCTGCTAGCACTGGACCTGGAAAAGGTAACATGTGAGACTTGAGGTTGCTCTTGAGTGGTATTTCGTAGGGCAAACTCACAGTACTGTACAGTCAACACAGCAGCCAGCCCTAAACAGAGTCCTGATCCATGCTGTTTCTCTATCTCCCATATACCAAATGCTTTTTTAATGGCCCAAGTGTTCCTTCTAAAACCTCATGGCTGAACTTTGCATAAGGATTTGTTTGGCTGACGCACAGCTTTGTCCACTATTATACATGGGAGAAATGGTGAGCTGTTTCCTCTGCCAAAGCTTTCTTTGCTGAAGAATAGTGGTCCTGCATCAATGCCATGTTTTTGAAGCCTAATCAGTTGGATTCTGCTGCTGAAATGGTCTACCAAATAAAGACTAGATTCTGAGTTTCTTGTTAGGCACCTGATAAAGCTGTGTGTTAGGAGTGAGCAAGGCAGTTCACACATCTCTGGGCTGTTGTTTCAGCTGCTGTCTGTACACCCTGTAATGTTTCCTTTGTAACTGTAAAGGCTGAAGAATTTATACAGTTAATCTGAAAGCTTTATTCTGAACATGTTGGTTAGACCTGAGAAATGTATACTGAATTGCTTAGCATTATCTAGTTCATCCTTGGGCTTAAACAAATACCAAGCATTTACTGTGCATTTGAAATACCAACTGGAATGTCTTCATCCAAGAGCTGATCACACTCTTCTCTGTGAAGAAGAGATCCCTTCTACCAGTCCTTGCCTTTGCCTTCTGTGACATGGACAGTGTGGCCAGGGCCCTTATTGGTGAAACGTCCTCAGCCTTCTCCATATTCCACATGACCAGGTTTCCCATTTGCTTCTGGAGAGGGCACACATTTTCCCTGTTCTGCCTTTTATCACTTATATACCTGTAGAAGTTTTGTTACCTTTGATGTCCCTGGCCAGATTTAATTCTATCTGGGCTTTAGCTTTCCTAACCTGATCCCTGGCTGCTTGGACAACTTCTTTGTATTTCTCCTGGACTACTTGTCCCTGCTTCCACCTTCTGAAGACATTGTTTTTACATCTAAGTGTGTCTAGGAGATCCTTGTCTATCCATGCAGGCCTCCTGGCATTCTTGTCTGCCTTCTTTGTTGGGACACATTTCTCCTGGGCTTGGAGGAGGTGATTCTTGAATACTGACCAGCTTTCCTGGGCCCCTCTTCCCTCCAGGGCTTTATCCTATGGTACCTCACCAAGCAGATCCCTGAAGAGTTCAAAATCTGCTCTCCTCAAATCCAAGGTAATGAGCTTGCTGTGTATCCTCCTTGTTGCCCTAAGGATCCTGGATTCTACCATTTTGTGGTTGCTGCAGCCAAGGCTGCCCTTGAGCTTCATGATGTCCACCAGCCCGTCCTTGTTGGTGAAGACAAGCTCCAGCATAGCACCTCTTCTTATTGGTTCCTCTACCACTTGGAGAAGAAAATTGTTGTCACTGCACTCCAAGAATTTCCTCAATTGCTGGTGCCTTGCTGTGTTGTCCCTTGAGCAGATATTGGGGTGGTTGAAATGTCCCATGAGGACCATGTCCTGTGAAAGTGAAGCTGCTCCTATCTGTCTGTAGAGGGCCTCATCTGCTCCATCATCTTGGTCAGGCAGCCTATAGCAGACTCCCACTGTGATATCACCTGCCCCTGTCTTCCCTTTAACCCTGACCCAAAAGCCCTCCATCAGCTCATTCATCCATCCCCAGGCAAAGCTTCATGGACTCCAGCTGGTCATTGACATAGAGGGTGACACCGCCTCCTCCCCTGCCTGTCCCACGCTCCAGTCATAGGAGTCATCCCACCACATTTTAGTGATGCCAATAACACCATAGCCCTCCAGGCATGTGCACGTTTGTAACTCCTCTGGCTTATTTCCCATGCTGTGTGCATTTGCATAGAGGCATTTAAGATGGGCCCCCATTGAAGCTGCTTTCCTGGCTGAGATTATACTCTCCTTCATTTTAGGTTTTCTCCTGTTGTCCTGTGATCCTTCTCCAGGCCCAGGGCATCTCTTACTGGCATTGGCTTCAAAGTGGTGGTAGTGGGATGGATTGAGGATCCCCTCTCCCAGCAGCTCTAGTTTAAAGCCCTCTTTATTAGATTGGCAAGCCTGTTGCCAAAGATGCTCTCCCCTTTCCCTGAAAGATGAACCTCATCAGCCCCTAGGAGACCAGGTTTCTTGAAGTGAGTCCCATGAGTCTAGGAAGCCAAAGCACTGAATGTGGCACCACTTCTGTAACCATTTATTGATTTTTCCCAATGTGATTTGACCTTTCAAGCCTATTCCTTTCCCGATGAAAAGACTATCTGTGCTCCCAAGTCCTTCACTGCTGCTACCAGGGCTCTGTAATCTTTTTTTATGGTATTCAGATTGCTTCTGGCTGTATTATTGGTACTCACATGAAACAGCAGGAGTGGATAATAGTCAGTAGGATGTACAAGTTCAGGTAATCTTTCAGTGACATCCCTTATGTGAGCCCCTATGCAAGTTTTATGCAAGTGAAATGATTAGAGACAGTCTTTATAAGACTGTGAGTAAGTGGCTGGTTTGAGAGTCACCTTCCTGGTGAGTGTTTCTGAGCCTGTTGTGGCTCCAGCCAGTCCAGATGGAAGCCAGCCTGAATCAGTAATATTAATTCTCTCAGGTCAGAGGAGCATTGCAGACCTTACCCTTCTGCAGGATGTAAAAGGACAAGGACTCAAATGTAAAGCAAATGTTAAGTCTCATTGCTCTACTGGAAAGCTCTTGAATGCTGCAGTAGAGCTAAATGCATCCCTACACCTAGGGTAAAATTGGCTTTTCGTCAGCTTAAACAAGTATTTGGTGCAGCCAGCTGCTGCCTGGTGAAGTGCATTTGAATCTAAGCAATAACCACTGGGTCATGGATCTGGGCTGGTTTCCTGCTTTGAAACAGGAGTGAGGAACTGAGCCCTTTCTTCTGTTCCCATGTGGGATGCTGGGGGTCTGACAGCATGGAGAGCTCCACCAAGCTGGCTGGCAGCAGCATCAGCAGCAGCTGTGGACAAAGGTACATCCACTGAGGCTGCGGGAGGTGCTGAGAGCAAAGCACTAGGGTTCAGGGTAGGTGGTTGTTGACTTTTTTATTGTTGATGGCTTTTTTTTTTTTTTTTTTGCTTTCCAGGTGTTTCTGTGACATCAAGTAACACAGGTGTATCTGATATCAGTGGCTCCGTCTATAACAAGACTCAGGTGAGCAAGGCTGCCCCCTTTCCTGTGGCCTGAGGCTAGGCTGATGGCTTCCCCTATGGAGTGCTGGTGGCTGGGGCCATTCCTAGGCCAGTTGGTTTTAGGATTAGCAGGCTGTGGTATTTCTTATGCCTCTGTTTGCTGATGGAGAGGATTCTTGCCCTCTATCCCATCACTTCTGCCATGTCAGCTCCTGAGAGCAGCTTCTGGCATAGGTGCAGCACTCTATGCTGCCACACATGTTCTATATCCTGGGTGCAAATGAAATGGGATGGCACTAATGTTTTTAGTCAAAATAGCCCCCAAAGGGGAGTCAAGAGGCTGTTTGCTTTTCACTAGCAAGACCAGTCAGTAGTGCCTATCCCTAACTCCTGAGGGTCCCTGTCCCACACTTTCCTGTCACTGTTGCTTAATATACAGCTTCTCAGGGAAAGCAGAAAGCACTTTGATAAGCTGCGATGTGCAGTTGGGCTTATGTCCAGCTCTTGTTTTCCCATCTTTGCACCCTTAGCTAGGGGAATCAATGTCTGGCTGTGATCTATGCTTACAGGTAGGAAGAACTTGCACTCTCAGATACATGCTTAACATTAGGGGTCAAGCTTTGTCCAGGGGAGGGAAATCTTATTGCAAGTTCTTGTGTTTTTGTTGGGCCTCCCTGGGTAGGTTGAGCCTGACCCCCCTCATTGTTTGAAGGACTGATTTCAGGCAGCTGCTGCCATCCTATGTCTCACTGAGTAAAAAGAGGTCAGGGGAAAAAAAGGAGCACAGTAGGCATTAGTGTGGAATTATGGCTAACAGGAGCTGAAACTTGTCTGCTGAAGTGATCACAGGTGTGACTTATCTTGCTCATGGGGTAGGTGAAAGGTTCAGGTGATGTGTGTTTGGGCCACTCTGATTCTTGTCTAATCCCTGTGGGGGCTGCTTACACCAGTCTCTGATGCTGTCCCCCTCACCTCCCATACAGACATTTGACAAGCAGGGATTCCACACTGGCACACCATCTCCTTTCAGCCTGCCCTCTGCTCTTGGATCAACTGGGCCTCTGAACCCTGGTGCGGCCCCGGGTTATGCTCCAGCCCCATTTCTCCATATCCTGCCTGCACATCAGCAGCCTCATTCCCAGATACTACATCACCATCTTCAGCAAGATGCACAGGTGAGTTGGCCCCTTCCACATCTACAGCATGCCTAAGGGGAGATTGCACCCACTTGCATTCCAAAAAGACCCTAATGGAATGCAAAAAAAAGGATTTTGTTTCCTTCTCGCTTTTGCTTTGCTCATTGGGAAAGGGCCTTGACAATGATTGCAGACTGACAGACTTGATGCCATTGACCGGCTTGGGGAGGGAACCTCATGAAGTTCAGCAAGGGGAAGTGCAAAGTCCTGCCCCTGGGGAAGAACAACCCCATATACCAGTATATGCTGGGGGCCAAAGCAGCTAGGTGTAAAAGGCCATGGGGGTTCAGGTGGTCACCATTTTGAACATGAGACAGCAATGTGCCCTTGCCACAAAGGTGGCAAATGGTATCCTGGGCTATATTAGGCAAAGTATTGCCAGCAGGTTGAGGGAAGGGATCCTTCCCCTCTGCTCAGCACTGGTGAGTCCACACCTGGAGTTCTGTGTCCAGTTCTGGGCTCCCCAGTATAAGAGATACATGGATGTAGTGGAGAGTCCAACAAAGGGCCACAAGGAAAATGAAGGGACTGGATCATCTCTCCTGTGAGGAAAGGCTGAGAGAGCTGGGACTGTTCAGCCTGGAGGAGAGAAGGCTCCAGGTAAGTGTCATTAATGTATCTAAATACCTGTAGGGAAAGTGTAAGGGGGGGTAGAGCCAGGCTCTTCTCAGTGGTGCCCAGTGACAGAACCAGAGGCAATGGGCATAGACTGAAACACACGAGGTTCCTTCTGAATATCAGGAATCACTTTTTTACTGAGATAGTGACCAAGCACTGGCACAGGTCGTCCAGAGAGGTCATAGAGTCTCCATTGTTGGAACTGTCTGGATATGGTCCTGGGCATCTGGTTTCAGGTGACCCTGCTTGAGCAGAGGAGGTCCTTGCCAGCCTGCGATTCTGTGAAGAGGCTATCCTGATGTGGGGTGTGGAGAGATGGTCTGTGAGGTGTGAAGCCAAGGCAGGTGCTGCTGTTCCCTGGCTGCAGCAGGAGAGCAGGATGTTAGCACTTGTAACTCTGAGGGAAAAATCAAACTCCTTGCAGGTTGCATGTTGGTTCTGATTTCGTTTCTCCAACCCATGCATTTACTTTCCTCACTGCAAATATTCCCTGAATGAAACATTCTGCCTTAGAGGCCAGAAATAGGAAATTATTTCTCTCTCCAAATGTGTGACATTCTTGGCTGGTGCACTGCCTCCATTCACCTTGAGAGCTCCTTGGCTGTCCCCAGTCCTGCTTTGTGCTTGAACCTGTTTAGGGTGAGAGGTGGTGGCATGGTGTGTCCCTATGCTCCTGCTTGGTGTCTCTGTAGCTGTTTGTCCTGGATTGCAAGTCACAGAGATGTTAAAGAGCAGAAACAGATCCATTTGGGAGGGGGGAGAATTGCTCTGTTGGTGGCTGTCAGGGCTTTCCCTGGGGGTGGAAGCTCTTCTGCTAAAATACAGACAGGCTTGTCTTCCTGGGAGTGCTTAGTGCTATGGCAGCTGATGCCCATGTCTCCTTTCTTTCCAATTTCTAGGCTGGATCTGGCCAACGCAACCAACCCAGCACCATGCAGCAAAAGTCTCAGGCTACCAAAAATGCCTATGGCACTTCTCCATACTGGACAAACTAAATCCAAAACCAGGGAAGGGGGAGAGAATGAAAGGAGAGGAGGAGAAAAATCAAAAGAAAAGAGAAAACAAAACAAATAAAAGCTGAAGCCCATTTCTGTAATTATTAGAAGTAACTGCTCAGCCAAGCATCTGTGTGGGGAGAACTGCAGCTAGCCAGACATCCTCTGATGCACCTGCTTCCGCTTTGAGTTGCTGTTGTATGTAATATATTTATGTATGTATTTGTAAATGTAAGAGCCTAAATGCGGTTTTCTGCATCTTGCAGCCTGATTTATTTTCTTTGTAGGGAAAAAAAATATTTCTTCTCTGCACCAGGGCATCCTTGTTTGGTTTTTTTTAAGCTATATAACTGTCAAACTGACTTTTTGGGGGGGCTGGAGCCCATTTATTTAATACAGTTCTCAATTCAGGCAAATAAGGAGCCCTGCCCCCTCCCTCCCAAAAAAAGAATCAAGATGTGTCTTGTTGGTTTGATTTCTGCCCCTGGCCCCCCAATATAGCTGTTACTTTAAAGAGAAAAGCAGGGGGGGGGGAGGGAAGGGAAGAAAAAAATTTTTTTGTGGGCCTTCCTCTTTTTTTCGTCTTCTCCTTCCCTCCTATTCTGGAAGATGAACTCTTGTGGGCAGTTTGGTCTCTGTGGCTGTGAGCTGCACTTTCACCTTTTTATTTTTCAAATTTTGAATAATAATAATTAAAAGATATTTCTTTTTTTTTTGGTTGGGGTTTTTTTGTTTCTCTAGCAAGAGACTTTGGATGGCTCAGTGTGTCGTGGAACACCTCTTTTGCATCATTAGAGGCAAAATTTATGTAGTGTTTTCTTAACTAAAAGTATAAGCTGCGTCTTGTACTTCTTTGCCCTGAGCCACCCTGACCAGGAAAGACAGAGCTGCTGTATGGAAAATTCACCTGTCGCTCTCTGCTTTTTTGAAAACAAAAGACCCTGAAGGTAACTACTGGTCCTTCTTGTTCTGCACCAGCACGGTGAATGTTTGATGAGTTTATTTTTAGCCCTTCCTTCACCTAATAAAGCTCTAAGCATATCACTGGTGTTTGTATGCATTTGCAAAGTCTTCAAGAGCATTTTTGCTTTTACAGTCTGTCCCTTTCCACCTGCTCCTGCAACAAAAGCTGAGCTGGGAGGGTAAGAGCAGCAGATGGGGCTGCAGGGGAAGCCGAATACCATGACAAAGGTGAGTGCACCTCAGCGCTAGAGAGTTCACAGGCACTCGTGGCAGGAATGGGATCCTGGGCAACACCCCGACTCCTACCATAAGCATCACATCTCTGCCTTTGGTGTCCTCTGGCATTGTGCTCTGAATCCCTGTGGAGCATCTGGGATATAGGTAAGGAGGGAGTATAGCTGCAGCACTTCCCTCCCTTGTTTTGCCCATGAAGTCCATGGCCTCCACTAGAAGGAAGGTCAGTGGTGAGAGCTTCTGAGGGCTGGCTACTGCCCCAGGCTCATACACACAGCTGAGGAGGTAGGCAAATGTTTCAAGGAGAGCAAAAGTCTTACTGCCTATGTTTACAAGTGCTGCACCCAGGGTCCAGAAGCAGCTGGGAGTGACAAAAGCTGACACTTGAGACTGGTGCCAGCACATAGCAGCCCCAAGCCTTAGGTTTGTTGCAGAGCAGCTGTAAGGAAGATACCCTCACAAGGACTTCAGCCAGTGCTTCTTTACTGTCCCCACCTGCACAACTTGCATCCTTGGCAGTGGCTGAGGGTACATAAAGGCAGTACTTCCATACCTGGAGGTGATGGGCTATGTTGCCCTCTGCCCCAGCACAAGGTAACAAAGGCAACTCTAGCACCTTCCTAACTGCTTTGGGATGCTGCTCCCAGGCAGCACTGTACAGTCAGCCACACACTGTTTCCCCCTCTCTCCAGGCAAGACTAAACAGGATGTTTTTCCCATTTTCCTGCACTGTAGGCTCCAGCAGCAGGGCTCTTTTTGCAGAAATTTCTTCCTGCCCAAGTAGGAGGGCAGGCTAGAGAGTTTGTTCTGCCTTTGATACCACACCTGCTCAATGAAGAAGCTACTGGCAGCTCTGGGCAGCCCAGTGCTATACAAGTCAGGCAAGAGATACAAGTAAGCCTGAGCAAAGTCAGAAGGCCCAGACAGCACTCTCACTCCCATTCACTGATATAGAGATGCCTCTGGGAATGCAGCTCTGAAATGCCATTGCCATTCCTTCAGCACAGCTGTGAAACCAAGGCACTCAAGTCAACCACATCCTGTCCAACCACATTTGACTCAGCAGTTGCCAACATTTGACTCAACAGTGCCAAGTGTAGCAAGTACAACTTCTGTACACTTATCCCACTAATTTTAGCTTGACTGCAGCAGCATGGCACCTCAAAACCAAACTTCTCCATTCTTGAGCTTGAAGGGCAAGCACCCTGAAGGGTGCAGTGATGACCTAAATTCCTCTGCCAGCCTCCTGCATGCAAAGCCCCCCCTGGCCCAGCAAGCAAGCTCCCTCACTGTCTTGTCTGATTTCAGAAATGCTGTGCTCGTGCCCTGCTAGGGCACCAGGCACCAGCAGCATTTCAGCCCTATGGCAACAGCAGCTTTGCCCCATCCTGCATCTCTGCAGCAGTCACATGAGACTGTGAACCATCTTCCCCCTGGATCTCCCTTTTGCTGATTTAGGAAGACTAAATATAACAGCAAAACCCATGGACTTTTGCCAAAGTACTTCTTTAAATCAGTCTTCTGTTCAGGCAGGCAGGTGTCAATGAGCACTTTTATTTTCCAGTAACCTTATAGATATTTATGGATAGGCAATGATATGAGAACAGCACTGACCTTGTAAATAGCTATTTGATGCTTTAAATAACCCATGTAAATAAAACAGCTCAATTAACAGAGAAGTAACAGAGTACAGGGATATTTTAATTTCATTTTTATTAGTAGATGTGCAGAAAAGACAAAATATAACTACTGAAGGGGAAGACAACACAAAAATGCATCAGTTCTTTCTGGTAAGTTATACTTTGGGGGGGAAAAAAGGAAAACATCTGGGATTTCAGCTAAGAACACTAAGAAATCTCATGTACCCTGCTGGTTTCAGAATGGTTGAAAACTGCAGCTAGAAATGTAAGTGCTAATATTGACTGAGACAGGAGAAAAAGTTTAAGAAAAAACCCAGAATGCATAGGTCAGGTAAACATTTTCTGTGATTTTTTTTTAATAGTTTCAAAAAGACCCTCATATGTCAATTTGTATCAGAAAAGGAAATAAGCAAGTCAACAAGCCATGACACTGCACAGGACAGTAGGGAAGATAAATTCATCTGGTTAATGTAGTAGCTCTCAAAATAGGGTGCTTTTTACCTTTAAAAATAAAAAAACAAAAAAACCACCAAAAAAAAGTAAGAGAAGAGTCATGATAATGCATCTTACAACATCAAGCCTGAAAATACAACTCACTGGACAGTATACAGTGAAGACTGTCAAAAGTACAAGGGCTGAAAGATGCAGTATCATTTCAAACCAAGTAATCAGCACAGCCAGTGTTGCCTTACTCCTTCACTCCCCAACATCGCCCCCCCCCCATCAAACCTGGAGGTTGGTGTTCCTGTACTGGTGTGACCCCAAGACCAGTATTGCAGCCAGGAGTGCCAGGTGTCCATTTGTGCTGTGAGTGAAGCTGATGGGGGGTGGGGGTGGTGTTTGTCCCACACTATCACTTGATGCAGTGGAGTCCCACTGCCATCTCCAAAAAAGCACCAGGGTCTGGCAGTCCTTGCTGGAAGGATGAGCTGAAGCAGGAGGGGTTGGGCTGCCTCCCCAAGTAACAGGCAAACAAGCATGCAGACCATTACAGGGCATCTGTCAGTTGGGCTGCCTTTACTCTGCAGGGGGCAGAGGGCTGTATCACCAGCACACCCTGGGGCAGAGATCAGGAAGACAGATCTACCTTGCTCTTGTCAAACAGAGCCTTACCAGCCTTGCTCCTCTCCCCAAGGGCTTCCTTCCACTCCTCTACCTCCAAGCAGCACACTTAGAGTTTGCCCACTCTCATCCTCCTCATCAACCCAGGACACAGCCCCCACAGATGGTCACAGAACAATGTTTACTTCCACCAAAGCACCCTTCAATGGACCACACCATTGAAAACCCTGAGATATAAGAAAGGGAGGCATAAACAAATGTACAAGCCCACATATCTTAACAGGATAACTGCTTCTGTACCTGTGGGGAACAGAGGTTCTCACGAAAGCAAGTTCAGCAACTCAGATCTGCTCCTGTAGGTGCCAGGGCTCAGCCCAGAAAGGCAGGGCTGGTTGCTGATTAAGGGCTCATGCAAAAGGTGAATTCAGGCCATTGCACCACAGCTGAACAAGAGCACACAGCAACGGGGTGAAAGTGTTGAGGAACTAAGGAAGAGGGTTTTGCAAAGACCAGCATGCAGCCCCCCCCCCCCCCCATAGGGGAGGGCCCTAAGCTCTGCCAAGAGCTCCCAAAAAAACATGCAGGAAGCCTAACTCTGCACCAGCTTGAACCATGCTACTAAATAGCCTGGAAAACCCTGCTGCTGGCCTTCTCTTCCAGCCTGAAAGCACTCCAACACCCTCACCTGTGGGGCTGTACATGCTCACCCAGGCCAAAGCCAGCTAGGCAAGGGAGAGTTCTGGAGACTGATGCCTTGGAGAGCAGTGAAGGGAAAAGAGACCTGGGGGTGCTAGTGGACAGAAGGATGACCATGAGCCAACAATGCTCCCTTGCGGCCAAGAAGGCCAAGGGCATCCTGGGGTGCATTAGAAGGGGGGGGTGGCTTGTAGGTCGAGAGAGGTGCTCCTCTCCCTCTATTCTGCCATGGTGAGGCCACATCTGGAATATTGTGTCCAGTTCTGGGCCCCTCAGTTCCAAAAAAAGGACAGGGAAAGAGCTTGAAAGAGTCTACCATAGAGCCACAAAGATGATAAAGGGAATGGAACATCTCCTTTATGAGGAAAGGCTGAGGGAACTAAGGCTCTTCAGCTTGGAGAATGAGGGGTGACCTCATTAATAAATACATAAAGGGAAAGAGCCAGGAAGATGGTGCCAGGCTCTTCTCAGTTATGCCCAATCATAGGACAAGGGGCAACAGATATAAGCTTGAGCATAAGTTCCATATAAACATGAGCAGAATTCTTTTTTCCTGTAAGGGTGACAGAGCCCTGGCACAGGCTGCCCAGGGAGGTTGTGGTCTCCTTCTCTGGAGATATTCAAAACCCACCTGGACATGTTCCTACATGACCTCCTCTAGGTGACCCTGCTCTGGCAGGGGGGTTAGACTTGATGATCTTTTGAAATCCCTTCCAACCCCTAACTGGCTGTGAGTCTGTGATTCTGCGAGCCCAGCACACAAACATTCTCTCTGGCCTGTGCCCCAGCCAGCCCAGTAGGCACCAGAGGCAGCTTTGACTTCTGCCAACCACACAGAGCTGCAGCAGGGTTGCATTTACCAACACATGACCTACATAAGAAACAAAGAAGGCTCAGGCCAGCACCAGACTTAGGCTGCAGGAAGTAAGGGCTGCTAGTGAGCACTAGGGCAGGAGGCTATCAGTCTATCCCACTGCCAAAAACAAGTTTGGGATGAATGCTGGCCTGCTGGGTAGTAGCATGCATGTTTTCCTCCCTCCAGAGAGGGGCAGCTGGCAGCAGATCTCAGCAGCACAGCTAAACTGAACTTTTTCAACCCCAACCTAGTAACCTAGTCTGAAAAAAACCAAACAACAAAACAGCCCAGGTCTCAGTTGTACAGACATGAAGTGTTAAGTGTTTATTTTAGAGTTCATATCACAAATCTCTTTCAGAGACAAAGCTGATTGTGCCCTCTGGGGCTCCAGGGGCCAGCTATTTCCTAACTTGAGCAGGCTGAAAAGGAATACTGTACCTTTCAGTAACATCCCATCAAGCTCAACACACACTAGCTTTACACCCTCCACCCCACACCTTATAAAGGAAAAGCCACCACCACAAAGCTAAATGAATGTACACACGCTATTACTGTAAATGGAGCCCTTGGCTATTTGTTTTGTGTGGATTTTTTTTTTTTTTTAAGAACCATCAAATGGTTCAGGTTGGACATTTAAGTCCATCTAGTCCAACCCCACCCCCCACCTCCACCCCCCCCCTCCTCCACCCTGCAGTAAGCAGGGACATTTGCAACTAGATCAGGTTGCTCAGAGGCCCATCCAACCTGACCTGGAATGTTTCCAGGGATGGGGCATCTACCACCTGTCTGGGCAACCTGGGCCAGGGACTCACCACTCTCATTGTAAAACACAGCACTTGAGCTCCTGAAAACTCAGCTTCCAATGGTTTTGTTCCAGCTTTAAATACATTAAACATCTCAATGCAAGACAGTATTTAATTCAAGAATCTAAACATGAGCAAATCTGTTTTGCTGTGAGCATTTTGTAGAGGAGTGAAAAGGGAAGTTTCTTTTTTAACAAGAAATCATAATACAATGATAAAAGGGTTAAGAATGCAAGAATTCAGACATTCTAGGTAGGGTCTCTAACAGGTCCATAAAACAGGAGCAAACAGGAGATGAAGATTTTGGTTTCCCCCCCCCCCTCATTTTTCTTATTTGGACTGCTCCTAGGTTATCGCTGCTCTCTTCTGGCCTGGGTCAGCAGGGCAGTACAGGGGCATAGAGGGAACAGGTCAGGACTCCTCATTGCCAGAATCATCGTCATCATAACAGTCGCCATCTTCCTCCTCCTCCTCTTCATCATCAATGTCGTCATCATACAAGTCGTCATAAAGCAAATCTGAACTGTTGTCATTGGAAGGCACTTTAGTTTTGATGCAGTACTCTGCCAGCGTAGTGGGGACCTTCACACCATCCTTCTCTGCCTCTGCTTTGGTAGCCAAAACCTGTTTCCTGAAGGGAGGATGATCCAACAATGTGAGCAGGGCTGTGTGCCAGCAGCAGCATGGTTCAACTCCCCACCTCTCTGCTAGCCCCAGCCCTCCTGGCAGCTCAGTCAGGATAGCTGATGTTTGGCTGAAGCACCACAAGCAGCACTAGAAACATATTTAGGTCCCACAGCCCCAGGGCTTGAGAGCGTTCCAAGGGTGTTTGCAGCACACACACTCTCAGCAACATAAGAAATCAGTTATTCTACAGGACTCCACATTAAAGAACTGATAGAGCTCAGAGTAAATTCCATTACATTTGTTACAGAAGTGGTATTCAGGGTTTTCCCAAGATGACTTCTTGAGGTGGGTTAAGAGATGCCCTCCACCACTGATGACTCTACCCCAGCATGCTCAAAACTACAATTCCCACAAGCATTTGGCAGCTCTGAGCTCCCACTGAAGAGTAAGAGTAGTCTGAACACATGCCTGCACCCAAAGATGCAGCTGTAACCCTGGCACTGCCTGGGGATGGCAGGAAACAAGTATTTTCCATCATCCCCGGACAGGCTCTAACTGCTGTCTCCTGGCAGCATTCAGGCTGTGAACTGTTGTTGGTCTGTGTTGCCCCCCAGCAAGGAGAAGGGCCTTTCCTTTCACCCCCACTAACCTGCTTAGCACTCTGCCATGCTGTTTATGGAGTACATCCAGCTCCACTGAAGCCAATGGATGTGGAGGGGACTAAGACAACCTCCTAGCAAGGCTCCTTGCACTGCTCAGGTCAGCAACTGACTGTCCTGCATAGCTCCAACTAGGGGTATATCCTGCACACACAGCTAGCAGAGTCAATGCAGATGTGGTCTTGCCTCAGGCAAACATGACAGTGGTCCCACTGCAGTATGGGCTGCCCATCTGCCACTCTACAGCAATCATGGCTCAAGTTTACATCACCTCCCTACAGCACTTGATGAACCATGAACTTCTCAAAGGACAGTCAAGACTGAATAGTGCTTCTGGCTAATCAAACCCAGCTTCAAAAGAACTTGCCAAATCCTACTGATATTCCTTTGAATTGGAGGGACAAAGTTATGATTCATAAGTGCATTAGGCACAGAATTAGTAGGACCAAAGTTGGTTCAAATGAAATCCCAAGCAATACAGGCAGTACTCAAAGGCAAGCAGGAACTGGTATTTACTAGCAGCCAATAGTTTTTGCAGAGCATCATGCCAGATGAGTCTAAAAAAGAACAATTCAAAGACAGATCAGTCCGGTCCTCCTGCTCCAGAATTTTGCATCACTTGTGTGCTGAAAATCCTACAGGGACATGAAGCACGGAGTTGAAATAAACCTGTAAAATTCCTTTCCAAATGAGTAACCACAGTGAGAAGCCAGTTTCAGCAAATTCTGTGAGCAACCTGTTCCATGGGATTCAAAGCAGGAGGCTGGTAGCACAGCATCACATATGGCAAAGCTTACCTTATGATTTCAGCATACTCCTTGTCTTTTCCTTTACTGTCCCTCCATTTCCTGAACATGACTGACGCATCCACATTGGCAGGAGAGAATGTGTTGGGCTCATTAAGCAAAGAGATTACACTCAGTAAGATAGTCCTGAAAAAGGCAACCAAAACAGCAGAATCAGAGCTAATGCATTCATGGATTCTAGATGCTGAAGAGCTTTTTAGGTGATGCATCAGAAACTTGTTTAAAGTCAAAAGTTAAGGGTAATTAAGGATAACAACTGAAGTGAGAGCAGCTTTTTATGAACTTTAAATCCTGGCCATTGGCGTAGGTAAGGTAACACAATACAAACCGCAAAAACCTAATCTGACAATAGACTAGCATGTCTGTGCACGTGCTTGTGATGGGGAAGTAGACAAAGCTCACATCAGACTAGAATTCGGCTTTTCCACACCACCCATGGATGCTGCAGGGTTGGAAACTTGCTTGGTGAGCTTGTTCCTCATGACATTCAGTCTCCCAGAAGAAATCTAGCTCTTTGTCTATCCTGTATAGGGAGGACCACTGTGACCCAACGCCATCAGATGAGGCTACATTGCCTTTCCTGTTCCACAGCATGTTAAGAGGTTGAAGCCATGGCCAGCCCCTATGCCATTAAGTCTGCTGTAGCAGCACTTGAGCAAAGCAACGGGAAGACAGCGCAGATGTTTTTCAATACCCAGGCAAGCTGCCAAGGGCCCAGAAGGATTCAGCTGATGGTACTCCGCAAAGCCAGCATGAGCCAGTCATGTAAACCCTGGCAGACAGCCTTCCTGGATTTCTAACAGCAGCATAGAGCTGCTAGCTGCCCCAATCTGCTAGCCTTTACCAGGGCAAATACTACTTCCTTCACCTAGATTGTTCTCCTGCATTTCCTACAACCCTTTGCACTTCAGAGATTCATCTTTGCTGCTCACACATAGCTACAACCACCACAAAACTCAAGAGCAAGTCCCATCAGGCAGCTCTACATACCCAGCCACCTAGCTGTACCTACCACTGCAATAGCTTCACATGACCAAACCATGTGGTACAGTTGATATGCTGGAGGGAAGGGAGGCCATCCAGAGGGACCTTGACAGGCTGAAGAGGTGGGCCCATGCCAAGCTCATGCAAGGTTTTGCACCTGGGTCAGGGCAATCCCAAACACAAATACAGGCTGGGTGGAGAATGGATAAAGAACAGCCCTGAGGAGAAGGACTTGAGGATGATGGTTGACGAGAAGCTCAACATGAGCTGGCAATGTGTGCTGGCAGCCCAGAAACTAATCGTGTCCTGGGCTGCATCCCCAACAGTGTGGCCAGCAGGGAGAGGGAGAGGATTCTCCCCCTCTACTCTGCTCTCATGAGACCTCGTCTGCAGCTCTTGGTCCAGTTCTGTATCCCCTGACACAAGAAGGACATGGAGCTGTTGGAGTGAGTCCAGAGGGGGGCCACAAACAGGATCAGAAGGCTGGAGCAGCTCTGCTACAAGGACAGGCTGAGAAAGTTGGGGTTGTTCAGCCTGGAGAAGGCTCCAGAGAGACCTTAGAGCATTTTCCAGTACCTGAAGGGGCTACAAGAAAGCTGGGGAAGGACTTTTGACAAGGGGCTGGAGTGATAGGACGAGGGGAGGGAATGGTTTCAAACTGGAAGAGGAGAGATTTAGATGAGATTTTAGGTAGAAATTCTTTCCTGTGAGGGTGGTGAGACACTGGAAGAGCTTACCTAGAGAAGCTGTGGCTGCCCCATCCCTGGCAGTGTTGAAGGCCAGGTTGGATGGGGCTTGGAGCAAACTGGTCTAGTGGGAGGTATCTCTGCCCATGGCAGGGGTATTGGAACTAGATGATCTTTAAGGTCCTTTCCAACCCAAACTATCTTTCCACCTATGTTCAAGGTGGTCTTGCTGGCAACAGTTTTCAATTTAAATGGAAAGGAAGAACAAGATACAAGGAGTAAGTTTTGAAATACAGCAGTACAGAGCAACTGATTTGTGGAACTTGATTAAAGCAGACTACAGGCCCAGCTGTACTTGTGTTGATTTAGGGGCACATTCAGAGCAGCATGTGCTGAGCACATCTACCAGATCATATATCTGGGCTTCAATTCCAGGAAACGCTTGATCATTTGAATGCCAAGATTATTGAAAGGATTTGAAACTTAACATTTGTGTCTTGCTAGACTGTTCAGCACAGCTATCAGGAGAGTCTTACACAATTTACTATCCAAGTGATAGAATTCAGCAGGAAAAAGAACAGCAGCCCTGGAAAAAACTGGTCAGACTGGAATGATGGGCAGAAGAGCGACCATCTTCTACTTCATCTCAAGAATTCATCTAAGATTTCATTTTCAGCAAACATGCTATAAAGCCAGCATGTAAGCTCCAGCATCATTGCATCAGCTCTACTGTAGGAAAAGTCTAGGGAAGGCCAAGGACAGGAATTCATGTCTGGATTTAGCATCTACAACACTTCCATCAACAAAGTGAGAAGTCAGTTTCCACTGCAGTGCCTCAGACTCCTAAGTCAATGCAAAGCTACTTAAATACACCAAGGCAACTCTCTATTAGAGGCTTTCTGCTCTACTGACCAGTGCATTAGATTGGCTTTACAGTTAGAGAAAAGTTAGTTAGATTTAGCTTTTACATTTATCAGTGCTGATACCTTGAGAGCTGGACAGTCTCTTCCAACTCAAACTCTACTGCTCTGAGTAAGCAAGGTGAATAGGAAAGGATCCCATCACATGGGATCTGACAGGACCAAAACCACAAAAAAGTTCAGCCACACGTGACTGAAAACATCCTTGGCATTAAATACAAACTACGCTGGACTGACTACAGACTGACCCTCTCTAGTACTGTCATAGATCTGTTTCTCCCTCAGGCGAGGTTGTTCTAGCATGTTGTTTCATGCAAGTTGTTTGCGTGAAGAGTGGGGATTTCAAGCCCACTTTATGCTTTCTTACATCCCCCCCACCCCATTCTGGGATACAGTGTGTTCATCAGCTGCCATGCCATTTGAGAGTGTTTACTGTGCTGTTGTCTTCAGAGTCCCTCTTTTATCAACAGAGGAGAAAATCCAGTAGAGGCTCAAGGAATCAGACCTGTTAAGTGCCTTTTTTTCTCCATGTATCAACAGAAGGCTCAGACACAGATGTATTTAATCTAAACTAAAACAGACATTATGTAGAGTGGCTGGGGCTCCCAACCAGCACATCCTGTTATGTACATTGTTGAAAAGGTTTTCTTTTGGTGTTCCAGGTACTATCTACACTGTAGCTTCTCAGAATCACCTTTAGAGGTACACATAGATTTGTTCTAGCACATTATTATTCTCCAGTATAAAGTAAGAGGTTTTGGCTTAGGCTGTACTGACAGTAATGTTAGATCTGGACAGTTTCTGCAACCAGCTCAATGTACTAAAGCAGACAAAAATGCCAACAAAAGTGGGCATTCTCATGAAATAAAGAAATCATAACACAGGGCATTGCCTATCTCACAAGATACAGATGTTCCAACATCTTGAATACTGTGCTCCGTTCTAGTCTGTGCACCTCAAAGGACAGTGAGGCCAGGGGAGATACAGAGAAGGGCAACTAAAGTGAGCCAAGTGCCTCAACCCCTAAGCTCTGCCCCCATTTCTTCAGCTTTATGGTAATGTGAGAAGAAAAGCAGTATTCTCTGCCACACAAATCACAGCTGCATTCATTCACATCTTGCTGGATGCTTGCCATATTTACTTATGATTGCCTCATCTAGCTTTGGGTGATGGGAAAGTCCATATTGACTGTGTTTAAAAAAAAATCATGAGCATGCTTAACACTGTTAGAGGCAGAAGCATAGGTGCTCTCAAAGTTGAAGAATGACATTCCCCCCTCCAGACACTTCCAGTCTTCTGTAGTAAACAGTCAATATTCAGCAAGATTTACAAAATTCAGCAACTGAAGAGAAGGTTGTGCATGCAGCTCAATACAAGCATGCTCCCCCCCTGCATCTTCAGCCCTGCTGCCTCCTGTCCAACACTCCAAAGTCTTGCAAAACCAGATGAGACCACAGAAAGATGCATTTCTATTGGCACTTAGCCCAACAGGTGATGTTGGCAGAAGGCTAAGAGTTAAAGACAAATTTCATTTCCACTTGCTGATACAGCTGAGGAAAGTTTTCTCTCTCACCTTTAAGCCCAACATGTTCCAAGAGAGTAAGCACCAAAAACTGCACCATGGTAAAGAAGAATAGAAATTGGAGAAATAGTACCATGAGAGGTTTCATGTCAGTCTTTATGGTTGTATATATTGAAATACTCAAAATATGTGTGATATAATTAATGCCCAAAGCTGTTTCCTAACTTCGAGTTGAGGCTTGTCATCTAGTTCTAACCATATCATATATATGAAAATAAGTTTAATAGCCACATGAACAGAGGGGCAGGTGAACATAACAATATATAGATTAAAATAGTATTTAAGCTTTTTTCATTATTAAAAAAATCTGAACTAGAACTTTATGAGAGGTTGCTTCATACTCACTTGTTCTTGGTACAGATGGATTGGATAATGCTTACTTCAAGCTCTGAAGGTGAGATTCCCAACCCTTCATAACTTCACACAGCCAAGATACACCATTTCTCTTGAGCCTTTTTAACTTTGAAATAGCATGCTCCAGGAGGAACATAAGCTGCTATAATTTGCTAACTGCTACAATTCCTAGTCTCCTGTCATGCTTCAACACTTTGCGGAGTGTGTGTATGTTAGAACTCTATTTGAAGGGTCAAGAATCCAATAAATCCCCCTTGCTGGATCTTTGCTTTGACAGAGGCTCTTTTCAAATTAATTTAATGAATCCAAGTTAGATGAAAGTAGTCAAACTATCAGAAAACCCTTTTCAAATCACTGCACTCCCTCAGGTGTGCTGAGATCCCTAGCTGGATTTACCAATAAAAAGTTTCAAGTTGTGGAACCAACATCTAATAAATCACAAAGAAAGAAGGCATAATTTTCCTGTAATATGCTAAAAATCTTGAGTCAATTATTTTAAACTTTTTTGGGTAATAAATCAGATTTAAAAGTTAGAACAGGAAATTTCTTACTTCAAGGTTTTTCCACTTCATCACTACTCCAGCTGCACAGGTCAGTGAGCTGATACTTGATATGAGTCTTATTGTTCTTTATTGGCAGTGTCTTGTAATGAGAATGAAATTCAGCTGGTCTTTCAAAAAAAATGGTCAGAGGTTAGCCTTGAATGCCTCTGGTATTTAGTGATCCTTCTTTTTTTTTTTTTGGCAGGAAGAGAACTACCTGATGCCCTGGTTTGAACCAGGATAAAACTAATTTTTCTTTTTTGTAATTTTATTTTCAGCTCTCTTCTACATAGCTGCACTTGCTGAAATTAACAGCAAGTTTCTCAGTCAGGGTCTGCTTCTAGGACTGATAACACTCCATGTTTATAGTTACTGCTGGAGAATGGTGTGCAGAACCAAGGCCTCTGCTCAGTTCTGAGGACCATCTTATGCTCTGGAAAGAGAAAGGGAGGAAAGGGGTCACACCTGCAACCCTCCTTTAGGGAGGAACAGAACACACAGATGACCAAAATTGACCAAATGTAGTATTCCATCCCATCCATGGCATACTTGGTTTAGATCTGAGGGATCAGGAGGGTCAAGCTCTCTTTGTCCATGGCCGGCATCCTGGGAGGATTCTGTCCATTCATCTGCCTTTGAACCCAATCCATGCCCTCCTGAATCTGTGTGTTCCTGCATCCAGCTCCTGTCTGCCACTGACTCCAGAAGCCCAGCCTGTGACTTTTCCAGGACCTGCCCTGCACCCTTAGTGATGTGTTATTGGAGGAAGGAACATGATATTGCTTTTGTTATATATTTAATAATTTTCCTTTTCATCATTACTGTTTCATTAAAGCTGTGTAGTTTAGTTTCCAACATGTAAGTCTCTCTCCCTTATTCTCTCATTTTCCTGTAGGGGAGAGGGGTTAATAGAAAGCATCAGTCAGTTGTTTAATTGCTTAAACTGTGATACCTGACTAACTACTCAAGATAACACACGACAGAAGAGGAAACATACTGGAAGGCAAACAGTATGTAGGATTATGCACAAAGTTACTCCTACTGAGCCTGAATACTCAAAGATGTTCTTTTCCACTAGAGGTATCTTGTTTGAAGTGTAGGATAACATGAACTGGGAAAAGCTAGAACATCTATGATAATTTGCTTTAGGAGCATGAAACCCTGTGAACAGGACAGAAGTCTCCACATTGTTAGCCCAGCATCAGGACACACAGCACTTCAGACAGCTTAATAAGTTTGGTTCCCACCCAATTCAAAACCTAAAGCCCTTAGTTTTAAATTCCCTTCCAAACCTTTTTCAACACAGGCCTTAAGTTTTGGAGAGAGATGACAGGCCTTTGAGGTCACTGCTGTACATCATGGATTCACACTGTTACCTGACATTTTGAGTAGGGTTCCACCTCTCAGATGGTAGCTCTCCACTTTGTGGGTCATCTACAGGTGGGTGAAGAATTGAAATACATACATCTCCGTTCTGCAAGACAAACAAAAGTAGAGAATAGCCTGGCTTGAGGCAGAGGTCTGATGACCTGACTCCAACGCTCTGGCTAGGTTCTGAGCAGTTTAACCTTTTTGATACAAACATGTCAAGAACCAGTAAAAATATGTGCAAGAACTGGAAACACTTTGCAATTCTTCCTGTGTCTACTGTATTTGTATGTTCAAAAGTCTCCCTTGCTAAAGAGGATTAGTCTGCAAATTGGTACAAAACAATTTCTAGTCAAGAGGTTTTTAAGAATGTAGTAAACCAAGTAAAAATAGAAATAAAGTCATATAAAACTAGATTAAGTCTCCAGATAGCAAAAATACTATCACAGTGACAGAAATGAGCTTTAGTCACAGGAGACCCAAAGTAGCGTTAAAAATTTTAATCCTGATGGTAGTTGAGTTAGCTACAGGAATTTTTGAACCGAAGGGTTTAGCATTCTCTACTAGCTCAGGTATCAAAGCAATGCTTCTCCTGGGACACAAGGATATTGAATAGATGGTGCGTGGCAGGCTTACATTGCTCCCCTAGGATGCAGCTGTTTAAATACCAGGTGGAAAAAGCAGGAGATGCTTTCTGAAGATTTCACTGAAAATCCCTTCCAACATGCAAGAGGACGAATATTTTGGCAGCATATGGAAACCACACAGCCACATAATCCTCAATCTGTGTTCTACTCACCAGTGTTATAGTTTGAATATAGATTTAAAGCTCCGTAATGCCTACCACTTATAAACCCTTTAAGAAGCCTGTAAAACTAGTTCTCCATCAGCAATAGCACTCTGACATGATTACTTTGTAGGAGTGTTGTAGCAGTATTCACCACAGCTGATATTCTTCACTGAAATTAACTCCAGGGCTTCATGGGGTCCCCATGCCTTACTGCAGAATGAGGTGATGGTGCAGATGGGGTCTGAGTGTGGCCAGCAGATGTTGGCCTCTCCAGGCCCTGCTAGCTTGCTGCCTCTTGCGACTGGCTGCTAGGACAACTTAGAAGTTGCCCGAGGTAGCCCCACACCTTCAGGTGTTACAGCCTCATCTGATGGGCAGCGCTTACACTGTCCCTTGTCACCCTAAACCAAGGTACAGGTTGATGATAGGAAGAAGAGAGAAGCTACAGATCAGTTTTGTTCAAGATCAATCGCAGGCTGCTAGTTCTCCACGTACCTCAGCTATGTCCTGAGGACCCTCCAATACTGCTCAATGCACAGGAGCCAAAGCACAAATTAGCACTGCTCACAGCAATAGTATCTGTGCCTTTGAGCCCAAACTAGTGATCACAGCTACAGATAGCAACAACTCACCTGAAGGACCTCCCAAACATTTTAACTCTCTTTGATTAACAATGACATTTATTTTATAACCAAATGAGATCCTGCTTCAATCTTGGAAGCTTGTGATCAGTATCCAGATTTCAGCAGCTCACCAATCCTGCCAGGTATGCTAATTTAGCAAGCCCTGTCATTTTGAAGCAGGGTTTTTTTTGTCAAGAACACAAAACCAGCAACATAGCTCCTGGAGCTGCTGAATACCCAAGTACCCACTTATGTTGCTGGAACAGTTTGCAAGGTAGCATCTCCTGGGAGAATGCAGTGCTGGTGGCCAGGAGAAGCCATCATTGTGCTCAGGGGAAGTTCCTCATGTGATCAGGTAAGCAGCATGTGGACAAGTAGATATTGGGCAATATGAAAATATAGAAGGAAGCAAGAAAGTGAAAAGTTTCCCTCTTGAAACAATGTTACATGCTTGGGAATTCAAGCAAGGCAACACTGCATTGCATAGCCTGGAAGGGTAAAGGTGTCATGAGGCCTGATGAGATCAGCACAAGGTTTTAGGGATCACTATAAACAATGGGAGAGCCTTTCCATATGTTCATTTTTGAAAGATAAACGAAGAGGATAGGGTATACATCTGCTGATGGGAAATAGCCTATATTTCTATTAGGATTGAGAACTTATGTCATAAAAATAAAACCCAAGTCTTTAATGCAGTTTTACCAAAATTCAACTGAATGACCCAAGTAAATTGGAGATAGGAAAAACACACAAGTTACTAAAGTCTCGTTGCTCAGAAATGGAATGTCAGCCCCAACCAGTGCCTCATTTACATTGCTTAAATGTTGTTTCCAAAACACCCTGCAAACTGCTTGAGATTTCCTCAGCTCAAAGAAATACTGCTATGAATACAAAGTACAAAGCTGAGAGTGGGAGTATTTGAAAAATTACCCCAAAATGCACCCATCAAGTTTTGGGTGAGTTTCTCCTCCTACCTTCAGTTGTTTCCAGAGCCATTTTTTCATATTTCCCACCAGGACTGGGAGAGGTCCTTTCCAAGACTCATTTTGTACATACAATTTTAATAACTATTTCCAACTCACCTACTGCATGAGAAATTCTGGATTCAGAATCAATATTAACAGTATGGATGTGCAGTAATCTGCAGGTCTCAAAGCTGTCTTTATTTATAGATCCATGTAACTGAAATAGAGCCTAAGGAGAACCATCCTTAGCTACATGCAAGATGCGATGCCAAGTCCAAAACTCAAGTCAGAAGACTGTCAGATGACTGATGTCAGGATGTTCATGGCTTAGGGCAATCCTCCTGAGCATCCAGTAATTAAAATTGATTACTATCCTGTTTTGCACTGAAGTTTGGAGAGGCTTTTGTCTATTTATTACTAAGCTACCAGTGCCATTTTCACCACAACATTTGAAGCATTCTTATTTGGGCTGAGCATTTAGCAGCATCAACTTGTTAGAAAAAGGCCTTCCAAGTTCAAGGCATCAACTGAAGCCATCATTTGTTTGCAGCAAGGAAGAGAAGTGACATTCCTGTTTTGAAGTGGACCCAAAGGAAACCTGCAGAGCCTCTCATAGGAATACCTGTGATAAAGTGACAGAGCTGTACCAACAGGAACATTTTTGAAAGGCCTTTAGCTCCTCGTAAACTATTCAACCAATATTCCTAGCAGGCTGACACTTAGCTACAATATCCAAAAGTTTAGCAAGGATTTGACTGGCCTCCACTAAAAGTTTAAGTCAATTTTTAAGCCAAAACAGACCTTCAACTTTCAAACACAGCTCTAGGAAATTTGGTAATTTTGAACCAATTGTATGAAATCAAATGCTTCTCCCAGTCTTTGCAGCAGCACTATTAAACTCTGTCTCAAGCTGCTGCTCCCATGAGCTCTAACACAACAGCTCAACTCAACCAAGCTCCAGGATAAACCTTAAAGGTCACTTGATAGGTGAAAGCCCAGGAAGAAACACAACATAGTCCATTCACACCAGATGCAGGACATCATATGCTATGCCGCAGCAACAGCAGATGTTAACCTGAGCACTGCCATATTAGCAGAGCTGGGCCACTGCCAGCTCCTGACTAGTCTATCAGCAGAGCACCACACCATGCTGAGATGCACCAGACATATCTTCATTGCAGCACTTCCCCCAGTTCTTTGGTCCATGATGACTTGACTTTAAATATCTTCAAACAGCCTGTGCTCAGCATCATGAAGACAATGCTTTCAAACTAGGAAGTGCTGCTTTCTAAAAAGCATTTTTATATAAAATCATTCCACTTCTGGACCTGCTATGTAGTTATACCGTGATCCAGTCATTGACTTGATAGCCCAGTGTTACGCTCTGAATGTGACCTATACATGCACTAAACTAAGGGCCACTTCAAATTGGCTAGCAGACATTAAGCTCAAAGATAACTGTTCACTCTGGTCCCAGGGTGACCAGGCTGTGACTCCTCTGGAATCACAGAATTGTCATGGTTGGAAAAGACCTCCAAGATCACAGGGTCCAACTGTCAACCCAGAAAAAAACACCATGCCCAATAGATCGTGTCCTGAAGTGCCTCATCTACATGTTTTTTAAGTACCTCCAGGGATGGTGCATCCACCACCTCCCTGGGCAGCCTGTTCCAGTGCTTGACTACTCCCTTAGTAAAGAAATTCTTCCTACTATCTAGTCTAAGCCTCCCCTGGTGCAACTTCAGGACATTTCCTCTAGTCCTGGACTACAGCTCTGGTTCTTTCTGCAGCCCAAGTCCTAACTCCTTCATCAATAGTCTGACTGCTGCAGAAGACTGTTTCCCACTATTTCTTGTCTAATAATGCAATTTTGTAGAATATACTCAAATTAAAAATGTACTTGAAAGGTGTAAAAACAACAACTAATTGCTTAAGTATCACAGTAGGGCAAGATCCCACACACCAGCCTTGATCCATGAATCCCCTAAAATTGCCAACACTCATAGCACACTGCTTTGGCTGGGGCTGCCTGCTGCACTTAAAGGTATGAGAAAGTCTCCATCCCCACCTACAGGAAAAGCATTTCTTACATTTAGATTAACTCTGCAACCATGAAGCTGATATTTAAACACAAAGAACTAACCACTTTACTTATGTCTAGAGACATTTAGTACCTTTAATACTTCCAGAAGTTTAAGGACATAGAAAACTTTTTCACATGCCTGAGAAAAAGAAATTAATTACTTTAAAAAAAACACCTTACCTCATAAATGTTGGGGTGCCACATTTTGGTCAGGAATCTGAAGGTAGGTGGTGAATACGGATAGTCAATAGGAAATTTAATGTGAGCCTGGAAAAAAGCAAAATATTTTAGTTATGAAACAGAACAAAGAGATTAACAAGCAACCATCACAGTGAAAGTCTGGAAAAAAACTAGTGCTATTAAGTCCATTAAATAGATTATTTTATAGATCAGTGCCCATGTGGGCCCACAGTATAACTACACAATTTCTTCTGAGTAAAAAGAAAATTCTAAACACCAAGCCTTACCTGGGCTGGTAATATTCAGAAAACAACCCAAAATGCATTTACCAAGTCCTAATTCAACAGCACTATCCAACAAGAGTTGTTCAATGGGGTAAAATAAATTTGAAAAGCTAAAACTCAAGATATCATTACTGTCTTGCTCGGTCAGATGCAGGCTGAAAACATTTGCTATGGTGACCTGTTTTACATTTTCCAGTGCAAAGATTTTTAATTACTCTTTCTGTGTGTACATGGGGGGGGGAAGTTAAAATACTTGCTCAATTAAAATCCAAAGGTTTTTTGCCTTTGTTGTGCAAGAGTTAAATTGATCCATCTACCTGTGTTCCTAACGCAACATTTCTTTCCACCACAAGCATTTCCCAAATCTGAATATCATCTGCGTCTTTTTAATAAATCAGTGCAACTTGATGAACCAAATATTGATATCAGTAACAGCAAACATTACCTTCCAGTGCCTCTAAGGTCAGCAGCCAGCTGTGGAGACTCAGAGCTGATTCAGTTGTGGGAAGACTGCAGAGATACCAGTACTGGATATAACTTCTCTTTGCTGTCCTGCCATTCACAGTGGTCAGAAAAGCCAGCCAGTAGGAAAGAGTGCTCAATCTGGATGATTAATTGCCCAAAACACTCCCCTCTGAAAAGAGGACTTACACACCTCTTTCTGCACTGTGGAGCACAGACCCTTCCCTTGGCACTGCTCAACCCACCAAGAAAGTCCCACCAGTCTGGCGTGGCATCTCCAGAGAAGCATCTCCTGGCACCTGCACCACAGTCAGGCTTACATGCAACTGAGAATGCAAGAAGAGACCCCAAAAGCAGGTAACATATGGCAAGAGCAGAATCCTGGGTCACTCTCTTATCTAAACATGCCACTTGGATGCAGGGTGCTGACATTGTTCAACAGGACAAGACATGGGAAGTTTTATTCTCAGAAACATAAGCAGACAACCAAGCCACTAAGTACCTGGCTATAGTTTTACTAATATTGGCATATGCTTTTGCCTTGTAACCCAAATTTTATGAGGCCAGAGTGCCAAGTAGCTAGAAAAAGAAGGTTTTCTGTTCACCTTTATTAAACAACTTCAGCAGCTCACATGGCTTTATGCTTTGCACGTGTCCTCTTGCAATACTGACTGTATGTGGGGATGTTCCAGACCTGTGAGAGTCTGATCTCACTGATTTGCAATTGTCTCAAAGGAGCAATTTTAAAGTGAATAGCCCTGGCTAGGGTGGAGGACCTGCCTGGCCAGAACTGAGCAGGGGGTGACACCTCGCAAAGAGATAAGAACTACTGGGTGGAGACTATTCCCCTTTTCTGAGGGCCAGCCTTCAATGCTGGGTGGCACGATTAAGCCACCTTGATTGTACTTGCTAAGCACCTGGCTAAGGTGGCTGGATCAGAGCTGGGAGTGCCGCCTGGAAGAAGCTAAGAACTGATGATGGGGGACTGCACCCTTCTGCTGAAGCTCCCCTCCAGATGAGCCTGTCTGCAATGGCTCAGATGCTGATGAACCTGGCTTCTGTGGCAGCTGACTGACATCTGTCCCTTCGGAACAAAAGGAACTCAGGGATATATATAGCTGTCCATGCTGTGGCTGCTTTGTCGTCTCTTGACCCACCGCTGTTTTGCATCGGACCCTGTCCAGGATCAGCCATCTTGAAGAAACAGCTGGACAGCTGGATCCCTGGTGGTGACACTCTCTCTCTCTTTCTCTCTTCCCACTTTATTACCCTTTTTCTCCACTTTTCTCTCTCATTCTTTCTTCCCACTTTTCTCTATCTTCTTTTTCCTCTCTCCCTCTTTTGCCTGGCTCTATAATTTTTGCCTGTGTCAATTGTCAAATAAAGTCTGCTTGCACCCGACCCTTCTATGGTTGGA
Source organism: Heliangelus exortis (assembly GCF_036169615.1). Taxonomy (NCBI): domain Eukaryota; kingdom Metazoa; phylum Chordata; class Aves; order Apodiformes; family Trochilidae; genus Heliangelus; species Heliangelus exortis. The sequence goes on along the minus strand of NC_092453.1, from coordinate 7,480,877 downwards.
CTTTGTTTCGCGGATCGAAAACAAAAATAAATTTTAATGTTACCTCAGACTGTAACACTCACAGTCATTTGCCACAGCACGCTCAAAACCAAAAGATTTATGATCTGTTTAAATAATCCTAGCCCACTGTTTAAGGTCAGTTACATGAATAGCATCGCTCCGAGAACAAGCAAATGTCTCTTGTCACTACACCACTGCAAAAGAGAGTGGCTGCTGCAGTAAGGAAATGTCTGGCTCTACAACATGCCACCCTGCACTGGGAGCAGAGCAGATATTTACCACAATAGAGCAAATTTGCTTCAGCTCAAGCACTTGTATCATGTAGCTGCAGACTCCTCTGGATCACTGGGGTTTTACCAATAAAGTCCATTCCTGCGTTTCTTGGCAGAACATGTGTCTTCTACACAGGTATAGTTTATAGTAAATCAAAAAAGCATACTGCCAGTAGTATAGCAGATTTACCATGTTTATATCCCACATACATGGTCAAGGAGCTGAGGGAGCAGGTCTCATTCCTCTCAGTAAAAACCCTCTGCTCTCAAATCATCTAACCCTAAGGGTCTCATCTCAAGAAAAGCACTACAAAGGCCAAGCCTGGAGCACCAGTTATGGTCTGTGATGCAGACTCATGCAGAAGCTGTAGATCCTGGAAGACTGTTTCAAACTTCCAAATCATGTTTTGCAGCCACAACTATAACAGAAAAGGGCTATCTGCCTGCCTACATTCATTATGGAATTAAATAAAGCTGGTGTTTTGCCACATGAAGTATGCCTCTTGAGCTCTGGTGCCAGAAAGTGCAACTGGAGAGCAATTAGAGAAATCTTTTCTTATGTACTGAAACACAAGCTTGCCTGTAACCAGTTGCATGTTTAGAGCAAAGCCATAGTGAAATCTATGTATGCCAAAAAAATAAAGTCTTACTAGATACCATGTTATTTGACTGAAAATATAAACCTAATGTTTCTACCAACTGCTGAATTAAGTCCTGATTCAGTCACTAGGAATAACTACTTTGTTTCTGGAGATCTTGCCATGCACTTGATACTTATTATCATCTCCCTCTCAGTGAGGAGCACTAATGCAGGCAGGACTCCCTCCTAGCTCCAGCTGTCTAAAAAAACATTATTTTTTCCAGCCTAGCTGTTATATGACACTCCTGTAATCTGACACTGATTTATTTTACTTTTTTCAAGCCCACAAATCCTAGATCCCTAATTTTTAGGCAGCAAAGGTAGGAATGGTGAATCCATCCTATATGCCCACTGCAAAGAGGCAATGGGGGGAAAGAGCACACATTTCCTGGAATGTTGCCAGCATCACAACTGACCTGATTTGGGGAAATCAGGAGCACCAGTAGCTTTTACAATGGCCAATGGAAACTGCAGCTGCTCGGTGCTTCTGGAAGTGCCAGTGAAAGATAATTTTTATTTTAAAACATCACAAGCTTAATGCAAGTCCAGCACCAGTAAAACTCAGTATCCTTTGAAAACTATTGTCACGATCCGTGTTATTATTTTAATACTTTGTTTATGAGGAAAACCAGCCTCTGCTCAGAGAAAACGCATGAATTGTAAGGCGATGCTTTTTGAAACTTAAACAAGTAACAAAGATTTATTTTTAAGGAAATGCAACAAGGTATCACAGTTAATATAGGGTAAACACAATTTGTTATTTTAACGGAGACGAATCGTTAAGGAGACAAAGAAAGTAAAAGAAAGGGATAATTTAAAAATTGTTTCACCAGCCGTGGTGCAGGTCGCTGAAGACTCCTGGCTGCGGTCTGGCTGGCTTCCGAAGCTGTTGCTGTAGCCGCTTTTTCCCTAAGGACAGATCGCTTGCCGCTCTGCAGGCCCGCTGGCTTCCACGTGGACTTCACGGAGCTGAGGAGAAGCTGCTGCTTCCGTAGCAGAAGGGTCGAGCAGGGGGAAGAAACTCCTGCTTTTCGGGGGTTTCTCCCGGTAATTTATCATGGAAAAAGAGAGGGGATCCCTCCTTTTTCTTACGCATAAATTATCGATATGCACAGGTTTCCCGGAAAGGAGCCCTTCTTATCTATCGGCCTAACAAGACATGTTAATTTAATCATTTTTCGTGTTCTTCCAGGCGCCAAGGAGGTGACTTGACCAGTTTTCCTTATCTTTTAGGTGTCTGCTGGACACAAAGAAATGCTAATTTGCCAGCCTGCTTTGTGTTTTGCAACAGGGTAGAAGGAATAAGAAATTGAATAATTTATTCAAGAATCATATTTTTAAAGTGTTTACATCAACTATATATAAGTTCAGATAGGAAGGAAGTATTTGCATTTTTAAAATATTTTGTGCTTTTTAGTAATTATCTGCTACAGCAAGGTCACAGACAAGCTCCTATTGACTGTGTGTGCAGGTACCACCATGTAGAAGATCCGCGGGGCTTAAGGACAACACGTAGTCACCAATATGGTTAAAGTGAAGTCCTCTATTAACAATTCACACTCACTTTATATAGAGCCCTTGTTTATATAACGATATCTTGCAGGTGGCTATATCTTGGCCACAAATCCTGTTCTCACAGAACTTCTGCTGGCTACATCATTATCCTGTTATTCTTCTTTTCTGCTGCCAGCTCCCTTATCTTTTGCCCATAGCTCATCTTTCAGTAACCTTGCAACTGGGCCTCAAGGCCTTTAGCTTACTCTAGCTAAAGCTAAATAGTCAGGATTGTTCACATGTCTGTTTTCTTCCAAACAGTTTCCCAACACCACCAAGGTCTCCACAGATCACCCACCCTGCCCTGGTAAGTTATAGCACTTGCAGACAGCACAAGGCTTCCTCATTTTTCTTGGTAACAAACATAACCAGACTCCTTGCTTTGCACATCATCGGTTGCCGTAGCTGCACCCCTAATGAATGGCTATTGCTAGTGTGCTAATAACTACACAGTACATGAAAGCCATCAAGAACAGCAACTACAGACCACTACTGGGTTGTGTTAATCCTACAAAATGCCCTTTACTGTTTCTAGCACATAAAGCATTTATACAATTCATGTAATGGATTCTCCTCTTCCACATGAAGTCTGGATTAGTCTATGCAATATTAAATACTATGTAATGGAAAACACCCTCAGTAGAGGTCAGTGGTAAGTACTAACAGTCTGTTTTGCATATCACTGAGGTCTAAAGCACCATGAAATCGTTCAGCTTCAGAACTTGTAAAGCAGCATTGAAGCTAGCCACACTGCACTGTCAACTATTTGACAAATTAAAAATTAATGTAGGTCAAACATTGCTATTTCAGCTCCAGATATAATGACTTAGGACATAAGTAATTTCTTGTGTCAGAGCTGGGCACTAGCCTGATAATTTAGTCCCAATTCTAGCTTCATTTCCCAGTGATGTGAACACACTGAAAATATGAAATTGTCTCTTGATCCAGCATTCCTCTACTCTTTTAAAATATATCAAACCTATTTCCAATTAACAGATTTTCCCCCCACCCCGACTGTCATCTACTCTGTTAAACTGTAGCAAAACTTATTTCCTCTGGCTCCCCAACTTCAGTTTACACTGTTTAACATGTATCACGCCTGGCTCCATCAGCAAAATCTCATCAGGACTAAAAAGATAAAATGCTAATTACCGCCAGATATCTAATGCAAATTGATAGCAAATACTAGAATTCCGGGAAAGACCTGAATATCAAAAGGAAGGTCCCAAGTCACCAATTGCAACCCTCTGAAAAAAATTAATGGAAGAAAAGAAGTTTTTTTTACTATAAAAAACTCAGAGGGAAAAGGAGAAAAGGCGACAGCAAAAGCGCGCAGCAAATCATCATCAGCAAAGACGGAACAGCACACCAAGAGCCTACTGAGCAATGCGGCACTAGCAGCACAGCAGACCAGGCCAGGATCTTCGGCTGTGACGAACAGCCCCGAGGCAATGGAGGGTGAAAAAGCTTAATTGTTTGCTCTCTTCTCTTAACAGCCCTTTCCCTGGGGTGATTACTTTGTTAAAAATCCCGTTCTGCCTGTTTCTCTCTCCCACTATTAACCTTTTTCAGCGTGGTGTAATTTTTTCCCTGAAATAAATCATTTTTATTTGCTTAAATCATAAAATCTGTTACCTTTTTGAAATTTTTGCGACGTATATGAGCAGAGGCTAATATATCCTCACAAACAAAATATAAAATAGTTATGGACCGTAACACCCAGCAGCACTATAACAATATTTACTGACATTCATTGTGCTTTTAAAGAACTAGGACCACATCTCTAACCCAAGTTAGAAGATGAGTAACCAGGTGAATTAAATATTATGAGTCCTGAAAACTCCCTTGCTGCTGAAGTAGCTATATGGATACCAACAGCAGCAAATCCCTTACATTCTGTATTATCTGCACTGTTTCAAAAAGAATTTAAATCACAAAGACCTGAATGTGAAGAGTGAACTAGATTTCATAAAAAGGGCATGAAGCTTCTAAACAAAGAGAGACACAAATCAGTAGGGCAAAGATGACTCAAGATGCAAGGTTAACTTATGAAATCAGAAACTAGTTTGACAGGCAGAAGTCCATTCTTGCTTCACACTTGTATCTTGTATACACTTCCTAATTTAGTCATCTGCCACATTACTAAAAGCTGTCATTTCCAATGAAAGACTTCTCTAGTATAAACTACATTTCCTTTTACCAAAACTTCTTTTAATGGTAAACTGTTAGTAAATATTTCTCTCTCCATGTAGCTATGTTCATAAAGCTGGGACTAAAATTGGGTGTGTTGATTGACAGGCAGCTGAACATGAGCCAGCAGTGTGCACAGGTGTATATCAGGAATAGTGTGGCCAGCAGGACCAGGGAGGTGATCTTACCCCTGTACTCAGCACTGGTGAGACCATACCTCAAGTACTATGTTCAGTTCTGGGTCCCTCATTACAGGAAAAACATTGAGCTAATAGAGCATGTCCAAAGAATGGCAACAAATCTGATGAAGGGTTTGGAGTACAAGTCCTACAAGGAGCAGCTGAGGGAGCTAGGCTTGTTTAGCTTGGAGAAGAGGAGGCTGAGGAGAGACCCAATTGCTCTCCACTACTACCTGAGAAGTTGTAAAGAGGTGGAGATTGGTCTATTCAGTGAAGTTACAAGTGATAGGACAAGAAGTATTGGTCTCAAGTTATTCCAGGGGAAGTTTAGATTGGATGTTAGGAAGAATTTCTTCACTGAAAGGGTTATCAGACATTGGAACAGGCTGCCCAGGGAAGTGGTGGAGTCACCATCCTTGGAGGTATTTAAGAGTTCTATAGACATAGCGCTTAAGGATATGGCTTAGTTGAGGACTTGTCAGTGTTAGGTTATGGTTGGACCTTGAAGATGGCCTTGAAGGTCTTTTCCAACCAAGGTAATCCTTTGTGATTGTTAAATCACCCAATCTGGATCAAAACAGCAAGTCTGTGATATGAAAATCAAAGCTACAATAACACTTTTAAAGAAAGAGCTTTCATCCACTAATTAGTCTTTTGCTCCTTAGATCTAAAATCGGAAATATCAATATCAGGAAGAGATCCTCATGAAACTATGCTAAGGGACATAGAAAACAAGGAGTTGATTGGTGACAGACAACACAGCTTTACTAAGAGCAACTAATGCCTGAAATATTTGGTGGCCTTCTATGACAGGACTACAGCATTAGTGGATAAGGGAGAGCAACTGATGTCATCTACCTGGACTTGTGCAAGGCATTTGACATCCTGGTCTCTGAATTGGAGAGACATAGATTGACAGCAGGACATCTTGGTGGATAAGGAACTGGCTGGATGGCCACACTCACAGAGTTGCAGTCAATGGCTTGATGTCCAAATGGAGACCAGTGATGAGTGGTATTCCTCAGGGTCAGTACTGGGACTGGCACTGTTTAACATCTTTGTCAGCAACGTGGACAGTGGAACTGAGTGCACCCTCAGCAAGTTTGCTGACAACACCAACCTGTGTAGTGTGGTCCACACACTGAAGGGGAGGCCATCCAGAGGGACCTTGACAGGCTGAAGAGGTGGGCCCATGCCAACCTCATGAAGTTCAATAAGGCCAAACTCAAGGTCCTGCACCTGGGTTGGGGCAATCCCAAGCATAAATACAGGTTGGGTGGAGAATGGATAGAGAACAGCCCTAAGGAGGACTTGGGGGTGATGGTTGATGAGAAGCTCAACATGAGCCGTCAATGTGCGCTGGTAGCTCAGAAAGCCAACAGTATCATCAGCAGCATGGCCAGCAGGTTGAGGGAGGGGATTCTACCCCTCAGCTCTGCTCTCATAATACCCCTGTCATTATTTGAGTGAATCAGGCTAATTTTTGGTACCAATATGAGGACTTAAAGAGAGGGTCTTCAGGACCCTGAGGGATCCAAGAGGGATGAAACACAGAGGGATCAATATTCCTTCCCATTTCCAGCCCATACTCTATAAAAGTCAGGAGGATGAGGAGCTCGACCCCTTTTTTCCTGCTCCTTTCTTCTCTGCTTCTTCCCTGCACTCCAAGGCCTTGGAGAACCCCTTCTTTACCATCAGCTCACCATGTGCACTTCAGAATCTGTGAAGGGTGCTGGGAAGAGCCAAGAAGCCCCCTCGTAAGTTGACCCTGCCGCAATAGGCCCTCAGGCACCTATCCCAGCCAGCATCAAGATTGGGTTGTATATTTGTTCCTTACCCTATGTGTTACTGCCCTTCTGTTCTAGTAGACCTGATTCAGTTCTAATTTCAAATTTTCAAGTCTCTTGTCCTTATTTCCCTTTTATCTTCTCTTGGGAGGGTGGAGGGGGGGTAATAGAGAGCAATTTTGTCCTCTGGTTTTTGGTCCACCCAGACTGCTAAACTGTGATACCCCTCTGCAGTGCTAGGTCCTTGTCTGGATTCCCAACACAAGGACATGGAGCTGTTGGAGTGAGTCCAGAGGGGGGCCACAAACAGGATCAGAGGGCTGGAGCAGCTCTGCTACAAGGACAGGCTGAGAAAGTTGGGGTTGTTCAGCCTGGAGAAGAGAAGGCTCTAGAGAGACCTTAGAGCACTTTCCAGTACCTGAAGGGGCTACAGGAAAACTGGGGAAGGACTTTTGACAAGGTCTTTGAGTGACAGGACAAGGGGGAACAATCTTAAGCTGAAAGAGGAGAGATTTAGATGAGATCTTGGGAAGAAATTCTTTCCTGTGAGGGTGGTGAGACACTGGAAGAGGTTACCCAGAGAAGCTGTGGCTGCCCCATCCCTGGCAGTGTTGAAGATCAGATTGGATGGGGCTTGGAGCAAACTGGTCTAGTGGGAGGTATCCCTGCCCATGGCAGGGGTTTGAAACTAGATGATCTTTAAGGTCACTTCTAACCAAACCCAGTCTTTGATTTTCTATGAATAGTCATGAAACCAGGTTTGAGACGAATCATAAGGCAGTAATTCTTTACAGCCCTGTTAAGGCAGAAATTTTCTACAGCCCTGTTAAGCTGGTTTTCATCCAAGCTCCTGTGATCTTGCACATACATATTCCTGTTGCCTGGGCCATCTCTCAAGGTATTTGAGTAAATAAAAATGCTCTGAACAATGACATTAGGACAAGCAGTTCCTGGAAAACAAACAATTTTCTTCTAATAGCAAACAAAAGAAAGAAAAGATTTTTTTTTGTATCGTCTCTCCAAAGTTTAGTCTAGAGGTCATAGCCTTCATGACAATAACTGCTCATGACAGCTGCTACTCATCTAGAGCCTTAGCCTGCACAAGTCAGCTGTGTTTAGTATCTCAAGCAGTTCAACAGTTACAGAAGATATTTCTTTCTTGCATCAGGTTTTACTGCAGGGACAGCCCATAGTGTTGCTCAGTTAATTGTGCCATTTGGTCTGAACCATGTGACAACCATTTTGGCTTGAAACACTCATTGTCAGTGCCCTTGAGCCAGGAAGCATCTAGTTTCAGACAGGGCAGCTGTTAACATTCTTGTGTGAAGAACTTGCTGGGGACAGAAAGCTGGAGACAGGCTGGAAGCCAAATAATAAAATTTCCCTTGGACGGAGGCAACCTGCACAGTCTTTAAAGTGTTCCCCTCTGTTGCAGGAGAAGAACTTCGAGGCGATGGTAAGCGCAGGGTGAGGACAGGATCGGTAGAGGACTGGCCACCAACCAGCACGGCCGCGAACCTGCTTCAGAGTGAGCCCCTTGCCAGTCTCAAGCCCCACCTTTTATTGGCCCTTGATCTTTGATCATGCGCACTTGGGCCAGCCCTAACTGGGCACAGGTGAAGCTGAGCACCGACTGAGCTCATTACTCGGCAGGTCCTGCCACCTGCTGCCTACACCCCTCCCTGGCTGCACAACCAAACACAGCCCCACAAGCATAGGGCCAACAGGTGCCCATCTCCAGAAGTGCACAGGTCAGTCCTGAAGTGTCCATGGTTTGACAGAGGGGTTTTTCCTGCCTCACCTCTGTCCCTGGCTCATAATGGCAAAGCAAGAGCATTTCCAGATGGGGCCAGACTTCTGAACTCCTTAGTATAACCCCCTAAGACACAGCTGTTACTTTGACAATTTTCCTGAGGGTCAGTGCCCTCAGAGTTCAGGCAAACAAGCAGATTACAGAAGCACTCACCTACATTAGGCTAACAACTGCTAGGTTTGCTTCCATTACTTTTATTGTCAGTTTGACCACACACAATGCTACAGAAAACATCATCATTGCAGCAGCTGCAGAAGATATAGCATCCAGCAAGAGATATTGAGTTAGAAGCAGTAGCATACTGAGCCATCCAAGTATTTCTTCTATAACTTGTCCATTTTCAGTTTTTGCATTTGTCTGCCACCTCATCACAGAAAAGGCAACTATCAGCAGCTATGTAAGACCTAACACCAAACTGAACTACTTGGTCCTCTTCCATATGGCAAGCTGCCAGCTGAACAGCTTTGTTGAGCTTCAAGAGCCAAGCACTAAAGCAATTTCAGATTCCCACATGAGAAAGCTGATCACAGTGAGGTTTCTGTATTTTCCTGGGAACTCCCATGCTGAAATACTACAAGATTCTGCCCCCATTTAAACCTCAGCATCAGGCCTGATTTTAAAAGAAAAAAAGATTGAATATATTAGAGATCATGACAGGCCAGATGCAAGGAAACTTCTGCTGTCACTGAAGGCCTTGTGTTGAGATTGTGCTCTTGGGCTTGATGCCTCTTGGTTGTCCACTGACTGTACACAAGTTGTATGGCTTGAAACCAGGCTCACTGGGTGTGTGTTATGCAGAGGCTAGTCTGTATGATGATTTTTCAGACAGAAAGAGATGAATCCATTCTTATTTATATCTCGACAACCCATTGACTTCCCCATTTGGACAAAATAGGAAAAATAATTCCAAATGTGTTAAATAAGTATCTCTACAGTGTCTAATACTTGCTGAAGGAGCTAAAGAAGCCTGGAAATACTGCACCTAAAATTTATTCACAGAATCACAGAATTTCTGGTTGGAAGAGACCTTCAAGATAATCCAATCCAACCTTTGACCAACATCATAAGCTCACCACTAAACTATGTCCCTAAGGACCAGGTCCACACACCATTTAAATACCTCCAGGGATGGTGACTCCACCACTGCCCTGGGCAGACTATTCCAATGTTTGTAAGCCCTTTCAGTGAAAAAAATGTTTCCTAATATCCAACCTAAACCTCCCCTGGAGTAGCTTCCATCCATTTCCTCTGGTCCTGTCACACACCACCAAGGAGAAGAATCTGGCTCCCTCCTCACTCCAACCTCCCTTGAGGTAGTTGAAGAGAGCTATAAGGTCTCCTCTCAGATTCCTCTTCTCCAGACTATACAACCCCAGCTCCCTCAGCCACTCCTCACAGGACTTGTGCTCCAGGCCCTTAATGAGCTTTGTTGCCCTTTTCTGGACATGTTCCAGCACTTCTATGTCTTTCTTACAGTGAGGTGCTCAGAATTGAATGCAATATTCAAGGTACATCTTCACCAGTGCTGAGTACAGGGGTAAGATCACCTCCCTATTCCTGCTGGCCACAGTGTTTCTAATACAAGCCATTGGCCCTCTTGGCCACCTGCACACACTGCTGACTCATATTAAGTTGACTGTCAACCAGTATCCCAAGGTCCCTTTCCAACTTGCTCCTTTCTAATCACACATCCCCAAGTCTGTAGCTTACCATGGGGTTGTTATGACCCAAGTTATGACCTGGCACTTGGCCTTATTGAACTTCATACAATTAACCTTGGCTCACTGGTCCAACCTGTCTAAATCCTGCTGTAAGGCTTCCCTACCCTCCAGCAGATCAATACACCCACCTAGTTTGCTGTCATCTGCAAATTTACTGAGGGTGCACTCAATCCCCTTATCCAAATCAAAGGGTGCAAAGCAGGTTGATTCATCTGCAGTGCAGCATAGATATTCAAGGTACCCTTTATACTTTTATCAGAAGCAGAACCAGTGCAATCAAGCTAATCTCAGAACATGAATGAACATCCTTGAAATTCAACCTTGTGTCTAACTGACTGTAACCATTTACATTAAGTTTAAAGGCTGATGTAAACACTTTAAAAATACAAAATTATGTCTCTTGAATCAATCTTTTTTTTTTCTTTCTCCCTGCTATGTTGCAACATTTTGTCAATTAACATATGTTTACCTCACCATATGCCTGACAGACACCTAAAAGATAAGAATGCTTATCAGGTCGTCTCCTGGTGCATGATGGAGACAATGAAGGTAGCAGGACACCCAAAAAGACTAAAAGATAAGGATGACTCATCTCCGGGAAGTCGGGAAATCTGTATGTATCAGGGACTTATGCAAAAAAGGGACCCCTTTTCTTTTCCTGTATAAAAATCGCCCAAAAAGAACCAAAAAGCAGCCAGCAGCTCAAAGGAGCCAGCTCAGAAGGACAAGTGGAAGCCATCTCCTGTGACTACAAACTCCAGCCAGCTCGGCGCAAAAAGGCGGGAAGCAGCTCTGAAGGCCCAAGCGGAAAGCGGCGAGGCGGCTTTCTTCTAGGCCCCCCCTCTCTCGGCACTTCGGCTTCAGCTACGGGACAGAGAAGCGGCAGGAGCGACAGACCCTACGCACCCGACTACAGCCAGAGGCCAAGGCCTTGGCCGGCGGACGGTGATAACATCTTAATTACCCTCCTTCTTTTTTCTTCTTAACGACTCTTCTCTCCAAAGTAACTAATTGTATAAATCCTAAATAAATCTTTTTAACTTGTTTAAATCATAAAGCCTGGTTATTTTTGTAAATTCACGCATCGTCTATGAGTAGTGGCTGAATTTTCCTCGCAAACAAAATATAAACAATAACTCGGATCGTAACAAAGGCATACAGGGTAAGAGTAGCCATCAGGAAGAACCACTTCAGACTGCCACAGGTCAAGAGAGAAATTTAATGAGACAGATTTAAGATGAGAATACAAGCAATGGAACTGACCATTTGAACAGAGAAAGCTGGATCATCTAGGAAAGTCAGAGGAAACTTGTAAATATGTGCGACTAAAAGCAACCCTTAAATAATCATAAAATGGTTTGGGTTGGAAAGGACCTTAAAGATCATCTAGTTCCAATACCCCTGCCATGGGCAGAGATACCTCCCACTAAACCAGTTTGCTCCAAGCCCCATCCAACCTGGCCTTCAACACTGCCAGGGATGGGGCAGCCACAGCTTCTCTAGGTAAGCTCTTCCAGTGTCTCACCACCCTCACAGGAAAGAATTTCTACCTAAAATCTCATCTAAATCTCTCCTCTTCCAGTTTGAAACCATTCCCTCCCCTCGTCCTATCACTCCAGCCCCTTGTCAAAAGTCCTTCCCCAGCTTTCTTGTAGCCCCTTCAGGTACTGGAAAATGCTCTAAGGTCTCTCTGGAGCCTTCTCCAGGCTGAACAACCCCAACTTTCTCAGCCTGTCCTTGTAGCAGAGCTGCTCCAGCCCTCTGATCCTGTTTGTGGCCCCCCTCTGGACTCACTCCAACAGCTCCAGAGGTGTTGTTTCTTGTGCCAGAGGATACAGAACTGGACTGAGAGCTGCAGAGGAGGTCTCATGAGAGCAGAGTAGAGGGGGGGCTTTCTGGGCTGCCAGCACATGCCCCTAAATTCTTCTCCTCAGGGCTATTCTCTATCCATTCTCCACCCAGCCTGTATTTGTGTTTGGGACTGCCCTGACCCAGGTGCAGGACCTTGTGCTTGGCCTTTTTGAATTTCATGCAGTTTGCCTGAGCCCACCTCTCTAGTCTGTCGAGGTCCCTCTGGATTTTATCAGCAAACTTGCTGAGGGTGCACTCAATTCCACTGTCAATGTCACCAACAAAGATGTTAAACAGCAGCAGTCCCAACACCAACCCTTGAGGAACACTACTTGTCACTGATATTCACTTCGAGGTTGAGGCATTGATCACAACTCTTTAAGTGCAACCACCCAAAGAGCTCTAACACTATGCAGTATTGCCTACCAGAACCAAGATAGGAACTGGGGATGGGAATTAAAAATAATTTATCTTTTCTTCCCATATTTAAGCACATCATAGATATTATTATTGATTTGAAGCAACAGATCTGACAACTTTAGAAGAAATTTGTGTGACAGATAAGCAACCACCCATAAGTGTCATGCCAGGGAAGATAAGACATGCTCTGTGGTAGATCAACAGTCTGCTTTCATTGCTAACTGGAGTGTGGATGGAACTACCTCTAGGAAAAAAAAAAAAAAAGTAGATAAATTCAAACCAGAGAAATTTTTCTACTGTGAGACATTACTTCATACTTAGACTCTTTAGGTGTCTATCTTCTGGTTAATTTTGGATAACTTATTTTTCAGCTTCACCCTTCCTTTTTAAGGTCTTGATATTTGAGAACACTAACTGAATGCTAGAGGAATGAATAATAAAAAACAACCTTCTGTTTTGGGTTAGTGTGGCAGGGTTTTAGTAGTAGGGGAGGGGCAATGGAGGGGCAAATGGGCAATGGGGAGGGGCTCCTGTGAGAAGCTGCTGGAAGCTCCCCTGGTTTCAATGCTGGCCCCGCCTCTGGCCAAGGCTGAGCAGATATGGGATGCGCCTCTGCGAGTAACATTTTCAAGGAAGGGGAAAACGAAATTGCAAAAGGCTTTCAGGACAGAGAGGGGGGATGTGAGAGCTATGCCAGAGCTAAGACACCAAGGTAAGTGAAGAAGGAGGGGGAGAAGGTACCCGAGCAGAGATTTCCCTGCAGCCCGTGGTGAGATGGCATTTGTGCCCCCGCAGTCCTTGAAGGACCACGGTGGAGCAGACATGGATTTGTAGCCCCTGAAATGTCACAGGTGGGAAGACATGAAACTGCAGCCTGTGCGGGATCACAGAGAGGGGCAGATGGGGATCTGCAGCTATGGAGGACCCCATGACAGAGGAGGTGATTGTTCCTGAAGCAGCCGTGACTCTGTGGGCAGCCCATGTTGGAGCAGTCTGTTCCTGAGGGACTGCACCTGGAGAGAGGGACTCACGTTGGAGGGGTTCCTGAACGACTCTCCCGTGAGAGGGACCCTGCGTTGGAGCGGGGGAAGAATGTGAGGAGTCCTCCCCCTGAGGAAGAAAGAGCGGCGAGCGGCAGACACACCATGTGGGGAACTGACCTGTGAGAGTCTGACCTCAGATTTGCAATTGTGTCAAAGGAGCAATTTTAAAGTGAATAGCCCTGGCTAGGGTGGAGGACCTGGCTAGCTCTCTCTCTCTCTCTCTCTCTCTCTCTCTCTCTCCACTTTCTTACCCTTTTTCCTTTCTTACCCTTTTTCTCCACTTTTCTCTCTCATTCTCTCCCCACATTGAGTCTGTCTGTTTTGTCTGTGACCATAATTGTGTGAAAACTTTCCTGTCCTTATCTCAATTTAGTAGCCTTTAGGAGGGGTGAACAAGCAGAGGCCTGGCTGGACCTGAACGTGACAATAGTTCCTCACATGTATGCCTGTAGCCACACAGCACCTTCTTATTTTGAAGCCTCCACAGAAACAAATCATATTGCTTTCCTGCAAAGACTCATCTAAAAGCTCCTCCACTTTCTAAATATTAGGATCATCACATCTAAGTATCTGACTACAGAGATCACTGATGCTTAATCTACAAAAATGCATGCTGTCTCTCAAATAGCTCTAGTATAATGCTCCAGCATGCTGCCATGATCAAAAATTGTAGTAGCCATATGCTGTTAGGGAACCGGATTATCTCTAACTTCATTCAGAAAAAATTATACACATCTGCAAAAACCTAAGACTTGCACAGGACTTTCTTGTTTGTATATGGAATGAGATGAGGCTACCAAAACCCAGGAACGGCAGAGAACAGAAAGTTCATCCTTATTTGTATGCTAGCCATTGTAATAAATACTAGTCAAAATTTTTACTTTATTGTTTTGTTGAAGGGATCCTTCCCTAGAATGTTTAATTGGGTGTGGTTTGTAATCATAGGATCGGGGTTTGTGTTCGGGTTGTTTGTGGGAAAACATGTTGGGGCATGTCGAAGACCACGAGGCAAGTCTGCAGAGATAGAACAAAGAAGCTCTTCCCTTAGCAACGGGACAGAACCTGCGGACCAGGGACCAATACAAAGAGAGAGAGCGCGAAACAGCCTCCAATGAGAAACTAATAAAGGACTAAGAGGGAGGGGGGTTACCGAAAGTATAAAAGGACTGGTTTACCCTATCCAAGGCGCGAACCGTTGGCGGAGGTGTGCTGCCTTGGTCGCCCAGCGCGCTGCTTTGCATATATATCTCTCTCATTTACAATAAAAGTTTTGTTATCGTTAAAACGAGTCAAACGTTTATAACAGCCATAATCCCATGATGATATTGTTGCAGAGACAAATTGAATCCGCAAGAAAAGGATGTATGGAGACCAAACCAGGATGTAGGTTAGGGGAACAAGGAAAGAATGTGCTGATTCTGGAGAACAATAATCAAAGAGATTAGTAGAGCATGTAGAATATAAGCAAACTGACACTTTGAAATATTATATCCAGGTGCAGGGAGTAGTTAAAACAAAAGATTAATAAATTAAGGGGGCACATTGATTGTTATTTACATGCACACTGATTGTTATTCGCACGATTTATGAGATTGTTTTTGTAACTAAAGGATGTGTAATTTGGCATGTAAGCCTCATTGTAAAAAGGTATAAAAGTTGAACTGAAAGTGAGGGTCTTTGGAATCCTGACTTGGGACGCTAGTCCTCAGGTTTCCCGGGCCCCGAATAAAGCACCGCATAAACTGACACTCTGTTGGTTTGTGTCTTGACTACGGGCAACAATATCCTTCCCTGTCTTATAAAATTAATTCTTGAAAACTTACTCTTAATGTTGTAAGACTGTTTGATCAGAGCCTGTATCTGAGACACAGTGTACCTGATGTAAGATACCTACACCCTACCAAATTACAATGCAGTAATCAGTTTGGAGCAAAAGTTGACTGTTTTGAGAATACAAGTGTAAATACAGCCCTGTCATGGGAAATCTACCCTAGACATACGTGGAAGTGTCAAACCCTAAAATAATCTGTGTTGGTAATTACAGCCTTATCAATGTTGATATAAAATATTCTGTTGTCAAAATAATTTACCTACACATTACAAATATTTTCGTGCTTGTTTTTTCCAGTTACTAGCAAGCAACACTTCAAGCTTCTACTCAACATTGCTTTAAAGTTCATCAGTAGTTAATGATCAGTAACTATTTCAAATTGATGATTCAGGTTAAGCTGTACCATCAAGAGGATGACTGATTATTTTCATGAAAAAAGTTAATTGATTGTAAAGAGATGTTACACTGACAGATTCAGACATCTGCATGCTGCTTAAAGCATGAGCTGCTTCCTGACACAGAAAAATATCCAAAGCATGACTTGGAGGAACCTCTAGTAGTGATAAAGTAAATGTGATTATGAATCAGATGGTCAAGTACAAGCTAACAGCCTTGCTGGTATTCACACATTACTCCTAGTCAGGCTACCAGTGATCAGCATCTGAAAGCCACACACACACTTGGTACCAAGTAGGATGTCATGGTTTAGCAGTCTGGGTGGACCAAAAACCAGAGGACAAAATTGTTCTCTATTACCCCTCTCCACCCTCCCAAGGGAAGATAAAAGGGAAATAAGGACAAGAGACTTGAAAATTTGAAATTAGAACTGAATCAGGTCTACTAGAACAGAAGGGCAGTAACACATAGGGTAAGGAACAAATATACAACCCAATCTCAATGCTGGCAGGGATAGGTGCCTGAGGGCCTCTTGCTGCAGGATCAATTTAGGAGGGGGCTCCTTGGCTCTTCCCAGCACCCAAGGGATGTGGATTCTGAAGAGCATGTGGCAAGATTAAAAGGCCCTTCTGCTAGACATCAGTATTGTCTTTTTACTGAAAGGGTTACTTTTACTGAAGGGCCCTTCTGCTAAACACAAGTATTGCTTAGCTAGGCCTTTTGTATGATTAACTTTGAGAATGTGATTAACTTTGATTAGTTATAACACTAATTAGAATATATAAACTAAGTGGTGGTAGCAAAGTATGTAGGAGGTGAGGAAGTGTAATTACAGGAGCAGAAGACACCAGTTCTGGGCAGTGTAAGCTGTCAAGTTGAAATAATTTTGTAGTTGCACCATTCCTTGGAATGGGACTGTTGGGAAACTGTCTGGAAGAAAACAGACATGTGAGCAATCCTGACTCTTTAGCTTTAGGCCTTAAGACCCAGTTGCAAGGTTACTGAAAGATGAGCTATGGGAAAAAGATAAGGGAGCTGGCAGTAGAAAAGAAGAATAACAGGATAATGAGGTAGCCAGCAGAAGTTCTGTGAGAACAGAATTTGTGTCCAAGATACAGCCACCTGCAAGATATCATTATATAAACAAAGGCTCTATATAAAGCGAGTGTCCACTGTTAATAAACGACTTCACTTTAACCATATTGGTGACTGTGTGTCGTCCTTTAAGCCTCCGCGGATTTTTCTTCCTACATTTGGCGCCCGAACAGGGACCCTCTCGCTGTTGCTTCCAGGAGCGATGAAGACAGCTGGAATGATAGGGTAGCGAGAAAGCCGACCGAAGGAACGGTGCGGCAGGAGCGGAGAAGCCAGTCGAAAGGAGACTGCTGCCCCGGCGGTCTGTGTAGCTGGTGCCCGGCTACGGAACGAAAGAGGTACCTCGAAATTGAAGAATCTTGCCAAGAAAAAGGTGAGCGGCTGGGGAGGAGATGGGGTCTACACTCTCTAAAGAAGAAGAGGCAGTAGTTAAGCTCCTCCAATGTATTCTCTCTAAGAGAGGTTTATCACACGAAGGCAGGACCTTACGTGAATTACTGAAATGGGCACGGGATAGAGACTTGATCCCCTCGATGGGTACCGTTTTTGAGTTACCTACTTGGGAAGCCATAGGTACTGCTCTATGGGATAAAATTAACGATGGAGATAAGGAGGCACGACGCTTAGCGACACTCTGGAAATTGATTAGAGAAACCTTAAAAGAAACGAAAAGTGAAAGAGTAGCAGCCTCAGCGTTTGCTGCCTTAACACCTGATCTACCAATACCGATGAATGCTCAAAATATGTACTTGACCTCTAGGCAGTTATTTGAGACACCTAAGGTGCCCCCACCAGCACCTGAAGGGACTATACTGATTCAAGCTCAGCCAACTGTGCCATTTGACCCTGGAGGGTCAGATGAAAAGCAAAAATGGGACTGAGAAGCAAAACAAAAAGCGACCGAAAACACCACCAAAATCGTCGGAGGACCCAGAGGGAGAGAAGCCGGAGAACACAGGCGAGGAACCTTGGGATGCAGACCCCCCCCTCCTGCCCGCCTGCCACGGCTCCCGAACACTCTGCCACCGCTGCCTTCCTCTCCACCTCCGATGCCTGATTTATCTTCTTGACCACAGTTGCCATCAATTAATCCTCTGCTTCACCTGTCAACACCATCAGTGCCTGCTATAGAGCAACAACCAAGGAAAGAACTGGGACTCGGAGACAAGCAACTCAGGGAACTGCTGAAGAAGCTGAAAGAACTGGAGACCAAGGATGAGTATACCCCTGAAAAAATCCTAGTTTTTTGCTCCGGAGAATACCCTAAACAACCCAGGGGCACTAATCCATTTTTATCCCCTGATCACTTCCCTATCCCTGCTCCTACTTCCCTTAACCCTTTAACACCCACTGCTCCACCTCTTCTAGATCCAACATGGGGAGGGGAGGGTGGTAGAGGGGATAGTGGGGGGGGGGAAGGTGGAATCAACAATTGCAATTTCATCATAAATGGCAGATGCTGTGTGAAAATGAAGCTGTGATTCCTAGACAGAACACCGATGCATTATACAGAGTGCAAGCACAAATGTTACTTGGTGCTTGTCCTTTTGTATGTGCAGATTTGCAGGCATGGTTTCAAACTGAAGTGTTACAACTTTCACAAGAATTGGCATATAAAGCTTTGTAAACTGTGCATGATCCTGCACAAGCAACTCCCTCTTTTACAAATATTAAATGAGGGAGTGGAGCCATATCCAAAATTTGTGGATCACTTATATTCAGTGGTAATATCACATCCCGACTTGACAGAAGAGATGAAAACAAAATTTTTTATATGTCAGCATATGACAATGCTAATGAAAAAAACTAAACGTGCATTAGGACTACTCCCAAAAGGTGCTACAGCAGCCCAATTGTTAGAAGCTTCTGAGCAAATGCTAGAAGCAGATAAAGCTGCTTAAGGACCATCATTGCAATATGGTTCTCAATATTGATTTATATTGTGGTGCATGGTCCACTGGTGTTTCATACAGAGACAAAAAACAAACAAACAAACAAAAAAAAAAAAAAACAAAGCATAAAAAAAAAAAAACAAAAAAACCCAAAAAAACAAAAAAAAAAAACTTGGTAATTACACTTGGGTTTTGGTTTGGGAGATTGTACCACTTCATTTAACTTTAGGCTAACTTCACCAGATTTTATGAAAACGAGTATGCCTTTTTGGAGGCCGAGAGTTGCTGCGGGGAGTGAGAGCTGCTCCTGGTACAGAGAGCACCCCCATTCCTGCCTCCGCAGCCGTTTCTCGCCCCCCCTCACACAAGGGCACAACTCAGATATGGCTGGTGAGCATTGCCAGTGTATCTGCTACAGCTGCAGCTGCTGTCTCTGCCCCCACTGACACTGCTGCTGCTCAAAAAATGAGCCCTGCTGCAGACACCACAGAAAGAAAAAAAAAAAAAAAAAAAGGGGGGGGGGGGAAGAGTGTGCCTTTGCTGTTTAAAGGCTTGGAATTCTGTCTCTAAACAATTTTATTAGGCCTTTTTGAGCCTCAATTTGGCATCCATGGAGGAAACCAGGACTCCACTGTGCCGTGACCCGGGAGGGGTCTGGGGACGCTTTTGGGGCCCCCTGACCAATTTTTGTCAGATAAGCCTCCTCTACCCTCTTGGTTCTATGCACCAGTGGACACCAGACCTTCCTCATAATAAAAAGGTATTTAAGTCCTTCCATTGCAGTGTTAAATGTGCTTTTCATATTGTATTGATAATAGGTTCTTGTTAATGTTGTAATTCATGTGATCGTTTATATGTTGATTATGGGATCCCTTGTCTATGTGTTGATTGTTGATTGTGCTATTCTGTTGCACTGCTAAGTAGATGAACTTCTGGTATTTTAACACAGATGCTAAAAGATGTTGATAGTGTCAGACATGCAGTTTTATAATATCATGCTGCCACTGACTTTTTATTATTAGCTTTTAGGTTATGTTTGTGAAGACTTTGATGGAGTGTATTTGCATGAATTTATCTGATCATTCAGAGTCAATTCACAACCAAAAACAATTGATTAAGATAACATGAAAAATTAACTGTTGCATATATTGGGTTAAATGAATGGTTAAATCACTTAAGGATATAGGGATAGCTTAGAGATTTAATTAGACAAGGTTTATCAATTATATTTGTTATTATTGGTTTTGATGCTTTTGTATTATTAGTATGTTGTTTATGGCAATGTATTATTAACATGTTATTTCACGTAATGAAGTAAGTCAGGCTTGCTCAAAAACAAAAAGGGGGGATATGTTGGGAAACTGTCTGGAAGAAAACAGACATGTGAGCAATCCTGACTCTTTAGCTTTAGGCCTTAAGACCCAGTTGCAAGGTTACTGAAAGATGAGCTATGGGAAAAAGATAAGGGAGCTGGCAGTAGAAAAGAAGAATAACAGGATAATGAGGTAGCCAGCAGAAGTTCTGTGAGAACAGAATTTGTGTCCAAGATACAGCCACCTGCAAGATATCATTATATAAACAAAGGCTCTATATAAAGCGAGTGTCCACTGTTAATAAACGACTTCACTTTAACCATATTGGTGACTGTGTGTCGTCCTTTAAGCCTCCGTGGATTTTTTTTCCTACATGGGACTGATAAGGAAAGTAACATCTGGACAGACTGGGTTTCAGGTAGATAAGGATAATGAGGACAAGACAAAGGATGGACTGACCATGTGTAAAGAATGAATTCAACTAGGAGACACAGTGATGAAGACTACAGAAGCCCGCTAGAGGAAGTAAATAACCACCAGAGGGACTATGATTTTGGGAATAACTGCCAGATGCCAACAGAGACTGCACCATAGTTTTTAACTATGTAACCATAGGTGTGTTTATGTTAATGAACAGGTATATAATGTTAATTAGTTTCCAGAAAATAATTCCCTTGTGTAATATAGACTGCTTGAGGTTTTTTTCTTACAGACCATGCAGGGTGGAGAAATCCTCTGTGAGTCCCCAGCGCTGCTAATAAAGAATAGTGACATAAGAGTGACAAAGTGCTGTTGAGGTGAACTTCTTTGTTTCAAGATGATGGTAAAGGAGCACAGGGTAGCAGCGGGGAAGAAAGGAGCAGGAAAAAAGGGGTTGAGCTTCCAGTCCTCCTGACTTTTATAGAGTATGTGCAGGAAATGGGAGGGAATATTGACCCTTCTGTGTTCTGCCCCTCTGAGATCCCTCAGGGTCCTGAAGACCCTCTCTTTAGGACCTCGTACTGGTACCAAAAATAATCCTGGTCCACTCATATTATGACATAGGATTATTTAAATAGTGCTACACCTACAATTTTTACCGTACCGTGATCCAAATAAGGGAAAAAAACCATCTTCCTTCTTATCCTCTTCAGCTTGTAGATAACGTTTAGTGCATATACCAAATAAAGAGTTCTGAAAACTTCCTAGAACAGGGAACAAAGATTGTACCTGATTTATGCACCAAGTTACAAGCTGAAACAGACATCTGTTTTTAAGTAAAGTGTCTTATGCACACAGAAAATGAGGATGTTTAAGATTGGCACTGCAGAAACACATCCTTTGAGTGAATTTACACAGCTGTTATAGCAGTACCTTCCAGTATCTTTTCCAGAGCATGAATTTTGACAGTATCAACTGGAAGTAGGTTTGTTTGCACTCCAGCCTGAGAGCAGGTATCATTAACTATGCAGTTTCTCCAATCTTGCAACCTGTGTATGAAGCAGCCACACTGATGTGGCACATAGAAACTAGAAAGCTAGTTTCACTCTTTCAGGAAGCCCTGAAACATAACACTTTTTGATAAGCATTAATACTGATGTAACACTTTCTTTAGCCTAGTGTCATGGATTAGGACTATGTCTTTCAAGGGTGGTTAAGTTCTCCTCATCTAAGTGAAGGGTACATCGAGAAACCAAATCACCTCAAGAACAACCTGGATGGGCAGTGCATAGAATTGAAATACTGGACTGTTATACCACAGGACAAACAATATTGTTAATGCTTGAAAATATATTTACCCCATATGTAACCCTGAAAAGGCATCAATTTGTCTTAGAGAACATAACCTGGCAAGTACAGGTATTGTTAAGCAATTAGACTAGATATGCTTTTCGGATATTAAACCCGCAGGCGCAACAAGTGTCTAAGATGACTATGCAGAATAGGTTAGCTTTAGATATGTTGCTGTTAAAGGAATAGGGTGTATGTGGAATGTTTAACCTCACTGAAGGGGAATGTTGTATTACCATTCACAATGTAACTACTTCTATCAAGCCCAAGCAAAGATGAAAGAGATTGCTGATTCAACAGCTGAGTTGTTCCAATCAATGCAATGCAAAAAAAAACCCCACATCTGGTGATTTGCTTGCCCCAAGGCATTCTCTGCCTAATAAATAGTATATAAAAAGCTAATCACCATAATATTGTTTATATTATTTAAATTATAAATATAATAAACCATGTTGCTAAGCTAATTTAGATGTGTGGATAAAAATTACACTGTAAACTGAGTCAAAGTCAAGTACAATTTCTTCCCTCCCTATGTATCCTACAAAGCTATTTTACCTGGTTAGAATTATGTTCCTGCATGAAATTAATTTCCTGAGCAAAAATGAGTTATCTAGATGCTTTTGTGGAGCAAGTATGCCACAATGTACATTTAAGAGCTCTGTATGTCTTGGCAGATTATGGGAGACATGAGCATACTAATGACCAGGATGGGAGAAGGCTGCAAGGCTACCAACAGGAGTCAACTGTTTTCCTCTAGCTACTTTATTCTGCACTTCTCTCAGTTGTGTTTCAGTACAGGAGCAGCTACAGGCTGGAAATTTTAGTCTAAGAAAAGCCTTATGCTATACATATATTTTCAGTTTTGAAAGTATCTAGCTATACAAGGGACAATAGTGGAACACAGCTCACAAAAACATCTCAGGTTATGCAAGGAGTTTTAAGTAATATGCGGAGAAAGTACCTGTACTAAAGTGTTGCAAGTAGCGGAAGAAATAGAAATTTAGAAGTAGTTATGATGAATCAAACATTGAAAAACCAAATTAAGAAAATTTGCCAAGAAGCAAAAATCCAGTGGCCGCAGGCGTTGCCTTTAGCTCTGTTAAGAGTTAGGATTAAACCAAGGGAAAGGATAGGGGTAAGTCCGTACGAAATTTTGTACGGCAAACCTTACCATGCTGCTATTTACCAGGGGGACCCTCATTTGGTGGGGGATCAGGTGATATTAAATTATGTGTTGTCTCTGAATAAGACTCTTACAGCACTCAGAGGAGCGTTGCAGTGGAACCGACCCCTACCCCTGGAAAATCCGGCCCACGACATCCTTCCAGGAGACCAAGTCTACATAAGGAACTGGTCAGTGGAGCCACTGAAGGAGACATGGGACGGTCCTCACCAGGTGATCATGACCACCTACACGGCCATCAAGGTCGATGGAATCGACAATTGGATTCACTACACCAGGGTCAAGAAGGTCCCCACGCAATGGTCGGTAGAGCCTTTGTCTCCAACAAGGATGGTGTTCAGAAGCAGACCTTAGGGATACTGATTTTCCTAAGCTTGATTGTGTTAACAGAAACCTTTGTAAAGATTAATGTACCTGAACCTTACCTGTTGATGCCTGAGGGATCTGATGTTAATCT
Organism: Heliangelus exortis; assembly: GCF_036169615.1. Classification (NCBI taxonomy): domain Eukaryota; kingdom Metazoa; phylum Chordata; class Aves; order Apodiformes; family Trochilidae; genus Heliangelus; species Heliangelus exortis. Next base: position 7,457,470 of record NC_092453.1, on the reverse strand, counting down.
GACCTGTTTGTTTACTGATGACCAGGGAGCTGGATCCACCGAAATTATCATAAAATGGAGATGGGATACGGAGGATGAATTAATTACGGAAGGGGTAAAGACAGTTTGGGATGAGTCGCGCCAGGAAGGAGCAACTATCCTGCAGCTACCCGATGTGACCCGGAAAAACGAAGGAAAGTATACTTGCTCAGTGCAGGTACGGGACAGTGTTGATTATGGGGATGTGCAGTTTCTTACAATAACTACATCCTATGTGGAAAAGAACAGGAGGGTGACGCGACAGGTTACTGACGACAGAAGATTGATCAAGGGTAGAGGCCAAGAAAATTTGGTAATAGGACTGATTAGAGACTTCGGCCTTATGCAAAATGTAACGGAAATCACAGCTTGTTTACCATTACCCCAGGCAGCAGGTGAACCCATACCATGGGGAATAATACCTGTGACTGAAATGCCGGAGTCGTTGAGGAATGTTTCCTGGACATGCCGGCTTGTCCCTAAGACAGTAGAGGCATGGAAGGATTTATGTATGACCACTCAAGTAATGACCGAGGCTGATTGTAAGTTGAAGCCTAATTATTATGGGTGGATTCAACACACAAGGAAATGTCTAATCAACTTCCCGATAGATGAACCATGTAACAAAATCACGATAAGGACTACTGCTGCACGAAATGAGATGAGCTGTCAAAATATTACTCAGAGTCAGGACATATGGAAAGATTGGAAGACTTTATGGGGACCCAGTATCTTAGAACATTATACTTATCTCGGGAAAGTACAATGGTGCATTCAATGGTCAGGGAATAGAAACCAATCGTACTACAGGATATCTATTACATCTACCTCCTCCAGACAGTTTCATGCTCAAACGGAGGAATGGAATTGTACAGAAGTATTTACATGTGACACTCCGGAAGATCGAATAGGACTAGTACCAGTAAAGATGGCATTAAAGTGGGGATGTGAATGTAGGGGATATAATCACACCATAAGTATAAGACAAGGGATGGAACCTATAGATTGTAGGCACACAATGGTTCACAGTCCTGGGAATTTGGTATGGGTCTTGGGACATGGCCAATGGACATCTCACCGACCCTTAGATGGGCTAACCACGCAGATTACCTTGGGTGTACCGACCCTGTGTCCATTTTGGAAACAATCAAAATTAACGTCAAAAGAGATGCGAGAGAGACAGAGAAGAGATATTAGTAAGGACCTGGATGCTGTAGGATTGGATGAAGAAGATGGGTGGCATGAACCCTCGTCAGGGGTCAAATTTGGGTGGGTGCTGGAATCTTTGTTTGCACCAATTTCCACTTATCGGAATCGGGAAATGTTGTTCAAATTATTGGGACAGACCGAAAGGTTGGCAGCAGTAACGAAGAAAGGATTTAGGGACCTGAATTTACAGTTACAGGCCACTACTAGGATGACCATACAAAATAGAATGGCCTTGGACATGATATTACTAAAAGAGCATGGTGTCTGTGGGTATCTGCACGATAAGGATGGGCATTGTTGCGTACACATCCCAAATGTCACCCAGGAGGTAGAAAAAGATATTAGTCAATTGGAACAAGTTGAGGATAAGGTCCATGATGTTCAAAAAGAGGCAGAACACAATTGGGTTGGAGCAGTATTCAGCTCCCTAGGGATCCAGGTCTCTGGTTGGATATCATCAATTGTACAATATGGAATCATGATAATCATAATCGTTATGGTTGCTTTAGTAGTATACAAGTGTCTTTTAGGAATGATTGCAAAAGAAGGCCAACACACTCGGAGGGTGATGAAGGCCATGACCCGAAGAGAAGTGATCCTCCCACAAGACAACTCACCCCCACCCGCCTAACAAGAAAACCAGCAGCTTGAGGGGTTGAGCATCCTTGCGAAGGAAGATCGAAGGATGCTCAAAAGGGGGGACTTGTTGCAAGTAGCGGAAGAAATAGAAATTTAGAAGTAGTTATGCTAAGGTTTGGACTGGTCAAGCAGGCCGGAAAAACTGGGAATGGGTCTTAGCCAGGAATGTGCTGAGGAGAGGGGATCAGAATCAGAGTAAACTGAAACTTTGTACTGAAGATAAGGGCTGGTGGTGGGAGACAGTTAAACAATAGCTTAAGTTGAACAAGTATAAGATTTGTGGATTGGGGATGTCCATCTATTGTATGTAACTATTTTGTAACTGAAGTTCCGTAGGTAGACCTCATTGTAAAAGAGTATAAAAGCTGAACCAAAAACGAGGGTCGGTGGAATCCTGACTTGGGACGCCAGTCCTCAGGTTTCCTGGGCCCCGAATAAAGCACCGCATAAACTGACACTCTGTTGGTTTGTGTCTTGACTACGGGCAACAGTTTTCTGGCGATCACGAAGGGACTCCGGGGGCGGCCGGGGCGGCTCATGTGCTGATTCACTCCAAGCCGGCACCAGGTGATTCCTGGAGGAGACATCAACCCGTGCCCGACCCCGCGCCCGACGGATGACCATAAGGTAAGCCCGAAGGTGCTTTATTCCTTATAGGTTGGTTGGTATTTGGTATTTGGTATAAAGGTTGGTTGTTTGGAAGCCTAGGCGCTGGTCATAAGACACGGCAAGTAGAAAGCTGTGCAGATCCAGCACTTGCCACTCGCGGCGACGAGTATAGGCAAGTTTGGTATTTGGTTGGTATTTGGTATTTGGTATTTGGTATAGGAATTTGGTAATCAGCCGTATATTGGTTTTGTGTGTGTGTGTAAGTGCGCGCAAGTTGTCAGCATGCTGCCGTTTAAAACTTTCAGAGCTCTGTCTTGTAATAGCAATGATGTTCCTGAGGATTCGCCTTTAGGCTGTCTGTTAAAACATTGGAAAGAAGGTAATTTTGGGCAGGAATTGCAGAGGAAAACCTTGATTGATTATTGTAATCATGTGTGGCCTGAATATGAAACGGGGGGAATGCAGTGGCCACAGAATGGTACAATAACCCCTGAAATATTAAGTCCTATGATGAGTTTCTTGTGGGAAACTGAGAAATGGGACGAAATACAGTACTTGGATTTGTTTTATTATCTGAAAGGAAAACCTGAGTGGCAAAAGGCTTGTGGATTGTTGATGTTAAAAACCATGAAGGTAGAATGTGATAAATGCCCTGGTTGTAAAGAGCGTAAAATACGGTTCTCGGAGGAGGAGGAGGATGTGTCTTTGTTGGTCTCCCCGAGCGCGCCGCCGCTCCCACCGCCTGAGGCTCCCCCGGCAAATCCAGTTAGGATCCCTCCTCCTTCCTCATCCGAGGAGGAGATAGAGCAGGAGGATTGGGTTGATCAGCCGAGAACGCCGCTCGCGGAGCGGACTCGGAGAGGGAGGCTGGAGAAAGGAGGCGGTTTTTCGCAGCCTCAGTTGATGGCTCCGCTGCGAGAGGCAGTGGGAGCGGATGGAGGGAAGGTAATGATAAAGGTTCCTTTTTCACCGAACGATTTAATGATATGGAAGCAATCGGCGGGGGCGTACAGGGAAAATCCTGAGAAAGTGGCTCAGGTTGTGAAAATGGTAATAAAGACTCAGAATCCTGATTGGAATGATTTGCAGGTGTTGCTAGACACTATTATGGATTCCACAGAAAAGGAAATGGTGTTTAGGGCGATGACAAATCGGGCAAGGAAATTGATTAGAATGCAGGCAGCACAAGGTTCGGTGAATGATTTGGTACCAAGGGAGGACCCCGAATGGAATCCCAATTCATCGGCGGGATACAGAGCGTTAAAGAACTACCAGGATTTACTGGTAGAAGGGGTCCGTGAGGGGATTCCAAAAACGATGAATTGGTCTAAGTTGTATTCTGTGAGACAGGATAAGGGGGAATCCCCATCGGCATTTTTAGAAAGGCTAAAAGAAACAGCGCGGAGGTACACGGATTTAGACGTGGAAGCTGAATCGGGAAAATTACAGCTGGCGTTGATTTTTATGGGTCAATCTCAGGAGGATATTAGGAAAAAGTTGCAGAAGTTAGAGGGAGAAGACACACGGAATTTGGAAAAATTAGTGGAGGTTGCATGGAAGGTATATAATAATAGGGAAAAGGAGACAACAAAGAAACAGCAGGCAAGCATGCTGGCAGTCCTGCGGCAAGCGGCGGGTGGAAACAATGGAAATAATAGAGGTCGCGGTTGCGGCAGGGGGAGAGGTGGTGTTCCAATGGGTAGAGGCTTTGGGGGTTTTGGGAACCAGAGTGCAGGGGGACACGGAAGGTTAGGACCTAACCAGTGTGCCTTTTGTAAAGGACTGGGACACTGGAAAAATGAATGCCCACTTAATCAGGGAGCCCCGGGGGGGGGAGGCTTCCCTGGCAATGAAGCGAATCCCGGCAACGGGGTAGGAGGCGGATTGAATCCGTTCACGGGAAATCCGCAAGGTGGCGCTCAAGCCTTTATGATGGGGAATTGGCAGAATCAGAGATGACTAGATAGGGATCTAAAGGTTATTTTAGAAGTGGAAGGGGAGCCGATGGAATTCAGGATAGATACAGGGGCTAGTTACTCGGCAATGAACAAATTAAAGGGATCTCTAAGTGACTCTACGGTGTTGGTTGTTGGGGTGACTGGGGAGATTGAAGAAAGGACATTCCTGTGGCCACTCGATATAAAATTTGGGGGAAAAGAATTTGATTATCAATTTTTGTATATGCCAAACAGCCCAGAGTCGCTGCTCGGGAGAGACTTGCTTTCAGTACTGCAGGCAAGAATTATTTTTGAAAAGGGTAGGGTAAAACTGGAAATACCAGAGGAAAACCTGGCAAAGCTGTTTGTGATCAAAGAAGTAGGGAAAGAAGAGATACCACCGGAAATTGAACAGGCAGTCGCGCCATGGGTTTGGGAGACAGGGACCCCAGGTAAATCAAAAGCGGCAGTACCAGTAGTAGTGGAATTAAAAGAAGGGGCTCAATCAATAAGGGTATGGCAGTATCCCATCAGCCTGGAAGCTAGGAAGGGAATAGCCCCCATGATAGCTCAATTCTTAGCTCTAGGAATTTTGCAGGAGTGTGAATCTGAATTCAACACCCCCATCTTTCCGGTCAAAAAGCCTAACGGCAATTACAGGTTAGTACAGGATCTAAGGGCAATCAACTCTATCACCAAAGATATACATCCCGTGGTGGCAAATCCGTACACATTGTTAACATCTGTTTCTGAGAAATTTCAGTGGTTTTCAGTAATTGATTTAAAGGATGCCTTCTTCTGCATACCCCTGGCACCTGAAAGCAGGAACATCTTTGCATTCGAGTGGGAGAACCCCGACACGGGACGGAAGCGCCAACTCACATGGACCAGGCTTCCCCAAGGATTTAAATCCTCGCCCACCATATTCGGTAACCAGCTGGCCAAGGAACTTGAGGAATGGAAGACTACCCAGGTAAAAGATTCGCCTTTCTCTTATGTGGTATTGCAGTATGTGGATGATATTTTCCTGGGTACCATGGAACAGGGTCTCTGCCTCAAGTTAACCATTGCATTGCTGAATATGCTGGGACAGGCTGGATACCGGGTATCCAGAGAAAAGGCACAGCTGGTCAAACAAAAGGTCATTTATTTAGGATGTGAAATTTCACAGGGAGTTCGTCGTTTGGGAGTAAATCGCATTCAAGCCATATGTGCAATTCCAGTACCCTGCAATAACCAGGAATTAAGATCTTTTCTAGGAATGATTGGCTGGTGTCGACTGTGGATCCCCAACTTTGGGCTGACAGCCAAACCACTGTATGAGGCTGTGAAGGAACCGAGACTTAAGTGGGGACCCACGGAAGATAAAGCGTTCCAGGAATTAAAACAGGCCCTTAAGGAAGCACCTGCCCTGGGCTTGACAGATTTAACCAAGGACTTTCAACTGTATGTACATGAAAGACAAAGGTTAGCATTGGGGGTGCTCACTCAAAAACTGGGGTCTTGGAAAAGGCCGGTTGGGTACTTTTCCAAACAGTTGGACTCAGTAAGTGGAGGATGGCCAGGATGCCTAAGAGCAGTGGCAGCCACAGTAATCCTGATCCAGGAAGCACGCAAGCTGACATTGGGCAAGCACATGACAGTTTATGTACCCCATATGGTCATAACAGTATTGGAACAAAAGGGGGGCCATTGGCTCTCATCAAGCAGAATGCTCCAATACCAGGCCCAATTGAGGGAACAGGATGATGTGGAGCTGAAAATAACAAATCACCTTAACCCAGCAGAGTTTCTCAGGTCCACCCAGGAAGAAGGAGAGCTGGAACATGACTGCGTGGAGGTAATCGAACAAGTGTACGCCAGCCGGAAGGACCTGAAAGATGAGCCACTGCCGGACCCTGATTGGGAACTGTTCACGGACGGGTCCAGCTTTGTGGAAAAAGGTACCAGGTATGCAGGGTATGCAGTGGTCACCTTGCAGCAGATAGTAGAAGCAAAAGCATTGCCCCCGGGCACGTCAGCGCAGAAGGCAGAAATTTGGGCTCTGGTAAGAGCCCTGGTGCTGAGCCAAGGGAAGAGAGTCAACATATGGACTGATTCCAAATATGCATTTGGAGTAGTACATGTGCATGGGGCTCTGTGGAAGGAGCGGGGACTTCTTAATTCGCAGGGGTCGTCAATCAAACACAAGGAAGAGATAATAATGTTACTGGAAGCAGTTTACAAACCATCGGCAGTTGCGGTGATGCACGTCAAAGGACATCGGAACGATCCAGGAAAAGAGTTCTAGGGAAATCGACAAGCGGACCAAGTGGCAAAGCAGGTTGCCAGAGAGGTATGGACTCAATTAGCTTTGCTACCGGCTCGGGGCAACCCTGCCGCTGCACACATGGAAGACAAACCACATTACTCACCAGAGGACGAGAAGCTGGCTCGGATGTTGCAGGCACGAAAGAACATCAAGGGTTGGTATGTGACCCCAACAGGACAGGTGATCCTGCCGGTAAGGATCATGAAGATAGTATTGGAAACAGAACACAATAAGTGTCACTGGGGTGCGGAGGCAATGGTAAAATTTTTGAAAAACGAAATATTCTCAAACCAGATGTTAACATTGGCAAAAAGAGTAAACGCAATGTGTCCAGTGTGTATAAAAAACAACCCAGTGGTAAGAAGGCAGGTACAAATGGGTAAGTTGCAGGTAGGTCCCCAACCAGGAGATTATTGGCAAATAGACTTCTCTGAGTTACCAAAGGCCCAAGCATACAAATATTTGTTGGTGTATGTGTGCACATTCTCGGGATGGCCAGCAGCTTTCCCTTGCAGGACCAATCAGGCAAAAGAAGTGGTAAAAACACTTTTGAAAGAAATCATCCCTAGATTTGGGGTTCCATTAGGGCTATCATCCGATAGGGGTCCTCATTTCACTGCAGGGATCGTGCAGGAGATTTCTGTAACGCTAGGAATTACTTGGAATCTGCACACGCCCTGGAGACCCCAATCAAGTGGTAAGGTAGAGCGGATGAATCAAACATTGAAAAACCAAATTAAGAAAATTTGCCAAGAAGCAAAAATCCAGTGGCCGCAGGCGTTGCCTTTAGCTCTGTTAAGAGTTAGGATTAAACCAAGGGAAAGGATAGGGGTAAGTCCGTACGAAATTTTGTACGGCAAACCTTACCATGCTGCTATTTACCAGGGGGACCCTCATTTGGTGGGGGATCAGGTGATATTAAATTATGTGTTGTCTCTGAATAAGACTCTTACAGCACTCAGAGGAGCGTTGCAGTGGAACCGACCCCTACCCCTGGAAAATCCGGCCCACGACATCCTTCCAGGAGACCAAGTCTACATAAGGAACTGGTCAGTGGAGCCACTGAAGGAGACATGGGACGGTCCTCACCAGGTGATCATGACCACCTACACGGCCATCAAGGTCGATGGAATCGACAATTGGATTCACTACACCAGGGTCAAGAAGGTCCCCACGCAATGGTCGGTAGAGCCTTTGTCTCCAACAAGGATGGTGTTCAGAAGCAGACCTTAGGGATACTGATTTTCCTAAGCTTGATTGTGTTAACAGAAACCTTTGTAAAGATTAATGTACCTGAACCTTACCTGTTGATGCCTGAGGGATCTGATGTTAATCTGACCTGTTTGTTTACTGATGACCAGGGAGCTGGATCCACCGAAATTATCATAAAATGGAGATGGGATACGGAGGATGAATTAATTACGGAAGGGGTAAAGACAGTTTGGGATGAGTCGCGCCAGGAAGGAGCAACTATCCTGCAGCTACCCGATGTGACCCGGAAAAACGAAGGAAAGTATACTTGCTCAGTGCAGGTACGGGACAGTGTTGATTATGGGGATGTGCAGTTTCTTACAATAACTACATCCTATGTGGAAAAGAACAGGAGGGTGACGCGACAGGTTACTGACGACAGAAGATTGATCAAGGGTAGAGGCCAAGAAAATTTGGTAATAGGACTGATTAGAGACTTCGGCCTTATGCAAAATGTAACGGAAATCACAGCTTGTTTACCATTACCCCAGGCAGCAGGTGAACCCATACCATGGGGAATAATACCTGTGACTGAAATGCCGGAGTCGTTGAGGAATGTTTCCTGGACATGCCGGCTTGTCCCTAAGACAGTAGAGGCATGGAAGGATTTATGTATGACCACTCAAGTAATGACCGAGGCTGATTGTAAGTTGAAGCCTAATTATTATGGGTGGATTCAACACACAAGGAAATGTCTAATCAACTTCCCGATAGATGAACCATGTAACAAAATCACGATAAGGACTACTGCTGCACGAAATGAGATGAGCTGTCAAAATATTACTCAGAGTCAGGACATATGGAAAGATTGGAAGACTTTATGGGGACCCAGTATCTTAGAACATTATACTTATCTCGGGAAAGTACAATGGTGCATTCAATGGTCAGGGAATAGAAACCAATCGTACTACAGGATATCTATTACATCTACCTCCTCCAGACAGTTTCATGCTCAAACGGAGGAATGGAATTGTACAGAAGTATTTACATGTGACACTCCGGAAGATCGAATAGGACTAGTACCAGTAAAGATGGCATTAAAGTGGGGATGTGAATGTAGGGGATATAATCACACCATAAGTATAAGACAAGGGATGGAACCTATAGATTGTAGGCACACAATGGTTCACAGTCCTGGGAATTTGGTATGGGTCTTGGGACATGGCCAATGGACATCTCACCGACCCTTAGATGGGCTAACCACGCAGATTACCTTGGGTGTACCGACCCTGTGTCCATTTTGGAAACAATCAAAATTAACGTCAAAAGAGATGCGAGAGAGACAGAGAAGAGATATTAGTAAGGACCTGGATGCTGTAGGATTGGATGAAGAAGATGGGTGGCATGAACCCTCGTCAGGGGTCAAATTTGGGTGGGTGCTGGAATCTTTGTTTGCACCAATTTCCACTTATCGGAATCGGGAAATGTTGTTCAAATTATTGGGACAGACCGAAAGGTTGGCAGCAGTAACGAAGAAAGGATTTAGGGACCTGAATTTACAGTTACAGGCCACTACTAGGATGACCATACAAAATAGAATGGCCTTGGACATGATATTACTAAAAGAGCATGGTGTCTGTGGGTATCTGCACGATAAGGATGGGCATTGTTGCGTACACATCCCAAATGTCACCCAGGAGGTAGAAAAAGATATTAGTCAATTGGAACAAGTTGAGGATAAGGTCCATGATGTTCAAAAAGAGGCAGAACACAATTGGGTTGGAGCAGTATTCAGCTCCCTAGGGATCCAGGTCTCTGGTTGGATATCATCAATTGTACAATATGGAATCATGATAATCATAATCGTTATGGTTGCTTTAGTAGTATACAAGTGTCTTTTAGGAATGATTGCAAAAGAAGGCCAACACACTCGGAGGGTGATGAAGGCCATGACCCGAAGAGAAGTGATCCTCCCACAAGACAACTCACCCCCACCCGCCTAACAAGAAAACCAGCAGCTTGAGGGGTTGAGCATCCTTGCGAAGGAAGATCGAAGGATGCTCAAAAGGGGGGACTTGTTGCAAGTAGCGGAAGAAATAGAAATTTAGAAGTAGTTATGCTAAGGTTTGGACTGGTCAAGCAGGCCGGAAAAACTGGGAATGGGTCTTAGCCAGGAATGTGCTGAGGAGAGGGGATCAGAATCAGAGTAAACTGAAACTTTGTACTGAAGATAAGGGCTGGTGGTGGGAGACAGTTAAACAATAGCTTAAGTTGAACAAGTATAAGATTTGTGGATTGGGGATGTCCATCTATTGTATGTAACTATTTTGTAACTGAAGTTCCGTAGGTAGACCTCATTGTAAAAGAGTATAAAAGCTGAACCAAAAACGAGGGTCGGTGGAATCCTGACTTGGGACGCCAGTCCTCAGGTTTCCTGGGCCCCGAATAAAGCACCGCATAAACTGACACTCTGTTGGTTTGTGTCTTGACTACGGGCAACAGTTTTCTGGCGATCACGAAGGGACTCCGGGGGCGGCCGGGGCGGCTCATGTGCTGATTCACTCCAAGCCGGCACCAGGTGATTCCTGGAGGAGACATCAACCCGTGCCCGACCCCGCGCCCGACGGATGACCATAAGGTAAGCCCGAAGGTGCTTTATTCCTTATAGGTTGGTTGGTATTTGGTATTTGGTATAAAGGTTGGTTGTTTGGAAGCCTAGGCGCTGGTCATAAGACACGGCAAGTAGAAAGCTGTGCAGATCCAGCACTTGCCACTCGCGGCGACGAGTATAGGCAAGTTTGGTATTTGGTTGGTATTTGGTATTTGGTATTTGGTATAGGAATTTGGTAATCGGCCGTATATTGGTTTTGTGTGTGTGTGTAAGTGCGCGCAAGTTGTCAGCATGCTGCCGTTTAAAACTTTCAGAGCTCTGTCTTGTAATAGCAATGATGTTCCTGAGGATTCGCCTTTAGGCTGTCTGTTAAAACATTGGAAAGAAGGTAATTTTGGGCAGGAATTGCAGAGGAAAACCTTGATTGATTATTGTAATCATGTGTGGCCTGAATATGAAACGGGGGGAATGCAGTGGCCACAGAATGGTACAATAACCCCTGAAATATTAAGTCCTATGATGAGTTTCTTGTGGGAAACTGAGAAATGGGACGAAATACAGTACTTGGATTTGTTTTATTATCTGAAAGGAAAACCTGAGTGGCAAAAGGCTTGTGGATTGTTGATGTTAAAAACCATGAAGGTAGAATGTGATAAATGCCCTGGTTGTAAAGAGCGTAAAATACGGTTCTCGGAGGAGGAGGAGGATGTGTCTTTGTTGGTCTCCCCGAGCGCGCCGCCGCTCCCACCGCCTGAGGCTCCCCCGGCAAATCCAGTTAGGATCCCTCCTCCTTCCTCATCCGAGGAGGAGATAGAGCAGGAGGATTGGGTTGATCAGCCGAGAACGCCGCTCGCGGAGCGGACTCGGAGAGGGAGGCTGGAGAAAGGAGGCGGTTTTTCGCAGCCTCAGTTGATGGCTCCGCTGCGAGAGGCAGTGGGAGCGGATGGAGGGAAGGTAATGATAAAGGTTCCTTTTTCACCGAACGATTTAATGATATGGAAGCAATCGGCGGGGGCGTACAGGGAAAATCCTGAGAAAGTGGCTCAGGTTGTGAAAATGGTAATAAAGACTCAGAATCCTGATTGGAATGATTTGCAGGTGTTGCTAGACACTATTATGGATTCCACAGAAAAGGAAATGGTGTTTAGGGCGATGACAAATCGGGCAAGGAAATTGATTAGAATGCAGGCAGCACAAGGTTCGGTGAATGATTTGGTACCAAGGGAGGACCCCGAATGGAATCCCAATTCATCGGCGGGATACAGAGCGTTAAAGAACTACCAGGATTTACTGGTAGAAGGGGTCCGTGAGGGGATTCCAAAAACGATGAATTGGTCTAAGTTGTATTCTGTGAGACAGGATAAGGGGGAATCCCCATCGGCATTTTTAGAAAGGCTAAAAGAAACAGCGCGGAGGTACACGGATTTAGACGTGGAAGCTGAATCGGGAAAATTACAGCTGGCGTTGATTTTTATGGGTCAATCTCAGGAGGATATTAGGAAAAAGTTGCAGAAGTTAGAGGGAGAAGACACACGGAATTTGGAAAAATTAGTGGAGGTTGCATGGAAGGTATATAATAATAGGGAAAAGGAGACAACAAAGAAACAGCAGGCAAGCATGCTGGCAGTCCTGCGGCAAGCGGCGGGTGGAAACAATGGAAATAATAGAGGTCGCGGTTGCGGCAGGGGGAGAGGTGGTGTTCCAATGGGTAGAGGCTTTGGGGGTTTTGGGAACCAGAGTGCAGGGGGACACGGAAGGTTAGGACCTAACCAGTGTGCCTTTTGTAAAGGACTGGGACACTGGAAAAATGAATGCCCACTTAATCAGGGAGCCCCGGGGGGGGGAGGCTTCCCTGGCAATGAAGCGAATCCCGGCAACGGGGTAGGAGGCGGATTGAATCCGTTCACGGGAAATCCGCAAGGTGGCGCTCAAGCCTTTATGATGGGGAATTGGCAGAATCAGAGATGACTAGATAGGGATCTAAAGGTTATTTTAGAAGTGGAAGGGGAGCCGATGGAATTCAGGATAGATACAGGGGCTAGTTACTCGGCAATGAACAAATTAAAGGGATCTCTAAGTGACTCTACGGTGTTGGTTGTTGGGGTGACTGGGGAGATTGAAGAAAGGACATTCCTGTGGCCACTCGATATAAAATTTGGGGGAAAAGAATTTGATTATCAATTTTTGTATATGCCAAACAGCCCAGAGTCGCTGCTCGGGAGAGACTTGCTTTCAGTACTGCAGGCAAGAATTATTTTTGAAAAGGGTAGGGTAAAACTGGAAATACCAGAGGAAAACCTGGCAAAGCTGTTTGTGATCAAAGAAGTAGGGAAAGAAGAGATACCACCGGAAATTGAACAGGCAGTCGCGCCATGGGTTTGGGAGACAGGGACCCCAGGTAAATCAAAAGCGGCAGTACCAGTAGTAGTGGAATTAAAAGAAGGGGCTCAATCAATAAGGGTATGGCAGTATCCCATCAGCCTGGAAGCTAGGAAGGGAATAGCCCCCATGATAGCTCAATTCTTAGCTCTAGGAATTTTGCAGGAGTGTGAATCTGAATTCAACACCCCCATCTTTCCGGTCAAAAAGCCTAACGGCAATTACAGGTTAGTACAGGATCTAAGGGCAATCAACTCTATCACCAAAGATATACATCCCGTGGTGGCAAATCCGTACACATTGTTAACATCTGTTTCTGAGAAATTTCAGTGGTTTTCAGTAATTGATTTAAAGGATGCCTTCTTCTGCATACCCCTGGCACCTGAAAGCAGGAACATCTTTGCATTCGAGTGGGAGAACCCCGACACGGGACGGAAGCGCCAACTCACATGGACCAGGCTTCCCCAAGGATTTAAATCCTCGCCCACCATATTCGGTAACCAGCTGGCCAAGGAACTTGAGGAATGGAAGACTACCCAGGTAAAAGATTCGCCTTTCTCTTATGTGGTATTGCAGTATGTGGATGATATTTTCCTGGGTACCATGGAACAGGGTCTCTGCCTCAAGTTAACCATTGCATTGCTGAATATGCTGGGACAGGCTGGATACCGGGTATCCAGAGAAAAGGCACAGCTGGTCAAACAAAAGGTCATTTATTTAGGATGTGAAATTTCACAGGGAGTTCGTCGTTTGGGAGTAAATCGCATTCAAGCCATATGTGCAATTCCAGTACCCTGCAATAACCAGGAATTAAGATCTTTTCTAGGAATGATTGGCTGGTGTCGACTGTGGATCCCCAACTTTGGGCTGACAGCCAAACCACTGTATGAGGCTGTGAAGGAACCGAGACTTAAGTGGGGACCCACGGAAGATAAAGCGTTCCAGGAATTAAAACAGGCCCTTAAGGAAGCACCTGCCCTGGGCTTGACAGATTTAACCAAGGACTTTCAACTGTATGTACATGAAAGACAAAGGTTAGCATTGGGGGTGCTCACTCAAAAACTGGGGTCTTGGAAAAGGCCGGTTGGGTACTTTTCCAAACAGTTGGACTCAGTAAGTGGAGGATGGCCAGGATGCCTAAGAGCAGTGGCAGCCACAGTAATCCTGATCCAGGAAGCACGCAAGCTGACATTGGGCAAGCACATGACAGTTTATGTACCCCATATGGTCATAACAGTATTGGAACAAAAGGGGGGCCATTGGCTCTCATCAAGCAGAATGCTCCAATACCAGGCCCAATTGAGGGAACAGGATGATGTGGAGCTGAAAATAACAAATCACCTTAACCCAGCAGAGTTTCTCAGGTCCACCCAGGAAGAAGGAGAGCTGGAACATGACTGCGTGGAGGTAATCGAACAAGTGTACGCCAGCCGGAAGGACCTGAAAGATGAGCCACTGCCGGACCCTGATTGGGAACTGTTCACGGACGGGTCCAGCTTTGTGGAAAAAGGTACCAGGTATGCAGGGTATGCAGTGGTCACCTTGCAGCAGATAGTAGAAGCAAAAGCATTGCCCCCGGGCACGTCAGCGCAGAAGGCAGAAATTTGGGCTCTGGTAAGAGCCCTGGTGCTGAGCCAAGGGAAGAGAGTCAACATATGGACTGATTCCAAATATGCATTTGGAGTAGTACATGTGCATGGGGCTCTGTGGAAGGAGCGGGGACTTCTTAATTCGCAGGGGTCGTCAATCAAACACAAGGAAGAGATAATAATGTTACTGGAAGCAGTTTACAAACCATCGGCAGTTGCGGTGATGCACGTCAAAGGACATCGGAACGATCCAGGAAAAGAGTTCTAGGGAAATCGACAAGCGGACCAAGTGGCAAAGCAGGTTGCCAGAGAGGTATGGACTCAATTAGCTTTGCTACCGGCTCGGGGCAACCCTGCCGCTGCACACATGGAAGACAAACCACATTACTCACCAGAGGACGAGAAGCTGGCTCGGATGTTGCAGGCACGAAAGAACATCAAGGGTTGGTATGTGACCCCAACAGGACAGGTGATCCTGCCGGTAAGGATCATGAAGATAGTATTGGAAACAGAACACAATAAGTGTCACTGGGGTGCGGAGGCAATGGTAAAATTTTTGAAAAACGAAATATTCTCAAACCAGATGTTAACATTGGCAAAAAGAGTAAACGCAATGTGTCCAGTGTGTATAAAAAACAACCCAGTGGTAAGAAGGCAGGTACAAATGGGTAAGTTGCAGGTAGGTCCCCAACCAGGAGATTATTGGCAAATAGACTTCTCTGAGTTACCAAAGGCCCAAGCATACAAATATTTGTTGGTGTATGTGTGCACATTCTCGGGATGGCCAGCAGCTTTCCCTTGCAGGACCAATCAGGCAAAAGAAGTGGTAAAAACACTTTTGAAAGAAATCATCCCTAGATTTGGGGTTCCATTAGGGCTATCATCCGATAGGGGTCCTCATTTCACTGCAGGGATCGTGCAGGAGATTTCTGTAACGCTAGGAATTACTTGGAATCTGCACACGCCCTGGAGACCCCAATCAAGTGGTAAGGTAGAGCGGATGAATCAAACATTGAAAAACCAAATTAAGAAAATTTGCCAAGAAGCAAAAATCCAGTGGCCGCAGGCGTTGCCTTTAGCTCTGTTAAGAGTTAGGATTAAACCAAGGGAAAGGATAGGGGTAAGTCCGTACGAAATTTTGTACGGCAAACCTTACCATGCTGCTATTTACCAGGGGGACCCTCATTTGGTGGGGGATCAGGTGATATTAAATTATGTGTTGTCTCTGAATAAGACTCTTACAGCACTCAGAGGAGCGTTGCAGTGGAACCGACCCCTACCCCTGGAAAATCCGGCCCACGACATCCTTCCAGGAGACCAAGTCTACATAAGGAACTGGTCAGTGGAGCCACTGAAGGAGACATGGGACGGTCCTCACCAGGTGATCATGACCACCTACACGGCCATCAAGGTCGATGGAATCGACAATTGGATTCACTACACCAGGGTCAAGAAGGTCCCCACGCAATGGTCGGTAGAGCCTTTGTCTCCAACAAGGATGGTGTTCAGAAGCAGACCTTAGGGATACTGATTTTCCTAAGCTTGATTGTGTTAACAGAAACCTTTGTAAAGATTAATGTACCTGAACCTTACCTGTTGATGCCTGAGGGATCTGATGTTAATCTGACCTGTTTGTTTACTGATGACCAGGGAGCTGGATCCACCGAAATTATCATAAAATGGAGATGGGATACGGAGGATGAATTAATTACGGAAGGGGTAAAGACAGTTTGGGATGAGTCGCGCCAGGAAGGAGCAACTATCCTGCAGCTACCCGATGTGACCCGGAAAAACGAAGGAAAGTATACTTGCTCAGTGCAGGTACGGGACAGTGTTGATTATGGGGATGTGCAGTTTCTTACAATAACTACATCCTATGTGGAAAAGAACAGGAGGGTGACGCGACAGGTTACTGACGACAGAAGATTGATCAAGGGTAGAGGCCAAGAAAATTTGGTAATAGGACTGATTAGAGACTTCGGCCTTATGCAAAATGTAACGGAAATCACAGCTTGTTTACCATTACCCCAGGCAGCAGGTGAACCCATACCATGGGGAATAATACCTGTGACTGAAATGCCGGAGTCGTTGAGGAATGTTTCCTGGACATGCCGGCTTGTCCCTAAGACAGTAGAGGCATGGAAGGATTTATGTATGACCACTCAAGTAATGACCGAGGCTGATTGTAAGTTGAAGCCTAATTATTATGGGTGGATTCAACACACAAGGAAATGTCTAATCAACTTCCCGATAGATGAACCATGTAACAAAATCACGATAAGGACTACTGCTGCACGAAATGAGATGAGCTGTCAAAATATTACTCAGAGTCAGGACATATGGAAAGATTGGAAGACTTTATGGGGACCCAGTATCTTAGAACATTATACTTATCTCGGGAAAGTACAATGGTGCATTCAATGGTCAGGGAATAGAAACCAATCGTACTACAGGATATCTATTACATCTACCTCCTCCAGACAGTTTCATGCTCAAACGGAGGAATGGAATTGTACAGAAGTATTTACATGTGACACTCCGGAAGATCGAATAGGACTAGTACCAGTAAAGATGGCATTAAAGTGGGGATGTGAATGTAGGGGATATAATCACACCATAAGTATAAGACAAGGGATGGAACCTATAGATTGTAGGCACACAATGGTTCACAGTCCTGGGAATTTGGTATGGGTCTTGGGACATGGCCAATGGACATCTCACCGACCCTTAGATGGGCTAACCACGCAGATTACCTTGGGTGTACCGACCCTGTGTCCATTTTGGAAACAATCAAAATTAACGTCAAAAGAGATGCGAGAGAGACAGAGAAGAGATATTAGTAAGGACCTGGATGCTGTAGGATTGGATGAAGAAGATGGGTGGCATGAACCCTCGTCAGGGGTCAAATTTGGGTGGGTGCTGGAATCTTTGTTTGCACCAATTTCCACTTATCGGAATCGGGAAATGTTGTTCAAATTATTGGGACAGACCGAAAGGTTGGCAGCAGTAACGAAGAAAGGATTTAGGGACCTGAATTTACAGTTACAGGCCACTACTAGGATGACCATACAAAATAGAATGGCCTTGGACATGATATTACTAAAAGAGCATGGTGTCTGTGGGTATCTGCACGATAAGGATGGGCATTGTTGCGTACACATCCCAAATGTCACCCAGGAGGTAGAAAAAGATATTAGTCAATTGGAACAAGTTGAGGATAAGGTCCATGATGTTCAAAAAGAGGCAGAACACAATTGGGTTGGAGCAGTATTCAGCTCCCTAGGGATCCAGGTCTCTGGTTGGATATCATCAATTGTACAATATGGAATCATGATAATCATAATCGTTATGGTTGCTTTAGTAGTATACAAGTGTCTTTTAGGAATGATTGCAAAAGAAGGCCAACACACTCGGAGGGTGATGAAGGCCATGACCCGAAGAGAAGTGATCCTCCCACAAGACAACTCACCCCCACCCGCCTAACAAGAAAACCAGCAGCTTGAGGGGTTGAGCATCCTTGCGAAGGAAGATCGAAGGATGCTCAAAAGGGGGGACTTGTTGCAAGTAGCGGAAGAAATAGAAATTTAGAAGTAGTTATGCTAAGGTTTGGACTGGTCAAGCAGGCCGGAAAAACTGGGAATGGGTCTTAGCCAGGAATGTGCTGAGGAGAGGGGATCAGAATCAGAGTAAACTGAAACTTTGTACTGAAGATAAGGGCTGGTGGTGGGAGACAGTTAAACAATAGCTTAAGTTGAACAAGTATAAGATTTGTGGATTGGGGATGTCCATCTATTGTATGTAACTATTTTGTAACTGAAGTTCCGTAGGTAGACCTCATTGTAAAAGAGTATAAAAGCTGAACCAAAAACGAGGGTCGGTGGAATCCTGACTTGGGACGCCAGTCCTCAGGTTTCCCGGGCCCCGAATAAAGCACCGCATAAACTGACACTCTGTTGGTTTGTGTCTTGACTACGGGCAACAAAAGGGTAGTGGCATGGGGGACAGCTGCAGGAACTGATTCCAAGGACTTTCCCAAAAAAAAACCAAAACAAAAAAACCCCAAAATTCCCATTCAACATTGTTCACTAGAACCACTGCTCAAGTCCTTTCTACTCCACCTTGTCCCAGTTTTCATAGCCTCTAAGGAACTGTTTTCAGCTGAGCAAAATGGTTTCCATCAGAGACTGCAACAGCAGTATCCTTCACTGGCACTTAAGGCAGTCTGGAAAGTTGTGTATCAGATCCAAGATCCTCCCTTCCTGTACCAAAAGGGCTATGCCTTTCCAGATTAGTACAATTTGTCTCCACATACCTCCAGCCCTAAACTGGCCCAGTGAAACAAATATTATGCATTTCTTAGGAACAAACCCATCAATGCCTACAAGTACACCAAGGCAGAACTTTGGGACTATGCTACTCAAAGCTTAAGGCCAACAAGCTTGCTTTTTTTAACAGCCAAACACCTAAAATTCAACAACTCTATCATACTTTAAAGGACAAAGTGGCATCATCTGCTCCTATACACCAAATCCATGAACAAGTGATGTGGACACATTGGAAATAGTAAAATTTTTTTCCTCTTGATTCAGCATTTCCTCTGGCTCACCTTAGTTTACTCTGTATCAGTTAACAAAAGCCTGGTCTGCTAGCTTCTATTTACACTGTTTGAAATGTATCAAAACCTGACTCCACCAGAAAATTTCATCAGACGCCTGAAGATAAAATGCTAATCAGAATAGCTCCTGATAAAGCTGCCAGACAGGTAATGCAAATTGGTATCAGATACAAGTACTAAAGAATTCCTGAATATAAAAAGAAAGGTCCCCAAGATACCAAAGCCACCAAATGGCAATAATTAATGGAAAGAAGGAACCTTTTACGATATAAAAAGAAACAAGAAAAAAGGAAAATCAGCTACAGCTACAGCGACGGCTTCAGCAGAGGCGGCAGAGAAATCTTCATCAGCCACAAAGACTGAGCATCACTCGAAGAGACTATGGAGCGAGAAGCACAGCAGACCAGGCCAGGACCTTCGTCTGTGACAAACAGCCCTAGGCAACAAAGGGTGAACAAAACCTAACTGCTCTCTATTCTTCTCTTAACGACTCTTCCCTAGACTAACTAATTTATGTAAAACCCTCTCCTCTTACAAACTTGCCTCCCAGTACAAACCTCTCTTTCAAAAGCGGTGTCATTTTTTTTCTGAAATAAACCATTGTAATTTGCTTAAATCATAAAACCTGTTATTTTTGCAATCTGTGCGACGTATATGAGTAGTGGCTAATATATATCCTCGCAACAAAATATAAAATAATAGTTACGGACCTTAACATCTTTAATTGGCATCACAGACAGGAGCATCTGAGGAAAATATTAGAGCCTACTCGTAGTCTTGCACCCGAATTGCAAAACTAACTCTTAAAGAAATTTAAATTTTTAAAATTCAACTTACTTTTAAAACAAAACCAAATCAAAATGAATTATAAGACTGTTTTTGCCAGCACTAGTGAGGTTCAAGATATGACCTTTTCCCCCTATAAGGAGGAAGAATTCCGTGAGTGTGCTTTAGTACGTCCCTTCTGGGAGCACCTCAAAGCCCATAAATATACCCCGAAACTCTTTATTATATGATTTACAAAAACTATAAAAATAGAGAATTTGACGCCATCGTTAAATCTTTAAAATCTTTAGACGATCGAACCACTCTTGATAAAGAATCCAAAAAACAAGTGAAAAAACTCGGTACAGATTATTTTAATGCTCATAACTTTTTTCTCCTGGCCATTGTAATTTGTCAGGAGTTAGAAAAATATTGCCAGAAACTGGAAAATATACAAAGTGGCACGTCAGAAGAATTTGGAGACTTCATAAAATTTGACGAATTTGAGGAGTCTGGTGAAAAAAAATTTTGAAATCTGCTCTAACCCTAACCCGATGCTAGACCACCCCTCCATTTACATCTGAATATACAACAGATGAGGGGGAGCACGCCTCTACTGAAAAGCCATATAAGAAAAAGGTGCGTTTTGCATCCAAAAAGGGGAAAGGCCGCCCCTCCATTTTAAAAACAAAACCACAGCCAAAAGCCGCCAAGACACAGACACACACACCCCCTCTGGCTGTTAATCCGTCAGAGGGAGAAGTGGTGGAATTAAGAAATTTGGTCAGCACCTTTATAAAATCTGGTGCTAAGAGATTTAATAAATTGGAGAAAAAAGTCCATCAGCTCGCTGTAATGAGCGAGAGGGCCTCTACTCACTCTTCCTCCTACCATTGATTCTTCTGATAGTTTAGAAGATGAGAAGAGACCTATACCCCAAAAACACCTACGTTCTGTGATCGGAGCTGAACATATGTATGAACAAAGTACAGGACAATAACAAGTTACACATAAAGAAATTCCATATTCTCCTCTGGAGTTTGCACAATTGAAAAAACAATTTTGCAGATTGCCCTCTGAAACCGATACAGACTATGTCTCATCTTCTGAAGGGGATCACGTCTTATTATCAGAAAAAGAAGCCTCAGGCTACTGAGGGTCCGGAGCCATGTTAATCACTGGCACAGAACTCCATGGTCCCTGACACAATGAGCCACTTATAATGTGGGCTTAATTGACCCCATAGCAAGGGGGGAACCCCATGTATTGCGGGGAGATCCCACCCAGCTAATGGACAATGTTCACAAAGCTAGTGTGATCCAAATGATACATGACTGTTGCAGTTTAAAGTAAAATAAAATGGTTAAGGGTCAGAGTGTGCCTAGGTAGGTAAAAACTCTGTTAGTTTACCCTGGAAAGAAAGTGCTGACCCTGTGGAACAATGATCAAATAGGGGAACTGCTCAGTAACTGACCTCCTGTTCCTAAAGATAAGATGTGGTGGGATGTATGGAAAGCAGTAAATCTGTAACTTAAAGATGTATACCTATTGTTATCTGCATGATTTATGTAGTTGTTTGTGACTAGAAAGAATGTAACTCTGCACGTAGCCTACGATGTAAAAAGGTATAAAAGCTGAACCAAATTAAGGGTCGTCGGAATCCTGACTTGGGACGCTAGTCCTCAGGTTTCCCGGGCCCTGAATAAAGCACCGCATAAACTGACACTCTGTTGGTTTGTGTCTTGATTACGGGCAACAGTTTCTGGCGACCCAGATGGGACTCCGGGGGCGGCTGGGGCGGGTCGCGTGCTGATCCACTCCAAGCCGGCACCAGGTGATTCCTGGAGGAGACATCAACCCGTGCCCGACCCCGCGCCCGACGGACGACCATAAGGTAAGCCCGAAGGTGCTTTATTCCTTATAGGTTGGTTGGTATTTGGTATAAAGGTTGGTTGTTTGGAAGCCCGGGCGCTGGTCGTAAGACACGGCAAGTAGAAAGCTGTGCAGATCCAGCACTTGCCACTCGCGGCGACGAGTATAGGCAAGTTTGGTATTTGGTTGGTATTTGGTATTTGGTATAGGTATTTGGTAATCGGCCGTATATTGGTATTGGTTTTGTGTGTGTGGGTGCGCGCCAGTGCGGGTTATGAGTGTCAGCGTTTTGTGTGTGTGGGTGCGTAAGTACGGGTGTCAGCATGCTACCGATTAAAAGTTTTAGAGCTCTGTTTTGTGACGAAAAGGATGTTCCTGAGGATTCGCCTCTCGGTTGTCTGTTAAAACATTGGAAAGAGGGAATTGCGGAAGAAGACTTTGATTGATTATTGTAATCATGTGTGGCCCGAATATGAAACGGGGGGAATGCAGTGGCCTCGAAACGGTACAATAACTCCTGAAATATTAAGTCCTATGATGAGCTTCTTGCGGGAAAATGAGAAATGGGATGAAATACAGTATTTGGATTTGTTCTATGATCTGAAAGGAAAACCTGAGTGGCAAAAAGCTTGTGGATTGTTGGTGTTAAAAACCATGGAAGTAGAGTGTGACAAATGCGCTGGTTGTAAAGAGCGTAAAATACGGTTCTCGGAGGAGGAGGAGGATGTGTCTTTGTTGATTCCCCCAAGTGCGCCGCCGCTCCCACCCCCTGAGGCTCCCCCGGTAAATCCGGTTAGAGCCCCTCTTCCTTTCTCACCCAAGGAGGAGTTAGAGCAGGAGGACTGGGTTGATCAGCCGAGAACGCCGCTTGCGGAGCGGACTCGGAGAGGGGGGGTTGGGGAGAGAAGGCGGTTTGTCGCAGCCTCAGTTGATGGCTCCACTGCGGGAGGCAGTAGGAGCGGATGGAGGGAAGGTGATGATAAAGGTTCCTTTTTCGCCGAACGATTTAATGATATGGAAGCAATCGGCGGGGGCGTATAGGGAAAATCCTGAGAAAGTGGCTCGGGTTGTGAAAATGGTAATAAAGACGCAGAATCCTGATTGAAATAATTTGCAGGTGGTGCTGGAATGGGGAGAGGCTTTGGGGGTTTTGGGAACCAGGGTGCAGGGGGACGAGGAAGGTTAGGACCTAACCAGTGTGCCTTTTGTAGAGGACTGGGGCACTGGAAAAATGAGTGCCCACTTAATCAGGGAGCCCCGAGGGGGGGGAGGCTTCCCGGGCAATGGAGCGAATCTCGGCAACGGGGTAGGAAGCGGATTGAATCCGTTCACGGGAAATCTGCAAGGTGTCGCTCAAAAGTCATCTCGGAGGTTGAAGGGGAACCGATGGAATTTAGGATAGATACAGGGGCTAGTTACTCGGCAATGAATAAATTAAAGGGACCTCTAAGTGACTCTACGGTGTTGGTTGTTGGGGTATCTGGGGAGATTGAAGAAAGGACATTCCTGCAGCCACTCGATATAAAATTTGGGGGGGAAGGAATTTGATCATCAATTTCTGTATATGCCAAACAGCCCAGAGTCTCTGCTCGGGAGAGACTTGCTTTCAAAAAGCCTAATGGCAATTACAGGTTAGTACAAGACCTAAGGGCAATCAACTCTATCACCAAAGATATACAACCTGTAGTGGCAAATCCGTACACATTGTTAACATCTGTTTCTGAGAAATTTCAGTGGTTTTCAGTAATTGATTTAGAGGATGCCTTCTTCTGCATACCCCTGGCACCTGAAAGCAGGAACATCTTTGCATTCGAATGGGAAAACCCCGATACGGGACGGAAGCGCCAACTCACATGGACCAGGCTTCCCCAAGGATTTAAATCCTCGCCCACTATATTTGGTAACCAGCTGGCCAAGGAACTTGAGGAATGGAAAACCACCCAGGTAAAGGATTTGCCTTTCTCTTATGTGGTGTTGCAGTATGTGGATGATATTTTCCTGGGCACCGCAGAACAGGGTCTCTGCCTCAAGTTAACCATTGCATTGCTGAATATGTTAGGACAGGCTGGATACCGGATATCCGGAGAAAAGGCACAGCTGGTCAAACAAAAGGTCATTTATTTAGGATGTGAAATTTCACAGGGAGTTCGTCGTTTGGGAGTAAGTCGCATTCAAGCCATATGTGCAATTCCAGTACCCTGCAATAACCAGGAATTAAGATCTTTTCTAGGAATGATTGGCTGGTGTCGACTGTGGATCCCCAACTTTGGGCTGACAGCCAAACCACTGTATGAGGCTGTGAAGGAACCGAGACTTAAGTGGGGACCCATGGAAGATAAAGCGTTCCAGGAATTAAAACAG
Source organism: Heliangelus exortis (assembly GCF_036169615.1). Classification (NCBI taxonomy): domain Eukaryota; kingdom Metazoa; phylum Chordata; class Aves; order Apodiformes; family Trochilidae; genus Heliangelus; species Heliangelus exortis. The sequence goes on along the minus strand of NC_092453.1, from coordinate 7,433,364 downwards.
GCCCTCAAGGAAGCACCTGCCCTGGGCTTGCCGGATTTAACCAAGGACTTCCAACTGTATGTACATGAAAGACAGAAATTAGCGTTGGGGGTGCTCACTCAAAATTGGGATCTTGGAAAAGGCCTGTTGGGTACTTTTCCAAACAATTGGACTCAGTAAGTGGGGGATGGCCAGGATGCCTAAGAGCAGTGGCAGCCACAGTAATCCTGATCCAAGAAGCATGCAAGCTAACATTGGGCAAGCACAGGACAGTTTATGTACCCCACATGGTCATAACAGTATTGGAACAAAAGGGGGGCCATTGGCTCTCATCAAGCAGGATGCTCCAATACCAGGCCCAATTGAGGGAACAGGATGATGTGGAACTGAAAATAACAAATCACCTTAACCCAGCAGAGTTTCTCAGGTCTACCCAGGAAGAAGGAGAGCTGGAACATGACTGCATGGAGGTAATCGAGCAAGTGTACGCCAGCCGGAAGGACCTGAAAGATGAGCCACTGCCAGATCCTGATTGGGAACTGTATACGGACGGGTCCAGCTTTGTGGAAAAAGGCACTAGGTATGCAGGGTATGCAGTGGTCACCTTGCAGCAGATAGTGGAAGCAAAAGCATTGCCCCCGGGCACATCAGCGCAGAAGGCAGAAATTTGGGCTCTAATAAGGGCCCTGGTGCTGAGTCAAGGAAAGAGAGTCAACATATGGACGGATTCTAAATATGCATTTGGGGTAGTACATGTGCATGGGGCTCTGTGGAAGGAGCGGGGACTTCTTAATTCGCAGGGGTCGTCAATCAAACACAAGGAAGAGATAATAATGTTACTGGAAGCAGTTTACAAACCATCGGCAGTTGCGGTGATGCACGTCAAAGGACACCGGAACGATCCAGGAAAAGAGTTCCAGGGAAATCGACAAGCGGACCAAGTGGCAAAGCAGGTTGCCAGAGAGGTATGGACTCAATTAGCTTTGATACCGGCCCGGAGCAACCCTGCCGCTGCACACATGGAAGACAAACCACATTACTCACTAGAGGACGAGAAGCTGGCCCAGATGTTGCAGGCACGAAAGAACATCAAGGGTTGGTATGTGACCCCAACAGGACAGGTGATCCTGCCGGTAAGGATCATGAAGACAGTATTGGAAACAGAACATAATAAGTGTCATTGGGGTGCAGAGGCAATGGTAAAATTTTTGAAAAACGAAATATTCTCAAACCAGATGTTAACATTGGCAAAAAGGATAAATGCAATGTGTCCGGTGTGTATCAAAAACAACCCAGTGGTGAGGAGGCAGGTTCAAATGGGAAAATTGCAGGTAGGTCCCCAGCCAGGAGATTATTGGCAGATAGATTTTTCTGAGTTACCAAAAGCCCAAGCATACAAATACCTGCTGGTGTATGTGTGCACATTCTCAGGATGGCCAGAAGCTTTCCCTTGCAGGACCAATCAGGCAAAAGAAGTGGTAAAAACACTTCTGAAGGAAATCATCCCTAGATTTGGGGTGCCATTAGGGCTATCATCGGATAGGGGTCCCCATTTCACTGCAGGGATCGTGCAGGAGATTTCTGTAACGCTAGGAATTACTTGGAATCTGCACACACCCTGGAGACCCCAATCAAGTGGTAAGGTAGAGCGGATGAATCAAACATTGAAAAACCAAACTAAGAAAATTTGCCAAGAAGCAAAAATCCAGTGGCCGCAGGCATTGCCTTTAGCTCTGTTAAGGGTTAGGATTAAACCAAGGGAAAGGATAGGGGTAAGTCCGTACGAAATTTTGTATGGCAAACCCTACCATGCTGCTACCTACCAGGGGGACCCTCATTTGGTGGGAGATCAGGTAATATTAAATTATGTGTTGTCTCTGAATAAGACTCTTACAGCACTCAGAGGAGCGCTGCAGTGGAATCGACCCCTACCCCTGGAAAATCCGGCCCACGACATCCTTCCAGGAGACCAAGTCTACATAAGGAACTGGTCAGTGGAGCCACTGAAGGAGACATGGGACGGTCCCCACCAGGTGATCATGACCACCTACACGGCTGTCAAGGTCGACGGGATTGACAACTGGATTCACTACACCAGGGTCAAGAAGGTCCCTACGCAATGGTCGGCAGAGCCTTTGTCTCCAACAAGGATGGTGTTCAGAAGCAAATCTTAGGGATACTGATTTTCCTAAGCTTGATTGTGTTAACAGAAACCTTTGTAAAAGTTAATGTACTGGAATCTTATCTGTTGAGACCTGAGGGATCTGATGTTAATCTGACTTGTTTGTTTACTGATGACCAGGGAGCTGGATCCGCCGAAATTATCGTGAGGTGGAAATGGGTTACAGAGGACGAACTGATTACGGAGGGGGTAAAGACAGCTTGGGATGAGCCATGCCAGGACGGAGCAACTATCCTGCAGATACCCAATGTGACCCGGAAAACGAAGGGAAGTATACTTGCTTAGTGCAGGTATGGGACAGTTTTGATTATGGGGATGTGCAGTTTCTTACAATAAATACATCTTATGTAGAGAAAGAGAGAGAGAGAGGAAGGTGACGCGACAGGTTACTGACGTCAGAGAATTGACCAAGGGCAGAGGCCAAGAAAATTTGGTAGTAGGACTAATCAGAGATTTCGGTCTCATGCAAAATGTAACAGAAATCACAGCTTGTTTACCATTACCCCGGGCAGCAGGTGAACTCATACCATGGGGAATAATACCCGTGACTGAAATGCCGGAGTCATTGAGGAATGCTTCCTGGACATGCCGGTTTGTCCCTAAGACAATAGAGGCATGGAAGGATTTATGTATGACTATTTGAGTAATGACCGAAGCTGATTGTAAGTTGAAGCCTAATTATTATGGTTGGATTCAGAATACGAGGAGATGTCTAATCAACTTCCCGGTGGATGAAGCATGTAACAAAGTTCCGGTAAGGACTCTTACCACACGAAATGAGATGAGCTGTCAAAATATTACCCAGAGTCAGGACATGTGGAAAGATTGGAAGACCTTGTGGGGACCCAGTATCTTAGAATATTACACTTATCTCGGGAAAGTACAATGGTGCATTCAATGGTCAGGGAATAGAAACCAGTCATATTATAAGGCCCCTATTACATCTACCTCCTCCAGACAGTTTCAGGCCCAAACGGAGGAATAGAATTGTACAGAAGTATTTACATGTGACACTCCGGAAGATCAAATAGGACTAGTACCAGTAAAGATGGCATTAAAGTGGGGAAGTGAATGTAGGAGATATAATCATACCATAAGTATGAGACAAGGGACGGAACCTATAGATTGCAGGTACACAACGGTTCGCAGTCCTGGAAATTTGGTATGGGTCTTGGGACATGGCCAATGGACATCTCACCTACCCTTAGATGGGCTAACCACGCAAATTACCTTGGGTGTACTGACCCTGTGTCCATTTTGGAAACAATCAAAAGTTAACATCAAAAGAAATACGAAAGAGACAGAGAAGAGATATTAGTAAAGAACTGGATGCTGTAGGATTGGATAAAGAAGATGGGTGGCATGAACCCTCTTCAGGGGTCAAATTTGGGTGGGTGCTGGAATCCTTGTTTACACCAATTTCCACCTATCGGAATCGGGAAATGTTGTTCAGATTATTGGGACAGACCGAAAGGTTGGCAGCAGTAATGAAGAAAGGATTTAGGGACCTGAATTTACAGCTACAGGCCACAACTAGAATGACCATACAAAACAGAATGGCATTGGACATGATATTACTAAAAGAGCATGGTGTCTGTGGGTATCTGCACGATAAGGATGGGCATTGTTGCGTACACATCCCAAATGTCACCCAGGAGGTAGAAAAAGATAGTAGTCAATTGGAACAAGTTGAGGATAAGGTCCATGATGTTCAAAAAGAGGCAGAACACAATTGGGTTGGAGCAGTATTCAGCTCCCTAGGGATCCAGGTCTCTGATTGGATATCATCAATTGTACAATATGGAATCATGATAATTATAATCATTATGGTTGCTTTAGTAGTATACAAGTGTCTTTTAGGAATGATTGCAAAGGAAGGCCGACACACTCGGAGGGTGATGAAGGCCATGACCCGAAGAGAGGTGATCCTCCCACAAGACAACTCACCTCCACCCGCCTAACAAGAAACTAGCAGCTTGCGAGGTTGAGCATCCTTGCGAAAGAAGATCGAAGGATGCTCAAAAGGGGGGACTTGTTGCAGTTTAAAGTAAAATAAAATGGTTAAGGGTCAGAGTGTGCCTAGGTAGGTAAAAACTCTGTTAGTTTACCCTGGAAAGAAAGTGCTGACCCTGTGGAACAATGATCAAATAGGGGAACTGCTCAGTAACTGACCTCCTGTTCCTAAAGATAAGATGTGGTGGGATGTATGGAAAGCAGTAAACCTGTAACTTAAAGATGTATACCTATTGTTATCTGCATGATTTATGTAGTTGTTTGTGACTAGAAAGAATGTAACTCTGCACGTAGCCTACGATGTAAAAAGGTATAAAAGCTGAACCAAATTAAGGGTCGTCGGAATCCTGACTTGGGACGCTAGTCCTCAGGTTTCCCGGGCCCTGAATAAAGCACCGCATAAACTGACACTCTGTTGGTTTGTGTCTTGATTACGGGCAACATGACCATGCCCTAATACTTAACCAGGATGGCCTGCTTATGCTAAGGGTAAGACCTGAGAGGATGGATATTCTAATCCGAGGGCTGCCTGGACAACTGAAAAATCTAGCCGTACAAATCAAGGCTAGAATTGAAAATTTAAATGAAAATTCACTAACAGGCACAGAATACACTTGGTCTGATTTGGTTAAAGAATTAACAGAGTATGGCCGCAAATATGAGGTGCCAGAAGCTGATTGTACATCTGTAAAAATTCTTCAAACCCCAGCAAATGATAATCATAAACTGACTTATGCAGCTGTCACTGCCATGCCTCCTCGAATTCCTCCTCGCTAGCAGGAGGAATTATGGGGTGAATGGACAGCTGTAAATAGAGGGGGCAGACAAAAAAAATAATCACCAAAATAGAACCCCCCGAGACAGAAACAATTTACCACAGGGTGCAATGGGGCCTTTTGCAAAGCTTAAAGAGGAAGCTAAGTGAGAAAGCATCCCTCCTTCACTCTTAAGTCACAATTTTGCATATGGCCATCTAAAAGTCCTAATAGAGGAATGGACCAGTAGGTCAAATTCAGGGGAAAGATCTGGAAATTCACCTAATTCGGAAAACTAAAAAGCCCTCTCTCTGCAAATAAAAAGAAAACAAGAAGACAGCAGAGAGAGGAGAAAGGTACTGACTCCTTGAATAAACCATGGGAAACCATCCCTACAAATCAAAAAGATTGGTCAGAAAATAATAAACAATCAAACACTAAAATATCCAGTCCCCCAAAAGACTGGCAAAATGTTATAAGATTGGTCTTGAATAAAAATGGTGATTTGGAACTTAACTGTGCTGTTGGGCCAAAGTGCTACCCTGTAACATTTGTGGTGGACACAGGCGCATAGATCTCCACACTAAAATCTGATGTGGCCAAAAAATGTGGCATTGATTCATCCCTGAAACCAATATTCATGAGTGGAGCTTTGGGCAAGCCTGTCTTGAAAAAACTGCCAAAGTTTCCCTAAAGTTACCGGGAGACGAGGAGTTAATTCGAGTCCAAATGATTGTGGACTACATACCTTACAATCTTTAGGAATGGTTGTTCTCATTGGTTGGTCCTGGAGAGATAAAAACAGCTGCTTTTGGAATTTCAGCACCCCCACACTTAGATTGTTACAAACTGCTTCACGCCTTCCCCAAAGCAAAATTACAAATGTTAAACGTCATCCTATTCCCGTAGCAGCAAAAGATAGTATCAGAGAAGTAATTTCTGACCTAAAACAGAGGTATCATTATGCCTTGCCATTCTCCTTTTAATTCTCCAATTTGGCCCATAAGAAAATCAAATGGTAAATGGAGAATGACAGTAGATTATAGAAAATTGAATGCTGGTACTGTTGGGATAGAAAGAAAGTAAAAGAAATATATTCTGAATCTTATTATTTTAGAATTGATTATTTTAGAATTAGAGGTAGAAGAAAATAAGAATGTGGAAACGTAGGCAGCAGGTGCCAGGACGGTGCTCGCCCCGCCTGTGCCCAGTTGGGGCTGGCCCAGGTGCGCATGCCCGATTTCGGCAGGGTGTGGTTCGAGAGGTTCCAGAGCCAGGCGGATCGAAGTTAGTTCTCTGATACTAGCCCGAACCAACACTAGCTCGATCGACTCTGTTCGCGAACCGAGCTCGCGCCCACGGCGAGATTCGTCTCACGCAACATCTGGTGGAGAAATCGGGCATGCGCACCTGGGCCAGCCCCAACTGGGCACAGGCGGGGCGAGCACCGTCCTGGCACCTGCTGCCTACAGAAACATGTAAAAGTTTTACCTTGTAAAGAATGGTGCTTTGTTGGGAGTAGGAACACTATGTACTCATCATTTATTTAAGTAGCAAGATAAGGATAAGACTCCGCATATCAAAGTTAGTCAAGTAGAGATAGAAGGAAGCTGGTAGTAAAACCAATGTGGAAGTAATCACACACCAGCTGGATATTAACCAAGAGAAGGAAGGTGAAAAGGACACAGGGAGGAAGACGTCTGACTTCATCAGAGGAAGACTAATTACTTCATCCCAACGACCACCTGAGGGAGGCACGCAAGTGCAGAAGGGGCCAGTGTCGCAATTCACTGTTGAAGCAATCTACACATGCATATGTATTAGAAAACACTGTAACCTGTTGAATATGTAATTAGATTGCGAAATTTTCCGGGATAAATTGCGGCCACACTGTGACTGACTTCGGAGCCAGATTTGGGTGCGTACCCCTGGTTCCCGGGGCCTCGAAATAAAGCACCACCCATAACCTCTCCCGAGTGGTTACGTGTTTGTCTCTATGCTAACAGTTTTGGCGACCCAGATGGGACCTCGCGGGTATCGCTGAGGCGGCTCGTGCTTCGATCCTGCTCCAGCCGGCACCGAGTGATTCTCGGGGAGCCATCGACCACGACCGACCTCTGCTGCCCTCGACGGACCAAAGGCATTGGTAAGACGGGGTGCTTTTTTTTTTTTTTTTTTTTTTCCTGGGTAATGGTACCACTTTCTGTGGAAGCCTGCCTGTTAGACGTGGCGAAAGCCACGCTTGGTTGGGCTATGGAGCTCCAAGGGTAAGCCTAGGCGCCGTCCATAAGACAGGAGCGAAAGCACTGCAGGTTCGGCATCGGTAATCTGGTCTGGTTATTTATTATGAGGGTGTGGTAATATCTGTATTTTGTTGTTTAAAGGTTGTGCTGCTGCAGGCTCAGCATTGGTAATCTGGTCTGGTAATCTGGTATGAGGGTGTGGTAATATCTGTATTTTGTTGTTTAAAGTTTGTGCTGCCTCGGGTGTGTCATTATAACTAGCATTATAAAATGCCAACAATACCTAAGTCAATTCCATTAGGATGTATTTTAGATCACTGGAAAGATGGGCGGTTTGGGCAGTCAATGCAAAAAGGAAAATTAATTGATTATTGTAATGTTTGGTGGCCCCAGTATAAATTAGAAGGCCAGGTTCAATGGCCAGAGAAATGGTCACTTGACTATAATACTATTGTGCAACTGATGCTATATTGCTGGCGTGAGGGCAAGTGGGATGAAGTACCATATGTAGATTTGTTCTTTTATTTGAGAAATAAGGATGAATGGAAAAAGGCGTGCGGACTGATGGTTGTCAGTACAAATTCAGATAAACAGTGCGAGGGGTGTGTAACAGAAAAGAAATATGGGACCGAGAACTCTGTTAACTCCTTCTCAACAACTGCAATTTCATCATAAATGGTAAATGCTGTGTGAAAATGCAGCTGTGATTCCTAGACAGAACACCACTGCATTATACGGAGTGCAAGCACAAATGTTACTCGGTGCTGGTCCTTTTGTACGTGCAGATTTGCAGGCATGGTTTCAAACTGAAGTGTTACAACTTTCACAAGAATTGGCATATAAAGCTTTGCAAACTGTGCATGATCCTGCACAAGCAGGATTTTTTTTTTTTTAATTTTTTTTTTTAATTTTATTTTATTTTTTTTTAATTAAGAATGAAAACTCCTACTCCTATTAAAGAAGCCCCAGAATACAAAAGTGATATGAAAGCAGCCTGGTTCACAGATGCTTCTTCTCGAAGGGAAGGAAAAGTATGGTTCTTTAAACCTGCTGCTATTAAACTTTCCACAGGCAAACAAATAATAAAACAAGATAACGGAAGTGCGCAAGCAGGTGAATTAGATGCTGTTCTGAATGTATTCGTAAAAGAAAAATACGCTAAAGAACCTGTATATACCTATACAGATTCTTTTTCAGTCTTTAAAGGCTGTGTAGAATGGGTAACATTTTGGGAAAATAATAATTGGGAAATTAATAGAGTGCCTGTATGGCCCAAAGAAAAGTGGCAGCAGATACTACAAATTGCTAAACAAAATCCTAATTTTCACGCAGGATGGGTACCTTCTCACCTATCTAATTTAAAAGATAAAGAAAGCAAATAAAATAACCATGTTGATGAATTAGCAAGAATTAACGTAATTGAAATCAGAGAAGCTCCCAAACAAGGTGAAGTCCAAGAATGGGGAAAATTGGTAAAATGGCTTCACTGCAAAAGAGGTCATTCAGGTATTTTTTATTTTTATAAAGAAGCACAGTCTCATGGTTGGTCTGTATCACAAGAGCAATTTAAAACAATAATTCTTCATGTGATTTGTGTAAAATTCAATTGGGAGAACACCCTCTGCCTACTGACAATTTACATCTCAGAGATGGTAAAATGTCATGGTCAACTTGGCAGATAGATTATACTGGACCCTTCCAAAAGTCAGGAAATAAGCAGTATGTTATTGTAACTGTAGAAATTTATCTCTGGGTTAACTTGTGCTGAAGCCTATGCAAAAGCAAATGGGGAAAATACCGTTTCTTTCCTGAAAAAGGTTTTTGGAGTTTTGCCTAAACCTAGCAGTATTCAATCTGATAATGGTACTCATTTCACTTCCCACCTGGTCCAGCAATGGGCAAAAAGCGAAAATATTAACTGGGCTTTTCATATCCCCTATCACATACAGGCAAACGACATCGTGAAATGGAAAAGACACATTGCAGCCTGGGCAAGCTCTTCTTGTAAACTTACCTAACATTGGTAGGATTAAACTCATTTTGCAAAATCCACTGAATCAAAACACATGGGTGACAAATGACATGAATGATAAACAGCACAAAATTAGCACAAACTGGATAACCTGTGTAGAATAAGATTTAAGTTCTCTTTTTCCCTGTGTGTACTGTAAACCAATGTTTTTTTCCTGTCATTTGTGTAATTTGTTTTGTGTATTGGGTTGAATTATTGTGATTGCAGACTTCACCAATCCTAGGAGATCAAAAAAAACACCCCCGGTGTACAGTCTCACAACTGGCTACTCTGATACTGGAAGAAATTACTGGGAGGCTAGCCACCTCTTTAGCCTAAGCCAAGTAATTTATAACACCATGATTTTGTTCATGATTGCTCCTAGATTGTTACCTGTAATACTTTTTATTGGTGGTGCAATATCAGGTGTAATTTGTATGTCTATGAAATGAACCTATGTTTGTGATTATTTTATTTTATAATTATTATTGCTATTGTTATTAATAATTAGTGTATAATCAACATTTTCTCCTTCTGGATTGATTGTTAAGATTCTCTAAATGTCAATATTTTACCCTTTAAAGAGAAGCAGGTAGTACAATTAACCAATGAGACTGGTAGTGTTAAGTTACTAAACAATAAGCATAAATTAAGGCAGATCCTGATGCTTGCTAAACAGGATAAGTATGTCATAACTTTTTGTATGGGTATGCTTTGTTGAGTTCTCACCTAGCACTCCTTTCTGCACAGAACTGGAATAAAGAAATACCTTGACTGTTTGCAGATTAGATCATTCCACACACTGGGTAAACAGACCCTGTTTTGTGACAACATGTGTCATTTTAGTCTGCCACTTCATAGCCTTAAAACATTTATCTGTCTGTACAGGAAAGATACAGAGAAGGAACCAAACCAACTATCCACACTCCAGAAGTCAGCATTTAGACTCCTGGATTCTTCTTAGAGATGGCTTTTAGAAAGCTGTACTTAGTCCAATATTATTTTTCAATGTGCTAACACACTTCAAAGGGTACTTAACAAACTGCTATAATGCAAAATAAAATAGGCTATAGTGGAAACTAAGATTTATAAGGTTAACTGAGAAATTCAGTAAATTATCTTCCTCCTAATACAAAGATCATGAGTACTAAGTTGCACTATGCCATTCTCAAAACACTCTGCAGATATCCCAGGTGTGTCTCTAGTGACCATCTCTGGGGGACAGGCTGCCACACCGTTATGGTTTCAGGGGGCACAGGCTAATTTTATGGTATCAATACAAGGACTTTGAGAGAGTCTGTTGTTTAGGACCCTGAGGGATCCAGAGGGGCAGAACAGAGAGGGGTCAGTATTCCCTTCCATTTCCTGTCATACTCTATAAAAGCCAGGAGGGCAGGAAAATCCATCCCTTCCTACTCCTTTCCTCCCTTTGCTCATTCATCCAGTAGACACCTTGAGAAGAGGCTTGTGTTCTTAGTCTTCAGCTCACCATGTGCTCTACAGGATCTGACTCCACTGGTTGCTGGGAAGAGCCCTGGCCCCTTTTCCCGAGTCATCTCTGCCACGAGGAACTTGTGGACACAGATTGGCAATTAGTGAGATTGGGGATTGTATATATTTGTTATTATCCCATGTGTTACTATACTTTCCCTATTCTATTAAACCTGTTAAAAGTTTTAACTTCAACCCTTAAGTTTCTCTTCCTTATTCCCCTTTTAGCTTCTCCTGGGAGGGTGGGGGGAGTAACAGAGCAATTCTGTTCTCTGGGTTTTGGTTTGCCCTGACCACTAAATGGAGACGCACGTTAGCAGCATATACAGATGAGATGCTGAAAGTAATCGTTCACTGAAATGCCTATAATTTACAGTGGGTAACCAAACCATATTTAAAGCCTTTATTTTATTGTTCTGTTCCTTCCCACCAAAATAAGCTGAACTTGTGCTGCCTGTTTTTTTTATTAAAACATACCAGGCAGCATCAGGGACAAAACAGTGGACTGAGCAGACATAGAATCACAGAATTTTCAGGGTTGGAAGGGATCTTTAAGATCATCCAGTTCCAACCCCCCTGTCATGGGCAGGGACAGCTCCCACCAGCTCAGGTTGCTCAGAGCCCTGTCCAGCCTGGCCTTAAAAACTTCCAGGGATGGGGCTTCCACCACCTCTCTGGGCAACCTGTGCCAGTGTCTCACTTCCCTCATGGTGAAGAACTTCTTCCTAATGTCTAATCTAAATCTCCCCTCCTCTACTTTGAATCCATTCTCCCTTGTCCTATCACTACCTGACACCCTAAAAAGTCCCTCCACCAGCTTTCTTGTAGGCCCCCTTCAGATACTGGAAGGCTACAATAAGGTCTCCTTGGAGCCTTTTCCTCTCCAGACTGAATAGCCCCAACTCTCTCAGTCTGTCTTCATAGGAGAGGTGCTGCAGCCCTCTGATCATCCTCGTGGCCCTTCTCTGGACACGCTCCAGCACATCCATATCTTTCTTGTAATAGGGGCTCCAGAATTGGACACAGTACTCCAGGTGGGGTCTCACGAGAGCAGAGTAGAGGGGGAGAATCACCTCCCTCGACCTGCTGGCCACGCTTCTCTTGATGCAGGCAAGGACACAGTTGGCTTTCTGGGCTGCAAGTATACACTGATGGCTCATGTTGAACTTCTCATCCACCAGCACCCCCAAGTCCTTTTCCTCAAAGCTGCTCTCAAGCCAGACCCTGCCCAGCCTATATCAGTACTTAGGATTGCCTTGACCCAGATGCAGGACCTTGCACTTGGTCCTGCTGAACTTCATGAGGTTGGCATGGGCCCACCTCTCCAGCCTGTCAAGGTCCCTCTGGATGGCATCCCTTCCCTCCAGTGTGTCAGCTGCACCACACAGCTTGGTGTCAACAGGGAACTTGCTGAGGGTGCACTCAATGCCACCGTCCATGTCACTGACAAAGATGTTAAACAAAACCCATCCCAACACTGATCCTTGAGGGACTCCACTTGTCACTGGCCTCCACTTGGACATGGACCCATTGACAGCTACTCTTTGGGTGTGGCCATCAAGCCAGTTCTTTATCCACTGAGTGGTCCATCCATCAAACCCATATTTTACCAGTTTGGAGACCAGGATGAGGTGCGGGACAGTGTCGAAGGCCTTGCTCAGGTCCTGGTAAACGATGTTGGTTGCTCTTCCCTTGTCTATTGATGTTGTGACCTTTCCATAGAAGGCCACAAGATCTGTCAGGCACTATTTGCCCTTGGTGAACCCGTGTTGATTATACCCTGTCACCTCTTCATTATTCTTCTGCTCCAGCAGTGCCTCCAGGAGAATCTGCTCCATGATCTTATGAGGCACAGAGGTGAGACTGACTGGCCTATAGTTCCCTGGATCTTCCTTCTTTCCTTTTTTGAAAATGGGGGTTATATTTCTTGTTTTCCAGTCAGTGGGAACTTCACCAAACTGCCATGACTTTTGGAATATAATAGAGAGCGGTTTAGCAACCACATCTGCCGGTTCCCTCTGTACCCGTGGGTGTATCCCGTTGTGTCCCATGGACTTGTACATAAGCAATTGTGATTTAGTGCATGACTCAGAATTGGGAGGAGCAAATTAAAATATGACAGTTTGATTCAAATATCAAATTTTTGGAAGTAACTGCATATTAGTGCCAAAACCAGACTTGGAGATTCTTTCAGGCTGATTTTCCATGCGGTCAGCTTTACTGTGCTGTAGCGTGAAGAGCCTGTCAACAGCAAGGAGGCATTTTGAAGTAACAGAAAATGTTACAGTGAACTCATTAAAGCACCGAGGAAGCTGAAGGAGTACCAGATGGTGAGCACAGATGGAAGCTAGTTTTAGAAGGAGATTAAAGATGTGTCTTGGACTTGTCAGTTGAGGGGAATGTAACAGCTTAGCAATCTGGGTGGACTGCAAACCTAGGACAGAATTCCTCTCTATTCCCCTACACACACACACAAAGGGAAGATAAAGACTGAAGACTTTAGGTTGGAAACTGAAAACAACTGCATACAGATTTTACTAACACAAGGGAAAGATAATAACATAAAGGGTAAAGTAACAAAGAATAGAAATATATACATATATATATATAAAAAATACACAACCTGATAGAAAGCATGTGGCGAGCTGATGGTAAAGAACAGCAGCACAGCCAATAGGAAGTGGGAAGAAAAGAGGGAGGACCTAACAACTTTCCAGTCTTTTACAGAGTACGGCAGGAAATGGGAGGGAATAGTGTAGAATCCCAAAGAGAATATTTGTCTCAAAACAGCCACTCTGACAAAGTGGACACTGTGCTCGGGTGGAGGCCTCATTCATAAGCCACCTGGACTCTGTTCTCTCAAGGAGAGACCCTCATTTGGGTAACCACCCTGATAAACAGGGCCCTATTCTTGCTAGAGCAGCCCCTCCTTTAGTGGCCATCCCAATAAGCTGAACACTGTCCCTGCAAGGGGAGCTCTGTTTGATGGCCACCCTGACAGGCAGGACACTGTCCTTATTTGATAAGGGACAGGGGCAGGCAAGCTGCACCCTGCGGAGGCAGAGTGACATCTTGTGTGTGCCCCGGGTAAAGCCACTGGAGAGGGCGCATGAGCAGAAATAAGGGTTATTGCTGTATCATCCCATCTGGAGGGGTCCAAGTGAACACCTGGCTTCGCAAGATACGCCAAAGCCCCCCCTGAAAAGGTGGCATCAGGCGGCATAAAAGAGGCACAATCGAAATGCTGGATGCGTGCCCACCATCCAAGGAGCACAACTTCCTACCAAGATCATCGCTGGATCCAAAGGTGGTGATATCTTCTCTATCTCTTCTTATCTCTCCCTCTCTCTGTCTCTGTTTCTAACCTTATCTTAGTACATAAGGGTACCATAGTTTTGCAACCTGTTCCTTTGTTAAGTTTTGTTAGTTGTAACCTGCTGTTTTGACAATTTCCTTAAGTTTTGCTAAATTGTAACCCATTGCTTTGAAAGTACCATCATTTCTAATTCTGCTAGTTGTAATCGGACATGCTTTTATAATCTTATTCACTGTTAAGTAAAGTTGTGCTTTTATACAAACCTCCTGGGTAATAATTATTATTCCTAGAGTAGTGCACAGAGAGTTCCTGAACTTAATCTCGCCGAATGGGTTGTTAAAAGAGATTAATTAGAGGAAGAGGAGGAGGATTGGGCCCAGTTGCACCCAGGCTCCTCTCTGAAGGAGTTTAGAAAGCAAGGGGGTCCAGTCTGAATCTCCCTGGGTTGACCCCCACTCGGGGGAACTCTACCCATGCCCGCTCTGTGGGACGTAACGCCGTACCCACTCCGTGGGACGTGATATTTTGTTTGCCCCCCCCAGCTGGGGAGCCGTGCTCACTTTGTGAGATGTGACAGTGCTGCACCCACCTTGTGGGGTGTGGCAGCAGCCAAACACTAAGGAAGAAATAAAGAACAAACCTGCACAAGTCACAGCAGAAGTTCCTCCTCCTCCCCCTCCTGGCACCACTGTTTGTGCAGCCAGGTAACAAACTAGCCAGAAAGTTCCTCATTTTTAACTTAAAAGGTTTATTTTGGAAGAAGTGACCACTTAAGACCAAGCAGCCACTTGGTTCTTTCAATAACTGTGGGATTGTATACACAGGACAAAAATCCCAACCAGGAGCCTTTCGCTGATATTGGAAAGCCTGCAGAAATGCCTGTTACTTTTCCTAGAAGACTCATAGGAGGACAATTTTGTTTACTGTCAATTCTAGCTGTAAGTGTTGACAATCTGAAAACTGCATGCATTCAGTACTTTTCTCCTCTGGGAAGAAAATAAAACCAAACAAAAACAACATAGCCAGGGTTTCCTTCCTTTTCCATACTAATACTCAAGCAATATCTTGTCAGCTGTAGTGCAAGGGGACAGCAACAGGGAAAAATAATCTAAGCAAGTTAAATTAGTGACCTATTTGCTTGTTTATTGATAAAGATAGCCAAGCCAGCAATTTTTGACCAGACTTAGTGATCACCTGATTTACAATGTAGATTTTTAAATTACTCCTTCAGCAGCACATATACCTCTACAGAGCACAGAGTCATAGAATCATCCAAGAGACAACTGACTATAGCAAACTAATGAAAAATTTTCACTGGAAAAAAAAAAAGTCAGCCAGTGACAAAGTGTTTATAAGGATGGACTTTAAGTCATCATCCTTTTACAATAAAAGATTTTGCTTCCATATTTCCCTGATAAATACAGAAGTTTCAACCAGGTAAAAAGGATCCTGCACTCTGCAGAATCATAGAATGGTTTGGGTTGGAAAGGACCTTAAAGATTATCTAGTTCAAACACCCCTGCCATGGGCAGGGACACCTCCCACCGGCCCAGGTTGCTCTAAGCCCCATCCAACCTGGCCTTGAACACTTCCAGGGATGGGGCAGCCACAGCTTCTCTGGGCAACCTGGGCCAGGGGCTCACCACCCTCACAGCAAAGAATTTCTTCCTGAAGTCTAACCTAAATCTCCCCTCATCCAGTTTAAACCATTACCCCTTATCTTATTGCTACATACCTTTGTGAAAGTTAGTATCTATCTACAAATAGCTCATCCTTTAATTTTCTAGACACTGCTAGAACAGTAGTGACATAAGCATTGCATAGATGAACATTACAAATCTGGTGCTTGTGAAGTGCATCTCAGGAGCTGGTGCTGACCTAGGGACTCATCCTGGGAAACTCCAGGTCTAAACCCAGGATTCTCCATATATCTCTTCTCAGAGAGAAGAACTTTGTGAACTGCCCAGAACAAGTGACAAGGAAGGAAATGCCTTAATGTGTCCTGAATGCTGAACTGTGAATTTAATACTTAACTCAAGGTTGCAAGCAGGCATCTGTATGAGGCTGACTTGGAGCCTGAGATCCTGTACACAACCACCTTGACCACACATTTTGTTCAGATTGTTATCCTATTTTCCTCAATTAAAAAAGCTAAATTGGTACACCTTATTCAGTCAGGAGCACTGGAGCATTTGACCCAAGGGCACTTTACCTTGTATCCTTCACCTTCTGGATGGATGCCCTACCCCCTAAAGGGCATTAAGAACAGCTCTCTTCAGCTTTTGCCTTGGTGTCAGGCCACTGACCAGACAGGAATGCAAACACTCAAGCCAGAAGACTAAAGAAGCCTGACTGCTCAGAGAACATAACTTGGAAAAAAAGCTGTTAGGATTATAAATATTTCACACAGGAAAGTGAACTGATAAACAGAATCAATCCCTCCTTCTGGCAAAGCACCTTAGGCTACCAGAGGCATGTTCCCTCACTGCTGGCTGGGTTTGGCCCGACCAAACTATGCAGCCAAGAGTCCAGGAGGCAAAAGTTCCAACAAGGGAAAGGAAAGATTCCCTAATATAAACTCACAGCCTGATAACTATGTTACCCAAAAAAACCACAGAAGACTTATTCTCTTCAAGATGAAGAGGAAACTGAACTCATCTCCAAGCAATAAGCCAAGGCTGGCCAGTACTTTTGGCTGAGTGCCACATACTAAAATTTCTTGCACAAGCCAAAGCCCCAAGGAAGACACAGTTGTCCTCAGATGAGAGATGGCAGAACCCCTCCAAGTCCCACTACAAAGCTGGACTCTTAAAATATCTGGGGTGGTCCTTAATATCACACTTCTGAACTGAAGTTTCTGACACTTCAGGCACCTCTGCACAATTTTGGTTCTTTACCCTACTTACCACAGATTGCTCTAGAACTGTGGTAGAGTTACAATACAAGATTGCATGGGATAAAAACATTGCAACAAAAGCATAGCAAGGATTATTTAAGAAGTCTGTATTATTCCTTAACTTTAAGTAGAACTTCGACTATGAACAACCAAACTTGCCTAGAACAAACACATCTGAGAATCACACATCCAAGATGTCTGAACACCAACGACCATTCCTTCTTTATCAGCGTTGTATAAGAAGAGCATGATTAAATTGAAAGTAGCAGAATGGGATTCAGCCATGTGGCTCACAAATTTGCATAAAAAGGGACATGGATGCTTTGCTTTCTTTGTGAATGCCAAGCTTCCTACAAAATACTCCATACTTTAGGAAGGACACTATCAAGAAGTTAAAAGCCTGCCATGTTAAGTGGTAGCGCAACACAAGAGTTTTGAAGAGAAGCTTAAGGACCTGGGCTCAGGACTGGCAATCAGGCTGATGCAATCATCAATCTGAGCAGGTTCCCATTCACCGTTCAGCACTGGAAGTATTGCCAACATAAAAAGTCAGCACAAATAAAATTTCAAAGGTTTGATCAAGGGTTAAAAAAAATACATAAGCCACCTGTATTTTGCTAGTTATTGCTAAGCAACATCAAGGCCAACAGTTTAGCAGAATTCAAAAGGGATTAGGTATTATATGGGTAATAATAACATCCATAATTACATTAGCTGGGATAAAATAGTTTACAAAAGGATTAAAGGAGTATCAAGCCTTGTGGCATGAGTCAGCTACTATAACATAGATAAAGTGCTCTTTGATTGTTTTGCTTATCATAGAGCAGTAGAAACCATACCTACTGTTCTAGCAACTGTTAACTAAATTGCACCAAGGATCAGCCTACAAAAGCCAAAATCAAACTAGATTTCACTTACTCAGGTTAAAGCTTCTCTAATGAGCTTGTTCAAATGTATAATATATTTATCTTGGAATAAAAGCAATTCAAGCCAAAATTTAGCTGATTTCTGTTCACAAACACTGGCAATGCATTAAACTAGAATAGAGACATTCAAGTCACAGAAGTTGATGTAACTCACCCTCAAAACCAGATCATCACAATGAAACACCTAAGTAAGCAATTCTCTGCTGGTTTCAGTAACCAGCTACCACCTGGAGCTACAGAAAAAACAAAGGTATCTAACAACAGGTTTGCTTTTTTCTGCCTTTAAACAGATCAACCAGAGAATCAAGATCCTTCTCCATTCAGGTTTGTCACTGGTGATAGGACTACTCACTCATTTTAGAAGAGTTTAACTACTTTCGCCTCCTACCTTGGACTCCAAGCTTTTGGCCCAGTGCAAGTCAGATAGAATAATTAAAGATGTGCACAAACCAAATATTTTTAGCAGCCTGCCTTTCTTGCTTCCACAAAAAAAAAAAAATAAAAAAAAAATCTTAATTTGATATTAGCCCCATGAAATGGCAGAGGAATTCAGACAAAGAAACTATAATTACCAAGTCATCTCCAGCTGAAGTGTCAGCTATCATATGATCTCTACAGAAAACCCAGACTACTCACATGCCTAGTTTATAAAGCTCCCTATGTAAAGATTCTTTTTGACAAGAGGGTGGTTTTGTTTGTACCAGGCCTTTTTGGAACTTTTAGCTGTTAAAATAATGAAAGTAGACAGTAAAAAAAAAGAATAGCAGATCCAAACAACAGAGCAGCCCACTATTAGTACAGAATTCAAAAAGAGTTCACATCAGGTGATCCAGGTCTCATGATATATTCCCTTACTTTTTTTATTAAATTTTCTTCATCCATGATATTAAATACTTGGAAAACGGACCACTATTTTCAGAAGTAGCCTGTTGATTAAACCTTAGCCTGTAGATCATAGTGTAAGATGAAGTTTCAGAGTCTGAGGTCCTGTATGAGATTAGCACTTCCAGTTTAAGAACACCCTGAAGGCTCAGAGGGAGATGTGAGACAGGATAAAACCTTATAAACCAGAACAGGAAAATAACCTTAATAGGTAATTTTGTCATTGCTCCTTCAGCAAAAACTACTCACTAATTAAAAAAAAATTCCATCAGTATCTGCATTACACCAGGGACTGCAACTTTTTACTTTGGTACTGCAGAAGCTGACACCACTTGCCAAAAAAACCTTCCCTCTAATTTGGCAAGGCTTCAGAAGTCAAATCAACTATTAATTGTAGCACTGGCTTACACTGCTAGCAGAGAAAGCTAGAAAATATTTAGCCACATTTTTTAGCACAGGAAAAGTAGAAATAGCTGGTCAAATGATAGAAACTTGGAATGAAATAACCAGTGTCAATCTGGATCTGGACTTTTCAAAAGTTTCTACATACAGAGAAGCTCAGAAACCAGCTATTAAATGAGGCACAAAGAGTACGCTTAGTCTTCTGTAACTTTTCTGAGCACCTGGTGTTCAGCTTCAGTGATTCAGTGCCTGTAGAAATACCTGTCAAAGATAAGTTACGAATATGCTTGTGGCAGCAGGAAACAATTGGCTCAAACTCTGCTTGTTTTATTAAATCAGGCTTTCTCTGGGGTGGGCTTTTTGTGCCAAAATGAAGGAATTAGGGAGCACTTAGAGAAAAGAAATGATAGAATAGTTTGGGTTGGAAGGAACCATAAACAGATCATGTACTTCAAACCCCAATATCACAATGTCATGGTTTAGTGGTCAGGGTGAAGCAAAAAGCAGAGGACAGAATTGCTCTCTGTTACCCCCCTCCACCCTCCCAAGGGAAGATATTAGGGGAATAAGGAAAAGACAAAGGTTGGAAATTAAAACTGGAACAAGTTTCCTAGAACAGGGAAAGGGCAGTAACACATGGGATGAGGAACAAATACACAAATATAAAAATCCCAATTTTGATGACTGCAAAGATAGGTGTCTGAGGGTCCCTCATAGCAGGACCAACTCGGGAGCAGGGTCCATGGCTCTTCCCAGCATCCAATGGATTTGAATCACAGAATCATAGAATCAGCTGGGTTGGAAAGGGCCTCTGAGATCATCAAGTCCAACCCTTGACCCACTTCTGCCGTGGTTACTAGACCATAGCACTGAGTGCCACATCCAGTCTCTTTATAAATATCTCCAGGGATGGAGAATCAATTGTAATCAATCTGCCAGGCCTCTCCATACTTCTATTTACACCAACCTTCCCCAGCACCACCTGCCCTCCCCCCTTCTCACTGGGCCTGGATTGCTTCATTCCTGCCTCCCCCTCAGAGGCACAGGGGGATGGGCATTGGGGGTTTAGGGTCAGTTCACCACACATTGTTTCTGCCGCTCCTTCCTCCTCACATTCTTCCCCCTCTCCAACATGGGGCCACGGGAGAGTCCTTCACCAGCCCCTCCAACATGAGTCCATCAGGAACAGACTGCTCCAGTGTGGGCTGCCCACAGAGTCATGGTCTGCTTTGGGAAAACAGTCACCACCCCTGGCACGGGGTCCTCCACAGCTGCAGATCCACATCTGCCCCTCTACACATCCACATTTGTGTGGGCTACACATCCACATTTACCCCACCATGCTCCTTCAAGGACTGCTCCTCCGTGCTTCTTCAGGGACTACTCCGCTGTGCTGCTCCATAGGTTGCAGGGGGACAGCTGCCATGTCACCACAGGCTGTGGGGAAATCTCTTCTCAGGCACCTTCTCCCCCCTCCTTCCTCACTGACCTTGGTGTCTGCTCTGGCAGTGCTCTCATCTCCTCCTCCTCCTCCTCCTCCTCTCTGCAAGTCTTTATTTTATTTTTGCAGTTCTATTTTCCCTTTCTTGAATATGTTACTCACAGAGGTGCATCCAGCTTCCCCTATCTGCACAGCCTTGGGCAGAGTCAGGGCAGGGAATGGAATCATAGAATCGGCTGGGTTGGAAGGGACCTCTGAGATCATCAAGTCCAACCCTTGATCCACTACCGCTGCGGTTACTAGACCATGGCACTAAGTGCCACATCCAGCCTCTTTTTAAATATCTCCAGGGATGGAGAATCCACTATTTCCCTGGGCAGCCCATTCCAGTGTCTGATCACCCTCTCCGTAAAGAAATTCTTTCTAATATCTAACCTAAACCTCCCCTGGCACAACTTGAGACCATGCCCTCTTGTCTTGCTGATGGTTGCCTGGGAAAAGAGACTGACCCCCCACCTGGCTCCAACCTCCTTTCAGGTAGTTGTAGAGAGTGGTGAGGTCTCCCCTGAGCCTCGTCTTCTCCAGGCTGAACAGCCCCAGCTCCCTCAGCCCTTTCTCATAAGACTTGTGCTCAAGTCCCTTCACCCCAGGCTCGTTGCCCTTGTCTGGACCAGCTCCAGGACCTCAATCTCCTTCCTCAACTGAGGGGCCCAGAACTAGACACAGCACTCAAGGTGTGGCCTCACCAGCGCTGAGTACAGGGGAAGAATCACTTCCCTGGACCTGCTGGCCACACTGTTCCGGATACAGGCCAGGATGCCATTGGCCTTCTTGGCCACCTGGGCACACTGCTGGCTCCTGTTCAGCTTCCTGGCAATCCAGACTCTCAGGTCCCTCTCTATCTGGCTGCTCTCCAACCACTCTGTGCCCAGCCTGGAGCGCTGCATGGGGTTGTTGTGGCCAAAGTGCAGGACCCGGCACTTGGCCTTGTTGAACCTCATCCCGTTGGAATCAGCCCAACTCTCCAGTCTGCCCAGGTCCCTCTGCAGAGCCCTCCTGCCTTCCAGCTGAGCCACACTCCCCCCCAGCTTAGTGTCATCTGCAAATTTGCTGATGATGGACTCAATCCCCTCACCTAAATCATCAATGAAGTTATTAAACAGAACTGGGCCCAACACCGATCCCTGGGGGACACCACTAGTGACCGGCCGCCAACTGGATGCAGCACCATTCACCACCACTCTCTGGGCCCGGCCCTCCAGCCAGTTCCTAACCCAGCACAGAGTGCCCCTGTCCAAGCTGTCGGCTGACAGCTTTTTCAGGAGTATGCTGTGGGAGACGGTGTCAAAGGCCTTGCTGAAGTCCAGGTAGACCACATCCACAGCCTTCCCCTCATCCACCAGGCAGGTCACCTGATCATTAAAGGAAATCAGGTTGGTCAGACAGGACCTGCCCTTCCTAAACCTGTGCTGGCTGGGTCTAATCCCTTGTCCATCCTGTAGGTGCTGTGTGATTGGCCCCAGGATGATCTGCTCCATAACCTTGCCAGGCACTGAGGTCAGGCTGACGGGCCTGTAGTTTCCCAGGTCCTCCTTCCAGCCCTTTTTGTGGATTGGCGTGACATTCGCCAACTTCCAATCATCTGGGATGTCCCCAGTGAGCCAGGACTCTTGGTAGATGATAGAGAGAGGCTTGGCGAGCTCTTCTGCCAGCTCCCTCATCACCCTGGGGTGGATCCCGTCTGGTCCCATAGACTTGTGGGGATCCAAGCAGCTCAGTAGGTCACTGATTGTTTCCTTCTGGATTACAGGGGGGCTGTTCAGATTCTTGTCTCTTTCTACAAGCCCCAGAAGCCAGCTGTCCTCAGGACAACCTGTCTTTCTGTTGAAAACTGAGGCAAAGAAGGTGTTAAATACCTCGGCCTTTTCTTCATCTTTGATAACTATATTCCCGCCCATGTCCAGTAGAGAATGGAGGTTTTCCCTGCCCCTCCTTTTGCTATTGATGTACCTGTACAAGGACTTTTTGTTATCCTTCACAGAGGTGCCGAGATTCAGTTCAAGTTGTGCCTTTGTCTCTCTAATTTTCTTTCTACACAATCTAACTACATTCCTAAATTCTTCCTGAGTAGTTAGCCCTTTTTTCCATAATCGGTAGGCTCTCTTCTTTACCCTAATGTCCTGGTTTGGGCCAGGATAAAGGTGATTTTCTGTCTTGTACTTTTGCTTTCAGCTAAGTCTCTGGTAAGTAGTTGCACTTGCTGAAATTAACAGCAAGTTTCTCAGACAGTGTCTGCATCTAGGACTGATAACACTCCATGTTTGTAGTTACTGCTAGAGACTGGTATGCAGAGCCAAGGACACTGCTCAGCTCTGAGGAACATTTTACCCTCCAGAAGGAATAGAGGTCCCACCTGCAGCCCTCCTTTGGGGAGGAACGGACAAGATAGATGCCAGAATTGACCAAACAGAGTATTCCATCCCATATACGTCATACTCAGTATAAATTTGAGGCATCACGAGGGCCAAGCCATGCTCCCAGCTTCCGGCTGCCTGCCCTTCCTGCCTTTCCTGCTTCCCTTCCTTCACCCGGCATCCTGGAAGGATTCCGTCCGTTCGCCTGCCTGTGGTCCTGATCCGTGCCAGCCCATATCTGTGTGTTCCTGCCTCTAGTTCCTGATTGCTGCCAACTCCAGGAGTCCAGCCTGGACTTTCCCAGGGCTGCCCTGCAGCCTCGGTGGTGACATGAGAGTTATTGGGGGAAAAGGGGGGAAGGAACGTGGTATCAATTTTCCTGTATATTTGTATATATTTGGTAATTTTTCCTATTTATCATTACTGTTTCATTAAAGTTGTGTAGCGTAGTTTCCAACCCATAAGTCTCTCTCCCTTATTCTCTCTCCTTTCTTTATCAGGGAGGAGGGAGAGATTAATAGAGAGCATCTGTCACTCGGTTTAATTGCCGGGCCAGTGTTAAACCGTGACACCTAATTTCTTTCAAAATCTCCCTGTTCAGCCAGACCGGTCGTCTTCCCCGCCGGCTCGCCTTTTGGCACACCGGGACAGCCTGCTCCTGTGCTTTCAGAACTTGCTTCTTGAAGTACGTCCATCCCTCCTGGACCCCTTTGTTTTCAAGGGCTGTTTCCCAGGGTACACTCTGAATAAGTCTTCTGAATAGGCCAAAATCTGCCCTCCGGAAGTCCAACGTAGAGGTTTTATTGACGGCCCTCCTTGCATCCCTGAGTATTGAAAACTCTATTATTTCATGATCACTGTGTCCCAGATGTCCACCGACCACCACATCTCCCACCAGCCCCTCTCTGTGAACAGGAGGTCTAGCGGGGTTTACCAGCTGGAGCAGGAAATTATAGGGGAGCTTCCAGCAACTTCTCACAGGAGCCACCCCTGTGGCCCCCCTGCTTCCAAAACACCACTGCACTAACCCAAGACAGAGCCTTTATAATGCTGAGTCCAAAACCTTAGGGGATGACCTTGAGTCTCATCAGGTGCTTTTTGCCAGAGGCTCCAGATGGGACTATTATCAACAGCTCCAGTGCAGGCACATCTTTAACGTCATGTCCTGTTCAGACAGGTCCCAGGGCCACTGCGTGTACTATCTCTCATTTTATCAGCTCAAAGGCCTGCTGTTGTTAAGGGACCCATGCAAAACTTTCTTTTGCGCAACTTCATAGACAGGTTTCACAATCTGGGTGTACCTGGGAGCGTGCATCCTCCAAATTCCCACCAGGCCTAAGACAGCCTGTGTCTCTTTCTTATTAGTGGGTGGAGACATAGTTGCAATTTTACTGATCGCATCCATAGGGATATGTCAGCACCCATCTTGCCATCTAATTCCCAGGAACTGGATCTCTCTGGCAAGGCCCTTGACCTTGCTTCTCTTGATATCAAAGCCATCTTCTAACAGAATGAAGATTACCTTCCTACCTTTTTCAAAGACTTGTTCTGTTGTATTACCCCATATAACGATGCCATTGATGCATTGCAGATGGTCTGGAGCTCCACCCTTCTCCAGTGCAGTATGGATCAGTCCAAGGCAGATGGTGGAACTATGCTTCCACCCCTGGGGCAGTTGATTCTAAGCATACTACATGCGCCTCCAGGCGAAAGCAAATTGAGGCCTGCACTCTGATGCTATGGGAATGAATAAAAACAGAGTAGCAATGTCAATAGTTGCATACCGTTTGGCTGCGTTGGACTCCAGTTCATATTGAAGCTCCAACATACCTGGAACAGCAGCACTCATTGATGGTGTAACTTCATTTAGACCACAGTAGTCCACAGTTAATTTCCATTCTCCATCAGGCTTCTGCACTGGCCACATAGGACTGCTGAAGGGTGAGCGAGTCTTGCTGATCACAGAATCAGAGTTGGAAGGGACCTCTGGAGATCATCTAGTCCAACTCTCCCACTAAAGCAGGATCACCCAGAGCACATTACACAGGACTGCATCCAGGCGGGTCTTGAATATCTCCAGAGAAGGGAACTCCATAACCTCCCTGGTCAGCCTGTGCCAGTGCCTTAGAATCATAGAAAGTTAGGGGTTGGAAGGGACCTTGAAAGATCATCTGGTCCAACCCCCCCTGCCAAAGCAGTGTCACCTGAAAGCAGGTCACACAGAAACGCATCCAGGTGGGCTTTGAATGTCTGCAGGGAAGGGGACTCCACAACCTCCCTGGACAGCCTGTGCCAGTGCCTTGGCACCCTCACAATAAAGAAGTTTTTTCTTATGTTTAGATGGAACTTCATATGTTCCAGCTTGTGCCCGTTGACCCTCGTCCTGTCACTGGGAAGCACTGAGAAGAGTCCGGCTCCATCTTCCTTGCACCCACCCTCTAGATACTTGTAGACATTGATAAGGTCTCCCCTCAGCCTTCTCTTCTCCAGGCTAAAGACTCCCAGCTCTCTCAGCCTTTCCTCATAAGAGAGATGCTCCAATGTAGTGAAATGAGGCAACCAGGTGCCACTAATTACCAGGTAGTGGGCATGAGCTTGTGTTAAGCCCACCTGTGCCTGATTAAGGCAGGCCCCAACTGCGCATGAGCAGGACTGGGGGGCCAATAAAAGGTGAGCTTCCAAACACAGGCTCAGCTCACTCCTGAGCAAGCCAGCAGAGAGGTTAGTTGAATCCAGAGCAGTAGCACTGAGCCAGGCTAACCAATCCTGAGGGCAGCCAACTCAGGGCACTGTCTATGCATTTCTGCTGGAACACCTGTTGGACCTTGGAGCGCCGTGCCTTAAGAGAGGTTTGTCTTGCAACACTCCAGTCCCCCAATTGTCTTTGTTCCCTTCTCCTGGACTCTCTCCAGTAGTTCTCTGCCTCTTGAACTGGGGAGCCCAGAACTGGATGCAGTATTCCAGCTGTGGCCTCACCAGGGCAGAGTAGAGGGGAAGAATGACCTCCCCTGACCTACTGGCTCCACTCTTCTTTATGCAGACAGGGATTCCGTTGGCCTTCCTGGCAGCAAGGGCACACTGCTGGCTCATGGATAATTTGCTATCTATCAGGACCCCAAGATCCTTCTCCTCCAAACTGCTTTCCAGCAGGTCCACCCCCAATCTATATTGGTGCTTGGGGTTCTTCCTCCCCAGGTGCAGGATCCTACATTTGCTCTTATGGGACCTCATCAGGTTCTTCTCTGCCCAGCTCTCCAGCTTGTCCAGGTCATGCTGGATGGCAGCACAGCCCTCTGGAGTGTCGGCCACCCCTCTCAGCTTTGTATCATCAGTTGGTACCTACTGTTCCTCTACCCTCATCAGACCCACCACAGAAAGGTCACATCTGAAAGGCTGGGCAGGGTAGATGGTGAATGCCCTCAGTCTCCACAGCTGCTACACCAAAGGCCCAGTAATATCCTTTTGGATCCTTGAAATACCCTTTCTGGAGAAAGTCTATACCAAGGATGCACTGAGCATCTGGGCCAGTTGCTGTACGGTAGGTCTCCCAAGCATTCCCAGTCAGGCTCATTTCAGCCTCCAATACAGTCAGTTCTTGAGACCCTTCGGTGATTCCAGAGATGGTAATGGAGTTTGCCTGTCTGTGATTCAACAGTACCAAGGTGCACCATGCACCAGCGTCCACCAGGGCCCTGTATCTCTGTGGTTCTGCTGTGCCAGGCCACCAAATCCACACTCTCCAGGAAATTCGATTATCCCTCTCCTCTACCTGGCTGGAGGCAGAGCCCCTCTAATGTTGAGCACAGCGCCCACAACGAACAGAAGGGTTTGTGTGGCAAACCAGACTCGCGTTGTTACTTCCTCAATTCATAGTTGGGTTGGAGACCCATCTGCTTGGGCCAGCAGTGGATGCTTCTTTGGAGACCAAAGCAGCCATCCTTCTGGGAACATTACCTCTAGTGGTATTACCTTGTAGCTCCTGTACTCGTCACACAGAGCCGCAGTGGGTTTGCCATGCCATACACACATGTCCTCACCAAGGTCACACAGGGTAAACCACAGAGAACTTTGTGTCGATTTCTGCCTACCCTGAGCTGGTCTCTGTAGTGACATGAGGCAACCAGGTGCCAATAATTGCCAGGTAGTGGGCTTGACCTCGTGTTAAGCCCACCTGTGCCTAATTAGGGCAGGCCCCTACTGCACATGAGCAGGATTAGGGGGGCCAATAAAAAGCCCACACCTGGGGAAGCCAGGTGGATGGTTAGCCACCTTCGGAGCAGTAGCACTGATCCAGGCTAGTCAGAGCACCATTCATGAGATTCTACTGGGACACCTGGTTGGACCTTGGAGCGCCGCACCCATAGAAGAGGTTCGTCTTGCTACAGGTCTCCTAGGAGAGCATCTGTTCCCAATGGCTGAAATATGGATCCAGTCAGGAGAAGAATGAATGTTATTCTCCCTCTCCCATCCTGGATAACTTATCATGCAGCCTCGCATAAGAGATTCTGCAGTCCCCAAACAGTTTTTCCACAGCCAAGATGCAAGCCTGAAAGGGGTTAGAGACCCTGTCTTCATATTGCCCGAGTTGGTTAGCAAATTCATTAACAGTCAGTGGTGTTTTGTCATCTCCCCCAAAGACCCTTCCTCCTGAAGTGTGAGAGTACACAGGAGGGCTATGATGGGACTTGCTTAATAGAGGCCTCCTGCATGGCAGCTCATCGGGATCTGCAGGTGTTTCCCTATCACCATGGATGACCTCCCAGACTGCCAGCTTTCACAGATATTTGATGCCTCTTTTCCATAGTGTTCCATTTAATAGGGCAACATTTAATATCCTCCTTAAAGGGATATTGGCTTTTGACAGCTGTTAAAAGATGCCAAAAAACTAGCCTGACTGATTCAAACCGTAACACACAGGGAGGGACACCTCTCACTGGACCACATTGCTCCAAGCCCCATCCAACCTGGCCTTAAACACTGCCAGGGATGGGGCAGCCACAGCAACATCTGGGCAACATCTGCCAGTGTCTCACCACCCTCACAACAAAGAATTTCTTCCTAAGATCTCATCTAAATCTCCCCTCTTTCAGTTTGAAACCATTACCCCTCATCCCATCACTCCATGCCCTTGTCCAACGTCCCTCCCCACCTTTCCTGTAGCCCCTTCAGGCACTGGAAGGTGCTCTAAGGTCTCCTTGAAGCCTTCTCCAGGCTGAACAACCCCAACTCTCTCAGCCTGTCCTCATAGCAGAGGTGCTCCAGCCCTTTGATCCTGTTTGTGCCCCCCCCCCCTCTGGACTCACTCCAACAGCTCCATGTTCTTCTTCTGCTGGGGGCTCCAGAGCAGGACCCAGCACTGCAGAGGGTGGGGGTAGGGGTTGTCCTCAGAGCAGAGGGGGAGAATCACCTCTCTTGACCTGCTGGCCACACTGCTTTTGATGTAGCCCAGGACATGGTTGACTTTCTGGGCTGCACTCAATCCCACTTACCATGTCACCAACATGTTAAACAGCACTGGTCCCAGTACTGACCCCTGAGGAACACCACTCATCACTAGAATCCATTTGGACATTGAACTACTGACTTCAACTCTTTGAGCGCAACCATCCAGCCAATTTCTTATCCACTGAGTGTTCCAGCTGTTAAGTCCATGTCTCTCCAATTTAGAGACCAGGATGTCATACAGGACAGTGTCAAACGCTTTGCACAAGTTCAGGAGGATCACATCCATTGCTCTCCCTTGTCCACCCACCACAGAAATCCACCACATTCCTCAAATATGATGGAAAACAGCTTTACAACTTCATCCAGTTCCCTAAGGAGCCACAAGTGGATCTTGTCAGGTCCCATGGACTTGTTCACCTTGAGTTTCTTTAGGTGGTCTTGAACCTGCTCTTCCTACAGTGGAGAGCAATCTTCATTCTCCCAATCACTGCCTTTGCCTTCTGCAACTAGGCGGGCAGAGTTTTTGCCAGTGAAGACCAAGGCAAAAAAGTAATTGAGTACCTCAGCCTTCTCCATATTCCACATGACCAGGTTTCCCATTTGCTTCTGGAGAGGGCCCACATTTTCCCTGTTCTGCCTTTTATCACCAACATACCTGTAGAAGCTTTTCTTGTTACCCTTCATGTCCCTGGCCAGATTTAATTCTGTCTGGGCTTTAGCTTTCCTAACCTGATCCCTGGCTGCTTGGACAACTTCTTTGTATTTCTCCTGGACTACCTGTCCCTACTTCCACCTTCTGAAGACATTCTTTTTACATCTAAGTGTGTCTAGGAGATCCTTGTTCATCCATGCAGGCCTCCTGGCATTCTTGCCTGCCTTCCTTTTTGTTGGGATGCATTGTTTATGGGCTTAGAGGAGGTGATTCTTGAATACTGACCAGCTTTCCTGGGCCCCTCTTCCCTCCAGGGCTTTATCCTATGGTACTTAGCCAAACAGATCCCTGAAGAAGCCAAAAAGTCTGCTCTCCTCAAGTCCAGGGTAGTGAGCTTCATGTGCACTCTCATCACTGCCTTCAACTCCACCATCTTATGGTCACTGCAGCTAAGGCTGCCCTAAAGCTTCACATTCCCCACCAGCTCCTCCTTGTTGGCAAAAACAAGGTCCAACATAGCAACTCTCCTTGTTGGCTCCTCTATCACTTGGAGAAAGAAACTGTTGTCAATTCATTGCAGAAACCTCTTGGACTGCTGGTACCTTGCTGTGTTGTCTCTTCAACAGGTAATGGAGGAGGCTGAAATCCCCCATGAGGACCAGGGCTTTTGAATGTGGGGCTACCTACTCTTATCTTTCTGTAGAGGGCTACACCCACCTGGGTCTTCCTGTTTGGGAGGTCTACAGTAGACCCCCACTATCATGCCCCCTGCCCTGCCCTCCCTTTAATCCTGACCCAAGATTAGATTTTACAATCTTTAGCTACCGAATCACAAAACAGCATGTGTAATCACAATTAGGAAAACACACATTGTTTCACTTTCTTACGATGTTAAAAGCTCCTTAAACAATATCTGACACAGTTGCAATGTCTCTGAGTTAGCTCTGATGTGGAATAAAATTCTCAAACATATCTGCTTGCATGCAGGGTTTATTTTGCACTGGGGTTTTCTGCAATATTTGCATGGCTACATCAAACAATGGGGCGGCAAAATGAAGCACTCCAACAGTACCAGAATTTACTCCACCTTCATCTGCCACTTTTTTGGGGAATGAATATACCCTGGGAGGTCATAATTTCTCAAAAGAATTTTGCTTCATTCAACAAGAGGGCTGCCAGACACACTATCATTACAAGAGGAGAACCATCAAGGTTACATAACTTAATTCCATCACTGAAAATAGCAGCTTCCTATTGCAGTCAAATCAATTCCTTGTGTATACCTCAAGCTGCTCATTTCTCCAGAGTCTTCTGTCAACCCATCATCATTTCTCAATCTTAACATTTGCTACTTATTTTCCTGGAGATATTTAAGTGACTGCAGTTGCCAAGACAACCACTTCATCAGCACCTCAGCTTGTCTATCTTGGGCTTCACCATGACTTCTAGGAAATCAGCTGCCAAAACCAGTCATTTTGAAATCTGATTTTCTTTTTTTAAAACTTTTAGTAGCCTTTGAGATCTTCTGCCCTGAAAATTGAGTTCCCTTCATAAGAACAGATTTGTTTTAATTAATAACCTCAGAAGGGAGTTTTCCTGTAAAACTGGAAGAAGCCTGATAGCTTAAATCCCAGAACACTGAGGTAATGAAGGGGAAGATGCAACCTCAGAGGTATACACGCAAACCAGGTTTATGCACATCTATGCTGTTACTTTCAATAACTCACTGAAGTCTCCTTCTATTTTGTTTTCTGTTACCAAGAGAAGCAAAGACTGACTCAATATTTGTAATAAACTCAGCTAGGCCTCAAAATGCATGCCCATATAAGTGTCCTTTTTTTTTAAAATTATGACAGAACTTCCTCAAACACATTAATAAATGGATAATCCCCATAGCTGTATCTATGTTTTAACTAAGTGATGCTTAAGCTGCCAGACTCTCGTGCCATAGTAGCCATGAAGCCTGGTGGCCAATTCAGCTGAATTCTGCAAGCAGCCAAGTCCTCAGAAAATACAATACAGTTTTAGGAGTTTCACAACAATAAATGTACTTAAATAAGACCCCGCATAGCACTTCCTTTCCCCCAATCCATCTATGTTAGACATAACAATTTCAATAACAAGAACTTTGATTGAGATTTACTTCTTATGAAATATGGAATAAGGCAACAGAAACAGTTAAGTCAGATTTGGTTAAGTTCTATCACCAACAAAGCTACCAACATCTTTGTACCATAAGCATTTTTAAGCCATTTAAAAGTAGCTTCCCACATTTGTCTACATGGCCCTTGCTGCTGTGACTTACACACAGATTTACAGCTGCAACTAGATTAGCTTTGCATCCATTAGCACGGATACTGGTAGTGGCCCAACCATAGCAACATGGAATTAAGCATGGGCTGCAAAATCAACTTATAAACTGGGTCAATTCACAACTGGTATTAAACATCACACTGTCATTACCAGACCACTATTGTGCTTGAGGCAGGTCAAATACGCCATTGCTGCAATGCAGACATGCTTGAACATTATAAAATTATCAACAGTTTAGTACTGTGAACCTAGGTGGTTTGCAATGGTTGACACGGTATCATTGGAGAAAGCCCAAAGTAACCCTTACATCATACCTATTAATACAAGGTTAGCAAAACTAGAGCAAGGAAACACTTAATTATCTGCCTAAAACTCAAACTCTACGTGGCAATCACATTAAGCTGTGACCAAAGATTATTTTAGCAAATATGTATTGTACAACAGCATTTATCAATGCCTTAATAATTAAAGCAAAGAAGCCTCTGACAGTTCAAAACACTAACATTCCCTACAAAAGGTACCTGCAGGTCAGTTGTGCTGTAACTTTCTATTTAAAGTGCTTGCTAAGTGTAGAATTTGGTTTTTTGCACACATGTTTTAAGCTCAGTGTTGTGGCATAGGCCTGGGTAATTGCACTATGGGTGACAAGCACAACAGAACTTGTAAGCATGTCAATAATACACTTTAAACCTTGCCTTAACATACTAGAACTGCCAAATCTTGCTCTGCAAAGGCACTGGCTCCACAAAGCACCACCTGGCTGTGCTACAGAGTTGATGCTTTTTACACTTCCATACTTCAAATCCCACAAGCCAGTTTCACTATACTGAGAGGCTTTATTTTGAACTTAATCTTTAAAGCACAGGAGAGAAGACCTAGGGTGTCTGTAGTAAAAGAGCAGAGCACAGGAGCTGGAACAACTAAGAACAAGAAAGAAATCCCGGAGGTGGAAAGTAAAAAAGCTGGGTAGCTTTGAAATCAGTGCAGATCCCTCTGACATTTCAAACAGTTAGGCAGCCAAGGCATAACTTTGCCTCCTACAATGAGAGGTTTACCCAGATTCTCTCCAACTCTTTGAGTTATTTGTGAAGCCTGCATAGCATATATCTCCCCCAGCAAGCCTACATATCCAGGCCTTTACTTAGGAGGTGTGCTTGCCCATGGCAGGGGGGTTGGAATGCGATGATATTTAAAGACCCTTCTATGATTCTATGATTGAATCATATTCTATGAATCATATCAATCATATTCTATGACTCAACCCATTCTATGATTCTATGATGGCTCTCGCCAGCACCAGGAATGTCCCCCTCCTCCCCCAGGTTAAATTACATAACCCCAGCTTTATTTTTTACTCTTGAAGAACTGCTGCAGCTGCCTCACAAAGTCTGTGCACAGGAGCATGAATTAACAGTATATCACAATCTGTGCTTGAGTGCTTCAGGAAACTGTTCAGGTTTTTATTTAAAAAAAACCAAACAGGTATAAACAGAATTATTTGAAAAATCTCTTTGCTTTTGTGCTTAAGCAGCCTGAAAGTTATTCACTTGACAATTTCTTCAGCTATTCCAAATTTAGACACAGTAGTTGTAAACATACAAATTGAATTTGTTTTGGAAAAAAGTTTCCCCATGTGTTATTTTTAAAAAGCAAATTTCTTTCTACCTGCAGATTTAATCAACTATGCTATTATATGAGGGGTGGCCTCATCAATGTTTATAAATATGTAAGGAGAGAGTGCCA
Organism: Heliangelus exortis; assembly: GCF_036169615.1. Taxonomy (NCBI): domain Eukaryota; kingdom Metazoa; phylum Chordata; class Aves; order Apodiformes; family Trochilidae; genus Heliangelus; species Heliangelus exortis. The sequence continues at coordinate 7,400,260 of NC_092453.1, read as the reverse complement.
GGAAGATGAAGCCAAGCTTTTCTCAGGGGTGACCAACAATAGGACAAGGGGCAATGGTTATAAACTGGAGCATAGGTGGTTCTGTATAAATATTAGGAATAATTTTTTCACTGTGAAGGTGACAGAGCCCTGGCACAGGCTGCCCAGGGAGGTTGTGGAGACTCCTTCCCTGGAAATATTCAAAATTCACCTAGATGTGTTCCTGTGTGACCTCCTGTAGGTGACCACGCTCTGGCAGGAGGGTTGGACTCAATTATCTTTTGAGGTACTTTCCAACACTTCACTTTCTATGATAAAATATACCCATTTTACATAGAAAACATTAATTTATCCAGGGTCATGCATACAAATCCATTATAGATAGAAGACTTTTAGTTCCCATCTCACTCACTAAATTATACTGCCTCTTACTGTTGTCAAAGAACACTTTGGCCCTACCTTGCATTCAATCAAAGCTGTACAAATACCCCATACTTGTACATGACTCTTCCAATTCTAATCCTGGGTCCTTCAGATAAGCACCTCTTACAGTCACCAACAAATCTAGAACCATACATTGTGTTGGCTCTTTCATCCTTTTTGTGTAGCATCCACAAGCTATTCTCAACAAGTGTCACACTTGACCCACACAAAGGGCCTAACAAATTATGAATTCTGGATTAAGCATCCTTCTCGCCCAGTCATAGCAATTCATGTTCAAAATAAGTGTGACACAGCAATATTTTATAGCTTTACCAAACAAAGCACAACTAAACATGTACAAAGAGAGCTTGTTGGCTGCTACCTAAAGGAAGACAATGTTTGGTTGAGCATATGAGCATCTAGCAACATATTCAAAACCTTTCTTGGAAGGAAGAAGCCACTTTCCCATAATCCTCTTATTTGAAGTTGATATCACTTAGTTATTAATCTGCAAATTCACATCCAAATTTAACACACCAACCAAGCATTAATAGCAGACTTTAAACTTAGCCTAAATTTTGTCATCTTTACTTTTTCTACGTTACTACAGTTGCACAAGTTATGTGTCACATAAAAGTAATCTAACAAAACACAAGTCCCTTCTGAGCATAGGGACTCCCTTCCTAGTGTCATCATATTGTTCTGCCATAACACACTTCCTCCATAATATATATTTTAAGAAAAATATTTAGAGTTTAGATTAGAACAATGCAAGAAAACTGCTATGACTAGAGTTTGTCACAGAAAACATACTTTATCTATTCTTCTTTCGAGTGCACAAGTCACTGTTCTATATTTAACAAGGGAAAAAAAAACCCCAAAACTTATTCATATCCCCACCTATGAACTATATATGCTGAACAGATAAGAGATTACAAATAAATTGGTGCATATAAGATTTAAAGATACAGAACTGACACAGCCTTCCAATAACTCAAAAGTTTTTCTATCCACTAACCTTCATCCAGAGCTTTGCTAGATTTGCTAAAGTATAACTCACAGGCTCTCCCTAGCATCACCAGCAAGCTTACTTTTGTTTTAATAGCAGAAACTAGCCATTTTAGAAGTGTCAAAAATACTTCACTATTCTCTTGGAACTAGGTGAAACTCATCCACATGCTCAGCAAAGATGATAGCTGCAGAAGGAATATCAAACATAACAAGACAGACACCAGGAGCTCTAAACAGGTCACACATGGAGACCTTATGTCAACCCTGAGTTATGCCCCAAAATACACTCAGTCCAGTATAGGAAGAGAGGTGAAGAGGGCAACACCTGGGATAGGTGTGGATTCACAGAGCCCCCAAGACAAATGAATAGCCCTGGGAGCATCACAATGAAAGGTCTTTTGTGGCCAAGCATACTAGAGCCTTCCTTTATGCCTCTGCTATTGCACAGAGCTGACCCCAGAGTATGTGGCATTACCTACTTGGACAGCAGGCAAGATCTCAAGTATGGCACACATGCTAAAGATTGCTGATGATATCCCATGTGACATTTCATTGCAACCCATGAGGCCTGGGAACAGGCAATACCATGTAATACTTGATGGCCACAAATCATACAGCCAAACTGAAACAAGTTCCATATCAATTTGCTGCTCAAAAAAACCCCAAAACCAAAAAACCTATATATTGCAAATTGCTTTGAAATCAAAATAAATTACTTCAAAGAAACACAGATCCAACCATACAGAACTTTAAATAGCACATTGTTAATGAGCTACAAAAAGCAAGGAAAGCAATGTCTTGACAAATATTTAGCCCTCAAATAGCTTGAGAAAACTAAGCATAATTCTCAGGGTTTCCCCCCCACTTCAACTTATGGGTCAAGACTTGCTCCTTGATGTCATAAAAATACCTTATGAAATAATCTGTCTTAAGAACTATCAGATAGCAACTCTAATAATGCAGTTAATTTTTGTTTCCTTTCACATTAAGCCTGGGTAGATGAAAATAAATGAACCTAAACAAAGCAGCTTTTAATTTTGACTCTAGTTCTACATTCAACATGTTTCATGACAAAGCATACTTGGTCAAACCACGCTTCTGGGCAGTGCTATGCATTTCATAGAATAATAGAATAATTTGGGTTGGAAGGGACCTCTAAAGGTCATCTAGTCCAACCCCCCTGCAGTCAGCAGGGACACCCTCACCTAGATCAGGTTGCTCAGAGCCTCATCAAGCCTCACCTTGAATATCTCCAGTGATGAGGCCTTAACTACCTCTCTGGGCAACCTGTTCCACTTTTCCAGTACCCTCATGGTAAAGGGCTTCTTCCTAATGTTTTGGTCTTTGTGAACCTCACAAGGTTCACCTGGGCCCACCTCTCCAGTTTATCCAGGTCCTTGTGGATGACATCCCATCCTTCTGGCTTATCAACAGCACCACTCAGCTTGGTGTCATATGCAAAATTGCTGATGGTGCACTCAATCCCATTGTCTACATTGTTGATAAAAATATCTGTTTAATAATTGTTTTATTTATATAATAACTCATTTGTACCTTCCGTGAAAGGTTGGCTCCCAGCACAAGAATGCCATTCAACTATAAAAATGAGATGAATTTACTTTTTTAAAAACAATCAAAAACTGTAACGCTAAGGTACATTGGCACCAAAGATGCTTCAAGTAAGCCATCAGGAAGCACCTTCTAGTAGTACTATAAGTATCCCAAAAACACTGCTTGATCAAAGCATTGGACAGAGATTTATCAACCTTCAGGCTCTGAAGGCCCAAGCATCAAAGTAGTATACTGGATTTAAAGGCAGACCAAGTTTCATCATGTGCAAGCCTCAGCCATTGAAACCTATCCAAACTAGCACCTATCATCACCAGATTGTTGTGGTGGTCCCTATTTAAGTATCAGCTTCCAAAATTAAAGGTGAAAAGTTCTCTTGCCACATAGCAAAGAATCCTCTCAGCTGAACAGATGATGTCTGTGGCATAAAGGTGTTATTGATAAACTGCTCACACATAGTTCTGCAGACTGTAGCACAATTTGGTTCTCTACTGCTCAGGCACAGTCTGCAAAACCAGAAACACACATTTCCATTGTTTCCAGAGCAATTCAGAGCTACCACATAGCCTAGTGAAGTCTGATCCAAATACTTGTTTTATCATACCATGTCCTTCCCAGCTGACCTAAGAAAGAAGCAACTGGCACCATCTATGACCTGGACATGAAGCATTTCATTCTGAGAAAAATATTCCCTTTGTCACTGAAAAACAACTTAACTGAATCAGCTGTGATCAAATCCACATTTTATAAACAAGGTCTACTCACCTTTCACCCTTAAACTCTGAATGATTGAGGGACCAAAAAAAAAAAAAAAAAATTAAGTTCACCTATTGCAATCAAATACCTGTAGCCCAACACAACTGATTCTGACAAACTTTATTCAAACTGGCAATTTCTTGCTGACAGCAGCTGAGGAACATACATTTGATCTCATCACTGGACCTCTTTGGAGGCCTTAACACCACTGACTCAGAGCTACTTTTGCCTTGCCAGCAAGGAATGAGAGGTAACTAGTGCATGCTTACCTCCTTCCTTGAAGATGGTAACCCTGAACTTAAGAAAAAAGTTGCACAAAACATTCCCAGTCATACTAAATAGCTATGTAAAGTCACTAAATAAGGCAAAGATTGAAAGAGATAAGGACAGCCATACAGAAACACATGGACTTTTGACAACCTCCGCTGCAGATGTGCACCTTTAGCTGATGGCATAGGTGGGGTTTGTGGTTCAGGACTGCTCCTATCCCTTGCTGATCCGAGCTTCTTTTCAAAAAGTGGTTACTTCTGAAGGCTGCTGCCCTTTCCATTTAGCTGGGAGGTCCTAAACTATGAAGTACTGCAGCAGATCTGAGCATGCTATATTGGTTGATAAAATATACTTATATACTGTGCTTGAATTTTTAATAGCAATATTATAAAGTCACCTGACTTTATCAATAGCTTAGTGCCAGCTATAATAACCTACCACTTAAACATTATGGGGGGCATGTTTTCTGCTTCAGTTTAACAAATGCTAGTTACAGGATTAGCAACTGAAATTAGAATCTGTTGAAATGTTTAACTAGCTTTTAACAGTAGCTCCTGTCAAGGAGGTGCAAAGAGAGCACTTACCTCATTTCAGTTTATTCAGCTAGTTCAACAGCTCAGAGAGAAAGGTCATATTTCTCCAAGAAAAAAAAAAAAAAAAGTTCCAAAAGCTGATGTTTCCAGCTTCAAGAACACAAATCAAGTGTTTGTATTCCAAATCAACCATCACTAACACTTTCTTTATTAAGGACACATTAAACACAGGTTTTCCTCAAAATATTTATACTTGAGCTTAACTAGAAGTCTTTTTACTTTCCCTCCAGGTTCTACCCTCAAACCACACCTCAAGTGGAAGAAAATTCCAAAACTCTCATTGTCACAAAGTTTAAAAACAGTTACATCCTATAACTGCATATTTCTAATCCTGCTTACCTAATCTTCTGAAACTAAAGACAAAACAAGATGAAGCTAGATCATCTGAACTAGAGCTCACCTTGCATAAACTATGAATCTACCATAGAAGTCACCCCACCAAATTAAGTTTAGGATACTAATCTTATCCCTAAAGAATTCAGCAAACCAATTCTAACACATCTAGAGGTTTGCCTGAAAGCCCAACACAAAGAAAGCCAAGAACATAATTTCTCAGGACAACAGGACTCTTCCCTAGGAACAGAATGGCTCAGAACTTAGTGCAAATTTCAGTGGCTCAGAACTTAGTGCAAATAACCAAAGATCAAACACTACCAAAACAAAATATCATAATCACAACTCCTCATGAAAAGATGAGACAGAAACATTTGACAGATTCCAGCCCTGTCACTTGAAGGGAATCCCTCTGCTGTGGAAGGGTGAAAGCAACTTAGTATCCCACTCTCAAAATAAGTATCACAATATCAGTCAGAAGCATTAGAAGAAAGGCACAACAGTTCAAGGACATAAAATTCATAATATACTGAGGTAACCGGCAACCTTACCTAAATCTACACTTGTTAATGCACACTACCCAGATTATTTCACAGACCGCTTCAGCGTCTTTCCAGGAACAATTTCAAATATACAGTCCAGAGAGGTTCCCAACCAAAAATATTTTGAGCCATTGAGATTTCTTCTTTAAAAAATGGAGGAGTAATGTAAGTGCAGGAAGAGGTTGCCAAACCATTCAGATGTAAAAATGACCCAGTTACCAATCCAGACTAGAGTGACTCCCTGAGTAAATAATAGTGGAGGTGAGTCTAAGAATATATCTATCACACCTACATGAGTAAGCCAGTCAACTCATTACAAAAGACAAACCTTACACCAAAGCCTTCCCCTCCTTCAAAACAATAAGGCCAAACTGAACATGACTCAAATACGTTATTCCCCAAGCTACAAGTTATTTTGGTTTTGTGGAACAAAGCTCTTAAACCTTGATCCAGAGAGGCCAAGATTTATGTTAGCCAAGGAGAGAGAGCATCCAAAATTTTTCAGTTTGACAGAAGCCAAATGGCATGAAATGGGAGATGCAGGAGCCACTACTAAACAATAACTCCTGGGAGAAGCGAGCTGAAAGGGACAATATTTTGCTAGAAACCAAGCAGACATCAAGTGCAAAGGAGTATATGTCCAATGCAACCCTGCCTTCTGCAAGAATCACATTTCTTTAATTGCTTTCTCTTCCAGTTATTTTAAGAATTTAAATCTGCTCTCTTTCTGGGACAGCAGCTCCAGATTTCTTGCTTACTGTATTTACAGGAGGGAAAATAACCACAGAAAGTTTATTTTGTTTTTTTTAATTATTAACAGCAAGACTGAGAGAAAAATTGAAAGCATTTATCTATCTTCACCAAATACGTGCTAATAATAATGAAAAATAGCCCTAAAGACCACGAAATTTTGAAGGAAACACAGCCTTTATCCTGAATTAGTCATGCTATACAGGATGCTCCTGCACGACTTATCGAGGGAAGGTAGGAAGCCCCTTTGAAATAAATATTCACACATCAGAGCCAAGAGGACAACTTGGGAGTAGAAAGAAAGAATTTGTACCCTGTCATGAGGTACTTGCCTTTCTTTGGGGTTAAAACATTGGAAATAAAATAATAGATATAGGTGTACCGCAGGCCCCTCTTCCCAAAGGGCACCCCGAGGGAGAGGGGAAGAGATGCCCTACAGGCCCCAGCCAGTCTGCCCTGTAGACCATCCCCGTTTTCCCGTCGCCAGGAGGAGAAAGGCAGCTCGCGGGGTACCAACCTACGGGAGCCGAGACTCCCTACCCTCCTTCCTTCCTCCTCCCGCAGGTCTCAACCCCTTCCGCGGGGGTCGGAGGAGTCGATAGCGGAAGCAGGCCCGCCTCCCCACCGGAGCTCCAGCGATCCCACCGAGCCCGACAAAGAGGCCCTGCAGGTGGCGATGGGGGTGGTGCAGGCCTCAGCGACGGCTCCCGGGAACCACTGCGGCGGCGGAAGGCCCGGTCCGTCGGCGGGACGGGGGGAAGACCGTACCTTGAAGTACCCACCCTCGTAGAGGGTGTTGGGGGGCCCGAAGATCGCCACCTCCCAGTTGTAGAGGTCAGACTCGTCCACCAAGGTAATGCGGAAGCCCTCTACCGGCTCCTCCTGCAGCGACTTTAGCTCCAGCATCAGCGCCTTCTGCGAACTGCTCATCTGCTGCTGCGCCATGGCGTGGCGTGGCGTGGCGTGGCGTGGCGTGGCGTGGCGTGGCGTGGCGTGGCGCTGCTCCGCTCCCGTTGCACTTCACCGCCTGGTGGGCTGGGCCGGGCCGGGCCGGGCCGGGCCAGGCCGGGCCGGGCCGGGCCCCACCCCCGTACTAACGGCCGCTGCGGCTGCCACTTCCTTTAGTGCGGCACCCGCTCGCCGCTGACCTCAACGCCCCGCGTCCCACCTCGCCCCAGAACGAGCCACTCCCCGTCGCACGCCACGCCCCTACCGGAGCGCTTGAAGGGGCAGCGCTACGCGTCATAGTCTGGAGTGAGTGGACGAATGTGTGGGTACAGCGGGGGAACAGCTGGCCCATGCTGCTGTGATGACACGCTCACAGTAAAAAAAAAAAAACAAAAACAAAAACAAAACCAAAAACATCTTTGCACAAATTATGTTTTTTTGAGGAGCAACCTTGCATGACCCAGCATCCACAAGAAATCCTGCAGCAGCACTCAAGCAGCAGTGGAAGAGGAATCATAGAATAATTTGGGTTGGAAGGGACCTCTAAAGGTCATCTAGTTCAACCCCCCTGCAGTCAGCAGGGACACCCTCACCTAGATCAGGTTGCTCAGAGCCTCATCAAGCCTCACTTTGAATATCTCCAGGGATGAGGCCTTAACTACCTCTCTGGGCAACCTGTTCCACTTTTCCACTACCCTCATAGTAAAGAACTTTTTCCTAATATCCAATTTAAATCTATTCTTCTCTAATTTAAAACCATTGCCCCTCATCCTATCACTACTGGCCCTTGCAAACAGTCCCTCTCCAGCCTTCTTGTAAAGCCCCTTTCAGGTACTGGAAGGTTGCAATTAGGTCTCCATGGAGCCTTCTCTTCTCCAGGCTGAACAACCCCAGCTCCCTCAGCCTGTCTTCATAGGAGAGGTGTTCCAGACCCCTGATCGTTTTCGTAGCCCTTCTCCAGACCCGCTTCATCAGGTCCATGTCCGTCTATGTCCGATCCCACTGTCTATATCATTGATAAAAATATTAAACAGTATAGGTCCCAGTATGGAACCCTAAGGGGCACCACTTGTCACTGGTCTCCATCTGGACTTTGAGCCACTGACCGTCACCCTCTGGATGTGACCGTCCAGCCAATTCCTTATCCACTGAACAGTCCACCCATCAAATCCATCTCTCTCCAGCTTGGTGAGTAGGATATTGTGGGGGACCATGTCAAAGGCCTTGCAGAAGTTCATATAGATGACATCCCCTGCTTTTCCCTTGTTGACTGATGTAGTCACTACATTGTAGAAAGCCACTAGGTTGGTCAGGCAGGATTTGCCCCTAGTAAAGCCGTGCTGGCTGTCTTGATTCACTTCTGTCTTCCGTGAGCCTTAGCATGTCTTCTAAGAGAATCTGTTCCATGTTCTTCCCAGGCACAGATGTGAGGCTGACAGGTCGGTAGTACCCAGAGTCCTATTTTTTACCCTTTTTTTAAATTGGCGTGGTTTCCTTTCTTCCAGTCACCAGGGACTTCACCTGACTGCCATGACTTTTCAAATATCATGGAGAATGGCTTGGCAACTACATCCGCCAATTCCCTCAGGACTCTGGGATGCATCTCGTCAGGTCCTATGGACTTGTATATCTTCAGGTTCCTCAGATGGTCACAAACCTTATCTTCACTTACAGTTGGGGGGACTTTGTCTTGTTCGTCTCCATCTTTTGGGACATCAATATGAGAGCCATGAGGAGTGGGGTTGCCAATGAAGAGTGAGGCAAAGAAGTTGTTGAGAATCTCAGTCTTCTCATCATCTGTTGTTATTCGTTCACCACTGTGGCTCATGGGAGCGTGTGTGTGTGCTCTTTCTTTAACCTTACTTTTCTGGTTTACATACCTGTAGAAGCCCTTCTTGTTTTTCTTTACATCTCTTTCCAAGTTCAGTTCTAGCTGCGCCTTGGTCTTCCTGACCTCATCCCTACACAACCAGGCAACTTACCGATACTCCTTCCAGGACACATGTCCCCTCTTCCACTGCCTGTGTAGGTCCATCTTGCTTTTAGTTTGACCAGCAGGTCTCGACTCAGCCATGCTGGTCTCTTTTCTTCCTTGCCCGATTTCCTACACCTGGGGATTGAGATCTCTAGCACCCTATGGAAAGCATCCTTAAAGATCTGCCAGCTCTGTTCTGCTCCCTTGCCCCTGAGGGTTGTATCCCATGGGGTCCTATTTACTAACTCCTTGAAGAGCTGGAAGTTTGCTTTCCTAAAATTTAGAGTTCTGACTATGCTTTTCACCTCTCACACCCCTTAGGACAGTGAGCTGCAGTAGTGCATGATCACCGCAGCCCAGGTTGCCTTCAACTTTGATATCCCTGATTAGTTCACTTGCATTTGTGACCATCAAGTCCAATAATGCATCCCCTCAGGTAGGGCTGTTAATTTCTTGTCTTAAAAAGTTGTCATCTAGGCACTCCAGGAGTCTCCTGGATTGTCTACAGCTTGCCGTGCTACTTTTCAAACAGATGTCAGGGTGATTAAAATCCCCTAGCAGAATGAGAGCCTGCAATCATGATGTCTCCTTGAGCTGGAGTAAGGTGGCTTCATCAATAGGCTCCACTTGATTGGGCAGCCTGTAGTAAACTCCAATCACAAAGCTCCCTTTGCTGTCCCAATCCCTAATTCCCACCCATAAGCTTTCAACCTGCTTGAGGCTATTCTTTAGGGACAAGTCTTCACACTCTATTCACTTCTTTACATAGAGGGCAACACTTCCACCCCTTCTTCCTCTCCTATCTCTTCTGAACAACTTGTAGCCATCGATGGCCACACTCCAGTCATAGGATTCATCCCACCAAGTTTCCGTAATCACTACTATGTCGTAGCTTTTCTGTAGCACAGTAGCTTCCAACTCCTCCTGATTGTTTGACATCCTTTATCCTGTCCCCAGGGAGGCAGCAGACTTCCCTATGAAGCAGGTCCGGTCTGCATATTGGGCCCTCTGCACCCCTCAGGAGGGAATCACCCACAACAGTGACCTGTTTGTTTTTCTTCCTTGATTGGGTTATGATTGTTGGTTTAGGACAAGTTGGCCTCACTGCTACTTTTGGCCTACGTGAAGTATCCTCAATAATATCTGTCATTTCCTCCTGCAGGGCCCCATACCTGTTCTGTAAGGGCACTGAAAGTGGTGAAGTGTAGTGAAATGAGGCAACCAGGTGGCACTAATTGCCAGGTAGTGGGCATGACCTTGTGTTAAGCCCACCTGTGCCTGATTAGGGTGGGCCCCTACTGCGCATGAAGCCCAAAAAGGCCTAAGAAAACTGTTTAGAGACAGAGTTTTAAGTCTTTAAACAGCAAAGGTATTTATTTGTGGATCCGTGGAACTCCCAGCTCGTGCTGGACAGAGAGTTCCAGGGGTCAGGGGGGTAGGGTTAGGGTATTTATACAGCCTTACATGCATATTCATAAGATTATGACAGGTAATTATAATATTCATAACAGGTGGAGTCTGGGCGGAACCAGGTGGGGTCTGGGCGGGGTCTGGGCGGAGCCGTCCTCTCGGGGATATGTCCCCCTTAGGGTTAAACTTCTATCTCCCTTGATTCCAGGTGGCTTCATGTTGTTATATGGATATCGGACCCCAGCCATAACTTTTCTCTTATCTGCTGGTTGTGGCATCTTTATGTTCTCCTTGTGCAGATGTTCACATGCTTTTGGGGCCAAGCTGGCGCCTCCCTGGCCTTGGCGGTGCCTTGTTCTAAAAACGAGACTTACACTCCCAATTATTTCCCAGACAGAAAGCTAGCTTCGTTAGGCCTTGTTTTGCTTTTCACTGTAACAGTGGAAAATTGTTTTGCTTCTAACTGAAACAGTGGAAAATTATGAGTTTGGACTGGTACTTTCTCGGTTTATCCTTGAATTGTACCGGTTATGATCACAAGTTCTAATTCTACATTAGGTAAATTCACACAAACAACTTGGCCTCCTCTCCTTTTCCCACAGGAACTGATCTGTTAAGATCCTTCTCTGTTTCACGCATGAGCAGGAGTAGGGGGCCAATAAAGCTCACACCTGAGGAAGCCAGAGGGAGGCCACTTTCGGAGCAGTAGCACTGATTCAGACTGGTCAGCCCTGAGAGCATTAGACTCAGAGCACTATTCGTGAGTTTCTCCTGGAACACATGGTTGGACCTTGGAGCGCCGTGCCCTAAAAGAGGTTCGTCTTGCTACATCTGGTGGAGAATGCAGGCAGAGACCTCAATCTAGCCCGTGATGAATCAGGAGAAAGGGAGCTAGTCCAGCACAAACTAGCATTAGCAGAAAACCCAAGGAGTCGGGTAAGAAGATCCACTACCTTTCCTTCTCTACCACTGTTTGACCACAAAAAAAAAAAAAAAAAAAAAGAAAAAAGGAAAGATGGGATTGTCAGCAAGCACCCCCGTTAATGAGAAGCTGGTGACACGGGCGAAGGAGCAAGAACTCTCCTACCCCCCATCCTCTGCGGCCGCATGGGAACTTTGGCAGGAGGTCAGCGACCTGTTGGGAAGCCTCCATACTCAAGAAATGAATAAAAACATAACCGGATTAGATGGTACATGGGGAGTGGTGATCAATGCCCTAAAAGAAATAAAAGCCGAGGCGGAAGCTGCCATCAGTGCCATTGCAGCACTTCCGCCAAATGCTAGCATTGATACTGCAGCACCACCACCAGAAGCAGGATCCGGTGTTGTCCCCACAGCACCTCCGCTACCCACCCCTCCTCCTGAGGGTGGAAAAACCCGGAAGGCGTTCTTAGGACTAAGGGACAACAGCCTTGCCATAAAGGGCATGACAGGAAAGTCGCACCATTCTATAGCCAAGTTCCTATCAGATATCGGGCCGGAGGAAGAAAAAGAAACACCTGCTCCAAGCACCGAAAGAAACGAACAAAAAAATGTGAAGATGCCGACAGCACATGCCCCTGAGATGGGCGGCCCCAGCTGCCGCTCGAAACCACCCCTACTGCCACCTCCCAGCTCAGAAAAAGAGCATGGGAAAGAAGCGGCCACCCCACCAGCAGCACCCATCAGCCTGGAGGACAAAATAAAAGCCCTCCTGGAACAAACAAATCAGTCCGTGAAATCTTTAGAGAAAAGGATGACAGACATGGAACAACGCTCGTCTTTCCATAAATATCGAGACCCACCCACCCTCCCTGATGATGACGATGAGGACGTTCCAACCCCGCTGCGATCACGACAGAACAACCAAGGCATCAAAGGTGCTGATAAACCCCGACCCGGAAGATGGTCTGGTTTCATCCGCGATGCCATTCTCGAAGGGGATTGGGAGGCCAGCACCATCGCTTGCCCTGTTCTGCATGATAACAACAGGCTGCCTCAATTTGAACAGCACAGTTGGAAAACCTTAGAGCAAGCCAAGAAGACCCTGAGAGAGGGAGGATTAAAATCGGAGAGTGGTCAGGCCGTCCTGGATTGGCTTTTCACCGCCGACACTAATTGCTCCCACGACTGTTGTAATCTGGCCAGGTACCTGCTCACCCCCTCCCGGCAGATTGTCTGGGTCAAAGAATGGGAGCGCCTGGCCCAAGTGGAAGCAAATTGCCCTCGAGCACCTGGGGATCCACTATTAGGGATAACCGCCAGATGCTCACGGGCTCAGGACGCTATGCAGATGTCCAAGTCCGGCTCCAATTCCCGACTGTGCTCCACCACGTCGCTGCGCACCTAGCCCGCCAAGCCTTCTATGTGGTCCCAGAGCATACTCCAGCCCCTTTATTTACTGCCATCAAGCAAGGGATGAATGAGCCTTTTCAACATTTTGTCGACCGACTCTGGCAATCTGTCATGGCTCAATCCAATCTAGGAGTAGAGCAAAAAGAATCCATGTTCAAGCTACTGGCGTTTGAAAATGCAAATCCGAGAATGAAGTCACTGTTCTCCACCTTACCAAAAATGGCTGACGTCTCGGAGACGTTAGAAGTAGCTGCCAGGGCCACCCAAACACAACAAAACCAAGGCATGGCCAGTGCCTTTGCCGCCACCTTGGAACCCACTCAAAAGCTCCTCGCGGCAGTTGCGCAGAAACTAGACAGAAGGGGAAATCGATCAAGGAAATTCACCCCTGTCTGTCTTCGATGTGGAGCCACAGGCCCCTCAACAAGAGCTTGCTCAGCCACGGTGTGGTGTGACTGATGCCAGAGAGACAACCACAACAGCCTGGCATGCAGGTCTAAAAAAAAAGGAAGGCGCAGCACGCAAGACCCCCGCGCCATGACGCAAGTAGCCGGGCCAGCGCTTTACACCAGCTCCCCGCCCCAGCCACAAGGGGAAGCCTGGGCATCGATGTGCCCTCAGCAATAGACGTCACCCTCACGACAACACAGGTACACCGGATACCGACTGGAATATATGGACCAATATACCAAGAAGATAGTATGACTGGAGCCTTACTAATGGGCCGTTCTTCCACTGGAGTTGCAGGACTCGTTGTGCTCCCAGGAGTTATAGATGCGGATTATACAGGGGAGATCATGATTACTTGTTTTACATTAACACCTCCCCTGATAATCAAAGCAGGAACCCGGCTAGCACAACTGGTCCTCCTCCCAAAAATGAATCTGGGGAAGAACGCCCCCGTGGCACGAGGCAGTCAAGGCTTTGGATCTTCTGGAAGCACTCTGGTAACCTTAGTGCAACAGATGAAGACAAGGCCCATTATAATTGTAAAGTTGACCTCTGGAAAAGAGGTCAAGACCTTTTCCATGATGATGGACACCGGAGCTGATGTTACCATAATCAAACTTAATGTGTGGCCTCATCATTGGAAACTTATCACTGCCCACGATGCCGTCCAGGGAATAGGTGGTGGTTCCACCCCCCTTCAGGCCCTTGAACCTGTGCAATTACAGTTTCCCAAAGGACAAGCGGTGACCATACGTCCCTATGTGTTGCCGTTACCGGGACAACTTGGAGGGTTGGTTGGCAGGGAAGTTATGAGCCAACTAGGGGCTATTCTTTCCATCCCTGAACCCACCCAACCCCCTCAACATTTTCAATAAGGGCCACTGCAGAGGTGCCGCCAACTCCCAGACTGCAATGGAAGACAGACACCCCTGTCTGGGTGGAGCAGTGGCCCTTATCCAAAGAGCGGCTAGAAATCGCCAACCGTCTGGTAAAGGAACAGCTGGACGCAGGACACATCCAGCCGTCTGTCAGTCCTTGGAACACAGCCATCTTCGTAGTTCCAAAGAAGACAGGAAAATGGCAATTACTGCATGACTTGTGCAAGGTCAAAAACCAGATGTGGCCGATGGGCGCCCTCCAACCCGGGCTGCCCCTACTCACAAAGTTACCCAGAAGCTGGCACCTTCTGGTTATTGACCTTAAGGATTGCTTTTTCACCGTTCCCCTACATCCTGAAGACACAGCTCGCTTCGCCTTCACCATCCCATCGATCAACAAAAGCGAACCTGCGAAGCGATACGAATGGGTAGTGTTGCCCCAAGGGATGAGAAATTCCCCAACGATATGCCCAATGTATGTGGCATGGGCACTCTCGCCGATCCGAAAAGAAATGCCGGACACACTAATCTACCACTATATGGATGACATACTGCTTTGCCAGAAAGCCCCGTTCCCCGACAACATTAGTCAGATATTGACCGATCAACTGAAGACAAAAGGATTAATTGTAGCTCCTGAGAAAGTGCAAACACAATCGCCTTGGAGCTACTTAGGGTGGCAAGTCACTCACGCCATGGTGAGACCTCAAAAACTAGAAATAATCAGCTAGATCAAAACATGGAATGACGCCCAAAAGCTAGTGGGCGAGCTTCAATGGGTTCATAGAATCATAGAATCATAGAATTAGCCGGGTTGGAAGGGACCTCAGAGATCATCAAGTCCAACCCTTGACCCACCGGTGCGGTTGCTAGACCATGGCACTGAGTGCCACATCCAATCTCTTTTTAAATGACTCCAGGGACGGAGAATCTACCACCTCACCAGGCAGTCCATTCCATTGCTTGATCACCCTCTCTGTAAAGAAATTCTTTCTAATATCTAACCTAAATCTCCCCTGGCACAACTTAAGACTGTGTCCTCTTGTCTTGTTGAAAGTCGTCTGGGAAAAGAGACCAACTCCCACCTCGCTACAACCTCCTTTCAGGTAGTTGTAGAGAGCGATGAGGTCTCCCCTGAGCCTCCTCTTCTTCAGGCTGAACAGCCCCAGCTCTCAGCCTCTCTTCATAGGGCCTGTGCTCGAGTCCCTTCACCAGCTGGGTTGCCCTCCTTTGGACCTGCTCCAGGACCTCAATATCCTTCCTAAACTGAGGGGCCCAGAACTGGACACAGTACTCAAGCTGTGGCCTCACCAGCGCTGAGTACAAGGGCAGAATCACTTCCTTGGACCTGCTGGCGATGCTGTTTCTGATACAGGCCAGGATGCCATTGGCCTTCTTGGCCACCTGGGCACACTGCTGGCTCATGTTCAGCTTCCTGTCAATCCAGACTCCCAGGTCCCTTTCTGCCTGGCTTCTCTCCAACCACTCTGTGCCCAGCCTGTAGCGCTGCATGGGGTTGTTGTGGCCAAAGTGCAGGACCCAGCACTTGGCCGTGTTGAACCTCATCCCGTTAGAATCAATCCAGTCTGTCCAGGTCCCTCTGCAGAGCCCTCCTGCCTTCCGGCTGGTCCACACTTCCTCCCAGCTTGGTGTCGTCTGCGAATTTGCTGATGATGGACTCAATCCCTTCATCTAAGTCATCGATAAAGATATTAAACAGTACTGGGCTCAACACCAATCCCTGGGGGACACCACTGGTGACCGGCTGCCAACTGGATGCAGCCCCGTTCACCACCACTCTCTGGGCCCGGCCTTCCAGCCAGTTCTTAACCCAGCAGAGGGTCCTCCTGTCCAAGCTGCGGGCAGACAGCTTTTTCAGGAGAATGCTGTGGGGGACGGTGTCAAAGGCTTTCGACCCATTATAGGTCTCACCAACGCAGATATCCACCCCTTTTTGTCACTATTACGGGGCACGCAACCAGGTGCGTTAGTGGACTGGACCGATAACCATACCAATGCGTTAAAACGGGTCGTCCACAAACTGGCAACCGGCTTTGCAGATCGTCGAGATGCCACCCAAGCCATTGGAGTCTGGGTATGCAACCACCCTTCATTCCCATTCGCACTGCTGTTGCAGGATTTCAACTGGCAAAGGGAAAATGGGGAATACCACCATGGCAACTGTGACCAAAACCACAACCAAAGCTCTCCAAAATCAGAGTCGATAGCCATCTTGGAATGGTTATTTCCACCCCACACGGCCCAGAAAGGTATCTGGCAACGAACCAAAATAACAGCATTCCTGATACAAAAGGGACAACAACGTTGCCTTGAAGTAGATGGTCAAGAGCCAGGATGGATCAGCATCCCTATCAAAACAATTGATTTTGATTGGTTGCTGCAACGTTCTATACCACTACAACTCGCCTTGTTCGAGTACTCAGGAGATATCCGTCATGGAGGCCCAAAACACAAGCGCCTGCAGGCCATCAGCCAGTTCCATTGGATAGAATGACCAATTGTTTCAGAGCATCCAGTGCCTGGTATCACCGTGTTCACTGATGCCGGAAAAAGGTCGAAAACGGCCGCCTGCGTATGGCAGGATAAGGGACAGTGGAAGCAACATTTGATTCCGGGCACCGACAAAGACAACCTGCAGACTCTGGAACTACTGGCTATCATTTGGGCCTTAACACAATGGCGAAGTGTCCCCCTTAACATTGTCTCCGACTCACAATATGCGGTAGGAGTGGCGAACCGTATCGAGGATGCTCTAATCAAGCCAGTACAAAACCAATGGCTACTGGAACTCTTCCTCACATTACAGCGTGTGCTGAAAATTCGCACACAGCCGTGCTGTATTCTTCACATCCGTAGCCATAAAACATCATTAGGCCTAGGGGAAGGAAATGCAAAGGCTGACTCCCTGGTCAGCCTAGGAATGCAGGGTCCCGTAAGTCAGTTCGCGAAGGCTCAAAACAGCCATTCCTTGTTCCACCAAAATGCCAGGGCGCTGAAGCGCATGTTTGCAATTCCATGGGAAGATGCAAAAGGGATTGTTAAAGCATGCCCTCAGTGCGCACAATTTGGCCCTGCCCTAGGAGTGGGAGTCAATCCACGTGGGCTGCAAGCAGGAGAGATCTGGCAGATGGATGTCACCCACGTTCCAGAATTCGGATGACTCAAGTATGTCCATGTGACCGTAGACACATTTTCAGGCATGCTTTGGGGGACAGCTCAGACAGGGGAGAAGGGTTTACATGTGGTCCGTCACTTGACCAATTGCTTTGCTGTTATGGGGGTCCCTCAAGTAGTAAAAACTGACAATGCGCCTGCTTATATAGGCGGAAAGGTCAAGCAGTTTCTTGCTACTTGGGGAGTAAAACACATTACAGGGATCCCTCACTTGTCCACAGGCCAGGCGATAGCGGAAAGAGCTAATCGCACCCTGAAGACATATTTACAAAAGCAAAAAGACAGCAAAGACATGGACCCACAGATGCGGCTTAGCAAAGTGCTTTTTACACTGAACTTTCTTAGTCTAAGCCGCGATTCCCAACAACCCCCCGTGTTACTCCATTACTCGTCCCAGAAAATCAACCGCATGCTGGAAGTCCAAATCAATTACAAGGATCCATCTACAGGTCAGTGGGTAGGGCCCAAGCCGCTCCTGTTTACTGGAAGAGATTATAGCTGTGTCTCCACAGACTCCGGACCTCTTTGGGTACCCAGTAAATGGACACACCCTGCCGTGACCAGATCATTAATGGACAACGATGCATCATCCAGCAGCTCAAACTGAATAACCTTGTTGATACTTTTGAACTTCATATATTTTTTGTTTTCCTTAAAAAAAAAAAAAAAAAAAAAAGAGGAATTGTCATTTTTGTTGTATTTGTGTTTATTATGCCACTTTTATTATGCCATTTGTGTTTATTAAGGCCACTTTCGGAGCAGTAGCACCGATTCAGGCTGGTCAGCCCTGAGAGCATTAAACTCGGAGCACTATTCGTGAGTTTCTCCTGGAACACCTGGTTGGACCTTGGAGCGCTGTGCCCTAAAAGAGGTTCGTCTTGCTACAGTGAAGTTCTTGAGGGAACAAGCCTGCCCCATTTGTGGTGGCAGATAAAAAAGGACCATGTGGCCAGTCACTCTCCCTCCCCCATTATGAGATGGTGAGGAGGAAATCCACCTAGAACCTTGAGTCAAGACAAGGGCTATGAGGGTTCCATTCACCAATTATGGTCATGGGACTCAACTCGGGGAAAAAAAATTATCATCAATAAAATCAAAACAGAGAGAAAACAAAACCCAGAGCTTAAATACCTTACTCCATCCCTCCCTTCTTCCAGATATCTCTACCTCCTCCCCCCCAGTGGCACAGGGGAACAGGGAGAGGGGTTTACAGTCCATTCATCAAAGGTTGTTTTCTGCTGCTTCTTCCTTCTCAGGGATGATTCCTCCCAGTCTTCCCCTACTGCAGTGGGAAGTCCCTCCCATGGGAGAAAGTCCTTCACAAACCCTTCACAAAGTATAGATAGTAAATTATCTGTGAGCCAGCAGTGTGCCCTTGCTGCCAGGAAGGCCAATGGAAGCCCAGGTTGCACAAAGAAGAGTGTGGCCAGTAGGTTGAGGGAGGTCCTTCTCCCCCTCTACTATGTCCTGGTGAGGCCTCTGCTGGAATACTACATCCAGTTATGGGCTCCTGTCATGTTTGAACATGAGGAACTAAAGGAGGGCTTTCAGACTCTGAGAGGGGTGGAACACAGAGGGAGGGGTCCATTCCCTCCCGTTTCCTGCCCATTCTCTATAAAGGCTAGGCAGACTGGCAACTCCTCTGCTGTCTTTTCTGCTCACTCCTGGCTGTGTTGCTGTTCCCCTGCACTCCTTTACCACCAGCTCGACACATGCTCTCCAGAATCCACATCCATGAGGTACTGGGAAGAGCCATGGACACCCCCCTCCTGAGTCGGCCCTGCCACAAGGGGCACTCAGGCATCTATGCCTGCCACCATTGAGGTCAGGTTGTATATATATATTTGTATTTTTGTTACTATATATTTGTATTTTTGTTACTTTATCCCCTATGTTATTGCCTCTCCCCTGTGCTAGTAAATCTGTCTCCAATAGTTTTAAATTTCCAACTTAAAGTCTCCAGTCTTTATTCCCCCTTTTATCTTCCCTTGGGGGGGCAGGGAGGGAAAAGAAAGTAATTCTGTCCTTCAGTTTGTGGTCTGCCCAAACTGCTAAGCCTTGACAGAATAATTGGTTCTATCAATTATTCCATTCCATTTCTCTCCATATTCAGTTTGTCAAGGCAAGACAGATGGTACAGGGTCTGTCAGGGTTCATGCCTTCACGTGCCACAAGCTCTAGCGAGGACTCATGGATGCCACTGCATTATCCTGGGGAAAAACACTTAATACAACTAATTACTATTATATAACAATTAAAACTATACAAAGTGAAAGTAAATGCTCTCAGCTAGAGTTAAATTCCCCTGTGGTACACAATGGACTTTCCTATCCTCCTGCATAACTCACCAAGTATGTCCCAGACCTTGAGCAGAGACAATCCCACAGATGGGCTTGTCTTAGCCCAAAGCAGGATAGACCCAAGCAGTTTTCCCAATAAGTTCCTTTCACACACAACAGGGACTTTATCCCCAGCCACTGTATGTAAAAGGTCTGATTGAGCAGAACCAGCTCTACTGATAGATCCCCTAGTGTTAACTAGACAGGTGGCTTCTGCCAAATGCAGATCCCAATTTTTGGAAGTCCCACCACCCCTTGCTTTCAAGGTGGCTTTCAGCAAGCCACTGTAGAGTTCAATCTTTCCAGATGCTGGTGTATGAGAAGGAATATGGTATATCCACTCTACACCATGCTCTTTAGCCCAATTGTCTATGAGATGTTTTTTTAAATGAGTCCAATTGTCTGACTCAATCCTCTCTGGGGTACCGTGATGCCACAACACTTGCCTTTCAAGCCCCAGAAGAGTATTATGGGCAGGGGCACGAGGCACAGGGCGTTTCCAACCACCCAGTGCAGCCAACAACAACCAACCAACCAACAGAAGCACAGACAGAAGCGAGCAGAAAAGACAGCGGAGGGGTTGCCAGTCTGCCTGACCTTTATAGAGTATTAACAGGAAATGGGAGGGAATGGACCCCCTCCCTCTGTGTTCTGCCCCTCTCAGAGTCTGAAAGCCCTCCTTGAATTCCTCATGTTGAAACCCCCAAGAGTTCTCAGGAGGACTCTCTTGGAGAGACATGGACTTAACAGCTGGAACACTCAGTGGATAAGAAATTGGCTGGATGGTTGCGCTCAAAGAGTTGAAGTCAGTAGTTCAATGTCCAAATGGATTCTAGTGATGAGTGGTGTTCCTCAGGGGTCAGTACTGGGACCAGTGCTGTTTAACATGTTGGTGACATGGTAAGTGGGATTGAGTGCAGCCCAGAAAGTCAACCATGTCCTGGGCTACATCAAAAGCAGTGTGGCCAGCAGGTCAAGAGAGGTGATTCTCCCCCTCTGCTCTGAGGACAACCCCTACCCCCACCCTCTGCAGTGCTGGGTCCTGCTCTGGAGCCCCCAGCAGAAGAAGAACATGGAGCTGTTGGAGTGAGTCCAGAGGGGGGGGGGCACAAACAGGATCAAAGGGCTGGAGCACCTCTGCTATGAGGACAGGCTGAGAGAGTTGGGGTTGTTCAGCCTGGAGAAGGCTTCAAGGAGACCTTAGAGCACCTTCCAGTGCCTGAAGGGGCTACAGGAAAGGTGGGGAGGGACGTTGGACAAGGGCATGGAGTGATGGGATGAGGGGTAATGGTTTCAAACTGAAAGAGGGGAGATTTAGATGAGATCTTAGGAAGAAATTCTTTGTTGTGAGGGTGGTGAGACACTGGCAGATGTTGCCCAGATGTTGCTGTGGCTGCCCCATCCCTGGCAGTGTTTAAGGCCAGGTTGGATGGGGCTTGGAGCAATGTGGTCCAGTGAGAGGTGTCCCTCCCTGTGTGTTACGGTTTGAATCAGTCAGGCTAGTTTTTTGGCATCTTTTAACAGCTGTCAAAAGCCAATATCCCTTTAAGGAGGATATTAAATGTTGCCCTATTAAATGGAACACTATGGAAAAGAGGCATCAAATATCTGTGAAAGCTGGCAGTCTGGGAGGTCATCCATGGTGATAGGGAAACACCTGCAGATCCCGATGAGCTGCCATGCAGGAGGCCTCTATTAAGCAAGTCCCATCATAGCCCTCCTGTGTACTCTCACACTTCAGGAGGAAGGGTCTTTGGGGGAGATGACAAAACACCACTGACTGTTAATGAATTTGCTAACCAACTCGGGCAATATGAAGACAGGGTCTCTAACCCCTTTCAGGCTTGCATCTTGGCTGTGGAAAAACTGTTTGGGGACTGCAGAATCTCTTATGCGAGGCTGCATGATAAGTTATCCAGGATGGGAGAGGGAGAATAACATTCATTCTTCTCCTGACTGGATCCATATTTCAGCCATTGGGAACAGATGCTCTCCTAGGAGACCTGTAGCAAGACGAACCTCTTCTATGGGTGCGGCGCTCCAAGGTCCAACCAGGTGTCCCAGTAGAATCTCACGAATGGTGCTCTGACTAGCCTGGATCAGTGCTACTGCTCCGAAGGTGGCTAACCATCCACCTGGCTTCCCCAGGTGTGGGCTTTTTATTGGCCCCCCTAATCCTGCTCATGTGCAGTAGGGGCCTGCCCTAATTAGGCACAGGTGGGCTTAACACGAGGTCAAGCCCACTACCTGGCAATTATTGGCACCTGGTTGCCTCATGTCACTACAGAGACCAGCTCAGGGTAGGCAGAAATCGACACAAAGTTCTCTGTGGTTTACCCTGTGTGACCTTGGTGAGGACATGTGTGTATGGCATGGCAAACCCACTGCGGCTCTGTGTGACGAGTACAGGAGCTACAAGGTAATACCACTAGAGGTAATGTTCCCAGAAGGATGGCTGCTTTGGTCTCCAAAGAAGCATCCACTGCTGGCCCAAGCAGATGGGTCTCCAACCCAACTATGAATTGAGGAAGTAACAACGCGAGTCTGGTTTGCCACACAAACCCTTCTGTTCGTTGTGGGCGCTGTGCTCAACATTAGAGGGGCTCTGCCTCCAGCCAGGTAGAGGAGAGGGATAATCGAATTTCCTGGAGAGTGTGGATTTGGTGGCCTGGCACAGCAGAACCACAGAGATACAGGGCCCTGGTGGACGCTGGTGCATGGTGCACCTTGGTACTGTTGAATCACAGACAGGCAAACTCCATTACCATCTCTGGAATCACCGAAGGGTCTCAAGAACTGACTGTATTGGAGGCTGAAATGAGCCTGACTGGGAATGCTTGGGAGACCTACCGTACAGCAACTGGCCCAGATGCTCAGTGCATCCTTGGTATAGACTTTCTCCAGAAAGGGTATTTCAAGGATCCAAAAGGATATTACTGGGCCTTTGGTGTAGCAGCTGTGGAGACTGAGGGCATTCACCATCTACCCTGCCCAGCCTTTCAGATGTGACCTTTCTGTGGTGGGTCTGATGAGGGTAGAGGAACAGTAGGTACCAACTGATGATACAAAGCTGAGAGGGGTGGCCGACACTCCAGAGGGCTGTGCTGCCATCCAGCATGACCTGGACAAGCTGGAGAGCTGGGCAGAGAAGAACCTGATGAGGTCCCATAAGAGCAAATGTAGGATCCTGCACCTGGGGAGGAAGAACCCCAAGCACCAATATAGATTGGGGGTGGACCTGCTGGAAAGCAGTTTGGAGGAGAAGGATCTTGGGGTCCTGATAGATAGCAAATTATCCATGAGCCAGCAGTGTGCCCTTGCTGCCAGGAAGGCCAACAGAATCCCTGTCTGCATAAAGAAGAGTGGAGCCAGTAGGTCAGGGGAGGTCATTCTTCCCCTCTACTCTGCCCTGGTGAGGCCACAGCTGGAATACTGCATCCAGTTCTGGGCTCCCCAGTTCAAGAGGCAGAGAACTACTGGAGAGAGTCCAGGAGAAGGGAACAAAGACAATTGGGGGACTGGAGTGTTGCAAGACAAACCTCTCTTAAGGCACGGCGCTCCAAGGTCCAACAGGTGTTCCAGCAGAAATGCATAGACAGTGCCCTGAGTTGGCTGCCCTCAGGATTGGGTAGCCTGGCTCAGTGCTACTGCTCTGGATTCAACTAACCTCTCTGCTGGCTTGCTCAGGAGTGAGCTGAGCCTGTGTTTGGAAGCTCACCTTTTATTGGCCCCCCAGTCCTGCTCATGCGCAGTTGGGGCCTGCCTTAATCAGGCACAGGTGGGCTTAACACAAGCTCATGCCCACTACCTGGTAATTAGTGGCACCTGGTTGCCTCATTTCACTACATTGGAGCATCTCTCTTATGAGGAAAGGCTGAGAGAGCTGGGAGTCTTTAGCCTGGAGAAGAGAAGGCTGAGGGGAGACCTTATCAATGTCTACAAGTATCTAGAGGGTGGGTGCAAGGAAGATGGAGCCGGACTCTTCTCAGTGCTTCCCAGTGACAGGACGAGGGTCAACGGGCACAAGCTGGAACATATGAAGTTCCATCTAAACATAAGAAAAAACTTCTTTATTGTGAGGGTGCCAAGGCACTGGCACAGGCTGTCCAGGGAGGTTGTGGAGTCCCCTTCCCTGCAGACATTCAAAGCCCACCTGGATGCGTTTCTGTGTGACCTGCTTTCAGGTGACACTGCTTTGGCAGGGGGGGTTGGACCAGATGATCTTTCAAGGTCCCTTCCAACCCCTAACTTTCTATGATTCTAAGGCACTGGCACAGGCTGACCAGGGAGGTTATGGAGTTCCCTTCTCTGGAGATATTCAAGACCCGCCTGGATGCAGTCCTGTGTAATGTGCTCTGGGTGATCCTGCTTTAGTGGGAGAGTTGGACTAGATGATCTCCAGAGGTCCCTTCCAACTCTGATTCTGTGATCAGCAAGACTCGCTCACCCTTCAGCAGTCCTATATGGCCAGTGCAGAAGCCTGATGGAGAATGGAAATTAACTGTGGACTACTGTGGTCTAAATGAAGTTACACCATCAATGAGTGCTGCTGTTCCAGGTATGTTGGAGCTTCAATATGAACTGGAGTCCAACGCAGCCAAACGGTATGCAACTATTGACATTGCTACTCTGTTTTTATTCATTCCCATAGCATCAGAGTGCAGGCCTCAATTTGCTTTCGCCTGGAGGCGCATGTAGTATGCTTAGAATCAACTGCCCCAGGGGTGGAAGCATAGTTCCACCATCTGCCTTGGACTGATCCATACTGCACTGGAGAAGGGTGGAGCTCCAGACCATCTGCAATGCATCAATGGCATCGTTATATGGGGTAATACAACAGAACAAGTCTTTGAAAAAGGTAGGAAGGTAATCTTCATTCTGTTAGAAGATGGCTTTGATATCAAGAGAAGCAAGGTCAAGGGCCTTGCCAGAGAGATCCAGTTCCTGGGAATTAGATGGCAAGATGGGTGCTGACATATCCCTATGGATGCGATCAGTAAAATTGCAACTATGTCTCCACCCACTAATAAGAAAGAGACACAGGCTGTCTTAGGCCTGGTGGGAATTTGGAGGATGCACGCTCCCAGGTACACCCAGATTGTGAAACCTGTCTATGAAGTTGCGCAAAAGAAAGTTTTGCATGGGTCCCTTAACAACAGCAGGCCTTTGAGCTGATAAAATGAGAGATAGTACACGCAGTGGCCCTGGGACCTGTCTGAACAGGACATGACGTTAAAGATGTGCCTGCACTGGAGCTGTTGATAATAGTCCCATCTGGAGCCTCTGGCAAAAAGCACCTGATGAGACTCAAGGTCATCCCCTAAGGTTTTGGACTCAGCATTATAAAGGCTCTGTCTTGGGTTAGTGCAGTGGTGTTTTGGAAGCAGGGGGGCCACAGGGGTGGCTCCTGTGAGAAGTTGCTGGAAGCTCCCCTATAATTTCCTGCTCCAGCTGGTAAACCCCGCTAGACCTCCTGTTCACAGAGAGGGGCTGGTGGGAGATGTGGTGGTCGGTGGACATCTGGGACACAGTGATCATGAAATAATAGAGTTTTCAATACTCAGGGATGCAAGGAGGGCCGTCAATAAAACCTCTACGTTGGACTTCCGGAGGGCAGATTTTGGCCTATTCAGAAGACTTATTCAGAGTGTACCCTGGGAAACAGCCCTTGAAAACAAAGGGGTCCAGGAGGGATGGACGTACTTCAAGAAGCAAGTTCTGAAAGCACAGGAGCAGGCTGTCCCGGTGTGCCAAAAGGCGAGCCGGCGGGGAAGACGACCGGTCTGGCTGAACAGGGAGATTTTGAAAGAAATTAGGTGTCACGGTTTAACACTGGCCCGGCAATTAAACCGAGTGACAGATGCTCTCTATTAATCTCTCCCTCCTCCCTGATAAAGAAAGGAGAGAGAATAAGGGAGAGAGACTTATGGGTTGGAAACTACGCTACACAACTTTAATGAAACAGTAATGATAAATAGGAAAAATTACCAAATATATACAAATATACAGGAAAATTGATACCACGTTCCTTCCCCCCTTTTCCCCCAATAACTCTCATGTCACCACCGAGGCTGCAGGGCAGCCCTGGGAAAGTCCAGGCTGGACTCCTGGAGTTGGCAGCAATCAGGAACTAGAGGCAGGAACACACAGATATGGGCTGGCACGGATCAGGACCACAGGCAGGCGAACGGACGGAATCCTTCCAGGATGCCGGGTGAAGGAAGGGAAGCAGGAAAGGCAGGAAGGGCAGGCAGCCGGAAGCTGGGAGCATGGCTTGGCCCTCGTGATGCCTCAAATTTATACTGAGTATGACGTATATGGGATGGAATACTCTGTTTGGTCAATTCTGGCATCTATCTTGTCCGTTCCTCCCCAAAGGAGGGCTGCAGGTGGGACCTCTTTATTCCTTCTGGAGGGTAAAATGTTCCTCAGAGCTGAGCAGTGTCCTTGGCTCTGCATACCAGTCTCTAGCAGTAACTACAAACATGGAGTGTTATCAGTCCTAGATGCAGACACTGTCTGAGAAACTTGCTGTTAATTTCAGCAAGTGCAACTACTTACCAGAGACTTAGCTGAAAGCAAAAGTACAAGACAGAAAATCACCTTTATCCTGGCCCAAACCAGGACATTAGGGTAAAGAAGAGAGCCTACCGATTATGGAAAAAAGGGCTAACTACTCAGGAAGAATTTAGGAATGTAGTTAGATTGTGTAGAAAGAAAATTAGAGAGACAAAGGCACAACTTGAACTGAATCTCGGCACCTCTGTGAAGGATAACAAAAAGTCCTTGTACAGGTACATCAATAGCAAAAGGAGGGGCAGGGAAAACCTCCATTCTCTACTGGACATGGGCGGGAATATAGTTATCAAAGATGAAGAAAAGGCCGAGGTATTTAACACCTTCTTTGCCTCAGTTTTCAACAGAAAGACAGGTTGTCCTGAGGACAGCTGGCTTCTGGGGCTTGTAGAAAGAGACAAGAATCTGAACAGCCCCCCTGTAATCCAGAAGGAAACAATCAGTGACCTACTGAGCTGCTTGGATCCCCACAAGTCTATGGGACCAGACGGGATCCACCCCAGGGTGATGAGGGAGCTGGCAGAAGAGCTCGCCAAGCCTCTCTCTATCATCTACCAAGAGTCCTGGCTCACTGGGGACATCCCAGATGATTGGAAGTTGGCGAATGTCACGCCAATCCACAAAAAGGGCTGGAAGGAGGACCTGGGAAACTACAGGCCCGTCAGCCTGACCTCAGTGCCTGGCAAGGTTATGGAGCAGATCATCCTGGGGCCAATCACACAGCACCTACAGGATGGACAAGGGATTAGACCCAGCCAGCACAGGTTTAGGAAGGGCAGGTCCTGTCTGACCAACCTGATTTCCTTTAATGATCAGGTGACCTGCCTGGTGGATGAGGGGAAGGCTGTGGATGTGGTCTACCTGGACTTCAGCAAGGCCTTTGACACCGTCTCCCACAGCATACTCCTGAAAAAGCTGTCAGCCGACAGCTTGGACAGGGGCACTCTGTGCTGGGTTAGGAACTGGCTGGAGGGCCGGGCCCAGAGAGTGGTGGTGAATGGTGCTGCATCCAGTTGGCGGCCGGTCACTAGTGGTGTCCCCCAGGGATCGGTGTTGGGCCCAGTTCTGTTTAATAACTTCATTGATGATTTAGGTGAGGGGATTGAGTCCATCATCAGCAAATTTGCAGATGACACTAAGCTGGGGGGGAGTGTGGCTCAGCTGGAAGGCAGGAGGGCTCTGCAGAGGGACCTGGGCAGACTGGAGAGTTGGGCTGATTCCAACGGGATGAGGTTCAACAAGGCCAAGTGCCGGGTCCTGCACTTTGGCCACAACAACCCCATGCAGCGCTCCAGGCTGGGCACAGAGTGGTTGGAGAGCAGCCAGATAGAGAGGGACCTGAGAGTCTGGATTGCCAGGAAGCTGAACAGGAGCCAGCAGTGTGCCCAGGTGGCCAAGAAGGCCAATGGCATCCTGGCCTGTATCCGGAACAGTGTGGCCAGCAGGTCCAGGGAAGTGATTCTTCCCCTGTACTCAGCGCTGGTGAGGCCACACCTTGAGTGCTGTGTCTAGTTCTGGGCCCCTCAGTTGAGGAAGGAGATTGAGGTCCTGGAGCTGGTCCAGACAAGGGCAACGAGCCTGGGGTGAAGGGACTTGAGCACAAGTCTTATGAGAAAGGGCTGAGGGAGCTGGGGCTGTTCAGCCTGGAGAAGACGAGGCTCAGGGGAGACCTCACCACTCTCTACAACTACCTGAAAGGAGGTTGGAGCCAGGTGGGGGGTCAGTCTCTTTTCCCAGGCAACCATCAGCAAGACAAGAGGGCATGGTCTCAAGTTGTGCCAGGGGAGGTTTAGGTTAGATATTAGAAAGAATTTCTTTACGGAGAGGGTGATCAGACACTGGAATGGGCTGCCCAGGGAAATAGTGGATTCTCCATCCCTGGAGATATTTAAAAAGAGGCTGGATGTGGCACTTAGTGCCATGGTCTAGTAACCGCAGCGGTAGTGGATCAAGGGTTGGACTTGATGATCTCAGAGGTCCCTTCCAACCCAGCCGATTCTATGATTCCATTCCCTGCCCTGACTCTGCCCAAGGCTGTGCAGATAGGGGAAGCTGGATGCACCTCTGTGAGTAACATATTCAAGAAAGGGAAAATAGAACTGCAAAAATAAAATAAAGACTTGCAGAGAGGAGGAGGAGGAGGAGGAGGAGATGAGAGCACTGCCAGAGCAGACACCAAGGTCAGTGAGGAAGGAGGGGGGAGAAGGTGCCTGAGAAGAGATTTCCCCACAGCCTGTGGTGACATGGCAGCTGTCCCCCTGCAACCTATGGAGCAGCACAGCGGAGTAGTCCCTGAAGAAGCACGGAGGAGCAGTCCTTGAAGGAGCATGGTGGGGTAAATGTGGATGTGTAGCCCACACAAATGTGGATGTGTAGAGGGGCAGATGTGGATCTGCAGCTGTGGAGGACCCCGTGCCAGGGGTGGTGACTGTTTTCCCAAAGCAGACCATGACTCTGTGGGCAGCCCACACTGGAGCAGTCTGTTCCTGATGGACTCATGTTGGAGGGGCTGGTGAAGGACTCTCCCGTGGCCCCATGTTGGAGAGGGGGAAGAATGTGAGGAGGAAGGAGCGGCAGAAACAATGTGTGGTGAACTGACCCTAAACCCCCAATGCCCATCCCCCTGTGCCTCTGAGGGGGAGGCAGGAATGAAGCAATCCAGGCCCAGTGAGAAGGGGGGAGGGCAGGTGGTGCTGGGGAAGGTTGGTGTAAATAGAAGTATGGAGAGGCCTGGCAGATTGATTACAATTGATTCTCCATCCCTGGAGATATTTATAAAGAGACTGGATGTGGCACTCAGTGCTATGGTCTAGTAACCACGGCAGAAGTGGGTCAAGGGTTGGACTTGATGATCTCAGAGGCCCTTTCCAACCCAGCTGATTCTATGATTCTGTGATTCAAATCCATTGGATGCTGGGAAGAGCCATGGACCCTGCTCCCGAGTTGGTCCTGCTATGAGGGACCCTCAGACACCTATCTTTGCAGTCATCAAAATTGGGATTTTTATATTTGTGTATTTGTTCCTCATCCCATGTGTTACTGCCCTTTCCCTGTTCTAGGAAACTTGTTCCAGTTTTAATTTCCAACCTTTGTCTTTTCCTTATTCCCCTAATATCTTCCCTTGGGAGGGTGGAGGGGGGTAACAGAGAGCAATTCTGTCCTCTGCTTTTTGCTTCACCCTGACCACTAAACCATGACATTGTGATATTGGGGTTTGAAGTACATGATCTGTTTATGGTTCCTTCCAACCCAAACTATTCTATCATTTCTTTTCTCTAAGTGCTCCCTAATTCCTTCATTTTGGCACAAAAAGCCCACCCCAGAGAAAGCCTGATTTAATAAAACAAGCAGAGTTTGAGCCAATTGTTTCCTGCTGCCACAAGCATATTCGTAACTTATCTTTGACAGGTATTTCTACAGGCACTGAATCACTGAAGCTGAACACCAGGTGCTCAGAAAAGTTACAGAAGACTAAGCGTACTCTTTGTGCCTCATTTAATAGCTGGTTTCTGAGCTTCTCTGTATGTAGAAACTTTTGAAAAGTCCAGATCCAGATTGACACTGGTTATTTCATTCCAAGTTTCTATCATTTGACCAGCTATTTCTACTTTTCCTGTGCTAAAAAATGTGGCTAAATATTTTCTAGCTTTCTCTGCTAGCAGTGTAAGCCAGTGCTACAATTAATAGTTGATTTGACTTCTGAAGCCTTGCCAAATTAGAGGGAAGGTTTTTTTGGCAAGTGGTGTCAGCTTCTGCAGTACCAAAGTAAAAAGTTGCAGTCCCTGGTGTAATGCAGATACTGATGGAATTTTTTTTTAATTAGTGAGTAGTTTTTGCTGAAGGAGCAATGACAAAATTACCTATTAAGGTTATTTTCCTGTTCTGGTTTATAAGGTTTTATCCTGTCTCACATCTCCCTCTGAGCCTTCAGGGTGTTCTTAAACTGGAAGTGCTAATCTCATACAGGACCTCAGACTCTGAAACTTCATCTTACACTATGATCTACAGGCTAAGGTTTAATCAACAGGCTACTTCTGAAAATAGTGGTCCGTTTTCCAAGTATTTAATATCATGGATGAAGAAAATTTAATAAAAAAAGTAAGGGAATATATCATGAGACCTGGATCACCTGATGTGAACTCTTTTTGAATTCTGTACTAATAGTGGGCTGCTCTGTTGTTTGGATCTGCTATTCTTTTTTTTTACTGTCTACTTTCATTATTTTAACAGCTAAAAGTTCCAAAAAGGCCTGGTACAAACAAAACCACCCTCTTGTCAAAAAGAATCTTTACATAGGGAGCTTTATAAACTAGGCATGTGAGTAGTCTGGGTTTTCTGTAGAGATCATATGATAGCTGACACTTCAGCTGGAGATGACTTGGTAATTATAGTTTCTTTGTCTGAATTCCTCTGCCATTTCATGGGGCTAATATCAAATTAAGATTTTTTTTTTATTTTTTTTTTTTTGTGGAAGCAAGAAAGGCAGGCTGCTAAAAATATTTGGTTTGTGCACATCTTTAATTATTCTATCTGACTTGCACTGGGCCAAAAGCTTGGAGTCCAAGGTAGGAGGCGAAAGTAGTTAAACTCTTCTAAAATGAGTGAGTAGTCCTATCACCAGTGACAAACCTGAATGGAGAAGGATCTTGATTCTCTGGTTGATCTGTTTAAAGGCAGAAAAAAGCAAACCTGTTGTTAGATACCTTTGTTTTTTCTGTAGCTCCAGGTGGTAGCTGGTTACTGAAACCAGCAGAGAATTGCTTACTTAGGTGTTTCATTGTGATGATCTGGTTTTGAGGGTGAGTTACATCAACTTCTGTGACTTGAATGTCTCTATTCTAGTTTAATGCATTGCCAGTGTTTGTGAACAGAAATCAGCTAAATTTTGGCTTGAATTGCTTTTATTCCAAGATAAATATATTATACATTTGAACAAGCTCATTAGAGAAGCTTTAACCTGAGTAAGTGAAATCTAGTTTGATTTTGGCTTTTGTAGGCTGATCCTTGGTGCAATTTAGTTAACAGTTGCTAGAACAGTAGGTATGGTTTCTACTGCTCTATGATAAGCAAAACAATCAAAGAGCACTTTATCTATGTTATAGTAGCTGACTCATGCCACAAGGCTTGATACTCCTTTAATCCTTTTGTAAACTATTTTATCCCAGCTAATGTAATTATGGATGTTATTATTACCCATATAATACCTAATCCCTTTTGAATTCTGCTAAACTGTTGGCCTTGATGTTGCTTAGCAATAACTAGCAAAATACAGGTGGCTTATGTATTTTTTTTAACCCTTGATCAAACCTTTGAAATTTTATTTGTGCTGACTTTTTATGTTGGCAATACTTCCAGTGCTGAACGGTGAATGGGAACCTGCTCAGATTGATGATTGCATCAGCCTGATTGCCAGTCCTGAGCCCAGGTCCTTAAGCTTCTCTTCAAAACTCTTGTGTTGCGCTACCACTTAACATGGCAGGCTTTTAACTTCTTGATAGTGTCCTTCCTAAAGTATGGAGTATTTTGTAGGAAGCTTGGCATTCACAAAGAAAGCAAAGCATCCATGTCCCTTTTTATGCAAATTTGTGAGCCACATGGCTGAATCCCATTCTGCTACTTTCAATTTAATCATGCTCTTCTTATACAACGCTGATAAAGAAGGAATGGTCGTTGGTGTTCAGACATCTTGGATGTGTGATTCTCAGATGTGTTTGTTCTAGGCAAGTTTGGTTGTTCATAGTCGAAGTTCTACTTAAAGTTAAGGAATAATACAGACTTCTTAAATAATCCTTGCTATGCTTTTGTTGCAATGTTTTTATCCCATGCAATCTTGTATTGTAACTCTACCACAGTTCTAGAGCAATCTGTGGTAAGTAGGGTAAAGAACCAAAATTGTGCAGAGGTGCCTGAAGTGTCAGAAACTTCAGTTCAGAAGTGTGATATTAAGGACCACCCCAGATATTTTAAGAGTCCAGCTTTGTAGTGGGACTTGGAGGGGTTCTGCCATCTCTCATCTGAGGACAACTGTGTCTTCCTTGGGGCTTTGGCTTGTGCAAGAAATTTTAGTATGTGGCACTCAGCCAAAAGTACTGGCCAGCCTTGGCTTATTGCTTGGAGATGAGTTCAGTTTCCTCTTCATCTTGAAGAGAATAAGTCTTCTGTGGTTTTTTTGGGTAACATAGTTATCAGGCTGTGAGTTTATATTAGGGAATCTTTCCTTTCCCTTGTTGGAACTTTTGCCTCCTGGACTCTTGGCTGCATAGTTTGGTCGGGCCAAACCCAGCCAGCAGTGAGGGAACATGCCTCTGGTAGCCTAAGGTGCTTTGCCAGAAGGAGGGATTGATTCTGTTTATCAGTTCACTTTCCTGTGTGAAATATTTATAATCCTAACAGCTTTTTTTCCAAGTTATGTTCTCTGAGCAGTCAGGCTTCTTTAGTCTTCTGGCTTGAGTGTTTGCATTCCTGTCTGGTCAGTGGCCTGACACCAAGGCAAAAGCTGAAGAGAGCTGTTCTTAATGCCCTTTAGGGGGTAGGGCATCCATCCAGAAGGTGAAGGATACAAGGTAAAGTGCCCTTGGGTCAAATGCTCCAGTGCTCCTGACTGAATAAGGTGTACCAATTTAGCTTTTTTAATTGAGGAAAATAGGATAACAATCTGAACAAAATGTGTGGTCAAGGTGGTTGTGTACAGGATCTCAGGCTCCAAGTCAGCCTCATACAGATGCCTGCTTGCAACCTTGAGTTAAGTATTAAATTCACAGTTCAGCATTCAGGACACATTAAGGCATTTCCTTCCTTGTCACTTGTTCTGGGCAGTTCACAAAGTTCTTCTCTCTGAGAAGAGATATATGGAGAATCCTGGGTTTAGACCTGGAGTTTCCCAGGATGAGTCCCTAGGTCAGCACCAGCTCCTGAGATGCACTTCACAAGCACCAGATTTGTAATGTTCATCTATGCAATGCTTATGTCACTACTGTTCTAGCAGTGTCTAGAAAATTAAAGGATGAGCTATTTGTAGATAGATACTAACTTTCACAAAGGTATGTAGCAATAAGATAAGGGGTAATGGTTTAAACTGGATGAGGGGAGATTTAGGTTAGACTTCAGGAAGAAATTCTTTGCTGTGAGGGTGGTGAGCCCCTGGCCCAGGTTGCCCAGAGAAGCTGTGGCTGCCCCATCCCTGGAAGTGTTCAAGGCCAGGTTGGATGGGGCTTAGAGCAACCTGGGCCGGTGGGAGGTGTCCCTGCCCATGGCAGGGGTGTTTGAACTAGATAATCTTTAAGGTCCTTTCCAACCCAAACCATTCTATGATTCTGCAGAGTGCAGGATCCTTTTTACCTGGTTGAAACTTCTGTATTTATCAGGGAAATATGGAAGCAAAATCTTTTATTGTAAAAGGATGATGACTTAAAGTCCATCCTTATAAACACTTTGTCACTGGCTGACTTTTTTTTTTTCCAGTGAAAATTTTTCATTAGTTTGCTATAGTCAGTTGTCTCTTGGATGATTCTATGACTCTGTGCTCTGTAGAGGTATATGTGCTGCTGAAGGAGTAATTTAAAAATCTACATTGTAAATCAGGTGATCACTAAGTCTGGTCAAAAATTGCTGGCTTGGCTATCTTTATCAATAAACAAGCAAATAGGTCACTAATTTAACTTGCTTAGATTATTTTTCCCTGTTGCTGTCCCCTTGCACTACAGCTGACAAGATATTGCTTGAGTATTAGTATGGAAAAGGAAGGAAACCCTGGCTATGTTGTTTTTGTTTGGTTTTATTTTCTTCCCAGAGGAGAAAAGTACTGAATGCATGCAGTTTTCAGATTGTCAACACTTACAGCTAGAATTGACAGTAAACAAAATTGTCCTCCTATGAGTCTTCTAGGAAAAGTAACAGGCATTTCTGCAGGCTTTCCAATATCAGCGAAAGGCTCCTGGTTGGGATTTTTGTCCTGTGTATACAATCCCACAGTTATTGAAAGAACCAAGTGGCTGCTTGGTCTTAAGTGGTCACTTCTTCCAAAATAAACCTTTTAAGTTAAAAATGAGGAACTTTCTGGCTAGTTTGTTACCTGGCTGCACAAACAGTGGTGCCAGGAGGGGGAGGAGGAGGAACTTCTGCTGTGACTTGTGCAGGTTTGTTCTTTATTTCTTCCTTAGTGTTTGGCTGCTGCCACACCCCACAAGGTGGGTGCAGCACTGTCACATCTCACAAAGTGAGCACGGCTCCCCAGCTGGGGGGGGCAAACAAAATATCACGTCCCACGGAGTGGGTACGGCGTTACGTCCCACAGAGCGGGCATGGGTAGAGTTCCCCCGAGTGGGGGTCAACCCAGGGAGATTCAGACTGGACCCCCTTGCTTTCTAAACTCCTTCAGAGAGGAGCCTGGGTGCAACTGGGCCCAATCCTCCTCCTCTTCCTCTAATTAATCTCTTTTAACAACCCATTCGGCGAGATTAAGTTCAGGAACTCTCTGTGCACTACTCTAGGAATAATAATTATTACCCAGGAGGTTTGTATAAAAGCACAACTTTACTTAACAGTGAATAAGATTATAAAAGCATGTCCGATTACAACTAGCAGAATTAGAAATGATGGTACTTTCAAAGCAATGGGTTACAATTTAGCAAAACTTAAGGAAATTGTCAAAACAGCAGGTTACAACTAACAAAACTTAACAAAGGAACAGGTTGCAAAACTATGGTACCCTTATGTACTAAGATAAGGTTAGAAACAGAGACAGAGAGAGGGAGAGATAAGAAGAGATAGAGAAGATATCACCACCTTTGGATCCAGCGATGATCTTGGTAGGAAGTTGTGCTCCTTGGATGGTGGGCACGCATCCAGCATTTCGATTGTGCCTCTTTTATGCCGCCTGATGCCACCTTTTCAGGGGGGGCTTTGGCGTATCTTGCGAAGCCAGGTGTTCACTTGGACCCCTCCAGATGGGATGATACAGCAATAACCCTTATTTCTGCTCATGCGCCCTCTCCAGTGGCTTTACCCGGGGCACACACAAGATGTCACTCTGCCTCCGCAGGGTGCAGCTTGCCTGCCCCTGTCCCTTATCAAATAAGGACAGTGTCCTGCCTGTCAGGGTGGCCATCAAACAGAGCTCCCCTTGCAGGGACAGTGTTCAGCTTATTGGGATGGCCACTAAAGGAGGGGCTGCTCTAGCAAGAATAGGGCCCTGTTTATCAGGGTGGTTACCCAAATGAGGGTCTCTCCTTGAGAGAACAGAGTCCAGGTGGCTTATGAATGAGGCCTCCACCCGAGCACAGTGTCCACTTTGTCAGAGTGGCTGTTTTGAGACAAATATTCTCTTTGGGATTCTACACTATTCCCTCCCATTTCCTGCCGTACTCTGTAAAAGACTGGAAAGTTGTTAGGTCCTCCCTCTTTTCTTCCCACTTCCTATTGGCTGTGCTGCTGTTCTTTACCATCAGCTCGCCACATGCTTTCTATCAGGTTGTGTATTTTTTATATATATATATGTATATATTTCTATTCTTTGTTACTTTACCCTTTATGTTATTATCTTTCCCTTGTGTTAGTAAAATCTGTATGCAGTTGTTTTCAGTTTCCAACCTAAAGTCTTCAGTCTTTATCTTCCCTTTGTGTGTGTGTGTAGGGGAATAGAGAGGAATTCTGTCCTAGGTTTGCAGTCCACCCAGATTGCTAAGCTGTTACATTCCCCTCAACTGACAAGTCCAAGACACATCTTTAATCTCCTTCTAAAACTAGCTTCCATCTGTGCTCACCATCTGGTACTCCTTCAGCTTCCTCGGTGCTTTAATGAGTTCACTGTAACATTTTCTGTTACTTCAAAATGCCTCCTTGCTGTTGACAGGCTCTTCACGCTACAGCACAGTAAAGCTGACCGCATGGAAAATCAGCCTGAAAGAATCTCCAAGTCTGGTTTTGGCACTAATATGCAGTTACTTCCAAAAATTTGATATTTGAATCAAACTGTCATATTTTAATTTGCTCCTCCCAATTCTGAGTCATGCACTAAATCACAATTGCTTATGTACAAGTCCATGGGACACAACGGGATACACCCACGGGTACAGAGGGAACCGGCAGATGTGGTTGCTAAACCGCTCTCTATTATATTCCAAAAGTCATGGCAGTTTGGTGAAGTTCCCACTGACTGGAAAACAAGAAATATAACCCCCATTTTCAAAAAAGGAAAGAAGGAAGATCCAGGGAACTATAGGCCAGTCAGTCTCACCTCTGTGCCTCATAAGATCATGGAGCAGATTCTCCTGGAGGCACTGCTGGAGCAGAAGAATAATGAAGAGGTGACAGGGTATAATCAACACGGGTTCACCAAGGGCAAATAGTGCCTGACAGATCTTGTGGCCTTCTATGGAAAGGTCACAACATCAATAGACAAGGGAAGAGCAACCAACATCGTTTACCAGGACCTGAGCAAGGCCTTCGACACTGTCCCGCACCTCATCCTGGTCTCCAAACTGGTAAAATATGGGTTTGATGGATGGACCACTCAGTGGATAAAGAACTGGCTTGATGGCCACACCCAAAGAGTAGCTGTCAATGGGTCCATGTCCAAGTGGAGGCCAGTGACAAGTGGAGTCCCTCAAGGATCAGTGTTGGGATGGGTTTTGTTTAACATCTTTGTCAGTGACATGGACGGTGGCATTGAGTGCACCCTCAGCAAGTTCCCTGTTGACACCAAGCTGTGTGGTGCAGCTGACACACTGGAGGGAAGGGATGCCATCCAGAGGGACCTTGACAGGCTGGAGAGGTGGGCCCATGCCAACCTCATGAAGTTCAGCAGGACCAAGTGCAAGGTCCTGCATCTGGGTCAAGGCAATCCTAAGTACTGATATAGGCTGGGCAGGGTCTGGCTTGAGAGCAGCTTTGAGGAAAAGGACTTGGGGGTGCTGGTGGATGAGAAGTTCAACATGAGCCATCAGTGTATACTTGCAGCCCAGAAAGCCAACTGTGTCCTTGCCTGCATCAAGAGAAGCGTGGCCAGCAGGTCGAGGGAGGTGATTCTCCCCCTCTACTCTGCTCTCGTGAGACCCCACCTGGAGTACTGTGTCCAATTCTGGAGCCCCTATTACAAGAAAGATATGGATGTGCTGGAGCGTGTCCAGAGAAGGGCCACGAGGATGATCAGAGGGCTGCAGCACCTCTCCTATGAAGACAGACTGAGAGAGTTGGGGCTATTCAGTCTGGAGAGGAAAAGGCTCCAAGGAGACCTTATTGTAGCCTTCCAGTATCTGAAGGGGGCCTACAAGAAAGCTGGTGGAGGGACTTTTTAGGGTGTCAGGTAGTGATAGGACAAGGGAGAATGGATTCAAAGTAGAGGAGGGGAGATTTAGATTAGACATTAGGAAGAAGTTCTTCACCATGAGGGAAGTGAGACACTGGCACAGGTTGCCCAGAGAGGTGGTGGAAGCCCCATCCCTGGAAGTTTTTAAGGCCAGGCTGGACAGGGCTCTGAGCAACCTGAGCTGGTGGGAGCTGTCCCTGCCCATGACAGGGGGGTTGGAACTGGATGATCTTAAAGATCCCTTCCAACCCTGAAAATTCTGTGATTCTATGTCTGCTCAGTCCACTGTTTTGTCCCTGATGCTGCCTGGTATGTTTTAATAAAAAAAACAGGCAGCACAAGTTCAGCTTATTTTGGTGGGAAGGAACAGAACAATAAAATAAAGGCTTTAAATATGGTTTGGTTACCCACTGTAAATTATAGGCATTTCAGTGAACGATTACTTTCAGCATCTCATCTGTATATGCTGCTAACGTGCGTCTCCATTTAGTGGTCAGGGCAAACCAAAACCCAGAGAACAGAATTGCTCTGTTACTCCCCCCACCCTCCCAGGAGAAGCTAAAAGGGGAATAAGGAAGAGAAACTTAAGGGTTGAAGTTAAAACTTTTAACAGGTTTAATAGAATAGGGAAAGTATAGTAACACATGGGATAATAACAAATATATACAATCCCCAATCTCACTAATTGCCAATCTGTGTCCACAAGTTCCTCGTGGCAGAGATGACTCGGGAAAAGGGGCCAGGGCTCTTCCCAGCAACCAGTGGAGTCAGATCCTGTAGAGCACATGGTGAGCTGAAGACTAAGAACACAAGCCTCTTCTCAAGGTGTCTACTGGATGAATGAGCAAAGGGAGGAAAGGAGTAGGAAGGGATGGATTTTCCTGCCCTCCTGGCTTTTATAGAGTATGACAGGAAATGGAAGGGAATACTGACCCCTCTCTGTTCTGCCCCTCTGGATCCCTCAGGGTCCTAAACAACAGACTCTCTCAAAGTCCTTGTATTGATACCATAAAATTAGCCTGTGCCCCCTGAAACCATAACGGTGTGGCAGCCTGTCCCCCAGAGATGGTCACTAGAGACACACCTGGGATATCTGCAGAGTGTTTTGAGAATGGCATAGTGCAACTTAGTACTCATGATCTTTGTATTAGGAGGAAGATAATTTACTGAATTTCTCAGTTAACCTTATAAATCTTAGTTTCCACTATAGCCTATTTTATTTTGCATTATAGCAGTTTGTTAAGTACCCTTTGAAGTGTGTTAGCACATTGAAAAATAATATTGGACTAAGTACAGCTTTCTAAAAGCCATCTCTAAGAAGAATCCAGGAGTCTAAATGCTGACTTCTGGAGTGTGGATAGTTGGTTTGGTTCCTTCTCTGTATCTTTCCTGTACAGACAGATAAATGTTTTAAGGCTATGAAGTGGCAGACTAAAATGACACATGTTGTCACAAAACAGGGTCTGTTTACCCAGTGTGTGGAATGATCTAATCTGCAAACAGTCAAGGTATTTCTTTATTCCAGTTCTGTGCAGAAAGGAGTGCTAGGTGAGAACTCAACAAAGCATACCCATACAAAAAGTTATGACATACTTATCCTGTTTAGCAAGCATCAGGATCTGCCTTAATTTATGCTTATTGTTTAGTAACTTAACACTACCAGTCTCATTGGTTAATTGTACTACCTGCTTCTCTTTAAAGGGTAAAATATTGACATTTAGAGAATCTTAACAATCAATCCAGAAGGAGAAAATGTTGATTATACACTAATTATTAATAACAATAGCAATAATAATTATAAAATAAAATAATCACAAACATAGGTTCATTTCATAGACATACAAATTACACCTGATATTGCACCACCAATAAAAAGTATTACAGGTAACAATCTAGGAGCAATCATGAACAAAATCATGGTGTTATAAATTACTTGGCTTAGGCTAAAGAGGTGGCTAGCCTCCCAGTAATTTCTTCCAGTATCAGAGTAGCCAGTTGTGAGACTGTACACCGGGGGTGTTTTTTTTGATCTCCTAGGATTGGTGAAGTCTGCAATCACAATAATTCAACCCAATACACAAAACAAATTACACAAATGACAGGAAAAAAACATTGGTTTACAGTACACACAGGGAAAAAGAGAACTTAAATCTTATTCTACACAGGTTATCCAGTTTGTGCTAATTTTGTGCTGTTTATCATTCATGTCATTTGT
The DNA here is from genome assembly GCF_036169615.1 of Heliangelus exortis. Lineage (NCBI taxonomy): Eukaryota > Metazoa > Chordata > Aves > Apodiformes > Trochilidae > Heliangelus > Heliangelus exortis. The sequence continues at coordinate 7,360,409 of NC_092453.1, read as the reverse complement.
CACCCATGTGTTTTGATTCAGTGGATTTTGCAAAATGAGTTTAATCCTACCAATGTTAGGTAAGTTTACAAGAAGAGCTTGCCCAGGCTGCAATGTGTCTTTTCCATTTCACGATGTCGTTTGCCTGTATGTGATAGGGGATATGAAAAGCCCAGTTAATATTTTCGCTTTTTGCCCATTGCTGGACCAGGTGGGAAGTGAAATGAGTACCATTATCAGATTGAATACTGCTAGGTTTAGGCAAAACTCCAAAAACCTTTTTCAGGAAAGAAACGGTATTTTCCCCATTTGCTTTTGCATAGGCTTCAGCACAAGTTAACCCAGAGATAAATTTCTACAGTTACAATAACATACTGCTTATTTCCTGACTTTTGGAAGGGTCCAGTATAATCTATCTGCCAAGTTGACCATGACATTTTACCATCTCTGAGATGTAAATTGTCAGTAGGCAGAGGGTGTTCTCCCAATTGAATTTTACACAAATCACATGAAGAATTATTGTTTTAAATTGCTCTTGTGATACAGACCAACCATGAGACTGTGCTTCTTTATAAAAATAAAAAATACCTGAATGACCTCTTTTGCAGTGAAGCCATTTTACCAATTTTCCCCATTCTTGGACTTCACCTTGTTTGGGAGCTTCTCTGATTTCAATTACGTTAATTCTTGCTAATTCATCAACATGGTTATTTTATTTGCTTTCTTTATCTTTTAAATTAGATAGGTGAGAAGGTACCCATCCTGCATGAAAATTAGGATTTTGTTTAGCAATTTGTAGTATCTGCTGCCACTTTTCTTTGGGCCATACAGGCACTCTATTAATTTCCCAATTATTATTTTCCCAAAATGTTACCCATTCTACACAGCCTTTAAAGACTGAAAAAGAATCTGTATAGGTATATACAGGTTCTTTAGCGTATTTTTCTTTTACGAATACATTCAGAACAGCATCTAATTCACCTGCTTGCGCACTTCCGTTATCTTGTTTTATTATTTGTTTGCCTGTGGAAAGTTTAATAGCAGCAGGTTTAAAGAACCATACTTTTCCTTCCCTTCGAGAAGAAGCATCTGTGAACCAGGCTGCTTTCATATCACTTTTGTATTCTGGGGCTTCTTTAATAGGAGTAGGAGTTTTCATTCTTAATTAAAAAAAAATAAAATAAAATTAAAAAAAAAAATTAAAAAAAAAAAAATCCTGCTTGTGCAGGATCATGCACAGTTTGCAAAGCTTTATATGCCAATTCTTGTGAAAGTTGTAACACTTCAGTTTGAAACCATGCCTGCAAATCTGCACGTACAAAAGGACCAGCACCGAGTAACATTTGTGCTTGCACTCCGTATAATGCAGTGGTGTTCTGTCTAGGAATCACAGCTGCATTTTCACACAGCATTTACCATTTATGATGAAATTGCAGTTGTTGAGAAGGAGTTAACAGAGTTCTCGGTCCCATATTTCTTTTCTGTTACACACCCCTCGCACTGTTTATCTGAATTTGTACTGACAACCATCAGTCCGCACGCCTTTTTCCATTCATCCTTATTTCTCAAATAAAAGAACAAATCTACATATGGTACTTCATCCCACTTGCCCTCACGCCAGCAATATAGCATCAGTTGCACAATAGTATTATAGTCAAGTGACCATTTCTCTGGCCATTGAACCTGGCCTTCTAATTTATACTGGGGCCACCAAACATTACAATAATCAATTAATTTTCCTTTTTGCATTGACTGCCCAAACCGCCCATCTTTCCAGTGATCTAAAATACATCCTAATGGAATTGACTTAGGTATTGTTGGCATTTTATAATGCTAGTTATAATGACACACCCGAGGCAGCACAAACTTTAAACAACAAAATACAGATATTACCACACCCTCATACCAGATTACCAGACCAGATTACCAATGCTGAGCCTGCAGCAGCACAACCTTTAAACAACAAAATACAGATATTACCACACCCTCATAATAAATAACCAGACCAGATTACCGATGCCGAACCTGCAGTGCTTTCGCTCCTGTCTTATGGACGGCGCCTAGGCTTACCCTTGGAGCTCCATAGCCCAACCAAGCGTGGCTTTCGCCACGTCTAACAGGCAGGCTTCCACAGAAAGTGGTACCATTACCCAGGAAAAAAAAAAAAAAAAAAAAAGCACCCCGTCTTACCAATGCCTTTGGTCCGTCGAGGGCAGCAGAGGTCGGTCGTGGTCGATGGCTCCCCGAGAATCACTCGGTGCCGGCTGGAGCAGGATCGAAGCACGAGCCGCCTCAGCGATACCCGCGAGGTCCCATCTGGGTCGCCAAAACTGTTAGCATAGAGACAAACACGTAACCACTCGGGAGAGGTTATGGGTGGTGCTTTATTTCGAGGCCCCGGGAACCAGGGGTACGCACCCAAATCTGGCTCCGAAGTCAGTCACAGTGTGGCCGCAATTTATCCCGGAAAATTTCGCAATCTAATTACATATTCAACAGGTTACAGTGTTTTCTAATACATATGCATGTGTAGATTGCTTCAACAGTGAATTGCGACACTGGCCCCTTCTGCACTTGCGTGCCTCCCTCAGGTGGTCGTTGGGATGAAGTAATTAGTCTTCCTCTGATGAAGTCAGACGTCTTCCTCCCTGTGTCCTTTTCACCTTCCTTCTCTTGGTTAATATCCAGCTGGTGTGTGATTACTTCCACATTGGTTTTACTACCAGCTTCCTTCTATCTCTACTTGACTAACTTTGATATGCGGAGTCTTATCCTTATCTTGCTACTTAAATAAATGATGAGTACATAGTGTTCCTACTCCCAACAAAGCACCATTCTTTACAAGGTAAAACTTTTACATGTTTCTGTAGGCAGCAGGTGCCAGGACGGTGCTCGCCCCGCCTGTGCCCAGTTGGGGCTGGCCCAGGTGCGCATGCCCGATTTCTCCACCAGATGTTGCGTGAGACGAATCTCGCCGTGGGCGCGAGCTCGGTTCGCGAACAGAGTCGATCGAGCTAGTGTTGGTTCGGGCTAGTATCAGAGAACTAACTTCGATCCGCCTGGCTCTGGAACCTCTCGAACCACACCCTGCCGAAATCGGGCATGCGCACCTGGGCCAGCCCCAACTGGGCACAGGCGGGGCGAGCACCGTCCTGGCACCTGCTGCCTACGTTTCCACATTCTTATTTTCTTCTACCTCTAATTCTAAAATAATCAATTCTAAAATAATAAGATTCAGAATATATTTCTTTTACTTTCTTTCTATCCCAACAGTACCAGCATTCAATTTTCTATAATCTACTGTCATTCTCCATTTACCATTTGATTTTCTTATGGGCCAAATTGGAGAATTAAAAGGAGAATGGCAAGGCATAATGATACCTCTGTTTTAGGTCAGAAATTACTTCTCTGATACTATCTTTTGCTGCTACGGGAATAGGATGACGTTTAACATTTGTAATTTTGCTTTGGGGAAGGCGTGAAGCAGTTTGTAACAATCTAAGTGTGGGGGTGCTGAAATTCCAAAAGCAGCTGTTTTTATCTCTCCAGGACCAACCAATGAGAACAACCATTCCTAAAGATTGTAAGGTATGTAGTCCACAATCATTTGGACTCGAATTAACTCCTCGTCTCCCGGTAACTTTAGGGAAACTTTGGCAGTTTTTTCAAGACAGGCTTGCCCAAAGCTCCACTCATGAATATTGGTTTCAGGGATGAATCAATGCCACATTTTTTGGCCACATCAGATTTTAGTGTGGAGATCTATGCGCCTGTGTCCACCACAAATGTTACAGGGTAGCACTTTGGCCCAACAGCACAGTTAAGTTCCAAATCACCATTTTTATTCAAGACCAATCTTATAACATTTTGCCAGTCTTTTGGGGGACTGGATATTTTAGTGTTTGATTGTTTATTATTTTCTGACCAATCTTTTTGATTTGTAGGGATGGTTTCCCATGGTTTATTCAAGGAGTCAGTACCTTTCTCCTCTCTCTGCTGTCTTCTTGTTTTCTTTTTATTTGCAGAGAGAGGGCTTTTTAGTTTTCCGAATTAGGTGAATTTCCAGATCTTTCCCCTGAATTTGACCTACTGGTCCATTCCTCTATTAGGACTTTTAGATGGCCATATGCAAAATTGTGACTTAAGAGTGAAGGAGGGATGCTTTCTCACTTAGCTTCCTCTTTAAGCTTTGCAAAAGGCCCCATTGCACCCTGTGGTAAATTGTTTCTGTCTCGGGGGGTTCTATTTTGGTGATTATTTTTTTTGTCTGCCCCCTCTATTTACAGCTGTCCATTCACCCCATAATTCCTCCTGCTAGCGAGGAGGAATTCGAGGAGGCATGGCAGTGACAGCTGCATAAGTCAGTTTATGATTATCATTTGCTGGGGTTTGAAGAATTTTTACAGATGTACAATCAGCTTCTGGCACCTCATATTTGCGGCCATACTCTGTTAATTCTTTAACCAAATCAGACCAAGTGTATTCTGTGCCTGTTAGTGAATTTTCATTTAAATTTTCAATTCTAGCCTTGATTTGTACGGCTAGATTTTTCAGTTGTCCAGGCAGCCCTCGGATTAGAATATCCATCCTCTCAGGTCTTACCCTTAGCATAAGCAGGCCATCCTGGTTAAGTATTAGGGCATGGTCATGTATCATTTGGATCACACTAGCTTTGTGAACATTGTCCATTAGCTGGGTGGGATCTCCCCGCAATACATGGGGTTCCCCCCTTGCTATGGGGTCAATTAAGCCCACATTATAAGTGGCTCATTGTGTCAGGGACCATGGAGTTCTGTGCCAGTGATTAACATGGCTCCGGACCCTCAGTAGCCTGAGGCTTTATTCAAAGGGTCAGTACCTTTCTCCTCTCTCTGCCTAGTCTTAAAAGTGTTCAGTGTTGGGGAATGATATCACTTGTTGGGGGAGTGATATCACTTGGACTCATTAACTTCTGTTTTCTTTTCCAGTTCTAAAGCAGATGACTTATCAACTGCTATTCTGAAGCAGAAGAACAGACCTAATCGTTTAATTGTTGATGAAGCCATCAATGAAGACAACAGTGTTGTGTCACTGTCCCAGGTGCGTCTTCTATAAAAGTAAAGCATTTAACCTGGTAATATGCAAACTGTTGCCTATTAACTTGAAATGTAACTTTGCAACATGAATCTAAGTATTTGTGTCAGAAGCTGCAGCAGTTGTAAGTGAGGGATGAGGGTTGTCTTGTTTTCTAACACTTCCATGATAAAATATATTTTGATTTTCATCTTCTAGGATTCAGTTGAGTTTTTGCCATTAGTCTGGCTTCAGGATTAGCTCTTGACTGATGTAGTGGGAGCCTCTGTCTTTCTAGATCTAGTATATAACTCCCAAGATGTAATTCTCCAAAATCAAATAGCTCTTCTTCAAACGCTTGAATTCTTGTTTTGTCAAAAGCTTGATCTAATGCTATTATTGTTTATAGGGAAAAATGGATGAATTGCAACTGTTCAGAGGAGACACTGTCTTGCTAAAAGGAAAGAAGAGGAGAGAAGCAGTCTGCATTGTTTTGTCAGATGATACCTGCTCAGATGAGAAGATTCGCATGAATAGGGTTGTTCGCAACAACCTGAGAGTGCACCTGGGTGATGTGATCAGGTGAGAACTAGTTTGCTGAACTGCTGCATATCCCTGAGTTTCATGAAATGAAAATGATGCTAAGGATTCTTGAAGTCTCTACAGGACCTTCATGAGCCCAGGTTCTGCCATTAAATTAAGCTCAATTACCCCACCATTGTCACAGTCCCCCAATTTAGTCAGATGAATTCAAGTTTTTCCTGTCTAAATTTTTAAAGTTCACAAAGTTAACTGTGGAAAGCAGTAAGCAACATTGTAATAGGTCTTGTAGTATGTTTAGCTTGAGCACTGAGCTGCCCTATGACAAATAGAAGTTAAAACTTGCTAGAAATCATAGAATACCAGGTTGGGAGGGACCTCAAGGATCATCTGGTCTAATCTTTCTAGGTAGGAACACAATTTAGAGGAGATGGCCCAGCACCTTGTCAAGCCTAGTCTTAAAAGTGTACAGTGTTGGGGAATCCACCACTTCCCTGGGGAGAATATTCAATGTTTGACTGTGCTCATAGTGAAACATTTTCTTCTGATGTCCAATCAGGATCTCCCCAGGAGTAACTTGCACCCATTACCCCTCATCTTTTCCATGTGACTCTTTGTAAAAAAGGGAGTGTCCATCTTCTTGGTAGCCATCCTTTAAGTACTGGAACATGGTAATAAGGTCTCCCCTGAGCCTTCTTTTCTTCAGGCTGAACAAACCCAGTTATCTAAGCCTTTCCTCCTGCAGCAGGTTTCCCAGTCCTTTGATCATCTTTGTGGCCCTTCTCTGGACTCTCTCCAATCTATCTACAGTTGTTTGGTTTTTTTTTATAGTGGGGACCAAAACTGAACACAGTATTCCAGGTGTGGCCTGATAAGTGCTAAGTAGGGTGGGATGATGACTTTGCTGCTGCTGCTGCCCTTGTTGATGCAGCCCAGCATCCTGTTGGCTTTCTTTGCTGCTGCAGCACACTTAGCTCATGTTAAGCTTATTGTCCACCAAGACCCCCAGGTCCCTTTCCCTAGGGCTGCTCTTCAGCCAGGTGCTGCATTCCTGGATCATGTATTCTCAGGTCTATGTCTAACACAGGACTTTTGCTATAATGCTTGGAAAAGGTATTAGGAAAGCATTGAAGTATACATTTTAGGATATATATTCATGTGTATATTTGGGATGATATATGATGGGAATGGGAGGAAAAATGTGTGAGCATGTCTTAAAAAATGCTAATTTGCAGACAGCTCTTCCTCCTGAGAATCTTCCTAATCTGGAATATCCTACGTGTTCTGAGAAAATTGGCACCAGGTTTCTGATACTAGACTTCCTGGGATGATACCTGGAATAATTTTTAAATGCAAAATGTGTTTCATATGAACTTTGTAGAGGAGAGGAATGAGTCTGTTCCACCCATCTCTCTACCAATAGAAAATGCAAGTTTTAAATATGACTGTAGTTGGAACAGAACAGTGCTTTGATTCAGTCTGAAATTAAAATAAAGGTGGATACTTTAACCTGATGTGAGGTTGAGTAATGTCTGGTATGACAGTTCAGCCTGTGCTCTCCCCCTCTCTGCTGAGACTGTGACTAGTGGTTTTCAGCCTTACAGGTATGTTACCAACTGTCTTAGCTTAGTTGCAAGGGTCAGAGAATTTTCACACCCCTTGCTCTCAAAGTTTTTTGTTGTTGATTTTTTTTTTTAAGTACTTATTGTGTTACTGTGGCATGGTTTCTGCTGAAATCCAGATTCACATGCTAATCACTTCCTGCTTGTAGTCTGTCATCAGTTTTCCTTCCGGTGCAGCCTGTCTTTACCCTTATCTTCTCTCTGTAAAGTATGTGGTAAAAGAATCTATTGAGAGTCTCAAAGTACCATATGAAAAGTCACATGCTCAGCTGCAGTTCCATGTAGGCTTTTCTTACCTGGCAAAGCCAGTTTGAGCTTTCTGCCTCTGCCAGAGCTTGGTACTCAGAACTGTCACTACAGTATGCTGTTGACCTACACTGTAAAATAATAGCTGAAATGTTTATTTAAAAAGGGGGAAGGGGTCTTTGGACTTAAATGTCAGTTTCCACAAAGGGGGATTGACAGACACCTGGCTACCACTGGTTGGTATTGTGAGAGCCTTTGCTCAGAATCAAGGTTATCAGTAGTAGGAGCTCTATTCTCTGTAGTAAGTTATGTGAGAGAGAGAGGAAAGACAAAGTTTCCCCCAGCTCTCTTTCCTTTTGGTTCAGCAGTAGCTCCTTGAGAAAACATGTTATCTCATGACTTGCAGGTCATTAGGCTGCATTAGCAACTTGTGAATGTGCCTTGGGGATAGCAAGGGGGGTTACAGAAGAGCAGGGGGTAGGAAGAAAGTATAAAACTCAACAGCAGTTTCAGATAGGGCTAAAAGGAGTGAAGGAAAGTGTGTTAGCGTGTTAGTAAAAACTAGCTTGCTGATGGGCACGATATTTACCTTGTCAGCATTCTTATGCAAGTAGGAAGTCTCACCAGGGCTTTGGAGGGTCCTTTCTGGCATTTGTACTGGCCTGGGAAGGGACATCACTGCTTTTTCCAGACTTGGGTGTAAGTCTAGGATGATATGGATAACTGGAGTTTTCTTCTGTTGCAGCATCCAGCCTTGTCCAGATGTGAAATATGGCAAACGTATCCATGTGCTGCCAATTGATGACACGGTAGAGGGGATCACAGGGAATCTTTTTGAGGTCTATCTCAAGCCATACTTCCTGGAAGCATACAGACCCATCAGGAAAGGTAATAGCACCTGTTATTGAAGTATTGCCAGTGAGTGTGAGTTAGTCCTGAGACTGAATAAAGAGAATTTCTAGAAGTTTGCACACTCCACAAAGCATTTGACTGACATCTCTAGAGTGGGATTTTGATTATTTAATTTTTTCCTCATCTTCAGAAGAAGGGGTGGTATCTGTTGCTGGCTGGCAGAGCAGCTTGATAGTTCTCCTGCATTTTTTTGATACATGGAATGGGAGAGCATCAGAAAAGGCTTGGGTAGAACTAATTTTAATTTTTCTCCTGAGTTGTTTGATGAGATTTGGGAGTTACCTGCATATTAATGAATTGGTTGGATATACTAGCTGGCACCCTGAGTAAGTTAAATTTTTCAAAGTAATTAACAACTGGGAGAGTGCATTAAAAAAATATACTTTTAGAGTTGTGCTAGTACCAATTCTGCTGGAACTAATAGGTCCTTATGCAGTATAAACAAATTGAAGTTATCCAACTTCTGTAGTCCAGTTTAGCTAGGAGTCATAGTGCAGTATTATATATTATTCTACTTCAGAGGATAACCGGTTATAACTGGTAACAACTAGTTATTAATTCAAAATTAATTTTTATTCAGTTAGGACTTTGTCTGTTTTAAAAAGGTTAAATTGAAACTGAATGGAAAAGAAATGTGATTTCTTGCATCTGTGTTTTGTACTTGAGCAGAGTATTCTTTCTTTTGTTTGCTGGTTTTGTTTGCTTTTTGTTTCTGGATGAAATATGAGAACTTCAAGTTCTACAAATCTAAATGGTGCTTGGGTAGTCACAGTACATGAAGCTCTTGAGTTTAAAATGTAGAACAGTGTTAAAAATGCCAAGCGGTGTTTTTATGCCTATGTAACCCACTTCCTTGTCCTCTAGGGCTGCAGGTAGTACAAGGGTTGACATATGTTGTAGCAAGCTACTGAAGTGTAGGGTTTTACAGGTGACATCTTCTTGGTGCGTGGAGGGATGCGTGCAGTAGAGTTCAAAGTGGTGGAGACAGATCCAAGTCCTTACTGCATAGTGGCTCCAGACACAGTGATCCATTGTGAAGGAGAGCCCATCAAACGAGAGGTGAGCAGAATCTTGCCATGCAGTTCTACTGAATCCCCTGTGTCTGAAATGTTTCAGTGACAGTTCTTCAGAGCAGCAGTGTTTGCAGTTTGCTTTGGCATTTTGTCTATTGAATGTAATGATTAAAATCTTTAGTTTCAGGAGATGAGCTGCTGCTGAAGGTAGTCAGAGAAATGTGCTTCCACTGTCCTTCCTCATATGCTGAGATAGCACCAATGCTTAGGTTTGCTGATGAGGTGCGATACTTTGGCAGCAGCTGGTTTTGCATCTGCTTTCACATATCTCATGCTGGACTTAAATGCATCTTTTAATTGCAAAGTTCTCTTGATCCATAGTAGGGGAGGGCTTACAATGTTGCTAAATTTCTTGCCACATTAAAAGAAAGCAATCAGTGCTTTTTCAGTGAGAAATTTGAAATCTTGGCCACCTTACAGTTACAGAGTAGGAAATCTCAGAAATGAGCTAAGTTGGTTGTATAATTCTTGAAGTGTCTTTTTCCTACCTGCAAATTGGTGTGAGTGCTGGTTTGTAGTTAGCTTCCTTCTGAAAAATTCACCTCTATTTGACTCGTGAGACTGTCTGGGCACTGGATAAGTCCAGTTTGGGCTCTTAAGGACACAGAAGAGACAGATAGGAGCAAGTTAAGCCAAGGCCACCAAAATGATGAGGAGCCTGAGGTCAGAAGGAATGAGGAGCAGCTAGGAGAATGGGTTGATGCAGCATGGAGAAAGGAAGGCAAAGAGGCAGGCTTTACTGGCAACTGCCTCATGGGAAGGGGTGGATAACCAGGCTCTTCTAAGAACTCCATCAAAGGACAAGACTAGAGGCAATGCCTCAAACTGGATCAAGGGAAATTTCCAGTAGATATTAGGAAAAAGGTTTCCCCAAGGCCTGGAGAGGGCAGGAATCTCCAGACTTGGAGACCTTCAGCGCTTGATAAGGCCAGACCCTGAGCATCCTGCTTGAAGTAGTAGGTCCTGTTTGTGGGGCTTGGACTGAGCCCCTCTGAGATTCCAGGCGATGTTGTTTTATTTTTTTAGTGTAGCCTAATGTTACAGATAACTAAGGCCAGTAGCGGTTTGGACAGCCAGATGAATGGATGCTGTAGAGCTGTACTGGATTAGTTGGTCTTATCTGCACATTTGGATCTTAACATTCTCTGTTAATTTGAGTCAATCCCAAAAGAAAAAAAACTATGTTGGAGAACTGTATGGTAACTAGGGTATGTCAAGTATTTTAAAATATCACTTACAGTTTAAGGAAAAGTACATTTTTACTTGGCTTCATTGTCTATGGTTTTCTTTAAGTGAGGTCTAGGTACAAGCAGACATTTCCCTATTCATGTCTGGGAAGAGAGAACTAAGAAACAATTGTACAAGACACCAGGAAGACTTGAAAGTGAGAATCTCAAAACAGCAAAAAATGGAAATGAGCAAAAACTTGGATTCCTGGGTCCTGAAGACCAGGAGGGATTGTTGAACTACTGGTTTCACTGAAATATTTAATGTATTTCCTTCCGGGTAGGATGAAGAAGAATCACTGAATGAAGTGGGTTATGATGACATTGGTGGCTGCCGGAAGCAGCTGGCTCAAATAAAAGAGATGGTGGAACTTCCCCTCCGGCACCCTGCACTCTTCAAGGCCATAGGGGTGAAGGTAAGTCCCCATGTGCACTGGGTGGTAATAAGTAATTTGTGGGGTGTTTTTAATGCTGGTTTTAGGAAAGTATTTCTTTACATGTTTTGGACACAGATTAAAGTACTGGCAACTTGTGAAGGTTTTTGTGTGTCATGCAAAGTAGTAAGGGTGTTGATAGCAATGCTGGGATGGCATCTGTTGTAGGAGTTTGCATTGCAAATTTGGACTGGCTTTATCAAATGCTTACAGCTTCACTGTGAAGCTACTTAGGCATTCAGATACTAGCTCACCACCTTGTCTTTGTCCTCAGCCTCCACGTGGAATCCTGCTGTATGGTCCCCCTGGCACTGGTAAAACACTGATTGCCCGAGCGGTGGCCAATGAAACGGGGGCTTTTTTCTTCCTCATCAATGGTAAGTTTTGTGGCTGCCTTGTCCCCAGATCTGCTGCGTGCTTATTCATCCATCTCATTATAATAAATGGTATTTATAGGGCTTATAGAGCCATGTTGTCTCCCTGACACCCTTCCTTACCTCTTTGAAGTGTGCCTCTGGGGATGCTTAGAGGCCATTTGTGTGGAAGCATCTGTAGTGAGACTTCCCTTAAGCTTGATAGTTTTGTAGCAGGGTGGTTGGAAAGAGAGTTGCGATGCAGGGACTTTCAGTCTGGCTGAGTGTTCATTTATGTTGGAGAGGGCAGAGCTGTGCGTTAATTGGTGAGATTATTCTATGTATATGGGTGCAAGACACTTATTTCTGTTGCTGCCAGCATGTTCCGTTCAGAAAAAGAAGCTGGTCTTCTGTGGATTTCTTTTTTTCCCTCAACTAAAGCACAAGACCTGTTTTGTTTTACATAACATTAATTGGGAGGAACTGTCCTGAGAGCTTTAAGGATTACCTTGGGACTCAGCTACAAGTGACAGAACCTCCTATTGATCACTCTTCACCTCTAGCAGTTGAGATGAATACTGGTTTATGTCCAGTAAGGACCAGATTCTGAATTTTCCTCAGTTTTTCTGTCCCATTTTATAGTCAGTGCTGGAATAACTCAATGTATTTAGAGTGCTGCTTTTCTTTTCTGATTTCAGTCACTTAGACCCATGAAGGTGAAAGCTAAGTGGTGAGCATAGCAGTGAGCTGCGGTAGGGAAGTGACTTGCTTTCTTTCTCAAGATATCGGATGTAGATGGACTGGTTTTAACCACGTTGCCCTTATATACTTCTTAAGTGTGTGGAAGGTGTCACTGCATGCTAATGAGCCAGATGTTTCTTTAGATACTTGCACTTCTGTTGCATAATAAAAAAATACCACTATCAGAATTAGTGATGTGTTCTCTTTTTGCTGGTCTCGAGCCTGGAGCTGCAGGCAGTGTTGTAAACAGAGCTGGTATGAATTGGTGAGTTACTTGTAATGAAACACTCTTAGTTCCTGCCTGCACCAGTGGCACTTCAATCAGCTAGCAGCTTTGCACTCCTGAGAGTCAGGTTTCTTTTTCTTGGATCTCTTAAAAACATACTTTTCATTACCACTCCCATCAGCGTAATAGAAAAAAAAATGTGTAAAACCAGAATAAATCTGTGAGCCTGCTTTAGTGTTCAACAATTGTCAGGTATCTCAGGGGAATGCTGTTCTTCCTTCTGGGACTGATGCGCTTACATGTTTTTTTTTATTCTTTGAGGGGATTTTGGGCTGTTGTTTTTTTGGTGGTTATTTTTTGGGGGGGGGAACTCAGTTAGAGGGTCTTACGGAGGTAAACGTATACCTTGAAGCTAAAGACAGCTTCAATATCTTAAAGCTTTCTCCTTCCCTACCCTGATAATTCATAACCATATAATTTGGTTGCTTCTCTTACAAGCTAGGACTGACATTAACTGTGTGTGGTGGCACATTACAGAGAAGCTCACCGAGTGTGAAATAGGATAAGGAAATAGGGAGCTAAAGGTGGCTCATTGACTAGTGCTGCATTCTGTTGAGTAAACTGAAAACACCAGAATAATTATAGAAAGTAATTCTGCATGCGGTTCTTGCATGTTCAGCTGCAAATTTACCAAACTTGTTTGATAGTATTTGCTTTGACTTGAAATATAGATACTCCCATGCGAACGTTGTACTAAAAAAATTCATCTGCATGCCTTGGGGCTAGCTGCCTCTCTTCTGGGTGCTACAGTGCCACTATTTTTTCCAGGTCCTGAGATCATGAGCAAGCTGGCTGGCGAGTCTGAGAGCAACCTGAGGAAAGCCTTTGAAGAAGCAGAGAAGAATGCTCCTGCTATTATCTTCATTGATGAACTGGATGCCATTGCTCCTAAGAGAGAGAAGGTAAAGAAATTCTGTAGAAGGTAAAGGAGTACATCTTTTTTTTGGTAACAGCTGGTGTGAATCTCTGCATTTGACTACAAGATGGATAAAGAAGTATTTAACACTTGAATTCAGTTGGATGTCAGAAGTTGGATATCAGAAGAATTATATATAGCTCATGATATTTCTTAACAACTTGCATCTATTGTATCTGTCTGCTGTGGTACAGTACTAGCTCCTGTGCTGTGTTGTAGAGCTTTTGGTCTAATCATTACTTTCTCTCTCCATAGACACATGGAGAGGTGGAACGTCGCATAGTGTCTCAACTGTTGACTCTTATGGATGGACTGAAACAGAGAGCACATGTGATCGTTATGGCAGCTACCAACAGACCTAACAGCATTGACCCAGCACTCAGGCGATTTGGTAACCATGACTGCCATTTTTTTTTTTTTTTTTGTCTGTATCAGATATTTTGTTATGGGCTATGCTTTAGGGGCATTGGAAAGATATAGCAGAAGTTAATATTAGACCTCTTCTCTGTGTTGCATAAACTAGTGACTTGTCTCCAGTTATTGATCTGAAATTCATTTCTAGGCTTCCAGCCTTTTGTATAATTTTCTGTGCTTTATTAGGTTAGAACTTGTAGAAATAACAAAATACAGGGTAGCATGCTTTTTCACCTCATCAGTTGAGGCTATTTCAAGACTAAACGCTTAAGGGGTTGTTCCTCAGGTTGCAGAAGGATCTGAATTGTCCAATTTCTCTTACCTCTGTTGATGAGAAGTCTGGTAGTTTCTGAGATTCAGGTTTTTGAAACTTTGCAATGTGAATGAAGTTCTGTTGTATGACAGGTTGGTAAAGTCTATAATAGCAAACCAGTCAAGTTTGCAGGAAAAAACCAACCTCTTAAATGTTGTAGTGAGGCATTTGAATGCACAGCTATGGCTAGAGGAAAATGATAGGTGTACATACCTTAGTCAATATTGCAGTAATACATAGGTTTCCTGCCTTCCCGTATATTGGGGCAGTTCATGTTTTTCACCACTTGGGTACTGCTATGAAAGTTCTGAAAAATTAAATCTCTGTATTTGTGGACTCCTGTGCTGAGGACACAAAGGTAGGAATAAACAGCATTGGCCCAGGCTGCCCAGGACAGTGGTGGAGTCTGCATCCCTGGAGGTATTTAAAACTGTTGGTGTGGTGCTGAGGGCCATGGTTTGGTGGTGGCCTTGTTAGTGCTGGGTTAACAGTTGGACTTGACAATCTTAGGTCTTTTCCAATCTAAATGATTCTATGAAAAATGTCTCATGGTGTGTTGGTTAGGGGAAGCATATTTTCCTATAAATGAGGATTTATTTACAATCCTCTGTGTTGTATAATCTTGAACTCTAGTTAATACAGTAGTCTCACTTTTCCTAAATGGCTAAAGCCTTTCCTCCTTCTATGATCTGACTGCTACTGTGCTGATAGATGCTGCAGAGAAACCCAAAGCCCTGGCATTTTCTGAAATTGTACGAGTTTGTGGTTCATCATCATGTGTAGCAAGACGAACCTCTTTTAGGGCACGGCGCTCCAAAGTCCAACCAGGTGTTCCAGGAGAAACTCAGGAATAGTGCTCTGAGTCTAATGCTCTCAGGCCTGACTAGCCTGAACCAGTGCTACTGCTCCGAAAGTGGCCTCCCTCTCGCTTCCTCAGGTGTGAGCTTTATTGGCCCCCTAATCCTGCTCATGCGCAGTAGGGGCCTGCCCTAATCAGGCACAGGTGGACTTAACACAAGGTCATGCCCACTACCTGGCAATTAGTGCCACATGGTTGCCTCATTTCACTACATTTCCTTTTTTTTTTTTTTTTTTTTTTTTTTTTGAAGAACTACCATGACAATTGTAATAAGTACATAATAAACACAAATACAACAAAAATGACAATTCCTCTATTCAAAAGTTCAAAAGTATCAACAAGGTTATTCAGTTTGAGCTGCTGGATGATGCATCATTGTCCATTAATGATCTGGTCGCGGCAGGGCGTGTCCATTTACTGGGTACCCAAAGAGGTCCGGAGTCTGTGGAGACACAGCTATAATCTCTTCCACTAAACAGGAGCGGCTTGGGCCCTACCCACTGACCTGTAGATGGATCCTTGTAGTTGATTTGGACTTCCGGCATGCGGTTGATTTTCTGAGACGAGTAATGGAGTAACACGGGGGGTTGGTGGGAATCGCGGCTTAGACTGAGAAAGTTCAGTGCAAAAAGCACTTTGCTAAGCCGCATCTGTGGGTCCATGCCTTTGCTGTCTTTTTGCTTTTGTAAATATGTCTTCAGGGTACGATTGGCTCTTTCCACTATCGCCTGGCCTGTAGACGAGTGAGGGATTCCTGTAATGTGTTTTACTCCCCAAGTAGCAAGAAACTGCTTGACCTTTCCGCCTATATAAGCAGGCGCATTGTCAGTTTTTACTACTTGAGGGACCCCCATGACAGCAAAGCAATTGGTCAAGTGACGGACCACATGTAGACCTTTCTCCCCTGTCTGAGCTGTCCCCCAAAGCATGCCTGAAAATGTGTCTATGGTTACATGGACATACTTGAGTCGTCCGAATTCTGGAACGTGGGTGACATCCATCTGCCAGATCTCTCCTGCTTGCAGCCCACGTGGATTGACTCCCACTCCTAGGGCAGGGCCAAATTGTGCGCACTGAGGGCATGCTTTAACAATCCCTTTTGCATCTTCCCATGGAATTGCAAACATGCGCTTCAGCGCCCTGGCATTTTGGTGGAACAAGGAATGGCTGTTTTGAGCCTTCGCGAACTGACTTACGGGACCCTGCATTCCTAGGCTGACCAGGGAGTCAGCCTTTGCATTTCCTTCCCCTAGGCCTAATGATGTTTTATGGCTACGGATGTGAAGGATACAGCACGGCTGTGTGCGAATTTTCAGCACACGCTGTAATGTGAGGAAGAGTTCCAGTAGCCATTGGTTTTGTACTGGCTTGATAAGAGCATCCTCGATACGGTTTGCCACTCCTACCGCATATTGCGAGTCGGAGACGATGTTAAGGGGGACACTTCGCCACTGTGTTAAGGCCCAAATGATAGCCAGTAGTTCCAGAGCCTGCAGGTTGTCTTTGTCGGTGCCCGGAATCAAATGTTGCTTCCACTGTCCCTTATCCTGCCATACGCAGGTGGCCGTTTTCGACCTTTTTCCGGCATCAGTGAACACGGTGATACCAGGCACTGGACGCTCTGAAACAATTGGTCGTTCTATCCAATGGAACTGGCTGATGGCCTGCAGGCGCTTGTGTTTTGGGCCTCCATGACGGATATCTCCAGAGTATTTGAACAAGGCGAGTTGTAGTGGTATAGAGCGTTGCAGCAACCAATCAAAATCAATTGTTTTGATAGGGATGCTGATCCATCCTGGCTCTCGACCATCTACTTCAAGGCAACGTTGTCGTCCCTTTCGTATCAGGAATGCCGTTATCTCGGTTTGTTGCCAGATACCTTTCCGGGCCGTGTGGGGTGGAAATAACCATTCCAAGATGGCTATCTGCCGCACGAAGGACGGGGAAACAGTTTGATGCAAACTAACTCCGTTTATTCGTACTCTTACACACAGTTATATACCTTGTTCTTATCTCGCATAACATATGGAATTACCTGATTGATTAGTTACAGTTAGCATGTTACTACACGATTAGTTACATGGTAGGGAGATAACAACCTCTGTTTTACACCACTCATCTGTTTTTCAGGAGATCTTACAAGCAAGGGAGTCTGTAGAAAGTCCCGTGCTTATCTAGCATACTTGTAAGCAAGGGGGTCTGCATCTGCAGAAAGTCCCGTGCTTATCCAGCATGCCCGGGGCTAGGTTCACTCCATGGTTTGAGTGATAACCAGCCTGTCTCCATCAATTGTTCTGTGCTATCAATACATGCTGCCTTTATTCCTACAGCTATCGAGTCCTATGTTGGAGAGCTTTGGTTGTCATGGTGGTGTTCCCCATTTTTCCTTTTCCAGTTGAAATCCTGTAACAGCAGTGCGAATGGGAATGAAGGGTGGTTGCATACCCAGACTCCAATGGCTTGGGTGGCATCTCGACGATCTGCAAAGCCGGTTGCCAGTTTGTGGACGACTCGTTTTAACGCATTGGTATGGTTATCGGTCCAGTCCACTAACGTACCTGGTTGCGTGCCCCGCAATAGTGACAAAAAGGGGTGGATATCTGCGTTGGTGAGACCTATAACGGGTCGAACCCATTGAAGCTCGCCCACTAGCTTTTGGGCGTCATTCAATGCTTTGATCAAACTGATCACTTCCAGTTTTCGCGGTCTCACCATGGCGTGAGTGACTTGCCACCCTAAGTAGCTCCAGGGCGATTGTGTTTGCACTTTTTCAGGAGCTACAATTAATCCTTTTGTCTTCAGTTGATCGGCCAGTATCTGACTAATGTTGTCGGGGAACGGGGCTTTCTGGCAAAGCAGTATGTCATCCATATAGTGGTAGATTAGCGTGTCCGGCATTTCTTTTCGGATCGGCGAGAGTGCCCATGCCACGTACATTTGGCATATTGTTGGGGAATTTCTCATCCCTTGGGGCAACACTACCCATTCGTATCACTTCGCAGGTTCGCTTTTGTTGATCGATGGGATGGTGAAGGCGAAGCGAGCCGTGTCTTCAGGATGTAGGGGAACGGTGAAGAAGCAATCCTTAAGGTCAATAACCAGAAGGTGCCAGCTTCTGGGTAACATTGTGAGTAGGGGCAGCCCGGGTTGGAGGGCGCCCATCGGCCACATCTGGTTGTTGACCTTGCGCAAGTCGTGTAGTAGTCGCCATTTTCCTGTCTTCTTTGGAACTACGAAGACGGGCGTGTTCCAAGGGCTGACAGACGGCTGGATGTGCCCTGCGTCCAGCTGTTCCTTTACCAGACGGTTGGCGATTTCTAGCCACTCTTTGGATAGGGGCCACTGCTCCACCCAGACAGGGGTGTCTGTCTTCCATTGCAGTCTGGGAGTTGGCGGCACATCTGCAGTGGCCCTTATTGAAAATGTTGAGGGGGTTGGATGGGTTCAGGAATGGAGAGAACAGCCCCTAGTTGGCTCATAACCTCCCTGCCAACCAACCCTCCAAGTTGTCCTGGTAACGGTAACACATAGGGACATACGGTCACCGCTTGTCCTTCGGGAAACTGTAACTGCACAGGTTCAAGGGCCTGAAGGGGGGTGGAACCACCACCTATTCCCTGGACGGCATTGTGGGCAGTGATAAGTTTCCAATGACGAGGCCACACATTAAGGTTGATTATTGTAACATCAGCCCCGGTGTCCATCATCATGGAAAGGGTCTTGACCTCTTTTCCAGAGGTCAACTTTACAATTATAATGGGCCTTGTCTTCATCTGTTGCACTAAGGTTACCAGAGTGCTTCCAGAAGATCCAAAGCCTTGACTGCCTCATGCCACGGGGGCGTTCTTTCCCAGATTCATTTTTGGGAGGAGGACCAGTTGTGCTAGCGGGTTCCTGCTTTGATTATCAGGGGAGGCGTTAATGTAAAACAAGTAATCATGATTTCCCCTGTATAATCTGCATCTATAACTCTCAGGAGCACACCGAGTCCTGTGACTCCAGTGGAAGAACGGCCCATTAGTAAGGCTCCGATCATGCTATTTTCTTGGTAAATCGGTCCATATATTCCAGTCGGTATCCGGTGTACCTGTGTTGTCATGAGGGTGACGTCTACTGCTGAGGGCACATCGATGCCCAGGCTTCCCCTTGTGGCTGGGGCAGGGAGCTGGTGTAAAGCGCTGGCCCAGCTACTTGTGTCATGGCGCGGGGGCCTTGCGCGCTGCGCCTTCCGTTTTTTGCAAACCTACATGCCAGGTTGTTGTGGTTGTCTCTCTGGCATCGGTCACACCACACCGTGGCTGAGCAGACTCTTGCCGAGTGGCCTGTGGCTCCACATCAAAAGCAGACAGGGGTGGATTTTCTTGATCGATTTCTCCTTCTGTATCGATTTTCCCTTCTGTCTAGTTTCTGCGCAACTGCCGCGAGGAGCTTTTGAGTGGGTTCCAAGGCGGCGGCAAAGGCATTGGCCATGCCTTGGTTTTGTTGAGTTTGGGTGGCCCTGGTGGCTACCTCTAGCGTCTCCGAGACGTCAGCTGTTTTTGGTAAAGTGGAGAACAGTGACTTCATTCTCAGATTTGCGTTTTCAAACGCCAGCAGCTTGAACATGGATTCCTTTTGATCTGCTCCCAGCTTGGATTAAGTCATGATAGATTGCCAGAGTCTGTCAACAAAATGTTGAAAAGGCTCATTCATCCCTTGCTTGATGGCAGTAAATGAAGGGACTGGGGTAGCCTCTGGGACCACATAGAAGGCTCGGCGGGCTAGGTGCGCAGCGACGTGGTGGAGCACAGTCGGGAATTGGAGCCGGACTTGGACATCTGCATAGCGTCCTGAGCCCGTGAGCATCTGGCGGTTATCCCTAATGGTGGATCCCCAGGTGCTCGAGGGCAATTTGCTTCCACTTGGGCCAGGCGCTCCCATTCTTTGACCCAGACAATCTGCTGGGAGGGGGTGAGCAGGTACCTGGCCAGATTACGACAGTCATGGGAGCAATTAGTGTCGGCGGTGAAAAGCCAATCCAGGACGGCCTGACCACTCTCTGATTTTAATCCTCCCTCTCTCAGGGTCTTCTTGGCTTGTTGTAAGGTTTTCCAACTGTGCTGTTCGAATTGAGGTGGCCCGTTGTTATCGTGTAGAACAGGGCAAGCAGTGGTGCTGGCCTCCCAATCCCCTTCGAGAATGGCATCGCGGATGAGGCCAGACCATCTTCCGGGTCGGGGTTTAACAGCACCTTTGATGCCTTGGTTGTTCTGTCTTGGTAACAACGGGGTTGGAACGTCTTCATCGTCATCATCAGGGAGGGTGGGTGGGTCTCGATATTTATGGAAAGACAAGTGTTGTTCCATGTCTGTCACCCTTTTTTCTAAAGATTTCACGGCCTGATTTGTTTGTTCAAGGAGGGCTTTTATTTTGTCCTCCAGGCCGACGGGTGCAGCTGATGGAGCGGCCGCTTCTTTCCCATGCTCTTTTTCTGAGCTGGGAGGTGGCAGTAGGGGTGGTTTCAGGCAGCAGCTGGGGCTGCCCATCTCAGGGGCATGGGCTGTCGGCATCTCGTTTCTTTCAGTGCTCGGAGTAGGTGCTTCTTTTTCCTCCTCCGGCCCAATATCTGACAGGAACTCGGCTATGGAATGGTGTGACTTCCCCGTCATGCCCTTAATGGCAAGACTGTTGTCCCTTAGCCCTAATAGCGCCTTCTGGGTTTCTCCACCCTCAGGAGGAGGGGTGGGTAGCGGAGGTGCTGTGGGGACAACACCGGAGCCTGCTTCTGGTGGTGGCGTTGTAGCTTTTGAAGGAAGTGCTGCAATGGTGGTGATGGCAGCTTCCACCTCAGCTTTTATCTCTTTTTGGGCGTTAATCACCACCCCCCATGTACCGTCTAGTCCGGTTATGTTTTTTGCCATTTCTTGGGCACGGAGGCTTCCCAACAGGTCACTGACCTCCTGCCAGAGTTCCCACGTGGCCGCAGAAGACGGGGGGTGGGAGAGTTCTTGCTCCTTCACCCGTGTCACCAGCTTTTCATTAACAGGGGTGCTTGCTGACAATCCCATCTTTCCCTTTTTTCTTTCTCGGTCAATCAGTGGTAGAGAAGGAAAGGTAGCGGATCTTCTTACTCGACTCCTCGGGTTTTCTGCTAACGCTGGTTCGCGCCGGACTGGCTCCCTTCCTTCTGATTCGTCTGAGCGCGGGCTAGGTTGAGGTCTATGCCCGCATTCTCCACCAGATGTAGCAAGAAGAACCTCTTCAGTGGATGCGGCGCTCCAAGGTCCAACCAGGTGTCCCCATAGAATCTCATGAATGGTGCTCTGACTAGCCCAGGTCAATACTACTGCTCCAAAGGTGGCTAACCAGCCACTGGCTAACCCAGGTGTGAGCCTTTTATTGGCCCCCTAATCCTGCTCATGCCCAGTAGGGGCCTGCCCTAATTAGGCACAGGTGGGCTTAACACAAGGTCAAGCCCACTACCTGGCAATTATTGGCACCTGATTGCCTCATGTCACTACAATCAGGTTCCTCTGTCAGAGGAAGGCAGCAACTGCAGCTCCTCTAGTTTGCAGAATCAGCAGCTCAACATATGTTTTGTACTCCCCAGGTCGTTTTGACAGAGAGGTAGATATCGGTATCCCAGATGCCACTGGGCGCCTGGAGATCCTGCAGATTCACACAAAAAATATGAAACTGGCTGATGATGTTGATCTGGAACAGGTGAGTAGCATGCTGTTAGGAAAGTTTGTCTCTGCAGACAGATGTTTGTGATGCTCTGTTTTGTAGTGCAAGATTTAAAGCTTGATCATGTAAACATAGTTGCTCATTTAGGACAGCATGAAACTGGGTGAATGTGTGATCTCTGGGCTTCCTTCTGACTAGTTTACCAGTGATCAAAAAATCCTCACTAGTGAAGAATGACATAGCTATGTGAAACAAATATGTATCAGTCTAGTCTGGAAGTGCCTTGCCACTGTTTTCCTGGGTTTGTTTGCTGCGGTGTTCTCTTAAAAAATTAAACAAGCCTGAAACAGCAACTTTTGTGCTGGGTGAACATTGCGGTCATACTGAATGTTTACTGTAATCTCTGTCCTGAATAAAGAACTGCAGTCCTTAGGGTTATCTTTCTGCACACCTTCTGAATTCCAGTTGCACATTTGATCTCAAGTAGGAGGTAGAACAGCAGTGTCTTTGTCTTAAGTATGTGATAGCACTTGTCTTGAATTTGCAGCAGAGCAGTGATGTTCCTGTCCTTCAGTTTTGTTGCACCTCTGAGTGAGTGACCAGGGCATGCATTGCCCTTGCAGAACACTTGCTTGTATCCCTGTGAGTCATAGTCAGTGCTCTGCTTTTTCAGGTGGCAAATGAGACCCATGGCCATGTTGGTGCTGACTTGGCTGCTCTTTGCTCAGAAGCTGCTCTTCAGGCTATCAGAAAAAAGATGGATCTCATAGACCTAGAAGATGAAACCATTGATGCTGAAGTGATGAACTCGCTGGCTGTGACCATGGATGACTTTAGGGTAATGCATGAGTGCCCCTCTTTCTTTTGGGTGCAATGTCTAATTGCTTATCTGAAGCACGCGAACATAATGTGTTAGAATTCATATAGTGCTGTTTCTTGTAATGATAGTGGGCTCTGAGCCAGAGCAACCCTTCTGCTCTTCGGGAGACTGTGGTGGAGGTGCCTCAAGTTACCTGGGAAGATATTGGTGGTCTAGAAGATGTAAAGAGAGAACTACAGGAACTTGTACAGGTAAGGGTTTCCAACAGACTTTTGCCTAGTCAGCTTGAAAAATAATAATATCCAGAACCTCTTCATATTCCTGTTTGGGCTGTGAACAGGGAAATGCAAAGTTTTAATGGTATTTATGGTAATGGACTGATGCTGTTCCATCTTGGTTAACTTAAAGACAGGAAGGTGCTGGGGAGCACCATCAGGCTTTCCTTAGCTGAGTCTACAGTGACATCTTGGGTGGGTGTTTTGCTACATACAGAAACAGCAGCAGTATTGCTTCTTTTAAGTGGAGACCAGCTGAGAATCCTGTTATATGGTGTCTTTATATTCCAGAAAGTGGATGAAGATTGTCATACAGAGTCTCTGAAGGGCTTTCCATCAGTATTAGCATAGGGACAGGTGAGAATTAATTGTGAAGACTTCTATGAAAGGAGAGGCTGAAACAAAGTCATAAATGGTCTGCAGAAACTTCTGGTGTCTACCTGCGTTGGGGTGGTTTGGGTTTGATATGTCCATGCTTTCAGTTGTCACTGTAGAAACAGTCTCTCTGTGAATAAAATAATATACTTTTCAGTCTAATTTTCTTGCATGTCTCTGGAGGGCAGAGCAAATATGTTAGATGATGAGCTGTTCCCTTTTGCTTCTGCAGGGCAGAGTGAAGCTGGGGTTAAGTGTGCTGGAAAACTACCTGAAATGGTATTTAGTTCATAGGTGAAAATACACTGTTTAAGTCAGCTTCACAATTTATCTGTGGTGGTTTTCAAACCAGTGCCCATTTAAAAGCTCCAGTGGCACCAAGCAGGCAGAATCTTGTGTTTAACCCACTAGAAATCTCAGGTAGTGTTTCTGGTAGGAGCAGAAACAAAACTGATCTAGTGAAAGATGTACCTGCCCCTGGCAGGGAGGTTGGACTAGATGATCTTTGAAGGTCTCTTCCAACCCAAATTGTTCTGTAATTCTAAGGTACATACCTGTTCTGGTTCATCACAAGAGGTTTTTGCTTGGTTGCTTTGTTCTTCAGTATCCTGTGGAGCACCCAGACAAGTTCCTCAAATTTGGCATGACCCCATCAAAAGGGGTTCTGTTCTATGGGCCACCTGGTTGTGGTAAGACACTGCTGGCCAAAGCCATTGCCAATGAATGCCAGGCAAACTTCATTTCCATCAAGGGGCCAGAATTGCTCACCATGTGGTTTGGCGAGTCTGAAGCTAATGTGCGTGAGATCTTTGACAAGGTAAGTGTGTGTTCTATTCTTTGTACTATGTTTGTGCTGAGATACCCCCAAAATATTGTCTCTACTGCATTTGTCTTACTGACCTGGTTCTTCTGTGTTTAGTTTTCCCCACTTGCACTGAAAGCAGAGGCTGCTTTCCTGATGTTAGGGAATTGAGTCTCTTTGGCAACATAGCTATTTAAATGGCTTTCTCCTTCTGAAATTTGTCTGTTGTTACAGGATGATGAATGCCCCAGTGTCTTACCATAAGGCTAGCATTAGGATGGCATAGATATTCTCTGCATCCCTGAAATCTTTGACACCTCATTAGCCATCGCCTTCTACAGATTTTCAAAACATGCTACGGGTTCTTAGTCTTCTGCAATTGGATTATGTCATGGTTTAGCAGTTTGGGCAGACCAAAAACCAGAGGACAGAATTGCTTTCTATTACCCTCCACTCTACTCTCCCAAGGGAAGATAAAAGGGGAATAAGGACAAGAGACTTGAAAATTGGAAATTAAAACTGAAACAGGTCTACTAGAACAGAAGGGCAGTAACACATAGGGTAAGGAACAAATACACAGATATATACAACCCGACCTTGATGCTGGCAGGGATAGGTGCCTGAGGGCCCCCTGCAGCAGGGCTGACTTAGGAGAGGGCTCCATGGCTCTTTCCAGCACCCGATGGATGTGGATTCTGAAGAGCATGTGGCAAGCTGGTGGTAAAGGAGCAGGGCTTCTGGTCTGCCTGACTTTATATATGGGCAGGAAATGGGAGGGAATATTGACCTCTCTGTGTTCCATCTCTCTTGGATCCTCAGGGTCTTAAGGACCCTCTCTTTAGTTTCTCATACTCAAACTTTAGTTCTTCCACTCAAACAATGACAGATTAGATGATTGTGGTAGGTCCCTTCCTACTGAAACAGTCTCTTCTGTTCTTATACTTCATTGTATATATATGGCTTAGAAAGGACCTCACTCCTACTACTCAGTTCCCCTGTAAATAGGAGGTATCTGCATGGATTATCTTGGGAGTTCTCACTCCTGTGGTCAGGAAAGGTGCTGGAAGAGCAAAGTTGGAAGGAGATTGAGAAAGAAAAATTTAGGTTGAGAGGGAACCTCAGAGGCCATCTGGTATAGCTGTTTGTCCAGAACAGAGAGAGAACTTGGAAATTCAATCAGGTTGCTCAGGGCCTCATGTTCTGAACATGTGCTAAAGATGGAGAATCCCTGATCTCTCTGGGCCTTGTGCTAGTGTTTGAGCTCTCTGTGTGAAGTTTTTTTTCCTTATTTCTAACTGGAATTTTCTTTGTAGACATTTGTGCTTATGGTCTTTCATCCTTTCACTACACACCTTGAAGGAGGATCTGACTCCCTTTTCCCTATAACTAGCAATTAGGTAGCTGGACACAGCAATTGGATTTCCCCCTTCCATTTGATATATCTCATCTACTGATACTTGTTTGCCTAAATATAACCCACTGGCTCCCCCAGATCTTTCAGGGGGAGTTCTGGTCCAGACCAATTGGCTCCAGCTTACCCTTTGGGCATTGGAGTTACCATCCTTCTGCTCAGTTCACAATGCTTCCAGCTTTGGGGAAATACAACTTGTTGTTCGTGAGAATTTAATTGAGGGTTTGTGTGGCAGGAGACTGTTCTGAAGCAGCTCCTCCAAGCTCTCCTTGTGGCAATAGTGTTCTGGTACTTCTGAGTTGCTTTAATGGTAGGGTAGGCTTAATGTGAAATCACTGTGCTCCTCACCTGGTGGTATTAACGTGGAGTAATTGTTCCTGTTTGCTTTTTGAAGGCCCGCCAAGCAGCTCCTTGTGTGCTCTTCTTTGATGAGCTGGACTCCATTGCAAAGGCTCGAGGTGGAAATATTGGCGATGGTGGTGGTGCTGCCGACCGTGTCATCAACCAGATCCTGACAGAGATGGATGGCATGTCCACCAAGAAAAACGTCTTCATCATTGGTGCCACCAATAGGCCAGACATCATTGACCCAGCCATCTTGCGCCCTGGCCGCCTGGATCAACTCATCTACATCCCCCTACCCGATGAGAAGTCCCGGGTTGCTATTCTTAAGGCAAACCTGAGGAAATCACCAGTTGCCAAGGTAAGTTCTGTACCCTGACTGTGTCTGACTTGGATTTGCTTAGTGCTGCACATGCTCCTCACAAGCTAAGGATAGAGCAGGGGACTGGTGACTGCTCCCTGCACTACAGAGCTGGGAAGTCTTCAGTCCCTGAAGCATAGAAATGAAGAGATGGGGGAAGCTTGAGCTCCAAGTCTAGATATCAACAAAACCAGGTGTTGGTGTATAAGCACAGCAGATCTTTATCACGTAGTGGAGTTCTGCCCACAATATGGGAACAGAAAAGCCTGTTATGGCAAGACGGAAAAGATTCTTTTACTCTGAAATAAAAGTAAATGTAGAAAACGGGGGTGGAAAATGGAAATTGAAGAGGAATCATTGCAGTAAATTGTTGCTAAACTCTATCCTAGAGAAGGGCTATGTCCTTCATCTGGGGAGAAGGCAGTAATGCAACTGAGAGTTAATCAGAGAAAGTGGATGTCAAGTGAGAGCTCAAGCTATTTTATGCCAAGCCAGCAGGTGCTTTTTAGGTGCTGTTGGGAAGGAAAGCTTCAGAGGAGGTTGTGGTACTACCTTCCTCAGTTGAGGGGAAGGAGAAGGAGGTTGTTTGTCTTGGTCTGCCTGTGCCACATCTCCATTTCCAGTCTGACAGTGTTTCATTTGACTCCTAATGCTGGGACCTGAACAAATCATACTAAATCCGTAAGTCAACCTGTCCCTTCTTGAAAGTGAACAGTGCAGAGGCATTCTGCCCCTCTACTCCACTCTTGTGAGACTGCCCCCCCCCCCCCCCCCCCCCCCCCTTCAGTACTGTGTCCAGCTCTGGGGCCTCCAGCATAAGATGGACATGGACCTGCTTGACCAGGTCCAGAGGAGGACTAATAAGATGATGAGAGAGCTGGATCACCTCCTATGAAGACAGGCTGAGAGTTGGAATTGTTCAGCTTGGAGAAGAGAAGGCTTCAGAGGGAACTTTTAGCAGCCTTCCAGTACCTGAAGGGGCTACAGGAAAGCTGGGGAAGAACTTCTGACAAGGGCATGGAGTGATAGGACAAGGGGGAACAGTTTTAAGCTGAAAGAGGGGACATTTAGGTTGGACATTAGGAAGAAATTCTTTCCTGTGAGGGTGGTGAGACACTGAAACAGGTTGCCCGGGGAAGTTGTGGCTGCCCCCTCCCTGGATGTGTTCAAGGCCAGGTTGGATGGGGATTGAAGCAACCTGGGCTGGTGGGAGGTGTCCCTGCCCATGGCAGGAGATTGGAACTAGATGATCTTTAAGGTCCCTTCAAACCCAAACCAGTCTGGGATTTACAGCTTCTTTGCAGGGTCTTGCTGGGTATATGTGGAGTGTTGCTGGCTTTTGTACATGGTTAACTTTTCCCAAAACCAAGAACCTTGACAGCTCATCTTAAAATGGGCCAAAGTTGAGGCATCTCCTTGATACCATGGGATCTAAAGACACCTCTTTTTTCACCTGAGGGTGTACAGTGTAAATTACAGGGTTTTTTTGGTTTTTTTTTTTTTTTTTTTTTTTCCCCCACTAGGATGTTGACCTGGATTTCCTAGCTAAGATGACCAATGGCTTTTCGGGGGCTGACCTGACAGAAATTTGCCAGCGTGCCTGCAAACTGGCCATCCGTGAATCCATTGAGAGTGAGATCAGGCGAGAACGTGAGAGGCAGACCAATCCCTCCGCCATGGTGAGTGGGGCATTCTGAGCTTTCCCTGCTCGTGAGACAGGCAGCCCACCCCTGCCCGCGCTCAAGGTGTGTTCCTCTCCATAATTCTTGGATGGGGATGAGTGGGCTCTCAGCACGGAGTGTGGAACTGGAGCACTTAGTTCTCATCTTGGGGGAGGGTGAGGCCCTCCTGGGGTGTCTCATTGTCGTCATTGCTCAGGAGACCCCTGCTGCAGCTGGGACTCAATCTGCCAGTGTCCCTCTCCAACCCCTACTTTAGCATTGGAGCATCCTGGCCTAGAGGGCAGGTGTTGGGCCATGGAGCTTTGGCATGCAGCTCACCTGGGCCCTCTGTTCCACTACAGGAAGTGGAGGAGGATGACCCAGTTCCTGAGATACGAAGGGATCACTTTGAGGAGGCCATGCGCTTTGCTCGACGCTCTGTCAGTGACAATGACATCAGAAAATATGAAATGTTTGCACAGACTCTACAGCAGAGCCGTGGCTTTGGCAGCTTCAGGTAACTGTGGGGGAGGCATTGTGGCCCCAGAACAGAGCACCGAGGCAGCTTTCTGTTGAATTCTGGGTATCAAATTCCCTCTTCCACTGTATTTTCCCATTTTTCCTCAGCATATACAGAAGCCAGCTGAGCATGTAGCAGGTGTAGCTGTGCTGCGAGTCAGTTGTAGCTGCTCTTTTAGTGCTCCTGAAGTTCATCAACCCTTTTTTCCTTTAACATGAGCAACATCCAGCAGCCATATGTCTTGTGTGACCTGCTGTAAGACTTGATCCCATTTCTCCTGCCTGTCCTACTTGGCACCAGGATGTTGGCATGGAGGGAGGGGATTGTGGTAATCTGCGAGACACTTTTGAACAGCATCCCCTCTCTCCCCTTCTGTAGGTTCCCATCAGGTAACCAGGGCGGCACAGGTCCAAGCCAAGGCACAGGAAGCGGCAGTGGGGGAAATGTGTACAGTGAAGACAATGACGATGATCTCTATGGTTAACTTGCTGTTCTCTGTTGACCAAACTCTAAATCAGGCCATGGTGTACAGGGAAAAATTCAGTGGACTCTCAGCTTCTTCATTCCTCAGTCAGAACAGCGTAGCTACGCAGACTTTGTACAGGGAATGTTTTCTGCAAACACAAATCTAGATGGGTGTTCAGTTTTGAGGCAGACAGTGAATTAACAAGGAGGGGAACCAACTTAATTTCTGAGAACTTTCTGTTCTAGTTTATATGGTAGAATCAGCAGCTTTAGCAAAGAGTACAGTGCTAGCCTGTATAAAAAATATCCCACAAAATGATTAAAAAATTAATAAAAATCCTACAACTCTACCCAGGCCCTGGCAATTCCTTTGTGTGGGACTTATACAATGTAACTTGTGCTGTCTCTAAACCCCCATGTCTTGCACTATCTTGGCACTCCTCAGTCTGGTGGAGCCCATTTGTACATGCATTTCCCTGGTGCGTTTGAGGTTGCTCTTTATTTTTTTATGCCACTTAGCCGAAGTTAACAGAAGAAATTGATTTTTACAGTATCTCTCCCCTACCCTAGTTTGGCAGGAAGCACCAAGAGAGCAAGTTAGCAGGTTCTCTCTTGCTTCTCCAATGCTGGCCCTGAGCTGTTGGGTTTCTGCTGCCAACCTGCCCCTTTTTGTGCCTCACACTCAGTAGTCAGGTTCTGATCATGGTTCTTATCCTTCCTTTCCCCTTGCATCTAGCTGCTTTGCTCCTTGGTTTATTTTCCCTTCTCTGAACTGAAAAATGTGCTGCTGCTGCTGTACTTCAGTGTTTTATATGAGAGAAGCCCTTGGTCTGGTCCCATCATACACACAGGAACAGTGTGGCAGGCTGGATAGAGCCCAGCCCTGGTCCAAAGGGGAGAACCTGATTGAAGCAATGGCAATAGGACAGAGTGGCAACATACTATTGGCTTTTACAAGGGGTGCAGGGACTGATGATTTCTGCAAAGATGCTTAAATCATAGAATGGCTAGGGTTGGAAGGGACCTTAAAGATCATCTAGTTCCAACCTCCTGCCATGGGCATGGACACTTTCCACTAGATCAGGTTGCTCAAGGCCCCATCCAACCTGGCCTTGAACACATCCACAACTTCCCTGGGCAACCAGTGTCTCGCCACCCTCACAGGAAAGAATTTTTTCTTAATGTCTAATCTAAATCTCCTCTCCAAGTTTTAAACCGTTTCCCCTTGCCCTCTCACTACACACACGTGCAAAAAGCCCTACCCCAGCTTTCTTGTAGGCCCCCTTTAGATATTAGAAAGCTGCTATAAGGTCACCTTGGAGCCTCCTCTTCTCTAGGCTGAGCAACCCCAACTTCTTTAGCCTGTTTTCATAGGGGAGGTGCTCCAGCCCTATGATCATCAAATATAGATTGTGTGGCAGAAGGGTGCCCCAGATCTTTGAGACTGAACCATACTGGAGGAGGGCAACCTTTCCCATGGCAGGAGTTGTATGAGGCCTGGGTGGGGGGAGTTTCAGCCCCAAAGCCTGGTAGGTCTAGGAGGGCTCCATCAACCTAGCTAGACTTAAGGAGAGAGGAGACAGGTGAGGCAAGTCTCATCTCAAAATGGCAGAAGGATAGGACTATCCATGAGAGGAGCTTGTTGTCATGGTTTAATGCTAGGCAAGCAATTAAACAAATTATATGCTCTCTATTAACCCCTTTTCCCCTACTGAGAAAGAATGAGAGAATAAGGGAGAGAGACTTATGGGTTGGAAACTAAACTACACAGCTCTAATAAAAGTCATGAAAAGGAAAATGGTTAAATATATACAAATATATACACAAGCGTTATCACGTTCCTCCCCCCTTTCCTCCCAATAACACTCACATCACCACTGAGACTGCAGGGCAGCTCTGGAAAAGTCCCAGGCTAGATGCCTGGAGTCAGCAGCAGAAGGAAGCTGGAGGCAGAAATACAGAGATTTAGGAGAGCACAGATGGGGATCAAAGGTAGGCAAACAGATGGAATCCTCCCAGGATGCTGGCCGTAGATGAAAAAAACCCCAACTGTTGTGATCCCTCAGATTTATACCATGTATGATACATATAGGATGGAACACTGGTCAATTTGGGTCACCTGTGTGCTCTGCTCCTCCCTAAAGAAGGGTTGCAGGTGTGACCCCTTTACTCCCCTTTGTTTCTAGAGATGTTAATGATGATCAGATGTTTCTCAGAACCGAGCAGTGGCCTTGGTTCTGCACACCTATCTCCAGCAGTAACTATAAAACATTGAGCGTTATGAGTCCTAGAAGCAGACACTGACTGAGAAACTTGCTGTTAATTTCAGCAAGTGCAGCTACTTAGAAGAGACTTAGCTGAAAGCAAAATTACAAGAAAGAAAATGGGTTCTATCCTGGTGCAAACCAGGACACTTGTGCATAGCAATGGGGAGAAAACCACTGAAATTGGGAACATTGTTTAAATAGCACAACTCCCTGCTGTGGTAGGAGGCCATGTAAGACCCCAGGGAGGGTGGGTAGCCCCTGATCAGGTGCTCTGTTCTACTTCAGCATCACTTTTACCCTCTCCTTTTGCCACCTTTGTTCTGTGCTGCAGAAAAAATGTTGGCCATCATCTCCTGTGGTAGTGGGGTTTAGGATGTCTTGTCCCTGTTGTAGGCAGATTCCTGGGGGCCAGGAGAGCAGAGCCAAAGAGGCTGGCACTTCCTCTGCCCAACACCAGCCCTTTTTGGGAATAACTAGTACCTGGAAACCTTTAGGGCAGCTTCCCTGCCTGCACCTCTCCCTGCTGCTTTGTGCTACTCCAAGAAGGGTGGATGAAGATGATGGCTTTGCTTTCATTGTGTCCTACGCGTTCATCAGTGCAATCTCAAGGAAGGCAGCTCCAACCAGCAGGAGAAACAGGAACCAGCTGCTTTCAGCCATCCAAGAAGGTTCTGCATCTAGACTCCCAGTGTTGTCCCGAAAGCAGGGTCTGTTACCCATTACCCGGTGTGCAAAAAGCCAATCCACACATGGAGTTGAGATATTTGCTTTAAGATCCATTTCTGTGCAGAAAGGGGAGCAGAGTGGTATTCCACAAAACAAGCTCAATTTCCCAAAATGTAAGTGCTACTTTTATACCCAAAATCATGAGAGAGAAGTTTAACGTTATTCTATCATTCACACCCATGACTGGTTAAGTAATTCCTCGCTTCCATTTAAAGTGGCAATGCTCAAAAATTTCACTACGCATGCTCAAAGAGTAAGGGGCTCTTCATTAGTAGGGGTCCCTCTAGCCTATGGGTGGGTATTTTAGTATGCTAATAGCTTGTTAATATGTTAACAATATGTTAATATAGTGAATCAAATTACTCAAGGTTTTTATCCCCAGTGCTCAAGGCTGTAACCAAGGTAAGACGTGGAGAGTGCTCCTTCCCATCCCTTTCATCTGTCTTGCAGGCCTCTCTCAAGGCCAGGCTTTTTGCTACTTGGGATGTGTTTTTCTCTGATTGGAATCTGGTTTTGTCTATTTTTTACTGTTTCACTCTTATGTGAGCCCTATTTTTATTCTGCATGTCTTTTTTATGTGATTTTTTTTTTTCCCCAAATGTGATTCCTCCACAATACTTTACTTATTCTAGTTAATAAGTGACACCACCAGGACTCTCCTAAAAGCCTTCCCCAGCTCTGGTAGTCGCACAGCACATTCCTCCCTTGCCCAGCACCTTGCTGGGGGGGACTGGGCAGCCCCAAAGGTGCTGGCAGAAGGAAGGTTCTGTCAACTGGGGCTTGCCCTGAATGGAGCAGGATTAGTGAGGTGGGCACCTGAGGGCAGCCCTTTCATCGGTGCCATGGTCAGGGTCTCCTTGTACCCTCCTGGAGTTTCCCATGTGGCCCCAGAGCCACGTTTCCTCAGCTCTACAGCCAGGTCCCACAGACGACCATGAACAGCACAGCCATGGTGCGTTCAGGGTGAGGGACCTCCAACACGGGGGCGTTGATGTTAGAGGCTGATGTCAGACCCAAGAGATTGGGTCCCTGCAGCATCCCAAAACTCTCCAGGCTCAGCAGGAGTATCCTGCCAGCAGAGGGCAGGCAGTGGCCACACTCAGTATGTCTGCTATCACAGTCTAGGCCATCCTGTGGATCATCTCTATGGGCATCCTCTCCCCTTGGGCATCCCTGTCCCATGAGCATCCCCTCCCCGTGGCTAATCCACACCACGGACATTCCTCCACTATGGGTACACCCTGCCCCATGGACATCCCTTCCCCATGGGTGTTCCTGCTCCAAGGGCACCCCCTCCCCATGGCCATCCCCTGCCCTATGGGCATCCCTGGCAGCATTGTCAGACCCCATGGCAGGGGGGAGCTGTGCTGGCTCTGCCCAGCCCAATAGCTGCTCCCAGCCCTGTCTGCTGTGTGGGCTTCAGGGCTAGCTTGTTGCAGGGTGATTTCATAGCCCTGAGCTCTCATCTGGGAGGGGAGCAGTGAGCTGTGCCCCTTAAGACAGCCTCCACCAACAAGGCCTTCCACTTTACTGTCCTATCCCCAGCTGCACCACCCCACCATTAGACCCTCCTTGGCTGGCCCCTGCTCCTGTTTCCTGTGTCAGCCACATCCTGGGAGCTCCAAGGGGACAAAGAGCCCCAAGGAGATTCTCTCAGTGCCAGTGGGGGCCAAGCCCCTTCCCTAGCCCTGCTGCCTGTGAGCACAATCCTAGGATCTCCCATCACAACACACGCCAAGGAGGTATATTTTTTTAAATATTTTTTCTCTCAGTATTGACATTACAAAAAAAAAACCACTACAAAGCATTCAGGTCTCATTGACACTGAGAAAAACAAAGCAGCTTGCATCTGTGCACTGACTTGTTTTCTCACTCCAGCAGTGTTCACCAGGTTTCTCTACCTTAAACTTCACAGGGAACAGCAGAGGGAACCAGCAGCATACCCTCACTGGTCAAACAGAGATAAATTAAGCAGTGTATAATGGGTCTCCTCACCCCCTGCCAGAGCCTCAGCACCAGCTGATACCGTAAAATTCGGCCACTGAAAGAACCCTCTAACACTTGTTTTTAAGTTTTAGAAGGCAGGCATTCTTTATTGCAGCACTGGATGCACAAGAGAGAGTTCCAGGAAATCTGATGTTTATTACAATGAGTTTTATACATATGTATCCAATAGTGCAATATAAGTCATGTCATCACTCATGTCACGCACGACTTTGAGAACTAATTGTAATATTGATTCGATTTCCTGGAAATATTTGCATTCTTAGTTGGGGGGGGGGGGGGGGGGGGGTGGTGGTCTTCCAGGAAGTCATCCTGTGATGTCCTTGTGTTAACCCCTTCTCTGAAGCATGCATAATGTTGGGCTGCAAGTCTAGCTGGTTTTAGCCAATTTCCATTTACAAATCCCTTAGCTCCTTGAGCTTGTTATCTATATGCAAAAGGCCTGGACACTGTCGAACTCTGCTTTATGCTTAATTAAAATACTTTATTGTGCAGAATTCCAATTTAAAAAAGACTACGGCAACTAAGCCGATGAAGTGACTAAGCCCAGAGAGACAGCATTGTGTGTTTCGCTACAAATTTATAAACACCTGATATCTACTGAATGATTTATAGATTTGTTTGTTACATACTTAAAAATACTTTGTTCTAACATAATAATCTTAACTAAACCATTCCCACACGACATCATAACACTCTCAAGAAGCCAGACTCCTCCAACAATCAATTCCCAGGCTCACACCACTCTGTTCCTAGCATCTTTATCTCACATAACTCCATCTGTTCTCATGGTGTTTTCCCACAGGACACAGCTTAGATGAGCCCAAATCAGCATCCTGTTGTTTAGTGTCAGAAAAGAGATAAACAAGCAGGGCTGGGCTAGTGTTAGTTATCTCAATCTACAGGATGCTGGCTGATAGTTTTGTGGTTAGTCATTAGGACAAAGCAGAGTTTTACTTCAATATCTTTCTACAATAGAATAACCTAGTATATTAAATTTAATAAAGATTGTTTTATAGCCATCACAGCCAGCCTCCCTACTGCATATGATACAAAGTACAGTTAGTTGTACACCTAACCCCAATGGACATCCCACACTCACCTCCTCCCTGCCCCAAAGGACCCTCAGCTTCAAGTCAGTGATTTCTCTTTAAAAAAAAAAACCAAACAATTCCTGGCAGAGGGGAGGGGGGGAATATTTTGGCTGAGGTTTTCTCAGTGAAGCTGTAGTGGGAGTCCTACAAAGCCAGGTCAAATGCATCTCTTAAAAAAAAAACCAAACAATAAAATAAAATAAAATTGTATGAGACAGAGTGAGCCAAGAAAGCTAAGAACTATAAAATTTTTTTTGATGGAAACCCAAAGTTATTAAAAAAACCCCCAGCATTTAAAAACAAAGCCAGATTGCCTCGTGTGCCTTCCATCTCTACCCTAACACCCAGAAATACCTCATTAATGAATTCTCCCTGTAGAAAGATATATGTACACGTGTGCATTTCTCTTCCTAGTAAGATCTTGAAGGTTGAATGCAAATGCTAGTGAAAGCCACAGCTCTGCTCACACTTAGCTCTGCTTTTGCACCCACCCAGGCTTGTAGTATGTGTGCACACATACACACAGCACACCACTCCAGGAATCCCAAAACAGGCAAAGGAAAACTCTTTTGGAGTTTATACAACAAGCTCTCTATTTTTGTATATTAAAAAAATAAAAAATAAAAAAGCAATGCAAGCTCAATACATTTGAACAAGAAAGCTCCATCCTGGGCTTTCCTGCCTCCTTCTGCTGTCTGGGGCTCTGCAGGCAGGGGGTGCAGGCAGGTGCTTCCCAGTTGCCCATGGGCACCAGGGACAGACCCAGCCCTGGGCAGGGGCAGGATGCTGGATGGTACCATCCCCAAGTGCTGTCATTTGGCACATCTGAGACTCAATTGTAGGCTTGGCAAAGGATAGCAGAATGTGGTTGGCCTTGGTACTGTGGTCCCAGGTTAAAAATGGCTTGGGGGAGCACCACAGGCAGGAGTGATTTTTCTGGCGTATGTATACAGCTGGGACTCCAAACAGGAGCAAGTATCAAAGAGGGAAAGAGAAAACTAACAGTAGCAATGTGTGTTCCTGTGGAGTTTTATTTACACTGTGCTGAACCCTGAGAAGTCCGGCCTCTTGTGGGGAAAGTGGCCTGAAAAGCAGGTGACAGAAGAATACTGAATGTGATGCACCTCACCAGGCAAAGGGCCCATGCTGCTTGGTTGTGCTACTGCCACAGTAGAAAATGGGCCAAGGGGGGTGGGTTGGATGGGAATTTTGGGGAAGTGGGGTGGGTTGCATTTGAAAGTGCTCTAGCACTTCTGCTCTATACAGGCCAGATGCTGCGGCATGTGCGCTTGGAGTATTACTGCTTGGAGGACAGCCCTGGGGCTCTAGCAGCACGGGAGGTGCTGCTTGAGGATCTGTCTCGTCTGGGGAACTATTCTGTCTGGGAAGTGGATTTTGAACTCCATGATCAAGTCTCCTCACTGGCTGGGGGCCTTGGGGAATGGCAGACCCTCCCCGTGCAGTCTCTTCACTGTCTCTGGCTTGATGATGTCATTGCAGAGCAGCAGGATCACCCACCCGCCTAGTGATTGTGGGAATGTTCACAACGCAATCATATTAGATGTGTGGGGAGAAGAGAGGGAATATGCTATCAGAAGGGGCTGCCACCCAAAAGCATTCCCACAGGCCACACCACTGCACCCTATTCCCCCATCATCTGCTCCCCAGGTTAAACTGCCTGGCTCTGCTTGGACGATGCTCATGAGCAGTGTGATGTTCACCAGTGCAAGCACAGGTCTGTACTGGTGCTGGCCAAACTAGGCAGCAGGAACCATGCAGGAGAGGGGTGCCCCAGGTGTGAGGTTCCCCAGGAGAGGGGTACTCCAGCCTCATGGGGGGAAGTACCCCCTTACCCATCTCCTGGGTTTTCTGGGAGGCACCACCAGCAAGTACCCGGCCACTCGCAGCAACAGGACAGGCTAAATTTAGCTGCGCCCCTTCCCCAGTCTCACTACCCAACCTCAAGCAGCTGAAAATCCATCTGAGATCATCAGATGCCACTGCAGTTCATCAGCTGCCACCCTCCAGAGCCCAGCAGCTCTGCCCAGCGCTAGGGGTTATTTATACCACAGTCTGCATCCCATGTCATTGTCCTCCCTCACCCCCCAACAGCCCCCAAAAAGTTATACTGGCGTGGGACAGTGGTGCAGCCATAGCACAGCACTGAGCTTTCCTGGAAGCCAAGGTCCCAGAGGGGCTGGTCCCCGTTGTAAACCCAAGAATCAGTTTTGTGGGTGTTGCTCTGGGGACAGGGGGGGGGGGGTTATCAAAGGTACAACCTTGAGCTTCCAAGGCAGGGGGCTGGCAAAGACTCATCCCTGCCCAGCAGGCAAAGTGCTTGGCCTGCTGAGCTGGGTCTTGGGGGTCCCAGCTCTGCCATTCTTTCCCCCCCCCCAAATACCCTGCAAAGGAAGGGGGAAGAAGATGCTATTTGCTGTTTCTGGGATAGATGGGGGGGGGGGGATGGGGGGGGGTGGGGGGTGTTCTCTCACCAGGAAAAGCCTGTGGTGCCAGAGCATCAACAGCCACCAGGAGAAACACCTCTTCTACTCATGTTGGTCACTGGCTCAGGGCTGATGGTTGCAGCTTCTGTGGCTGAGCCCGGACTTTGCATCAGAACAATTGCAGTGGGACCCATGCCATCCAGCTCTTGGACTCTGGTGAGGGGAGAACAGGAAAGCTAAGCCATCTCTTTGCACAGCTCATCTGCACGGGGTCTTCTTCCAGGAAGAGCTTTTCTTGCTGCAGGAGGATGCCCATTGCCAGCTCCATATGAGCAGCAAGTGCTTGGCTGGATCTACAGCAGGTTGAGGGGGTGTCCTGATTTGAGCCAGGATAGAATCAACAGGGGAAGGAGGCTACATTGCAGCCATCAGGAAGAGATGCCCTCCTACAAGACTGAACCGAGAGAAACAGAATTCAGGAAGAGGCATCCTATGGTCTCTCCTGCATGTGGAATAAGAAACCTACTGCTGACCTACAGGCATGAATATGTCAGCTGCTAAGTACAGCAAATACAAGAGTAGGTCCTTCCAGGAGGATGGCTGCTCAAATCTCCAGTGTGGAGTCACCCAATCCAAGTATGTGGGTGACTCAAGGTCCCTGCACATCAGGTATGAGTAATGGGGATACAAGCCTCAGTAACCCACTTGCTGACAGTGCTGCATGTGCTCAAGATGAGAGGTGCCCTGCCTCCACCCAGGAGGAGGAGAAGGACAACCGAACTCATTGGACTGTGTCGATTCGATGGCCTGGCACATTAGAGCCACAAAAGTATAAAGCCTTGGTGGACACTGGTGCACAGTGCACCCTAATGCCATCAAATCAGAAAGGGACAGAATCCGTCACTATTTCTGGAGCGACGGGGGGATCTAAAGAACTGAGTGTCATGAAGGCTGATGTGAGCCTCACTGGAATAAGGTGACATACACACCCTATAGTGACTGGTCCAGACGCTCTGTGCATCCTTGGCATAGACGACCTCAAGGGAGGTGACTTCAAGGACACAAAAAAGGTTACCGGTGGTCCTTTGGTATAGCAGCTGTAGAGACTGAGAACACAGAACAGCTGCATACTTTGCTTGGCCTTACAAATGATCCTTCTGCAGTGGGGTTGCTGAAAGTTGAAGACCAGTGAGTGCCAATTGTTACTTCAATCAACAACACTATTGCACCAACAGAGATGCTGTGATCCCCATTCACAAGCTGATCCGGCGACTAGAGAGCCCTAGAGAGCCAAGGAGTGATCGGCAGGACTCACTCACCCTTCAACAGTCCTGTATGGCCAGTGCGAAAGCCTAACGGAGAGTGGAGGCTGACAGTGGACTACCGTGCCCTAAATGAAGTTACACCACCGCTAAGTGCTGCTGTGACGGACATGCTAGAACTTCAGTACGAGCTAGAGTCAAAGGCAGCCAGGTGGTATGCTACTATTGACATTGCTAATGCATTTTTTGCTATTCCTATAGCACCAGAATGCAGAGCACAGTTTCCTTTCACTTGGCGTTGACTGCCCCAGGGGTGGAAACACAGCCCTATGATCTTCCATGGACTGATCCACACTGCACTACAGAGGGTTGGAGCTCTGGACCATCTATAGTACATTGATGACATCATCATGTAGGGTAACACAACAAAAGAAGTCTTTGAGAAAGGTAAGAAGATGCTCCAAATTCTTCTAGGAGCTGGTTTTGCTGTAAAAAGAAGCAAGATCAAAGGACCTGCGAAGAGATCCAGTTCCTGGGGATTAAGTAGCTCAAACCAGGACACCCAGCTTCAGAGTTGGGCTCTGTGAGACCAAATGAAGGGGCAGGTCTACCCAGGTAGTGGTTTTGGCACTCCCATCAACTTGTGGTCCCCTGAGACGGAGAACTGTTTGCTGGGGGTGTGTATGCAGCTTTTTTTTTTAGCCAATGGTTTCAACCCTGCTTGGGCTGTAATTTGTGTTTTTGGATTATTGCTTTTTTTTTTTTTTTTTTTTTTTACACGTGGCCTGTGCGAGGGTGTTTTATGTTATCCACATAAAGAAATTGAATGAGCACCTTGATAGGTGTGCCGCAGCCTTTCAGATGGATACTTTTAACCCCAATCTCTAGCGGCGTGGTACGAATGCCCCCAGCCTCCCCTTTAATCCATATTGCAGCGGTCCAGGAATTTTACCTCTAGCAGCACAGTAAGAATGCCCCTGGATGCCGTCGTTCCAGTCATTGTTTGTCTGACTTTATTAGGCCTGTTTCGTTTCTTTACTAGGGAAAGAATTGTTCCTATAATGGGCAATCTGACATTATGTCCTTTTGCCATTTAAAAAGGTCCTTTTTCCAGTTTATTCAAGTTTGTCACTCTTTGTGGTTGTTTCTTTGTGTGTGTGTTTCTTTTATTTAATCTCTGAAAAAAAATTTTCAGACTTCTGTCATCTGCATATGCTAATCTTCACCGAAAGGTTCATTCTCTGCATCAAAGTCAGTAATGTCAGAGTATCTATAATAATCAGGCTCATCACTACTAACATTTGGTGTTACACAAGTTGAACTGCAGTTTTGTGAAATTACCGCCTAGCACCCAACCTTGTGCCATGTTGGAACAAAACAATCTCTCAGCTCTGTATGCTTGATCAGCTTAGTGCACACTGGGCGACAAACCCCAGATTTGGGACAACGGTTTTGGCGGCCCAGATGGGACCGCACTGATAGCTTTGCCCGGTTTGTCTTGCTGCATCTGGCAGGGAGGAGGTACCAGGGTGGACCCCAGTGTCCACAGACCTGTTGATTGGGGGCTACTCCTTCAGCTTGTTAAAAATGTCTGAGACTCAATAACTCAATATTATGTTAATGAATGGTTTAATTTAATTAATAAAATTGCAATAAGCAAAACAGTGCTGGGTGCATGGGGAGTCTCCGCTCCACTCACACGCACACTCCTAAAACTCTGGAATTACCTTTTATTGATTACAATTCTATGAATATTAAA
This sequence comes from Heliangelus exortis, assembly GCF_036169615.1. NCBI lineage: Eukaryota > Metazoa > Chordata > Aves > Apodiformes > Trochilidae > Heliangelus > Heliangelus exortis. The sequence continues at coordinate 7,320,189 of NC_092453.1, read as the reverse complement.
AAGGAGGTGGGTTTACATACATATTCATAGGATTACATCATGCCATTTTAATATTCATGATAGGCGGAGTCTGGGCAGAGTCCAGGCGGAGTCTTGGCGGAGTCCAGGCGGAGTCTTCTTTTGAGGAGATATCCGGGGGTCGTCAGGGGGTCTTTGGATGAAGTAAGAGGTCTTCCTCAAGCTTGAACTTTTTACCTTTCTTGATTTCTCTGACTTCATTATATTGTTACAAGGCGATATCAGACCCTAGCCATAACTTTCCCCTTATCTGCTGGTTGTGACATCTTTATGTTCTTTTTGTGCAGGTGTTCACATTCCTTTGGTGCCTAGTTAGCCTTGGCAGTGTCTTGTTTTAAGAACAAGGCCTACACTTTTAATTATCTTCGAGACAGAAGTTAGTCTCCTTAGGGCCTTGTTTTGTTCACACTGTTTCAGTGGAAAATTACATGCCTTAACTGCTTTGTCTAGCCCCATATTCACTTCTTTCTCAGTTTAATGCTTTCCTGAATTTTACTGGTTAGGAATACAAATTCATCAACATATATTACAAGCTTCTCTCCCTCATCGGGTGGTAAGTGACACAAAGGTGCAACACTTTAATTGAGATTATTGCAGTTAAGGGTAATTAAAGGTAATGAAAGAGAAATGGTATCTCTGTTTTTATTGTGTGCATTTGACTTCTGAGTAAATAGTATGGGATCCGGTTCCTCTACCGAAGTCACAGAATCACAGAATTCTCATGGTTGGAAAAGACACCTCCCTTCTTCCCAAGCCCAAAGTACTTTGTCCTGATATCTCTACCTCCTTCCCCCAGCGGCACGGGGAAACAGGGTTTACAGTCTGGATGTCACAGGTTGTTCTCTGACACTCCTTCCTCCTCAGGAAGAAGGATTCCTCAGAGTCTTCCCCTACTCCAAAGTGGGGTCCCTCTCACGGAAGAAAGTCCTTCACGAACTCCTCCAACGTGTCTCTCCTGCAAAGAACAATCCTTCAGTGATGGCTAAAGAATTAAACTTTTTTCTTTTTTTTAATTTTGAATTTACTTTATATAATGTATACTGAAATGAAATCCTGCTTTGTGAAACAATGTACTGTATGAAATCCACATCCTTGGTAAATGAGTACGACTCTGACACTAAAGAATGAATTTGGGCTCATCTAGTCTCTCCAGGCCTTTTGCATATAAATAGATAACAAGCTCAAGGAGCTAAAGGCCTTGCAGATAGAAATTGGCGAAGACCAGCTAGACTTGAGCCCAACATTATGCCTATGTTAGAGAAGGGATTAACACAAGGACATCTCAGAACAACTTCCCCCGAAGACCCCTCCCCACCTAGGAATACAAATATAACAATGAGTTCCAGGAAATCGGATGCATATTACAATGAGTTTCATACATGTTAAAAACGCTGACTCGATGTTTCAGCAGTAAAACTTTTTATTGAGAGAGATATGGCGGCCGGGAAGCCGCAGCTTCACCACCGGCTCGCAAGTTCGATAAGGTAAAACCAGTCCTTTTATACTTTTCGTAAGCCCCTTCCCCTTAGTCTCTTATCAGTTTATCATTGGTTCTCGCTTCGCAGGCTCTCCCAGCATCGGTTCTTGCTTCACGGGCTTCGTTCTGTTGCTGAGGGAAATGGTCACATGACGTCCCTGTTTCACGGGCCCCGCGGTCGGCCCCTCCTCCTATTTTTCTGACTTTTCTTCCTTATAAGTACGCTTAAACATACACCCCAAAACAACAGGATACAACATGCTACCTCAACGAACAGCCCAAGCAAACATTATTAAATTGAAAAATACACATAACAAAACAATAAATTACAATTTTAAACCCTTATTTTTCACAATACATAAGTATCTAGTAGGACAATGTCTTGCCTGTTGTCACTTCTGGCATGCACAACCTTGAGAACTCTCTCGTGCATCCAGTGCTGCAATAAAGAATGCCTGTCTTCTAAAACTTCAAGACAAATGTTAGAGGGTTATTTCAGAGACTAAATTTTAGGGTGTCATCAGGAGCAAAATGCTCCAGCATGAGTGGCCTACAGAGTCACGGACCACTTCGGGTTAAGTGGCAAGATGGGCATCATCACATCCCAATGGACGTGATTAACAAAATAACAGCTATGGCCCCAGCAACGATCTAACAGGATACTCAGTCCTTTTTAGGAACTGTGAGTTAATGGAGGATGCATATTCCTGGTTACAATCAGATTTTGAAAACTCTCTATGAGGTGACCTGAATGAAGCTACTTTAAATGGCGCTCAGAACAACAAGCTGCTTTTGAAAGTATTAAACAGGAGATTGTGCAGGCAATGGCCCTTGGACCAATTCGAACAGGGACGGACATTAAAAATGTGCTCTACACTGCAGCCAGAAACAACAGTCCTACCTGGAGCCTCTGGCAGAAAGCTCCTGGAGAGTCTCGAGGTCACCCCCTAGGATTCTGGATTCAAAACTACAAAGGCTCTGAGGCCAACTACACTGCCACTGAAAAAGAGATATTGGCTGCATATGTACGAGTTAGAGCTTCTTCAGAAGTGATTGGTACTGAAGCACAGCTCCTCCTGGTCCCCCCATTACTTGTACTGGATTGGATGTACACAGGTAGAGCACTGTCTCTTCATCATGCCACTGATGCTATATAGAGTAAATGGATTGCATTAATCTCACAGAGAGCTAAAACAGGAAACCCCAGTCATCCAGGAAATATAGAAGTGATCACAGACTGGCCAGAAGGCACACACTTTGGAATGCCACCAGAAAAGGTGATAAAACGGGCTGAAGAAGCCCCACCATATGATCAACTACCAGAGAGTGAGAAACTGTACTCTTTTCATCGATGGATCCTGCCATCTGGTAGGAAGCCATCATAGGTGGAAAGCTGCTGTATGGAATCCTACATGACTAGTTGCAAAAACAGATGAAGGACATAGTGAATCAAGTCAATTTGCAGAGGTAAAAGCCATCCAGTTGGCTTTGGAGAACTTTGGCTTAACAAGGTGGACAAGACTCTATACTGACTCATGGATGGCAGCAAATGCCTTATGGGGTGGTTAAAGCAGTGGAAGCAAAACAACTGGCAACATAAAGGTAAACCTATCTGGGCTGCTGAACTGTGGAAAGACATTGCTGCTCGGTTAGAGAAACTTGATATAAAGGTGTATCATGTAGATGCCCGCATACCTTCACATCGAGCTACTGAGGAACATCGAAACAACCAGCGAGCAGATGAGGCTACTCAAGTGTTCCAAATAGATCTGGACTGGGACCATAAAGGTGAACTGTTTTTAGCTAGAAGGGCCCATGACACTTCAGGTCATCAAGGAAGGGATGGAACATACCAATGGGCTCGTGGCCGAGGGGTGGACTTAACTTTGGATGCTATTGTGTAGGTTATCCACGATTGTGACATTTGCACCACAATCAAGCAAGCTAAAAGGTTGAAACCTCTGTGGTATGAAGGGAGATGGTCAAATATAGGTATGGGGAGGCCTGGCAAATCGACTGTATAACACTGCTTCAAATCCAACAGGGTAAGCCCTATGTGCTTACAATGGTGGAAGCAAGTACAGGATAGCTGGAAACATATTCTGTGCCTCACACCACAGCCCAGATCACCATCCTGGGCCTAGAGAAACAAGTCTTGTGGAGACATGGTATGTCAGAAAGAATTGAATCAGAAATAGGACTCGTTTCAAAAATAGTCTTATAAGTAACTGGGACAAAGAACATGATATTGAGTGGGTATACCATATCCCCTATCATGCCTCAGGGAAAATTGAAAGGTACAGTGGACTGTTAAAAACTACCCTGAAGGCAATGGGTGGTGGAACCTTTAAAAACTGGGACAAGGACTTGGCAAAAGCCACCTGGTTAGTTAACACTAGGGGTTTAATCAATCGAGCTGGTCAGACCTTCTACACACAGTAGATGGGGACAAAGTGCCTGGAGTGCATGAAAGAAATCTACTGTGGAAAACAGTTTGGGTTTTTCCTCCTTTTACACAATGGCCTGGACATACTTAGTGGGTGATGATGGAAGATGGAGACGTACAATGTGTACCTCAAGGGAATCTAACTCTGGGTTAGAATACCTAATTTTGCCCAACTAGCTAAATCATTAGAACATGGATTTTTGGGAGTCGTGGTTTTGAGCCCCACATTAATTGCTGTTATGTGAATTGCCGCATAACACTAACAGTGTTTGATAAGTGTTTTTCAGGATAATGTCGTGGTGATGAAACCCAAACTAGTTTCATCACCTATCATCCAGTAACTTCCTCAAAGCTGACATCTGTAACCTGCAACCCATGGACATGAACTGTGACGATTGTCCCCTGCCCTGTGGTACAGCTACAATACACGGACATCTGCAATCATGGACTAAATCGACTCAGTGGGGTTTGGTATAGAAAGCTGGTAATAATTTGTAAATATGTGTGTTTGGGGACAAGCGATAGTGGCTGGAGCATGATACAAATGGTATGGAATAAGGGGTGGAATGTCCTGGTTTGAGCCAGGATAAAACAAATTTTCTGTCCTGTAATTTCAAATTCAGATAAGTCTCTTCTAGAGTAGCTGTACTTGATGGAATTAACAGCAAGTTTCTCAGTCAGTATCTGCTTCTAGGACTGATAATGCTCCATGTTTATAGTTACTGCTGGAGAATGGTGTACAGAACCAAGGCCACTGTTCAGTTCTGAGAAACCTCTTATGCTCTGGAAAGGGAGGAAAGGGGTCACACCTGCAACCCTTCTTCAGGGAGAAGCAGACAAGACAGGTGACTCAAATTGACTAAATGAAGTATTCCATCCCATACATGTCATATTCAGTATAAATTTGAGGGATCAGGAGAGGCAAGTTTTTTCTTTGTCCATGATCACCATTGTGGGAAGAAAAGGTGGGAGGAATGTGATATCACTTGTGTATATATTTGTATATATTTAATAATTTACCTTTTCATCTCTACTGTTTTATTACAGCTGTGTAGTTTCCAGCCCATAATTCTCTCCCTTGTTCTCTTTCCCTTCCCTTTCTGAGGAAGGAGAAGGGTTAATAGAGATCATCTGTCCTTTGTTTAATTGCAGCCCAGTGTTAAACTGTGAAGTGATAGATAATCTCCCCGTGTCAATGCATTTCTGCTCTGTACTCATCCAAAGATGCTGGAGCCCTCCTGCTTGTTGGTGCCTGATGTCATGCACCACGGAGGGCTGCATAGGTCTATGTGTGCCAGGGAAAGGACATCTCTAGCCATAAAATGGGAAGGAGAATGGAAGTATGTGGACAGGGCAAACAGAAAGATGTGAGCAGGAGTGGGTGATAACAGCAAAGGCAGACAGAATCTTAATGTTTCCTTCCTAAAGCCAAGATAAAAGAACTTCTGATATATGTTCCTGTTTTTTATTATTCTTTCCCAACTTCATTGGTGTTTGGGAAACTGGTTGCTGAAGTAACATCAGTAATCATGGTAGCTGCTCTGCGTTCTAGAAAGAGGCTCAGTTTACCCCTAGGTATTAAATCACCAAGGGTTTGATAGCTGAGTTCTCACAGAGAGCTGAGCTTTGTCTAGGTCATCAGTGGGTCCTCCTCCGCTTGCAGTGAAGCCAAGGGAAGGGGAAACATCACTACCAGTCGCATCTCAGCTGGGCACTAACACAAGAATGCTGCGAGGAAGGTGATGCCAGGTAAAGAATGCAAAATGGGTGGTTGCTGAGGGCAGGCAGGTGAGCAGGCACAAGCCCATGCTAGCAGTGCTGACTAAAGATTTGCCTCCCAGGAGAGGCAGCTGCTGGCAGAGTGTCATGGTTTAATGCTGGGCCAGCAATTAACCTAATGATAGATGCTCTCTATTAATCCCCCTCCCTAATAAAGATGGCATGAGTGGCCTACAGAGTCACGGACCACTTCGGGAACAGTCTCCTCCATGGCTGCAGGTCCACATATGCTCTGTCATCTTCCACAGGCTGCAGGTCCACAACTGCTCTAACCGGATCCTTTATGGGCAGCAGGTCCACAACATCTGCTCCATGATCCTCCAGGATCTGCTCCACCATGATTCTCCAAGGATTGCAGGGGACAGGCTACTGTCTCACCACGGGATGTAGAGAAAAATCTGTTCAGGACACTTTCTCCCTCTCCTTCCTCACCGACCTTTGACACTCTGCTCTGGCATTGCTCTCCTCTGGTGTTTTTTGCTTCTTCTGGTGTTGCTTTCTCTCACCTCCTTCGTGTTTCCCCTTCTTGAATATGTTAATTGCAGAAGTGCACATGTTTTTGTTCACTAATGGCCTGAGATGGGGCCTGCCTAGCATTTTGGAGCTGAAGAGCTATTCAGAAGCTACCTACATGAACCACCCTTGGGGGACCTCTTCCAGAAATGTCACCGCATCAACCCAGAACAGTCACAAAGAGAGACCGTTGGAAATTGCTGGTTTGGGCAAATTCTTCATATCTTTGAGCTGGACTGTTTGATTTCTGTCTTTCCCCACCGCAAACCCAGCATGCTGGGTGTCCTCAGGGAACTGCTTGCCTGGCTGCTATTGCCAGCCTGCTGCTTGCCAAGGCAAGGTGATACTTTGATGCTTTTATTTTCCACGAGAAGTAGCTTTAAGTGCTCTGGAGCATGAGCAGATGCTGGGAACTCCCTGACTTCATGTGCCACCATCACAGTACATGACAGGGCAACTTGCAGTACACCCTCTTCATCACCTGAGAATACGGACGTAGCCTTGGGTGCTCTCTTTGCAAGTCAACCTTTTTTAGCCTGAGCTTTAGTCTTTTCCGCTGCTTTGGAAAAGCTGTTACAGGATTTTGAAATGTCCGAGAATGTGAAGTTGTTACAATATGTGGATGATCTATTGATAGCCAGGGAAACTGAAAAAAAGAAACTCGGGAAGTTACTATCAGATTATTAAACTTCCTGGGGAAAATAGGGACTAAAAGTGTCAAAGTCAAAGCTGCAATTTGTGGAGCAAGAAGTAAAGTATTTAGGATATTGGCTAAGCCAAGGTCAAAAGAAACTGGATCCTGATAGAGGATCAGGAATACTTGCTCTGAGATCCCCCCAAAAAAACTAAAAAGGAAATTAGACAATTATTGGGATTACTGGGATATTGCAGACCATGGATTGAGAGTTATAGTGAAAAGGTAAAATTTTTGTATGAAAAGTTGACAAATAATGAAATCAGATGGTTGTAAGAAGATGATCAGAAATTAGAGGAAATAAAAAGAACATTAATACAAGCTCCAGTATTGAGCCTCCCTGACATGGAAAAACCATTTTTCTTATTTGTCAACGTATAAAAACAGACAGCTTATGGGGTGCTTACTCAAGATTGGGCAGGAATAAAACCTGTAGGATACTGCTAAAAATTATTAGACCCCGTGAGTAGGGGACGGCCAGCCTGTTTACAGGCTCTGGTGGCAACTGCATTACTTATAGAAGAAGCACGGAAAGTTACCTTTAGTGCACCACTGAAAGCATACACCCCCCATAATGTTAGAGGTGTTTTACAGCAGAAGGCGGAAAAGTGGCTAACAGATAGCTGGCTCCAGAAATATGAAAACATACTGATGGACTCTCCTAATTTGGAACTTAAAACAACTTCAGCGCAGAGTCCTGCACAATTTCTGTTTGGGGAACTATCAGAGAAATTACAGCCTGATTGCCTACAAGTAATAGAAACCCAAATGAAAGTGAGATTAGATTTAAGTGATACTGAACTGGAGAAGGGAGAAAAATTATTTGTAGATGGATCCTCCTGAGTAATAGAAGGAAAAAGAAAATCTGGATATGCAGTATATTATTTTATATTTTGATTGTGAGGAAAAATTAGCCACTACTCATAGACATTGCACGAATTTACAAAAATAACAGGCTTTATGATTTAAGCAAATGACAAAGATTTATTTTAGGGAAAGGAGACAATATTGCCACCTTTAAAAAAGGAACAAGTTTACAAAAGGAGAAAATTTACACAAATTAGTCACTTTGAGGAGAAAGCTGTTAAGAAAAGGAAAGAAAAACAAGAGAGTAATTAAGTTTTATCACTGTCCATGGGCCCTGGCATCTGGCTGGAGGGGGGGGGGGGGGGCGTAAGTGGCGAGAAAGGGAGGGGGAGAGAGAAAGGGCCTTCCCCTTTTCTCTTGGAGTTTTTATACAGCAAAAAGGGTTTTTGGCTTTTGTTGTTTTTTTTTTTTATAAATCACTGGCACACAGACTTGCTAAAGATGACACATAGATTTTGCCATCCCAAGAACTTCTCTTTTATTTATTATTATCTTTCAGTCCTTGTTACCTTGCTAAATTTATTATCTTTGTCTTGACTATGTACCGGGAGGCAACCTGATTAGCAGTCTTATCTTTAGGTGCATGATACAAAACAGAAGCTAGTTAAGCTTGGGGTAAAAATCTGTTAGTTGAGAATATATATATATATATCCCATTTCATGTGGCTATCTTTTGTAGTGTGGCTCTTTTTGCAGTCTGTGCTTTTTTAGCAGGCCAATTTCGTCTCCGAGATTTCCATTAAGGAGCAATTGGGAACTGCACCCTGTCTGGCAACAGTTCTTCCTGCTGCATATCTTTCCTGGCTCAAAAGACAGTAAATTTTTAACGTGTGTTTGAGGGGGATGGTAAACTGTCTGTTGTATCACACATTTTACCTCAAAAGTTAAGGTTACCTCATCAAGTTATTGTGCAAATCATTGGGAATACATAGGGAATACCACACTCCCTGGCATCCACAAAGCTCGGGCAGGGTGGAAAGAATGAATCAAACTATTAAGCAACAACTGGTAAAATTAATGGTTGAAACTCAAATGCCTTGGACAAGATGTTTACCATTGGCACTTCTAAACATAAGAACAAAGCCACAAAGTGAAACTGGGTTGTCACCGTATGAAATGTTATATGGGATGTCTTATTGTCAGGGAATGCCATTAGAAAACAATATAATAGAAGATGAAAATATCAGAAAATATATTGTAACTCTGGGAAAGCGGTTAAATGAATTAAGGGAGATGGGAATATTGGTGCAAACACCCCCCTTGGGTTTTGCAATACATCAATTTCAACCTGGTGATAAGGTCTTGATAAAGACTTGGAAAAAAAGAAAGCTCATCCCCTCTCTGGGAAGGACCTTTTCTTGTCTTATTAACTACAGATACTGCTGTCTGTACTGCTGAGAAAGGGTGGACACATGCCTCCAGAGTTAAAGGACCAGTAAAGGAGGGGAAGATCACCTCCCAGCCTGGGGAACCGAAAATCACACTGAGAAGAACATAAGCAGATAAGTAATTGGGGAATTCCATATAGTAACTCCAGAAATTGAACGTGTATAAAAAACCCTGCTTTGCTGCAGTTTGGTGTGAACCTTGGTGGAGCTGTAACTCCCCGGTTGCCCAGCGCGCTGCCTTACTCATATACCCCAATAAATATATATTGATCTTAAAACTTTGTTCGAGACATTGAGTTTATAACACCTGCAACCCTCCTTTAGGGAGGAGCAGACAGGACATGTGACCAAAATTAGCCAAATGGAGTATTCCATCCCATACACATCATACTCAGTATAAATTTGAGGGATCACAAGCATCAAGCCTCTTTGGCCCTTTGCCTCTTCCTGCTTTCTTTGGCATCCTGGGAGGATTCCATCCATTCATCTGCCTGTGGTCCTGATCTGTGCCAGCTTGAATCTGTGTTCCTGCCTCCAGCTCCCAACTGCTGCTGACTCCAAGAGTCCAGCCTGGACTTTCCCATGAGTGTTACTAGGGGGAAAGGGGGGAGGAACATGGTATTGGTTTTCTGTATATTTGTATATATTTAATAATTTTTCCTGTTTCATTAAAGCTGTGTAGTTTAGTTTCCAACCTTTTACAGTCTGTAACTATTATCTTATATTTTGTTTGCGAGGAACAAGATATACTGCGCATATGCATCACACAAATTGCAAAAGTAATAGGTTTTATGGTTTAAGCGAATTACAACAGTTTATTTCAGGGGAAAAGAACACCACGCTCTAATGGGGCTATTAAGAGAAGAAAGGATAATTTTTCATGGTTTCACCCTCTGTCGCCTAGGGGGCTGTTCGTCCTCTTGAAGTCACAGGTGAAGTTCCTGTCCTGGTCTGCTTTACTGCTAGTGTGGGCTGCTCCTTGAATGATCTTCTTCAGCATACGCCACCAATGCCGCTTCTGCCACTGAATTTTCTCCTTTTCCCTCAGAACTTTATAGTAAAAAACTTCTTTCTTTCCATCAATTATTGTCAGAGGGTTGCAAATTGGTGGCTTGGGACCTTCCTTTTGATATTCAGGTTTTTCCCGGAATTCTATAGTTCTTCTATTTGACACCGATTTGCATTATCTATTTGGTGGTCTTATCAGGAGCCATTCTGATTAGCATTCTCATATTTTCTAATCCTGTCAGAGGAGGGTAAGCTTGTTGATGAGATGTTAGTTTATCAGAGCAGAAGATGCCTGGGGTGGAGGGGAATCTGTTAATTTGAAATAGTTTTGATAGATTGGGGAAGCAGGGTGAGGCCGATATTCTGCTGATTCAAGAGACAACTTCATATCTTCAGTGTGTCCACATAATTTCACCCCATGGCTCTTGAGTCAGCATTTATATATATATATATATATATGTGTATATATTTATATATATCTCATTTTGTGGGGTTTTGTGTTGCATGGCTCTTTATGGAATTTGTGCTCTTTGGCAGGCCAGCCGGCTCATCTCTGAGGTTTTCCCACTTGGGGGGTGATGTAAACACTTTGAAAATACAAAATATGTCTCTTGAATCAGTATTTTTTCTGCTCTTTTAAAATATACCAAACATCGTCAATTAACAGATTTTTCCCCAAACTTAACTAGCTTCTGTTTTATATCATGCTTGACAAGCTCCTAAAGATAAGACTGCTTATCCAGTTGCCTCCTGGTACATGGTCCAGACAAAGGTAATAAATTGAGCAGGGTACCAAGGACTGAAAGATAATAATAAATAAAAGAGAAGTTCTTGAGATGGCAAAATCTGTGTTATTTCTAGCAAGTCTGTGTGCCAGTGATTTATGAAAAGACAGAACTCCTTCTGCTGTATAAAACTCCAAGAGAAAAAGGAGAAGCGCGGCTCTTCTCCCCCCCCCCCCCCCCCTCTTGGCACTTCGGCTTCAGCTACGGGACAGAGAAGCGGCAGGAGCGACAGACCCTACGCACCCAACTACAGCCAGAGGCCAGGGCCGGCGGACGGTGATAATATCTTGATTACTCTCTCCTTCTTTTCTCTTCTTAATGACTCTTCTCTCCAAAGTAACTAATTGTATAAATCCTAAATAAATCCTTTTAACTTGTTAAAATCATAAAGCCTGGTTATTTTCGTAAATTCACGCGTTGTCTATGAGTAGTGGCTGAATTTTCCTAGCAAACAAAATATAAATAATAACTTGGATCTTAACAGGGGGCTTCACTGGGTCCGTGTCCTGCCTGGCACCAGTTCTCCCACTACACATTCTGGCTCAAAAGCCAATAAATTTAACATACGTGGGGGGGGTTGTTGGGAAGAGCACAGTGGACAACGCGCAGATTAATATAATCAAAGTATTGCCATTTATTGAGAGTAGCAGTAGCCCTTTTATACACAATCAGGCTGATAACATAATATAGGCATATTGCTGATTGGTACAGCACATTTTTCATATGCCACAGGGCACTATCTAACTGGTTAAATACAACTGTTTATGTGCTGTGTGATGCTTTCCCATCCTGTTATTCTTCTTTTCTGCTGCCAGCTCCCTTATCTTTTGCCCGTAGCTGATCTTTTAATAACCTTGCAGCTGGGCCTCAAGGCCCTTAGCTCACTCTGGCTAAAGCTAAATAGTCAGGATTGCTCACATGTCCGTTTTCTTCCAAAAACTCTCCAACAGGGAGTGGTGGAAAATCTGTTTTACCACACATTTACCACATCACACAACCCATAAGTCTCTTTCCCTTATTCTCTCTCCTTTCTTTATTAGGGAGGGGGATTAATAGAGAGCATCTATCATTAGGTTAATTGCTGGCCCAGCATTAAACCATGACACTCTGCCAGCAGCTGCCTCTCCTGGGAGGCAAATCTTTAGTCAGCACTGCTAGCATGGGCTTGTGCCTGCTCACCTGCCTGCCCTCAGCAACCACCCATTTTGCATTCTTTACCTGGCATCACCTTCCTCGCAGCATTCTTGTGTTAGTGCCCAGCTGAGATGCGACTGGTAGTGATGTTTCCCCTTCCCTTGGCTTCACTGCAAGCGGAGGAGGACCCACTGATGACCTAGACAAAGCTCAGCTCTCTGTGAGAACTCAGCTATCAAACCCTTGGTGATTTAATACCTAGGGGTAAACTGAGCCTCTTTCTAGAACGCAGAGCAGCTACCATGATTACTGATGTTACTTCAGCAACCAGTTTCCCAAACACCAATGAAGTTGGGAAAGAATAATAAAAAACAGGAACATATATCAGAAGTTCTTTTATCTTGGCTTTAGGAAGGAAACATTAAGATTCTGTCTGCCTTTGCTGTTATCACCCACTCCTGCTCACATCTTTCTGTTTGCCCTGTCCACATACTTCCATTCTCCTTCCCATTTTATGGCTAGAGATGTCCTTTCCCTGGCACACATAGACCTATGCAGCCCTCCGTGGTGCATGACATCAGGCACCAACAAGCAGGAGGGCTCCAGCATCTTTGGATGAGTACAGAGCAGAAATGCATTGACACGGGGAGATTATCTATCACTTCACAGTTTAACACTGGGCTGCAATTAAACAAAGGACAGATGATCTCTATTAACCCTTCTCCTTCCTCAGAAAGGGAAGGGAAAGAGAACAAGGGAGAGAATTATGGGCTGGAAACTACACAGCTGTAATAAAACAGTAGAGATGAAAAGGTAAATTATTAAATATATACAAATATATACACAAGTGATATCACATTCCTCCCACCTTTTCTTCCCACAATGGTGATCATGGACAAAGAAAAAACTTGCCTCTCCTGATCCCTCAAATTTATACTGAATATGACATGTATGGGATGGAATACTTCATTTAGTCAATTTGAGTCACCTGTCTTGTCTGCTTCTCCCTGAAGAAGGGTTGCAGGTGTGACCCCTTTCCTCCCTTTCCAGAGCATAAGAGGTTTCTCAGAACTGAACAGTGGCCTTGGTTCTGTACACCATTCTCCAGCAGTAACTATAAACATGGAGCATTATCAGTCCTAGAAGCAGATACTGACTGAGAAACTTGCTGTTAATTCCATCAAGTACAGCTACTCTAGAAGAGACTTATCTGAATTTGAAATTACAGGACAGAAAATTTGTTTTATCCTGGCTCAAACCAGGACATTCCACCCCTTATTCCATACCATTTGTATCATGCTCCAGCCACTATCGCTTGTCCCCAAACACACATATTTACAAATTATTACCAGCTTTCTATACCAAACCCCACTGAGTCGATTTAGTCCATGATTGCAGATGTCCGTGTATTGTAGCTGTACCACAGGGCAGGGGACAATCGTCACAGTTCATGTCCATGGGTTGCAGGTTACAGATGTCAGCTTTGAGGAAGTTACTGGATGATAGGTGATGAAACTAGTTTGGGTTTCATCACCACGACATTATCCTGAAAAACACTTATCAAACACTGTTAGTGTTATGCGGCAATTCACATAACAGCAATTAATGTGGGGCTCAAAACCACGACTCCCAAAAATCCATGTTCTAATGATTTAGCTAGTTGGGCAAAATTAGGTATTCTAACCCAGAGTTAGATTCCCTTGAGGTACACATTGTACGTCTCCATCTTCCATCATCACCCACTAAGTATGTCCAGGCCATTGTGTAAAAGGAGGAAAAACCCAAACTGTTTTCCACAGTAGATTTCTTTCATGCACTCCAGGCACTTTGTCCCCATCTACTGTGTGTAGAAGGTCTGACCAGCTCGATTGATTAAACCCCTAGTGTTAACTAACCAGGTGGCTTTTGCCAAGTCCTTGTCCCAGTTTTTAAAGGTTCCACCACCCATTGCCTTCAGGGTAGTTTTTAACAGTCCACTGTACCTTTCAATTTTCCCTGAGGCATGATAGGGGATATGGTATACCCACTCAATATCATGTTCTTTGTCCCAGTTACTTATAAGACTATTTTTGAAACGAGTCCTATTTCTGATTCAATTCTTTCTGACATACCATGTCTCCACAAGACTTGTTTCTCTAGGCCCAGGATGGTGATCTGGGCTGTGGTGTGAGGCACAGAATATGTTTCCAGCTATCCTGTACTTGCTTCCACCATTGTAAGCACATAGGGCTTACCCTGTTGGATTTGAAGCAGTGTTATACAGTCGATTTGCCAGGCCTCCCCATACCTATATTTGACCATCTCCCTTCATACCACAGAGGTTTCAACCTTTTAGCTTGCTTGATTGTGGTGCAAATGTCACAATCGTGGATAACCTACACAATAGCATCCAAAGTTAAGTCCACCCCTCGGCCACGAGCCCATTGGTATGTTCCATCCCTTCCTTGATGACCTGAAGTGTCATGGGCCCTTCTAGCTAAAAACAGTTCACCTTTATGGTCCCAGTCCAGATCTATTTGGAACACTTGAGTAGCCTCATCTGCTCGCTGGTTGTTTCGATGTTCCTCAGTAGCTCGATGTGAAGGTATGCGGGCATCTACATGATACACCTTTATATCAAGTTTCTCTAACCGAGCAGCAATGTCTTTCCACAGTTCAGCAGCCCAGATAGGTTTACCTTTATGTTGCCAGTTGTTTTGCTTCCACTGCTTTAACCACCCCATAAGGCATTTGCTGCCATCCATGAGTCAGTATAGAGTCTTGTCCACCTTGTTAAGCCAAAGTTCTCCAAAGCCAACTGGATGGCTTTTACCTCTGCAAATTGACTTGATTCACTATGTCCTTCATCTGTTTTTGCAACTAGTCATGTAGGATTCCATACAGCAGCTTTCCACCTATGATGGCTTCCTACCAGATGGCAGGATCCATCGATGAAAAGAGTACAGTTTCTCACTCTCTGGTAGTTGATCATATGGTGGGGCTTCTTCAGCCCGTTTTATCACCTTTTCTGGTGGCATTCCAAAGTGTGTGCCTTCTGGCCAGTCTGTGATCACTTCTATATTTCCTGGATGACTGGGGTTTCCTGTTTTAGCTCTCTGTGAGATTAATGCAATCCATTTACTCTATATAGCATCAGTGGCATGATGAAGAGACAGTGCTCTACCTGTGTACATCCAATCCAGTACAAGTAATGGGGGGACCAGGAGGAGCTGTGCTTCAGTACCAATCACTTCTGAAGAAGCTCTAACTCGTACATATGCAGCCAATATCTCTTTTTCAGTGGCAGTGTAGTTGGCCTCAGAGCCTTTGTAGTTTTGAATCCAGAATCCTAGGGGGTGACCTCGAGACTCTCCAGGAGCTTTCTGCCAGAGGCTCCAGGTAGGACTGTTGTTTCTGGCTGCAGTGTAGAGCACATTTTTAATGTCCGTCCCTGTTCGAATTGGTCCAAGGGCCATTGCCTGCACAATCTCCTGTTTAATACTTTCAAAAGCAGCTTGTTGTTCTGAGCGCCATTTAAAGTAGCTTCATTCAGGTCACCTCATAGAGAGTTTTCAAAATCTGATTGTAACCAGGAATATGCATCCTCCATTAACTCACAGTTCCTAAAAAGGACTGAGTATCCTGTTAGATCGTTGCTGGGGCCATAGCTGTTATTTTGTTAATCACGTCCATTGGGATGTGATGATGCCCATCTTGCCACTTAACCCGAAGTGGTCCGTGACTCTGTAGGCCACTCATGCTGGAGCATTTTGCTCCTGATGACACCCTAAAATTTAGTCTCTGAAATAACCCTCTAACATTTGTCTTGAAGTTTTAGAAGACAGGCATTCTTTATTGCAGCACTGGATGCACGAGAGAGTTCTCAAGGTTGTGCATGCCAGAAGTGACAACAGGCAAGACATTGTCCTACTAGATACTTATGTATTGTGAAAAATAAGGGTTTAAAATTGTAATTTATTGTTTTGTTATGTGTATTTTTCAATTTAATAATGTTTGCTTGGGCTGTTCGTTGAGGTAGCATGTTGTATCCTGTTGTTTTGGGGTGTATGTTTAAGCGTACTTATAAGGAAGAAAAGTCAGAAAAATAGGAGGAGGGGCCGACCGCGGGGCCCGTGAAACAGGGACGTCATGTGACCATTTCCCTCAGCAACAGAACGAAGCCCGTGAAGCAAGAACCGATGCTGGGAGAGCCTGCGAAGCGAGAACCAATGATAAACTGATAAGAGACTAAGGGGAAGGGGCTTACGAAAAGTATAAAAGGACTGGTTTTACCTTATCGAACTTGCGAGCCGGTGGTGAAGCTGCGGCTTCCCGGCCGCCATATCTCTCTCAATAAAAAGTTTTACTGCTGAAACATCGAGTCAGCGTTTTTAACATGTATGAAACTCATTGTAATATGCATCCGATTTCCTGGAACTCATTGTTATATTTGTATTCCTAGGTGGGGAGGGGTCTTCGGGGGAAGTTGTTCTGAGATGTCCTTGTGTTAATCCCTTCTCTAACATAGGCATAATGTTGGGCTCAAGTCTAGCTGGTCTTCGCCAATTTCTATCTGCAAGGCCTTTAGCTCCTTGAGCTTGTTATCTATTTATATGCAAAAGGCCTGGAGAGACTAGATGAGCCCAAATTCATTCTTTAGTGTCAGAGTCGTACTCATTTACCAAGGATGTGGATTTCATACAGTACATTGTTTCACAAAGCAGGATTTCATTTCAGTATACATTATATAAAGTAAATTCAAAATTAAAAAAAAGAAAAAAGTTTAATTCTTTAGCCATCACTGAAGGATTGTTCTTTGCAGGAGAGACACGTTGGAGGAGTTCGTGAAGGACTTTCTTCCGTGAGAGGGACCCCACTTTGGAGTAGGGGAAGACTCTGAGGAATCCTTCTTCCTGAGGAGGAAGGAGTGTCAGAGAACAACCTGTGACATCCAGACTGTAAACCCTGTTTCCCCGTGCCGCTGGGGGAAGGAGGTAGAGATATCAGGACAAAGTACTTTGGGCTTGGGAAGAAGGGAGGTGTCTTTTCCAACCATGAGAATTCTGTGATTCTGTGACTTCGGTAGAGGAACCGGATCCCATACTATTTACTCAGAAGTCAAATGCACACAATAAAAACAGAGATACCATTTCTCTTTCATTACCTTTAATTACCCTTAACTGCAATAATCTCAATTAAAGTGTTGCACCTTTGTGTCACTTACCACCCGATGAGGGAGAGAAGCTTGTAATATATGTTGATGAATTTGTATTCCTAACCAGTAAAATTCAGGAAAGCATTAAACTGAGAAAGAAGTGAATATGGGGCTAGACAAAGCAGTTAAGGCATGTAATTTTCCACTGAAACAGTGTGAACAAAACAAGGCCCTAAGGAGACTAACTTCTGTCTCGAAGATAATTAAAAGTGTAGGCCTTGTTCTTAAAACAAGACACTGCCAAGGCTAACTAGGCACCAAAGGAATGTGAACACCTGCACAAAAAGAACATAAAGATGTCACAACCAGCAGATAAGGGGAAAGTTATGGCTAGGGTCTGATATCGCCTTGTAACAATATAATGAAGTCAGAGAAATCAAGAAAGGTAAAAAGTTCAAGCTTGAGGAAGACCTCTTACTTCATCCAAAGACCCCCTGACGACCCCCGGATATCTCCTCAAAAGAAGACTCCGCCTGGACTCCGCCAAGACTCCGCCTGGACTCTGCCCAGACTCCGCCTATCATGAATATTAAAATGGCATGATGTAATCCTATGAATATGTATGTAAACCCACCTCCTTTTTAATATTCATAGAATTGTAATCAATAAAAGGTAATTCCAGAGTTTTAGGAGTGTGCGTGTGAGTGGAGCGGAGACTCCCCATGCACCCAGCACTGTTTTGCTTATTGCAATTTTATTAATTAAATTAAACCATTCATTAACATAATATTGAGTTATTGAGTCTCAGACATTTTTAACAAGCTGAAGGAGTAGCCCCCAATCAACAGGTCTGTGGACACTGGGGTCCACCCTGGTACCTCCTCCCTGCCAGATGCAGCAAGACAAACCGGGCAAAGCTATCAGTGCGGTCCCATCTGGGCCGCCAAAACCGTTGTCCCAAATCTGGGGTTTGTCGCCCAGTGTGCACTAAGCTGATCAAGCATACAGAGCTGAGAGATTGTTTTGTTCCAACATGGCACAAGGTTGGGTGCTAGGCGGTAATTTCACAAAACTGCAGTTCAACTTGTGTAACACCAAATGTTAGTAGTGATGAGCCTGATTATTATAGATACTCTGACATTACTGACTTTGATGCAGAGAATGAACCTTTCGGTGAAGATTAGCATATGCAGATGACAGAAGTCTGAAAATTTTTTTTCAGAGATTAAATAAAAGAAACACACACACAAAGAAACAACCACAAAGAGTGACAAACTTGAATAAACTGGAAAAAGGACCTTTTTAAATGGCAAAAGGACATAATGTCAGATTGCCCATTATAGGAACAATTCTTTCCCTAGTAAAGAAACGAAACAGGCCTAATAAAGTCAGACAAACAATGACTGGAACGACGGCATCCAGGGGCATTCTTACTGTGCTGCTAGAGGTAAAATTCCTGGACCGCTGCAATATGGATTAAAGGGGAGGCTGGGGGCATTCGTACCACGCCGCTAGAGATTGGGGTTAAAAGTATCCATCTGAAAGGCTGCGGCACACCTATCAAGGTGCTCATTCAATTTCTTTATGTGGATAACATAAAACACCCTCGCACAGGCCACGTGTAAAAAAAAAAAAAAAAAAAAAAAGCAATAATCCAAAAACACAAATTACAGCCCAAGCAGGGTTGAAACCATTGGCTAAAAAAAAAAGCTGCATACACACCCCCAGCAAACAGTTCTCCGTCTCAGGGGACCACAAGTTGATGGGAGTGCCAAAACCACTACCTGGGTAGACCTGCCCCTTCATTTGGTCTCACAGAGCCCAACTCTGAAGCTGGGTGTCCTGGTTTGAGCTACTTAATCCCCAGGAACTGGATCTCTTCGCAGGTCCTTTGATCTTGCTTCTTTTTACAGCAAAACCAGCTCCTAGAAGAATTTGGAGCATCTTCTTACCTTTCTCAAAGACTTCTTTTGTTGTGTTACCCTACATGATGATGTCATCAATGTACTATAGATGGTCCAGAGCTCCAACCCTCTGTAGTGCAGTGTGGATCAGTCCATGGAAGATCATAGGGCTGTGTTTCCACCCCTGGGGCAGTCAACGCCAAGTGAAAGGAAACTGTGCTCTGCATTCTGGTGCTATAGGAATAGCAAAAAATGCATTAGCAATGTCAATAGTAGCATACCACCTGGCTGCCTTTGACTCTAGCTCGTACTGAAGTTCTAGCATGTCCGTCACAGCAGCACTTAGCGGTGGTGTAACTTCATTTAGGGCACGGTAGTCCACTGTCAGCCTCCACTCTCCGTTAGGCTTTCGCACTGGCCATACAGGACTGTTGAAGGGTGAGTGAGTCCTGCCGATCACTCCTTGGCTCTCTAGGGCTCTCTAGTCGCCGGATCAGCTTGTGAATGGGGATCACAGCATCTCTGTTGGTGCAATAGTGTTGTTGATTGAAGTAACAATTGGCACTCACTGGTCTTCAACTTTCAGCAACCCCACTGCAGAAGGATCATTTGTAAGGCCAAGCAAAGTATGCAGCTGTTCTGTGTTCTCAGTCTCTACAGCTGCTATACCAAAGGACCACCGGTAACCTTTTTTGTGTCCTTGAAGTCACCTCCCTTGAGGTCGTCTATGCCAAGGATGCACAGAGCGTCTGGACCAGTCACTATAGGGTGTGTATGTCACCTTATTCCAGTGAGGCTCACATCAGCCTTCATGACACTCAGTTCTTTAGATCCCCCCGTCGCTCCAGAAATAGTGACGGATTCTGTCCCTTTCTGATTTGATGGCATTAGGGTGCACTGTGCACCAGTGTCCACCAAGGCTTTATACTTTTGTGGCTCTAATGTGCCAGGCCATCGAATCGACACAGTCCAATGAGTTCGGTTGTCCTTCTCCTCCTCCTGGGTGGAGGCAGGGCACCTCTCATCTTGAGCACATGCAGCACTGTCAGCAAGTGGGTTACTGAGGCTTGTATCCCCATTACTCATACCTGATGTGCAGGGACCTTGAGTCACCCACATACTTGGATTGGGTGACTCCACACTGGAGATTTGAGCAGCCATCCTCCTGGAAGGACCTACTCTTGTATTTGCTGTACTTAGCAGCTGACATATTCATGCCTGTAGGTCAGCAGTAGGTTTCTTATTCCACATGCAGGAGAGACCATAGGATGCCTCTTCCTGAATTCTGTTTCTCTCGGTTCAGTCTTGTAGGAGGGCATCTCTTCCTGATGGCTGCAATGTAGCCTCCTTCCCCTGTTGATTCTATCCTGGCTCAAATCAGGACACCCCCTCAACCTGCTGTAGATCCAGCCAAGCACTTGCTGCTCATATGGAGCTGGCAATGGGCATCCTCCTGCAGCAAGAAAAGCTCTTCCTGGAAGAAGACCCCGTGCAGATGAGCTGTGCAAAGAGATGGCTTAGCTTTCCTGTTCTCCCCTCACCAGAGTCCAAGAGCTGGATGGCATGGGTCCCACTGCAATTGTTCTGATGCAAAGTCCGGGCTCAGCCACAGAAGCTGCAACCATCAGCCCTGAGCCAGTGACCAACATGAGTAGAAGAGGTGTTTCTCCTGGTGGCTGTTGATGCTCTGGCACCACAGGCTTTTCCTGGTGAGAGAACACCCCCCACCCCCCCCCATCCCCCCCCCCCCATCTATCCCAGAAACAGCAAATAGCATCTTCTTCCCCCTTCCTTTGCAGGGTATTTGGGGGGGGGGAAAGAATGGCAGAGCTGGGACCCCCAAGACCCAGCTCAGCAGGCCAAGCACTTTGCCTGCTGGGCAGGGATGAGTCTTTGCCAGCCCCCTGCCTTGGAAGCTCAAGGTTGTACCTTTGATAACCCCCCCCCCCCTGTCCCCAGAGCAACACCCACAAAACTGATTCTTGGGTTTACAACGGGGACCAGCCCCTCTGGGACCTTGGCTTCCAGGAAAGCTCAGTGCTGTGCTATGGCTGCACCACTGTCCCACGCCAGTATAACTTTTTGGGGGCTGTTGGGGGGTGAGGGAGGACAATGACATGGGATGCAGACTGTGGTATAAATAACCCCTAGCGCTGGGCAGAGCTGCTGGGCTCTGGAGGGTGGCAGCTGATGAACTGCAGTGGCATCTGATGATCTCAGATGGATTTTCAGCTGCTTGAGGTTGGGTAGTGAGACTGGGGAAGGGGCGCAGCTAAATTTAGCCTGTCCTGTTGCTGCGAGTGGCCGGGTACTTGCTGGTGGTGCCTCCCAGAAAACCCAGGAGATGGGTAAGGGGGTACTTCCCCCCATGAGGCTGGAGTACCCCTCTCCTGGGGAACCTCACACCTGGGGCACCCCTCTCCTGCATGGTTCCTGCTGCCTAGTTTGGCCAGCACCAGTACAGACCTGTGCTTGCACTGGTGAACATCACACTGCTCATGAGCATCGTCCAAGCAGAGCCAGGCAGTTTAACCTGGGGAGCAGATGATGGGGGAATAGGGTGCAGTGGTGTGGCCTGTGGGAATGCTTTTGGGTGGCAGCCCCTTCTGATAGCATATTCCCTCTCTTCTCCCCACACATCTAATATGATTGCGTTGTGAACATTCCCACAATCACTAGGCGGGTGGGTGATCCTGCTGCTCTGCAATGACATCATCAAGCCAGAGACAGTGAAGAGACTGCACGGGGAGGGTCTGCCATTCCCCAAGGCCCCCAGCCAGTGAGGAGACTTGATCATGGAGTTCAAAATCCACTTCCCAGACAGAATAGTTCCCCAGACGAGACAGATCCTCAAGCAGCACCTCCCGTGCTGCTAGAGCCCCAGGGCTGTCCTCCAAGCAGTAATACTCCAAGCGCACATGCCGCAGCATCTGGCCTGTATAGAGCAGAAGTGCTAGAGCACTTTCAAATGCAACCCACCCCACTTCCCCAAAATTCCCATCCAACCCACCCCCCTTGGCCCATTTTCTACTGTGGCAGTAGCACAACCAAGCAGCATGGGCCCTTTGCCTGGTGAGGTGCATCACATTCAGTATTCTTCTGTCACCTGCTTTTCAGGCCACTTTCCCCACAAGAGGCCGGACTTCTCAGGGTTCAGCACAGTGTAAATAAAACTCCACAGGAACACACATTGCTACTGTTAGTTTTCTCTTTCCCTCTTTGATACTTGCTCCTGTTTGGAGTCCCAGCTGTATACATACGCCAGAAAAATCACTCCTGCCTGTGGTGCTCCCCCAAGCCATTTTTAACCTGGGACCACAGTACCAAGGCCAACCACATTCTGCTATCCTTTGCCAAGCCTACAATTGAGTCTCAGATGTGCCAAATGACAGCACTTGGGGATGGTACCATCCAGCATCCTGCCCCTGCCCAGGGCTGGGTCTGTCCCTGGTGCCCATGGGCAACTGGGAAGCACCTGCCTGCACCCCCTGCCTGCAGAGCCCCAGACAGCAGAAGGAGGCAGGAAAGCCCAGGATGGAGCTTTCTTGTTCAAATGTATTGAGCTTGCATTGCTTTTTTATTTTTTATTTTTTTAATATACAAAAATAGAGAGCTTGTTGTATAAACTCCAAAAGAGTTTTCCTTTGCCTGTTTTGGGATTCCTGGAGTGGTGTGCTGTGTGTATGTGTGCACACATACTACAAGCCTGGGTGGGTGCAAAAGCAGAGCTAAGTGTGAGCAGAGCTGTGGCTTTCACTAGCATTTGCATTCAACCTTCAAGATCTTACTAGGAAGAGAAATGCACACGTGTACATATATCTTTCTACAGGGAGAATTCATTAATGAGGTATTTCTGGGTGTTAGGGTAGAGATGGAAGGCACACGAGGCAATCTGGCTTTGTTTTTAAATGCTGGGGGTTTTTTTAATAACTTTGGGTTTCCATCAAAAAAAATTTTATAGTTCTTAGCTTTCTTGGCTCACTCTGTCTCATACAATTTTATTTTATTTTATTGTTTGGTTTTTTTTTTAAGAGATGCATTTGACCTGGCTTTGTAGGACTCCCACTACAGCTTCACTGAGAAAACCTCAGCCAAAATATTCCCCCCCTCCCCTCTGCCAGGAATTGTTTGGTTTTTTTTTTTAAAGAGAAATCACTGACTTGAAGCTGAGGGTCCTTTGGGGCAGGGAGGAGGTGAGTGTGGGATGTCCATTGGGGTTAGGTGTACAACTAACTGTACTTTGTATCATATGCAGTAGGGAGGCTGGCTGTGATGGCTATAAAACAATCTTTATTAAATTTAATATACTAGGTTATTCTATTGTAGAAAGATATTGAAGTAAAACTCTGCTTTGTCCTAATGACTAACCACAAAACTATCAGCCAGCATCCTGTAGATTGAGATAACTAACACTAGCCCAGCCCTGCTTGTTTATCTCTTTTCTGACACTAAACAACAGGATGCTGATTTGGGCTCATCTAAGCTGTGTCCTGTGGGAAAACACCATGAGAACAGATGGAGTTATGTGAGATAAAGATGCTAGGAACAGAGTGGTGTGAGCCTGGGAATTGATTGTTGGAGGAGTCTGGCTTCTTGAGAGTGTTATGATGTCGTGTGGGAATGGTTTAGTTAAGATTATTATGTTAGAACAAAGTATTTTTAAGTATGTAACAAACAAATCTATAAATCATTCAGTAGATATCAGGTGTTTATAAATTTGTAGCGAAACACACAATGCTGTCTCTCTGGGCTTAGTCACTTCATCGGCTTAGTTGCCGTAGTCTTTTTTAAATTGGAATTCTGCACAATAAAGTATTTTAATTAAGCATAAAGCAGAGTTCGACAGTGTCCAGGCCTTTTGCATATAGATAACAAGCTCAAGGAGCTAAGGGATTTGTAAATGGAAATTGGCTAAAACCAGCTAGACTTGCAGCCCAACATTATGCATGCTTCAGAGAAGGGGTTAACACAAGGACATCACAGGATGACTTCCTGGAAGACCACCACCCCCCCCCCCCCCCCCCCCCCAACTAAGAATGCAAATATTTCCAGGAAATCGAATCAATATTACAATTAGTTCTCAAAGTCGTGCGTGACATGAGTGATGACATGACTTATATTGCACTATTGGATACATATGTATAAAACTCATTGTAATAAACATCAGATTTCCTGGAACTCTCTCTTGTGCATCCAGTGCTGCAATAAAGAATGCCTGCCTTCTAAAACTTAAAAACAAGTGTTAGAGGGTTCTTTCAGTGGCCGAATTTTACGGTATCAGCTGGTGCTGAGGCTCTGGCAGGGGGTGAGGAGACCCATTATACACTGCTTAATTTATCTCTGTTTGACCAGTGAGGGTATGCTGCTGGTTCCCTCTGCTGTTCCCTGTGAAGTTTAAGGTAGAGAAACCTGGTGAACACTGCTGGAGTGAGAAAACAAGTCAGTGCACAGATGCAAGCTGCTTTGTTTTTCTCAGTGTCAATGAGACCTGAATGCTTTGTAGTGGTTTTTTTTTTGTAATGTCAATACTGAGAGAAAAAATATTTAAAAAAATATACCTCCTTGGCGTGTGTTGTGATGGGAGATCCTAGGATTGTGCTCACAGGCAGCAGGGCTAGGGAAGGGGCTTGGCCCCCACTGGCACTGAGAGAATCTCCTTGGGGCTCTTTGTCCCCTTGGAGCTCCCAGGATGTGGCTGACACAGGAAACAGGAGCAGGGGCCAGCCAAGGAGGGTCTAATGGTGGGGTGGTGCAGCTGGGGATAGGACAGTAAAGTGGAAGGCCTTGTTGGTGGAGGCTGTCTTAAGGGGCACAGCTCACTGCTCCCCTCCCAGATGAGAGCTCAGGGCTATGAAATCACCCTGCAACAAGCTAGCCCTGAAGCCCACACAGCAGACAGGGCTGGGAGCAGCTATTGGGCTGGGCAGAGCCAGCACAGCTCCCCCCTGCCATGGGGTCTGACAATGCTGCCAGGGATGCCCATAGGGCAGGGGATGGCCATGGGGAGGGGGTGCCCTTGGAGCAGGAACACCCATGGGGAAGGGATGTCCATGGGGCAGGGTGTACCCATAGTGGAGGAATGTCCGTGGTGTGGATTAGCCACGGGGAGGGGATGCTCATGGGACAGGGATGCCCAAGGGGAGAGGATGCCCATAGAGATGATCCACAGGATGGCCTAGACTGTGATAGCAGACATACTGAGTGTGGCCACTGCCTGCCCTCTGCTGGCAGGATACTCCTGCTGAGCCTGGAGAGTTTTGGGATGCTGCAGGGACCCAATCTCTTGGGTCTGACATCAGCCTCTAACATCAACGCCCCCGTGTTGGAGGTCCCTCACCCTGAACGCACCATGGCTGTGCTGTTCATGGTCGTCTGTGGGACCTGGCTGTAGAGCTGAGGAAACGTGGCTCTGGGGCCACATGGGAAACTCCAGGAGGGTACAAGGAGACCCTGACCATGGCACCGATGAAAGGGCTGCCCTCAGGTGCCCACCTCACTAATCCTGCTCCATTCAGGGCAAGCCCCAGTTGACAGAACCTTCCTTCTGCCAGCACCTTTGGGGCTGCCCAGTCCCCCCCAGCAAGGTGCTGGGCAAGGGAGGAATGTGCTGTGCGACTACCAGAGCTGGGGAAGGCTTTTAGGAGAGTCCTGGTGGTGTCACTTATTAACTAGAATAAGTAAAGTATTGTGGAGGAATCACATTTGGGGAAAAAAAAAAATCACATAAAAAAGACATGCAGAATAAAAATAGGGCTCACATAAGAGTGAAACAGTAAAAAATAGACAAAACCAGATTCCAATCAGAGAAAAACACATCCCAAGTAGCAAAAAGCCTGGCCTTGAGAGAGGCCTGCAAGACAGATGAAAGGGATGGGAAGGAGCACTCTCCACGTCTTACCTTGGTTACAGCCTTGAGCACTGGGGATAAAAACCTTGAGTAATTTGATTCACTATATTAACATATTGTTAACATATTAACAAGCTATTAGCATACTAAAATACCCACCCATAGGCTAGAGGGACCCCTACTAATGAAGAGCCCCTTACTCTTTGAGCATGCGTAGTGAAATTTTTGAGCATTGCCACTTTAAATGGAAGCGAGGAATTACTTAACCAGTCATGGGTGTGAATGATAGAATAACGTTAAACTTCTCTCTCATGATTTTGGG
The DNA here is from genome assembly GCF_036169615.1 of Heliangelus exortis. Taxonomy (NCBI): domain Eukaryota; kingdom Metazoa; phylum Chordata; class Aves; order Apodiformes; family Trochilidae; genus Heliangelus; species Heliangelus exortis. The sequence continues at coordinate 7,293,873 of NC_092453.1, read as the reverse complement.
TATAAAAGTAGCACTTACATTTTGGGAAATTGAGCTTGTTTTGTGGAATACCACTCTGCTCCCCTTTCTGCACAGAAATGGATCTTAAAGCAAATATCTCAACTCCATGTGTGGATTGGCTTTTTGCACACCGGGTAATGGGTAACAGACCCTGCTTTCGGGACAACACTGGGAGTCTAGATGCAGAACCTTCTTGGATGGCTGAAAGCAGCTGGTTCCTGTTTCTCCTGCTGGTTGGAGCTGCCTTCCTTGAGATTGCACTGATGAACGCGTAGGACACAATGAAAGCAAAGCCATCATCTTCATCCACCCTTCTTGGAGTAGCACAAAGCAGCAGGGAGAGGTGCAGGCAGGGAAGCTGCCCTAAAGGTTTCCAGGTACTAGTTATTCCCAAAAAGGGCTGGTGTTGGGCAGAGGAAGTGCCAGCCTCTTTGGCTCTGCTCTCCTGGCCCCCAGGAATCTGCCTACAACAGGGACAAGACATCCTAAACCCCACTACCACAGGAGATGATGGCCAACATTTTTTCTGCAGCACAGAACAAAGGTGGCAAAAGGAGAGGGTAAAAGTGATGCTGAAGTAGAACAGAGCACCTGATCAGGGGCTACCCACCCTCCCTGGGGTCTTACATGGCCTCCTACCACAGCAGGGAGTTGTGCTATTTAAACAATGTTCCCAATTTCAGTGGTTTTCTCCCCATTGCTATGCACAAGTGTCCTGGTTTGCACCAGGATAGAACCCATTTTCTTTCTTGTAATTTTGCTTTCAGCTAAGTCTCTTCTAAGTAGCTGCACTTGCTGAAATTAACAGCAAGTTTCTCAGTCAGTGTCTGCTTCTAGGACTCATAACGCTCAATGTTTTATAGTTACTGCTGGAGATAGGTGTGCAGAACCAAGGCCACTGCTCGGTTCTGAGAAACATCTGATCATCATTAACATCTCTAGAAACAAAGGGGAGTAAAGGGGTCACACCTGCAACCCTTCTTTAGGGAGGAGCAGAGCACACAGGTGACCCAAATTGACCAGTGTTCCATCCTATATGTATCATACATGGTATAAATCTGAGGGATCACAACAGTTGGGGTTTTTTTCATCTACGGCCAGCATCCTGGGAGGATTCCATCTGTTTGCCTACCTTTGATCCCCATCTGTGCTCTCCTAAATCTCTGTATTTCTGCCTCCAGCTTCCTTCTGCTGCTGACTCCAGGCATCTAGCCTGGGACTTTTCCAGGGCTGCCCTGCAGTCTCAGTGGTGATGTGAGTGTTATTGGGAGGAAAGGGGGGAGGAACGTGATAACGCTTGTGTATATATTTGTATATATTTAACCATTTTCCTTTTCATGACTTTTATTAGAGCTGTGTAGTTTAGTTTCCAACCCATAAGTCTCTCTCCCTTATTCTCTCATTCTTTCTCAGTAGGGGAAAAGGGGTTAATAGAGAGCATATAATTTGTTTAATTGCTTGCCTAGCATTAAACCATGACAACAAGCTCCTCTCATGGATAGTCCTATCCTTCTGCCATTTTGAGATGAGACTTGCCTCACCTGTCTCCTCTCTCCTTAAGTCTAGCTAGGTTGATGGAGCCCTCCTAGACCTACCAGGCTTTGGGGCTGAAACTCCCCCCACCCAGGCCTCATACAACTCCTGCCATGGGAAAGGTTGCCCTCCTCCAGTATGGTTCAGTCTCAAAGATCTGGGGCACCCTTCTGCCACACAATCTATATTTGATGATCATAGGGCTGGAGCACCTCCCCTATGAAAACAGGCTAAAGAAGTTGGGGTTGCTCAGCCTAGAGAAGAGGAGGCTCCAAGGTGACCTTATAGCAGCTTTCTAATATCTAAAGGGGGCCTACAAGAAAGCTGGGGTAGGGCTTTTTGCACGTGTGTGTAGTGAGAGGGCAAGGGGAAACGGTTTAAAACTTGGAGAGGAGATTTAGATTAGACATTAAGAAAAAATTCTTTCCTGTGAGGGTGGCGAGACACTGGTTGCCCAGGGAAGTTGTGGATGTGTTCAAGGCCAGGTTGGATGGGGCCTTGAGCAACCTGATCTAGTGGAAAGTGTCCATGCCCATGGCAGGAGGTTGGAACTAGATGATCTTTAAGGTCCCTTCCAACCCTAGCCATTCTATGATTTAAGCATCTTTGCAGAAATCATCAGTCCCTGCACCCCTTGTAAAAGCCAATAGTATGTTGCCACTCTGTCCTATTGCCATTGCTTCAATCAGGTTCTCCCCTTTGGACCAGGGCTGGGCTCTATCCAGCCTGCCACACTGTTCCTGTGTGTATGATGGGACCAGACCAAGGGCTTCTCTCATATAAAACACTGAAGTACAGCAGCAGCAGCACATTTTTCAGTTCAGAGAAGGGAAAATAAACCAAGGAGCAAAGCAGCTAGATGCAAGGGGAAAGGAAGGATAAGAACCATGATCAGAACCTGACTACTGAGTGTGAGGCACAAAAAGGGGCAGGTTGGCAGCAGAAACCCAACAGCTCAGGGCCAGCATTGGAGAAGCAAGAGAGAACCTGCTAACTTGCTCTCTTGGTGCTTCCTGCCAAACTAGGGTAGGGGAGAGATACTGTAAAAATCAATTTCTTCTGTTAACTTCGGCTAAGTGGCATAAAAAAATAAAGAGCAACCTCAAACGCACCAGGGAAATGCATGTACAAATGGGCTCCACCAGACTGAGGAGTGCCAAGATAGTGCAAGACATGGGGGTTTAGAGACAGCACAAGTTACATTGTATAAGTCCCACACAAAGGAATTGCCAGGGCCTGGGTAGAGTTGTAGGATTTTTATTAATTTTTTAATCATTTTGTGGGATATTTTTTATACAGGCTAGCACTGTACTCTTTGCTAAAGCTGCTGATTCTACCATATAAACTAGAACAGAAAGTTCTCAGAAATTAAGTTGGTTCCCCTCCTTGTTAATTCACTGTCTGCCTCAAAACTGAACACCCATCTAGATTTGTGTTTGCAGAAAACATTCCCTGTACAAAGTCTGCGTAGCTACGCTGTTCTGACTGAGGAATGAAGAAGCTGAGAGTCCACTGAATTTTTCCCTGTACACCATGGCCTGATTTAGAGTTTGGTCAACAGAGAACAGCAAGTTAACCATAGAGATCATCGTCATTGTCTTCACTGTACACATTTCCCCCACTGCCGCTTCCTGTGCCTTGGCTTGGACCTGTGCCGCCCTGGTTACCTGATGGGAACCTACAGAAGGGGAGAGAAGGGATGCTGTTCAAAAGTGTCTCGCAGATTACCACAATCCCCTCCCTCCATGCCAACATCCTGGTGCCAAGTAGGACAGGCAGGAGAAATGGGATCAAGTCTTACAGCAGGTCACACAAGACATATGGCTGCTGGATGTTGCTCATGTTAAAGGAAAAAAGGGTTGATGAACTTCAGGAGCACTAAAAGAGCAGCTACAACTGACTCGCAGCACAGCTACACCTGCTACATGCTCAGCTGGCTTCTGTATATGCTGAGGAAAAATGGGAAAATACAGTGGAAGAGGGAATTTGATACCCAGAATTCAACAGAAAGCTGCCTCGGTGCTCTGTTCTGGGGCCACAATGCCTCCCCCACAGTTACCTGAAGCTGCCAAAGCCACGGCTCTGCTGTAGAGTCTGTGCAAACATTTCATATTTTCTGATGTCATTGTCACTGACAGAGCGTCGAGCAAAGCGCATGGCCTCCTCAAAGTGATCCCTTCGTATCTCAGGAACTGGGTCATCCTCCTCCACTTCCTGTAGTGGAACAGAGGGCCCAGGTGAGCTGCATGCCAAAGCTCCATGGCCCAACACCTGCCCTCTAGGCCAGGATGCTCCAATGCTAAAGTAGGGGTTGGAGAGGGACACTGGCAGATTGAGTCCCAGCTGCAGCAGGGGTCTCCTGAGCAATGACGACAATGAGACACCCCAGGAGGGCCTCACCCTCCCCCAAGATGAGAACTAAGTGCTCCAGTTCCACACTCCGTGCTGAGAGCCCACTCATCCCCATCCAAGAATTATGGAGAGGAACACACCTTGAGCGCGGGCAGGGGTGGGCTGCCTGTCTCACGAGCAGGGAAAGCTCAGAATGCCCCACTCACCATGGCGGAGGGATTGGTCTGCCTCTCACGTTCTCGCCTGATCTCACTCTCAATGGATTCACGGATGGCCAGTTTGCAGGCACGCTGGCAAATTTCTGTCAGGTCAGCCCCCGAAAAGCCATTGGTCATCTTAGCTAGGAAATCCAGGTCAACATCCTAGTGGGGGAAAAAAAAAAAAAAAAAAAAAAACCCAAAAAAACCCTGTAATTTACACTGTACACCCTCAGGTGAAAAAAGAGGTGTCTTTAGATCCCATGGTATCAAGGAGATGCCTCAACTTTGGCCCATTTTAAGATGAGCTGTCAAGGTTCTTGGTTTTGGGAAAAGTTAACCATGTACAAAAGCCAGCAACACTCCACATATACCCAGCAAGACCCTGCAAAGAAGCTGTAAATCCCAGACTGGTTTGGGTTTGAAGGGACCTTAAAGATCATCTAGTTCCAATCTCCTGCCATGGGCAGGGACACCTCCCACCAGCCCAGGTTGCTTCAATCCCCATCCAACCTGGCCTTGAACACATCCAGGGAGGGGGCAGCCACAACTTCCCCGGGCAACCTGTTTCAGTGTCTCACCACCCTCACAGGAAAGAATTTCTTCCTAATGTCCAACCTAAATGTCCCCTCTTTCAGCTTAAAACTGTTCCCCCTTGTCCTATCACTCCATGCCCTTGTCAGAAGTTCTTCCCCAGCTTTCCTGTAGCCCCTTCAGGTACTGGAAGGCTGCTAAAAGTTCCCTCTGAAGCCTTCTCTTCTCCAAGCTGAACAATTCCAACTCTCAGCCTGTCTTCATAGGAGGTGATCCAGCTCTCTCATCATCTTATTAGTCCTCCTCTGGACCTGGTCAAGCAGGTCCATGTCCATCTTATGCTGGAGGCCCCAGAGCTGGACACAGTACTGAAGGGGGGGGGGGGGGGGCAGTCTCACAAGAGTGGAGTAGAGGGGCAGAATGCCTCTGCACTGTTCACTTTCAAGAAGGGACAGGTTGACTTACGGATTTAGTATGATTTGTTCAGGTCCCAGCATTAGGAGTCAAATGAAACACTGTCAGACTGGAAATGGAGATGTGGCACAGGCAGACCAAGACAAACAACCTCCTTCTCCTTCCCCTCAACTGAGGAAGGTAGTACCACAACCTCCTCTGAAGCTTTCCTTCCCAACAGCACCTAAAAAGCACCTGCTGGCTTGGCATAAAATAGCTTGAGCTCTCACTTGACATCCACTTTCTCTGATTAACTCTCAGTTGCATTACTGCCTTCTCCCCAGATGAAGGACATAGCCCTTCTCTAGGATAGAGTTTAGCAACAATTTACTGCAATGATTCCTCTTCAATTTCCATTTTCCACCCCCGTTTTCTACATTTACTTTTATTTCAGAGTAAAAGAATCTTTTCCGTCTTGCCATAACAGGCTTTTCTGTTCCCATATTGTGGGCAGAACTCCACTACGTGATAAAGATCTGCTGTGCTTATACACCAACACCTGGTTTTGTTGATATCTAGACTTGGAGCTCAAGCTTCCCCCATCTCTTCATTTCTATGCTTCAGGGACTGAAGACTTCCCAGCTCTGTAGTGCAGGGAGCAGTCACCAGTCCCCTGCTCTATCCTTAGCTTGTGAGGAGCATGTGCAGCACTAAGCAAATCCAAGTCAGACACAGTCAGGGTACAGAACTTACCTTGGCAACTGGTGATTTCCTCAGGTTTGCCTTAAGAATAGCAACCCGGGACTTCTCATCGGGTAGGGGGATGTAGATGAGTTGATCCAGGCGGCCAGGGCGCAAGATGGCTGGGTCAATGATGTCTGGCCTATTGGTGGCACCAATGATGAAGACGTTTTTCTTGGTGGACATGCCATCCATCTCTGTCAGGATCTGGTTGATGACACGGTCGGCAGCACCACCACCATCGCCAATATTTCCACCTCGAGCCTTTGCAATGGAGTCCAGCTCATCAAAGAAGAGCACACAAGGAGCTGCTTGGCGGGCCTTCAAAAAGCAAACAGGAACAATTACTCCACGTTAATACCACCAGGTGAGGAGCACAGTGATTTCACATTAAGCCTACCCTACCATTAAAGCAACTCAGAAGTACCAGAACACTATTGCCACAAGGAGAGCTTGGAGGAGCTGCTTCAGAACAGTCTCCTGCCACACAAACCCTCAATTAAATTCTCACGAACAACAAGTTGTATTTCCCCAAAGCTGGAAGCATTGTGAACTGAGCAGAAGGATGGTAACTCCAATGCCCAAAGGGTAAGCTGGAGCCAATTGGTCTGGACCAGAACTCCCCCTGAAAGATCTGGGGGAGCCAGTGGGTTATATTTAGGCAAACAAGTATCAGTAGATGAGATATATCAAATGGAAGGGGGAAATCCAATTGCTGTGTCCAGCTACCTAATTGCTAGTTATAGGGAAAAGGGAGTCAGATCCTCCTTCAAGGTGTGTAGTGAAAGGATGAAAGACCATAAGCACAAATGTCTACAAAGAAAATTCCAGTTAGAAATAAGGAAAAAAAACTTCACACAGAGAGCTCAAACACTAGCACAAGGCCCAGAGAGATCAGGGATTCTCCATCTTTAGCACATGTTCAGAACATGAGGCCCTGAGCAACCTGATTGAATTTCCAAGTTCTCTCTCTGTTCTGGACAAACAGCTATACCAGATGGCCTCTGAGGTTCCCTCTCAACCTAAATTTTTCTTTCTCAATCTCCTTCCAACTTTGCTCTTCCAGCACCTTTCCTGACCACAGGAGTGAGAACTCCCAAGATAATCCATGCAGATACCTCCTATTTACAGGGGAACTGAGTAGTAGGAGTGAGGTCCTTTCTAAGCCATATATATACAATGAAGTATAAGAACAGAAGAGACTGTTTCAGTAGGAAGGGACCTACCACAATCATCTAATCTGTCATTGTTTGAGTGGAAGAACTAAAGTTTGAGTATGAGAAACTAAAGAGAGGGTCCTTAAGACCCTGAGGATCCAAGAGAGATGGAACACAGAGAGGTCAATATTCCCTCCCATTTCCTGCCCATATATAAAGTCAGGCAGACCAGAAGCCCTGCTCCTTTACCACCAGCTTGCCACATGCTCTTCAGAATCCACATCCATCGGGTGCTGGAAAGAGCCATGGAGCCCTCTCCTAAGTCAGCCCTGCTGCAGGGGGCCCTCAGGCACCTATCCCTGCCAGCATCAAGGTCGGGTTGTATATATCTGTGTATTTGTTCCTTACCCTATGTGTTACTGCCCTTCTGTTCTAGTAGACCTGTTTCAGTTTTAATTTCCAATTTTCAAGTCTCTTGTCCTTATTCCCCTTTTATCTTCCCTTGGGAGAGTAGAGTGGAGGGTAATAGAAAGCAATTCTGTCCTCTGGTTTTTGGTCTGCCCAAACTGCTAAACCATGACATAATCCAATTGCAGAAGACTAAGAACCCGTAGCATGTTTTGAAAATCTGTAGAAGGCGATGGCTAATGAGGTGTCAAAGATTTCAGGGATGCAGAGAATATCTATGCCATCCTAATGCTAGCCTTATGGTAAGACACTGGGGCATTCATCATCCTGTAACAACAGACAAATTTCAGAAGGAGAAAGCCATTTAAATAGCTATGTTGCCAAAGAGACTCAATTCCCTAACATCAGGAAAGCAGCCTCTGCTTTCAGTGCAAGTGGGGAAAACTAAACACAGAAGAACCAGGTCAGTAAGACAAATGCAGTAGAGACAATATTTTGGGGGTATCTCAGCACAAACATAGTACAAAGAATAGAACACACACTTACCTTGTCAAAGATCTCACGCACATTAGCTTCAGACTCGCCAAACCACATGGTGAGCAATTCTGGCCCCTTGATGGAAATGAAGTTTGCCTGGCATTCATTGGCAATGGCTTTGGCCAGCAGTGTCTTACCACAACCAGGTGGCCCATAGAACAGAACCCCTTTTGATGGGGTCATGCCAAATTTGAGGAACTTGTCTGGGTGCTCCACAGGATACTGAAGAACAAAGCAACCAAGCAAAAACCTCTTGTGATGAACCAGAACAGGTATGTACCTTAGAATTACAGAACAATTTGGGTTGGAAGAGACCTTCAAAGATCATCTAGTCCAACCTCCCTGCCAGGGGCAGGTACATCTTTCACTAGATCAGTTTTGTTTCTGCTCCTACCAGAAACACTACCTGAGATTTCTAGTGGGTTAAACACAAGATTCTGCCTGCTTGGTGCCACTGGAGCTTTTAAATGGGCACTGGTTTGAAAACCACCACAGATAAATTGTGAAGCTGACTTAAACAGTGTATTTTCACCTATGAACTAAATACCATTTCAGGTAGTTTTCCAGCACACTTAACCCCAGCTTCACTCTGCCCTGCAGAAGCAAAAGGGAACAGCTCATCATCTAACATATTTGCTCTGCCCTCCAGAGACATGCAAGAAAATTAGACTGAAAAGTATATTATTTTATTCACAGAGAGACTGTTTCTACAGTGACAACTGAAAGCATGGACATATCAAACCCAAACCACCCCAACGCAGGTAGACACCAGAAGTTTCTGCAGACCATTTATGACTTTGTTTCAGCCTCTCCTTTCATAGAAGTCTTCACAATTAATTCTCACCTGTCCCTATGCTAATACTGATGGAAAGCCCTTCAGAGACTCTGTATGACAATCTTCATCCACTTTCTGGAATATAAAGACACCATATAACAGGATTCTCAGCTGGTCTCCACTTAAAAGAAGCAATACTGCTGCTGTTTCTGTATGTAGCAAAACACCCACCCAAGATGTCACTGTAGACTCAGCTAAGGAAAGCCTGATGGTGCTCCCCAGCACCTTCCTGTCTTTAAGTTAACCAAGATGGAACAGCATCAGTCCATTACCATAAATACCATTAAAACTTTGCATTTCCCTGTTCACAGCCCAAACAGGAATATGAAGAGGTTCTGGATATTATTATTTTTCAAGCTGACTAGGCAAAAGTCTGTTGGAAACCCTTACCTGTACAAGTTCCTGTAGTTCTCTCTTTACATCTTCTAGACCACCAATATCTTCCCAGGTAACTTGAGGCACCTCCACCACAGTCTCCCGAAGAGCAGAAGGGTTGCTCTGGCTCAGAGCCCACTATCATTACAAGAAACAGCACTATATGAATTCTAACACATTATGTTCGCGTGCTTCAGATAAGCAATTAGACATTGCACCCAAAAGAAAGAGGGGCACTCATGCATTACCCTAAAGTCATCCATGGTCACAGCCAGCGAGTTCATCACTTCAGCATCAATGGTTTCATCTTCTAGGTCTATGAGATCCATCTTTTTTCTGATAGCCTGAAGAGCAGCTTCTGAGCAAAGAGCAGCCAAGTCAGCACCAACATGGCCATGGGTCTCATTTGCCACCTGAAAAAGCAGAGCACTGACTATGACTCACAGGGATACAAGCAAGTGTTCTGCAAGGGCAATGCATGCCCTGGTCACTCACTCAGAGGTGCAACAAAACTGAAGGACAGGAACATCACTGCTCTGCTGCAAATTCAAGACAAGTGCTATCACATACTTAAGACAAAGACACTGCTGTTCTACCTCCTACTTGAGATCAAATGTGCAACTGGAATTCAGAAGGTGTGCAGAAAGATAACCCTAAGGACTGCAGTTCTTTATTCAGGACAGAGATTACAGTAAACATTCAGTATGACCGCAATGTTCACCCAGCACAAAAGTTGCTGTTTCAGGCTTGTTTAATTTTTTAAGAGAACACCGCAGCAAACAAACCCAGGAAAACAGTGGCAAGGCACTTCCAGACTAGACTGATACATATTTGTTTCACATAGCTATGTCATTCTTCACTAGTGAGGATTTTTTGATCACTGGTAAACTAGTCAGAAGGAAGCCCAGAGATCACACATTCACCCAGTTTCATGCTGTCCTAAATGAGCAACTATGTTTACATGATCAAGCTTTAAATCTTGCACTACAAAACAGAGCATCACAAACATCTGTCTGCAGAGACAAACTTTCCTAACAGCATGCTACTCACCTGTTCCAGATCAACATCATCAGCCAGTTTCATATTTTTTGTGTGAATCTGCAGGATCTCCAGGCGCCCAGTGGCATCTGGGATACCGATATCTACCTCTCTGTCAAAACGACCTGGGGAGTACAAAACATATGTTGAGCTGCTGATTCTGCAAACTAGAGGAGCTGCAGTTGCTGCCTTCCTCTGACAGAGGAACCTGATTGTAGTGACATGAGGCAATCAGGTGCCAATAATTGCCAGGTAGTGGGCTTGACCTTGTGTTAAGCCCACCTGTGCCTAATTAGGGCAGGCCCCTACTGGGCATGAGCAGGATTAGGGGGCCAATAAAAGGCTCACACCTGGGTTAGCCAGTGGCTGGTTAGCCACCTTTGGAGCAGTAGTATTGACCTGGGCTAGTCAGAGCACCATTCATGAGATTCTATGGGGACACCTGGTTGGACCTTGGAGCGCCGCATCCACTGAAGAGGTTCTTCTTGCTACATCTGGTGGAGAATGCGGGCATAGACCTCAACCTAGCCCGCGCTCAGACGAATCAGAAGGAAGGGAGCCAGTCCGGCGCGAACCAGCGTTAGCAGAAAACCCGAGGAGTCGAGTAAGAAGATCCGCTACCTTTCCTTCTCTACCACTGATTGACCGAGAAAGAAAAAAGGGAAAGATGGGATTGTCAGCAAGCACCCCTGTTAATGAAAAGCTGGTGACACGGGTGAAGGAGCAAGAACTCTCCCACCCCCCGTCTTCTGCGGCCACGTGGGAACTCTGGCAGGAGGTCAGTGACCTGTTGGGAAGCCTCCGTGCCCAAGAAATGGCAAAAAACATAACCGGACTAGACGGTACATGGGGGGTGGTGATTAACGCCCAAAAAGAGATAAAAGCTGAGGTGGAAGCTGCCATCACCACCATTGCAGCACTTCCTTCAAAAGCTACAACGCCACCACCAGAAGCAGGCTCCGGTGTTGTCCCCACAGCACCTCCGCTACCCACCCCTCCTCCTGAGGGTGGAGAAACCCAGAAGGCGCTATTAGGGCTAAGGGACAACAGTCTTGCCATTAAGGGCATGACGGGGAAGTCACACCATTCCATAGCCGAGTTCCTGTCAGATATTGGGCCGGAGGAGGAAAAAGAAGCACCTACTCCGAGCACTGAAAGAAACGAGATGCCGACAGCCCATGCCCCTGAGATGGGCAGCCCCAGCTGCTGCCTGAAACCACCCCTACTGCCACCTCCCAGCTCAGAAAAAGAGCATGGGAAAGAAGCGGCCGCTCCATCAGCTGCACCCGTCGGCCTGGAGGACAAAATAAAAGCCCTCCTTGAACAAACAAATCAGGCCGTGAAATCTTTAGAAAAAAGGGTGACAGACATGGAACAACACTTGTCTTTCCATAAATATCGAGACCCACCCACCCTCCCTGATGATGACGATGAAGACGTTCCAACCCCGTTGTTACCAAGACAGAACAACCAAGGCATCAAAGGTGCTGTTAAACCCCGACCCGGAAGATGGTCTGGCCTCATCCGCGATGCCATTCTCGAAGGGGATTGGGAGGCCAGCACCACTGCTTGCCCTGTTCTACACGATAACAACGGGCCACCTCAATTCGAACAGCACAGTTGGAAAACCTTACAACAAGCCAAGAAGACCCTGAGAGAGGGAGGATTAAAATCAGAGAGTGGTCAGGCCGTCCTGGATTGGCTTTTCACCGCCGACACTAATTGCTCCCATGACTGTCGTAATCTGGCCAGGTACCTGCTCACCCCCTCCCAGCAGATTGTCTGGGTCAAAGAATGGGAGCGCCTGGCCCAAGTGGAAGCAAATTGCCCTCGAGCACCTGGGGATCCACCATTAGGGATAACCGCCAGATGCTCACGGGCTCAGGACGCTATGCAGATGTCCAAGTCCGGCTCCAATTCCCGACTGTGCTCCACCACGTCGCTGCGCACCTAGCCCGCCGAGCCTTCTATGTGGTCCCAGAGGCTACCCCAGTCCCTTCATTTACTGCCATCAAGCAAGGGATGAATGAGCCTTTTCAACATTTTGTTGACAGACTCTGGCAATCTATCATGACTTAATCCAAGCTGGGAGCAGATCAAAAGGAATCCATGTTCAAGCTGCTGGCGTTTGAAAACGCAAATCTGAGAATGAAGTCACTGTTCTCCACTTTACCAAAAACAGCTGACGTCTCGGAGACGCTAGAGGTAGCCACCAGGGCCACCCAAACTCAACAAAACCAAGGCATGGCCAATGCCTTTGCCGCCGCCTTGGAACCCACTCAAAAGCTCCTCGCGGCAGTTGCGCAGAAACTAGACAGAAGGGAAAATCGATACAGAAGGAGAAATCGATCAAGAAAATCCACCCCTGTCTGCTTTTGATGTGGAGCCACAGGCCACTCGGCAAGAGTCTGCTCAGCCACGGTGTGGTGTGACCGATGCCAGAGAGACAACCACAACAACCTGGCATGTAGGTTTGCAAAAAACGGAAGGCGCAGCGCGCAAGGCCCCCGCGCCATGACACAAGTAGCTGGGCCAGCGCTTTACACCAGCTCCCTGCCCCAGCCACAAGGGGAAGCCTGGGCATCGATGTGCCCTCAGCAGTAGACGTCACCCTCATGACAACACAGGTACACCGGATACCGACTGGAATATATGGACCGATTTACCAAGAAAATAGCATGATCGGAGCCTTACTAATGGGCCGTTCTTCCACTGGAGTCACAGGACTCGGTGTGCTCCTGAGAGTTATAGATGCAGATTATACAGGGGAAATCATGATTACTTGTTTTACATTAACGCCTCCCCTGATAATCAAAGCAGGAACCCGCTAGCACAACTGGTCCTCCTCCCAAAAATGAATCTGGGAAAGAACGCCCCCGTGGCATGAGGCAGTCAAGGCTTTGGATCTTCTGGAAGCACTCTGGTAACCTTAGTGCAACAGATGAAGACAAGGCCCATTATAATTGTAAAGTTGACCTCTGGAAAAGAGGTCAAGACCCTTTCCATGATGATGGACACCGGGGCTGATGTTACAATAATCAACCTTAATGTGTGGCCTCGTCATTGGAAACTTATCACTGCCCACAATGCCGTCCAGGGAATAGGTGGTGGTTCCACCCCCCTTCAGGCCCTTGAACCTGTGCAGTTACAGTTTCCCGAAGGACAAGCGGTGACCGTATGTCCCTATGTGTTACCGTTACCAGGACAACTTGGAGGGTTGGTTGGCAGGGAGGTTATGAGCCAACTAGGGGCTGTTCTCTCCATTCCTGAACCCATCCAACCCCCTCAACATTTTCAATAAGGGCCACTGCAGATGTGCCGCCAACTCCCAGACTGCAATGGAAGACAGACACCCCTGTCTGGGTGGAGCAGTGGCCCCTATCCAAAGAGTGGCTAGAAATCGCCAACCGTCTGGTAAAGGAACAGCTGGACGCAGGGCACATCCAGCCGTCTGTCAGCCCTTGGAACACGCCCGTCTTCGTAGTTCCAAAGAAGACAGGAAAATGGCGACTACTACACGACTTGCGCAAGGTCAACAACCAGATGTGGCCGATGGGCGCCCTCCAACCCGGGCTGCCCCTACTCACAATGTTACCCAGAAGCTGGCACCTTCTGGTTATTGACCTTAAGGATTGCTTCTTCACCGTTCCCCTACATCCTGAAGACACGGCTCGCTTCGCCTTCACCATCCCATCGATCAACAAAAGCGAACCTGCGAAGTGATACGAATGGGTAGTGTTGCCCCAAGGGATGAGAAATTCCCCAACAATATGCCAAATGTACGTGGCATGGGCACTCTCGCCGATCCGAAAAGAAATGCCGGACACGCTAATCTACCACTATATGGATGACATACTGCTTTGCCAGAAAGCCCCGTTCCCCGACAACATTAGTCAGATACTGGCCGATCAACTGAAGACAAAAGGATTAATTGTAGCTCCTGAAAAAGTGCAAACACAATCGCCCTGGAGCTACTTAGGGTGGCAAGTCACTCACGCCATGGTGAGACCGCGAAAACTGGAAGTGATCAGTTTGATCAAAGCATTGAATGACGCCCAAAAGCTAGTGGGCGAGCTTCAATGGGTTCGACCCGTTATAGGTCTCACCAACGCAGATATCCACCCCTTTTTGTCACTATTGCGGGGCACGCAACCAGGTACGTTAGTGGACTGGACCGATAACCATACCAATGCGTTAAAACGAGTCGTCCACAAACTGGCAACCGGCTTTGCAGATCGTCGAGATGCCACCCAAGCCATTGGAGTCTGGGTATGCAACCACCCTTCATTCCCATTCGCACTGCTGTTACAGGATTTCAACTGGAAAAGGAAAAATGGGGAACACCACCATGACAACCAAAGCTCTCCAACATAGGACTCGATAGCTGTAGGAATAAAGGCAGCATGTATTGATAGCACAGAACAATTGATGGAGACAGGCTGGTTATCACTCAAACCATGGAGTGAACCTAGCCCCGGGCATGCTGGATAAGCACGGGACTTTCTGCAGATGCAGACCCCCTTGCTTACAAGTATGCTAGATAAGCACGGGACTTTCTACAGACTCCCTTGCTTGTAAGATCTCCTGAAAAACAGATGAGTGGTGTAAAACAGAGGTTGTTATCTCCCTACCATGTAACTAATCGTGTAGTAACATGCTAACTGTAACTAATCAATCAGGTAATTCCATATGTTATGCGAGATAAGAACAAGGTATATAACTGTGTGTAAGAGTACGAATAAACGGAGTTAGTTTGCATCAAACTGTTTCCCCGTCCTTCGTGCGGCAGATAGCCATCTTGGAATGGTTATTTCCACCCCACACGGCCCGGAAAGGTATCTGGCAACAAACCGAGATAACGGCATTCCTGATACGAAAGGGACGACAACGTTGCCTTGAAGTAGATGGTCGAGAGCCAGGATGGATCAGCATCCCTATCAAAACAATTGATTTTGATTGGTTGCTGCAACGCTCTATACCACTACAACTCGCCTTGTTCAAATACTCTGGAGATATCCGTCATGGAGGCCCAAAACACAAGCGCCTGCAGGCCATCAGCCAGTTCCATTGGATAGAACGACCAATTGTTTCAGAGCGTCCAGTGCCTGGTATCACCGTGTTCACTGATGCCGGAAAAAGGTCGAAAACGGCCACCTGCGTATGGCAGGATAAGGGACAGTGGAAGCAACATTTGATTCCGGGCACCGACAAAGACAACCTGCAGGCTCTGGAACTACTGGCTATCATTTGGGCCTTAACACAGTGGCGAAGTGTCCCCCTTAACATCGTCTCCGACTCGCAATATGCGGTAGGAGTGGCAAACCGTATCGAGGATGCTCTTATCAAGCCAGTACAAAACCAATGGCTACTGGAACTCTTCCTCACATTACAGCGTGTGCTGAAAATTCGCACACAGCCGTGCTGTATCCTTCACATCCGTAGCCATAAAACATCATTAGGCCTAGGGGAAGGAAATGCAAAGGCTGACTCCCTGGTCAGCCTAGGAATGCAGGGTCCCGTAAGTCAGTTCGCGAAGGCTCAAAACAGCCATTCCTTGTTCCACCAAAATGCCAGGGCGCTGAAGCGCATGTTTGCAATTCCATGGGAAGATGCAAAAGGGATTGTTAAAGCATGCCCTCAGTGCGCACAATTTGGCCCTGCCCTAGGAGTGGGAGTCAATCCACGTGGGCTGCAAGCAGGAGAGATCTGGCAGATGGATGTCACCCACGTTCCAGAATTCGGACGACTCAAGTATGTCCATGTAACCATAGACACATTTTCAGGCATGCTTTGGGGGACAGCTCAGACAGGGGAGAAAGGTCTACATGTGGTCCGTCACTTGACCAATTGCTTTGCTGTTATGGGGGTCCCTCAAGTAGTAAAAACTGACAATGCGCCTGCTTATATAGGCGGAAAGGTCAAGCAGTTTCTTGCTACTTGGGGAGTAAAACACATTACAGGAATCCCTCACTCGTCTACAGGCCAGGCGATAGTGGAAAGAGCCAATCGTACCCTGAAGACATATTTACAAAAGCAAAAAGACAGCAAAGGCATGGACCCACAGATGCGGCTTAGCAAAGTGCTTTTTGCACTGAACTTTCTCAGTCTAAGCCGCGATTCCCACCAACCCCCCGTGTTACTCCATTACTCGTCTCAGAAAATCAACCGCATGCCGGAAGTCCAAATCAACTACAAGGATCCATCTACAGGTCAGTGGGTAGGGCCCAAGCCGCTCCTGTTTAGTGGAAGAGATTATAGCTGTGTCTCCACAGACTCCGGACCTCTTTGGGTACCCAGTAAATGGACACGCCCTGCCGCGACCAGATCATTAATGGACAATGATGCATCATCCAGCAGCTCAAACTGAATAACCTTGTTGATACTTTTGAACTTTTGAATAGAGGAATTGTCATTTTTGTTGTATTTGTGTTTATTATGTACTTATTACAATTGTCATGGTAGTTCTTCAAAAAAAAAAAAAAAAAAAAAAAAAAAAAAGGAAATGTAGTGAAATGAGGCAACCATGTGGCACTAATTGCCAGGTAGTGGGCATGACCTTGTGTTAAGTCCACCTGTGCCTGATTAGGGCAGGCCCCTACTGCGCATGAGCAGGATTAGGGGGCCAATAAAGCTCACACCTGAGGAAGCGAGAGGGAGGCCACTTTCGGAGCAGTAGCACTGGTTCAGGCTAGTCAGGCCTGAGAGCATTAGACTCAGAGCACTATTCCTGAGTTTCTCCTGGAACACCTGGTTGGACTTTGGAGCGCCGTGCCCTAAAAGAGGTTCGTCTTGCTACACATGATGATGAACCACAAACTCGTACAATTTCAGAAAATGCCAGGGCTTTGGGTTTCTCTGCAGCATCTATCAGCACAGTAGCAGTCAGATCATAGAAGGAGGAAAGGCTTTAGCCATTTAGGAAAAGTGAGACTACTGTATTAACTAGAGTTCAAGATTATACAACACAGAGGATTGTAAATAAATCCTCATTTATAGGAAAATATGCTTCCCCTAACCAACACACCATGAGACATTTTTCATAGAATCATTTAGATTGGAAAAGACCTAAGATTGTCAAGTCCAACTGTTAACCCAGCACTAACAAGGCCACCACCAAACCATGGCCCTCAGCACCACACCAACAGTTTTAAATACCTCCAGGGATGCAGACTCCACCACTGTCCTGGGCAGCCTGGGCCAATGCTGTTTATTCCTACCTTTGTGTCCTCAGCACAGGAGTCCACAAATACAGAGATTTAATTTTTCAGAACTTTCATAGCAGTACCCAAGTGGTGAAAAACATGAACTGCCCCAATATACGGGAAGGCAGGAAACCTATGTATTACTGCAATATTGACTAAGGTATGTACACCTATCATTTTCCTCTAGCCATAGCTGTGCATTCAAATGCCTCACTACAACATTTAAGAGGTTGGTTTTTTCCTGCAAACTTGACTGGTTTGCTATTATAGACTTTACCAACCTGTCATACAACAGAACTTCATTCACATTGCAAAGTTTCAAAAACCTGAATCTCAGAAACTACCAGACTTCTCATCAACAGAGGTAAGAGAAATTGGACAATTCAGATCCTTCTGCAACCTGAGGAACAACCCCTTAAGCGTTTAGTCTTGAAATAGCCTCAACTGATGAGGTGAAAAAGCATGCTACCCTGTATTTTGTTATTTCTACAAGTTCTAACCTAATAAAGCACAGAAAATTATACAAAAGGCTGGAAGCCTAGAAATGAATTTCAGATCAATAACTGGAGACAAGTCACTAGTTTATGCAACACAGAGAAGAGGTCTAATATTAACTTCTGCTATATCTTTCCAATGCCCCTAAAGCATAGCCCATAACAAAATATCTGATACAGACAAAAAAAAAAAAAAAAATGGCAGTCATGGTTACCAAATCGCCTGAGTGCTGGGTCAATGCTGTTAGGTCTGTTGGTAGCTGCCATAACGATCACATGTGCTCTCTGTTTCAGTCCATCCATAAGAGTCAACAGTTGAGACACTATGCGACGTTCCACCTCTCCATGTGTCTATGGAGAGAGAAAGTAATGATTAGACCAAAAGCTCTACAACACAGCACAGGAGCTAGTACTGTACCACAGCAGACAGATACAATAGATGCAAGTTGTTAAGAAATATCATGAGCTATATATAATTCTTCTGATATCCAACTTCTGACATCCAACTGAATTCAAGTGTTAAATACTTCTTTATCCATCTTGTAGTCAAATGCAGAGATTCACACCAGCTGTTACCAAAAAAAAGATGTACTCCTTTACCTTCTACAGAATTTCTTTACCTTCTCTCTCTTAGGAGCAATGGCATCCAGTTCATCAATGAAGATAATAGCAGGAGCATTCTTCTCTGCTTCTTCAAAGGCTTTCCTCAGGTTGCTCTCAGACTCGCCAGCCAGCTTGCTCATGATCTCAGGACCTGGAAAAAATAGTGGCACTGTAGCACCCAGAAGAGAGGCAGCTAGCCCCAAGGCATGCAGATGAATTTTTTTAGTACAACGTTCGCATGGGAGTATCTATATTTCAAGTCAAAGCAAATACTATCAAACAAGTTTGGTAAATTTGCAGCTGAACATGCAAGAACCGCATGCAGAATTACTTTCTATAATTATTCTGGTGTTTTCAGTTTACTCAACAGAATGCAGCACTAGTCAATGAGCCACCTTTAGCTCCCTATTTCCTTATCCTATTTCACACTCGGTGAGCTTCTCTGTAATGTGCCACCACACACAGTTAATGTCAGTCCTAGCTTGTAAGAGAAGCAACCAAATTATATGGTTATGAATTATCAGGGTAGGGAAGGAGAAAGCTTTAAGATATTGAAGCTGTCTTTAGCTTCAAGGTATACGTTTACCTCCGTAAGACCCTCTAACTGAGTTCCCCCCCCCAAAAAATAACCACCAAAAAAACAACAGCCCAAAATCCCCTCAAAGAATAAAAAAAAACATGTAAGCGCATCAGTCCCAGAAGGAAGAACAGCATTCCCCTGAGATACCTGACAATTGTTGAACACTAAAGCAGGCTCACAGATTTATTCTGGTTTTACACATTTTTTTTTCTATTACGCTGATGGGAGTGGTAATGAAAAGTATGTTTTTAAGAGATCCAAGAAAAAGAAACCTGACTCTCAGGAGTGCAAAGCTGCTAGCTGATTGAAGTGCCACTGGTGCAGGCAGGAACTAAGAGTGTTTCATTACAAGTAACTCACCAATTCATACCAGCTCTGTTTACAACACTGCCTGCAGCTCCAGGCTCGAGACCAGCAAAAAGAGAACACATCACTAATTCTGATAGTGGTATTTTTTTATTATGCAACAGAAGTGCAAGTATCTAAAGAAACATCTGGCTCATTAGCATGCAGTGACACCTTCCACACACTTAAGAAGTATATAAGGGCAACGTGGTTAAAACCAGTCCATCTACATCCGATATCTTGAGAAAGAAAGCAAGTCACTTCCCTACCGCAGCTCACTGCTATGCTCACCACTTAGCTTTCACCTTCATGGGTCTAAGTGACTGAAATCAGAAAAGAAAAGCAGCACTCTAAATACATTGAGTTATTCCAGCACTGACTATAAAATGGGACAGAAAAACTGAGGAAAATTCAGAATCTGGTCCTTACTGGACATAAACCAGTATTCATCTCAACTGCTAGAGGTGAAGAGTGATCAATAGGAGGTTCTGTCACTTGTAGCTGAGTCCCAAGGTAATCCTTAAAGCTCTCAGGACAGTTCCTCCCAATTAATGTTATGTAAAACAAAACAGGTCTTGTGCTTTAGTTGAGGGAAAAAAAGAAATCCACAGAAGACCAGCTTCTTTTTCTGAACGGAACATGCTGGCAGCAACAGAAATAAGTGTCTTGCACCCATATACATAGAATAATCTCACCAATTAACGCACAGCTCTGCCCTCTCCAACATAAATGAACACTCAGCCAGACTGAAAGTCCCTGCATCGCAACTCTCTTTCCAACCACCCTGCTACAAAACTATCAAGCTTAAGGGAAGTCTCACTACAGATGCTTCCACACAAATGGCCTCTAAGC
Source organism: Heliangelus exortis (assembly GCF_036169615.1). NCBI lineage: Eukaryota > Metazoa > Chordata > Aves > Apodiformes > Trochilidae > Heliangelus > Heliangelus exortis. The sequence goes on along the minus strand of NC_092453.1, from coordinate 7,273,697 downwards.
ATCCCCAGAGGCACACTTCAAAGAGGTAAGGAAGGGTGTCAGGGAGACAACATGGCTCTATAAGCCCTATAAATACCATTTATTATAATGAGATGGATGAATAAGCACGCAGCAGATCTGGGGACAAGGCAGCCACAAAACTTACCATTGATGAGGAAGAAAAAAGCCCCCGTTTCATTGGCCACCGCTCGGGCAATCAGTGTTTTACCAGTGCCAGGGGGACCATACAGCAGGATTCCACGTGGAGGCTGAGGACAAAGACAAGGTGGTGAGCTAGTATCTGAATGCCTAAGTAGCTTCACAGTGAAGCTGTAAGCATTTGATAAAGCCAGTCCAAATTTGCAATGCAAACTCCTACAACAGATGCCATCCCAGCATTGCTATCAACACCCTTACTACTTTGCATGACACACAAAAACCTTCACAAGTTGCCAGTACTTTAATCTGTGTCCAAAACATGTAAAGAAATACTTTCCTAAAACCAGCATTAAAAACACCCCACAAATTACTTATTACCACCCAGTGCACATGGGGACTTACCTTCACCCCTATGGCCTTGAAGAGTGCAGGGTGCCGGAGGGGAAGTTCCACCATCTCTTTTATTTGAGCCAGCTGCTTCCGGCAGCCACCAATGTCATCATAACCCACTTCATTCAGTGATTCTTCTTCATCCTACCCGGAAGGAAATACATTAAATATTTCAGTGAAACCAGTAGTTCAACAATCCCTCCTGGTCTTCAGGACCCAGGAATCCAAGTTTTTGCTCATTTCCATTTTTTGCTGTTTTGAGATTCTCACTTTCAAGTCTTCCTGGTGTCTTGTACAATTGTTTCTTAGTTCTCTCTTCCCAGACATGAATAGGGAAATGTCTGCTTGTACCTAGACCTCACTTAAAGAAAACCATAGACAATGAAGCCAAGTAAAAATGTACTTTTCCTTAAACTGTAAGTGATATTTTAAAATACTTGACATACCCTAGTTACCATACAGTTCTCCAACATAGTTTTTTTTCTTTTGGGATTGACTCAAATTAACAGAGAATGTTAAGATCCAAATGTGCAGATAAGACCAACTAATCCAGTACAGCTCTACAGCATCCATTCATCTGGCTGTCCAAACCGCTACTGGCCTTAGTTATCTGTAACATTAGGCTACACTAAAAAAATAAAACAACATCGCCTGGAATCTCAGAGGGGCTCAGTCCAAGCCCCACAAACAGGACCTACTACTTCAAGCAGGATGCTCAGGGTCTGGCCTTATCAAGCGCTGAAGGTCTCCAAGTCTGGAGATTCCTGCCCTCTCCAGGCCTTGGGGAAACCTTTTTCCTAATATCTACTGGAAATTTCCCTTGATCCAGTTTGAGGCATTGCCTCTAGTCTTGTCCTTTGATGGAGTTCTTAGAAGAGCCTGGTTATCCACCCCTTCCCATGAGGCAGTTGCCAGTAAAGCCTGCCTCTTTGCCTTCCTTTCTCCATGCTGCATCAACCCATTCTCCTAGCTGCTCCTCATTCCTTCTGACCTCAGGCTCCTCATCATTTTGGTGGCCTTGGCTTAACTTGCTCCTATCTGTCTCTTCTGTGTCCTTAAGAGCCCAAACTGGACTTATCCAGTGCCCAGACAGTCTCACGAGTCAAATAGAGGTGAATTTTTCAGAAGGAAGCTAACTACAAACCAGCACTCACACCAATTTGCAGGTAGGAAAAAGACACTTCAAGAATTATACAACCAACTTAGCTCATTTCTGAGATTTCCTACTCTGTAACTGTAAGGTGGCCAAGATTTCAAATTTCTCACTGAAAAAGCACTGATTGCTTTCTTTTAATGTGGCAAGAAATTTAGCAACATTGTAAGCCCTCCCCTACTATGGATCAAGAGAACTTTGCAATTAAAAGATGCATTTAAGTCCAGCATGAGATATGTGAAAGCAGATGCAAAACCAGCTGCTGCCAAAGTATCGCACCTCATCAGCAAACCTAAGCATTGGTGCTATCTCAGCATATGAGGAAGGACAGTGGAAGCACATTTCTCTGACTACCTTCAGCAGCAGCTCATCTCCTGAAACTAAAGATTTTAATCATTACATTCAATAGACAAAATGCCAAAGCAAACTGCAAACACTGCTGCTCTGAAGAACTGTCACTGAAACATTTCAGACACAGGGGATTCAGTAGAACTGCATGGCAAGATTCTGCTCACCTCTCGTTTGATGGGCTCTCCTTCACAATGGATCACTGTGTCTGGAGCCACTATGCAGTAAGGACTTGGATCTGTCTCCACCACTTTGAACTCTACTGCACGCATCCCTCCACGCACCAAGAAGATGTCACCTGTAAAACCCTACACTTCAGTAGCTTGCTACAACATATGTCAACCCTTGTACTACCTGCAGCCCTAGAGGACAAGGAAGTGGGTTACATAGGCATAAAAACACCGCTTGGCATTTTTAACACTGTTCTACATTTTAAACTCAAGAGCTTCATGTACTGTGACTACCCAAGCACCATTTAGATTTGTAGAACTTGAAGTTCTCATATTTCATCCAGAAACAAAAAGCAAACAAAACCAGCAAACAAAAGAAAGAATACTCTGCTCAAGTACAAAACACAGATGCAAGAAATCACATTTCTTTTCCATTCAGTTTCAATTTAACCTTTTTAAAACAGACAGACAAAGTCCTAACTGAATAAAAATTAATTTTGAATTAATAACTAGTTGTTACCAGTTATAACCGGTTATCCTCTGAAGTAGAATAATATATAATACTGCACTATGACTCCTAGCTAAACTGGACTACAGAAGTTGGATAACTTCAATTTGTTTATACTGCATAAGGACCTATTAGTTCCAGCAGAATTGGTACTAGCACAACTCTAAAAGTATATTTTTTTAATGCACTCTCCCAGTTGTTAATTACTTTGAAAAATTTAACTTACTCAGGGTGCCAGCTAGTATATCCAACCAATTCATTAATATGCAGGTAACTCCCAAATCTCATCAAACAACTCAGGAGAAAAATTAAAATTAGTTCTACCCAAGCCTTTTCTGATGCTCTCCCATTCCATGTATCAAAAAAATGCAGGAGAACTATCAAGCTGCTCTGCCAGCCAGCAACAGATACCACCCCTTCTTCTGAAGATGAGGAAAAAATTAAATAATCAAAATCCCACTCTAGAGATGTCAGTCAAATGCTTTGTGGAGTGTGCAAACTTCTAGAAATTCTCTTTATTCAGTCTCAGGACTAACTCACACTCACTGGCAATACTTCAATAACAGGTGCTATTACCTTTCCTGATGGGTCTGTATGCTTCCAGGAAGTATGGCTTGAGATAGACCTCAAAAAGATTCCCTGTGATCCCCTCTACCGTGTCATCAATTGGCAGCACATGGATACGTTTGCCATATTTCACATCTGGACAAGGCTGGATGCTGCAACAGAAGAAAACTCCAGTTATCCATATCATCCTAGACTTACACCCAAGTCTGGAAAAAGCAGTGATGTCCCTTCCCAGGCCAGTACAAATGCCAGAAAGGACCCTCCAAAGCCCTGGTGAGACTTCCTACTTGCATAAGAATGCTGACAAGGTAAATATCGTGCCCATCAGCAAGCTAGTTTTTACTAACACGCTAACACACTTTCCTTCACTCCTTTTAGCCCTATCTGAAACTGCTGTTGAGTTTTATACTTTCTTCCTACCCCCTGCTCTTCTGTAACCCCCCTTGCTATCCCCAAGGCACATTCACAAGTTGCTAATGCAGCCTAATGACCTGCAAGTCATGAGATAACATGTTTTCTCAAGGAGCTACTGCTGAACCAAAAGGAAAGAGAGCTGGGGGAAACTTTGTCTTTCCTCTCTCTCTCACATAACTTACTACAGAGAATAGAGCTCCTACTACTGATAACCTTGATTCTGAGCAAAGGCTCTCACAATACCAACCAGTGGTAGCCAGGTGTCTGTCAATCCCCCTTTGTGGAAACTGACATTTAAGTCCAAAGACCCCTTCCCCCTTTTTAAATAAACATTTCAGCTATTATTTTACAGTGTAGGTCAACAGCATACTGTAGTGACAGTTCTGAGTACCAAGCTCTGGCAGAGGCAGAAAGCTCAAACTGGCTTTGCCAGGTAAGAAAAGCCTACATGGAACTGCAGCTGAGCATGTGACTTTTCATATGGTACTTTGAGACTCTCAATAGATTCTTTTACCACATACTTTACAGAGAGAAGATAAGGGTAAAGACAGGCTGCACCGGAAGGAAAACTGATGACAGACTACAAGCAGGAAGTGATTAGCATGTGAATCTGGATTTCAGCAGAAACCATGCCACAGTAACACAATAAGTACTTAAAAAAAAAAATCAACAACAAAAAACTTTGAGAGCAAGGGGTGTGAAAATTCTCTGACCCTTGCAACTAAGCTAAGACAGTTGGTAACATACCTGTAAGGCTGAAAACCACTAGTCACAGTCTCAGCAGAGAGGGGGAGAGCACAGGCTGAACTGTCATACCAGACATTACTCAACCTCACATCAGGTTAAAGTATCCACCTTTATTTTAATTTCAGACTGAATCAAAGCACTGTTCTGTTCCAACTACAGTCATATTTAAAACTTGCATTTTCTATTAGTAGAGAGATGGGTGGAACAGACTCATTCCTCTCCTCTACAAAGTTCATATGAAACACATTTTGCATTTAAAAATTATTCCAGGTATCATCCCAGGAAGTCTAGTATCAGAAACCTGGTGCCAATTTTCTCAGAACACGTAGGATATTCCAGATTAGGAAGATTCTCAGGAGGAAGAGCTGTCTGCAAATTAGCATTTTTTAAGACATGCTCACACATTTTTCCTCCCATTCCCATCATATATCATCCCAAATATACACATGAATATATATCCTAAAATGTATACTTCAATGCTTTCCTAATACCTTTTCCAAGCATTATAGCAAAAGTCCTGTGTTAGACATAGACCTGAGAATACATGATCCAGGAATGCAGCACCTGGCTGAAGAGCAGCCCTAGGGAAAGGGACCTGGGGGTCTTGGTGGACAATAAGCTTAACATGAGCTAAGTGTGCTGCAGCAGCAAAGAAAGCCAACAGGATGCTGGGCTGCATCAACAAGGGCAGCAGCAGCAGCAAAGTCATCATCCCACCCTACTTAGCACTTATCAGGCCACACCTGGAATACTGTGTTCAGTTTTGGTCCCCACTATAAAAAAAAACCAAACAACTGTAGATAGATTGGAGAGAGTCCAGAGAAGGGCCACAAAGATGATCAAAGGACTGGGAAACCTGCTGCAGGAGGAAAGGCTTAGATAACTGGGTTTGTTCAGCCTGAAGAAAAGAAGGCTCAGGGGAGACCTTATTACCCTGTTCCAGTACTTAAAGGATGGCTACCAAGAAGATGGACACTCCCTTTTTTACAAAGAGTCACATGGAAAAGATGAGGGGTAATGGGTGCAAGTTACTCCTGGGGAGATCCTGATTGGACATCAGAAGAAAATGTTTCACTATGAGCACAGTCAAACATTGAATATTCTCCCCAGGGAAGTGGTGGATTCCCCAACACTGTACACTTTTAAGACTAGGCTTGACAAGGTGCTGGGCCATCTCCTCTAAATTGTGTTCCTACCTAGAAAGATTAGACCAGATGATCCTTGAGGTCCCTCCCAACCTGGTATTCTATGATTTCTAGCAAGTTTTAACTTCTATTTGTCATAGGGCAGCTCAGTGCTCAAGCTAAACATACTACAAGACCTATTACAATGTTGCTTACTGCTTTCCACAGTTAACTTTGTGAACTTTAAAAATTTAGACAGGAAAAACTTGAATTCATCTGACTAAATTGGGGGACTGTGACAATGGTGGGGTAATTGAGCTTAATTTAATGGCAGAACCTGGGCTCATGAAGGTCCTGTAGAGACTTCAAGAATCCTTAGCATCATTTTCATTTCATGAAACTCAGGGATATGCAGCAGTTCAGCAAACTAGTTCTCACCTGATCACATCACCCAGGTGCACTCTCAGGTTGTTGCGAACAACCCTATTCATGCGAATCTTCTCATCTGAGCAGGTATCATCTGACAAAACAATGCAGACTGCTTCTCTCCTCTTCTTTCCTTTTAGCAAGACAGTGTCTCCTCTGAACAGTTGCAATTCATCCATTTTTCCCTATAAACAATAATAGCATTAGATCAAGCTTTTGACAAAACAAGAATTCAAGCGTTTGAAGAAGAGCTATTTGATTTTGGAGAATTACATCTTGGGAGTTATATACTAGATCTAGAAAGACAGAGGCTCCCACTACATCAGTCAAGAGCTAATCCTGAAGCCAGACTAATGGCAAAAACTCAACTGAATCCTAGAAGATGAAAATCAAAATATATTTTATCATGGAAGTGTTAGAAAACAAGACAACCCTCATCCCTCACTTACAACTGCTGCAGCTTCTGACACAAATACTTAGATTCATGTTGCAAAGTTACATTTCAAGTTAATAGGCAACAGTTTGCATATTACCAGGTTAAATGCTTTACTTTTATAGAAGACGCACCTGGGACAGTGACACAACACTGTTGTCTTCATTGATGGCTTCATCAACAATTAAACGATTAGGTCTGTTCTTCTGCTTCAGAATAGCAGTTGATAAGTCATCTGCTTTAGAACTGGAAAAGAAAACAGAAGTTAATGAGTCCAAGTGATATCACTCCCCCCTTTCCAGCCACCTCTCTGTTTTGGTCTCCATTTTGTACAGGTTTCTTTGTTGTCTTTTGAAAATCATACTTGTTTCCAAGACAAAGGAGAATATTATTCCTAGGCATTCCTATTCCTGTTTCAGAAGTTCAAAGCAGAATGTTTTATGTCACTAAATATAACTACTTTACTAGCCTCAAATGGAAATAGGTATGACGCTATTTATGAAAAGTCATCAGTGAGATGTTGCCAACTGTAAGAATTAGTCAGTCATCTGAAATCACATGTAACCACTGCCACTGAAACAAAAGTTCAAGTCTATTTGGTGTCAATTCACAGATAAATAGAGGAACTAAAGGACAATGCTGCAGCTCCCCTGACAGGAAGAGTTGTAAGAGTTTAGCCTGTTGAGGCCTATTAAACCTAGCAACCCAGTAGAAATAATCAAGCACTCACGAAAAAGGGTTTTACACTTTAATTTTTTTTTTAGGACATAAGCACCTTTCCATTAAACCTTCACAGGAGTCACTGCAGCTCTAGCCCACTAAACCACAAGAAATATGACAGATATATTAAAAGCTTGAAGGCATTAAAAATGGAATAATGATCTTCAAGAAACAGCACGCACACATCTAAATGTGCAGGATCAGCTTCAGTTATCTGATCTGACAGTTCTGCAGACAAAGAAACAAAAGTGTTAAGGAATTACATGACAGCTGCACAGGAGAGTGATGTTATTTCTCCTACAGACAAGGTTAAGGACTTTGACAGACAAGCACTACCCATCTTTCAGTAGCAGTTTAGAATATTATTATCACCATTTGCCCTAATTGCATCTCTCCTGGGGGTTCTTCATGCTACAACTGAGAGGACAGAGCAAAATGTGTCTGTGCATCTCAACCATACACTCAGACAAACCCCAACATCTATGTATCAAAGACAGTTGGATGTGGTGATCTTAGAGGTCTTTTCCAACTGTGACAATTCTTTGATTCAGAGAGCCTGAACTGAAAATACTAAGCAGGAAAGCCTAAGGCATAGGCTGGGGTTCTCTCCTGCCAACTTTCCTATGTGTGCTGGTAATATTCTGCAAAGGGTAGGACAGACAAATACCCTAGGTACATTTAAAGCTCTTCAAAAAGTTTCCAGTCAGAGAGTGCCTCATACACTTTCCCTCTCACTCCCTTCTTTCACTAACTCAAAGAGAGAAACTGAACACAAAATTTAGTTTTAGAGCTAAATTCAAAGCCTGCATCAAGTCTGCCCCTAGACAGAGGTCAGAAGGGAGGATATAATGGCACGGCTAATGGCCAAATTTGCATATGAAGCACAAGACATCAATACTATCCCAAAAGTAAATAGTAAACTAAATAGCAACTAAATAGTAACTGTTTTCCAGTTGCAGAGTAACTTTTGTTGATTCCTATGTGGTGAGAACAACTATGCAAAAGTCTTTTTAAAAGACTCTCAAGGGGCAATGAAGTAAGTAATTCACGTGGACTGGGAGCGAGACCAGTAGTACTAACTTTTGAGGAGCAGAAAATATGACCCTCAGCCCGGAACTGAAAACAGAGCGAGGCAAGACACTGAAGACAGAAACACAGCCGATTGTCTCAGTTGTCACTGAGGCCAGCCCGGCAGAACATGTCTCTAATGCCAAGTCACTTCTAGCCCAGACCCGATGGCCGCTGCGAGCCTGCGGGTAGGAGGCTAGGACATGCCTCTGGTCAGCCACTTCGCTGCTTTCTTTCACCGGCGCTCCGGTGCCTGAAAAACAAAACCCATCCTGGCCGAGGCCCAAGCAGGACGGCCCCGAGCAGACGCATGGCCAGGGCCCAGCGAAAGGCCTGACCAGGCCTCTCCCCCTTCCATGACTCGACACTTTCCAGGGAGGCCGACGAAAGGGAGGGGAGTAGTGGCGCGCGGGGGCCCCCTGCGGGGACGCTCCTGGACTGGAGCGGCCCATGCCCATCCCCCTCCCTGCCCTGCCCTGCCCCCACCTCCTTAGAGCCTGCGTGACACAGAGAGATTGGGGGCATGATCAGGCCCGCCACCGGACCCGACCCACCCCGGCCAGCGCCGCGCGGAGGCGAAGGGAGTAGGCCGAGCCAGGCCCAGCACCGCCGCGGCCAGGCCTAGGCCACGGCCTGCTGGCGGGTGGCCCACACTTACTCGGATCCTGAGGCCATGGCGCTGTGGGGGGGAAGGGGCGAAGATTAGCGGCCAGCAGAAGCTCCTCAGCAGCGGGGCACAGCGGCGAGTTTCGGGCAGGCTCGCAGCGGCGAGACAGAGCGCTTCACGCTGACGGAATCTCAGAGCCAAGTCATCGGAAGAAGCAGCTCCACCCCCGCACTGCCTCGCCAGCCTAACAACAGCGTGCGCTGACCAATCAGAAATTCCGCCAGTGCCTCAGCCAATCGGGGAGGTGGAAACGAGGAAGAGAAAAGAAAAGAAAAGAAAAGAAAAGAAAAGAAAAGAAAAGAAAAGAAAAGAAAAGAAAAGAAAAGAAAAGAAAAGAAAAGAAAAGAAAAGAAAAGAAAAGAAAAGAAAAGAAAAGAAAAGAAAAGAAAAGATTAAAAAAGAAAAGATTAAAAAAGAAAAGAAAAGAGAAAAAAGAAAAGAAAAGCAAAGAAAAGCAAAGAGAAAAGAGAAAAGAAGAAAAGCAAAGCAAAGCAAAGAAGAAAACAAAAGAGAAGAAAAGAAAAGAAAAAACAAAAGAGAAAAGCAAAGAAAAGCAAAGGAAAGCAAAGGAAAGCAAAGCAAAGCAAAGCAAAGCAAAGAAAAGAAAAGAAAAGAAAAGAAAAGAAAATATTAAAAAAGAAAAGAAAAGAGAAAAAAGAAAAGAAGAAAAGCAAAGAAAAGCAAAGAGAAAAGAGAAAAGAAGAAAAGCAAAGCAAAGCAAAGAAGAAAACAAAAGAGAAGAAAAGAAAAGAAGAAAAAAACAAAAGAGAAAAGCAAAGAAAAGCAAAGGAAAGCAAAGCAAAGAAAAGAAAAGAAAAGAAAAGAAAAGAAAAGAAAAGAAAAGAAAAGAAAAGAAAAGAAAAGAAAAGAAAAGAAAAGAAAAGAAAAGAAAAGAAAAGAAGAAGAAAACAAAAGAAAAAAGAAAAGCAAAGAAAAGAAAAGAAAAAGAAAAGCAAAGAAAAGAAAAGAGAAAAGAAGAAAAGCAAAGCAAAGCAAAGAAAAAAGGAAAGAAAAGAAAAGGAAAGGAAAGAAAAGAAAAGAAAAGAAAAGAGAAAAAAGAAGAAGAAAAGAGAAAAAAGAAGAAAAGCAAAGAAAACAAAAGAGAAAAGAAAAGAAAAGAGAAAAAAGAAAATTAAAGAAGGAAAGAAAAAAAGAAAAGAAAAAAGAAGAAAAGAAAAGAAAAAACAAAAGAGAAAAGCAAAGAAAAGCAAAGGAAAGCAAAGCAAAGCAAAGCAAAGCAAAGCAAAGCAAAGCAAAGAAAAGAAAAGAAAAGAAAAGAAAAGAAAAGAAAAGAAAAGGAAAAGAAAATATTAAAAAAGAAAAGAAAAGAGAAAAAAGAAAAGAAGAAAAGCAAAGAAAAGCAAAGAGAAAAGAGAAAAGAAGAAAAGCAAAGCAAAGAAGAAAACAAAAGAGAAGAAAAGAAAAGAAGAAAAAAACAAAAGAGAAAAGCAAAGAAAAGCAAAGGAAAGCAAAGCAAAGCAAAGCAAAGAAAAGAAAAGAAAAGAAAAGAAAAGAAAAGAAAAGAAAAGAAAAGAAAAGAAAAGAAAAGAAAAGAAAAGAAAAGAAAAGAAAAAAAGAAGAAAACAAAAGAAAAAAGAAAAGCAAAGGAAAGCAAAGAAAAGAAAAGAAAAAGAAAAAGAAAAGCAAAGAAAAGAAAAGAGAAAAGAAGAAAAGCAAAGCAAAGCAAAGAAAAAAGGAAAGAAAAGGAAAGGAAAGAAAAGAAAAGAAAAGAAAAGAAAAGAAAAGAAAAGAAAAGAAAAGAAAAGAGAAAAAAGAAGAAAAGAAGAAGAAAAGAGAAAAAAGAAGAAAAGAAGAAGAAAAGAGAAAAAAGAAGAAAAGCAAAGAAAACAAAAGAGAAAAGAAAAGAAAAGAAAAGAGAAAAAAGAAAATTAAAGAAGGAAAGAAAAAAAGAAAAGAAAAAAGAAGAAAAGAAAAGAAAAGAAAATTAAAGAAGAAAAAAAAGAAAGGAAGAAAAAAGAAAAAAAAGAAATGAAAATTAAAGAAGAAAAGAAAAAACGTAAAGAAAAGAAACAAGAAAAGAAAAAAGAATAGAAAAAATAAAAGAGAAAAGGAAAAAGAATAGAAAAAAGAAAAGACAAAAGAAAAGAAGATTTAAGAAGAAAAGAAAAGAATTCCACATAGCAAGCTAAGCTTCCTGAAAGGCAAGTGCTACTTCTATACCCGGAAACGTGAGAAAGAACTTTAATTAAATTCTAGCACTCGTATGATTGGTTCACTAGTTCCTCACTTCCATTTAACGTGACAGTGCTTAAAGATTTCACTACACATATGCTCAGAGTAGGCGGCTCTTTGTTAGTAGGGCTCTATAGTCTGAAACACAGATCTGTCACCTGATGTACAAAAAGCCAATCCTCACACAAACAGGAGAGATATTGTGTTTATTGCAGGTTTGTGCAAAGCTGGGTGCTCAGTAGAATTTCCACAAATTGAGAACACCAGCCAGGAGAAAGGTAGATATATTTATAAAAAATATTACTCAAAACCTCACCCAACTAATACATATGCATGAGGCTAAATCATCCTTTTGGCTATAGTTCAAGACTTATTGTGCGTGTGCCAGTTCTTCCAGTGGTCTCTGGCGGTCCAGGGGCAGGCAGCTGTCTTGCTGTGCAAAGGCTGACACTGAACCTTCCTGCGAGGTGGGAGAGCAGGAGCTTCTACCCACAGGTCTCTGAAAGGGTCTAGGACAATATCTCGTCGCCAGCTTCCCGCCGGCACCTTCTTCGCCACCGCTTCTAACCTCCGATCGGCAGATGGCGCTCGCTCGGCACCGCGCGGCCACTTTCTCCCACCGGCGCCTAGCAGCGAGCGGTCTCTTAAGGGAGGGGCGACCGCCAGCGAGCCTGTTCCTGCCCTGCCTGCAGTACACGTTACATGAGGGGGAGGAGGAGGGGACGATCGGGGCATGAAGCTGGAGACCTCAGCACTGCCCGGCAGGAGAGCTTGCAATTTTTTCAGACAAGTTCTGCTGGTATGAAGCACCAAAAATTAAAACTTTGGCCAGCATAAGCGCTGCCAGCTAACGTGCAGGCTGGATGGAAGGCGGTGGGGAGAACTACGGGATGCTTTTGCTCGTGAAGCCGGGGAGCAGGCGGCTGTGCCGCTGCAGGGAGGACCGGCGCGGTGCCGTGACAGCGAGTGGTCTCCCACAGGAGGCAGAGCGGGGACCGCCAGAATGCCATTTCCTGCCCTGCCTGCAGTACACATGGCATCAGGGGGAGAAGGAGGACAAGGAGGAGGAGCGCAGGCGGGGACGGGGGGAAGCAGCGGAGGGAGCAGCTCTTGGTGCAGCTGCGGGCGAGAGCCTGCCCTTTTGTCGGCCTCGGTTTGGCTTTGTTTGCTCTTTTGGTTGGTTGGTTGGTTTGGGGTTTACATTTGTGTGCATTTGGTTTTGTTTGGTGTGGGGCTTTTCCAGATTTTTTTTGGTTGTTTTGTTTTGCTTTGTTTTGTTTTTTTAATAATTGTGTTTTCAGTGAGTTTTGAAATATTTTTTGGGGGGGAGTCTAGTGCAAGTTTTCACAAGCAAACCAACACAATGAGCCAAACTGTCCTAGACCCATTTCTGATCATGCATGTGTGGTGAAGTTTGAAAATGTTAACAGAATAGTAATAGTAACACATCAAAAACCATTTTGAAAATGTTAACAGAATATCAATAGTAAAGCATCAAAAAAAATTTTGAAAATGTTAACAAAATAGAAATACTTTACCAGCAAAAAAAAGCATTTTATTATATTATTTGATAACTGTGTGCTTTGGTATACAAATATTCTATGGAGGTTCAGTTATCATAATCAGACACAATCTTTCCAAGATGCTCATCTGCTTTCCAGTATGTCTTCAGTTTGCCCAGATGACTGTGGCCTGAAATGAGCTGTTCATAATAGACATTTCTGCCCTTCTACACCTGTCAGAGGCCATCAATTTCCAGAGTGTCAGGTGGCACATTCCCAATTCTGTTCAAAGCCAACAATGAGCAGCCTCGGAGTAGTTAGTTTGATCTTCAGCATTCCATGTTGTATCAGTCAGATTCCACATGGGTGGTGGAAACAGGGACTCATCTACCATGTCCTCTCCTATCTGTAGCTGTCCTTACAGCGGTTTAGAAGAGGTTGAAGCTTTTTGTGGCAGATAGTCATCAAGAGGTGTAACATTCTCTTAAGTCTGGTACAGGAGTGAATGCTAAGGCCACAACCGTTGTTGAATTCTTCAGTGGCAACTGTCTACATCAAATGCCAGTTTGCTAAGTTCCCAGTTCCCTGAACTGGAAGACTGTGGAGGCGGGCTTGTGGAGCAAAGAGACGACTCATTATGAGTTAGCAACTGTAATAAATACTAGTCGAAAATTTTACTTTATTGTTTTGTTGAAGGGATCCTTCCCTAGAATGTTTAATTGGGTGTGGTTTGTAATCATAGGATCGGGGTTTGTATTCGGGTTGTTTGTGGGAAAACATGTTGGGGCATGTCGAAGACCACGAGGCAAGTCTGCAGAGATAGAACAAAGAAGCTCTTCCCTTAGCAACGGGACAGAACCTGCGGACCAGGGACCAATACAAAGAGAGAGAGCGCGAAACAGCCTCCAATGAGAAACTAATAAAGGACTAAGAGGGAGGGGGATACTGAAAGTATAAAAGGACTGGTTTACCCTATCCGAGGTGCGAACCGTTGGCAGAGGTATGCTGCCTCGGTCGCCCAGCGCGCTGCTTTGCATATATATCTCTCTCATTTACAATAAAAGTTTTGTTATCGTTAAAATGAGTCAAACGTTTTTAACAGCAACAATGCTCAATTTTATTAAGTAAAGCGTTACATTTATATGGTCTTGGTGTCTTCGTGGCTCATGTTGATTGGTTGAGTGTTGCTGTCCACGCACCTGTTGTCGCGTTGCGATTGGGTGCTGCTTATCGTCCTTGTCCTCCTTTGCTGACCGCAGGCATCCTGTATACAACTTTTTATCTGCCGTAACTTCCTTCTTCTCAGGGTCTCAGAACTGGTTAAATACAACTTTATGTGCTGTCTATGCGATGCTTTCCCATCCTGTTATTCTTCTTTTTCTGCTGCCAACTCCCTTATCTTTTGCACATAGCTGATCTTTTAATAACCTTGCAGCTGGGCCTCAAGGCCCTTAGCTCACTCTGGCTAAAGCTAAATAGTCAGGATTGCTCACATGTCCGTTTTCTTCCAAAAACTCCCAACAGAAGACAAGGGTGGGGAGCAGTTTGAAGCCCCCATAATCCAAAAGGAGATGGTTAGCAACCTGCTGCACCACTTAGACATACAGAAGTCTGTGGGTCGGGAAAGGATACATACATGTAGGCAGCAGGTGCCAGGACTTGCCAGACCTGTGCCCAGTTGGGGCTGGCCCAGGTGCGCATGCCCGGAATCGGCAGGGTGTGGTTCCGGTGCAGGTTCCGGTGCAGGTTCCAGAGCCTGGCGGATCGAAGTTAGCTCCCTGATACTAATCCGAACCAACACTAGCTCGATTGACTCTGTTCGCGAACCGAGCTCGCGCCCACGGCGAGATTCGTCTCACGTAACACATACAAGGGTATTAAGGGAGCTGGTAGAAATACCAAGCCCCTTTCCATCATATACCAGCAGTTCTGGCTAACCAGGGAGGTCCCAGTTCACTAGAGATTGACAAATGCGACTCCCATCTACAAAAAGGGCTGGAAGGAGGATCCTGTTAGTCTGACCTCAGTGCCGGGAAAGGTTATCTTGAGTGCCATCATGCAGTATGTGTGGGACAACCAGGTTATCAGGTCCAGTCAATATGGGTTCATGAAAGGCAGGTCCTGCTTGACAAACCTGATCTGCCATGACAAAGTGACCAGCTTAGTGGATGAGGGAAAGTCTGTGGATAGTGTCTACCTGGACTTAGTAAAGCCTTTGACACTGTTTCCCACAGCATTCTAGAGAAACTATCTGCTCATGGCCTAGACCAGTGTAATGTATGTTGATGAATTTGTATTCTTAACCAGTAAAATTCAGGAAAAGAATTAAACTGAGTAAGAAGTGAATGTGGGGCTAAGCAAAGCAGTTGAGACGTGGAATTTTTCCACTGAAACAGTGTGAACAAAACAAGGCCCTAACGAGACTAACTTCTGTCTTGAAGATAATTAAAAGTGTAGATCCTGTTCTTAAAATAAGAGACTGCCAAGGCTAACTAGGCACCAAAGGAATGTGAACACCGGCACAAGAAGAATATAAAGATGTCATAACCAGCAGATAAGAGGAAAATTATGGCTAGGGTCTGATATCATCTTGCAACAACATAATGAAGTCAGCGAAATCAAGAAAGGTAAAAAGTTCAAGCTTGAGGAAGACTTCTTACTTCATCCAAAGACCCCCTGACGACCCCTGTATATCTCCCCCAAAGAAGACTCCGCCCAGACTCTGCCTGTCATGAATATTAAAATGGCATGATGCAATCCTATGAATATGTGGGAGAATCAGTGGACAACACACAGATGAATGTAATCCAAGTATTGTCGTTTATTGGGAGCAGCAGTAGCCCTTTTATACACAGGCAGGCAGATAATAATACATTTTGCCGATTGGTACAACACATCTTTCGTACGCCGCAGTGCATTATCTAACAGGTTAAGTACAACTCTTTCTGTGTTGCCTGTGAGATGATTTCCCAGCCTGTTATTCTTCTCTTCTACTGCCAACTCCCTTATCTTTTGCACATAGCTAATCTTTCAGTAACCTCGCAGCTGGGCCTCAAGGCCCCCAGCTTGCTCTGGTCAAAGCTGAACAGTCAGGATTGCTCACATATCAGTTTTGGTCCAGAAAGTCTCCCAACATGAATATGTATGTAAACCCACCTTCTTTTGAATATGCATAGAATTGTAATCAATAAATGCGGGAGCGGCAAAGAAAATGCGTGCAACCAACATGGTTGATAAACTTCTGGTTTATTGCGCAGCAACTTTCGCTTATATAGTGCTTCCGTGACCACACCCCCGCCACCAACATAATCTTTTATTGGAGACCCGGTGTGTTTACCTGTAGCACAGGGAATCCCTGGTGCAGGTAGCACCGGAGTATGGGCCGATCTAATTGGCCCCCCAAACATGGGGTTGGGCACAGTAAAGGGGTCACACCCCGTACCTCTTCGAGAATATTCAGGAGTATTCTCCAACATTCTCCAAACCTCTCTAGCATTCCACAACATATCCCCCCTTTTCTTTTTGCACAAGCCCATGTGTTGCGGCAAGCCTTCTCTCAGGGACTCGGTTCTTCTCCAGGGGTCTCTCACCATCCCTCTCCTCAGGCATCTTCATCTCTTGACTGCTTCTTCTTCTGACTGATCCTGCTTCTGGGAGCATGCCTTTTATCTTGCCCTTCAGCCCCGCCCATTTCCGGCTGGGGCAGGCCCTAATTAGTGGGCACACCTGGGCCTAAGCTCCCAGTTCATTATCAGTGACACCTGAGGACTTGTGGTCTTCTCTACACCCATGTTTGGTTTAAAATTTTGCAGTGCTAATTTTCAAACAAATATAGTGCAACTAACAAAACGTGCAAAACTTAAGGATACATTCAATAATATAATGCCCTTTTAAAACAATCTAGAAACTACTCAAACCACTCAATTAATGAATCAAACAGATTGATACATTCAGTGTTATAATGCCTTTCTGAAATAATCTAAAAACTATTCAAACCACTCAATTAATGAATCAAACAAATTGGTTAACAAGTTATCAACCAGATTTCATTGTCTTAATCAAGTAAGAGTCGACTTTGCATTTAAGACATGTCTCTATTTCATACAATCATTCATACTCACACACTCTTTAACGGAGCTCTGTTCAATATTAGGAAGGTCTGGCATCCACTATTGCAGAGAGCCAAAAGAGGGATAGGAGAGGCTTATCTGACGAAATGTTGTTGGGGGGCCCCTATAAGCGTCTCCAGGTCCCACTGGCTCATAGCATAATGGAGTCCTAGGACCTTCATAGTTGCCGAATTGTGTTAAATTTAGGATTGCAACATTCAATTACTACATTCATAACGGGCGAAGTCTGTTTTTTTTTTTTTTGTTTGTTTTCTTTTCATGTTTTATAAAGCAGTATGTATTAATTTTACTATGTGCTACCTAATTTTTTTTATTATTATTATTTTTCTTTTCTCTTTTTTTTACCTCAAACCATTCTTCAACGAAACCTTTATCTTTTTCATGATATTAACAGCTTTGGCTAATAACTTCTTAAGTATCGCTAACATACAACTAAAACACATCAAAGTTATCAGTATAATACAAAGTACGAGCAAACCAGTGTTACATAAACTTTGAAGCCATCCGGTGAGGCCAAACCAATTGACTAATTCATCTATATCAAAAAATCCTACATCTTGCTTGATATTTTGAGTATGTTCTACTAACTGTTGTATCTACTTATGTATCGATTTAGAGTGATCACTCAAGTTCATACAACACATACCATCAAAATCTTCACAACCATGGCCATGAGCTAAAAACAAAAAATCAATAGCAGCTCTATTTTCTAATACTGCATGTTGTACAGAAGATAAATCATCAGCTAATTCAGATAATACTTTGCTAGTATCACTAGCATGCTTTACTACCCAACAACTCAACTTCTCCAGGTTCCGATGTGCACGAGCGGCAGCTGCTCCCGGCAAAAAGATAGAAGTGACAATCACCTGCCATTTGGACCAAAGGTTAACATCGTCATCACATCCCTGCACTAGTATCTGGGCCAGGCCTTGCTTCTACCGCACACGATGGGTACTGTTCGGGTGTGCGTGAGGCATAGCTAAAGCTCAGTTGACCAATGGTGCAAGGCCCTCCAACGGGACGGGATGGTATACCTAACCATGCCCAATCTCCGCAAATTAAAAAGTACCCTGATGGTAATTTCCTAGGAAGCTGTGTCCCAGGCGATGGGTTAGTAGCACCACGGAGGGTGTAGTTGCACCACTGGCTGAAATTGCCCATTGGGAAAACATTGGTAGTAACGCATTGTCTCCCCATGACTTCTGTACAATCAGTGGACAAGCTACTCATCCAGAGACAATAAGTGGCATTTAGAGAGTCTGCAAGGCTTAATTCTTGGGGATCGGGCCCAACAGGCAGATGACTAACCCAAGTGTCGTAGTCACTTAAGCATGCGACTAGACTGGCCTTGGTGGAACATAGACTCTCGGTGTGAAATTGCACTTGTGTGTGGTTCATTGCTGCTTGAAACATTGGCCACGTCTCTTCAGAGGCTGGTACACCAACTAAATACGTAATAAAAGGCAATTGGGGTGTCGCTAGACTGGCACAAAAGGAAGTGGTGTTAAGCTGACGCGCGAGGGTAACCCAGACATTCTGTTGAGGGTCAAAGTTCGGGAAGGCAAAACAATCAAAGTTTAAAATGACAATGAAACCTATGATGAAGTCAACACGGCAGTTTCTGTCTTTGAACATGTTGAGCACTTAATACGGCTGTCTCTGCTCTTGAGCTTATGCTTTCAAATTCGGCGGAGCAGGTGCCGGCTGAGTCCGCTTGTTGGGAACCTACAAGGTACCTGTAGGGGTGGAAACACACGTGACTTTTGCCTAAATATTTAACCTCTGTTGGTCCTTGCCATATACCCGTGGTGGGGTCCCTGTAGGTCACATACAGTGGGGCTTCTGAAGGGTCAGCTTGTTGGGCTATTGTCCCATGAATATATGCTGGTGCTAACTTTTGGTCCCCGAATATACACAGATAATTCAAGACAAATAGAGTCTTTGAATAATCGCTCCTGTGGGTCTTGTAAATCTGTGAATTTCGTCAGGTAAACTTTTAGTGTTTGATTTGCCCTCTCTACTATAGCTTGACCTGTTGGCAAGTGGGGAATGCCTGTAACGTGTTTGATTCCCCACTGTTGAAAAAATCGAGCTAACTTGCCTCTAGTGTATGCCGGTCCATTACCAGTCTTTATCTGCTCCGGCACACCCATGACGGCAAAACAAAGGGTGAGATGTCACATCACTTGCAACGCTTTCTCACCAGACTGAGCTGTAGCCCAAATAAAATGACTGTAAGTATCAATAGTGACATGAACATATTTAAGCCTTCCAAATTCTGGTACATGAGTGACATCCATTTGCCATCTTTCATTTGGACCAAGACCTCGGGGATTAACTCTGAGACCGAGACCAAGTCCCTTTTGGTTACACTGTGGGCAGGCTTTTACGATGCCTCTGGCCTCATCCATGGAAATCTGGAAGTGATGATGGAGTCCTCTGGCGTTCTGGTGGAAGGTAGCATGTGCATTCCTTGCCTTAGTAAATTCGTCCATGGGTACGGATAGCGAAACCAGTTTGTCTGCTCGGGCATTGCCTTCTCCTAGGCCGTTAGACCATTGGTGACTCCGAATATGAATGATAGCATAAGGCTGATCTCTCTGTTGAACGGCAGCCCGCAGCTGACGAAATAAGTCATTTAATCGCCGGTTTGTGACGTCCTTGAGATATGCATCCTCAGTTCGCTGTACAACTCCCACAGCATATAGGGAGTTTGAAACAACATTAAGACGTACATTCAGCCAACTTGAAAAGGTGTAAACAATGGCTGCCAACTCTAGAGTCTGTAGGGTATCGCCCTCTTGTGAGGACAGGAGTTCATGGCACCATTGCTCTTTATCTTGCCAAGTCACTGCAGCTGGTTGTGAACGTTTTCCTGCATCAGTAAAAACCATTAGCGCATCTTGAAGGGGTTCCTCAGATCGTTTTGGAACAGGAATCCATTCATGCAGGGACATCCACTTTAACACAGTAGATCGCGATGGGGAGAGATCAATGGTTTGCGGTGCTTCTAGGAGACTTGTCTGTAGGTCTGGAAAGTGCTGCAAATACCAGTCCAACTCTCCTTGCTTCATTGGAAGATAAATTGTGCTAGGTTCATCTCCAGTAATTTGTATGATACGGTTTCGGCCTTTATGAATTAGAAGGGCCAATACCTCAATCTTTGTTTGGATTGTAGTTTTTGGCTGTAATGGTCCGAAGATCCATTCTAAGATACGGATATCAGCAGACCTAGTCTCCCCCTTTTTCTTTTTGGACTGCGTGAGAGCTCCGAGTAAATGTTGTTTACCCGTAAGGATGGTTAGGTCTATGGGTAAGTTTACATCACGGCGATCCACGGAGCGCTGAGATATTGTCAGGCCAATTTCAGTTATGGCCTTTTGTTGAGCTGTTGAAAGAGTAACGGGGGAGGCAGGATCGATGCCTTTAAGAAATGGTCGTAACGGTTCTAGATGATCATTTGTTATACCGATCACAGGGCGTAACCATTGAACATCACCTAGGAATCGTTGTACATCATGTAAGGTATTAAGAGTCAAATGAAGAGCAGCTTTTTGAGGTCTAACTTGTGACTCAGTAATATGCCATCCTAGGTACTTCCATGGTGGTGTTGAAACAGGAAAGGATCTCAACAGATCAATTCCTGTGGGAAAAGGAGAGCAGGCCAAGTTGTTTGTGTGAATTTATCTAATGTAGAATTAGAACTAGTGATCATAACCGGTAGAAAAGACCAGGCAAAGCAGTCCAAACTCGTAATTTTCCACTGTTTCAGTTAGGAGCAAAACAGCTTTCCACTGTCACAGCGAAAAGCAAAACAAGGCCTAACGAAGCTAGCTTTCTCCCTGAGAAATAATTGGGAGTGTAAATCTCGTTTTAGATCAAGGCACCGCCAAGGCCAGGGAGGTGCCAGCTTGGCCCCGAAAGCATGTGAACATCTGCACAAGGAGAACATAAAGATGCCACAACCAGCAGATAAGAGGAAAGTTATGGCTGGGGCCCGATATCCATAGAACAACATGGAGCCACCTGGAATCCAGGGAGATAGAAGTTTAACCCTAAGAGGGACATATCCCCGAGAGAACAACTCCGCCCAGACTCCACCTGGTTCCGCCCAGACTCCACCTGGTTCCGCCTAGACTCCACCTGGTTCCGCCCAGACTCCGCCTGTTATGAATATTATAATTACCTGTCGTAATCTTATGAATATGCATGAAAGGCTGTATAAATACCCTAACCCTACCCCCCCCCGGGTTGGAACTCTCTGTCCAGCGTGAGCTGGGAGTTCCCCGGATCCGTGAATAAATACCTTTGCTGTTTAAAGACTCAAAACTTTGTCTCTAAACAGTTTATTCGGCCTTTTTGGCTTCAGTATCCACTTATGGTCCGATTCCTGGTACTCTGGCTCAAACTTAGTATCTAGTTCTTCTGGTACCAGGGCCAAGACTAGGTCTTTGGCCCTTGCAGCAGCTAATTTAGCTTCTGCATCGGCTGTTCTGTTACCCCTTTCTGGAACGGTGTTACCTTTCAGGTGTCCCTTGCAATGCATTATGGCCACTTGGGTAGGGAACTGAACAGCCTCCAGTAACTGTAGGATTTCTTCTGCATATTTTATGGATTTTCCCTGGGCAGTCAGCAGTCCCCGCTCCTTCCAGATTGCCCCATGGGCATGCACGATGGAGAAGGCGTACTTAGAATCCGTCCATATGTTAATCCTCTTCCCTCTCGCTAATTCAAGGGCTCGGGTAAGAGCTATTAGTTCGGCCTTCTGTGCCGAAGTTCCTGCAGGTAAAGGACCCGATTCAATTACCTGCTCTGTCATAGTTACTGCGTAGCCAGCCATCCTTACTCCCTGCTTTACGAAGCTACTGCCATCCGAGAACCAGTCATCTGCCCCTTCGAGTGGTTCTTCTTGGAGATCCGGATGACTGGAGTACACTGCCTCGATGGTTCCTAGGCAGTCATGCTCGATCGGCTCTGCTGACACCCTTCCTTCTAGGAATGATGCTGGGTTGACAACGTTAGTCACTTGAATGGTTATGTCATCTGACTCAGCTAAGATTGCCTGGTACTTCAGGAACCGAGAAGGTGACAGCCAATGGCCACCTTTCTGCTCCAGCACTGCGGATACAGTGTGGGAGACTAATACAGTCATTTTCTGGCCCATAGTGAGTTTTCTGGCCTCTTCTATGTTTATGATCACTGCAGCCACTGCCCTCAAGCATGTGGGCCAACCTTTACTTACTTCATCTAGTTGCTTAGAGAAGTAAGCCACAGCTCTTTTGTATGGCCCCAGTTGTTGAGCAAGGACTCCTAAGGCCATTCCCTGGCGTTCATGTGAGAACAGCCAAAATGGTTTCGTTACATCGGGAAGGCCTAATGCCGGAGCTTTCATCAGCTCTTGTTTCAGTCTTTTGAAAGCTGTTTCTGCCTCAGGAGTCCAGACTAGAATATTTTTAGACTCTTTCAATAAATCATACAGAGGTTTGGCATGTATCTCGTACTGGTATATCCACAGGCGACACCAACCTGTCATTCCTAAGAAGGCTCGCAGGTCTCTCACCGTTTCAGGTCTGGGCATCTGGCAGATGGCTTCTTTCCTCGTAGTTCCTAGGGATCGCTGTCCTCCAGAGATCTCATATCCTAGGTAGACCACCTTTTCTTGCACCAGCTGTACTTTCTGTTGGGAGACTCGATAACCATTTAGACCCAGGAAATTTAACAACGAGATAGTCCACTCAATACATTGTTCTTCTGTTTCAGTTGCTATCAGTAAATCATCCACATATTGCAGGAGTGTGCCCTCTCCTGGTGGCCGTTTCCACTGTTCCAATTCTCTGGCCAATTGCCTACCAAATATTGTAGGACTATTCTTGTAACCTTGGGGTAACACCCTCCAGGTTAGTTGTGTTTTCCTTCCCTTACCAACAAACTCTCATTCGAAGGCAAAAATCTTTTGGCTTTCTGAGGCTAAGGTAAGGCAGAAGAATGCATCTTTCAGATCTAACACTGTAAACCAAATTAGATTATCTTTTAGTTTTGTCAAGAGTGTGTAAGGATTGGCTACCACTGGGTGCAAAGTCTTAGTAATCTCATTTACTGCTCTCAAATCTTGTACCAGTCTGTAGGTCCCATTTGGCTTTTTGACTGGTAATATTTGGTATTGAAATCTGATTCACATTCTATTAATAGTCCCAATTCTAAAAACCTCTCTATTAATGGCTCAATTCCCTTCCTGTCTTCTAATCTCAGGGGGTATTGTTTTCTGTTCACTGGTTTAGCCCCAGGTATTAATTCGATAACGATGGGGGCGGCAAGTTTTGACTTTCCAGGTATATCAGTTGCCCACACTGCCGCATATGTTCCGTTTATGATTCGGTCGATGCTATGGTTACCAGGTTCTGGTCTAGCACAACTGATAGTTAGACTCAGGGCTGCTATCAATTGTTCTTCATTTACCTGGAGTTCAAATTTATCTTTATCAAATTTTATTAGTGCCCCTAAATTCTCCAACAAGTCTCTTCCTAGTAGAGGCTTTGGAGAATTAGGTAAATATAAGAATTGATGAATCCCCATCTGTTTCCCAATCTTATACTTAAGGGGTTTCAAAAAGAAAGCCTTTTCTGGTTGGCCCGTCGCCCCCACCACATGCACAAATTCACCTGTTTTTGGTATTAATTCTTGATTTAAGACTGAATAGGTAGCTCCAGTGTCGATTAGGAAATCCAGTTCCATTTTACCTTCCCCTAGCTCTATTTTAACCAGTGGGTCTGCTAGGGAACGACTCACCGGTCCCCCTCAGTTATTATCATTATGTGTAACAGGGACTACGGAGGCCCCCTTCAGTTCCTTATTACGCTTGGGACAATCTCGTTGCCAGTGCCCCGTTTGCCGACAATAGAAACACTGATTAGAGCCTATCCTGCTTTGCTGGAAGTTTCCTCTCCCTCTCATGGAATAATCACGCCCTCTACCTCTAGCATTTGCTTCTGGGAACCCCGGAGTTGATTGTACTGCAGCAATAACCCTAGCGAGTTTCTTACTTTCTGTCTTTTCCCTATTATTGTACACTTTCCAGGCTACATTCATTAGAACTTCCAGGTCTTTATTAGCAGGATGCTCGAGCTTTTGTAACTTTTTCCTGATATCCGCACAACACTGCCCCATCAGCAACCCAAGCAGTTGTTGCTTACCTAGATCCGACGCCGGATGGGGCTTGATGTCACTGCGAGTCACATCTACTGCGGTTGCCAGGTCCAGCCCGAGGCTTCCACTGGTTGCTGGTTGGAGGGAGGTGGGTGGCTGGAGTTGTTGTTGAAGGGAAGTGGAAATTGGCTGGTTGTCGAAGGGAGGTAGAGATGGCTGGTTGCTGAAAGGAAGTGCGGGTGGATGATTGCTGGAGGTAGGTGGGGGTAGCTGATTGCTGGAAGGGAGTGGAAGTGGCTGGTTGCTGGAGGGGAGTGGAAGTGGCTGGTTGCTGTTATTCGAAGGGGTCCACACTAGAGCCGCAGTTGGGGTCTTTGTGCCGTGGATCCTCGCGCTCCTCGATCCGTTTCCCTGGTATCTGCAGACTTCGGTAGCATGAGTGTTCGTATTACAGTGTTGACACCAGACTGTGGCTTTGCGACAATGCCTTCGAAGATGTCCAGTGTGTCCACAGCGAAAACATTTGTCGGTTGATCGTTGCGGCTGTCTGGTGTCGGCAGGATGTAACGGGGCTAAGGCTGCTAAGGCTTGGTGCTGGATTGTGAGAGCTTGCTGGTGGGCTTGCTGTTGGGCTAAAAAGGCTTGTTGTTGGGCTGCAAGAGCTTGCTGCTGGGCTTGCACCATACCTTTCCCTACATCTTGTATTGCCTCAATTAACATTGCCTGAGTCCCTACTGGCACTCTAGATAACTGTTCCAGCATCTCCTCAATTGATGCTTCTGATGGCATGGAGGAAATTATATTTTTCGTGGGGGTATTGCTATTGTTTAGGATACACTGACGGAGCAATATGGTTTTCATTTGATCTGGTACACAAGCCTGGTTGATGGCATCAGTGAGTTTATCTACAAACTGTGAGAATGGCTCATCTCTGCCTTGCTTAATTGACATATGAGATGGGACAACTGGTGTAGTTCTAACTTTACTCATAGCTTCTCTCGCAAATCTCATGAACTCTCTTATTATATGTGGGCCTAATCTTGCTTGTGCCTCAAAATTAGCATATTGTCCACAACCCATAAATTGATTTATTGTTATCCCATACAGGGGGTCATTTTGTTCTCTAGAAATGTTTACGAATCTGTGACATAATGTTTGCCAGTGGGCTCGCCATAACAGTAAAGGTGATTGAGTCATGATCATTCTCATAATTCCTTTTATGTCCTCTGGGAGCAACAGTCCTGAGCCCCAGATATAACTTATCATTTGCTTGACTGGTTCACCATGCAACTCGCATTCATTTATGGTAGCTCTTAATTGTGTTAGCAATTTCTAATTTAAAGAGTGATACTCCAACTCCACATTTTCCTGATTAGCTTTTATATATATGATTGGGAAAACTTGTGGCAGGGTATCTAAAACAGGATAAATCATAATCTTTATTATTAAGGGCTTGCTCATGCATTTGTGATCAATTAATCGTTAAGGTGCGGTAGTGCCGTGCAGCAGGCTTTTATTTCTGAAAAGCGGCTGCTTGCGGCGCGGGGTGGGGGGGAGGGAGGGAGGGCTGGTCGGAGGAGGGAGAGGGGAGGGGAGGGGAGGGGAGGGGAGGGGAGGGGAGGGGAGGGGAGGGGAGGGGAGGGGAGGGGGGGGGGAGGGGGGGGGGAGGGGGGGGGGAGGGAGGAGTGCTGCGGGCCGGGAACGTCCCGTCGGATGACGTACGGCGTAGGGGTGGGGCCGAAGGCGGGGAGGTCGGGACCAGCCCTGGAGCCACCCTCGCCGGATGACGCAGGACATAGGGTTTCCGGACTCTGATTCAGTCCGCTTCCGGCTCTGCAAGTGGTCATTTCCGTCCCGTCCGTACATCCCGAGCCACATGGCTCAAGATGGCCGGCACAGGCCACATCATAGTGTTATAAACGTTTGACTCGTTTTAACAATAACAAAACTTTTATTGTAAATGAGAGAGATATATATGCAAAGCAGCGCGCTGGGCGACCGAGGCAGCACACCTCCGCCAACGGTTCACGCCTTGGATAAGGTAAACCAGTCCTTTTATACTTTCGGTAACCCCCTCCCTCTTAGTCCTTTATTAGTTCCTGATTGGAGGCTGTTTCGCGCTCTCTCTCTTTGTATTGGTCCCTGGTCCGCAGGTTCTGTCCCGTTGCTAAGGGAAGAGCTTCTTTGTTCTATCTCTGCAGACTTGCCTCGTGGTCTTCGACATGCCCCAACATGTTTTCCCACAAACAACCCGAATACAAACCCCGATCCTATGATTACAAACCACACCCAATTAAACATTCTAGGGAAGGATCCCTTCAACAAAACAATAAAGTAAATATTTCGACTAGTATTTATTACAATTCCCCCCTTTTAATTTTTATTGTTTTGTTGTCAGGACCTCAAAGGAAGAAAACTGCATCAGACCCCAGTGGAGCCAGCATAGCATACCGGACAAGGTGGTTGTGGTTCATAGATACAAGCTGAGGGCCAAACGCTGCACATTCCCAAAGAGCAAAATAATAGTGTCCAGGATAGGCACCAACCAGGCAACCAAGGTCATAACCCCAAAAATACTGGAAACCTCCTCATGTCTCCACTTGTAGTACCTCTCTGCCTTCCCATCGGCCGATTCTTTGGAAAGAACGCCGGGGTTGTTGTTATCTTCTCGGCAGCAGATGGTATTCTTCGGGAGACAGGAGGCCTCGTGCAGTGCCGCGGGGGAAGACCTGGAATGTCACTAGTTAGGTTCCATCCCAGACACAACTAGGTGCAACTAGGGAGCATGCGACAAACGATCAGATCCCTCAGAGTGCATGCAAAAGAACCACAACCAGGAGAGTTACAGAATATTTATATGGCGGTGTTACAAGTTAGCTTTAATTTTAATCCTTCCCCGGAGCTGCCGTCCACGAATTGGCAGTGATAGAACCTTTTACTGGTGTGAGTCCACCCTCGTTCAGCAGTTCGAATTGCAGTATCTGTGGTAAAAAGAACAAGAAAAGGGCCCTCCCGGGCAGGGGTTAAGGAGCTGTCTTTAAACAATCATGTGAGAGGGTTGACTCAAGTTCCCCATACAGGAATTGAGCAGGATTCTGCAAGCTGGTAACTTCCAATCGCAATTTAGGGGAGTTCCTGCTGCAAAATATTTCTCAAGTTACGTGGAGTATATACTATTAATTCTCCTCCCAGAGTAACTTTTGCAGCTTCCTCCACTAACAAGGCTGTAGCTACTACAGCCTGTAAACAATTGGGCCACCCGCGGCTCACAGGATCAAGTAGCTTAGAAAAATAGCCCACAGGTTTCCGAGAATCTGCCCACATCTGTGTAAGTACTCCATATGCTGTTCCATCATGTATATTGACAAACAAATAAAAAGATTTCCTAATATCAGGTAAACTGAGGACTGGGGCATTAATCAAATCCTCTTTTAATGTTATGTAAATACTTATCATCATCAGAAGTCCACTTCAGCAACCCATTCTTCTTTTCATCTGCTGAAGTTAGGACCAGTAATTTGATATTCAACTGTTGTCCTTTTATTTCTAAACCAATTCCCAACATAATCATCAAATCCCTCCCCAACAGGTTATATTCAGCTTCAGGCACCAGTAAGAAAGTACCTGTGGAAATCTGGTTGTTTAATCTAATTTCCACATTTTAACACATTTTTGATTAAGGGTACCGCAAAGGGTTCTCCCTTAGCCCCTACAACTTGTAATGGGTCTTGAGAGATAGTGCATCCCTGTGGAAGGGTCTGGACAGTAGATCTTTCAGCCCCTGAATCTGTAAGAAATTCAAATTCTTGTTGCTGAGGACCAATCTGTAATTTTATGAAGGGCTCTTTGCTCGTAGATGTCCCCAGCAAATAGAGCCCCTGACACCCTTAATCTTCTTCATATATCATCTCATCCTGCATCCTTTTACGACAGGAGTATTGTTTGTGTCCCTTTTGTTTGCAATAGTAACATATTAGCTCTTTAGGCACAACAGGGGGCATATTTCTCCTATTCGGTCTCGGCCTGTATTCTGTTTCTCTCGGTCTTCCTCTCAGGCCAAGGGGGGTGGGACCGAGCTCTTTTACTGCTGTAGCCAAGAGTTGCACTTGTTGCTTTTGCTGCTCCTCATCCCTTCTTACATAAACCTTTTGAGCTTCTCTCAGAAGCTCATCCAGACCCTTATCGTGCCAATCCTCAATTTCTCCCAACTTTTTCCTAATATCACTCCAGGATTTTGCCACAAAGTGAGTTTTTAGTAAAGCCTGCCCTAAGGGTGTATCAGGGTCCAGACCTGAATATAACTGCAGATTCTTCCTCAGTCTCTCTAACCATTCGGTAGGGGTTTCATCTTTCTTCTGGCATTCTGTAAAGGCTTTATTAATATTCTGCCCCCGAGGAACAGATTCCCTAATCCCTTGCATGATAATCTCTCGAAGGTCCATCATGTGCCCCCGATGTTCTGGATTTTGATTATCCCAGTTAGGTCTCTGCATGGGCCATTTTACATCTGCAGCAGGACCTTGTTGGTGTCTCTGATCCCAGTGTCGTAGACCAGCCCTCCTAATCATTTCCCTCTCTTCCATAGTAAACAAGATTCTAAGGATAGCTTGCATTTCATCCCAGGTATATATGTTAGCTCCCAGGAATTGATCAAATCTCTCAGCCACCCCCAGGGGGTCCTCTAGCAATGCTCCCATTTCCTTTTTAAAGTCTCTCACATCCATGGTACTAAGTGGTACCGAAACAAATCCAGTCCCAGGCTGAGGTCCCCCCATTGCAATTTCACGCAAAGGATATAAACCTCCTCTTTCTTTCATTCTGCTTCTTGTGAGTACCCCCCTCTCATGTTGTTCATGTTCCTTCGGCTCACTCTCAGAGGAGTCAGTCTCCTTAGCAGCCGGAGGGGGAGGATTATCACATGAAGGAGGTGACTCAATGATTCTCTCAGGTTCCCTATGTTTTCTCCTGAGTACCCTCCTCTCATACTGTTCAGGTTCCTTTGGCTCACTCTCGGAGGAGTCAGTCTCCGTAGCAGCCGGAGGGGAAGGGTTATGGTAAGGAGGAGGTGACACAAGGATTTCCTCCTCAGGTTCCCTATGCCGTCTCCTGCTCCCATCTCTGACCACAAACATCCTCGCTGGGTCACTTCCCATCCATACTGAAGCATATTCACTCTCTTCTTCATTAAAAGGTCTCTTAGCATTAACCCACAAATTTAAACTCCGGCACACCCAATTCTCAAATGTCCCATATATTGGCCAGTATACTCCTCGCTCAATTTCCTGGTTTCCCCAAACTTTTATACAATAGTATACCATGTTTTCCTTGTGTCTAGGAGAAACTTCCCAATGTCTCAATATGATTCCCAATGGGCTATCAGGGGGAATATCAGGGAGACATTCATACCCCCTCTGAATACCGGGAGGATCCTCCAACATGAGTTTATTCCACCCTTGGCCCATCTTCCAGGTGCTTTCTTTCACACAGCCCGAACGCTTCCCTCCGTTCGTGGCCCAGCCCCTCGCGGGACGTGGGAACCGCACTACAAGAAGGTCCGCACTCGCTCCGCCCTTCAGGACGTCTCACTCACTCAAATCTCAATCAGGAGCACCGTGGGCACCGGCTCCCCTACACCCGGGGGAACCAGCTCTTCCCGGATAGAAGTTAAAACCCCGCAACCGGAGGGTAACCCCCCGTTGGCCAGAAGAGGAACCCGACAACCGGAATGTGACCCCTCCCCCTTTTGGCCGGAGGAGGAACCCAGCAACCGGAAGGTGACCACCCCCCCGTTTGGCCGCAAGGAAAAAAAAAAAACAAACCTCGTGGTTGGAGAAAAACAAAACAAAACAAACAACTAACAAGCAGACACCGAAAAACAAACAACTAACAAGCAGACACCGAAAAACAAACAACTAACAAGCAGACACCGAAAAACAAACAACTAACAAGCAGACACCGAAAAACAAGCGTCCCTGACCGCGTGGAAAGACCAGGATCAAAGAAGCTTCATCCCCAGCCGCGAAAATCCCGCGGCCAGAGGCATACCCTCCCTGATCTCGTGGACGAGATCAGAGGAAACCCTCCCTAGCCGAGAAAACCTCGCAGCCAGAGGCACACCCTCCCTGATCTCGTGGATGAGATCAGAGGAAACCCTCCCTAGCCGCGTTAATCCCGCGGCCAGAGGAAAACCATCCCCAGCCACGAAAACCTCGCGGCCAGAGGCACACCCTCCCTGATCTCGTGGACGAAATCAGAGGAAACCCTCCCTAGCCGCGTTAATCCCGCGGCCAGAGGAAAACCATCCCCAGCCACGAAAACCTCGCGGCCAGAGGCACACCCTCCCTGATCTCGTGCACAAGATCAGAGGAAACCCTCCCTAGCCGCGTTAATCCCGCGGCCAGAGGAAAACCATCCCCAGCCACGAAAACCTCGCAGCCAGAGGTACACCCTCCCTGATCTCGTGGACGAAATCAGAGGAAACCCTCCCTAGCCGCGTTAATCCCGCGGCCAGAGGAAAACCATCCCCAGCCACGAGAACCTCGCAGCCAGAGGTACACTACACCATCCCCGGGGGAAATCGCTTAATACTCACTTGTCTCCTGTTAATCTGTTATCCGGATCTTCGTGCACAAACAAAACAGAACAAAACAAAAAGTACGGGGGAATTCTAAATTATTCCTTTACTTATATATCTCTCTCTCCTCGGTAAGATCCCTGCCGTCTATGGCACGGAGCTAGACTCCAGGTCCATCCGCAAAAGTGCGGATGGGGCGCCTACCCAGTAGAAAAGCTCCACAGCATAGAGTTCCAGGATCCGAGTCACGGCACCAACTTGTTATAAACGTTTGACTCGTTTTAACAATAACAAAACTTTTATTGTAAATGAGAGAGATATATATGCAAAGCAGCGCGCTGGGCGACCGAGGCAGCACACCTCCGCCAACGGTTCACGCCTTGGATAAGGTAAACCAGTCCTTTTATACTTTCGGTAACCCCCTCCCTCTTAGTCCTTTATTAGTTCCTGATTGGAGGCTGTTTCGCGCTCTCTCTCTTTGTATTGGTCCCTGGTCCGCAGGTTCTGTCCCGTTGCTAAGGGAAGAGCTTCTTTGTTCTATCTCTGCAGACTTGCCTCGTGGTCTTCGACATGCCCCAACATGTTTTCCCACAAACAACCCGAATACAAACCCCGATCCTATGATTACAAACCACACCCAATTAAACATTCTAGGGAAGGATCCCTTCAACAAAACAATAAAGTAAAAATTTCGACTAGTATTTATTACAATAGGGAGGGGGGGGGAGGGGGCAGCGGGTTGCGTCGGAACTTCACTGGAAATTTTGAGCAAGCTGTACAACTATTTCGTCTCCCGTTGGGGGACAGGGGTCGTAATCAACTCCTAATTGATGCAAATCTGGTATCGGCTGCCCTTTTAAGTTTGCCGAAGCTACAGCTGCGATTTTCTTCTCTGTCTGATAACGGTGCAAGCAAGTAATCATTGTATGCCACGGTTTCATTAACTTACGAGCTGTCTTATCCTCTTCTATTACCTTATGCCACAAAATATCTCCTAAGCTTTTCCATTCTTTCTCATCAAATAAGTTAGCAGTGTTGCCCGTAGTCAAGACACAAACCAACAGAGTGTCAGTTTATGCGGTGCTTTATTCAGGGCCCGGGAAACCTGTGGACTAGCGTCCCAAGTTAGGATTCCGACGACCCTTAATTTGGTTCAGCTTTTATACCTTTTTACATCGTAGGCTACGTGCAGAGTTACATTCTTTCTAGTCACAAACAACTACATAAATCATGCAGATAACAATATATATACATCTCGAAGTTACAGATTTACGGTTTACTGCTTTCCATATGGCCTACCACCTGGGTACAATATTTCATCTTATCTTTAGGAACAGGATGTCAGTTACTGAGCAGTTCCCCTATTTGATCATTGTTCCACAGGGTCAGCACTTTCTTAACTAGTTATTTATTTCCAGAGTGAACTAACAGAGTTTTTACCTACCTAGGCACAATCTGACCCTTAACCATTTTATTTTACTTTAAACTGCAACAAGTCCCCCCTTTTGAGCATCCTTCGATCTTCTTTCGCAAGGATGCTCAACCTCTCAAGCTGCCTGTTTCTTGTTAGGCGGGTGGGGGTGAGTTATCTTGTGGGAGGATCACCTCTCTTTGGGTTATGGCCTTCATCACCCTCCGAGTGTGTCGGCCTTCCTTTGCAATCATTCCTAAAAGACACTTGTATACTACTAAAGCAACCATAATGATTATAATTATCATGATTCCATATTGTACAATTGATGATATCCAACCGGAGACCTGGATCCCCAGGGAGCTGAATATTGCTCCAACCCAATTATGTTCTGCCTCTTTTTGAACATCGTGGGCCCTGCCCTCAATTTGTCCCAATTGACTAATATCTTTTTCTACCTTCTGAGTGACATTTGGGCTGTGTACACAACAATGCTCACCCTTATCGTGCAGATACCCACAGACACCATGCTCTTTTAGTAATATCATGTCCAATGCCATTCTATTTTGTATGGTCATCCTAGTTGTGGCCTGTAGCTGTAAATTCAGGTCCTTAAATCCTTCCATGCCTCTATTGTCTTAGGGACAAACCGGCATGTCCAGGAAACATTCCTCAATGACTCTGGCATTTCAGTCACAGGTATTATTCCCCATGGTATGGATTCACCAGCTGCCTGGGGTAATGGTAAACAAGCTGTGATTTCTGTTACATTTTGCATGAGACCGAAATCTCTGATTAGTCCTACTACCAAATTTTCTTGGCCTCTGCCCTGGGTCAATTCTCCGACGTCAGTAACCTGTCGCGTCACCCTCCTGTCTCTCCACATAAGATGTATTTATTGTAAGAAACTGCACATCCCCATAATCAAAACTGTCCCGTTTATTGCGCAGCAACTTTCGTTTATATAGTGCTTCCGTGACCACACCCCTGCCACCCGCATAACTTTTTATTGGACACCTGGTGTGTTTACCTGTAGCACAGCGAATCCCTGGTGCAGGTAGCACCGGAGTATGGGCCGATCTAATTGGCCTCCCAAACATGGGGTTGGGCATAGTAAAGGGGTCGCACCTCCTATCTCTTCGAGAATATTCAGGAATATTCTCCAACATTCTCCAAACCTCTCTAGCATTCCACAACAGGCAACTCTTCTACAAAACGAGATGCATGACACGTCAAAATTTTCTCCTGAATAACAGTCAATGCCTTTTGGTGTATTGGTTGTAACTCTCTTCTATCAGTTACATTAGACGTGGTACCTAAAAGATCAATCAAAGGCTGTAAATCATCATTAGTAATCCTGCAAAGTGACCTCACCCATTGGATATCACCCACGAGTTTCTGTACATCACTTAGCGTAGTAATTTCTGTTTTAAGGGCAACCTTCTGCGGTCGCACTGCACTCCCCGTGATTGTCCACCCCAGATATTTCCAAGGCTCATGCTTTTGTACCTTTTCTGGAGCAATTTTTAAAACACGTTGTTCTACAGTCTTCGTCACCTGAGCTAAAACATTTTTGTAATTGAGTGTCCTTCCTGCAATCAAAATGTCATCCATATAATGATAGATAATTGTGTGAGTCTGACCTCACTGATTTGCAGCTGTCTCAAAAGAGCAATTTTAAAATGAATAGCCCTGGCTTGGGTGGAGGAGCTGGCTGGCCAGAGCTGAGCAGGGGTGACCCCTCAGGATGTGATAAGAGCTATTGGGTGGAGGCTATTCCTCTTCTGAGCACCAGCCTTCAATGCTGGGACATCCCTCCAGGCATGCTAATGGGGCTGGAGCAGAGCAAGGATGGCATCAGGAAGAAGTCCCTTTCCTGAGGGCCAACCTTCAATGCTGGGACGCCCCTGGAGGCATGATGTACCTGGTTAAGTGGCTGGAAGAGAGGAGGAATGGCTTCTGGACAAAGATAAGAATTGATGACTGGGTAGGGGACTACACCCTTCTGCTCCCCTCCAGGCAGCCTGCCTGCTAACGACACTGGCTGACTGACATCTGCCCCTTGGGAGCAAAAGGACTCAGGGGTATATATGGCTGTCCATGCTCTGACTGTGCCGTCTTCTGACCCACCACCATTACTGCACCGGACCCTGTCCAGGATCAGCACGCCATCCTGAAAAACCTCGCTGGACAGCTGGACCTCTGGTGGTGACTCTTTCTCTCTCTCTCATATTTCCCACCTTCTTACCCTTTATTTCTCTTCTCTTCACTCTTTCTTTCTTACCATTTTTTACCACTTTTTCTCTCTCTTTCTTAGATCTTCTTTTCCTCTGTACCTCTTTCCTACATTTTTGCCTGTGTCAATTGTCAAATAAAATCTGCTTGCACTCAACCATTTTCTATAGTTGGACTTTGCTTCGCGTATCCAAAACAAAAATAAATTTTAATGTTACCTCGAACTGTAACAATAATCAACTCAGGAAACTGTGATCATAAAGGCTGCAGGGTCCAACTAACGTAAATTTGACACATTGTTGGGGAGTTCTTCATTCCCTGTGGTAATACAACCCAATGATATCTTTGTGCTGGCTCAGCCTTATTAACAGAAGGAACTGAAAAGGCAAATCGCTCAGCATCTTCTGGATGCAAAGGAATTGTAAAGAAACAATCTTTTAAATCTATTACCAATAGATCCCAATTTTCTGGTATCATTACTGGAGACGGTAGTCCTGGCTGTAACGCTCCCATAGTCTCCATGATTGCATTGATGGCATGCAAATCATGCAATAAACGCCACTTTCCAGATTTTTTAGGAATTGTAAATAAAGGCGTATTCCATGGCGATGTAGACGGTACAATATGCCCAGCCATGAGTTGTTCTTGTACCAATTCCTTTACATGCTGCAGCCGGTCATTAGTTAGTGGCCACTGATCTATCCAGACAGGGTCGTCGGTAGACCACTTGATTTTTAGGATCAGCTGCCCCTCAGTGACCACTACTAAAAAGGCTGTGTTACAAGTCTAGCATTCAATTGACTGAGGACATCTCTCCCTATTAACATAATAGGTACATGCATGACATAGGGTTTAACTGACGCTTGTGACCCATCAGTAAATTGTAAGGCAACTGGATCTTTACTAACTCTAGTCGTTTGCGTTCCTCCTACACCCATAATCCCTACTGGAGATGGTATGGTGGGCCATGTTAAGGGCCAATGCTGCTGAGAAATTATTGTAACATCTGCTCCTGTATCAATCATCATTTTCAATTTAATAGTCTCATTCCATTTAGATCTAATAAGTACCTCTACCTCAGGTTTTCCTTTCATAATATCCATAGCAAAATAAACTTGTGGTGCTCCAGTGGAGCCAAAGCCTCCACTTCCTTTGTCCCTTTCACCTTTACACAGTACCTGTGACAAAAATGGTACTAATTGTGCAATTCTACTGCCTTTTGGAATGGATACCAGTGGAGTAATAGTATAAACCATGATTTTTACTAATCCAGTAGAGTCAGCATCGATCACACCAGGGACTACAAAGATACCCTGTCTAGATGTAGATGACCGTCCTAAAAGTAAAGCACACAAATTATGCCCCAAGGGTCCCTGAATATTCTATTCCACTAAATGTATGTCAGTGTTTAACAATGTTACATCTACTGCGGTTACCACGTCAACGCCGGCACTCCTGTGGGTGGCGGAGCTGACGGTGTCCAGGGCCCCTGGGGTCCCTGAGCTCCCTGACCAGCAGACCATGCTCCCTGAATTTGTGTCTTGGTGCGCGGGTAGTTCGCGCTCGGCAGCCGGTTTCCCGATTGCCAGCACTCAGATGCATTGTGATTATTATTGCAATTCGAACACCATTTCCGTTTGGGTCCTGCAACTCTGCATTGCGCTTTGGAATGACCCGCTTTACCACAATTAAAACATTTTTTATCTTTCGGTGACTTGCATTTTGGTGCTGTTGGCACCATACCTTTTAATGCAGCAGCCATATAGGCGGCTTTTTCCGATTGCCGAGTGCGCTCCACGAGCTCAATCATATCTGCAACCTCAGCTGTTCAGGGCAACGGTCCTAAAAATTTGTCTTGTTTTGTCATTCGCATTATAAAAAGCTAAAACCTTAAACATACGCTGTTTGGAATCCTCATCCAAATCAGGATGATCTTGGATTGCCCTGAACAGCTTATCAACAAAATCAGGAAAAGACTCATGTAAACCCTGTTTAACATGAGAAAAGGCATGCTATCGACCTGGTTCTTGAATCTACCGTCAGTGCCTGCAAAGCAAGTCTTTGGGTTAATTGCAACACCTGTGGCGAAAATCGGGTTTGCAAAGTACCATCAGCAAAAGGACCTTGACCCATTAGCGTTTGCACCTGAATACCATACAAAGGGTCGTTCTGTTGCCGTGGCCGAGATGCATCATGACTGCATAATCTCTGCCATTCCCTAGAAAACAATAATAATTGAGAAGGGGAAAGCAAAATCTCAGTTAATTGAGCTATATCTCGCGGTATCAACAAATCAGCTGTAAAAATGTATTTCAACATCTGTTGTGTTATGGGAGACCTAATGCCATTTTTATTGCTGCTCTAGCTTTTTCTAATATTTTCCAATCAAAAGGGTCCCATTTCCATGTCCCATCTGCTTGCACCGACACAGGGAACGCCGACAAATTAGGTACAAACCGCCCCTCTATTATTGCATCACGTATGACTCCTCTCCATCTTTGTCCAGATTCTGATTCTCCTGGAGGCTCAGGAACCGGATTCCGCAAATTAGGTGGAATAATTGCTTCCACACACGGAGGAGTCTGTGGAGAATTAAGCAGTACCAGGGCCGAAGATTCTGAACCCGAACGCTCTTCTGCTGGTTTAACTGTAAGATTCCCCAGTTTTTGAATAAGGCTGTTTAACTAAGCTAAGCATCCTGCCTCCTTATCTCCATCTCTAATTTTATCCCATAGGGCAGTACCTATGGCTTCCCAAGTAGGTAACTCAAAAACGGTACCCATCGAGGGGATCAAGTCTTTATCCCGTGCCCATTTCAGTAATTCTCGTAAGGTCCTGCCTTCATATGATAAACCTCTCTTAGAATACATTGGAGGAGCTTAACTACTGCCTCTTCTTCTTTAGAGAGTGTAGACCCCATCTCCTCCCCAGCCGCTCACCTTTTTCTTGGCAAGATTCTTCAATTCCGAGGTACCTCTTTCGTTCCGTAGCCGGGCACCAGCTACATAGACCGCTGGGACAGCAGTCTCCTTTCGACTGGTTTCTCCACTCCTGCCGCACCGTTGCTTCGGTCGGCTTTCTCGCTACCCTCTCATTCCAGCTGTCTTCATCGCTCCTGGAAGAAACAGCGAGAGGGTCCCTGTTCGGGCGCCAAATGTAGAAAATCCATGGAGGCTTAAGGACAACACGTAGTCACCAATATGGTTAAAGTGAAGTCGTCTAGTAACAATTCACACTCACTTTATATAGAACCCTTGTTTATATAATGATATCTTGCAGGTGGCTGTATCTTGGCCACAAATCCTGTTCTCACAGAACTTCTGCTGGCTACATCATTATCCTGTTATTCTTCTTTTCTGCTGCCAGCTCCCTTATCTTTTTCCCATAGCTCATCTTTCAGTAACCTTGCAACTGGGCCTCAAGGCCCTTAGCTTACTCTAGCTAAAGCTAAATGGTCAGGATTACTCACGTCTGTTTTCTTCCAGACAGTTTCCCAACACTGGGTACACCGGGAGTCTCTGCTCCACCAAGACGCACACACGGCAAATTCTGTTCCTCCCTTTTATGCATTTTTCTACCAAAGTCTCCTCCCTCTTTTTTCCCGCCATGTGATGTACTAATACATATTCATAGAAAAGGTTGGTCTTTGCAAATGAATTCCAGGAACAGGCGTATCATCTTCAGCGCATGCCCTCTTCACCTCTTAAGGTCTTCTCCTCGGCTCGCCCCCAGAATGACCCTAAACTTTACACATACGCTTTACAGGTTTCTCTTACACAGCACAACGCGGCCAGCAGCAGAACTGGTTCAAACCGGTAATGTTCATCAGGTGGCCTTTGCAAAAAAAGAAACTATATACATCTTAGGCTTGTGGTTATACGAGGGTATGTAAGAGATTGACATGAATCAGATGAACATATTTTGTTGAGAGTTTCTGGAAGAAAATGGACATGTGAGCAATCCTGACTACTTAGCATTAGCCAGAGTGAGCTAAGGGCCTTGAGGCCCAGATGCAAGGTTATTAAAAGATCAACTATGGGCAAAAGATAAGGGAATTGGCAGCAGAAAAGAAGAATAACAGGCTGGGAAAGCATCGCATAGACAGCACATAAACAGTTGTATTTAACCAGTTAGATAGTGCCCTGTGGCATATGAAGAATGTGTTGTACTGTTATAAATTACGGTCCTAAAAATTGACCAGGACATGCCAATTAAAAACCAATTAGAATTTATTAGCAAGCAACAACAAGCAAAAACAGCACTGGGTACTCGGGAGTCTTTGCTCTGACAAGACAGCACCACTTCCTTAAAGTTTCTTAGGTATTTATAGTGCTTTATGGCCGTGTGAGCCCAATGTTGCTGGGAAAGCTCGAAATCTGTCCACAATACTGATTCTTCTTGAGCAGACACAGCTGACAATACTAATTCTTCTTATGCAGACACATCCTGTGTTTTGGTTAGCCCCTTTCTACACTAATTCTTCTTATGCAGACACATCCTGTGTTTTGGTTAACCCCTTTCTACAAAGGTCATCTATAAGAACGTTTAAACATGATTACACAGCATTTTGTCACAATACACTTTTTCTCTCTAAAGTACATTCTGCAGTTAACATCCTTATCTTCTTTCACTACTTCTATCTTGCCTTTATAAGTAAATACACTAAAAATTTTCTACTTAGGTTAAATGAGCAAACATTATATGTAAGTTATTACAATTTGTCACAGTCACACAATGTTTTTGGCACATAACTTTGCGGTTAATACTTCTATTTTATAAACAAAGTTACATAGGTTAAATGAACAAATATAACTTTATATGTAAATTATTACAGTACCAATCATCAATATGCTTATATTATGTTATGTTATCAGCCTGTGTATAAAAGGGCTACAGCTACTCTCAATAAATGGCAATACTTTGATTATATTAATCTGCGTGTTATCCACTGTTTTCCCGCAATATTTCACATTACTGTGATGGCAGTGCCACCAATCACTCCTATCACAGAGGTTAGGAGTGCCCAGACAGTTTTTAGATGGGATCCTGTTAACTACCAGACAGCCAGGGGGCGAGCACAAGGCTCTACACCTCGCGTAGGATGTCTCCTTTAGACTTACAGGTACCCCATTCCCAAAGCATACCTGGTCCACTTAAAATGGTCCTCATCTGTCCCTGCAGTGATCTGAATGAGTAGAGGAGTCCTCCCGAGAACTCTTGGGGGGGGGGGCCCAGAGGAGTCCTGTCCTCAGCAGGTCCCACAGCTGGACAGAGATTGTCCCATCTGAGTCGCCAAATTGACATGCGGAAACAAACTTTACAACCCATGAAAGCTTATAAAATAGGTATGTTTATTACAGCACCGGGTGCAAGGGGGAACACTCCTATCTTGCAAACCCTTGCTAAATGCAGGCAGCTATTACACAAAGTTATACATATGTATTAAAAAAGGCATGCATATGCATACAAGAAGTGGAGGTTATTTAAATCAGCTATTAACATAAGTTTCCACCCATCTCATGTGCACTGTCCTTTGGTGGTCGTGGGCAGGGGTCTTTTGGAGGAAGGCTCCAAGCCTTCCTTGGGGTGTCCTTTTTACCTTTACTGAGTTGGCAGGGCTCCAGACCAAAAGTTTGGTTTCTACTGGTTTTGCTTGAGGGGTAGACAATGTAGATCTTGTTAACACTTATCTAAACATTGTTAGCTCCTGTTATCTGTGACAAAGATATATGAGTGGAGTAATAAGGTCTCTACATCTGGCCTTCTTCATTTTAGCCCGTTAGCCTCTGAATCACTATTCCCCCCAGGGCACTGGGGTTCCCCCCTCGCCCAACGGCCCTGGGCTCTGCTCGCTGTGGCCCAGCCAAGGCGAGGAGGATGGCAGCTGCCGGGCGAAGCTGTACCAGTACTTTTTGTGTTTGTTTTTAATTTAATAAACGCCCATTTGGAAACCGAGCCCGTCCTCTGCGTCTCTCTGCTCTCGGGGGCAGCGGAACCAGAGGCAGCGGCCGCCGCGGCAGGACGGGATGCCCCAGGCGCCTCACTCAGAAGAGGCGCCCGGAGCGTTCCGGGAAATCTTCCGGGGCGGTGGGAGGAAGGGGTTGGTAGCCGCCCAATGCTGGGGCGGGTGGGGCGCCGGGTCGGGACTTCAGTGATCTGCAGGTGGGGCTGGGGGAAGCCTTGGAGTGCTTCGCCGGATGGGCTGGTGTTGAGGCTCTGAAGAAGCCCTGGGGAGATGGGTGGAGGGTGGTATGGAAGAGGCTCATGGGGTCTCGGCTGGGGGGAGCTGGGTAGGGATAGGGATATTGGGGTGTGCAGAGGAAGCCTGAGGGCAAATGTGTATAGGATACTGATGGGGGCTGGGTGGGAGTTTAGTTGGGGGACTGGGGGCAACCTGTTATGAGGAGTGGTGAGGTGAAATGGGGAAGAGATATGAGTTGGGGGATGTGGGGCTGGGGAGATTATGAGTGTAGGAGAAATGGATGTGAGGGACTGGAGGTCTGGGGGGTGGGTTGTGGTGTGGGGCATGGGGGTTAGTGAGGAGGCTGTGAGGAGCTGGGCATGGGAGATAGTGAGAAGAGATGGAGGGAGAGAGAGTGCCCAGGAGGAGCAGGTCCTTGGAGAGAGCCACAAGGCAGCCGCAGTTGGGGAGGAACAGGCAGGCAAGAGGGGCCTGGAACCAAGGTGGGGAGTGGGGAGGGTTGGGAGGAAGGAGTCTGACCAGGTTAGAGGGGACTGAGTGGGACAGAAGAGACCCCCACCCCACACCTTTCTTTCTCTTACTGTGTCAGGCTTTTATTCCTCTCCTAATGCAGGGATGCGAGGGAAGGAAAGATGTGGAGAAAGCTCCAACACTGTGGTGAGCCCCCCCCCCCAACTGCAAGGAACACCCTGACATTCATACTGATCCTGGGGCTCAGGTCTCATCCCTGTAGGCAGCCCATGTCCCCTCATGGTATGTGTTTGTTCAGGGTGTCAGTGATGCTTCCTGCCTTGGTGTATTTGGACAGGAACTTTCAAACATGAGCAGCAATCCCAGATGGCAGAACATGGCCTGGAGGAGGAAGGTTGTCACATGCAAGGGGCTGGGTAGAGCTGCCTAGTGAGGTGCACAGGTATGTCTGTACTGATGCAGGGATTGCACTGGGCTCCGAGGTGCCAGCAGCCAGTCTTTGTCATGTTCTTTTTCCTTCCTCCAGCACTCCCAACAGCTGAAGCATTCAGCATGGCTGGCCCCAGCACTGCACTGCTTGAACTCCAGCCTGTCCAATAATATTGGGGTGCTCTTTGTGCCAGAGCAGGAGGCTTGGGTGGTGGAGAGGATGGGCAAGTTCCACCAAATCCTTGAGCCTGTAAGACACTGCTTTTCTTCCCTTCTGGATTCAACAGGTTCCTAAAGCTGTAATGTGGCACATTCTTTGCTCAAAGATTTGGGGGATTCTTCCAGATTGTGATCCTTTTTTGCTGCTTGTAGACTAATTTCCTTTGTTGTAGGATGTTAAAAGCACTGAGAAGCTTCAATTTCCTCTGTGTGAGAAGCATGTTTACTTTGTCTGCAGCATATATAGCATACTTGAGCTTTATTTGCACAGCCCTCTCTAGCCTGTCTGAGGTCTTTTGGGGTGGTGTTAAACCCCAGATTATAGGGCTCAGCCATCTAATCCCACCCTTTTTCAAGGGTTTGAACTTCTTCATCCTGCTGGATCAGATTTATTATGTGCAGAGTCAAAGAAATTGTCATTAATGTCCCAGAGCAGTCATCTGTCACCCTAGGTAAGGAACAGCTTCTGTATCCTGAGCGTTTCCTTCCATTGCATCTAGAGTGAGCAAGGGACAGCATGGGGAAGAATGGAAATGTCCTGGACTTCATACTCAGCCCTGTCCCTGGGTACCTGGGTTTGATTGTCCTTGTGGCGTTGTGAGTGGGAGAACCCCAGGAAGTCCTGTCTACTCTCTGGCTGCCCCCTCTTTTGCTGGGTTGAATGCATCTGGGCAGGAATCCATTTTTCAGATTTCAGATGTTTTCCTATATTGAATCAGGAAAATTCTCCCCTGTGTTTCTGTAAAAAATATTTCAGATCAGGTTAATGGACAGCTCTGTTACAATTTTAGTTTTAATTTTTTTCCCCCCTTAAATATTTTATTTTTTTTAACTAACTACATTATGAAATGTTTTGATCTAGAGACCTGAAACTTCATGTGTATTAAAACATCAAAATGAGGCCTTTTGTAGGCAATGTCAGGGTCCTTTTTAGAAAGCCCTTTGCATAAGGAGGTCAGTTTCATCTGATCCCTCTTTCATGCCATGCTGTTGACACCAGTAAGGAAAAGGACAACCCTGCCCAGCTCTGCTAGTTCTTTCAGGAGAGAGGGGATTTCCATGGCTTTATCTTGCTGCTTCACTTAACAAAGTGTGTGGTTCTCTCCTGGCAGATAACATCACCCTGCAGATTGACAGTGTGCTCTGTCTGGTCTGTTATGGACCTCTACAAGGTACTGTCCCTGCTGTGCTGACACTTGGCATAAGTCAAAATGGCACCCAGCATGGTTTGCATATGCTGAGTTGCCCAGCTGGCTGCCTTGGCAGCCCCTCAGGCACTGCTCGCCTTGCTCTGCTGGCTTGCTTCTCTGCAATGTGTTCTACAGCCTCTGTGCAGCTTGCTGTGCTCTTCGAGGTGGGTGGGCTGAGCACCCTGTTCCCTTCCAAGGGAATGGGAGGAGGAGGGGAAGGCAGATCTCAGTTCTGGACCCTGCTTTTCTTTGGCAGGGGTGTCTGTGTCAGGTTTCTTGTCTCAGTGCTTAGCGTCCATCCTGCTTCTTTTGGGGTCCTTCTCAATACTGCTGTTGACTGTTTTTTTGCTTCTCTTCAGGCCAGCTATGGGGTGGAAGATCCTGAGTATGCAGCGACCCAGATGGCTCAGACCACCATGAGATCTGAACTTGGCAAACTCCCCCTTGACATTCTTCCAGGTGAGCTGGATCACAGAATTACCAGCATCTAGCAGTATTTCTTAAAACTCTGGGGGAGTTTGCACAGCTAGGCTGATACACTTAAGAGCAAAATGCCCTTTGCTTAGAGGGCTTCTGTTTCAGTTGACCTACTAGTGAATCCTTGACGATGAGTCTTGTTTTGGTTATTTTTTTTTTCTCCTGCTCTGGGTTAGTTGGAAAGAGTGATGTGTGGTGCATGCCCAGACCTGGCTGGTCTGGCTGTGTTTCTCTTGAGTTGGTGAATCTTGTTCAGCCCCAGTGATGAATGCCCTGTCAGACCTGGTTCAAGGGGGCTGTAACCCTCTTGCTGCAATTCTTAAGTAGAAGCAGTTGGACTGTTAGCATTCCTGGATGATGTTTGTATCCAGATGTATGCCAGATGTTTGTATTTCAATTTCAGTTTTGAGCACTGCCTGTCCTAGAAGGAAACCCCTTCAAGAGATGTGGGAAGAATTTGGCCCTGCTTTGCACCTGTGGAGTTGGGGTTTTCTGGTTGACCTTGGTTCGCAAAGGGAGGTTTCCCTTCCGACCCCTGTCTCGTGCTAAGCACCTCTTCTTTGTTCTCTGCTGTTTCTTTTGTGCCTCCCAGGAGCAGGAGTCCCTTAATGTTAACATTGTGGATGACATTAACCAGGTCTCGGAATGCTGGGACATCTGGTGCTTGTGCTATGAGATCGAGGACATTCATGTGCCCCCATGTGTGAAGGAATCCATTCAGATTCAGGTTTGGTTCTCTGGGAAGGTGGTTTGGAATGAGAGAGAAATCTTACTTTCCACAAAGCACAGTTGTTCTCTGTCCAGAGCTGTCAGCACTGGGCCCTCCTGTGGTGAGAGAAGACCATTAACACTTCAGCTGCAAATGTACAGCTATTGAATAAAAAAATTCCATCCTTATTTCAGCAGTGGTGGCTCCTGCCTGGTACATGCAAGCCCTTCCAGCTCCCTTTAAAATCCCTACTGGGCTCTGTAGAAGAAAAATCCCAGAGCTGAAGGTTTCCCCTTGAAAAAAGCAGAGTGACAGATCTCTGGGCTGGAAGGGGAGGAGGGTCAAGTGGCTGGTTAGGAGTGGACTGTGCTGGTGAGGGCTGTGTAACATTAAAAGCAAAACCAGCCCTCACTATAGTTCATTTAGTATTTTATAGTTGTGTTCTTATCCTCTGCTAAGCCATGCTTGCCCAAGCAGGACATAGGAGGCTGCTGGTAGCACCTT
This sequence comes from Heliangelus exortis, assembly GCF_036169615.1. Classification (NCBI taxonomy): domain Eukaryota; kingdom Metazoa; phylum Chordata; class Aves; order Apodiformes; family Trochilidae; genus Heliangelus; species Heliangelus exortis. Next base: position 7,229,432 of record NC_092453.1, on the reverse strand, counting down.
GGACCCCAGCCACAGTCAGTTGTTGCATGTTGCAATTAATTCACATTAAATATGGAAATAAATCTGTGCAATCCTTTTGTTTTGAAAATTCTCTTTTATCATGTGAAATCTTATCACTACAAGTAATACACAAGAAAAACAAGTAGTCACATGAGCAGCAGAATTAATGGATCCTGTTTACTGAGGATTTTTGTTCTATATTGTCGTGTTTCTTTTCCACAATAGCCCGTTCGTCATCCTCCCATCCATCCATCACCCCACTGCCAAATCCCTACAATCCCCATTCTTTGCAAGCTCAGACAACATTGGACACCATAAATCTGTCAGGGTTTAACACTGGACCAGTAATTAAATGAATGACAGATGCTCTCTATTTACCCTTCTCCCCTCCCCTATAGGGAAAGGAGAGTGAATAAGGGAGAGAGACTTAGGGGTTGGAAACTCAACTACACAGCTTTAATGCAACAGTAGTGATTAAAGGAAAAAGATAAAATATGTACAAATATATACAAATATATACAAAAGTGATAGCATGTTCCTCCTCCCTTCCCCCAATAGCGGTCAGTTTACCACTGAGTCTACAGGGATCCTGGGACTTTAATGGCAGTTGGGATCTGGAGGAAGGAATACAGGGCTTCAGGAGGGCATGGATCGGGATCAAAGGCAGATGAATGGATGGAATCCTCACAGGATGTTGGCCATAGACAAAGAGAGCTTGACCCCCACGATCCCTCAAATTTATTCCAAGTATTCCCCTCAGTTTAGGAAGGATATCAAGGTCCTGGAGCAGGTCCAAAGGAGGGCAACTAGGCTGGTGAAGGGACTCAAGCACAGATCCTATGAGGAGAGGCTGAGGGAGCTGGGGCTGTTCAGCCTGGAGAAGAGGAGGCTCAGAGGAGACCTCATCACTCTCTACAACTACCTGAAAGGAGGTTGGAGCCAGGTGGGGGTTGGTCTCTTTTCCCAGGCAACTCTCAGCAAGACAAGAGGGCACGGTCTTAAGTTGTGCCGGGGGAGGTTTAGGTTGGATATTAGAAAGAATTTCTTTACCAAGAGGGTGATCAGGCACTGGAATGGGCTGCCCCGGGAAGTAGTGGATTCTCCATCCCTGGAGATATTTAAAAAGAGACTGGATGTGGCACTCAGTGCCATGGTCTAGTAACCGCAGCGGTAGTGGATCAAGGGTTGGACTTGATGATCTCTGAGGTCCCTTCCAACCCAGCCAATTCTATGATTCTATGACACATATGGGATGGAATACTGATTGGTCAGTTTTGGTCACCTGTCTTGTCCACTCCTCCCTAAAGGAGGGTTGCAGGTGTGACCCCTTTACTCCCTTTCGCTTTCTGGAGCATAAGATGTTTTTCAGAACCAGGCAATGGCCTTGGTTCTGCATGCCATTCTCTAGCCATAACTCTAAACATCAAGCATTATCAGTCCTAGAAGCAGACACTGACTGAGAAACATGACATTAATTTCAGCAAATGCAGCTACTTAGATGAGACTTAAATGAAAGTAGAATTACAAGAAAGAAAATTTCAAAGCCAAACAGAAGAGGTCGTGTGTAGTAGTTCTTTGCTTCTGCCTGACATGCAAGGCAGGCCTACTTTCTATATTTAAATATATATATTCTATCTTACAATAAGTATATTTTACATTTGCAGTCCAGGTCTGATTTGCACCATTTTTCAAAAGAAACTATAATAACTCATGATGTGATAAACCTAGTAGAATTTAAGTATTGATTAGGTAAATTCTAACTGACACAGAGGAAACTTTTATTGAACAGCTCTTGTTTTGTTTATTTGTCCATTAATCACACACCTGAAAAACATAGAAGAACTTCTGTTACTGGACAACTGATTTCTCAATTGATTTCTCTGGATATCTCTTGAAAGAGTCCTCCATGTACATAAGCCAGTGCAGATTGCACTCAACACTCCCTATACCTCTAATGTTAAAAGGAGTCCACATCCACATCTTCCTATGCAAGGAAACATTGTCTGCTCTTTGTAAATAATAAAAAAGAGAAGTTGGGAAGTAGGGGGCAGAGGAGAAGCAGGAATGCAACTCTGCTTTCAGCACTCCTTTGAATACAAACAAATATTTATGCTTTATTATGCAACTAAAGCAATGTCAAATTTTAGTTAGTTCTCCATTTACAGTGTCTGAAGCAGGAATCCCCAAGGCCAAGAGTAATATACCCAATTCTTCTGTTGCTGTAGCTTTCATCCATACATTTTCCATAATCCCTCTCAAGTGTTCACTGTTCCTTTTTCAATAAAAGTGAGCAAAATACAGGAAATTCTTTAAGCAATTTTCCCTTATTGTTCAGTGTCAAGGTTTAACGCTGGCCCGGCGATTAAACCGGGTGACAGATGCTCTCTATTAATTTCTCTCTCCTCCTTGATAAGAAAGGAGAGAGAATAAGGGAGAGAGACTTATGGGTTGGAGGCTAAACCAATCAACTTTAATGAAACAATAATGGTAAATAGGAAAAAAGAAAAGAAAAATGCTATATATATATATATACACAAATGTACAGGAGAATGAATATCAGAGTCCTTCCCCCTTTTCCCCCAACAATCCTCACGCAAGCCAGGTGAAGGCAAGCAGGCAGGGCAGGCAGGGCAGGCAGGGCAGGCAGGGCAGGCAGGGCAGGCAGGGCAGGCAGGGCAGGCAGGGCAGGCAGGGCGGCAACCAGGCAGGGCGGCAACCAGGCAGGGCAGCAAGCAGGGCCACAAGCAGCCAGCCAGGGAGGCAGCCAGGAGCTTCTGCTGGTCTTTTATAGTGCCACAGGTGAGACCAATTAGCTGTTAAGGGGGGTGGTACCCAGCACTTCTGCTGGTGATCCCAGGTGAGGCCGATCAGCTGGTAAGGGTGTGGCTCGGTCCTCGAGATCCCCCAACTCCATACCGAGGATGACACACATGGGATGGAATACTCCATTTGAGAAACTTGCTGTCAACCCCAGCAAGTTCAACCATCGACAAGAAACTCAGAAAAATCACCTTTATCCTGGCCCAAACCAGGACATTCAGACCCTTTTTAATCAAACTGCATACAAACAGGAACATTAGGATGTGTGTCTAAAAAATAAGGCTATTTTGTCAGACTATTATAATGAACTAACATATTACAAGTGTACAGCCTGACTAAATAGTATATGAGAACTCCCTCCTGTAAAGCTCGAAGAATTTGACTGGAGTGCCAGTTTTCCTTAGAAAAACCTAAATTTAGGGAAAGAAAGATCCTTTTTCACCTTTCACTGGTCTTTCAACTGTATACGTCAGAGTATACAGAGTAGCATTTCTCTTGGAATGTTTTGGTAGTTTCATTTGAAGAAATGAGTTGCCTTCCAAAAAATGACAGTACAAACAATATTTTTCTAGTACATGTGCTTGTAATCAGCCTGTTTCATACTGTGAATTTCTCCCAATCCTATACTTGCAAATCCCACTTCACATCATCACCTTGTTTGAAAAAAAAAATAGGAATATAATAGGGAGTCACCAAAGATTTTCTTGCTTAGCCTAAGGAACAGTCAATTACCATGTTAGTGTTATAGGTCTTATTTGATAATCAAGGACAATATCTGAGCATCAGAATCAGTTTATGTAAATCAATCAAATAACTTTAAGCTCTATTTTGCAAGGGAAAACAATTGCAATTTTGAAAAACAGGAAAAAACCTTCACCCCCAGAATACCATACATGAATATCAACAACTCTCAGGAGGAAAATTTAAGAAAAAAAAAAAGCTAAAATATAATTATATAGCTTTTTTCCATCAATACTCTATCCCAAACCTTTCCCTTAACCATACCAACCAAATATCTCACAATCATAAACCTGTTAATCATCAAATCAGCCTTTGTTATGGGATGGAAAGACTGAGTCCAGCATACAGAATGAGAACCAAGATACACACTCATCATGTGACTTGCTCAGCATCCACAGAGGAACATGAAACTGGAACCTGATAGGGAAGTTAGCTACTTGTTCTTTCTTCCTACCATAGCAAGACCTATCTTAAGCTAAAAATGGCACGCACACATATATAATCTAGGTTAGTGGTCTGGAATCCATTGTCTCATGCTACATAATGGCTCTTTGTTACAATCAGACTTAATTCTATTCTGATCACTCTGATAAAGAACAGACATAGTACTTTGAAATGTTGAGGCAGAATCAGCAGGCAGTTTCCCCAATACTGGGGATAGATTGATCCTCAACTTAGAGATAAAACAAGTTATTTAAGGAACAAGAACTCAAAGGAATTAAGTGAACAGGAACTCAAAGAACAATTGTTTTATCATTCATGCAAATACAGGATTTTACTCTGCTGTGTATTCTAGCTTTTTCTTCATATAAGATGTTCAATGTTCTTTTTAGCTCTATGCTATGAACAGCACACACAAAAGCTATATATATTTAAAAAGATAATAAATTTTTGTGGCTCACTGATGTTCAAAAAGAGAAACTTATTTTCCAAAATGTGCTTCTACTTCATTGATATTATTTAGAATTACTGAATGTGTTAGACAAAAAATAGCTTACATTGTGAATGCTGACAGGTGTGCTGCAGATAATTGTGGATATATGTGTGTGGGTGAATGTGTAAAACTGAACTTCTGAATTGTTAAGTAGAAGCCTGCTAATTGCTAGCTGCAGGCTGGTTTTATTTTTTAATAACATCAGTACTAAACAAAAAATTACATGTCCTGAATACTTTAATTAATAGAGAGGTGAGAAAAATCACCAATTAGTAGGCTGATAAGGCATTGTGCTTCTGTACATAAACTGTTTGGAGTGGGAAAACCAAAGACTTGGGGTTCACAAAGAAGATGGTGAATGTCCTGAATGTAGGAAAACTCAGAAACATCCTGGAAGTGGGGGAAGATCCTGGAGATGGGAGAGATGTGGGAAGAAAAAATGCCTAGGGACCTTGGCTGGTAATGTCCCAAACTGGTAACTGTGAGTATGCTACATGGCACAGAACCAACATGACTTTCTGCCTGACCTGCCTGAACCAGCAGCAACATCCTTGATGGAAAGGGAAATCAAGAACAAATGAACGTGACACTTTGGAGAGAGTGAACAAATAAGTGTGTGAACTGATCAAGCAGGGTAAAAGCTCTAATGTCATTGGTTCTGAAATAAACCCCAGTATCAAGATCCATTACAGGTTATTGCTTGCTCTGTCTTTCCTATAACACTGAAGCAGCTTTTATTTGTAATAAGACTTACTTTGGCTATTAGGAATAATATAGACATCAAGTGGATCAAGACACCTGTCTAATGCTTTCAGTAGTACATATGAACAGACATTGAACAGGTATTCCTTCTGTAGCAGGCTAGATTCCTAACTATGGATGTTATTCAAGAGGCCTTTCTCTGGCCATGGAAAATGAGGCAGCAATATCAACTTGGGTTCATACACATGCTCTACCAACATAGCTGCTCCAAGAGCAAAGAGAGACTGCCTGGGAGAAACTGAACCAAGAACAGGGTAGAAACCTTGACTCAGAATGTCTATATTACATTTTCATCTGAGAACAAGAGGTAGTTTCTACTCAGAAAAGAGATATAACTAGATGACTCAACATTTTTATACTTCGACAACTTATATACCAATAGGACTTCAGCATGCTTACAATGTTTTGTGTTAGAGCAAAATATATGATGCCAGATCCAACAGCCCAAGAGGGGCAAAGGCTGCTGCCACTCTGTGTCCCAAGGTCCAAAAAATAGTGAGGCTGAAGATATATTCCCAGCAGGCACACACAAAAATATCACACACATATATGTGGCCAGCAACACAGATCACAGACACTAAGAGCACTCACATGAACACAGATAGCACCAGCTGCTCCCCTCTCTGTCTGGACAGGATGGAAATCCATTAGTGAGAATATACATATAGTGAGATATACATATGTGAAAAGTGCCATCAGGGAACTTGCTGAGGGTGCACTCAATGCCACTGTCCATGTCACCGACAAAGAGGTTAAACAAGACCGGTCTCAATACTCATCCTAGAGGGACTCCATGTGTCACTGGCCTCCACTTGGATATGGACCCATTGACAGCTACTCTTTGGGTGCGGCTGTCAAGCCAGTTCTTTATCCACTGAGTGGTCCATCCATCAAACCCATATTTTACCAGCTTGGAGACCAGGATGTTGTACAGGACAGTGTCAAAGGCTTTGCTCAGGTCCAGGTAAACGATGTTGGTTGCTCTTCCCTTGTCTCTTGATGTTGTGACCTTCTCATAAAAGGCCACAAGATCTGTCAGGCACAATTTGCCCTTGATAAAGCCATGTTGTTTATACCCAATCACCTCTTCATTACTTTTTTGCCTCAGCAGTGCCTCCAGGAGGATCTGCGCCATGATCTTACCAGGCACAGAGGTGAGACTGACTGGCCTATAGTTCCCTGGATCCCCCTTCTTTCCCTTTTTGAAAATGGGGGTTATATTTCCCCTTTTCCAGTCAGTGGGGACTTCACTGGACTTTCATGCCTCTTGGAATGTAATAGACAGTGGTTTAGCAACCCCATGTGCTAGTTCCTTCAGTACCCATGGGTGTATCCCGTCAGGTCCCATGGACTTGTACACTTTCAGGTTCTTCAGATGGTCATGAACCTGATCTTACGTTACAATGGGCAGTTCTTCCTTCCAAACCTTGCCATTGTCTTCTGTGAATTTGGGAGTGTGGCTGGAGCCCTTGCCAGTGAAGACTGAGGTAAAGAAGTCATTGAGAACCCCAGCATGCTCCATATCACTTGTCACTAGTTTTCCTGTTTCCTTTCTGAGGGAGCCCACACCTTCCCTTGTCTTCCTTTTGCTGTTAATATGCCTACAGAAATTCTTGCTATTCTCCTTGATCTCCCTGGCTAGATTAAATTCTAACTGAGCTTTAGCTTTTATAACCAGGTCTCTTGCTACTAGGACAGCTTCCTTATATGCACCCCATTCTAGATATCCTTTCTTCCATTCTTTGTAGAGCTGACCTTTTAAATCCTCCATTTGTCCCTCTAGAGTTTGTTTATCACCAAGGGCTGTGGCCAGTGCAGCTTCCTTAGAATTGAGGGCTGCTTCAGTCTCTCATAGTTTGGCTTGCACTCCATTTAGATCAGATCCTTTTTTTTTGTATAGCTGCCAAGCAGCTGATCCTGCTCGCTACAGAGCTTGCACAGCTTGATCTGCAGCTTGGCTGCCTGCCCAGGCTCCTGCAAGCTTGACTTGTCTGGTTTTTGTAGTAGGATGTCTTCTCCTGACACTGGAGTCACAAGTCCAGGAAGAAGCAGAGTTTGACTTCTCTGTCATCTTGTCTAGCTTGCCTGGGCTCTCAGATGACCCTTCTATTGTGGGACTGATGAAGGTGGAGGAACAAAAGGTGCCAACATCATCCATTGTAGTCCATTGGTGGCAATACCAAACCCACAGAGACTCCCTGATTCCCGTACATCACCTGATACTCCAATTAGAGAGCCAAGGAGTTGTCAGCAAAACTCGCTCACTCTTGAACAGTCCATTATGGCCAGTCAAAAAGTCTGATGGGGAATGGAGATTAACTGTGGACTATTGTGGTTTGAATGAAGTAACACCACCACTGAGTACTGCAGTACCTGACATGGTGGAACTGCAGTATGAGCTGGAGTCCAAGGCAGCAAAGTGGTATGCTGCAATTGATATTGCTAATGCATTTTTCTCCATTCCCTTGGTGGCAGAGTGCAGACCACGATTTGCTTTCACCTGGAGGGTGAAACAGAGAAAGACCCTGATAGGGTTAACTCATGATGGGGTTAATCCCTGTAACTTTCCACTAAAGTAGTGTGAACATCTTCTGTCTTGTAAGTACAGATCTTGCTTTTAAAAACAAGGCACTGCCAAGGCCAACCGGGCAGCGAGGGGATTAACTTCTGTAAAAGTGTAGGTCTTGTTCTCAAAACAAGGCACTGCCAAGGCTAGCTAGGCACTGGGGGAGTGCGAACACCTGCATGGAGACAGGATGAGGCAGCCACAACCAGCAGATAAGGGAGAAATTATCGCAAGGGTCCAATTTCGCTCTGTAACAAGAGGATGAAGTCATCGAAAACAGGAGAGATAAAGATTTCTTACTTCATCCAAAGACCCCCCCCGACATTTCCACCCAGGCTCCGCCCAGACTCCACCTAGACTCCGCCTTTCGTGAATATTATAATTATACGTTGCAAACTTATGAATATGTATGTAACCTCCCCTATAAATACCCCAACCCTTTCGGGGGTGGAACTCTTTGTCCAGCGCGAGCTGGGACTTCCCCGGGTCCGAAAATAAATACCTTTGCTGTTTAAAGGCTCAAAACTCTATCTCTAAACAGTTTTGCTTGGCCTTTTTGGGCTTCATTTTGGCACCCCAGATGGGACCAGACTCCGTCGTGCCGTGATCCAGGGGGCCCGGGGACGCTTTTGGGGCCCCCGACGAATTCTGTCGGATAAGTCTCCCCTACTCCCTTGGCTACTACGCGCCGATGGACACCAGACCTTTCTCATACTGAAAAGGCATTAATATATATATTTGTTTGGGTTTTGAGGCCTCCAGGGAAAGGGAGGTTCGAGTCCTCCCAGGATTTATAGGGGTTCGAGTCCCCTAGGATTTGCGGGGGTTCGAGTCCCCCAGGATTTACAGGGACGCGGGGGACGCCCCCAGACTGGCAGGTTCGAGTCCGGGCCAGCTCTGAGTCCCTTTTCAGGGTTAAGCGGTTCGAGTCCGGTCAACTCTGATTCTTAAAGAGAAGGGTTCGAGTCCCTTCCGGGGTTTGAGTCCCCAGGAGAATTGTATGGTATTGAAAACGGGCTTTTGTTAATGCTGTGATCGTTGATTCTGGGATCCCTCGCTTATATGTTGGTTGTTGATTGTGCTATTTTGTTGCGCATCTTTTTAAGAGAATTAAGTGTTTTGAGTGTTTGTTGCGCTGCTTTTAAGAGAATTAAGTGTTTTGAGTGATTACGCGTCCCTATCGAAGAAAAGTTTTATAGCTTTGTCTTCGGCGGGGTCGCGGGGGCTGCTGTGACACCGGCAGGTATTCGCGGTCTGTAGCGACATCTTGTGACCGTAGGCGGTAGAGCAACATGTGAATTCTGTGTAAATTTTACCTGTGCACAGTATGTGTGTGTGAATGAAAGTGAGTGACTGAGACGCAATATAATTGCGCGGCGAGTGCAGGGTCCTGATTTGCGTTTCCGTGTCACCCGCGAGGGGGCCGGCCAGAGACGGACGAAGCGATTGGTGTGGATTGTTGGAACGAGTAAGCTAAGTAAAGTGTTGATATCTGGAAAGAATTTGGTAACTTAGAGAGAGAGAGAGCGCGCCCTTTTAGTTGTAATATCTCAAGTGGACATAATGGGGGCTGAACAAAGTAAGGAAATTAATACCAAAACCCCCTTGGGATGCATTTTAAAGCATTGGAAAGAACTCAGTGGAATTCTGGGGGGAAATATGAGGAAAAAGACACTTGTGAAATATTGCCAAGATTGGTGGCCTCTGTATAAACTAGATGATGGAGAAAAATGGCCACCAGGCGGAAGTTTAAACTATAATACCATCCTACAACTTCTGCTGTTCCTCCATAGGATGGGAAAGTGGGATGAAGTAATGTACGCAGACACGTTCTTTACCTTAAGGGATAAGCTGGAATGGCAAACGGATTTATCACCTCAAGATCCCTTCGTGTTAGCACTAGAACGGGATCAGAAAAACAGCAGAGTGAAGGAGAGCTGTTGTGATGCTTGTAGCATAGGGAAAAGATGCCTTAAGCCGAAAGAGAAAAGGCAAAACTAGAAGCAGAGAAAGCGAGAATAGAAGTGGAAAAGGCTAAAGCCGAAACAGAAAAGGCAAAGCTAGAAGCAGAGAAAGCAAGAATAGAAGCAGAAAAAGTAAAAGCAGAAGTTCCCGGAGAGGGAACTAACCATCCATATTTATTGCTGCAATACAGGAGGTTAATTACACAGGGCTTACAAAAAGCAATACCGAGGGTGATAAATTGGGGAGCCCTATATGAAGTTGCACAAAGACAGGATGAAACGCCGTCAGAATTTTTGGACAGACTTAGAGCGGCGATGAGACAATATACCCCCTTAGATCCTGGGTCAGAACAAGGCAAACAACTATTACTAGGATTAGTGATGGGACAGTCTAGTGCAGATATCAGAAGGAAATTACAAAAACTTGGACATCCTGCTGATAAAAGCCTAGAGGCTTTAATGAACGAAGCCTGGAAAGTATACAATAAGAGAGAGAGAGAAAAAGAAAAGAAAGAGGGTAAGAAGCTTGCAAGGATCATTGCAGCAGCACAATCGACTCCAAGATTCCCAGAAACAAATCCTAGGGGTACGGGGCGTGGGTATGCCATGAGAGGAAGAGGAAATTTCCAGCGAGCCAGAGCAGCCCCGAATCAATGTTCCTATTGTTGGCAGATAGGACACTGGCAACGAAATTGCCCTAAGCGAAACAAGGAACTTGGGGGGGGGGCTACTGTGGCTCATAAATGAAATTACTAAGACTCTACATCCAGTAGTGGCTAACCCTTATACTCTCCTGACCAGACTGAAAGATAATCTGATTTGGTTTACAGTGTTGGATTTGAAAGATGCATTTTTCTGCCTTACCCTAGCCCCAGAAAGCCGAAAGATTTTTGTCTTTGAATGGGAGTTTGTTAGTAAAGGGAGGAAGACACAGCTAACCTGGACGGTGTTACCTCAAGGTTACAAAAATAGCCCTACAATATTTGGAAATCAATTGGCTAAAGAATTAGAACAGTGGGAGCGACCACAGGGAGAGGGCATCCTTCTGCAATATGTGGATGACTTACTGATAGCAACTGAAACAGAGGAATGATGCGTTGAGTAGACAATCTCGTTAAATTTCTTGGGTTTAAACGGCTATCGAGTCTCTCAACAGAAAGCACAGCTGGCGCAGGAAAAGGTGGTCTACCTGGGATACAAGATCTCTGGAGGACAGCGATCCCTGGGAACCTCGAGGAAAGAAGCCATCTGCCAGATGCCCAGGCCTGAAACAGTGAGAGACCTGCGAGCCTTCTTAGGAATGACAGGTTGGTGTCGCCTGTGGATATACCAGTACAGGATACTTGCTAAACCCCTCTATGATTTGTTAAAGCAATCTAAAATTATTCTAGTCTGGACCCCTGAAGCAGAAGCAGCCTTTAGAAGACTGAAACAAGAGCTGATGAAAGCTCCAGCATTGGGCTTGCCCGATGTAACAAAACCATTTTGGCTGTTCTCGCACGAGCGCCAGGGAACGGCCCTAGGAGTCTTAGCCCAACAATTGGGACCATACAAAAGAGCCGTGGCTTACTTCTCTAAGCAACTAGATGAAGTAAGTAAAGGATGGCCCACATGCCTGAAGGCGGTAGCTGCAGTAATCATAAACATAGAAGAAGCCAGAAAGCTTACTATGGGCCAGAAAATGACTGTGTTACTGTCCCACGCCGTATCAGCGGTGCTGGAACAGAAAGGTGGCCATTGGCTGTCACCCTTCCGGTTCCTGAAGTTCTGGACGATTTTAGCCGAATCAGATGATGTAACCATTCAAGTGACTAATGTTGTCAACCCAGCCTCATTTCTAGAAGGAAGAATACCAGCCGAACCAATTGAGCACGACTGTCTAGAAACCATTGAGGCAGTGTACTCCAGTCGCCCAGATCTCAAAGAAGAGCCACTCGAAGGAGCAGATGACTGCGGGAGCGGCAAAGAAAATGCGTGCAACCAATATGGTTGATAAACGAACTTCTGGTTTATTGCGCAGCAACTTTTGCTTATATAGTGCTTCCGTGACCACACCCCAGCCACCAACATAACTTTTTATTGGACACCCGGTGTGTTTACCTGTAGCACAGCGAATCCCTGGTGCAGGTAGCACCGGAGTATGGGCCGATCTAATTGGCCTCCCAAACATGGGGTTGGGCATAGCAAAGGGGTCGTACCTCCTACCTCTTCGAGAATATTCAGGAATATTCTCCAACATTCTCCGAGCCTTCCTAACATTCCACAACATTTCCCCCCTTTTCTTTTTGCACAAGCCCATGTTTGGTTTAAAATTTTGCAGTGCTAATTTTCAAACAAATACAGTGCAAATAACAAAAACGTGCAAAACTTAAGGATACATTCAATAATATAATGCCTTTTTAAAACAATCTAGAAACTACTCAAACCACTCAATTAATGAATGAAACAGGTTGATACATTCAATGTTGTAATGCCCTTTTGAAATAATTTAAAGACTATTCAAACCACTCTATTAATGAATCAAACAAATTGGTTAACAAGTTATCAAACAGCTTTCGTTGTCTTAATCAAGTAAGAATCGACTTCGCATTAATGACATGTCTCTGTTTCATACAATCATTCATACTCACACACTCTTTAACAGAGCTCTGTTCAATATTAGGAAGGTCTGGCGTCCACTAGTGCAGAGAGCCAAAAGAAGGATAGGAGAGACTTATCCGACGAAATGTTGTCGGGGGGCCCCTATAAGCGTCTCCAGGTCCCACCGGCTCATAGCATAACGGAGTCCTAGGACCTTCATAGTTGCCGAATTGTGTTAAATTTAAGATTGCAACATTCAACCACCACACTCACAACAGGCGAAGTTTTTTGGGTTTTTTTTTTTTTTTTTTTTTTTTTTTTTTTTTTTCTTTTTTTTTTTTTTTAGAAAAGCAGTATGTATTAATCTTACTATGTACTATGTCCTTTTTCTTTTCTCTTTTTCTTTTTCTCTTTTTCTTTTTGATTGATCTTGTAACTTCTTAATATACTTGTTATGTAACTATTCACAACCTTTTAGTACTTAATAGAGGTCCATGTCCTTGTACCTCAAACCATTCTTCAACAAAACCTTTATCTTTTTCATAATATTAACAGCTTTGGCAAATAACTTCTTAAGTATCACTAACATACAACTAAGACACATTACAATTATCAATATAATACAAAGTACGAGTAAACCAATCTTACATAAACCTTGAGGCCATCTGGTGAGGCCAAACCAATTGACTAATTCATCTATACCGAAAAATACTACATCTTGCTTGATATTTTGAGTATGTTCTACTAACTGTTGTATCTACTTATGTATCAATTTAGAGTGATCACTCAAGTTCATATCACACATACCATCAAAATCTTCATAACCATGGCCATGAGCTAAAAACAAAAAATCAATAGCAGCTCTATTTTCTAATACTGCATGTTGTACAGAAGATAAATCATCAGCTAATTCAGATAATACCTTGCTGGTATCACTAGCATACTTTACCACCCAACAACTCAACTTCTTCAGGTTCCGATGTGCACGAGCGGCAGCTGCTCCCGGCAAAAAATAGAAGTAACAATCACCTGTCATTTGGACCAAAGGTTAACATCATCATCACATCTCTGCGCTAGTATTTGGGCCAGGCCTCGCTTCCACCGCACACGATGGGTACTGTTCGGGTGTGCGTGAGGCATAGCTAAGCTCAGTTGACCAATGGTGCAAGGCCCTCCAACGGGATGGGATGGTATACCTAGCCATGCCCAATCTCCGCAAATTAAAAAGTACCCTGATGGTAATTTCCTAGGCAGCTGTGTCCCAGGCGATGGGTTAGTAGCACCACGGAGGGTGTAGTTGCACCACTGGCTGAAATTGCCCATTGGGAAAACATTGGTAGTAATGCATTGTCTCCTCATGACTTCTGTGCAATCAGTGGACAAGCTACTCATTCAGAGACAACAAGTGGCATTTAGAGAGTCTATAAGGCACAATTCTTGGGGATTGGGCCCAGCGGGCAGACCACTAACCCAAGTGTCGTAGTTACTCAAGCACGCAACTAGACTGGCCTTGGTGGAACATAGACTCTTGGTGTGAAATTGCACTTGTGTGTGGTTCATTGCTGCTTGAAACATTGGCCACGTCTCTTCAGAGGCTGGTACACCAACCAAGTATGTAACAAAAGGCGATTGGGGTGGGGTTTTTCTTGGGGTGGGTTTGTTTTTTTTTTTTTTTTTTTTTTTTTTTTTTTTTTTTTTTTTTTTTTGGTGGGTTGGTTGGTTGGTTGGTGTCATAGACTGGCACAAAAGGAAGTGGTGTTAAGCTGACGCACAAGGGTAACCCAGACATTCTGTCAAGGGTCGAAGTTCATGAAGGCAAAACAAAGTTTAAAATGACAATGAAACCTATGATGAAGTCAACATGGCAGTTTCTATCTTTGAACATGTTGAGCACTTAATACGGCTGTCTCTGCTCTTGAACTTATGCTTTCAAATTTGGCGGAGCAGGTGCTGGCTGAGTCCGCTTGCTGGGAACCTACAAGGTACCTGTAAGGGTGGAAACACACGTGACTTTTGCCTGAATATATAACCTCTGCTGGTCTTTGCCATACACCCGTGGTGGGGTCTCTGTAGGTCACTGTAGGGGCTTCTGAAGAGTCAGCTTGTTGGGCTATCTTTTGGTCCCCGAATATGCACAGATAATTCAAGACAAATAGAGTCTTTGAATAATCGCTCCTGTGGGTCTTGTAAATCTGTGAATTTCGTCAGGTAGTCTTTTAATGTTTGATTTGCCCTCTCTACTATAACTTGACCTGTTGGCGAGTGGGGAATGCCTGTAATGTGCCTGATTCCCCACTGTTGAAAAAATCAAGCTAACTTGTCGCTAGTATATGCCGGTTTACTATCAGTCTTTATCTGCTCTGACACACCCATGACAGCGAAACAAAGGATGAGATGTCACATCACTTGCAACGCTTTCTCACCAGACTGAGCTGTAGCCCAAATAAAATGACTATAAGTATCAACAGTAACATGAACATGTTTAAGCCTTCCAAATTCTGGTACATGAGTGACATCCACTTGCCATCTTTCATTTGGACCAAGATCTCGGGGATTAACTCTGAGGCCGAGACCAAGTCCCTTTTGGTTACACTGTGGGCAGGCTTTTACAATGCCTCTGGCCTCATCCATGGAAATCTGGAAGTGACGATGGAGTCCTCTGGCGTTCTGGTGAAAGGTAGCATGCGCATTCCTTGCCTTAGTAAATTCGTCCATGGGTACAGATAGCGAAAACAATCTGTCTGTTCGGGCATTGCCTTCTCCTAGGCCGTCAGACCATTGGTGACTCCGAATATGAATGATAGCATAAGGTTGATCTCTCTGTTGTATGGCAGTCCGCAGCTGACAAAATAAGTCATTTAATTGCCAGTTTGCGACGTCTTTGAGATATGCGTCCTCAATTCGCTGTACAATTCCCACAGCATATAGGGAATCTAAGACAACATTAAGACGCACATTCAACCAACGTGAAAAGGCGTAAACAATGGCTGCCAACTCTAGAGTCTGTAGGGTATCGTCCTCTTGTGAGGACAGGAGTTCATGGCACCATTGCTCCTTATCTTGCCAAGTCACTGCGGCTGGTTGTGAACATTTTCCTGCATCGGTAAAAACCGTTAGTGCATTTTGAAGGGGTTCCTCAGATCGTTTTGGAACAGGAATCCATTCATGCAGGGACATCCACTTTAACACAGTAGATCGCAACAGAGAGAGATCAATGGCTTGCGGTGCTTCTAGGAGACTTGACTGTAGGTCTGGAGAGTGCTGCAAATACCAGTCCAACTCTCCTTGCTTCATTGGAAGATAAATTGTGCTAGGTTCATCTCCAGTAATTTGTATAATACGGGTTCGGCCTTTACAAATTAGAAGGGCCAATACCTCAATCTTTGTTTGGATTGTAGTTTTTGGCTGTAGTGGTCCGAAGATCCATTCTAAGACACGGATATCAGCAGACCTAGTCTCCCCCTTTTTCTTTTTGGACTGCGTGAGAGCTCCGAGTAAATGTTGTTTACCCGTAAGGATGGTTAAGTCTATGGGTAAGTTTACATCATGGCGATCCACGGAGCACTGAGGTATTGTCAGGCCAATTTCAGTTATGGCCTGTTGTTGAGCTGCCGAAAGAGTAACAGGGGAGGCAGGATCGGTGCCTTTAAGAAATGGTCGTAACGGTTCTAGATGATCGTTTGTTATACCGATCACAGGGTGTAACCATTGAACATCACCTAGGAATCGTTGTACATCATGTAAGGTATTAAGAGTCAAATAGAGAGCAGCTCTTTGAGGTCTAACTTGTGACTCAGTAATATGCCATCCTAGGTACTTCCATGGTGGCGTACATTGTATCTTTTCAGGTGCTATTTGGAATCCCTGGTGACTTAGCTGTTGTGTTAAAAAATGCTCTTGCTGCTCGGTAAATGGGTCTTGTTGTGCTATTAGGATGTCATCCATGTAATGATAAATTAAGGCATCTGGCCATGCTTGCCGTACTGGCAATAATGCTGCATCTACAAACAATTGACACAAAGTTGGGCTGTTTTCCATGCCCTGTGGGAGCACTGCGCACTCAAATTGTGAAGCAGGGGCTTCTCTGTTAAGGGCTGGGAGTGTAAATGCAAATTGCTTTGTGTCTTGTGGGTGTATGTGTATGATGAAGAAGCAGTCTTTTAGGTCTACTATAAGTAGATGCCAACACTCTGGAAGCATCGCAGGGTTAGGCATTCCGGGCTGAAAAGCTCCCATTGCTTCCATCTGGGAATTAACTGCATGTAAATCATGTAGTAAACGGTACCTGTCAGACTTCTTTTTAATTACGAAGATTGGAGTATTCCAAGGGCTAGTTGATGGTTGTATGTGCCCTTGCTTTAGCTGTTCTTGTACTAAGATGTGTGCTTGTCTGAGGCTTTCTCGCTTCAGCGGCCACTGCTCGATCCATATTGGCTGTGATGATAACCATGTCAATGGGATCGGGAAAGCCCAAGGAGTGACTGCCAATAAAAATGGTCTCTTGTGATCAGGCGTGCTCCAATCTGACTTAGTATGTCTCGACCAAGGGCCTGTACATTTGTGGGCATGATGGTGATGAATCGAAGAGACGGCTGCTGCATCAGTTAATTGTTGTGTCAGGACTAGCTGGGCAATTCCAGTTCCTTTTAGAATTACCATAGGTGGTGTCCAAGTCATAGCTACAATACAAATTTCTCTAATATGGTCACTGTCTATTGCTCCTGGCAAGACAAACAAACTCTTAAGTCCAGCAGACGACTGTCCTAATAAAAGGGGTCCGCATGGTTTTTCTTGACATTTCACTGGATTGGTGATACCCGTAGGGATCTTTTGGGGCTTGATGTCACTGCGAGTCACATCTACTGCGGTTGCCAGGTCCAGACCAAGGCTTCCACTGGTTGCTGGTTGAAGGGAGGTGGGTGGCTGGAATTGTTGAAGGGAAGTGGAAATTGGCTGGTTGTCGAAGGGAGGTAGGGATGGCTGGTTGCTGAAAGGAAGTGCGGGTGGATGATTGCTGGAGGTAGGTGGGGGTAGCTGATTATTGGAAGGGAGTGGAAGTGGCTGGTTGCTGGAGGGGAGTGGAAGCGGTTGATTGCTGGGAGGGAGTGGGAGTGCCTGGTTGCTGGAGGGGAGTGGAAGTGGCTGGTTGCTGTTGTTTGAAAGGGTCCACACTAGAGCCGCAGTTGGGGTCTTTGTGCCATGGCTCCTTGCGCTCCTCGATCCATTTCCCTGGTATCTGCAGACTTCGGTAGCATGAGTGTTCGTATTACAGTGTTGACACCAGACTGTGGCTTTGTGACAATGCCTTCGAAGATGTCCAGTGTGTCCACAGCGAAAACATTTGTCGGTTGATCGTTGCGGCTGTCTGGCGTCGGCAGGACGTAACGGGGCTAAGGCTGCTAAGGCTTGGTGCTGGATTGCAAGAGCTTGCTGGTGTGCTTGCTGTTGGGCTAAAAAGGCTTGTTGTTGGGCTACAAGAGCTTGCTGCTGGGCTTGCACCATACCTTTCCCTACATCTTTTATTGCCTCAATTAGCATTGCCTGAGTCCCTACTGGTACTCTAGATAACTGTTCCAGCATCTCCTCAATTGATGCTTCTGATGGCATGGAGGAAATTATATTTTTCGTGGGAGTATTGCTATTGTCTAGGATACACTGACGGAGCAATGTAGTTTTCATTTGATCTGGTACACAAGTCTGGTTGATGGCATCAGTGAGTTTATCTACAAACTGTGAGAATGGCTCATCTGTGCCTTGCTTAATTGACATATGAGATGGGACGACTGATGTAGTTCTAACTTTACTTATAGCTTCTCTCGCAAATCTCATAAACTCTCTTATTATATGTAGGCCTAATCTTGCTTGTGCCTCAAAATTAGCAAGTAGTCCACAACCCATAAATTGATTTATTGTTATCCCATACAGGGGGTCATTTTGTTCTCTAGAAATGTTTACGAATCTGTGACATAATGTTTGCCAGTGGGCTCGCCATAGCAGTAAAGGTGATTGAGTCATGATCATTTTCATAATTCCTTTTATGTCCTCTGGGAGCAACAGTCCTGAGCCCCAGATATAACTTATCATTTGCTTAACTGGTTCACCATGCAGCTCGCATTCATTTATGGTAGTTCTTAATTGTGTTAGCAATTTCTAATTTAAAGAGTGATACTGCAACTCCACATTTCTGTGATTAGCTTTTGTATATATGATCGGAAAAACTTGTGGCAGGGTATCTAAAACTGAGGAAAAATCATAATCTTTATTATTAAGGGCTTGCTCATGCATTTGTGATCAATTAATCGTTAAGGTGCGGTAGTGCCGTGCAGCAGGCTTTTATTTCTGAAAAGCGGCTGCTTGTCGGCGGGGGGCGGGGGGGGGGGGGGGGGGGGGGGGGGGGGAAGAGGGAGGGAGGGAGGGCGGGCGGAGGAGGGAGGGAGGGAGGGAGGAGGAGGGGTGCTGCGGGCCGGGAACGTCCCCGTCGGGTGATGTACGGCGTAGGGGTGGGGCCGAAGGCGGGGCCCAATAGAGGTCGGGACCAGCCCTGGAGCCACCCTCGCCGGATGACGCGGGACATAGGGTTTCCGGACTCTGATTCAGTCCGCTTCCGGCTCTGCAAGTGGTCAGTTCCGTCCCGTCCGCACATCCCGAGCCACATGGCTCAAGATGGCCTGCACAGGCCACATCAGAGGGAGGGGGGGGGGGGGGGGGGGGACAGCGAGTTGCGTCGGAACTTCACTGGAAATTTTGAGCAAGCTGTACAACTATTTCGTCTCCCGTTGGGGGACAGGGATCGTAATCAACTCCTAATTGATGCAAATCTGGTATCGGCTGCCCTTTTAAGGTTGCCGAAGCTACAGCGGCGATTTTCTTCTCTGTGTGATAACGGTGCAAGCAAGTAATCATTGTATGCTACGGTTTCATTAAGTTACGAGCTGTCTTATCCTCTTCTATTACCTTATACCACAAAATATCTCCTAAGCTTTTCTATTCTTTCTCATCAAATAAGTTAGCAGGGTCAGTAAAAAACTGATATGTGCGGCCGTATGCTACAAGCGCCGCCGGATCTTTTCTAAAATCCACATCTTTTATGGCACGTTTCTGTAAGAAACTAATAAAAAAGGTCTAGAATAAAATAGAAATATAAAAAGTCTAGGGCTACTTCGTTCTCTATTTTCTGCGCGCTTAACTATCCCTTTATTATTTTGGTGCAGCCTTAATCCGAGGCTTTTATGGGCTTTTTACAACTTTTTATAACTAAGAACCGGTAGCCCTTCCCCAGCAGCAAACAAACTCGTTCATTTTTCTTTAAGTTGCGAATCACCTCTCTACGCCTGCGTCGAGAGGAATTCATTGCCATCCGAAACGTTGCTTTTTCGGTGCTTTCTTGGAGCCCCGTTCCCAGCCAAGTTTTTTGGTTTCAGCGGTTTTACCTGCCGAGCTGTGATTGGTGCTATCGATGGTTCGGTCCTCCACCAGGCGTCCCTAGTGAAGATCGGTCTTCCGCAGGATTTGCCTGTTGATTTCGAAACTTTTCAGACTTTTTCAAGGCTCTTCAGACTTTCTGATTGTTCAGGGCCTGTAGCACGGTTCGGGCGCCAGTTGCGGGAGCGGCAAAGAAAATGCGTGCAACCAATATGGTTGATAAACGAACTTCTGGTTTATTGCGCAGCAACTTTTGCTTATATAGTGCTTCCGTGACCACACCCCAGCCACCAACATAACTTTTTATTGGACACCCGGTGTGTTTACCTGTAGCACAGCGAATCCCTGGTGCAGGTAGCACCGGAGTATGGGCCGATCTAATTGGCCTCCCAAACATGGGGTTGGGCATAGCAAAGGGGTCGTACCTCCTACCTCTTCGAGAATATTCAGGAATATTCTCCAACATTCTCCGAGCCTTCCTAACATTCCACAACAGATGACTGGTTCTCGGATGGCAGTAGCTTCGTGAAGCAGGGGGTAAGAATGGCCGGTTACGCAGTAAGTACGACAGAACAGGTAATTGAATCGAATCCTTTACCTGCAGGAACCTCAGCGCAGAAGGCCGGATTGATAGCTCTTACCCGAGCCCTTGAGTTAGCAAGAGGGAAAAGAATTAACATAGGGAAAGATTCTAAATATGCCTTCTCCATCGTACATGCCCACGGGGCAATCTGGAAGGAGCGAGGACTACTGACTGCCCAAGGAAAAGCCATAAAACATCCAGAAGAAATCCTACAGTTGCTGGAGGCTGTTCAGCTCCCAACCCAAGTGGCCATAATGCATTGCAAAGGGCACCAGAGAGGTAACACCATTCCAGGAAAAAAGATAACAGAGTAGCCAATGCAGAAGCTAGATTAGCTGCTGCAAGGACCAGGGATTTAGTATCGTTGACTCTGGTACCAGAAGAACTAGATACTAATTTTCAACCAGAGTACCAGGTATACGAAGAAATAAACGTGAAATGTTAGATAATGGATGGGGTCAGCAAGTAACAGGACAACTAGCACTACCAGAAAAATCAGTATGGCAATTTGTAAAAACAGAACACAACAAGGCCCACTGGGGATTAGATCCTCTCTATCAGCGTCTAAAAATTAGAATAGCAGGGCCAAAGCTATTCACAGCAGTGAAACAGGTCACATCCCGATAATCCAAACACGGGAACTAAAGTATGCCAGGGAGTAATAGACAGAGGGAAGTATGGCAGACTGATTTTTCTGAACTCCCAAGGAAAGGGGGGTATAAGTACCTCTTGGTTCTGAGAGATACATTTTCTGGGTGGCCTGAAGAGTTCCCATGCAGAACAAACAAAGAAAGAGAAGTAACTAAAGTCTTGCTTAATGAAATCATGCTGAGGTTTGGAGTGCCTAGGAGCATCTCCTCAGACAGAGGCTCGCACTTTTGTGCTAAAATTGTACGAACAATAAGTAAGGCACTGCAAATCAAATGACCAGGCCTTACCTATTGCTCTAATTAGACTTAGAGTAAAGCCTCGTTCAAAAGAAAAGCTAAGTCCATTTGAAATCTTATATGGGAGACCCTACGCAATGCAGATTATAAATATTGAGGCTGTAGATCAGATAGGTAATCAATATGTGTATGATTATGTTATAGCTGTGGGGAAGCACTTTGACAAGAATGCCACAGTGGTGATGGATCACCAACCTAAACCTGATTGTAAATTGCATCCCTTTAATCCTGGTGACTGGGTGCATGTTCAGAACCTTCTAGGAAAACCTCTGCAAGAGAAGTGGGAAGGACCCTTCCAAGTATTACTGACCACCTTCACTGCAATCCGAATTAAGGAACGGCACACCTGGATCCACTATTCCCGAGTCAAGAAGGCCCCGAGCTTTGCAACAAGCAATCCTGAGGAACCCCGACACTATGAACTGGCGACCCTCAGTGTGGATGCTCGGACTTTGGATAAGTATAACCTTATCACAAATTGACAAAGATAGAGCAAGTAGGGAAGCATCATTGGTGGGATGTCTTTACAAGACACTCCTCTTCAGCTACACGAGTATTCCATTACCTAGTACACCCTATATGAGCCATAATAGTGGCAATACTCTTGTTATCGCTTTTATATTTGTGGCTGTATTACAAATTGAATAATATAGTCAAGACGATCCAAATAATGTGGGCAATGATTCACACCCACCGAAACCTCTCCTTGGAACTTGATGAAAGAATTTGTAAGTTCTATGGAAAGGGGGGAAATGAAACAGAGAAAGACTCCTGACGGGGTTAATCCCTGTAACTTTCCACTAAAGCAGTGTGAACATCTTCTGTCTTGTAAGTACAGATCTTGCTTTTAAAAACAAGGCACTGCCAAGGCCAACCGGGCAGCGGGGGGATTAACTTCTGTAAAAGTGTAGGTCTTGTTCTCAAAACAAGGCACTGCCAAGGCTAGCTAGGCACTGGGGGAGTGCGAACACCTGCATGGAGACAGGATGAGGCAGCCACAACCAGCAGATAAGGGAGAAATTATCGCAAGGGTCCAATTTCGCTCTGTAACAAGAGGATGAAGTCATCGAAAACAGGAGAGATAAAGAGTTCAAGTTTCGAGAAAGATTTCTTACTTCATCCAAAGACCCCCCCCGACATCTCCCAGGAGAAGACTCCTCCCAGGCTCCTCCCAGGCTCCACCTGGACTCCGCCCAGACTCCGCCCGACTCCGCCCAGACTCTGCCTAGACTCTGCCTCTCATGAATATTATAATTATATGTTGCAAACTTATGAATATGTATGTAACCTCCCTTATAAATACCCTAACCCTTTCCCTCGGGGGTGGAACTCTTTGTCCAGCGCGAGCTGGGACTTCCCCGGATCTGAAAATAAATACCTTTTCTGTTTAAAGGCTCAAAATTCTGTCTCTAAACAGTTTTGCTTGGCCTTATTTGGCTTCATTTTGCCACCCTACCTTAAATCCCCAAGGGTAAGCGTTATGTGCTTACGATGGTAGAAGCAAGCACTGGATTGCTTGAAGCATACCCAGAGGCTCACGCCACTGCCCGCAATACCATTCTGTTCCTTGAAAGGCAAATTTTGTGGCATCATGGAACACCAGAGAGGATTGAATCGGACAATGGCACTCACTTCAAAAACAACCTAATCACTACTTGGGCCAAAGAGCATGATATAGAGTGGATCGATCATATACCTTACCATGTTCTAGCCTCTGTAAAATTGAACATCATAATGGCTTGATAAAAACCACCTTGAAAGCAGTGGGTGGTGGAACTTTCAAAAACTGGGACAAACGTGTAGCGCAATCTACCTGGCTAGTTCACACCAGAGCATCAATCAATTGAGCTGGCCCTGCCCAGTCAGAGTTCTTACATACAGGAGACGGGGATAAAGTCTCTGTTGTATGTGAAAGGAACCTGCTGGGAAAAGCTGTGTGGATTTCTTCAACCATGGGCAAAGGAAACTTATCTGTAAGGTTGTCTCTGCTCAAGGCCCTGGAAACACCTGGTGGGCAATTGAGGAGAATGGTGAGGTAATTTAATTCTAGCTGGAAAGACTTAAGCACGTGGTAAGGAGAACGGGTGGACTGTCCTGGTTTGAGAGGACCAGGATAGAAAAACTCTGCCTGGGACACCCACAGCAACTGCCAGCCTGTTTATGTTGCAGCTATAATGAGGAATATAATGAAGAACAGCTGAGACTATGGGAGGAGAAGATGAGTCAGGTGACTGAAAAAAACCAATCACATTCTTTCCTACTGCCGTTGCCTCCCCCCCCACCTCACTGCTGCCCCTGCCACCGCTGTCCCCCTGAACTGCTGCCGCCACTGCTGTTCTTCATCCTTTCCCCAATGAGGAAGTATAGCATTTACCAAGGCAGGTCACCTTCAACCTACTCAAGGTTATACAACTTTAAATTGTCTCCCTGTCACGCCCCACAAGGTGGGTGCGGCACTGTCACATCTCACAAAGTGAGCACGGCTCCACAGATGTGGGGGCCAAACAAAATATCATGTCCCACAGAGTGGGCATGGGTGGGGTTCCCCAGAGTGAGGGTCGACCTAGGGAGATTCAGACTGGACCCCCTTGCTTTCTAAACTCCTTCAGAGAAGAGCCTAGGTGTGGATGGGCCCAATCTTTCTCCTCCTCTAATTAATCTCTTTTAACAACCCATTCAGCAATATTAAGTTCGGGAATTCTCTGCACGGTACTCAGGAGTAAGGTTATTACCCAGGAGGTTTGTATAAAAACACAACTTTACTTAAAAGTTGGTAAGATTATAAAGCATTTCAGATTACAACCAGCAGAATTATAAATAATGGTACTTTCAAAGCTATGGATTACAATTTAGCAAAACTTAAGGAAGTTGTCAAAAGAACAGGTTACAACTAACAAAACTCTACAAAGCAACGGGGAGTTAAACTTAACAAAGTTAGAAACTATGTTACCCTCATGTGCCAAGATAAGGTTAGAAACAGAGACACAGAGAGAGAGAGAGAGAGAAAGATAAAGAAGAGACAAAGAAGATATCACTACTCTTGGATCCAGCTATGATCTTGGTAGGAAGTTCGGGTCCTTGGATGGCAGGTGCGCATCCAGCATTTTGAGTGTGCCTCTTTTATGCCACCAGACCCCACCTTTTCAGGAGGGGCTTTGGCATATCTTGCAAAGCCAGGTGTTCACTTGGACCCCTCCAGATGGAATGACACAGTAATAACCCTTATTTTTGCTCATGCACCCTCTCCAGTGGCTTTACCCGGGGCACACACAAGATGTCACTCTGCCTCCGCAGGGTGCAGCTTGCCTGCCCCTGTCCCTTATCGAAGGACAGTGTCCTGCCTGTCAGGGTGGCCATCAAACAGAGCTCCCCTTGCAAGGCCAGTGTTCAGCTTATTGGGATGGCCACTAAAGGAGGGGATGCTCTTGCAAAAATAGGGCCCTGTTTATCAGGGTGGTTACCCAAATGAGGGTCTCTCCTTGAGAGAACAGAGTCCAGATGGCTTATTGAATGAGGCCTCCACCTGAGCGCAATGTCCACTTTGTCAGGGTGGCTGTTTTGAGACAAATATTCTTTTTGGGATTCTACACCACCCTGTGGCTCAAACAGCCCATGACTCTTGAGTCAGCATTCATATTCATTTTCATATTCATATTCATATGCAATTTTGTGTGAATATTTTGTGGCTGTGTTTCGTGGCTCTTTTTTTTGAATTTGTGCTCTTTGGCAGGTCGGCCATTCTCTGAGGCTTTTCCCACTCAGGGGGCTAACCGGAGCTTCTCCTGCCTGGCAACATTACCACCCGAAAGCATGGAGCTTCCCACTAAGCCGTGCCGCTCCCCCACAATATGTCAAAATATGTCAGGTTCTTTCCTGGCTAAAAAGTCAATAAATTTAATGTGGGGGTGAAAATAGTCCGTTTTACCATACAATTACCACATCTCGCCCCATGGCTTTTGAGGCTATCAACATAAAGTGAATATATTACAGGCATTTCAAAGCATTTCTCCCACATGGAGACATTTACAAAGTATACTGAAAGAAAGGTAAAACACTGACACAGATATACTTTCCACAATTACAATAAAATACTGTTTGTTTCCTGACCTTTGGAAAGGTCCAATATAATCTATTTGCAAAGTTGACCATAAATTTTTACCAGCTCTGAGATGTAAAAGAGGATGTTCTACTAATTGGATTTTATACAAACCGCAGGAGGAAATTATTGTTTTGCATTCCTCACGTGACACTGACCAACCACGGGACTGCGCTTCTTTATACAAATCAAAAATACCTGAATGACGTCTTTTACAATGAAGCCATTCTACCAATTTTCCCCATTCTTGGACTTCACCTTCATTGACAGCATCTCTGATTTCATATCACTTTGTACTGTGGGGCCTCTTTAATAGAACAAGGAGTTTTCATTATTGGATATTGGATATTCATTGGATATGAATATGCATTATTATTCATTATTATGTCAATTGGTTACTGATTTTTTAACTTTTAAATTTAACTACTAAATATATACAAATATACAGAAAAATTGATACCACGTTCCTCCCCCCTTTCCCCCAATAAGTCTCACGTCTCCACCAAGGCTGCAGGGCAGCCCTGGGAAAGTCCACGCTGGACTCCTGGGGTCAGCAGCAGTTGGGAGCTGTAGGCAGGAATACACAGATATAGGATGGCACAAATCAGGAACATAGGCAGACAAACAGATGGAATCCTCCCAGGATGCCGAAGCAAACAGAAACAGGCAAAGAAAGGGAAGTAGAAAGGGGTTTGACCATCGTGATCCCTCAAATTTATACCGAGTATGATGTGTATGGGATGGAATACTCTGTTTGGTCAATTTTGGCCATCTGTCTTGCCCGTTCCTCCCCAAAGGAGGGCTTCAGGTGTGACCTCTTTACTCCTCTTCTCCTTCTGAAGGGCAAAATGTTCCTCAGAACTGAGCAGTGGCCTTGGTTCTGCATACCAGTCTCTAGCTGTAATCTTAAACATTGAGCGTTTTCAGTCCCAGAAGCAGACGCTGTCTGAGAAACTTGCTGTTAATTTCAGCAAGCGCAGATACTTACAAGAGACTTAGCTGAAAGCAAAAGTACAAGACAGAAAATCACCTTTATCCTGGCCCAAACCAGGACACAAATATAATGAGTCCATTTTCTTGACATACAACTTATACAAGATATTCATCATGGCTTGGCTTCTCGAACAAAGATTTAAGAAGGGCTCTACCCGTTTGCTGCAAGTGCGTGCAGGGTTGGGTCTGCAGCTTCCAGTGCACCTTTCACCTTCTGTTTTGACCCTTGCCTGTCACTACAGGGCTTTACAGGTGTCGGTATATCCTTCAAGCCTGCACAGTGACTTTTTTAGGTGAGGTGCAGCATGCGTGGAACTGGCCCCACCCTTTACCGCTAAGGTTCATCTGCCACAGCCTAGCAAGCTTGTGCAGTTACAGCGAAGTACTCAGGACATAGGTTTAGTTAGTATACCAGATATTATACCAGATATTACACCATCGATAAAATGTATTACAGGTAACAAAAATCTAGGAGCAATCAAATAGAATCATGAGGTAATAAATTACTCTGCTTAGGCTAAAAAGGTCACCAGTAAGTAATTTCTTCCAGTGTCAGTATCAGAATAGCCAACTATGAAACTGTATCCTAGGGCATTTTGAATCTCTGAAGTTTGCCAAGCCCTGCAATTACTCCAATTCTGTTCCCTCCTAATACACAAAAGCTAATTTCACAAACAACAGAAAAAAAACATTGGTTTACAGTAAACACTGGGAAAAAAGAATCTAATTCTTATTCTACACAGATAATCCAATCTCTGCTAATTTTATGCTGTTTATCATTCATATTGGTTGCCACCAAGTATTTGAATTCAGTGGATTTTGTAAATTAAGTTTAATTTTACTGACACTTGGCAAGTTAATCTGAACAGTTTGCCCAGGCTGTAAAGTTTCTTTGTTCCTGGGGGGCTTCTTATCAGTGTTATATTGAATGGCTGATAAGGGAAAAAAAGCTTTCATTCTGGGACAAACATTCACTCACAATCTATTGCTGACTATGCAAAATGCTTTTATCCCATTTAGAATCTTGAGGTCTAATGAGTCTTTTAATTAACCCATTAGTGCATTCCACAATGCTGTTTGCTTGCAGGTGATAGGGAATACGAAATATCCAGTTAATATCTTCACTTTTAGCCCATTATTGCACAAGGTTGGATGTAAAATGGGTCCCATTATCAGAAGAGAAACTGTTTTCCCCATTTGCTTCGGCAGAGACTTCAGCATAAGTTAAGCCAGATATAATTTCCACAATTACAATAACATATTGTACATTTCCCGACCTTCGGAAGGGTCCAATATAATCTATTTGCAAAGCTGACAATCAAGTTTTCCCATCTCTGAGATGTAAATTGTCAGCAGTGAGAACATGTTCTTCCAACGGGATTTTACACAGATCACAGGAGGAAATTACTGTTTTATATTCCTCACGTGATACTGACCAACCACGGGACTATGCTTCTTTATACAAATCAAAAATACTTGAATTACCTCTTTTACAATGGAGCCTTTCTAGCAATTTTCCCCATTCTTGGATTTCGCCTTCATTGATAGCATCTCTGGTTTCAATTACATTAATTTTAGCCAATTCATCAACATAGTTTTTCCACTAACTTGCTTCATCTTTCAAATTAGATTTATGAGAAGGAACCCATCCAACATGAAAATTCGGATTTTGTTTGGCAATTTTTACTACCTGCTGCCATTTTTTTTGTGCCATACAGAAACGTTACTGATTTCCCAATTATTGTTTTCAAAAAATGTTATCCATTCCACACAGCCCTTAAACATTGCAAAGGAATCTGTATAGATAAATACAGCTTATTTAGCATCTTTTTCCTTTACAAAAACATTTTAAATGTGCTATAAATGACCGAGACTCAATATTCTGGTAATGGTTTAATTTAATTAATGAAATTGAAATTGCAATGAGCAAAACAGCGCTGGGTGCATGGGGAGTCTCCGCTCCACTCACACGCACACCTCTAAAACTCTAGAATTACCTTATATTGATTACAATTCTATGAATATTCAAAAGGAGGTGGGTTTACATACATATTCATAGGGATTACATCATGTTATTACAATATTCATGATAGGTGGAGTCTGGGCAGAGTCTAGGCGGAGTCTGGGCGGAGTCCTCTTTTGGGGAGATATCTGGGGGTCGTCAGGGGGTCTTTGGATGAAGTAAGAAGTCTTCCTCAAGCTTGAACTTTTTACCTTTCTTGATTTCACTGACTTCATTATATTGTTACAAGGCAATATCAGACTCTAGCCATAACTTTTCCCTTATCTGCTGGTTGTGACATCCTTATGTTCTTTTTGTGCAGATGTTCACATTCCTTTGGTGCCTAGTTAGCATTGGCAGTGCCTTGTTTTAAGAAAAAGACTTACACTTTTAATTATCTTTGAGACAGGAAGTTAGTCTCATTAGGGCCTTGTATTGCTTACACTGTTTTAGTGGAAAATTACATCTCAACTGCTTTGTCTAGCCCTGGGAGTAACCTGGGAGTAGGAATGACAGTGGGGTCTCCCCTCGCAATGGGATCTAGCCCTCCAGCCCCGCTAGACCTCCTGTTCACAAAGAGAGAGGAGCTGGTGGGAGATGTGGTGGTCGGTGGACATCTGGGACACTGTGATCATGAAATAATAGCGTTTTCAATACTCAGGGATGCAAGGAGGGCCGTCAATAAAACCTCTACCTTGGACTTCCGGGGGGCAGATTTTGGCCTTTTCAAAACACTGATTCAGAGTGTACCCTGAAAAACATCCCCTTGAAAACAAAGGGATCCAGGACGGATGGACGTACTTCAAGAAGCAAGTTTTGAAAGCACAGGAGCAGGCTGTCCTGGTGTGCCGAAAGGCAAGCCAGTGGGGAAGACGACCGGTCTGGCTGAACAGGGAGATTTTGAAAGAAATTAGGGTAAAGAAGAGAGCCTACTGATTATGGAAAAAAGGACTAACTACTCAGGAATAATTTAGGAATATAGTTAGGTTGTGTAGAAAGTAAATTAGAGAGACAAAGGCACAACTTGAACTGAATCTCGCCACCTCTGTGAAGGATAACAAAAAGTCCTTGTACAGATACATCGATAGCAAAAGGAGGGGCAGGGAAAACCTTCATTCTCTACTGGACATGGGCGGGAATATAGTTATCAAAGATGAAGAAAAGGCTGAGGTATTTAACACCTTCTTTGCCTCAGTTTTCAACAGAAAGACAGATTGTCCTGAGGACATCTGGCTTCTGGGGCTTGTAGAAAGAGACAAGAATCTGAACAGCCCCCCTGTAATCCAGAAGGAAACAGTCAGTGACCTACTGAGCTGCTTGGATCATAGAATCATAGAATCATAGAATTAGCTGGGTTGGAAGGGACCTCAGAGATCATCAAGTCCAACCCTTGACCCACCGGTGCGGTTGCTAGACCATGGCACTGAGTGCCACATCCAGTCTCTTTTTAAATGTCTCTAGGGATGGAGAATCCACCACCTCACCGGGCAGTCCATTCCATTGCCTGATCACCCTCTCCGTAAAAAAATTCTTTCTGATATCCAGCCTAAATCTTCCCTGGCACAACTTAAGACTGTGTCCTCTTGTCTTGTTGAAAGTCGCCTGGGAAAAGAGACCAACTCCCACCTGGCTCCAACCTCCTTTCAGGTAGTTGTAGAGAGCGATGAGGTCTCCCCTGAGCCTCCTCTTCTTCAGGCTGAACAGCCCCAGCTCTCTCAGCCTCTCTTCATAGGGCCTGTGCTCGAGTCCCTTCACCAGCCTGGTTGCCCTCCTTTGGACCTGTTCCAGGACCTCGATATCCTTCCTGAACTGAGGGGCCCAGAACTGGACACAGTACTCGAGGTGTGGCCTCACCAGGGCTGAGTACAGGGGCAGAATCACTTCCTTGGACCTGCTGGCGACGCTGTTTCTGATACAGGCCAGGATGCCATTGGCCTTCTTGGCCACCTGGGCACACTGCTGGCTCATGTTCAGCTTCCTGTCAATCCAGACTCCCAGGTCCCTTTCTGCCTGGCTGCTCTCCAACCACTCTGTGCCCAGCCTGTAGCACTGCATGGGGTTGTTGTGGCCAAAGTGCAGGACCCGGCACTTGGCCGTGTTGAACCTCATCCCGTTGGAATCAGCCCAACTCTCCAGTCTGTCCAGGTCCCTCTGCAGAGCCCTCCTGCCTTCCGGCTGGTCCACACTTCCTCCCAGCTTGGTGTCGTCTGCGAATTTGCTGATGATGGACTCAATCCCTTCATCTAAGTCATCGATAAAGATATTAAACAGTACTGGGCCCAACACTGATCCCTGGGGGACACCACTGGTGACCGGCCGCCAACTGGATGCAGCCCCATTCACCATCACTCTCTGGGCCCGGCCTTCCAGCCAGTTTTTAACCCAGCACAGGGTGCTCCTGTCCAAGCTGCGGGCAGACAGCTTTTTCAGGAGAATGCTGTGGGAGACGGTGTCAAAGGCTTTGCTGAAGTCCAGGTAGACCACGTCCACCGCCTTCCCCTCATCCACCAGACGGGTCACCTGATCATAAAAGGAGATCAGGTTGGTTAGGCAGGACCTTCCCTTTCTAAACCCGTGCTGGCTGGGTCTGATCCCTTGCCTATCCTGCAGGTGCTGTGTAATTGCACCAAGGATGATCTGTTCCATAACTCTACCAGGCACTGAGGTCAGGCTGATGAGCCTGTAGTTTCCTGGGTCCTCCTTCCGGCCCTTTTTGTGGACTGGCGTGACATTCACCAACTTCCAATCATCTGGGATGTCCCCAGTTAGCCAGGACTGTTGGTAGATGATAGAGAGAAGCCTGGAGAGCTCTTCTGCCAGCTCCCTCATCACCCTTGGGTGAATCCCATCCGGTCCCAGCTAGGGACTGTTGGGGAATGTTAGAGAGGTTTGGAGAATGTTGGAGAATATTCCTGAATATTCTCGAAGAGATAGGAGGTACGACCCCTTTGCTATGCCCAACCCCATGTTTGGGAGGCCAATTAGATCGGCCCATACTCCGGTGCTACCTGCACCAGGGATTCGCTGTGCTACAGGTAAACACACCGGGTGTCCAATAAAAAGTTATGTTGGTGGCTGGGGTGTGGTCACGGAAGCACTATATAAGCGAAAGTTGCTGCGCAATAAACCAGAAGTTCGTTTATCAACCATATTGGTTGCACGCATTTTCTTTGCCGCTCCCGCAAGGGACCAGATGGGATCCACCCCAGGGTGATGAGGGAGCTGGCAGAAGAGCTTGCCAAGCCTCTCTATCATCTACCAACAGTCATGGCTCACTGGGGACATCCCAGATGATTGGAAGTTGGCGAATGTCATGCCAATCCACAAAAAGGGCCGGAAGGAGGACCCAGGAAACTACAGGCTCATCAGCCTGACCCCAGTGCATGGCAAGGTTATGGAGCAGATCATCCTGGGGCCAATCACACAGCACCTACAGGATGGACAAGGGATTATACCCAGCCAGCACAGGTTTAGGAAGGGCAGGCCCTGTCTGACCAACCTGATGTCCTTTTATGTTCAGGTGACCCGCCTGGTGAATGAGGGGAAGGCTGTGGATGTGGTCTACCTGGACTTCAGCAAGGCCTTTGACACTGTCTCCCACAGTATACTCCTAAAAAAGCTGTCAGCCAACAGCTTGGACAGGGGCACTCTGCGCTGGGTTAGGAACTGGCTGGAGGGCCGGGCCCAGAGAGTGGTGGTGAATGGTGCTGCATCCAGTTGGTGGCCGATCACCAGTGGTGTCCCCCAGGGATCGGTGTTGGGCCCAGTTCTTTTTAATAACTTCATTGATGATTTAGGTGAGGGGATTGAGTCCATCATCAGCAAATTTGCAGATGACACTAAGCTGTGGGGGAGTGTGGCTCAGCTGGAAGGCAGGAGGGCTCTGCAGAGGGACCTGGGCAGACTGGAGAGTTGGGCTGATTCCAACGGGATGAGGTTCAACAAGGCCAAGTGCTGGGTCCTGCACTTTGGCCACAACAACCCCATGGGGAGCTCCAGACTGGGCACAGAGTGGCTGGAGAGAGAGCAGCCAGGCAGAAAGGGACCTGGGAGTTTGGATTGACAAGAAGCTGAATATGAGCCAGCAGTGTGCCCAGGTGGCCAAGAAAGCCAATGGCATCCTGGCCTGTATCAGGAACAGTGTGGCCAGCAGGTCCAGGGAAGTGATTCCTCCCATGTACTCAGCGCTGGTGAGGCCATACCTTGAATACTATGTCCAGTTCTGGGCCCCTCAGTTCAGGAAGGAGATTGAGGTCCTGGAGCTGGTCCAAAGGAGGGCAACTAGGCTGGTGCAGGGACTCAAGCACAAGTCCTATGAGGTGAGGCTGAGGGAGCTGGGGCTGTTCAGCCTGGAGAAGAGGAGGCTCAGGGGAGACCTCATCACTCTCTACAACTACCTGAAAGGAGGTTGGAGCCAGGTGGGGGTTGGTCTCTTTTCCCAGGCAACCATCAGCAAGACAAGAGGGCATGGTCTCAAGTTGTGCCAGGGGAGGTTTAGGTTAGATTTTAGAAAGAATTTCTTTACAGAGAGGGTGATCAGACATTGGAATGGGCTGCCCCAGGAAGTAGTAGATTCTCTGTCCCTGGAGATATTTAAAAAGAGACTGGATGTGGCACTTAGTGCCATGGTCTAGTAACTGCAGCGGTAGTGGATCAAGGGTTGGACTTGATGATCTCAGATCCCTTCCAACCCAGCCAATTCTATGATTCTATGATTGTGCCTTGCCATTGTCCATTTAACTCTCCACTTTGGCCTGTAAGAAAACCGAATGGTAAATGGAGAATGACAGTAGATTATAGCAAATTAAATGCTGGTACCAAACAACTGACTGCACCTGTTACAAACATTTCAGATCTGGTACTAGAAATACAGGAAGCAGCACACCCAGTGCTTGCATCCCTGGATGTGAAAGATTTTTTTTTTTTCAGATTCCCATTGACTCATAAGATAAAAAATATTTTGCCTGTACTTGGGATAGAATACAGTATACTTTCACAAGGTTGCCTCAGGGCTACAAACATTCTCCCGCGCTTGCTCACCACGCTCTTGCCCATGAACTTGAAAACATTCCTGAGGTAAAAAACAACCCGAATGTAAAAATCTATCAATACATTGATGATGTACTGATAGGTGGTCAATCTGAGGAGGCGCTTAACAGGCTTGCATATAGTAATTCCTGAGGAGAAAAGGCAACCTCTCTCCCAAGAGACAAAATTTCTAGGAGTCAAATGCAAAGGCGGGACATGGAATATGCCTAATAATACTCTGCATCACCTAGGAGAAATAAAAGCACCCACAAATAAAAAGGAATTACAAGAAATTATGGGAACCTTTCAATATTGGAGAAGGCACATACCTAACCTTTCAATAATTGCTCGGCTGTTATATGACTTATTAAAGAAACACCGACACTGGCAATGGAATCACTCCCATGATGAGGTTACTCTTAGATGCACAGACCTTTCAGATGCTGGGACCTTTCCATCCAGATGACCCAATAACAATAGAGTGGGGCTTTTCTTCTAGTGCTTTATCATATCACTTCTGGGAAAAGGGGCCTACTGGAGCTATAGGACCAATAATCTATTATTCCCAATCATTAAAGGACTCAGGAAAATTATATTTAGTTGTCTTAGTTTGGACCAGGATAAAGGTACTTTTCTGTCTTGTACTTTTGCTTTCAGCTAAGTCTCTTGTAAGTAGCTGCGCTTGCTGAAATTAACAGCAAGTTTCTCAGACAGTGTCTGCTTCTGGGACTGAAAACGCTCAATGTTTAAGATTACAGCTAGAGACTGGTATGCAGAACCAAGGCCACTGCTCAGTTCTGAGGAACATTTTGCCCTCCGGAAGGAGAAGAGGAGTAAAGAGGTCACACCTGAAGCCCTCCTTTGGGGAGGAACGGGCAAGACAGATGGCCAAAATTGACCAAACAGAGTATTCCATCCCATACACATCATACTCAGTATAAATTTGAGGGATCACGATGGTCAAACCCCTTTCTACTTCCCTTTCTTTGCCTGTTTCTGTTTGCTTCGGCATCCTGGGAGGATTCCATCTGTTTGTCTGCCTATGTTCCTGATTTGTGCCATCCTATATCTGTGTGTTCCTGCCTACAGCTCCCAACTGCTGCTGACCCCAGGAGTCCAGCGTGGACTTTCCCAGGGCTGCCCTGCAGCCTTGGTGGAGACGTGAGACTTATTGGGGGAAAGGGGGGAGGAACGTGGTATCAATTTTCCTGTATATTTGTATATATCTAGTATGTTTTCCTGTTCATCATTAATGTTTCATGTTGGAGCAATTTTTGGAAGAAAATGGACACTTGAGCAATCCTGACTACTTAGCATTAGCCAGAGTGAGCTAAGGGCCTTGAGGCCCAGCTGCAAGGTTATTAAAAGATTAGCTATGGGCAAAAGATAAGGGAGCTGGCAGCAGAAAAGAAGAATAACAGGATGGGAAAGCATCACATAGACAGCGCATAAACAATTGTATTTAACCAATTAGGTAGTGCCCTGTGGCATATGAAGAATGTGTTGTACCAATCAGCAATATGCTTCTGTTATCAGGCTGACTATGTATAAAAGGGCTACTGCTACACTCAATAAACGGCAATAAGTTGATTATATAAATCTGCGTGTTGCCCATTGCGTTCTTCCCGACAAATGGTGCCCAAACAAGGACACTGAATTGCTGCTAGTTGCTTCACGCGACGGTTTATCTGGATGTCGGGAAACATGGACGGGGAGGCACTTCTTGGCAATCGCGGAAGGAACTGGAAATGAGCTGGCTGCTCACCCCCGTAAAGTAGACACTGCAAACATAAGGCAAATGCAGCCAGAGGTGGCAGTTCTGTTACTAGGTAGTATACTCTCTAAGAGAGGGATTCCTAGTAATTCGAAGCAGCTCCATGAGCTGATCAAGTGGGCTAAAGAGAGAGCCCTGATCCCCACCATTGGTATAGCTTTTGAGCTGGAAACGTGGGAAGAAATTGGGAAGTCTCTATGGGATGAAATTAGCAAAGGATCTAAGGAGGCTGGAAAATTAGCCATGTTATGGGTGCTGATTCGAGACACATTAAAAGAAATGAAAAGTGAGAGGGCAGCAGCAGCCTCAGCGTTTGCTGCCTTAACGCCTGATCTACCAGTAACGACGAATGCTCAAAATATGGACTTGACCTCTAAACAGTTATTTGAGACAACTAAAATACCCCCACCAGCACCTGCGGGGGCTATACTGATTCAAGCTCAGCCAACTATACCATTTGACCCTGGGGTTCAAACAAAAAGTAAACATGGGACCGAGAAGCAAAACCAAAAGTGACCGAAAACACCACCACCACCAGAATTGTTGGGGGATGCAGAGGGAGAGAAGTTGGAGAAGACGGGTGAGGAATCTCAGAATGCAGACTCCAGCCCTCGCACCCGCCTGCCATGGCTCCCAGTCGCTCTGCCGCTGCTGTCTTCCAGTCCACCTCCACCACCTGATAATTTTCTCGACCACCATTGCCATTAATCTATCCTCCGCTTCCCCTGTCAACACCGGTAATGCCTGCTATAGAGCAACAACCAGAGGAAGAACTGGGACTCGGAGACAAGCAACTAAGGGAACTACTGAAAAAACTGAAAGAACTGGGGACCAAGAATAAGTATACCTCTGAAAAAAACCCTAGTTTTTGCTCCGGGGAACATCCCGAACAACCCAGGGGCACTAATCCATTTTTACCTCCTGATCCATTCCCTATTCCTGCTCCGACTTCCCTTAACCAATTAAAACTCACTGCTCCACCTCTTCCATATCCAACATGGGGAGAGTGGTGGGGGTGGGGGGTGGGGTGGGGAGGGTGTGAGTGTGGATCCGATAACCAGATGGAAGGGAATTATACGAAATGCTATAGTTGAAGGAGAAATGGTTCCCAACATGGGTCCGATGATTTTTCCAGTGATTTTGGGACCAAGAGGAGGAGGACAATGGGTTGCATTAGATTGGAAAATGATAAAAGAAGCCAAAGCTGCCATTATGCAGTACGGTTTGAAACCGTCATTTAATCAATTTCTTTTGCAGCATCTTTTTACTGCTGTCCTGCTTTGGCCAGGATAAAGGTGATTTTCTGGCTTGTACTTTTGCTTTCAGCTAAGTATCTTGTAAGTAGTTGCACTTGCTGAAATTAACAGCAAGTTTCTCAGACAGTGTGTGCTTCTAGGACTGATAACACCTGATGTTTATAGTTACTGCTAGAGACTGGTATGCAGAGCCAAGGACACTGCTCAGCTCTGAGGAAAACATTTTACCCTCCAGAAGGGATAAAGAGGTCCCACCTGCAGCCCTCCTTTGGGGAGGAACAGACAAGATAGATGCCAGAACTGACCAAACAGAGCATTCCATCCCATATATGTCATCCTCAGTATAAATTTGAGGGATCACGAGGGCCAAGCCAGATTTCATGCTTCCAGCTTCCGGCTGCCTGCCCTTCCTGCCTTTCCTGCTTCCCTTCCTTCACCTGGCATCCTGGAAGGATTCCGTCCGTTCGCCTGCCTGTGGTCCTGATCCGTGCCAGCCCATATCTGTGTGTTCCTGCCTCTAGTTCCTGATTGCTGCCAACTCCAGGAGACCAGCCTGGACTTTCCCAGGGCTGCCCTGCAGCCTCGGTGGTGATGTGAGAGCTATTGGGGGAAAGGGGGGAGGAATGTGGTATCCATTTTCCTGTATATTTGTATATATTTATTAATTTTTCCTATTTATCATTATTGTTTCATTAAAGTTGTGTAGTTTAGTTTCCAACCCATAAGTCTCTCTCCCTTATTCTCTCTCCTTTCTTTATCAGGGAGGAGAGAGAGATTAATAGAGAGGGTCTGTTACTCGGTTTAATTGCCAGGCCAGTGTTAAACCATGACAACTGCTTAATTGTTGACGCCATATGACACAAAAATGGTCATTAATAATCAGTTAACTCCTTCTCAACAACTGCAATTTCATCATAAACAGCAAATGCTTTGTGAAAATGCAGCTGCGATTCCTAGACAGAACACCAATGTATTATACGGAGTGTGTTAAAAATGACCGAGACTCAATATTCTGTTAATGGTTTAATTTAATTAATAAAATTGAAATTGCAATGAGCAAAACAGCGCTGGGTGCATGGGGAGTCTCCGCTCCACTCACACGCACACCTCTAAAACTCTAGAATTACCTTATATTGATTACAGTTCTATGAATATTAAGGTATGGGTTTACATACATATTCATAGGGATTACATCATGTTATTTCAATATTCATGATAGATGGAGTCTAGGCGGAGTCTGGGCGGAGTCCTCTTTTGGGGAGATATCTGGGGGTCGTCAGGGGGTCTTTGGATGAAGTAAGAGGTCTTCCTCAAACTTGAACCTTTACCTTTCTTGTTTTCGCTGACTTCATTATCTTGTTACAGAGCAAAATTAGACACTAGCCATAACTTTCCCCTTATCTGCTGGTTGTGGCATTTTTATGTTGTCTTTGTGCAGATGTTCGCATTCTTTTGGTGCCTAGTTAGCCTTGGCAGTGCCTTGTTTTAAGAACAAGACCCACACTTCAATTATCACAAAGACAGAAGTTAGTCTCGTTAAGACCTTGTGTTGCTTACTCTGTTTTTGTGGAAAATTACATGTCTCAATTGCTTTGTCTAGCCCCATATTCAGTTTCTTCTTAGTTTAATTCTGAATTTACTGGTTAGGAATACAAATTCATTAACATATATTACAATCATATATCACAGAGTGCAAGCACACGTTACTCGGTGCTGGTCCTTTTGTATGTGCAGATTTTCAGGTTTCAAACTGAAGTGTTACCACTTTCACAAGAACTGGCGTATAAAGCTTTGCAAACTGTGCATGATCCTGCACAAGCAACCCCCTCTTTTACAAATATTAAACAGGGGGGGA
Source organism: Heliangelus exortis (assembly GCF_036169615.1). Lineage (NCBI taxonomy): Eukaryota > Metazoa > Chordata > Aves > Apodiformes > Trochilidae > Heliangelus > Heliangelus exortis. The sequence continues at coordinate 7,191,109 of NC_092453.1, read as the reverse complement.
GCAGAGCCATATTCAAACTTTGTGGATCGCTTATATTCAGCGATAACATCACATCCCGATTTCTCAGAAGACATGAAAACAAAATTTTTTTATATGTCAGCATATGACAATGCTAATGAAAAAACTAAACGTGCGTTAGTACTACTTCCGAAAGGCGCTACAGCAGCTCAATTGTTAGAAGCTTCTGAGCAAATGCTAGAAGCAGATAAAGCTGCTTAAGGACCATCATTGCAATATCGTCCTCAATATTGATGTATATTGTGGTGCACTGATGTTTCATACAGAGATAAAAAACTTGGTTGGTAATTACACTTGCAGTTTTGGTTTGGGAGATTGTACCACTTCATCTTATTTCGGACTGACTCCCCCAGATTTTAGTAGCAATAGCATTTCATTTTTTAATCTTCTGGTGGGTCTTGTTAATTTTTCTCATATATTGGTGAGGAGTAAGACAAAAACCACAGTCATGAGAATGAGCATGCCTTTTCGGAGGCCGAGATTTGCTGTGGAGAGTGAGCTGCCCCTGGTACAGATAGCACGCCCTCTCCTGCCTCTGCAGCCACTTCTCGCCCCCCCTCACGCAAGGGCACAACTCAGATACGGCTGGTGAGCATTGCCAGTGTATCTGTTACAGCTGCAGCTGCTGTCTCTGCCCCCACAGACACTGCTGCTGCTCAGAAAGTGAGCTCTACTGCAGATACCACAGCAGAGGAAAAAAAAGAAAAAAAAAGAAAAGAAAAAAAAAAGGGTGGGGAGCATATACCTGAGCATATACCCTCATGAGAAGAAAAAAGAGCATGACCTCATGAGAGCACTAAGTAAAGAGCAACATTTTCGATCAAAATGCTCAATACAACAATTGGGTCCAGAATGTAATGACAAATTTGAAATTTGGGGTACAGCAGAAAGGGTTCTTGCTGCTTTGTTTGTCCCACACATAGCAGCAGGAAAAGCCCTTGGCAATGATTGATAAAAATTATGAAATACACAAACTAGCCTGTTGCACTGCGAAGCAGATGAACTTAACTTCTGGTATTTTAACACAGATGCTAAAAGATGTTGATTGTAGGCAGCAGGTGCCAGGACGGTGCTCGCCCCGCCTGTGCCCAGCTGGGACTGGCCCAGGTGCGCATGCCCGATTTCGGCAGGGTGTGGTTCCAGCAGGTCCCAGAGCCAGGCGGATCGAAGTTAGTTCTCTGATACTAGCCCGAACCAACACTAGCTCGATCGACTCTGTTCGCGAACCGAGCTCGCGCCCACGGCGAGATTCGTCTCACGCAACATCTGGTGGAGAATGCGGGCATGCGCACCTGGGCCAGTCCCAGCTGGGCACAGGGGGGGCGAGCACCGTCCTGGCACCTGCTGCCTACAGTTGATAGTGTCAGACATACAGTTTTACAAAATTGTGCTGCCACTGCCTTTTTATTGTTAGCTTTTAGGTCATGTTTGTGAAGGCTTTCTTGGAATGCGTTGCATGAACTTGTCTGATCATTCGGAGTCGATTCACAACCAAATGCAATTGAATAAGATAACATGAAAAATTAACTGTTGCACATACTGGGTTAGATGAATGCTTAAACCGCTTAGGGATAGGGCGATAGCTTAAAGATTTAATTAGACAAGGCTTATCAATTATATTAGTTATTATTGCTTTGTATTATTAGTATGTTGTTTATGATGATGTATCATTAGCATGTTATCTTGTGCGATGAAGCAAGTCTGGATTGCTCAAAAAAAAAAAGGGGGAATTGTTGGAGAATCTTTGGAAGAAAATGGACATGTGAGTAATCCTGACTATTTAGCTTTAACCAGAGTGAGCTAAGGGTCTTGAGGCCCAGCTGCAAGGTTATTAAAAGATCAGCTACGGGCAAAAGATAAGGGAGCTGGCAGCAGAAAAGAAGAATAACGGGATGGGAAAGCATCACATAGACAGCACGTAAACAATTGTATTTAACCGGTTAGGTAGTGCCCTGTGGCATATGAAGAATGTGTTGTACCAGTCAGCAATATGCTTATGTTTTCAGCCTGACTGTGTATAAAAGGGCTACCGCTACACTCAATAAACGGCAATACTTTGATTATATTAATCTGCGTGTTGTCCATTGCGCTCTTCCCGATAACTGGGAACAAGAGAAGGAATCACCCCAGTAAGAAAAGAACTGCAGGAACAAGGAGTAATTATTCAAACTCATTCTCCTCCCCTGACTGCAGCTGTACCTAATATAAAGTAACTAATTTCCACCATACAGGAGCAGTCTCATCAAATTCTAGCTACCATTGATGTAAAGGATATGTTTTTCATGGTACCTATACAGGAGAGTGATCAGGATAAATTTGCATTCACTTGGCAAGGTATTCAGTACACCTTTACTCGTTTGCCCCAAGGATATTGGCATTCCCCTAACTTGGCACATTATGCCCTAGCCCAGGTACTTACAGAAATCACTCCTGAGGAGGGAGTTAGACTGTACCAATACATTGATGACATATTATTAGGAGGGTCCAATACTGTTGCAGTAGGGCAAACCCAAACAAAAATTATCACTCACCTAGAGAGTCTAGGACTTCCGATTCCAGCAGAGAAAGTGCAACTTCCCTCTCCTGAGGTAAAGTTTCTAGGCATATGGTGGAGAGGGGGAGCAGCATGTATTCCTCCCAGCATCCTCACTGCCTTAGAGCAAATAAAGATACCCGAAAACAAAAAGGAACTGCAATATGGCCTAACTCTATTAGTATTCTGGAGGAAACATATTCCAGATTTCTTCATTAAATCTTATCCTCTGTATGATTTAACATGAAAAAGAGTTGCCTGGAATTGGAACTCCATTCATGAGGAAGCCTTAAAACTTTTAATTTTTGAAGCAGGAGTATATCAGGCCTTAGGCCTGATACACCCCTCTGATCCACTCCAAATTGAGTGGGGCTTTGCAATCCACAAAGCATCAACACATGTGGCAGCGTGGACCAGAGGGTCCAAATTGCCCCATTGGATTTTATTCTTGCAGCTTTAAAGATGCAGAAAAAAAATTATTCCATCTGGGAAAAAGGGCTATTTGTTGTCAGTCCCACCTTGCAAGAAGCTGAGAAAACCATAAGGTCACAAACAATAATTCTGAGGGGCCCCTTTAAGGTCCTAAAACCTGTGCTGGATGACACTCCACCCCTTGCAGGAATTGCACAAAGATAAACTGTTAGAAAATGGTATGCTCAGTTAGAACATTACAGTCACATATATCAAATAGAGGAGGGAGCAACCAAAGTACTTCAGATCCAAGAAGGATCATCTGTTTCTCCAGATAAGGAAACTCCTCCATCCTGTATCAAAGCCCTCTAATTTGAATCCCATCTGAGAAATGTGTGGTTCACTGATGCCTCTTCAAGGAGAGAGGAAAAAAACCTTGGAAATACCAAGCAGTAGCTTTGCACATTGATTCTGGAGAACAAATTATAACAGAAGGAGAAGGGAGTGCAAAATTAGGGGAGTTAATAGCACTTTGGAGTGTGACAACAGAATGCAGACAGTACCGAGCCCATATACATTTATACAGACTCATATGCTGTATTAAAAGGATGCATAGAGTGGCTTCCCTTTTGGGAACAGAACCAGTGGGAAGTAAACAGAGTGCCTGTGTGGCAAAGGGATAAATGGGAAGAGATACTAGATGTGGCACAAAGGGGGAAACCATCCAGCCCACATAGATGGGACGACGATAAAACAGTCGCACGAGTTTAGGTATGATGACAGGCCGAATGGGAAAGCCAGAACCATCCAGCCCACATACTGAATAATCAAGTAGACTCTCAAGTAGACTCTTTTAGATTAGGAAGAAGAGAAAGAAAGGGAGAAAGAGAAGAAGAGAAATGGGGTTATCTCTTAGAGTGTTAAGTGTGGCCATTCTGGAGTGAAAGATTTGTTAAGAGAAGCTGCAAGCAGAGGATGGCCTGTCACTCACAGGGCATGTGAAACAGTTATCTCTGCATGTGGTCTATGCTGCATTAGATTAGAAAAACACCCTCTACAAGATCCCCCACTTCACTTACGTGAAGGAAAAGGACTTTGGGATACCTGGAAAGTGTAATATATTGGTCCCTTTCGGAAATCAGAAGGGAAACAATATGTCTTGGTAGGAGTAGAGGTAGTATCAGTATTAGTACAAGCAGAACCTGTAACACGAGCAACAGGAGAAAGGACAGTAAGAGGACTAAAAATCTGGTTTACCTTTCTACCTAAACCAAAATCAATTGAATCTGATAATGGTACTCACTTTTCTGCTAGGATAGTCCAACAATGGGCAAAGACTGAAGGAATGCAGTGGGTATTCCAAACTCCCTATTACCCACAAGTAAATGGGGTAGTGGAAAGAACCATTCTTAAACCATTCTTAAGGCCCCAAGATTCAGGGTGGTCAGACTGACTGGGATGCAATGACTACAGTGAATGATGGGGAGTAAATGGGTGTCCATGACTTACAGCATTTTGTCCTAAAGCACCAATTATTGTCCCCAAAAATGATGGACCTGATGATCCCAGGAATCCTTTGCACTATGCAGGACAACAAATGCTGGTAAACCTACCAACAGTTGGGCAGGTCCCACTGGTACTAAAGTCTCCTACAAATGTGTATGCATGGGTAGCCACCAGTGCCCATGGCAGAGAACATAAAATGAACACCAGATGAATAGTACCTTCCTTTTAACACTGGTTCTGGTGGAACCAGGCTTTCTTTTCTCTTACAGGAAAGGAATTCACTGAGTACTGAGGAGGCCCACCACAAACAGAAGGCTTATGTTGCTTTTGATTTTTTCAGTCATCTGTGTAGATTTTAGTACTGTAATTTTTATAGTATGTATATATTATCACTATTCTCATTGTTTTGGACAACCTGTCTCTTCTCCCTTAGTGTCAAGGGAGGGGATGAAAACGCTGCACATAATTTACCATGGGATTTGATTCAGGTCTTACATGAGCGTGGAATCATACAGATCAAGGACTGTTGGGAAACTGTCTGGAAGAAAACAGACATGTGAGCAATCCTGACTATTTAGTTTTAGCTAGAGTAAACTAAGGGCCTTGAGACCCAGTTGCAAGGTTACTGAAAGATGAGCTATGGGAAAAAGATAAGGGAGCTGGCAGTAGAAAAGAAGAAATAACAGGATAATGAGGAAGCCAGCAGAAGATCTGTGAGAACAGAATTTGTGTCCAAGATATAGCCACCTGCAAGATATCGTTATATAAACAAAGGCTCTATATAAAGCGAGTGTCCACTGTTAATAAACGACTTCACTTTAACCATATTGGTGACTGCGTGTCGTCCTTTAAGCCTCCGCGAATTTTTTCCCACATTTGGCGCCCGAACAGGGACCCTCTCGCTGTTGCTTCCAGGAGCGATGAAGACAGCTGGAATGAGAGGGTAGCGAGAAAGCCGACCGAAGGAACGGTGCGGCAGGAGCGGAGAAGCCAGTCGAAAGGAGACTGCTGCCCCGGCGGTCTATGTAGCTGGTGCCCAGCTACGGAACGAAAGAGGTACCTCGGAATTGAAGAATCTTGCCAAGAAAAAGGTGAGCGGCTGGGGAGGAGATGGGGTCTACACTCTCTAAAGAAGAAGAGGCAGTAGTTAAGCTCCTCCAATGTATTCTCTCTAAGAGAGGTTTATCACACGAAGGCAGGACCTTACGTGAATTACTGAAATGGGCACGGGATAGAGACTTGATCCCCTCGATGGGTACCGTTTTTGAGTTACCTACTTGGGAAGCCATAGGTACTGCCCTATGGAATAAAATTAGAGATGGAGATAAGGAGGCACGACGCTTAGCGACACTCTGGAAATTGATTAGAGAAACCTTAAAAGAAATGAAAAATGAAAGAGCAGCAGCCTCAGCGTTTGCTGCCTTAACACCTGATCTACCAATACCGATGAATGCTCAAAATATGGACTTGACCTCTAAACAGTTATTTGAGACACCTAAAATACCCCCACCAGCACCTGAAGGGACTATACTGATTCAAGCTCAGCCAACTGTGCCATTTGACCCTGGGGGGTCGGATGAAAAGCAAAAATGGGACTGAGAAGCAAAACGAAAAGCGACCGAAAACACCACCAGAATCGTTGGAGGACCCAGAGGGAGAGAAGCCGGAGAACACAGGCGAGGAACCTTGGAATGCAGACCCCCCCCCCCCTCCTGCCCGCCTGCCACGGCTCCCAAACACTCTGCCACCACTGCCTTCCTCTCCACCTGCGATGCCTGATTTATCTTCTTGACCACAGTTGCCATCAATTAATCCTCTGCTTCACCTGTCAACACCATCAGTGCCTGCTATAGAGCAACAACCAAAGAAAGAACTGGGACTCGGAGACAAGCAACTCAGGGAACTGCTGAAGAAACTGAAAGAACTGGAGACCAAGGATGAGTATATCCCTGAAAAAAACCTAGTTTTTTGCTCCAGGGAACACCCTGAACAACCCAGGGGCACTAATCCATTTTTATCCCCTGATCCGTTCCCTATCCCTGCTCCTACTTCCCTTAACCCTTTAACACCCACTGCTCCACCTCTTCTAGATCCAACATGGGGAGGGGAGGGGAGGGTGGTGGAGGGGATAGTGGGGGGGGGGGGGGGGAAGGTGGAATCAACAATTGCAATTTCATCATAAATGGCAAATGCTGTGTGAAAATGCAGCTGTGATTCCTAGACAGAACACCGATGCATTATACGGAGTGCAAGCACAAATGTTACTTGGTGCTTGTCCTTTTGTATGTGCAGATTTGCAGGCATGGTTTCAAACTGAAGTGTTACAACTTTCACAAGAACTGGCATATAAAGCTTTGCAAACTGTGCATGATCCTGCACAAGCAACCCCCTCTTTTACAAATATTAAACGAGGGAGCAGAGCCATATCCAAAATTTGTGGATCACTTATATTCAGTGGTAATATCACATCCCGATTTGACAGAAGAGATGAAAACAAAATTTTTTATATGTCAGCATATGACAATGCTAATGAAAAAACTAAACGTGCATTAGGACTACTCCCAAAAGGTGCTAGAGCAGCCCAATTGTTAGAAGCTTCTGAGCAAATGCTAGAAGCAGATAAAGCTGCTTAAGGACCATCATTGCAATATGGTTCTCAATATTGATTTATATTGTGGTGCATGGTCCACTGGTGTTTCATACAGAGACAAAAAACAAACAAACAAACAAACAAAAACCCAAAGCAACAACAACAAAAAAATCTTGGTAATTACACTTGGGTTTTGGTTTGGGAGATTGTACCACTTCATTTAACTTTAGGCTAACTTCACCAGATTTTATGGGAACGAGTATGCCTTTTTGGAGGCCGAGAGTTGCTGCGGAGAGTGAGAGCTGCCCGTCATACAGAGAGCACCCCCACTCCTGCCTCCGCAGCCGTTTCTCGCCCCCCCTCACACAAGGGCACAACTCAGATATGGCTGGTGAGCATTGCCAGTGTATCTGCTACAGCTGCAGCTGCTGTCTCTGCCCCCACTGACACTGCTGCTGCTCAAAAAATGAGCCATGCTGCAGACACCACAGAAAAAAAAAAAAGAAAAAAAAAAAAAAGGAAAATTGGGGGGATGGAAAGAGTGTGCCTTTGCTGTTTAAAGGCTTGGAATTCTGTCTCTAAACAATTTTATTAGGCGTTTTTGAGCCTCAATTTGGCAACCATGAAGGAAACCAGGACTCCAGTGTGCCGTGACCCGGGAGGGGTCTGGGGACGCTTTTGGGGCCCCCCGACCAATTTTTGTTGGATAAGCCTCCTCTACCCTCTTGGTTCTATGCACCAGTGGACACCAGACCTTCCTCATACTAAAAAGGTATTTAAGTCCTTCCATTGCAGTGTGAAATGTGCTTTTCATATTGTATTGATAATAGGTTCTTGTTAATGTTGTAATTCATGTGATCGTTTATATGTTGATTATGGGATCCCTTGTCTATGTGTTGATTGTTGATTGTGCTATTCTGTTGCACTGCTAAGTAGATGAACTTAACTTCTGGTATTTTAACACAGATGCTAAAAGATGTTGATAGTGTCAGACATGCAGTTTTATAATATCGTGCTGCCACTGACTTTTTATTATTAGCTTTTAGGTTATGTTTGTGAAGACTTTGATGGAGTGTATTTGCATGAATTTATCTGATCATTCAGAGTCAATTCACAACCAAAAACAATTGATTAAGATAACATGAAAAATTAACTGTTGCATATATTGGGTTAAATGAATGGTTAAATCACTTAAGGATATGGGGATAGCTTAGAGGTTTAATTAGACAAGGTTTATCAATCATATTTGTTATTATTGGTTTTGATGCTTTCGTATTATTAGTATGTTGTTTATGGCAATATATTATTAGCATGTTATTTCACGTGGTGAAGTAAGTCAGGATTGCTCAAAAACAAAAAGGGGGGTATGTTGGGAAACTGTCTGGAAGAAAACAGACATGTGAGCAATCCTGACTATTTAGTTTTAGCTAGAGTAAACTAAGGGCCTTAAGACCCAGTTGCAAGGTTACTGAAAGATGAGCTATGGGAAAAAGATAAGGGAGCTGGCAGTAGAGAAGAAGAAATAACAGGATAATGAGGAAGTCAGCAGAAGATCTGTGAGAACAGAATTTGTGTCCAAGATATAGCCACCTGCAAGATATCGTTATATAAACAAAGGCTCTATATAAAGCGAGTGTCCACTGTTAATAAATGACTTCACTTTAACCATATTGGTGACTGCATGTCGTCCTTTAAGCCTCCACGGATTTTTTCGTACAAAGGACTATGTATTGCTCTGCCTAGATCTGCTAAAGATGGTTTCTGATTTTTTTGCTATTCCTGTTAACCTGTCATTTTTGTTTAATATGACCAGGGCAACACACCCTGTCCATCTGCCAAAAGTAGGGATCCATGATCTTTATAATGCCAGGATACGGTGGACCAAAATTTCACGGAATGAAGGAGTAAGTGGAGGCCTATAAGGAAATCCCTTGATTAAACAAACTCTAGAGGGACAAATGGAGGATTTAAAAGGTCAGCTCCACAAGGAATGGAAGAAAGGACATGTAAAATGGATGGCATATAAGGAAGCTTTCCGAGCAGCGAGAGAGCTGGTTAGAAATGCTAAAGCTCAGTTAGAATTAAATCTAGCCAGGGAGATCAAGAGGAACAGCAAAAATTTGTTTAATCATCCCATTAATGACCAAGGGCTGTGGCCAGTGCAGTGTCCTTAGAATTGAGGGCTGCTTCAGTCTCTCCAGGTTTGGCTTGGACTCCATTTGTATAAGATCCTTTTTTTGTGTAGCTGCCGAGCAGCTGCTCCTGCTCACCACAGAGCTTGCACATCTTGATCTGCAGCTTGGCCCCCTGCCGAGCCATGTCGTCCAGGCTCCTGTGGACATCAGCCAGCTCAGTTTTGCTTGTTTCATAGGAGGATGTCTTCTCCTGAAACTGGAGGCATGAGTCCAGGCAGAATCAGAGTTTGATCCAGTAAGTGGATTGCCCTCATAATGCAGAGACCACAAACAGGGAGCCCAAACTGCTTGGGCATTGTGGAAGTAATCACAAATTGTCCACATGGCACAGCATTTGGGATGCCACCAGAAGAGGCTGTGACCCGTGCCAAGAAAGCCCCCCCATATAAAGACCTCTCAGATCAGGACAAACATTATGTTCTTTTCACCAATGGATCCTGTTATCTTGTAGAGAACCAGCAGAGATGGAAACCTGCAGTATGGACCTCTACTCGACAGGTTGCAGAAGTGAAGGAGGGAGAGGGTGAATCGAGCCAACTTGCAGAGGTTAAAGCCATCCATCTTGCCCTAGGAATTGCTGAGCCTTGCCCTAGGAACTGCTGAGCGAGAGAAATGGCTGATACTTTACCAGTACACTGATTCCTGGATGGTAGCTAATACTTGATGGGAGTGGATGAAAAAGTGGAAATAGGATAACTGGCTCGGAAGGGGAAACCAGTTTGGGGAGCTGACCTGTGGCATGATATTGCTATCTGACGGGCTAACTTAGTGGTGAAGGTGAGACATGTAGATGCTCACATGCCTAAAAAAAGAGCTATTATGGAGCAAAGAATCAACCATCAGGCGGACTAGGCTGCTTAGGTGTTCCAAATAAATTTTGATTTGGAGCACAAAGGTGAATAATTCTTAGCTCAGTGGGCCCATGATGCTTCTGGCCATCAAGGAAGAGATGAAACATACAGATGGGCCAGAGACCTAGGGGTGGATTTAACAATGGATATTTGTTGTGGAATGTTAGACAGGTTTGGAGAATGTTGGAGAATATTCCTGAATGTTCTCGAAGAGATAGGGGGTGTGACCCCTTTACTGTGCCCAACCCCATGTTTGGGGGGCCAATTAGATCGGCCCATACTCCGGTGCTACCTGCACCAGGGATTCGCTGTGCTACAGGTAAACACACCGGGTGTCCAATAAAAAGTTATGTTGGTGGCTGGGGTGTGGTCACGGAAGCACTATATAAGCGAAAGTTGCTGCGCAATAAACCAGAAGTTCGTTTATCAACCATATTGGTTGCACGCATTTTCTTTGCCGCTCCTGCAGATATTATCACCCAAGTTTTGCATGACCATAATAATTTGGCTGCTATTAAGTGGGCCAGAAGATTAAAACCTTTGTGATACGAGTGATGCTGACTGAAATATAAGTACAGAGAGGACTGGCAGATTGATTATATCACCCTACCTCAAACCCCCCAGGGTAAGCGTTATGTGCTTTTGATGGTAGAAGCAAGCACCGGATGGCTGGAAGCATACCCAGTGCCTCGTGCCACTGCCCTCAATACCATTCTGTTCCTTGAAAGGCAAATTTTGTGGCATCATGGAACAGCAGAGTGGACTGAGTCAGACAATGGGGCTCATTTCAAAAACAATGTAATCAATACTTGTGCCAAAGAGAATAGTATAGAGTGGATTGATCATATTTCTTACGATGGACCAGCCTCTGGAAAGATTGAACGTCAAAATGGCTTGCTAACAACCACCCTGAAAGCAATGGGTGGTGGAACCTTCAAAAACTGGGACAAACATTTAGCACAAGCTACCTGGCTAGTTAATACTAGAGGATCAATCAATCCAGCCATCCCTTCCCAGTCAGAGTTCTTACATACAGTAGACAGGGCTAAAGTCCCTGTTGTATACGAGAAGAACCTACTGGGAAAAGCTGTGTGGACTGCTTCACTTGTGGGAAAAGGAAAACCTATCCATAGGGTTGTCTCTGTGCAAGGCCCTTGAAACACCTGGTGGCTAATGGAGGAGAATGGTGAGGTCCAGTGTGTACCACTGTGGGAAAAAATCTGCGGAGGCTTAAGGATGACACGCAGACACCAATATGGTTAAAGTGAAGTCACGGCCCAGTGGAGTCCTAGTTTCCTCCATGGGTGCCAAATTGAGGCCCAAAAAGGCCTAATAAAATTGTTTAGAGACAGAATTCCAAGCCTTTAAACAGCAAAGGCACACTCCTCCCCCCCCCCCCCTTTTTTTTTTTTTTTTTTTTTTTTTGCTGTGGTGTCCGCAGCAGGGCTCATTTTTTGAGCAGCAGCAGTGTCTGTGGGGGCAGAGACAGCAGCTGCAGCTTTAGCAGATACACTGGGGATGCCCATCAGCCATATCTGAGTTGTGCCCTTGTGTGCGGGGGGGACGAGAAGCGGCTGCGGAGGCAGGAGTGGGGGTGCTCTCTGTACCAGGAGCAGCTCTCACTCTCCGCAGCAACTCTCGGCCTCCGAAAAGGCATACTCATTCTCATAACTGTGGGTTTTTTTGGTTTTTTTTGGTTTTCTTTTTTTTTTTTTTCTTACTCCTCACCAATATATGAGAAAAATTAACAACAACCACTAGAAGATTCAAAAATGAAATGCTATTGCTACTAAAATCTGGTGGAGTCAGCCTGAAACAAAATGAAGTGGTACAATCTCCCAAACCAAAACTCAAGTGTAATTACCAAGTTTTTTTTTTGTTTTTTTTTTTATTTCTGTATGAAACACCAGTGGACCATGCACCACAATATAAATCAATATTGAGAACCATATTGCAATGATGGTCCTTAAGCAGCTTTATCTGCTTCTAGCATTTGCTCAGAAGCTTCTAACAATTGGGCTGCTCTAGCACCTTTTGGGAGTAGTCCTAATGCACGTTTAGTTTTTTCATTAGCATTGTCATATGCTGACATATAAAAAATTTTGTTTTCATCTCTTCTGTCAAATCGGGATGTGATATTACCACTGAATATAAGTGATCCACAAATTTTGGATATGGCTCTGCTCCCTCGTTTAATATTTGTAAAAGAGGGGGTTGCTTGTGCAGGATCATGCACAGTTTGCAAAGCTTTATATGCCAGTTCTTGTGAAAGTTGTAACACTTCAGTTTGAAACCATGCCTGCAAATCTGCACATACAAAAGGACAAGCACCAAGTAACATTTGTGCTTGCACTCCGTATAATGCATCGGTGTTCTGTCTAGGAATCACAGCTTCATTTTCACACAGCATTTGCCATTTATGATGAAATTGCAATTGTTGATTCCACCTTCCCCCCCGCCCCCCCCACTATCCCCTCCACCACCCTCCCCTCCCCTCCCCATGTTGGATCTAGAAGAGGTGGAGCAGTGGGTGTTAAAGGGTTAAGGGAAGTAGGAGCAGGGATAGGGAACGGATCAGGGGATAAAAATGGATTAGTGCCCCTGGGTTGTTCAGGGTGTTCCCTGGAGCAAAAAACTAGGTTTTTTTCAGGGATATACTCATCCTTGGTCTCCAGTTCTTTCAGTTTCTTCAGCAGTTCCCTGAGTTGCTTGTCTCCGAGTCCCAGTTCTTTCTTTGGTTGTTGCTCTATAGCAGGCACTGATGGTGTTGACAGGTGAAGCAGAGGATTAATTGATGGCAACTGTGGTCAAGAAGATAAATCAGGCATCGCAGGTGGAGAGGAAGGCAGTGGTGGCAGAGTGTTTGGGAGCCGTGGCAGGCGGGCAGGAGGGGGGGGGGGGGTCTGCATTCCAAGGTTCCTCGCCTGTGTTCTCCGGCTTCTCTCCCTCTGGGTCCTCCAACGATTCTGGTGGTGTTTTCGGTCGCTTTTCATTTTGCTTCTCAGTCCCATTTTTGCTTTTCATCCGACCCCCCAGGGTCAAATGGCACAGTTGGCTGAGCTTGAATCAGTATAGTCCCTTCAGGTGCTGGTAGGGATATTTTAGGTGTCTCAAATAACTGTTTAGAGGTCAAGTCCATATTTTGAGCATTCATTGCTATTGGTAGATCAGGTGTTAAGGCAGCAAACGCTGAGGCTGCTGCTCTTTCACTTTTCATTTCTTTTAAGGTTTCTCTAATCAATTTCCAGAGTGTCGCTAAGCGTCGTGCCTCCTTATCTCCATCTCTAATTTTATTCCATAGGGCAGTACCTATGGCTTCCCAAGTAGGTAACTCAAAAACGGTACCCATCGAGGGGATCAAGTCTCTATCCTGTGCCCATTTCAGTAATTCACGTAAGGTCCTGCCTTCGTGTGATAAACCTCTCTTAGAGAGAATACATTGGAGGAGCTTAACTACTGCCTCTTCTTCTTTAGAGAGTGTAGACCCCATCTCCTCCCCAGCCGCTCACCTTTTTCTTGGCAAGATTCTTCAATTCCGAGGTACCTCTTTCGTTCCGTAGCCGGGCACCAGCTACATAGACCGCCGGGGCAGCAGTCTCCTTTCGACTGGCTTCTCCGCTCCTGCCGCACCGTTCCTTCGGTCGGCTTTCTCGCTACCCTCTCATTCCAGCTGTCTTCATCGCTCCTGGAAGCAACAGCGAGAGGGTCCCTGTTCGGGCGCCAAATGTGGGAAAAAATTCGCGGAGGCTTAAAGGACGACACGCAGTCACCAATATGGTTAAAGTGAAGTCGTTTATTAACAGTGGACACTCGCTTTATATAGAGCCTTTGTTTATATAACGACATCTTGCAGGTGGCTATATCTTGGACACAAATTCTGTTCTCACAGAACTTCTGCTGGCTACCTCATTATCCTGTTATTCTTCTTTTCTACTGCCAGCTCCCTTATCTTTTTCCCATAGCTCATCTTTCAGTAACCTGAGCAACTGGGTCTCAAGGCCCTTAGTTTACTCTAGCTAAAGCTAAATAGTCAGGATTGCTCACATGTCTGTTTTCTTCCAAACAGTTTCCCAACATACCACTAGGTAATAACGTGGCTTGACTTCGTGAACGAAGATTTAAGAAGGACTCTACCCATGCTTGTTGCAAGCACGCTGATGACTGATAAGGCCAATGGGGGATAGGCAAGTCCAGTTGCCAAAGGCACAGCAGAAAGTCTCCTGGGATGGGACAGCCAAGGCATGGTTCTTTCTGTGCTGTCTTTCCTCCTCGAGACTGATTCTACATGTGTTCTGAAAGGAGGCAGCAGCGTTATAGATGGTGTGTCTCCATGTCTCCTGATTGGAGGCCAGAGTGGACCACTGATGGTAGTCGATATGGCCAAGGCTGAGGGATTGTTTCAGGGATTCCTTGTATCTCCTCTTTGGGGCCCCTCTGTTGCGGCAGCCAGTGGCAAGTTCACCATAGAGCACAATCTTAGGGAGGCAGTGATCCTCCATCCTGGAGATGTGCCCTGCCCAGCGCAGCTGCATCCTCAGTAGCATGACCTCAATACTGGTGACCCCTGCCTGTTCAAGGACAGTAACATTGGTCATGTAGTCAATCCAGTGGATGTTTAGGATTGTATGGAGGCAGAACTGATGGAAGCATTCAAGGAGTCTCAGGTTGTGGTGGTAGTTGACCCATGATTCAGACCCATATAAAAGAGTAGACAGTACAATGGCTCTGTAGACACTAATCTTTGTACTTTTCTTCAGGTGTTTATTGCTCCAGACTCTTTTATGAAGTCTTCCAAATGCTCTGTATGCCTTTGCTAATCTGTTGTCTCTTTGTCGATCTTATCGTCTGAGGAAATAATGCATCCCAGATAGCTGAACTGCTGGACTGACTTAAGCTCTGATTCACCTATGGTGATGTGGGGATGACGGAAGTCTTCCTGTGGTGCAGGCTGGTAGAGAACTTCTGTCAAGTTGACTTGCAGCCCAAAAAGATCTGTGGCCTCTGCAAAGCAGGATGTTATGCACTGCAGAGCTGCTTCTGTGTGAGCAACGAGGGCGGCATCGTCAGCAAAAAACAACTCTCAGACATGGTGATTTAGGGTCTTGGTGTTGGGCCTTTAGTCTCCTTAGGTTGAATAGGCTCCCATTGGTACAATACTGGATGCAAATGCCATTTTTTTCATTGAGGTCTGACGTGGCCCTTTGGAGCATCATGCTGAAGAAGATTGTGAATAGAGTGGGTGTGAGAACGCAGCCTTGTTTCACACCATGGATTATTGGGAAGGATTCAGAGAGTGCATTGCCATATCTGACTTGTCCCCGCTGATCCTTATGTAGCAGGATGATCATTTTGAGGATGTTGGGGGGGCATCCTAATCATTCCAAGATTTGCCACACGCCCTTTCTACTCACAGTGTCAAAAGCTTTAGTGAGGTTAATGAATGTCACATAAAGACCTTTGTTCTGTTCCCTACATTTCTCTTGCAGTTGTCTGAGAACAAATACCATGTCTGTGGTATTCCTATTGGCTCTGAAACCACATTGGCTTTCAGGTAGAACTTCCTCTGCTATAGCAGGTGCTAATCTATTCAAAAGTATTCCTGCGAGGATTTTTCCAGCAAAGGAGAGAAGAATTATACCTTGATAGTTGGAGCATTTTGACTTTTCTCCTTTCTTCTTGTACAGGGTGATGATGACTGCATCACGGAGATCTGGTGGTAGTATGCCTTGTTCCCAACAACTCACAAGGAACTTGTGAAATTTAGCATGGAATGCTTGGCCTCCATGGTTCCATACGTCAGATGGGATTCCACAACCGTCTGCTGGTGGTCTCAGGCGAGGCCAATCAGCTGATAAGGGGGCGGCACCCAGCACCGCCGAGAGGGATATAAAGGGCTGCGAGGAGCGCAGCGAACAGGAGCAGGCAAACAGGAACGTGGCACAGCAGTTAGCAAGGCAGTTTGCGCAGGCAGGGCAAGCAGGAGGGGCACAGCCACCTCCCAGCTCTCTTGAAGGAGCAATGGTCTCAAAAAAAGCAAAACCTGTTGCTGTTAAGATGCACGGTGTGTCCACTGAGACGGAACCCCTTAAGAGGGACACCAAGATGGATGTAGCTGTTCAGGCCTCTGGCTGCGTAGAGTGTTTGAGCCTGTTGTTAGCACCAGAGGACAGTGTGAGTGGGGTCTGTGTGCGATGCGAGCAGGTGAATGACTTGCTATGCCTGGTGGCAGAGCTCAAGGAGAAGATAGAGAGACTAAAAAATATTAAGGACAGTGAAAGGGAAATTGACTGGGAGAGTCACACAAAAAAACAAAAACAAAAAACAAAACAAAACAAAAAAACCCCAAAATACAAAAAAACCAAAACCAACCAAACAAAAAACAAAAAAACCCCTCAAAAACCGAAAAAACAAAACCAAAAAAACCAGAAACAAAAAACCAAAACCAAACAAAACTAAAAACAAACCCCCCCCCAAAAAAACCAAACCAAAACAAAAAAACCAAAAAAACCAAAAAAACCAAAAACAAAACCAAAAAACCCCAAAAAACCCAAAAACCCAAAAAGCAAAAAAACCAAAAGAAAAAAAAGAAAAACAAAAACAAAAAAACAACAACAAAAAAAAATCAAAACGAAACAAAAAAACCAAAACCAAAAAAACAAAACAAAAAACAAAACCAAAACACAACCCCCCCCAAAAAAACCCAAAAACCAAAAAAACCAAAAAGCAAAAAAACCAAAAAACCAAAAAACAAAACAAAAAAAACCAGAAACAAAAAAACCCAAAACAAAACAAAAAAACCCCCAAAAAACAAAAAAAAAACAAAGAAAAAAACCAAAAAGCAAAAAAACAAAAGCAAGAAAACCAAAAACCAAAAAAACCCAAAAAACCCAAAAACCAAAAAACCCCAAAAAAACAAAACCAAAAAAACAAAAAACAAAAAACCAAAACCAAAACACAAAAAACCCCAAAAAGCAAAAAAACCAAAAACCAAAAAACAAAACCAAAAACAAAACACAAAAAAACCCCCAAAAAACGAAAGAAAACCCAAAAAAACCAAACCCCAAAACCCAAAAAAAACCAAAAAGCAAAAAAACCAAAGGCAAAAAAACAAAAGCAAAAAACCCAAAAGCAAAATAACAAAAACAAAAAAAACCAAAAACCAAGAAAAACCAAAAAACAAAAAACCCAAAAGCAAAAAACCCAAAAGCAAAAAACCCAAAAGCAAAAAAACGAAAAGCAAAAAAAACCCACCAAAAAAACCCCCAAAAAACCCCAAAAAAACAAAGAAAAAAGAAACCCCCAAAAACAAAAAAAACCCCAAAAACCAAAACAAAAAAACCCCCAAAAAACCCAAAAAACAAAAAAACAAAAAGCAAAAAAACAAAAGCAAAAAACCCAAATGCACCAAAACCCAAAAAAAACAAAAAGCAAAAAAACCAAAAAACAAAAAACAAAACAAACCCCAGAAAAACTAAAAAGCAAAAGAACCAAAAGCAATAAAACCAAATACAAAAAAACCAAAAAAAAACCCCCCAAAATACCAAAGAACAAAAAACCAAAAAAACCAAACAATAAAAAAACAAAGCCAAAAAAACCCCAAAAACCAAAAGCACAAAACCCAAAAAAACCCAAAAAACAAAACCAAAAAAACCAGAAACAAAAAACCCAAAAACAAAATACAAAAACAAAACAAAAAAACCAAAACCAAAAAAAACCAAAACCGAAAAAAACCAAAACCGAAAAAATCCAAAATCAAAAAAAACCAAAAATGAAAAAACCAAAAAAAAAGCGGGGGGATATGTAGTGAAATGAGGCAATGAGGCAATCAGGTGTGGCTAATTGCAAGGTGGGAGGCATGAGCTTGTGCCAAGCCCACCTGTGCCCAATTAAGGCCTATCCCAACTGTGCATGAGCAGGATTGGGCAACCAATAAAAGGTGAGCTTCAGAGTGTATGCCTGGCTCACTCTTGAGCAGTCAGAGGAGGAGGTTAGCTGAGTCTGGAGCACAAGCATTGAACAAGGCTAGCCAAGTCTAAAGGTGACAAGGTCAGAGCACTGTTTGTGCACCCCAACAAGAACACCTGCTTGACTTCAAAGTGCTGTGCCCCAAGGAAGGTTCTGTCTCTTACACTGTTGCTACTGTGGGGTCACAGCATTAGTGGACAAGGGGAGAGCAACTGACATAATCTACCTGGACTTGTGCAAAGCATTTGATACTGTTCTGCGCAACATCCTGGTCTCCAAATTGGAAGGATATGGATTTGATGGATGGACCACTCATTGGATAAGGAACTGGCTGGATGGTCCCACTCAAAGAGTAGTAGTTAATGGTTCAATGTCCAAGTGAAAACCAGTGATGAGTGGAGTTCCTCGAGGACTGGTACTGGGACTGGTGCTGTTTAACGTCTTTGTCAAATACATGGACAATGGGATTGAGTGCACTCTCAGCAAGTTTGCTGATGATACCAAGCTGTGTGGTGTGATTGACATGCTGGAGGGATTGGAGGCCATCGACAGGGACCTTGACAGGCTGGAGAGGCGGGCCCATGCCGATCTCATGAAATTCAAGAAGGCCACATGCAAGGTTTTTATTATTATTAATTAGCTCATACTTCAGTTGTCATGTATCTATTATGAAAGGTAAAATACTGTGCAAATAAGTTGATATGTACCTCACTTCAGCAAGGCACTTGAGTGTGTGCTTATCTTTAAATATATGATTTAGTCTCATTGACTATAACTACTGAAAACTTAAATGTTTTGCTTAAGTGGGGCTGCACCTCACTTAATCAGTGATTATTTGCCAGCATGTTTGTAATTCTTATTTAAGAAAACCAAAGAAAAATCAAGTGTAATGGTTGTAATGTAATTACAAGATGTCTCTTGTAGTTATTGTAATGAAAGTCTTGTTATGTCCTTATTTTAACATGGCTTTGATTTCATATAGAAAGATAGCTTTTTCTTTGCCTCATCATGCCTCACTTAAAATTTTTCTCTTTTTAAAATCCAGTAGGAAAATCTGCTTTTGAATAGTTCATGGTACTACACATGATAGGGCAGACCTCTCCAAGATGCTTGGGATTCATGCACATATATATATGTGCATAAAACCACACACATTTTACATCCGTTGGCAGAACTCAGTTCTTAAAAATAATTAAAAACTGGGTTTTTAAGGTGTCACAGACTCCACAAATGGAAAAATCCGTGAAGACATTGTGGAGAGAGACATGTTAACAAGATGCCTAAGTGATAAACCACTACAGCTAAGAATCTTGTGCCTGAATTAAATAGTAGCTTTAATCCTTTGTGTTTTTTGCCTCGCTGCAGGTGTGTGCATCCCAGGGGAGGTGTGATTCAGAGTGTGTCTTCCTGGAAGTATGACTCAGGCTCACAGTACATTAACACTCAGCAAACACAGTTGTGGACAGCTGTGACCCCTCAGCAGAATTGTTCTTCACCCCCAGAAGTAGTAGACCTCACTTTGGATGAGGATTCCAGATGCAAATATCTATTGTAATGCATTGTCACTGTGTTTGTTTGCCCAGCCCTTCTCCCCTTAGTGGCACAGAAGTTCATTGTTAAAGCTTCAGCTTCAGAAGCCCTGTTCCAGGCATTATGAAATTCAAACATTAAATTTTTCCTTTCCATAAGAATGTAGTATAATTTCAATATAATTTAAAATTATTTTGCCTTCTCAAAGGAAGATTCCTCCCAGAATTAAAATCCAGTAGCTCTAAATTTAAAACACATATAGTTATTAAGTTGTGTGTTAATCTGAAGAATATACTGTGTGCAAACTTATGCCCTCCCACCCTTTTCCGCCTCCAACTTCAGAACATTTCTAATTTATCAGTATATTGAGTTTATTAGTATAAGTGGTTTGCCATGTGAGCATCATCAATTTTGAGAAATGCTATGTCCTCACTGATATCAGTGGAACTGGGGGTATTCAACACTTCTGAAAATTGGGCCAAAAATATTTATACCCAAACCGATTTGGCAAGAGGAGGCACTGTCTTTAATAAAAATGGCCCAAAACATATGTACTGAACAGCTTTGAACTTAGCAATTTTTATCTTCAATATAATTTGTAGTTTACACTCTTTTCAGGGCTGAGTCTTCTGTCTACTTGACTACTGTGTTTCACATAGCTCATTATTGCAAAAGCTCAAGAAAATGAAAAGTAATAAATTGTCCATCATCCCTCTCCTTTTTAAATGTAGCTGAACTTCTTTACCTACATCCAAGTCTTGCCTGGAGTAGAAGGAGTGAAACAAACCATTTTGCTTGTAGTTCTCATTTCTACTGTTGCTTATTTGCTTTGACCATCTTGAAAAAACCCCAAAAACCTTGCAAAGCCCCAGTCTGGCAAAGCACTTTAACAGATGCATAGCATTCAGCATTTGCTGAAACTTGTGGGGCCATTCAGGTATTTAAAACTCTGTCCTAAAAGATGTTGCAGGATTAGGGCCTAAGGTAGTTTTGTAGTTGCCTGGTTTCTAAATTTATTTGGATTCAAATAATTTTTTCTGTGGGGAAAAAAAAAATTACCTGTGTTGTCACATAATTTGAAGGAAAAAAACCCCAGCAATGGTGGTATAGTTAATAAAGAGGTTTTTCTTTAATAAGCAGAACAGTATGTCTACACTTTAAAGAGCAACTATGTAAGGGACTCATATTCCAATTTCAAGCTTTGTAAAACATTGAACATAAATGTATTGCATGACCATAAAAAAGTATGTGTTGCTTCTAGCAACCAATTTCTGGGGGTGGGAGGGAGGGAGTGGCACATGGATGGAGCCTGTTTGCATTGCAGTAGGGAAAAGCCCTGTGCTATTGGGGCACTATATCAGTAGTGTCTGTTGATCTTTTCTCCTTGGTTTAATCATGCAACTCAGCCATCATTTTGGTGGACTGGCACACATGCTGTAAAGTTAACTTTGGAAGGACTACAAATGTGTTTCTGCAGCTTTCTTCAAAACTGATCTTTAAAAGACTGTGAAACAGTAAAAAGCAGCCACACTGAATCAAAATTGTTCCAAAGGTGCAAACTCACTCACTTGTTTTTCAGTTTGTATATGATTGATTTCCATGTATAGATAAAAATGACCACATCCTAACCAAACTTCCTACAATTGTGCACTATGTTTGTTTAAACCATGTATTGTAGTCTGATGTTTGATGGAGGTTTTCTATTATTTAAAACACTATGTATTTTCTCTTACTCTTCACAAATTTGAAAAGATAGTGATCTGAAAACTGCAATCACCAAATAGCTAGCAAATGTTTTTTGTTTGTTTTGTCGGGTTTGTTTTTTGGTTTTTTGTTTGGTTTTAAAGAGAGCAAAAGATGCCTGGACAGTTTTACTCTTCTCAGCAGGAAAGAAAAATGTTATCCGATGTATGGCTAAGAACCAATGCACTTGGGGCCTGGTCCAGAATCTATCAGAGTTGATGCAGGGGTTTCCATTGAATTCAGTGTGCATTGGCTCAAGCCCTTCATGGTTTTAGCAGTTCCTGAACTGATGGAGTGTGAACTTGGAATCTTCTGTAGTGAAGAAAAATCATTGCTTAAAATATAAATTTTTAAAACCTGTGACTCTATTTAAATAATGTGGTTCTTCTCAACACTCCTTATTTAGTTTTCATTTTCCATCTAATATTTAATGGTCTTTGGAGAAAAAATAATAAACCAGAGCATTATGTATATATAAATATTTATATTTTTTGGTGTACAATGAGACCTGTTTTTTGAAACAAGTCTGTGTCATAAAGGTTAAACTATTTTAAGAAAAAATAAAATAGAATGTATTATTTAAGCAATATCAACTTGTTTGGGATTTTTGCCCCCCACTACTTTAATTTAATACACTGCTGTTTGTCACATCTCGAAAATAAAGTCTTAAGTTCTGGGCCTGGGTTACAGCTGCCCAATTTCAACACTGTTTACCCTGCTGTAACACATTTCATTTTTAACGTCCACAATGTAAACACTATTTCCTGAGTGCAAGATTTGCTTTTATCTCCTAGACCAGGGCAGGACCACTGCTTCTCCCTGTAGCACTGGTGGGGGATGTGCAGGTAGGAGTAATAAGTGGCCACTGCCCATCAGACTCTGCAGAATCCCTTCTAAGGATGCATTTTCTGCACAGCCTCCATCTTCCCACACATCAGTAGGGAGAGTGGAGACCTTTCATTCCCAAAAGATGACAGAGCACCTTTTACAGTCATGGCCCTAGGCATGACATTCAGGAGGCATTTAGGAAATGGTAATTTGATCTTTTAGTTGGCACCATGCTGGACCAGAGCTTCCTTCTGGCTTCAAAGAGACATCCTCTGCTCCAGACCGAGGAGGGACCACACTTTTCCCTGCCAAACAGCAGGGATGGTGAGCTCATTCTCCAATTTTACTTTTTCCTGCCCCATTCTGGGAAACCCCTGCCAGTATCATGTTTGCCTGCCCTGCTGCACCAAGGGGCAAGTGGGGCTAGTGGAAAAGAGTTGCAGGAAAAAACCCTAACCAAGCACTGTATAAACAGCCATCTCTCTTCTGTGATGAGTCCAGGCTTCCCAGCTGTATCTCATCACTAACTCTTGCTGCTTCCCATCCCCACTGTTCAGCATCACTTCAGCCCTGATGGAAATATGCTGATAAATGCTGGTTAAAGCCAGTTGTAAGTGGTTTTGGGGTTTTTTTGTTGAATGATGAGTTTGGGCTCTGGAAGGAATCCCAGCTCAGCCTTTTTTCAGGTACCTCAGGACTGCATGTGGTTTCTCCCTTGTGTTATGCAGGAGAGAAGATGCTCCACTCAGTGTTAGGGACCACAGGTGTGTGTATGAGCCTGTGTTCCAGGTAGACCAGCTCATGTCATGCAGCATTTCATGAGAGACTTCATTAGGGTGAGAGGATGTTGAATGGGGATTGTAGAAGCAGGCAAGGTCAATCTGCAGTCTCCAAGATGGATGTTTATGTGTTTTTCAGAATGAGCTGAGCTGTGTATTTTTGTGTCTGCACAGAGGTCCACTGGTGGGGTGCAGTAAGGGCTGTTGGGTGGCAGTGACCATTAAATGGTGATGAGGGAGCCCATCTCAGCATCTATCAATACCAACCCCCTTTAAATGCAATATTTTCTAGGAGTAAAACCAGATAAGTCATGTGTACCTAGAATCCACTCAACACCTGTCCCTGTTTAGTGGTCAGGGCAAGCCAAAACCCAGAGAACATAATTGCTCTTTTACTGCTTCCCACTCTTCCAGTGGAAGACAAAAGGGGAAGCATGCCTGCATGCATTGCAGACAGATTAACAGCATAGGACAGATTTGTTTTTCCTTTTGAAGGTGTCTGCTCTGCCTGGGCTGCAGCTGTCTGCTTGAGATACCCATTCCCAGCTCTATCTCTGGGCCTGATCTTGTGTCTCTTACCAGTCACCTGATCCCTTCAAAAATATTTCTACCATGAGGAAATGACACCACTATGAAAACAAAACAGCCAAAATCAAAAAAACAGCTTAATACAATAAGCCCAAGTTCTCTAGGATAGGAGTGTGAGTGGGAGAGCTTGAGGATCTGGGGGTTTTCACAGAAGAACTGGTCCAGGACATTGCCCTGGCAGAGGGGCAGTGAAAATGTATTGGCCATGTGCAGCAGAGCAGTGAGAAACCCAGTGCCCCAAGCAGCTGCTGCCATGTGGACACAAGCTCTGCTGACCAGGAGGGTCCTGTAGTGCAGGGGTTTGCAGATGGCCATGTAGCAGCTGTAGGACATGATGGTCCAAGCACAATGAAGGTGTGAGACAAATCGGATGGCACATCTTACTAACTGTGACTGATACACTTTAACTCCCCTATATATACAGTTTCCTTGCAAAAATCAGAGCACCATGAACAGAGCCACCTGTTCCCCAAGGGTCTGCTCATGGTGCTGAACAAGCACTACCTGCCAATCCATGTACAGTTGTCTTGGTGGCGAGTCAGCAGTGCAGAAGTGTCTGGCAGAGAGTTGTCTGGTAGAGCCTTGGTTGCAGCAGACAGTTGGTGGTGGACAGTTGGCAGCAGGCAGTTGTCCTTGACCCAGTGAGGACTGCATTACCTCTGCAGCAAGGAAACTGGGTTTTTGCCTCCCTCTTCATCTGGAAGAGACAAATGTTTGTAACAAAGGCCACTGAAGCTGATGAACCTGCTAGGTACCTTTGGGGTAGGCCATAAAAAAGAATCCAAGATCTGGATGGCCCCTCTTCCTGCAAAATCAACGTATCCTGATAGAGAAGGATAATTCTGCTGTATGATAAGGACCAAAACTCAAGGTCATTGATCTGGGAGAAAGTCTTTGCCTTGCCAATCACTGGGGCAGGTGGTGGGGAATATGGCTCATGGAGGATACAATTAGAAGCTCTGGAGCTTGATAGGCACAGTTTACAACCTCACTGTCTTTGCTGCAGAGAATATTCTCAAAGTGCTTCAGAGATGTCCTCAAAGTTTAGCTACTGAAAATGTCAACCCTGCTCTTGTTCTGGGGAGAAAAACAAAAGCTACAGTAAGGTATCTGGACTGGCTTTTAATTGTAGATTGCTCTCTCCCGTAGCAAACATTACTGTGTCCCAAATGGGACAAGATAGCAGACAAGATGTATATGTCTAAAACAGAGTTTATTGTAAATAAAAAAGGATCTTAAAAGCTAGACTAAAAGGTATAAATTGGATTATATGACTGTTAGGATATTAGGGTAGCAGAACAAGGTGTTAGGATAACAATCAAGAAGATATGTTAACAATAAAATATGCAAATAATCAAATATCTAGATAACTGTTAAACAAAACGAATTGAATGCTAGCAAATTACTTATCCGTCCATCTTATACTAGTTCCAGAACAATGACTAAAATAACACCTATAGGCAATATGATAAAACAATGACTGAAGTTTTGTAAGGATCCTAAAGTCTTACAAGTTAAGAATTCACATATAGGGATTTGATACTTCTAACCCTTCAATGGCTATGGCCAGGTGTCCCTTTTCCTCCTCGTCAGGAGCAATGACTCAAGCAGGCGTTCCCGCTGTAGGGAGAAGGCCCAGCACACCTTCTAGGGAAAATGGACAGGATTCTCACTGATCAAGATATGGGACTAGCCTTTTATAGAATATCGTGATTGTCTGCTGTCATATAACTATTCAGCCATACCTCCAACATCTTCTATTGGAGACCAAAAGGAAAACAAAGGTAAAGCTGAGGAAGCCTTTTCCCTCATTATACAAATTTTTTCATTTATCTGTCCATTCTTGTTTGGTCTTTGTTCGGCCTAGCTGAAGCCAGTCTGGACTCTGTGTTTTTCAGCACAGGAGAGCAGCTGGCACCACAGATACAAACTTGGCCTTCTGTTAGTACTTCCAAGATTGTTACCAGTTCAGAGTCTTCTATGCCCTTTGCTTTCTGTGGAAATTCTCCAACTTCAGGCTAAGGGCAGTGAAGCTGATATAGAGAGTGTGAATCTGAGAGACAAAGAGCAATTGAATCATAAAAGGAAACTGAGGTTGGCCCACTGAGGCAGAGCATCCTGCTACATACTGTCCAGGAAAAGAAGATTAAATCCATGAATCAAATTTTCTTCAAACATTTTATGGACAATGCTTATTGGTTCCAATGCAAATGTGATCTAGGATCAAACTGCAGCTTGAGAAAGAGAAGGAAGACGTGCTAGCAGAGTAATCATTAATAGACACTGATAACATGAGATCCTCTGTTATGTTGAATAGGGGTGAGCACCTGTGAGCCAGATTCTGGTGTTGGTCATGATGAGTTACCTGGAGTAAGGCTGCTCAGCTGGTGACAATTGATTTACCTTGTGTGTGCAAAATCAACATGTGGTCTTGGAAATGAGTCTCCACCAAGGTCCTTTGCAGCTAGATATGATGAACAGAAGAAGGTAAACTTGAAAATCAATAACATACACATGAAATGTTCTGTCGTTCACTGTTATTTGTTTCCTAGGGCTTTCTGTCATCCACCAGTATCATGCTTGGCAAGGACTGGCTCTTTGTTGTGCAAGCTGGTTTGATTATTGTTAGTTGTATGATTTGCTGACTGCTAATAAGCATAGATTTGCTGCAGTATTCCCCAAAATTTTTGCTTTGCTGCAAAAAATCCTCATCATCAATTGGATTAGTTGTAGGGACTGAAAAATTACAACACAAGATAGTGAATTATGTTAAGACAAATTGATGGGCTTTATTTAATCATATGGTCTTGGTCACATATTGATTGTATTTTTCCTATGGAGGGAAATGTATCATTGCACCAGTAGGTACCAGAAAAAATACCAAAGGTATCTTCCCCACCTAGTTAGGGCCATTGAAGGCAGGATTTCCATTTAAGGGAAAGTTAAGGGGTCTCCATAACAGAGTCATTGAACACTGGCCCTCAGGAATGTCACCTCCCAGGTGGTCGATTGCCACATCCTCAGGAAGGGGCGGGGGGGGGGGGGGGGGGGGGGGGGGGGGGGGGGGGGGAGGTGTGTGTGTTTCTCCACCCGCTTATCCTTATCTCCTTCGGAATGCCACTCCCACTGCACACACCTTTATTCACTGTAAAATTGTCTTTTGAGGCAAAGAAATTGATTCCAGTCAGTGGAATCTCACAAGGATATAGGCCCAGTGTAAGGGATCTGGCATTCCTGGAGCTCAAAGACCCTGTACTCTAGAAGATTTAGCATCGAACATGAAGGAACTAGTTGTGGTAGTCTGGTCTATATATCAATCCTGCATTTTAGTTGTTAGGAGTCCTTTATCTATTTCTATGGATGGCAGCTGGAGCATGTTAGCTTAAGAAATGGGTTTGATGCCTATTCATCTTGTGGTAGACATGTTGCTGTTACCTAATTTGCACAAAATATTTTTTTGTACATTCCTTATTTTGGTGCCGGTTTAATACATTACACAGGAGGAATAGAGGTCAGGCTTTCCCACCCTTGGAGGGGTAAAGAGACAAAAAAGCAAAATCCTGCTTAGTCAGAAGGGTTGTACTGCAAATGTCCAGTGACAGGAAAAGGGACATCGGTCACAAACTGGAACGCAGGAGGTTCAACCAAAACATAAGGAGGAACTTTACTGTAAAATTAACAGAGCACTGGAACAGGCTGCCCAGAGGTGGAGTCTCTGTCTCTGGAGACATTCAAAACCTGCCTGGATTCCATCCTGTGCAACCTGCTCTAGGTGAACCTGTGCTGGCAGGGGGACTGGACTAGATGATCTCCAGAGGTCCCTCACAACATTCTGTGATCCTGTGATCCGTTTTTTTGGAGCCAAGCAATGCTCTTGAAGTAGAAACAATCATAAATTACTGTCTGAGAGATTGGAGGATTCCCATCAACTGTAACTGAAAAACACCAACCTCAGAGGCAGCACAGAGATTTATTTTTTTTTCCATCTGTAGAGGGGAGGGAGAGAGGGAAGCCCCACAGGGTGCAAGGATGCAGGAGCCCCTTTCTTTCTGTGCCCATGCAGGTAGGGGGGAGTGGAGGGGGACACATGGTGGCATATAAGGAAGAAAATTTTTTCAAAGCGTGTGGTGAAACAGTGCCCCAGGTTGCCCAGAGAAGTGGTAGAAGCCCCATCCCTGGAAACATTCCAAGTCAGGTTGACTTGGGGCTCTGAGCAACCTGATCTAATTGAAGCTGTCCCTGCTCACTGCAGGAGAGTTGGACTAGATGGCCTTTAAAGGTCCCTTCCAACCTAAACTATTCTATAATTCTGTGATTCTGATATATTTGGCACCCAGTATAAGCAATGGCTTCTTGGGAGGTGTGGACATCCCAGCCCTGATGTCTGTAGGTCAATGAGTGGTCCATTAATACCTATGGGGCTTGCTCCAACAGCATATTGAAGCAGCATTAAAAATGATACTTGCGGGAGCGGCAAAGAAAAAGCGTGCAACCAATATGGTTGATAAACGAACTTCTGGTTTATTGCGCAGCAACTTTCGCTTATATAGTGCTTCTGTGACCACACCCCGCCACCAACATAACTTTTTATTGGACACCCGGTGTGTTTACCTGTAGCACAGCGAATCCCTGGTGCAGGTAGCACCAGAGTATGGGCCGATCTAATTGGCCTCCCAAACATGGGGTTGGGCACAGTAAAAGGGTCGCACCCCCTATCTCTTCGAGAATATTCAGGAATATTCTCCTACATTCTCCAAACCTCTCTAACATTCCACAACATGTCCCCCTTTTCTTTTTACACAAGCCCATGTTTGGTTTAAAATTTTGCAGTGCTAATTTTCAAACAAATATAGTGCAAATAACAAAAACGTGCAAAACTTAAGGATACATTCAATAATATAATGCCCTTTTAAAACAATCTAGAAACTACTCAAACCACTCAATTAATGAATCAAACAGGTTGATACATTCAATGTTGTAATGCCCTTGTAAAATAACCTAAAAACTATTCAAACCACTCAACTAATGAATAAAACAAATTGGTTAACAAGTTATCAACCAGATTTTGTTGTCTTAATCAAGTAAGAATCGACTTCGCATTTATGACGTCTCTATTTCATACAATCATTCATACTCACACACTTTTTAACAGAGCTCTGTTCAATATTAGGAAGGTCTGGCATCCACTAGTGCAGAGCCAAAAGAAGGATAGGAGAGACTTATCCGACGAAAAGTTGTCGGGGGGCCCCTATAAGCATCTCCAAGTCCCACTGGCTCATAGCATAATGGAGTCCTAGGACCTTCGTAGTTGCCAAATTGAATTGTTAAATTTAGGATTGCAGCATTCAATCACTACATTCATAACGAGCGAAGGCCTTTTTTTTTTTTTTTTTTTTTGTCGATCCCGGGTCTCATAGCTAATTAATATACTATTTATGTAACTGTTCACAATCTTTTAGTACTTAGTAGAGGTCCATGTCCTTGTTCCTCAAGCCATTCTTCAACAAACCCTTTATCTTTTTGTACAATCATAATATTGGCAGCTTTGGCAATTAACTTCTTGAGTATCGCTAACATACAACTAAGACACATCACAGTTATCAATATAGTACAAAGTACGAGTAAACCAGTCTTACATAAACTTTGAAGCCATCCGGTGAGGCCAAACCAATTGACTAATTCATCTATACCGAAAAATCCTACATCTTGCTTGATATTTTGAGTATGTTCTACTAACTGTTGTATCTACTTATGTATCGATTTAGAGTGATCACTCAAGTTCATATCACACATACCATCAAAATCTTCACAACCATGGCCATGAGCTAAAAACAAAAAATCAATAGCAGCTCTATTTTCTAATACTGCATGTTGTACAGAAGATAAATCATCAGCTAATTCAGATAATACTTTGCTAGTCTCACTAGCATGCTTTACTACCCAACAACTCAACTTCTCCAGGTTCTGATGTGCACGAGCGGCAGCTGCTCCCGGCAAAAAATAGAAGTGACAATCACCTGCCATTTGGACCAAAGGTTAACATCGTCATCACATCCGTGCGCTAGTATTTGGGCCAGGCCTCGCTTCCACCGAACACGATGGGTACTGTTCGGGTGTGCGTGAGGCATAGCTAAGCTTAATTGACCAATGGTGCAAGGCCCTCCAACGGGATGGGATGGTATACCTGACCATGCCCGATCTCCGCAAATTAAAAAGTACCCTGATGGTAATTTCCTAGGAAGCTGTGTCCCAGGCAATGGGTTAGTAGCACCACGGAGGGTGTAGTTGCACCATTGGCTGAAGTTGCCCATTGGGAAAACATTGGTAGTAACGCATTGTCTCCCCATGACTTCTGTGCAATCAGTGGACAAGCTACTCATCCAGAGACAATAAGTGGCATTTAGAGAGTCTATAAGGCTTAATTCTTGGGGATCGGGCCCAACAGGCAGACGACTAACCCAAGTGTCGTAGTCACTCAAGCACGCAACTAGACTGGCCTTGGTGGAACATAGACTCTCGGTGTGAAATTGCACTTGTGTGTGGTTCATTGCTGCTTGAAACACTGGCCACGTCTCTTCAGAGGCTGGTACACCAACTAAACACGTAAGAAAGGGCGATTGGGGTATCGCTAAACTGGCACAAAAGGAAGTGGTGTTAAGCTGACGCGCGAGGGTAACCCAAACATTCTGTCGAGGATCGAAGTTCGGGAAGGCAAAACAATCAAAGTTTAAAATGACAATGAGACCTATAATGAAGTCAACACGGCAGTTTCTATTTCTGTACATGTTGAGCACTTAAAGCGGCTGTCCCTGCTCTTGAGCTCGTGTTTTCAAGTCCTGCAGAGCGGATGCTGGTCGAGTCCACTTGCTGGGGACCCACAAGGTACCTGCAGGGGTGGAAACACACATGTGACCTCTGCCTAAATGTTTAACCTCTGCTGGTCCTTGCCATATACCTGTGGCGGGATCCCTGTAGGTCACATACAGTGGGGCTCCCGAAGGATCAGCTTGTTGGGCTATTGTCCCATGAGTATATGCGGGCGCTAACTTTTGGTCCCCGAATACACACAGATAATTCAAGACAAATAGAGTCTTTGATAATCGCTCCTGTGGGTCTTGTAAATCTGTGAATTTCGTCAGGGAATCTTTTAATGTTTGATTTGCCCTCTCTACTATAGCTTGACCTGTTGGCGAGTGGGGAATGCCTGTAATGTGCTTGATTCCCCTCTGTTGAAAAAATCGAGCTAACTTGCCGCTAGTGTATGCCAGTCCATTATCAGTCTTTATCTGCTCCGGCACACCCATGATGGCAAAACAAAGGGTAAGATGTCGCATCACTTGCAACGCTTTCTCACCAGACTGAGCTGTAGCCCAGATAAAATGACTATAAGTATCAATAGTGACATGAACATATTTAAGCCTTCCAAATTCTGGTACATGAGTGACATCCATTTGCTATCTTTCATTTGGACCAAGACCTCGGGGATTAACTCTGAGGCCGAGACCAAGTCCCTTTTGGTTACACTGTGGGCAGGCTTTTACGATGCCTCTGGCCTCATCCATGGAAAGCTGGAAGTGACGATGGAGTCCTCTGGCTTTCTGGTGGAAGGTAGCATGCGCATTCCTTGCCTTAGTAAATTCGTCCATGGGTACGGATAGCGAAACCAATCTGTCTGTTCGGGCATTGCCTTCTCCTAGGCTGTCAGACCATTGGTGACTCCGAATATGAATGATAGCATAAGGTTGATCTCTCTGTTGGACGGCAGCCCGCAGCTGACGAAATAAGTCATTTAATCGCCAGTTTGCGACGTCCTTGAGATATGCATCCTCAATTCGCTGTACAATTCCCACAGCATATAGGGAATCTGAGACAACATTAAGACGTACATTCAGCCAGCATGAAAAGGCGTAAACAATGGCTGCCAACTCTAGAGTCTGTAGGGTATCGTCCTCTTATGAGGACAGGAGTTCATGGCACCATTGCTCTTTATCTTGCCAAGTCACTGCAGCTGGTTGTGAACGTTTTCCTGCATCGGTAAAAACCGTTAGTGCATCTTGAAGGGTTCCTCAGATCGTTTTGGAACAGGAATCCATTCATGCAGGGACATCCACTTTAACACAGTAGATCGCGACGGGGAGAGATCAATGGTTTGCGGTGCTTCTAGGAGACTTGACTGTAGGTCTGGAGAGTGCTGCAAATACCAGTCCAACTCTCCTTGCTTCATTGGAAGATAAATTGTGCTAGGTTCATCTCCAGTAATTTGTGTAATACGGTTTCGGCCTTTACAAATTAGAAGGGCCAATACCTCAATCTTTGTTTAGATTGTAGTTTTTGGCTGTAATGGTCCGAAGATCCATTCTAAGACACGGATATCAGCAGACCTAGTCTCCCCCTTTTTCTTTTTGGACTGCGTGAGAGCTCCGAGTAAATGTTGTTTACCCGTAAGGATGGTTAAGTCTATGGGTAAGTTTACATCACGGCGATCCACGGAGCGCTGAGATATTGTCAGGCCAATTTCAGTTATGGCCTGTTGTTGAGCTGTTGAAAGAGTAACGGGGGAGGCAGGATCGGTGCCTTTAAGAAGTGGTCGTAACAGTTCTAGATGATTGTTTGTTATACCGATCACAGGGCGTAACCATTGAACATCACCTAGGAATCGTTGTACATCATGTAAGGTATTAAGAGTCAAATGGAGAGCAGCTTTTTGAGGTCTAACTTGTGACTCAGTAATATGCCATCCTAGGTACTTCCATGGTGGTGTACGTTGTATCTTTTCAGGTGCTATTTGGAGTCCCTGTTGTGTTAAAAAGTGCTCCT
This sequence comes from Heliangelus exortis, assembly GCF_036169615.1. Lineage (NCBI taxonomy): Eukaryota > Metazoa > Chordata > Aves > Apodiformes > Trochilidae > Heliangelus > Heliangelus exortis. Next base: position 7,158,755 of record NC_092453.1, on the reverse strand, counting down.
CCTGCTCCGTAAATGGGTCCTGTTGTGCTATTAGGATGTCATCCATGTAATGATAAATTAAGGCATCTGGCCATGCTTGCCGTACTGGCAGTAATGCTGCATCTACAAACAGTTGACAGAAAGTTGGGCTGTTTTTCATGCCCTGTGGGAGCACTACGCACTCAAATCGTGAGGCAGGGGCTTCTCTGTTAAGGGCTGGGAGTGTAAATGCAAATTGCTTTGTGTCTTGTGGGTGTATGTGTATGATGAAGAAGCAGTCTTTTAGGTCTACTATAAGTAGATGCCAACGCTCTGGAAGCATCGCGGGGTTAGGAATTCCGGGCTGAAAAGCTCCCATTGCTTCCATCTGGGAATTAACTGCACGTAAATCATGTAGTAAACGGTACCTGTCAGACTTCTTTTTAATTACGAAGATTGGAGTATTCCAAGGGCTAGTTGATGGTTGTATATGCCATGTTGTATAACCATGTCAATGGGATCGGGAAAGCCCAAGGAGTGACTGCCAATAAAAATGGTCTCTTGTGATCAGGCGTGCTCCGATCTGGCTTAGTACGTCTCGGCAAACAAGGGCCTGTACATTCGTAGGAAATGGCATGATGGTGATTATCCTGGTTTGGGCCAGGATAAAGGTGATTTTCTGTCTTGTACTTTTGCTTTTAGCTAAGTCTCTTGTAAGTAGTTGCACTTGCTGAAATTAACAGCAAGTTTCTCAGACAGTGTGTGTTTCTAGGACTGATAACACTTGATGTTTATAGTTACTGCTAGAGACTGGTATGCAGAGCCAAGGACACTGCTCAGCTCTGAAGAAAACATAAAGAGGTCCCACCTGCATCCCTCCTCTGGGGAGGAACGGACAAGATAGATGCCAGAATTGACCAAACAGAGTATTCCATCCCATATACGTCATCCTCAGTATAAATTTGAGGGATCACGAGGGCCAAGCCAGATTTCCTGATTTCCAGCTTCCGGCTGCCTGCCCTTCCTGCCTTTCCTGCTTCCCTTTCCTTCACCCCGACACCCTGGAAGGATCCCGTCCGTTTCCCTTTGGAAATTTCACAGGGTTGGAGATTAAACCAATCATGCCATACCTTTGGTACTTAGGGTATGCAATCTGTTTATTTGCAGCTGGAATTGCTGTTAATATGTGGTTTTTCTTTCGTAAGAGCTGCTTTAGAACCATCGTTGCAATATGGTCCTCAATATTGATGTATATCATGGTGCATGGTGCAGTGGTGTTTCATACAAGGATTAAGAACTTTGTTAGTAATTACATTTTCAGCCTTCTTTTGAGGAAATATACCTCTCTTGGGCTGAGTTCAGTGGATTCTTGTCAAAATGGCATTATGCTTGTTATAGTTTTGAGCCTCCTGATTCTTGCAGCCATTGTTGTTCAGGTGTCTGTGAATATTTTCATGTGCTATCATATGTTGGTGAGGAATAAGACAACAACAATTAGGGGAACGAGCACACCTCATAAAGAGAGCACCCCCACTCCTGCCGCTTCTCGCCCCCCCTCACACAAGGGCACAACTCAGATAAGACCGGCCAGCATCGCCAGTGTTTCTGCTACAGCTGCAGCTGCTGTCTCTACCCCCACAGACACTGCTGCTGCTCAGAAAACGAGCCCTGCTGCGGCTACTGCTGCAGATACCACAGCCTCTCCCCCTCAGCCCACACAGTTACTTGTTGACCCTGTAACTAGGAGAAAAGTAAAACAATGGAAATCACAAATGAGCCTTAACCCTTCCAAGTCTGAACAAGATGACCAGGTGATAGAGGAAATAGAGGATACTGGCTCTCCTCGTAGAGCAGCTAGAAGAGACTCTAAAGCAGAGTCAGCTGAGGACTCAGACTCAGAATCTGCTCAGTCCTATTCCATGAGAGACTTGCGTACTCTGAGAAAAGACTATAGCCGATTTCCAGGTGAACCACTTCTCTCTTGGTTACTCCGATGCTGGACGGAAGGGGCTGCTACCATAACATTAACTCAGAAGGAAGCCAGACAGTTGGGATCCCTGGCCAAAGATGCAGGTATTGATCGGGCATTTGGGGAAAAGGTTGGAACCACCAGCCTATGGAAACGACTCTTGGCAGCTGTAAGGGAGAGATATCCCTATAAAGAGGAAATAGACTGCCCACAGGTCAAAGCACCCACACTTGGAAAAGCTCTCAAGTATCTGGAGGAATTGGCTGTACGAGACGTGATCTATAATGCTGATGACATTGAAGATCCTTATCACGTACCGTGCCCTAGACCCATGATGCAAAGGTTTGTGCATGCTGCACCACCACCTTTTAACCATACACTATCAGTAATGCTATGGGTTCCTGCAGATGTGGATGCAACTGTGGGTGATGTGATTAAAATAGTACGAGAGTGTGAAGATGCTGTCACAGCCCCTCGTCGGGCTTGGGTCTCAGCTATAAAGAGACAATCTGAGAAACTGCATTCACCCCTTTTTCCTCAGACAGACGGAGGACCCCGCATTGCAGCCATTAAGCGGAGACGCCCTCCTATGAGACGGAATCGAGAGAAACAGAATTCAGTAAGAGGAATCCTATGGGCACTCCTGTGTGAGTATGGAGAGGACATGAAAAAGTAGGATCAGAAACCTACTGCTGTCCTAGAGGAGCAAGTATGTAAGTTGCTGACTAAGACGAAGACAAAAGGAGGTCCTTCTAAAAAGATGGCTGCTCAAGTCTCCAGTGTGGAGTTACCCAATTCAAATATGCTGGTGACTCAAGATCCCTCTACATCAGGTGTGAGCACTGGGGATGCAAACTCCAGTAATGCACATACTGACAATGTTGTATGTGCTCAAGCTTAGAGGTGCCCTGCCTCCAGCCAGGTGGAGGAGAGGGACAACCGAATTTATTGGATTGTGTGGATTCGATGGCCTGGCACATTAGAGCCACAAAAGTATAAAGCCTTGGTGGACACTGGTGCACAGTGCACACTAATGCCATCGAATCAGAAAGGGACAGAATCCGTCACTATTTCTGGAGTGACAGGGGGATCTAAAGAACTGACTATTGTGAAGGTTGATGTGAGCCTCACTGGAATAAAGTGGCATAAGCACCCGATAGGGACTGGTCCAGATGCTCCTTGCATCCTTGGCATAGACTACCTCATGGGAGGTGATTTCGAGGACCCGAAAGGGTACCAGTGGTCCTTTGGTACTGCAGCTATTAAGACTGAGAATGGAGAATGGCTGCATGCTTTGTTTGGCCTTTCAGACAAATCCTTTGTAGTGGGTTTGCTGAGAACTATAAACCAGTGGGTGCCGACTGCTATTTCAATAGTGCATCGAAGACAATATCGTGTCAACAGAGATGCTGTGATCCCCATTCACAAGCTGATCCGGCAACTAGAGAGCCAAGGAGTGATCAGCAAGACTCACTCACCCTTCAACAGTCCTGTATGGCCAGTGCGAAAGCCTAATGGAGAGTGGAGGCTGACAGTGGACTATCGTGCCCTGAATGAGGTTACTCCACCACTAAGTGCTGCTGTGCCAGACATGCTAGAACTTCAGTATGAGCTGGAGTCAAAGGCAGCCAGGTGGTATGCTACTATTGACATTGCTAATGCATTTTTTGCTATTCCTATAGCACCAGAATGCAGGGCACAGTTTGCTTTCACCTGGAGAGGTATCCAGTACACTTGGAATCGACTGCCCCAGGGGTGGAAACACAGTCCTACCATCTGCCATGGACTGATCCATGATGCCTTGGAAAAGGGTGGAGCTCCAGAACATCTACAGTACATCGATGACATCATTGTGTGGGGTGACACAGCAAAGAAAGTCTACGAGAAAGGTAAGAAGATAATTGAAATCCTTCTAGAGGCTGGTTTTGCTATCAAAAGAAGCAAGGTCAAGGGACCTGCACAAGAAATACAGTTTCTAGGGGTTAAGTGGCAAGATGGACGTCACCACATCCCAATGGACGTGATTAACAAAATAACAGCTATGGCCCCACCAACTACCAAAAAAGAAACTCAGTCCTTCTTAGGAAGTGTTGGTTTCTGGAGGATGCATATTCCTCTTTATAATCAGATTGTGAAACCTCTCTATGAGGTTACCCGGAAGAAGAAAGACTTTAAGTGGGGCTCAGAACAACAAGCTGCTTTTGAGAGTATTAAACAGGAGATTGTGCAGGCAATGGCCCTTGGACCAATTCGAACAGGGCCAGACATTAAAAATGTGCTTTACACCGGAGATGGAGGTGATGGTCCTACATGGAGCCTCTGGCAGAAAGCTCCAGGAGAGACTCGAGGCCGACCTCTTGGATTTTGGGGTCAAAACTACAAAGGCTCCAAAGCCAACTACACAGCCACTGAAAAAGAGATATTGGCCACATACGAAGGAGTTAGAGCTGCTTCAGAAGTGATTGGTACTGAAGCACAGCTCCTCCTGGTGCCACGATTACCTGTACTGGGTTTTATGTACACAGGTAGATAATCTTCCCATCATGCTACCGATGCTGCCTGGAGTAAATGGATTGCTTTACTCTCACAGAGAGCTAGGATAGGAAGATTCAATCGTCCAGGAATTGTAGAAGCAATAACACATTGGCCAGAAGGCACACACTTTGGAATGCCACCAGAAAAAGTGGTAAAACGGGCTGAAGAAGCCCCACCATACGACCAATTACCAGAGGATGAAAAACAATATGCTCTTTTCACTGATGGATCCTGTCGTCTGGTAGGAGGCCATCGAAGGTGGAAAGCTGCTGTATGGAATCCTACACGACTAGTTGCAAAAACAGATGAAGGAGATGGTGAATCAAGTCAATTTGCAGAGGTCAAAGCCATCCAATTGGCTTTGGACATTGCTGAACAAGAAAAGTGGCCGAGACTTTATCTCTATACTGACTCATGGATGGTAGCAAATCCCTTATGGGGTTGGTTAAAGCAGTGGAAACAAAACAACTGGCAACGTAGAGATAAACCTACCTGGGCTGCTGAACTGTGGAAAGACATTGCTGCTAGGTTAGAGAAACTTGATGTAAAAGTACGTCTTGTAGATGCCCACGTACCTTCATATCGAGCTACTGAGGAACATCAAAACAACCAACGAGCAGATGAAGCTGCTCAAGTGTTCCAAATAGATCTGGATTGGGACCATAAAGGTGAACTGTTTTTAGCCAAATGGGCCCACAATGCTTCAGGTCATCAAGGCAGGGATGGAACATATCGATGGGCTCGTGACCGAGGGGTGGATTTATCTTTGGACGCTATTGCGCAGGTTATCCACGACTGTGACATATGTGCTGCAATTAAGCAAGCTAAAAGGTTGAAACCTCTGTGGTATGAAGGGAGATGGTCAAAATATAGGTATGGGGAGGCCTGGCAAGTTGATTACATCACACTGCCTCAAACCCGCCAGGGTAAGCGCTATGTGCTTACAATGGTGGAGGCAAGTACAGGATGGCTGGAAACATATCCTGTGCCTCATGCCACAGCCCGGAACACTATTCTGGGCCTAGAGAAACAAGTCTTGTGGAGACATGGTACACCAGAAAGAATTGAGTCAGATAATGGAACTCATTTCAAAAATAGTCTTATAAATAACTGGGCTAAAGAACATGGTGTTGAGTGGATATACCATATCCCCTATCATGCACCAGCCTCAGGTAAAATTGAAAGGTACAATGGACTGTTAAAAACTACCTTAAAGGCATTGGGTGGTGGAACTTTCAAAAACTGGGACAAACACTTGGCAAAAGCTACCTGGTTAGTTAATACCAGGGGTTCCATCAATCGAGCTGGTCCTGCTCAGTCAGATCTTCTACACACAGTAGATGGGGACAAAGTGACTGTGGTGCATGAAAAGAATCTGCTAGGGAAAACAGTTTGGGTTTATCCTGCCTCGGGCAAAGGCAAACCCATTCGTGGGGTTGCTTTCGCTCAAGGGCCTGGACACACTTGGTGGGTGATGATGAAAGATGAAGTACAATGTGTACCACAAGGGAATCTAACATTAGGTGAGAATTCCTAATTTCTGCTTGTCTAGCTTAATCAGTAATGCATGGACTCTTTGGGAGTCATGAACTTGTATCCCACCTTAACTACTGTTATGTGAGTTGTTGTACAAACTAACAGTGTTCTGTGAGTGTTTTTCAGGATGATTTTGTAATGATGAAATCAGAACTAGATCCATCGGCTGGCACCCAGTAACTTCCTTGAAGTTAACGTCTGTAACCTGCAATTTGTGGACCATGGACATGAACTGTGAAAATTGCTCCTTCTTTTGAGAATCTACTACAATAGATGAGCATCAGCAATCATAGACTCATTACTTAGTGAATTTTAGCACAGAGAGGTAGTAATAATTTGTGTATAGATATGTTTAGGGATAAGAGATAGTAATGATTGGAGCATGACGCAAATGGTATGGAATAAGGGGTGGAATGTCCTGGTTTGGGCCAGGATAAAGGTGATTTTCTGTCTTATACTTTTGCTTTTCGCTAAGTCTCTTGTAAGTAGTTGCACTTGCTGAAATTAACAGCAAGTTTCTCAGACAGTGTGTGCTTCTAGGACTGATAAAACTTAATATTTATAGTTACTGCTAGAGACTGGTATGCAGAGCCAAGGACACTGCTCAGCTCTGAAGAAAACATAAAGAGGTCCCACCTGCATCCCTCCTCTGGGGAGGAACGGACAAGATAGATGCCAGAATTGACCAAACAGAGTATTCCATCCCATATACGTCATCCTCAGTATAAATTTGAGGGATCACGAGGGCCAAGCCAGATTTCCTGATTTCCAGCTTCCGGCTGCCTGCCCTTCCTGCCTTTCCTGCTTCCCTTTCCTTCACCCTGACACCCTGGAAGGATCCCGTCCGTTCGTCTGCCTGTGGTCCTGATCCGTGCCAGCCCATATCTGTGTGTTCCTGCCTCCAGTTCCCAACTACTGCCGACTCCAGGAGTCCAGCCTGGACTTTCCCAGGGCTGCCCTGCAGCCTCGGTGGTGACGTGAGAGCTATTGGGGGAAAGGGGGGAGGAATGTGGTATCCATTTTCTTGTATATTTGTATATATTTATTAATTTTTCCTATTTATCATTATTGTTTCATTAAAGTTGTGTAGTTTAGTTTCCAACCCATAAGTCTCTCTCCCTTATTCTCTCTCCTTTCTTATCCGGGAGGAGAGAGAGATTAATAGAGAGCGGCTGTTACTCGGTTTAATTGCCGGGCCAGTGTTAAACCGTGACAGTGATGAATAGAGTGCATGTACGGTTATCAAGGGTAAGACGAATCTTTTGTGTGCTTCGTTTTACCTGGGCTGCGCCTCCTACCCCTTCAACTCCAGACATCATTGGGGCAGCTGGCCAGTGACGAGGCCACAGCTTCTCATCCACGATAGTGATGTCTGCTCCTGTGTCCAGTAGCGCTGTAAGGTGACACTGCTCCTGCTGATGTTCTAATAATATTGGTGCTTTGGGGCGTTCATCCATAGGGTTACATAATAAGGCCATTTGTCCTGTAGAGCCAACGCTGCTGTTCGGCGGGGAATTGTCGAAGAGGCGGTTGCTGCATCAGTTAATTGTTGTGTCAGGACTAGTTGGGCAATTCGAGTCCCTTTTGGAATTATCATAGGTGGTGTCCAAGTCATAGCCACAATACAAATTTCTCCAGTATAGTCACTGTCTATTACTCCTGGCAAGACAAACAAACCCTTAAGTCCAGCAGACAATCGTCCTAATAAAAGGGCTCCACATGGTTTTTCTTGATATTTCACTGGACCGGTGATACCCGTAGGGATCTTTTGGGGCTTGCTGTCAATGAGAGTCACATCTACTGCGGTTGCCAGGTCCAGCCCGAGGCTTCCACTGGTTGCTGGTTGGAGGGAGGTGGCTGGTTGGAGTTGTTGAAGGGAAGCAGAATTGGTTGGTTGTCGAAGGGAGGTAGGGATGGCTGGTTGCTGAAAGGAAGTGCGGGTGAATGATTGCTGGAGGTAGGTGGGGGTAGCTGATTGTTGGAAGGGAGTGGAAGTGGCTGGTTGCTGGAGGGAAGTGGAAGTGGCTGGTTGCTGTTGTTCGAAGGGGTCCATACTAGAGCCGCAGTTGGGGTCTTTGCGCCACGGCTCCTCGCGCTCCTCGATCCATTTCCCTGGTATCTGCAGACTTCGGTAGCATGAGTGTTCGTATTACAGTGTTGACACCAGACTGTGGCTTTGTGACAATGCCTTCGAAGATGTCCAGTGTGTCCACAGCGAAAACATTTGTCGATTGATCGTTGTGGCTGTCTGGTGTTGGCAGGACGTAATGGGGCTAAGGCTGCAAAGGCTTGGTGCTGGATTGCGAGAGCTCGCTGTTGTTGGGCTACAAGAGCTTGCTGTTGGGCTTGCTGTTGGGCTGCAAGAGCTTACTGCTGGGCTTGCACCATACTTTTCCCTACATCTTGTATTGCCTCAATTAACATTGCCTGAGTCCCTACTGGTACTCTAGATAACTGTTCCAGCATCTCTGCAATTGATGCTTCCGATGGCATGGAGGAAATTATATTTTTTGTAGGAGTATTGCTATTCTCTAGGATACACTGACGGAGCAATGTAGTTTTCATTTGATCTGATACACAAGCCTGGTTGATGGCATCAGTGAGTTTATCTACAAACTGTGAGAACGGCTCATCTGTGCCTTGCTTAATTGACATATAAGATGGGATAACTGGTGTGGTTCTAACTTTACTCATAGCTTCCCTCGTAAGTCTCATGGACTCTCTTATTATATGTGGGCCTAATCTTGCTTGTGCCTCAAAATTAGCATATTGTTCACAACCCATAAGTTGATTTATTGTTACCCCATACAGGGGGTCATTTTGTTCTCTAGGAATTTCTACGAATCTGTGACATAATGTTTGCCAGTGGGCTTGCCATAACAGTAAAGGTGATTGAGTCATGATCATTCTCATAATTCCTTTTATGTCCTCTGGGAGCAACAGTCCTGAGCTCCAGATATAACTTATCATTTGCTTAACTGGTTCACCATGCAACCCGCATTCATTTACAGTAGCCCTTAATTGCTTTAGCAGAGCAGTTTCCAATTTATAGAGTGATACTCTGCCTCCACATTTCCCTGATTATCTGCTGTATAGATGATCGGCAAGGCTTGTGGGAGGCTATCCACAGCTGAGGATAAATCATAGTCTTTGTTTTTAAGTGCGTCCTCGTATATTTGTGACCAATCAATCGTTAAGATGCGGTAATGCCGTGCAGCAGGCTTTTGTTTTTGAGAAGCGGCTGCTTGCGGCAATGGGGGGGGGGGCCGGCTGGTCGAAGGAGGGGGAGGGGAGGGGGAGGGAGGAGGGGTGGAGGGAGGAGGAGTGGAGGGAGGAGGGGTGGGGATGGTGCAGGCCAGGAACATCCCCGAGTCCGTCCCCATCAAATGACGTAGAGGGTAAGGGTGAGGCTAGAGGCGGCACTTGTTGGGGATCGGGACCGGCCCCGGGACCACCCTCGCCGGATGACGCCGAATGTAGGGGCGGAACCGAGGGCGGCACCGAGTGGAGACTAGAGCCCTCCCCGGAACCGTCCCCTCCGGAAAGGGCGTGACGCGGCGTTTTTAGGTTCTGGTCCAGTCCGCTTCCGGCACTGAAAGCGGTCACTTCCGTCCCGTCCGCAGCTCCCGAGCCACGTGGCCCAAGATGGCCGGCACAGGCCACGTCAGAGGGAGGTGGGGGAGGGGCAGCGGGTTGCATCGGAACTTCACTGGAATTTTGAGCAAGCTGTACAATTATCTTTTCCCCCGTAGGGGGGCACGGATTGTAATCAATTCCCAATTGATATAAGCCAGGTAACGGCTGACTGTCTAAGTTTATAGTGGCTACCGCGGCAATTTTCTTTTCTGCCTGGTGACGCTGTATGGCGGTAATTATTGCAAGCCACGGTTTTGCTAATTTACGAGCTGTTTTATCCTCATTTTTTACCTTAATCCATAAAATATCTCCCAAGTTTTTCCATTGTTTCTCCTCAAATATCTGAGAAGGGTCAGTAAACAACTGATGGGTGCAGCCGTATGCTACAAGCGCCGCCGGATCTTTTTTAAGATCCACATCCTTTATGGCACGTTTCTGTAAGAAACTGATAAGAAGATCTAGGGCTACTTCGTTTTCCATTTTTTCTACGCGCTTAATTATCCCTATATTATTTTGGTGCAAGTTTAATCCGAGCCTTTTGCGACTTTTTATACGAGCCTTTTATGGGCTTTTACAACTTTTTATGACTAAAAACCAGTAGCCCTTCCCCAGCAGCGAGCGAACTCGTCCATTTTTCTTTCAGCTGTGAATCGCCTCTCAATGCCTGCGCCGAGAGGAATTTATTGCCCTCCGAAAGGTCGCATTTTGATGATTTCTTGGAGCCCCCGTACCCAGCCAAGTTATTTGGTTTCAGTGGTTTTACCTGCCAAGCTGTGATTGGTACTATCGATGGTTTGGTCCTCCACCCGGTGTCCCTAGTGAAGATCGGTCTTCCGCAGGATTTGCCTGTTGATTTCGAAACTTTTCAGACTTTTTCAAGGCTCTTCAGACTTTCTGATTGTTCAGGGCCTTTACACGGTTCGGGCGCCAGTTGCGGGAGCGGCAAAGAAAATGCGTGCAACCAATAAGGTTGATAAACGAACTTCTGGTTTATTGCGCAGCAACTTTTGCTTATATAGTGCTTCCGTGACCACACCCCCACCACCAACATAACTTTTTATTGGACACCCAGTGTGTTTACCTGTAGCACAGCGAATCCCTGGTGCAGGTAGCACCGGAGTATGGGCCGATCTAATTGGCCTCCCAAACATGGGGTTGGGCATAGTAAAGGGGTCGCACCCCCTATCTCTTCGAGAATATTCAGGAATATTCTCCAACATTCTTCAAACCTCTCTAACGTTCCACAACAGATACTAATGTTACTAACAATATGGACAAGCAAAGTAAGTCTTTGCTGGTAAAATACACTATAAGATGGTCTGGTCTTTCCAGGAATGAGCTGTGGATGAAGCAGGGGGAGGAACAGAGCAATTGGGATTCTGACCAGGCAGGGAGGGAGTAAGGTGTGTGATATATGATGTTAATGAATTTGTATTCCTAACCAGTAAATTCAGAATTAAACTAAGAAGAAAGTGAATATGGGGCTAGACAAAGCAATTGAGACCTATAATTTTCCACAAAAACAGTGTAAGCAACACAAGGCCTTAACGAGACTAACTTCTGTCTCGGTGATAATTGAAGTGTGGGGTTTGTTCTTAAAACAAGGCACTGCCAAGGCTAACTAGGCACCAAAAGAATGCAAACATCTGCACAGAGACAACATAAAAATGCCACAACCAGCAGATAAGGGAAAAATTATGGCTAGGGTCTAATTTTGCTCTGTAACAAGATAATGAAGTCGGCAAAAACAAGAAAGGTAAAGGGTTCAAGTTTGAGGAAGACTTCTTACTTCATCCAAAGACCCCCTAACAACCCCAGATATCTCCCCAAGAGAGGACTCCGCCTAGACTCTGCCCAGACTCCGCCTATCATGAATATTGTAATAATATGATGTAATCCCTATGAATATATATGTAAACCTACCCCTTTTTTTGATATTCATAGAATTGTAATCAATATAAGGTAATTCTAGAGTTTTAGAAGTGTGAGTGTGAGTGGAGCGGAGACTCCCCATGCGCCCAGCGCTGTTTTGCTCACTGCAATTTCAATTTTATTAATTAAATTAAACCATTAACAGAATATTGAGTCTCGGTCATTTTTAACAGGTGCACTTCTGAACTGTGTGTTTTCTTAAAGCCTATGTGAAAATATTAATATTTGCCTTATGAACAAACACAGTTCAAAACAAAAAAAACTTCGGTGAAGAAAAGCACCAAACTCCTGTGGGCTGGTGGGAGTGGTTGGTCCGTGTGAATTTACAATGTCCTGCGTTGCATCAGTGTGTCAGGTTTCTTTACATTTAAATTATTTGTATGTGTAGGTTTTGATAATAGGGTGAGCTTAAAACCAAAATGAAATAAACAACAAAAAAATCTCTAGGAACAAAACACTGATAATTTACAGAGTTTTCTAAGTTTAAATGCCTTATATTTAACAATCATAATTTATGATTAACTTGTAGATATTGTGGGGTCTTAATTACTTTTTTAATTGTCTGTTACATTTTTAATTTTAATTTATTCATTTAGAAATTAATGCTATTTATTATTTCTATTACCTCATTTTTGCATTGTTCCTGGTAAAGGAATGCTTTGTATGCATCAGTACTTAAAAAAAAAATTAAACTTGGGATGTGGGGGTACTTATTTTCTTGTGAAAACAAAACAAAAGAAAAAACAAACAGATAAATAACCAAACAAACAAAACAAAAAAACCTAAGAAAAAAACCCCCAGGGTTTGTCATTACAAACTGTATTACTGCAGTTCTGTCACCTTGGATACATTCCATAAAAATGCAAACTTTTGATTCTATATTCTGTGACATAGTGGAAAATTGCAATGTAGTGACTGTTTATAGCATACATATATAAATATTACTTGCACGCATAATCAAATACTGGTGGTCCTTTCACTTTCTTCCTTGTGTATTGAAGGCAATTAATGGCACTCTGCAAAAGCAAAAACTTTTGTTCGATTCCTGCTACCAACCTGTTCCTAATGCCACTGGGGATGCTACTGCTCTTGCTGCATATCTTATCCTGAAATAACACTGTGTGGGCCCCTTCTACAAGGATGTGCTTGGGGCAATGCATACATTTAGTGCAAGACTGCAATTTGCTTCAAAAGGCAAGGAAGGAAGCCCAGGTGTGGTGGCTCTGTTCAATTTTTGGCACCTATTGGTGCTCAGTCTGTCTCTTTTCACCCTCTGTACATGCACCCAGTTGGGTGCTGCAGGAAGAATGAATGAGGCAATCAATTGAGCCTGAGCTTGGAGGCAACAAAACCAAGGGATTCATTGCAATTTATTAGGGCTGAACTCTGATCTATCTGAGGGGGACTGGGATGAATGGGGGAGCAATTTGGGATCCCTTTGTAATGCCTGGTCATAAGCATTTGCTATAACCCAGCTGTAAAACACACATGGAGCAGAATCCCTCTTGAAAACCTTCCAGTTGGTTTCATATTCCCTGTTGAGGGGAAAACTTTTTAATCCACTGTAGAGCTGGGACCTTCGCCAGAGCCCTTCTGTCCCCAAGGAGGGGACAAGCCCTGAGCTCACATACCGCTCCTGCAGCAGTGGCCAAGCACCCCCATCCCCAGCCACGGCCATGCCACTCACAACACTGCACTTTCCCAAAAGGCTCCTGAATATCAAGTGTTCAAACCTTGCAAGAGAGTTAGAGCACCCTTGATAATATTTTAAGCTTAAAGCCATAACCACTCTTGGTCAGAGCAGGTGCTCAGCCATGTAGGGAGAGAAGTGGGGGTTTGATGCATGGTCTCAGCCAGTAGATGTGCTGCCCCAAAATGCTTTGGATGAAATACTCTTTTCGGTTAGAAAGTCACAAAATTACTGTACCTTAATATTTTTCTCTCTGTACCTTCAGCGTGCTGCTCTCCATTGTCGATTTTGCCTTACCCTAGGTTTAAAACCTGTCTGTATTTTTTCCTTACTGCTCTGTAATATTCCTCTCCTGTAGCTGCATTTTTGAGCCATGTGGGAACAGGGGGGCAATTGTTTCCCCCCACAAAGACATTGCAAAAGGGATAAGTGAAACAAGTAGTGAGTGAACAATAAACCTCCCATTCAATGACCTGGGCTGGTGAAAGTATCACCCACATTTTTGTACTCCTACTGCTATTCTGTTGTGCTGTTCAATGTTTTGCTACATAGCCTATTTTATAGAAGAAAGCTAGAAAAATATCTATTATTGATATTAAAGCAATAGCACATTGAAGAAATTAAAAGATATTAGAAATTGTGTAAATGATTAGATTCATAACTAATAAAACTTAATTGCTATCTATAAGTCTGTGCTGCATAGAACTCACCTGGCAGAGCGATTGCTTGTTCTTTATTTACTTCTCATTTATTTGGGTCAGAGTAAATTCTTCTTTCACTGCTTATGCCTTTGGACCTTGATGTGCAAAAGAGACACTGCTGGGGTATAAAATACTATGACCAGCTGGTCTGCAGAGGCTGTTGGTGCATGAGCTCCACTGCAGAAGCAAAGTGAGGCTCTCCACATCAGGTACACCACCATGTGTGATATCCTGTGGTATCATTCCGTGATTAGGTACCAAAATCACTTTCTAGAACCAGTCTGGAAATTGCCTGTTAAAGAGAGATTTATCCTCTAAACACATCCCATGGTGCCTGTAGGATTTCGCTAACAAGTCCTGCAGAGATTCTGACAGGTCCTCCATCCTCGTGGTGGAGAAGCATCTCCCCCCTGTAGGTCTCCTGTTTACTAAGGAAAGAAAAACTTTTTGGAAGAAAAAGAAATCCTCCAAATGAATACAGCTATATTTGAGGGTATTTTCAATCCTTTTGTTACACACTGGAGAATCCAACAGGCCATATATCCAGCTCTGCATCCTGCACAGCTCATTTCATAGGTCCTCTTGCACTTATTATAGAATGGCTAGGGTTGGAAGGGACCTTAAAGATCATCTAGTTCCAACCCCCCTGCATGAGCAGGGACACCTCCCACTAGACTAGGTTTCTCAAGGCCCCATCCATCTTGAACACTTCCAGAGAGGGTTCAGCCACAACTTCCTTGAGCACCTCACCACCCTCACAGGAAAGAATTTCTTCCTAATGTCTAGCCTAAATCTCCCCTCTTCAAGTTTTAAACCATTGGCCCTTGTCCTCTAGCAAGACCATGGTCTCTGTTTATTATATCTTGCTTTGAAAACAATCCACCTTATCGTGATACCATGTTTACTTTGCACTATAAAAGAGCACTGCTGACGAATAAAGTCAGACATATTACCACTGAGTATATGTCTCGCCTGGCCTCAACTTTTTTCTCCTCTCTAATTTTTTCTCACTGCATTTGCAAGAGAGGAAAAAGGAGAAAAATTCAGCAGCAACAGGGAGCAGCGAAGGGAACAGCAGCAGCAGCAGCACACCATTGTCTTCAAGGAGACAGCGATCAGTGAGGTGGCAAGTCTCCAGAGGGTGAAAAAGTGATAATCTGTTCCCTTTCTTTTCCTTTCCTTTTCTTAAAAGCTTTCTCCCAGGAGTGATTCATTTGTTTAAAAACCTGTTTCCCTGCATTTTCTCCCACTATTAACTCCTCCCTAAGACCCCTTTTACTGCATGGTGTTCTTTTTCTGTTTTAATTCACTTAAAACATAAAGTTACTTATTTTTGTAATTTGTGTGGCGAATATGTGTAGTGGCTAATATTTCTTCATAATCAAAATATAAAATAATAATAGTTAAGGACTGTGACACTGATGGATCAAATCAGACATATTACCACCGAGTATATGTCTTGCTGTCACGGTTTAACACTGGCCCGGCAATTAAACCGAGTGACAGACGCTCTCTATTAATCTCTCTCTCCTCCCTTATAAGAAAGGAGAGAGAATAAGAGAGAGAGACTTATGGGTTGGAAACTAAACTACACAACTTTAATGAAACAGTAATGATAAATAGGAAAAATTACTAAATATATACAAATATACAAGAAAATGGATACCACATTCCTCCCCCCTTTCCCCCAATAGCTCTCACGTCACCACCGAGGCTGCAGGGCAGCCCTGGGAAAGTCCAGGCTGGACTCCTGAAGTTGGCAGCAGTTGGGAACTGGAGGCAGGAACACACAGATAAGGGCTGGCACGGATCAGGACCACAGGCAGACGAACGGACGGAATCCTTCCAGGATGCCGGGGTGAAGGAAAGGGAAGCAGGAAAGGCAGGAAGGGCAGGCAGCCGGAAGCTGGAAATCAGGAAATCTGGCTTGGCCCTCGTGATCCCTCAAATTTATACTGAGGATGACGTATATGGGATGGAATACTCTGTTTGGTCAATTCTGGCATCTATCTTGTCCGTTCCTCCCCAGAGGAGGGATGCAGGTGGGATCTCTTTATGTTTTCCTCAGAGCTGAGCAGTGTCCTTGGCTCTGCATACCAGTCTCTAGCAGTAACTATAAACATCAAGTGTTATCAGTCCTAGAAACACACACTGTCTGAGAAACTTGCTGTTAATTTCAGCAAGTGCAACTACTTACAAGAGACTTAGCTAAAAGCAAAAGTACAAGACAGAAAATCACCTTTATCCTGGCCCAAACCAGGACACTTGGCCAGCCTCAAATTTTTTCCTCACTGTGTTCGCAAGATTTGCCATTGGTGAATATATGTTAGTTGCCACCAACCACCTCCACATTTTCCATGTGCCTTAAATGAGCCTTCAGGAGGATCTGCTCCATGATCTTGCCAGGCACAAAGGTGAGACTGACTGGCCTGGAGTTCCCCAGGTCTTCCTCTTTTCCCATTTTTGAAAATGGGGGTTATGTTTCCCTTTTACAGTCAGTGGGAACTTCACCAGACTGTCATGACTTCTCAAATGTGATGGATAGTGGCTTTGCAACTTCATCCATGAAAAAGAGAAAGATCCTGACAGGATCAACTCCTGTAAGGAGAGGAGATCAGGCCAAGCTGTTTGTGTGAATTTACTTTATGTAGAATTAAAACTTGTAATATATGTTAATGAATTTGTATTCATAACCAGTAAAATTCAGGGTTAAACTGAGAAAGAAGTGAACAAAGCAGCTGAGACATGTCATTTTCCACTAGAACAATGTAACCAAATACAAGGCCCTAACGGGATTAACTTCTGTCTCAAAGATCATTAAAAGTGTAAGTCTTGTTCTTAAAACAAGACACTGCCAAGGCCATTTAGGCATCAGCTGGGTACCAAAGAATGTGAACATCTGCCCAAGAAGAACATAAAAGATGTCACCACCAACAGATAAGAAGAAAGTTATGCCTAGGGTCTGATATTGCCTTGTAACAATATAATGAAGTCAGCAAGAACTGAGAATGTAACGATGTTGTAACCTCCCCTTTTACTGTATAAATACCCTAACCCTTTCCCTTAACCCTTGGAACTCTTTGTCCAGCGAGAGCTGGGGTTCCCCGGATCCGCAAATAAATACCTTTGCTGTTTAAAGGCTCAAAACTCTGTCTCTAAACAGTTTTATTAGGCCTTTTTGGGCTTCATCCACCAGTTCCCTCAAGAGCCACGGATAGATCTCGTCAGGTCCCATGGACTTGTGCATTTTCAGGTTCCTTAGATGGTCTTGACCCTGCTCTTCTAGTGCATCTTCCTTCTCCCAGTCCTTGCCTTTGCCTTCTGTAACTTGGCTGCTGTGGCCAGTGCCCTTGCCAGTCAAGTATGAAGCACAAAAGTCATTGACTGCCTCAGCCTTCTTCATATCCCACGCATGATGAGGTCTCCTGCTTCCTTCTGAAGAGGGCCCACATTTTCCCTAGTCTTCCTTTTATCAGCGACATAACTGTAGAAGCTTTTCTTGTTACCCTTGATGTTCCTGGCCAGGTTTAGTTCTATCAGGGCTTTAGCTTTCCTAACCTGATCCCTGGCTGCTTTGACAACTCCATTTTAGTCCTCCCAGGCTGCCTGTCCTTGTTTCCACCCTCTGTAGACTTTCTTTTTACATCTAAATGTGTCCTGGAGCTACTTGTTCATCCATGCAGGTCTCCTGGCATTCTTGTCAACCTTCCTCTTTGCTGGGATGAATTACTCCTGAGCTTGGAGGAGGTAATCTTTGAATATTGACCAGCTTTCTTGTGCTCCTCTCCCCTTCAGGGTTTTTTCCCATGGTACCCTACCAAGCATATCCCTGAAGAGGCTGAAGTCTGCTCTTCTGAAGTCCAGGGTACTGAGCTTGCTTGCACCCTCTTTGTTGCCCTGAGGATCCTGAATTCCACCATGTCATGATTACTGTAGCCAAGGCTCCCTTGAGCTTCACATTGTCCACCAGCCCCTCTTTGTTGGTGAGAACAAGCTCCAGTATAGCACCTTTTGTCGTTGGTTCCTCTACAACTTGGAGAAGGATATTGTCATCAATGCATCCCCAGAACTTCCTGGATTGCTGGTACCTTGCTATGTTTTCCCTACAGCAGATGTTGGTGTGGATAAAGTCCCCCATGAGGACCTGGGCTTGTGACCACGAAGCTGCTCCTATCTGCCTGTAAAGGGCCTCATCCACGCATTCATCCTAGTCAGGTGCCCTTTATCAGACCCTCACTGTGATGTCTCCTGCTCCTGTCTTCCCTTTACCCCTTACCCATAAGCTCTTGGTCAGCTCCTCCTCCACCCCCAGGCAGAGCTCCAGGGACTCCAGTGGGTCACTGATGTACAGGGTGACAACCCCTCTTCTCCCCTGCCTGTCCTTCCTAAATAGCTTGTATCCATCCATAATGGTATGTATAGCCACTTTATTGGGCAAATGTTATGGACTGGGCATGCTACTTATTTGCTAGTATTAATGCTTTTTCAGTACGTTTCCATATGGTTAGCACTAGAGTTTATCTCTAGAAAGACAGTTGTGATTGAACACTGCAAGTGCAACTGGAAAACCCAATATCTCCCTAGACAGCCACAGACACCCTGCACATGCGAGGGTTGGTGTGAGGCACTTGTCACCTCTTTTGCCTTTGGAATGGCATGTCCATTTACAGCTTCACTGAGGCAGGACAAGCAATCAGTTCCTCAGCTAATGCAGCCCAGTACTGCTGAGTATAAGTGGTCTGAGAGCAGGCGGATCAGCAATTATCCTCATTGATGGTATGGTTAAGGTTGGACTAGGAACTAGGAAAAAGGGAATGGGAAAGATGGGTGGAGGAGGTTTAAATTATGGACTGGGAGCAACATAGAGCAAGCACAACCTGGACCAGAAGATTTCTAAGCCATCTGGATGACAGCTTTATGGAACAGGTCAAAAAGGAGTCAACTTGGAAGAATGCCCTCCTTGATCTGCTGCTCATCAACAGAGAGGATCTCGTGAATGAAGTGGTGATCGGAGATCATCTTGGCCACAGTGACCACGAGGCAATTGAGTTCAAAATCTCTGTTGACAGGAGGAAAACTGGCATCAAAACCTCAAAACTGGACATGAGGAGAGCAGAATTCAGGCTGCTCAGGGAGCTTCTGAGTCACGTCCCCTGGGAAAATATTTTTGCAGGTTCTGGGCTTCATGAGTGCTGCTTACTCTTTAAATATCACCTCCTAAGGGCACAGGAAAAGCCAATCCCAAAATGTTGTAAGTCAAGCAGAAGAGGTAGAAGACCAGCTTGGCTGAACACGGATCTGCTCCTTCAAATCGGACAAAAAAGGAAGGTGTATGTCCAGTGGAAGCTAGGCCAGGTGACATGGGAAGAATATAGAGACGCTGTCAAATACTGTAGGGAGAAAAAATGTAGGGAGAAAATACTTTGAGCTACCAAAGTTCAACTGGAGCTGAAGCTGGCCAGAACTGGTGGGGACAATAAAAAGAGTTTTTTCAAATACATTAATGGCAAAAGGCAATGTAGAAACAACATCAGTCCTTTACAGGATCAGGACGGTCACCTCACCAAGAGGGATATAGACAAAGCAGAGGTATTTAATGCATTCTTTGCCTCCATCTTCAACACTGATGATGGATCAAGGTGGCCTCAATGCCCAGACCTGGAGGACCATGACTGCAAGGAAGATCAACCCTTAGCTGACCCTGAACTCCCTACCCACTACTCACTACCGCTACTCCCAATAAACAGCAATACTTTGATTATATTAATCTGCGTGTTTTCCACTGCGCTCTTCCCGACAGATATAATATTTCTTGACTTGAGGAAAGCTTTTGATACTGTCTCTCATAGTATCCTCCTGGATAAAATGTCCAGCATGCAGCTGGACAACCATGCTATGTGATGGGTGAGCAACGGGCTCACAGGTGGAGCACAAAGAATGACAGTGAATGGGGTAACATCAGCCTGGTGACTGGTTACTAGTGGGATCCCTCAGGGCTCCATCCTTGGCACAGTCCTCTTCAACATTGCGGGAGCGGCAAAGAAAATGCGTGCAACCAATATGGTTGATAAACGAACTTCTGGTTTATTGCGCAGCAACTTTCGCTTATATAATGCTTCTGTGACCACACCCCCGCCACCAACATAACCTTTTATTGGACACCCGGTGTGTTTACCTGTAGCACAGCGAATCCCTGGTGCAGGTAGCACCGGAGTATGGGCCGATCTAATTGGCCCCCCAAACATGGGGTTGGGCACAGTAAAGGGGTCGTACCTCCTATCTCTTCGAGAACATTCAGGAATATTCTCCAACATTCTCCAAACCTCTCTAACGTTCCACAACATATCCCCCCTTTTCTTTTTGCACAAGTCCGTGTTTGGTTTAAATTTTTGCAGTGCTAATTTTCAAACAAATATAGTGCAAATAACAAAACGTGCAAAACTTAAGGATACATTCAATAATATAATGCCCTTTTAAAACAATCTAGAAACTACTCAAACCACTCAATTAATGAATCAAACAGGTTGATACATTCAATGTTGTAATGCCCTTTTGAAATAATCTAAAAACTACTCAAACCACTCAATTAATGAATCAAACAAATTGGTTAACAAGTTATCAAACAGATTTTGTCGTCTTCATCAAGTAAGAATCGACTTCGCATTAATGACATGTCTCTGTTTCATACAATCATTCATACTCACACACTCTTTAACAGAGCTCTGTTCAATATTAGGAAGGTCTGGCGTCCACTAGTGCAGAGAGCCAAAAGAAGAATAGGAGAGACTTATCCGACGAAATGTTGTCGGGGGGCCCCTATAAGCGTCTCCAGGTCCCACCGGCTCATAGCATAACGGAGTCCTAGGACCTTCGTAGTTGCCAAATTGAATTGTTAAATTTAGGATTGCAACATTCAATCACTACATTCATAACGAGCGAAGTCTGGTGGTTTTTTTTTTGTTTTTTTTTTTTTTTATGGTGATCTCATAACTTCTTAATATACTTGTTATGTAACTATTCACAACCTTTTGGTACTTAATAGAGGTCCATGTCCTTGTACCTCAAACCATTCTTCAACAAAACCTTTATCTTTTTCATAATATTAACAGCTTTGGCAAATAACTTATCAAGTATCGCTAACATACAACTAAGACACATTACAGTTATCAATATAGTACAAAGTACGAGTAAACCAATCTTACATAAACCTTGAGGCCATCTGGTGAGGCCAAACCAATTGACTAATTCATCTATACCGAAAAATACTACATCTTGCTTGATATTTTGAGTATGTTCTACTAACTATTGTATCTACTTATGTATCGATTTAGAGTGATCACTCAAGTTCATACCACACATACCATCAAAATCTTCACAACCATGGCCATGAGCTAAAAACAAAAAATCAATAGCAGCTCTATTCTCTAATACTGCATGTTGTACAGAAGATAAATCATCAGCTAATTCAGATAATACCTTGCTGGTATCACTAGCATACTTTACCACCCAACGACTCAACTTCTCCAGGTTCCGATGTGCACGAGCGGCAGCTGCTCCCAGCAAAAAATAGAAGTGACAATCACCTGCCATTTGGACCAAAGGTTAACATCATCATCACATCCCTGCGCTAGTATTTGGGCCAGGCCTCGCTTCCACCGCACACGATGGGTACTGTTCGGGTGTGCGTGAGGCATAGCTAAGCTCAGTTGACCAATGGTGCAAGGCCCTCCAAGGGGATGGGACGGTATACCTGACCATGCTTGATCTCCGCAAATTAAAAGGTACCCTGATGGTAATTTCCTAGGAAGCTGTGTCCCAGGCGATGGGTTAGTAGCACCACGGAGGGTGTAGTTGCACCACTGGCTGAAATTGCCCATTGGGAAAACATTGGTAGTAACGCATTGTCTCCCCATGACTTCTGTGCAATCAGTAGACAAGCTACTCATCCAGAGACAATAAGTGGCATTTAGAGAGTCTACAAGGCTTAATTCTTGGGGATTGGGCCCAGTGGGCAGATGACTAACCCGAGTGTCGTAGTTACTCAAGCATGCAACTAGACTGGCCTTGGTGGAACATAGACTCTCGGTGTGAAATTGCACTTGTGTGTGGTTCATTGCTGCTTGAAACATTGGCCACGTCTCTTCAGAGGCTGGTACACCAACTAAATATGTAAAGGCGATTGGGTGGTTTTTTGTTTTTTTGTTTTGGTTTGGTTTTGTTGGGGTTTTTTTTGGTTTTGGTTTTGGTTTTTTTTTTTTTTTTTTTTTTCTTTTTGATCGCTAGACTGGCACAAAAGGAAGTGGTGTTAAGCTGACGCGCAAGGGTAACCCAGACATTCTGTCAAGGGTCGAAGTTCAGGAAGGCAAAACAATCAAAGTTTAAAATGACAATGAAACCTATGATGAAGTCAACACGGCAGTTTCTATCTTTGAACATGTTGAGCACTTAATACGGCTGTCTCTGCTCTTGAGCTTATGCTTTCAAATTCGGCGGAGCAGGTGCTGGCTGAGTCCGCTTGCTGGGAACCTACAAGGTACCTGTAAGGGTGGAAACACACGTGACTTTTGCCTGAATATTTAACCTCTGCTGGTCCTTGCCATATACCCGTGGTGGGGTCTCTGTAGGTCACATACAGTGGGGCTTCTAAAGGGTCAGCTTGTTGGGCTATTGTCCCATGAATATATACTGGTGCTAACTTTTGGTCCCCGAATATACACAGATAATTCAAGACAAATAGAGTCTTTGAATAATCGCTCCTGTGGGTCTTGTAAATCTGTGAATTTCGTCAGGTAGTCTTTTAATGTTTGATTTGCCCTCTCTACTATAGCTTGACCTGTTGGCGAGCGGGGAATGCCTGTAATGTGCCTGATTCCCCACTGTTGAAAAAATCGAGCTAACTTGTCGCTAGTACATGCCGGTTTACTATCAGTCTTTATCTGCTCTGACACACCCATGACAGCGAAACAAAGGATGAGATGTCGCATCACTTGCAACGCTTTCTCACCAGACTGAGCTGTAGCCCAGATAAAATGACTATAAGTATCAATAGTAACATGAACATGTTTAAGCCTTCCAAATTCTGGTACATGAGTGACATCCACTTGCCATCTTTCATTTGGACCAAGATCTCGGGGATTAACTCTGAGGCCGAGACCAAGTCCCTTTTGGTTACACTGTGGGCAGGCTTTTACAATGCCTCTGGCCTCATCCATGGAAAGCTGGAAGTGACGATGGAGTCCTCTGGCGTTCTGGTGGAAGGTAGCATGCGCATTCCTTGCCTTAGTAAATTCGTCCATGGGTACGGATAGCGAAACCAGTTTGTCTGCTCGGGCATTGCCTTCTCCTAGGCCGTCAGACCATTGGTGACTCCGAATATGAATGATAGCATAAGGTTGATCTCTCTGTTGGACGGCAGCCCGCAGCTGACGAAATAAGTCATTTAATCGCCAGTTTGCGACGTCCTTGAGATATGCATCCTCAATTCGCTGTACAACTCCCACAGCATATAGGGAATCTGAGACAACATTAAGACGCACATTCAGCCATCGTGAAAAGGCGTAAACAATGGCTGCCAACTCTAGAGTCTGTAGGGTATCGTCCTCTTGTGAGGACAGGAGTACATGGCACCATTGCTCCTTATCTTGCCAAGTCACTGCGGCTGGTTGTGAACGTTTTCCTGCATCGGTAAAAACCGTTAGTGCATTTTGAAGGGGTTCCTCAGATCGTTTTGGAACAGGAATCCATTCATGCAGGGACATCCACTTTAACACAGTAGATTGCAACGGAGAGAGATCAATGGCTTGCGGTGCTTCTAGGAGACTTGACTGTAGGTCTGGAGAGTGCTGCAAATACCAGTCCAACTCTCCTTGCTTCATTGGAAGATAAATTATACTAGGTTTATCTCCAGTAATTTGTATAATACGGGTTCGGCCTTTACAAATTAGAAGAGCCAATACCTCAATCTTTGTTTGGATTGTAGTTTTTGGCTGTCGTGGTCCGAAGATCCATTCTAACACACGGATATCAGCAGACCTAGTCTCCCCCTTTTTCTTTTTGGACTGCGTGAGAGCTCCGAGTAAATGTTGTTTACCCGTAAGGATGGTTAGGTCTATGGGTAAGTTTACATCACGGCGATCCACGGAGCGCTGAGATATTGTCAGGCCAATTTCAGTTATGGCCTGTTGTTGAGCTGTTGAAAGGGTAACGGGGGAGGCAGGATCGGTGCCTTTAAGAAATGGTCGTAACGGTTCTAGATGATCATTTGTTATACCGATCACAGGGCGTAACCATTGAACATCACCTAAGAATCGTTGTACATCACGTAAGGTATTAAGAGTCAAATGGAGAGCAGCTTTTTGAGGTCTAACTTGTGACTCAGTAATATGCCATCCTAGGTACTTCCATGGTGGTGTACGTTGTATCTTTTCAGGTGCTAGTTGGAGTCCCTGGTGACTTAGCTGTTGTGTTAAAAAGTGCTCCTGCTGCTCCGTAAATGGGTCTTGTTGTGCTATTAGGATGTCATCCATGTAATGATAAATTAAGGCATCTGGCCATGCTTGCCGTACTGGCAGTAATGCTGCATCTACAAACAGTTGACACAAAGTTGGGCTGTTTTTCATGCCCTGTGGGAGCACTACACACTCAAATTGTGAAGCAGGGGCTTCTCTGTTGAGGGCTGGGAGTGTAAATGCAAATTGCTTTGTGTCTTGTGGGTGTATGTGTATGATGAAGAAGCAGTCTTTTAGGTCTACTAAAAGTAGATGCCAACGCTCTGGAAGCATCGCGGGGTTAGGAATTCCGGGCTGAAAAGCTCCCATTGCTTCCATCTGGGAATTAACTGCACGTAAATCATGTAGTAAATGGTACCTGTCAGACTTCTTTTTAATTACGAAGGTTGGAGTATTCCAAGGGCTAGTTGATGGTTGTATGTGCCCTTGCTCTAGCTGTTCTTGTACTAAGATGTGTGCTTGTCTGAGGCTTTCTCGCTTCAGCGGCCACTGCTCGATCCATATTGGCTGTGATGATAACCATGTCAATGGGATCGGGAAAGCCCAAGGGGTGACTGCCAATAAAAATGGTCTCTTGTGATCAGGCGTGCTCCGATCTGACTTAGTATGTCTCGACCAACAAGGGCCTGTACGTTTGTGGGCATGATGGTGATGAATCGAAGAGACGGCTGCTGCATCAGTTAATTGTCGTGTCAGGACTAGCGGGGCAATTCGAGTTCCTTTTGGAATTACCATAGGTGGTGTCCAAGTCATAGCTACAATACAAATTTCTCCAGTGTAGTCACTGTCTATTACTCCTGGCAAGACAAACAAACCCTTAAGTCCAGCAGACGATCGTCCTAATAAAAGGGCTCCACATGGTTTTTCTTGATATTTCACTGGATCGGTGATACCCGTAGGGATCTTTTGGGGCTTGATGTCACTGCGAGTCACATCTACTGCGGTTGCCAGGTCCAGTCCAAGGCTTCCACTGATTGCTGGTTGGAGGGAGGTGGGTGGCTGGAGTTGTTGAAGGGAAGTGGAAATTGGCTGGTTGTCGAAGGGAGGTAGGGATGGCTGGTTGCTGAAAGGAAGTGCGGGTGGATGATTGCTGGAGGTAGGTGGGGGTAGCTGATTGTTGGAAGGGAGCGGAAGTGGCTGGTTGCTGGAGGGAAGTGGAAGTGGCTGGTTGCTGTTGTTCGAAAGGGTCCACACTAGAGCCGCAGTTGGGGTCTTTGTGCCGTGGCTCCTCGCGCTCCTCGATCCATTTCCCTGGTATCTGCAGACTTCGGGAGCATGAGTGTTCGTATTACAGTGTTGACACCAGACTGTGGCTTTGTGACAATGCCTTCGAAGATGTCCAGTGTGTCCACAGCGAAAACATTTGTCGGTTGATCGTTGCGGCTGTCTGGTGTCGGCAGGACGTAACGGGGCTAAGGCTGCAAAGGCTTGGTGCTGGATTGTGAGAGCTTGCTGGTGGGCTTGCTGTTGGGCTAAAAAGGCTTGTTGTTGGGCTACAAGAGCTTGCTGCTGGGCTTGCACCACACCTTTCCCTACATCTTTTATTGCCTCAATTAGCATTGCCTGAGTCCCTACTGGCACTCTAGATAACTGTTCCAGCATCTCCTCAATTGATGCTTCCGACGGTATGGAGGAAATTATATTTTTCGTGGGAGTATTGCTATTGTCTAGGATACACTGACGGAGCAATGTAGTTTTCATTTGATCTGGTACACAAGCCTGGTTGATGGCATCAGTGAATTTATCTACAAACTGTGAGAACGGCTCATCTCTGCTTTGCTTAATTGACATATAAGATGGGACAACTGGTGTAGTTCTAACTTTACTCATAGCTTCCGTTGCAAATCTCATGGACTCTCTTATTATATGTGGGCCTAATCTTGCTTGTGCCTCAAAATTAGCATATTGTCCACAACCCATAAATTGATTTATTGTTATCCCATACAGGGGGTCATTTTGTTCTCTAGGAATTTCTACGAATCTGTGACATAATGTTTGCCAGTGGGCTTGCCATAACAGTAAAGCTGATTGAGTCATGATCATTCTCATAATTCCTTTTATGTCCTCTGGGAGCAACAGTCCTGAGCCCCAGATATAACTTATCATTTGCTTAACTGGTTCACCATGCAACTCGCATTCATTTATAGTAACTCTTAATTGTGTTAGCAATTTCTAATTTAAAGAGTGATACTCCTCCTCCACATTTCCGTGATTAGCTTTTGTATATATGATCGGGAAAACTTGTGGCAGGGTATCTAAAACTGAGAATAAATCATAATCTTTATTATTAAGGGCCTGCTCATGCATTTGTGATCAATTAATCGTTAAGGTGCGGTAGTGCCGTGCAGCAGGCTTTTATTTCTGAAAAGCGGCTGCTTGCAGCGGGGGGGGGGGGGGAGGGGGGGGAGGGGGGAGGGGGGAGGGGGGAGGGAGGAGGGAGGGAGGGCTGGGAGGAGGAGGGAGAGGGGAGGGAGGAGGAGGGGTGCTGCGGGCCGGGAACATCCCCGTCGGATGACGTACGGCGTAGGGGTGGGGCCGATGGCAGGGCCCAATGGAGGTCGGGACCAGCCCTGGAGCCACCCTCGCCGGATGACACGGGACATAGGGTTTCCGGACTCTGATTCAGTCCGCTTCCGGCTCTGCAAGTGGTCACTTCCGTCCCGTCCGCACATCCCGAGCCACATGGCTCAAGATGGCCAGCACAGGCCACATCAGGGGGAGGGGGGGGGAGGGGGCAGCGGGTTGCGTTGGAACTTCACTGGTAATTTTGAGCAAGCTGTACAACTATTTCGTCTCCCGTTGGGGGACAGGGATCGTAATCAACTCCTAATTGATGCAAATCTGGTATCGGCTGCCCTTTTAAGGTTGCCGAAGCTACAGCGGCGATTTTCTTCTCTGTCTGATGACGGTGCAAGCAAGTAATCATTGTATGCCACGGTTTCATTAACTTACGAGCTGTCTTATCCTCTTCTATTACCTTATACCACAAAATATCTCCTAAGCTTTTCTATTCTTTCTCATCAAATAAGTTAGCAAGGTCAGTAAAAAACTGATATGTGCGGCCGTATGCTACAAGCGCCGCCGGATCTTTTGTAAAATCCACATCTTTTATGGCACGTTTCTGTAAGAAACTAATAAAAAAGGTCTAGAATAGAATAGAAATATAGAAAGTCTAGGGCTACTTCGTTCTCTATTTTCTGCGCGCTTAACTATCCCTTTATTATTTTGGTGCAGCCTTAATCCGAGCCTTTTATGGGCTTTTTGTGCGAGCCTTTTGTGGGCTTTTTACAGCTTTTTATAACTAAGAACTGGTAGCCCTTCCCCAGCAGCAAACAAACTCGTTCATTTTTCTTTAAGTTGCGAATCACCTCTCTACGCCTGCGTCGAGAGGAATTTGTTGCCATCCGAAACGTTGCTTTTTCGGTGCTTTCCTGGAGCCCCGTTCCCAGCCAAGTTTTTTGGTTTCAGCGGTTTTACCTGCCGAGCTGTGATTGGTGCTATTGATGGTTCGGTCCTCCACCAGGCGTCCCTAGTGAAGATCGGTCTTCCGCAGGATTTGCCTGTTGATTTTGAAACTTTTCAGACTTTTTCAAGGCTCTTCAGACTTTCTGATTGTTCAGGGCCTGTAGCACGGTTCGGGCGCGGCAAAGAAAATGCGTGCAACCAATATGGTTGATAAATGAACTTCTGGTTTATTGCGCAGCAACTTTCGCTTATATAGTGCTTCCGTGACCACACCCCAGCCACCAACATAACTTTTTATTGGACACCCGGTGTGTTTACCTGTAGCACAGCGAATCCCTGGTGCAGGTAGCACCGGAGTATGGGCCGATCTAATTGGCCTCCCAAACATGGGGTTGGGCATAGCAAAGGGGTCGTACCTCCTCTCTCTTCGAGAATATTCAGGAATATTCTCCAACATTCTCCAAACTTCTCTAAGATTCCACAACAGGAAAAGACCTCTGAGATCGCTGAGTCTAACTGTACATCCTACAACCCCTAACCACTAAACCACCCACTGTAGCTCTTCATCTACCTGTCTTTTGAACACCTCCAGGGATGGTGCCCCCACCTCCTCCCTGGGCAGCCTGTTCCAATGCTTCATGACTTTTCTGTGAAGACATTTTTCCTAATATCCAACCTGAAACTCCCCTGGTGAAGCTTTAACCCATTTATTCTTGTCCTGTTACTGGTCACGGGAGAAGAGGCCAGCATCTGTCTCACTACAACCTCCTTTAAGGTAGTTGTAGAGAGCAATGAGGTCTCCCCTCAGCCTCCTCTTCTCTAAGCTGAACAGCCCCAGTTCCCTCAGCCCCTCCTCACAAGGCCTGTTCTTCAGACCCCTGATCAGCCCAGTTGCCTGTTGAAGAGCAGCAGAGGAGAGGATGCTATGTGGGATAGAGGAACAGTGTTAACTGCCTGATACTGCCTGACCCTGAAGGAAACAAATAGCTGTAAATATCCTTAGGAATTTGCCATCTGGACGATGTTATGTCCTGGTGCCAGGTGCCTCCAGTGGGAAATGTTTAGGCAAGGTTTTACATTAGTAGAAAGAGCACTTTGAGGTGCAAATTGTAGTTCAATGAATAGATATTGGGATATTCTATTAATGTAGTGAACCAAACAATAAACTGATTCTGATTGTGTTCAGCAATTGGTGTCTGTGCCCTCATGTCCTACGTCATATGGAGCTCCATGTGAGGAATTCAAGAAGAAATTGAAGGACTCGGAGGAGAATTCTGAAAATCTCTGGGAGGACACCCCCCAGTGAGCTGAACGGGAAGGTGAGCAAAGACCCATCCATCCTCAAGGGAAGGTAAAAGAGGATAGTGGCCAGGGGAAGACTTAAATATGGGTCAAACAGTGACCTGATCCCAGAAGCTTCATCATGAAGTTTTGCTGCATATAGCTAGAGAACAGGGGTTTAAAATAAGGCTCCAGAAATTGACTTTGTTATTATTATGGGTACAGCGCAACTGCCCATGGTATCCAGAATCAGGCACTTATGAAGTGTTAGAATGGCAAAAAGTGGATGACGCATTGACAAGGACATGGGATGCCGGTCAAGACTTTTCACCCTGTCATATGATAACCTGGAGAATGCTAATGACTGCTATGAGGTTATTATATATCTGCCCAACTCACTTGCCAGTGCTATCTGACTCATGTCCTGTTGCTCAAGAAGCAGGGCAGTCTCAGAATGCTGGCAATAAGGAAAAGACCAAAAAAAATCTCATGTCATTTTCCACGGAAGACACAGGAGCCATGGCCAAGCCATTTGTCCCTACCACAGACGGCTCGGCCACCACGGCCAAACTGCTTTTTCATGACGCAGTAATACAGACTGTTCTGATCGATATACCTGCTAAGACTGATGCATTGTTAACTGACTCTGAAACTTCACATCAAAGCTTTTCAATGGAGGACTGTTTTTCTTCAAGGGATGAGGACCCTTTTGATCCAGGGTTAATAGATCTTGAAAACGACACAGAAATATACCCCACACACCCTGTCAAGAGCTTCCAGTGCCACTTGGACTGCAAAAGACATTTTGGCAGCAGCCCACAGGCAGAGCTGTGGGAGAAATGCTGCAGAGGAAGGGGGAAGCTCCAAAAAAGGTTCTGTGTTTTCAGCCCTGATGCAAACAGTAAAAGTTTCACATGAATTAGGAATGCCTGTGATTTTGAATTGAAAATTAAAATAACTGATTTAGTTACTGACAGAGACAATCAAGGGAAAATTAGAACTGATTTGCCACACTATGAATGCCCTAGCTTTCCCTGTGCAGTATGGGGAAGGGAAACGGAGTGATAACAATGGGTAACATAGGAGCCATGACCGCTTCCCCCGTGGTGGGGGGCGGGCGCCCAAGGGTGGAGTACTGCCGCTTCTTTCACTGCCTCCCCATGCCAGAGCCACCACCGCTCCCGAAGCCTCTGGGAGGAGGGGGCACAAAACAGCGGGATCAGCAGCCTCTTGCTCGCTCTCTTCACCTTGCTCTCCACCTTCCACAGCACTGATGGACCCTGCCAAGTCAGGGAGGAACTCTTATAGTGTGTGAGACCCTTCCTTTGCACTCTTTCTCTTCTCCCCCTCCCCCGCCATCGTGTTTTCACTATGCTGTTCTCCCTGCTCTGTGTGCTGCCCAGATAGCTCAGTCGATAGACCATGAGATTTTAATTCCAGGGTTCTGGTTTCTAGTCTCATGTTGCTTTTCTTCAAAATTGGCTATGTTATATTGTTGATCTTAAAGATTTTTCTTTACCATTTTTTTTACACGAAGATGACTGTGAACATTTTGCATTTTTGGTTCCTCCTGTAAACTGTCAAACTCCTATGGAGAGGTATGAGTGGGTAGTTGTTGGGAAACTGTCTGGAAGAAAACAGACATGTGAGCAATCCTGACTGTTTAGTTTTAGCTAGAGTAAACTAAGGGCCTTGAGACCCAGTTGCAAGGTTACTGAAAGATGAGCTATGGGAAAAAGATAAGGGAACTGCCAGAAGAAAAGAAGAATAACAGGATAATGAGGTAGCCACCAGAAGTTCTGTGAGAACAGGATTTGTGTCCAAGATATAGCCACCTGCAAGATATCGTTATATAAACAAAGGCTCTATATAAAGCGAGCGTGTATTGTTAATAAACGACTTCACTTTAATCATATTGGTGAGTACCTGTCGTCCTTAAGCCTCTGCGGATTTCCCGCATTTGGCGCCTGAACAGGGACCCTCTCGCTGTTGCTTCCAGGAGCGATGAAGACAGCTGGAATGAGAGGGTAGCGAGAAAGCCGACCGAAGGAACGGTGCGGCAGGAGCGGAGAAGCCAGTTGAAAGGAGACTGCTGCCCCGGCGGTCTATGTAGCTGGTGCTCGGCTACGGAATGAAAGAGGTACCTTGGAACTGAAGAATCTCGCCAGGAAAAAGGTGAGCGGCTGGGGAGGAGATGGGGTCTACACTCTCTAAAGAAGAAGAGGCAGTAGTTAAGCTCCTCCAATGTATTCTCTCTAAGAGAGGTTTATCATACGAAGGCAGGACCTTACATGAATTACTGAAATGGGCATGGGATAGAGACTTGATCCCCTCGATGGGTACCGCTTTTGAGTTACCTACTTGGGAAGCCATAGGTACTGTCCTATGGGATAAAATTAGCAATGGAGATAAGGAGACACTCTGGAAATTGATTAGAGAAACCTTAAAAGAAATGAAAAGTGAAAGAGCAGCAGCCTCAGCGTTTGCTGCCTTAGCACCTGATCTACCAATACTGATGAATGCTCAAAATATGGACTTGACCTCTAAAGAGTTATTTGAGACACCTAAAATACCCCCACCAGCACCTGAAGGGACTATACTGATTCAAGCTCAGCCAACTGTGCCATTTGACCCTGGGGGGTTGGATGAAAAGCAAAAATGGGACTGAGAAGCAAAATGAAAAGCGACCGAAAACACCACCAGAATCATCGGAGGAACCAGAGGGAGAGAAGCCGGAGAACATAG
This sequence comes from Heliangelus exortis, assembly GCF_036169615.1. NCBI lineage: Eukaryota > Metazoa > Chordata > Aves > Apodiformes > Trochilidae > Heliangelus > Heliangelus exortis. Next base: position 7,126,799 of record NC_092453.1, on the reverse strand, counting down.
GCGAGGAACCTTGGAATGCAGACCCCCCCCTCGTGCCCGCCTGCCACAGCTCCCGAACACTCTGCCACCACTGCCTTCCTCTCCACCTGCGATGCCTGATTTATCTTCTTGACCACAGTTGCCATCAATTAATCCTCTGCTTCACCTGTCAACACCATCAGTGCCTGCTATAGATCAACAGCCAAGGAAAGAACTGGGACTCGGAGACAAGCAACTCAGGGAACTGCTGAAGAAACTGAAAGAACTGGAGACCAAGGATGAGTATACCCCTGAAAAAAACCTAGTTTTTTGCTCCGGGGAACACCCTGAACAACCCAGGGGCACTAATCCATTTTTATCCCCTGATCCGTTCCCTATCCCTGCTCCTACTTCCCTTAACCCTTTAACACCCACTGCTCCACCTCTTCCAGATCCAACATGGGGAGGGGAGGGTGGGGGGCGGGGGGGAAGGTGGAATCAACAATTGCAATTTCATCATAAATGGCAAATGCTGTGTGAAAATGAAGCTGTGATTCCTAGACAGAACACCGATGCATTATACGGAGTGCAAGCACAAATGTTACTTGGTGCTTGTCCTTTTGTATGTGCAGATTTGCAGGCATGGTTTCAAACTGAAGTGTTACAACTTTCACAAGAACTGGCATATAAAGCTTTGCAAACTGTGCATGATCCTGCACAAGCAACTCCCTCTTTTACAAATATTAAGCAGCGGGAAGCAGAGCCATATCCAAAATTTGTGGATCACTTATATTCAGTGGTAATATCACATCTGGATTTGACAGAAGAGATGAAAACAATTTTTTTTATATGTCAGCATATGACAATGCTAATGAAAAAACTAAACGTGCATTAGGACTACTCCCAAAAGGTGCTACAGCAGCCCAATTGTTAGAAGCTTCTGAGCAAATGCTAGAAGCAGATAAAGCTGCTTAAGGACCATCATTGCAATATGGTTCTCAATATTGATTTATATTGTGGTGCATGGTCCACTGGTGTTTCATACAGAGATAAAAAAAAAACAAAAAAAAAACTTGGTAATTACACTTGAGTTTTGGTTTGGGAGATTGTACCACTTCATTTTGTTTCAGGCTGACTCCACCAGATTTTAGTAGCAATAGCATTTCATTTTTGAATCTTCTAGTGGTTGTTGTTAATTTTTCTCATATATTGGTGAGGAGTAAGAAAAAAAAAAAAAAACAAAACCATATATGATGATGACATTTTGCTTTGTGCAAGTGATGAAGGTCAAGTTCAAAAATTTTTACCATTGCTTAGTAAATGTCTGGAAAATTATGTCTTACAGATACCTCCTGAAAAAATTCAGTCAGAGACACCCTGGAAATACCTGGGATGGAAATTAACAGAAATCTGGGTTTCCCCCCCAAAAATTACAATTGAAAACAATATCCAAACTCTGAGTGATTTGCAAAAATTATTGGGGACAATAAACTGGATAAGACTTGCCACACGAAGGACGGGGAAACAGTTTGATGCAAACTAACTCCGTTTATTTGTAGTCTTACACACAGTTATATACCTTTTCCTTATCTCGCATAACATATGGAATTACCTGATTGATTAGTTACAGTTAGCATGTTACTACGCGATTAGTTACATGGTAGGGAGATAACAACCTCTGTTTTACACCACTCATCTGTTTTCCAGGAGATCTTGCAAGCAAGGGAGTCTGTAGAAAGTCCCGTGCTTATCTGGCATACTTGTAAGCAAGGGGGTCTGCATCTGCAGAAAGTCCCGTGCTTATCTAGCATACCCGGGGCTAGGTTCACTCCATGGTTTGAGTGATAACCAGCCTGTCTCCATCAATTGTTCTGTGCTATCAATACATGCTGCCTTTATACCTACATCTCCCCCCTTCTGTTGCACAAGAAAAATTTTAGAAACAGTTCTATCAAGTATTCGCTGGATACATTGAAAAAGACAAGGCAATAACAAAAGCAAAATCAGAATTACAAACCCAGTATAACAAAGAAGTTTAACAAAAGGTAAAAGCCATCCTGTAAGTCCCATATCATGAAGCCAGGTTGTGAAAGCATCGCCGAGGGGGGTTATTTGTTGCTGAATCTTCCGTGTGTGACGCTTCAACTGCATGATGCTGGCGTGGATGCTGTCACTATGATCAGAGAGATTCATACAGCACATGCCTTCAAACTCCTGACAGCCATGACCCTGGGCTAACAATAAAAAATCTATAGCAGCGCGATTTTGCAATAAAGCGTGTCGCAAACTATTTTGATCCATTAAAAGGTTATCTAAAATTTCAGTAGTAATATTTGCTTGCTTTTCAGCCCAACATGCTAATCTAGCGAGGTTAGTAAGCGCGTTTCCTGCGGCAGCACCAGAAATGAAAAGAGCTGAAGCAGTTCTAGCAGCTACATTTAAAAGTTTAACATTATCATCACACTGTGGTGTGAGGCCAAGACTTCTTGCCTTACGAGCATGATATATAGGGTTAACTATCTGCCTTAATTCAGCATAGCGAGGAGCAAAAAGGGTTAATGAGCCTAGATAGCAAGGTCCACCTACTGCATTACGTGGAATGCCTTGCCAGGCCCTATCACCAAAGATCAGAAACACTGTGGGGGGCAAAGCCTTAGCAGTTTTTCTAACCCAAATAAGTTTAATGTTAGCTTTTGGGTTATGTGTTTTCCCTATCACCGGCATTGGCTTGGACCCATTGTACCCACAATATCCTGATCCCAGTCTATAATCTCCAGATGTAGGACTGATGTCCGGGCAGGTATCAGGGTATGCCCTAGAAGCATACTTAGGACCAAAGACTATACAAGTAGGTGTCCAGTTTCCTGATACATTGCCGACTGCCTGGGACCCCAATAGATTTAATTCTTGTGGATCCCAGGGGAGTGACTTTGTCAGCCCCAAAATCAGTTCTGCTGAACAATTTCCAAGTGAAGGGCTTGCTTCGCAAGATCCAGTTGAAAAGTCAGCAAACAGAGAAACATTAAAACCTGGGATACCTATGAGGCAGGTACGAAAAGGATCTGTAGCGGAGGCCATGGCAATGCAAAAATCAGTGGTGCCAGTTTCATTTGCCCATGTTACCCACATGTTTTGCCTTGGCGAGCCTGCTCAAAGTGATTAGGAAGAGGAAGCACTGACATAGTTAACAGGTCAGCCGCTTTGTTTCCTTCGGCTACAAAGCCTGGGAGGGCTGTGTGAGACCTGATATGCATAATAAAAAAGGAGTGTTGCCGTTTGTTGATAAGATCAATCAGTGCTCTGAGCAGATTATACAGTTGCAAGTTGGAAATTTCTCTGAGCACTGAAGCTTATGCTCGGAGAACAATACCTGCTACATAAGCCGAGTCTGTAATAATATTAAAAGGTTGGTTATTGAAAAGAGAAAAAGCTCTAGTCACAGCTGCTAATTCAACAAGCTGAGGAGAACCTGGGTGGAAGGTGATATCAGATTGCCAATCCTTGGTTTCAGGGTCTCTCCATACAACTACAGCTTTATGAGAGGCACCTGAACCATCTGTAAACACAGTGATTGCTTGTAAAGGAACTTCACTTCTCTTTGGAACTTCTGCAAGAGAAAAGGACAAGCGAAAGAGCTTATGCGGAGGAAAATGATTTGAAAATTGTCCCGTGAAGTCCTGTACGGCAATCTGAAAAGGAAGTGAATTCTGTAGAAGAAAAGAAAGATACAATTCAGTAACAGGCATATAAATTGTAGAGAAAGATTTGCCGGAAAGAGTTAACAGTCGCTCTCTGGCTTTCATAATGATTTGAGAAAACATCTCTGGCCGCTGTAAAATAGTTTTAGAGGATTGATTGGGCAGGAAAATCCACTCTAGAATCAACAATGGATCTGTAAGCGTGGTGTCCCACTGAAAAATCATGCCACAATATTTTACACCATCCTCTAAAATTATTAATTGAAAGAATAAATTAGGGTCCCACCGAGAAGCTTGCCTCTGTTCGATGGCTCTGCAAACTCTTTGTAATGCTGATTCCGCAGAGGGTGTTAAGTGTCTAGGAGCCAGTAAATCTGCGTCTCCTTTAGGAAGATCAAATAAAGGAGCCAATTCAGAATTTGAAATACCCAGAAGGGGTCGCAACCAATTAATAGATCCCAAAAGTTTTTGAGCATCGTGCAGTGTGGCTATCTGAGTATTAATTGATAGCATTTGCGGAATTATGGAATGATTGGTAATTTTCCACCCTAGATAATTCCAGGGGGCCTGTTTTTGAATTTTTTCTGGTGAAACTTTCAAACCTGCCTGATCGATGGCAGTTAACACAGATTCTATTGCTTTTTGTAACTCACCCTCAGCGGCAGCAGCAATTAACAGGTCATCCATATAATGATACAATATTACAGTTGGAAATTCAAGATGTACTGGGGCCAATATTTTGGCCACATACCACTGGCAAATTGTGGGGCTATTTTTCATGCCCTGAGGTAAAACCGTCCAATGGTAGCATTTGAGAGGTGCTCCCATGTTAATGCTAGGCACAGAAAAGGCAAATTTAGGTGCATCATCAGGATGTAAAGGAATATCAAAAAAGCAATCTTTTAAATCAATAACAATCAAATTCCATTCCCGCGGGATCATTGTTGGTGAGGGGAGACCTGGTTGTAACGCTCCCATTGGCTCCATAACAGCATTAACTTTTCGTAAATCATGCAATAATCTCCAACCACCTGATTTTTTCTTAATTACAAAAATAGGAGTATTCCACGGACTGAAAGTTGGGACTATATGTCCTTTTTTTTTTTAATTGAATTTGTAGCAATTGTTCTAGGGCGTTAAGTTTTTCTTCTGATAAGGGCCACTGGTTCACCCACACTGGATCCTGTGTTTTCCAGGTTAATTGTGGGATTTCACGCCCCTCTACAGTGACCCTTGTTAAAAACCCGTTTCCAAATGCAATCCCCATTGTGACAGAACATCCCTTCCCCACAGATTCAATGGCACTGGCAATACAAAAGGTCTAACACTAGCTACCCTGTTCTCTGGACCAATGATTTGAATAATATCTTCACTCTGATAACTGTTACCAATTCCCCCTATTCCTGCTAATGGCTGTGCAGTGCGAATTAATTTCCACTGGCTCGGCCACTTAGCTTGGGAGATTACGGTAACATCGGCACCTGTGTCAATAAGACCTGTTAACACAACTTGTTGACACCCGTTTTTAAGTTTACATTGTTTCAATGGTCTGTCCTTTGAGATCTCATGTGTCCAGTATATTTGCGGGCAGCCTGTAGATCCGAAAGCACCCTGCCGCGTGGCATCGTGTATGGATCGTGATCATCAGGAAACAGATCTGGCTCTCCCCCCGGATCGAAAGGATCGGACTCGTCGCTCGGCAAATCCGGTCTGGTTACTTTGGCTACAGTTCTGACAGGGGGAGTGTCTTTCTGCGCTCTTCCCTCTGGTAGCGGAGGGGCGCTGGGAACTGCAGAAGCGGCAGAAGGAGTGTCTGCTCGTCTCGATTCCCGTGCTTTAACCCCTTCAAATACTGTTCGCCAGGAAAAAAGGAGTTTGATTGCTTCCTGATCCCCTCGCGTGCTCAGGTCCCATAAACGGACCCCTGCTTTATCCCACAGTTCAGCTTTAAAGATAGTAACAGCAGTAACATCTGGGAATTTATCACGAACCCATTTTAACATGAGCTTAAGTTCATGATCCGAGATTTCCTTCTGTTGCTTAAGCAACAGTTCTCTCATAAGTCTATAAACGTCCTTTTCTTCATGGGAACTCTGACTACCCATATCAACGTTTCTCCGATCTCACCTGCCAATCGCGAGGAGGTGCAAAATGGGGTGGCCACCCACTTCCAGGCTTCCTTTCAGCCTATTCGAAGTTATCGGAGACTGCGGCCGGATGCTTCTTTCAGCAACTTCTACTCGGCGTTACGTCGGGTTCCCCGGCGTCACGTCCAGCATCACGTCGGGGTCACCATTTGCCGCACGAAGGACGGGGAAACAGTTTGATGCAAACTAACTCCGTTTATTTGTACTCTTACACACAGTTATATACCTTTTCCTTATCTCGCATAACATATGGAATTACCTGATTGATTAGTTACAGTTAGCATGTTACTACGCGATTAGTTACATGGTAGGGAGATAACAACCTCTGTTTTACACCACTCATCTGTTTTCCAGGAGATCTTGCAAGCAAGGGAGTCTGTAGAAAGTCCCGTGCTTATCTGGCATACTTGTAAGCAAGGGGGTCTGCATCTGCAGAAAGTCCCGTGCTTATCTAGCATACCCGGGGCTAGGTTCACTCCATGGTTTGAGTGATAACCAGCCTGTCTCCATCAATTGTTCTGTGCTATCAATACATGCTGCCTTTATACCTACAAAGACTGAGACACTATCCCCATTATTTGATTTATTGAAGGGTGATACCAGTCTTATATCACCCAGGCAGTTGAATCCTGAAGCATCTCAAGAACTAGAAATTGTTATGACTAAACTTAAACATTCTGCACATCATTATGATCCAAAATAATGTCCCTGCAAGAGTTAACAATCCAGTGTTCTTCTATTTTAACAACAGTAACACTAGAGAGAGCTCCTACTCTATTCCTGGATGGATCTGCTGGTTCACACAAAGCAGTGGTAGCTTGGCATGATTCTGCTTCAGACCAATGGCGATCCCATGTTGTGCTACAGGAAGGATCAGCACAGGTCATAGAATTGTGTGCAGTGATAGAAGCCTTTCAATTATTTTCAGCAACAGATATTAATATTGTAGTAGATTCTCAGTATGTTTATGGAGTGTTGGTTAGAATAGATGCTTGCTATCTTAAACATATAGATATTGGGCCTATCTTTATGCTGTTTTCAGAATTGTTGCAATTGGTAAACACTCAAAATCACAATTATTATGTTATGCATATCCGTTCTCATACAGTTACCAGGACCCATCACTGAAGGTAACAGGATCTCAGACTCATTAGCAGCAGTAGTGCCAGTGCCAAATGTATTGCAACAAGAACGCCTGATGCATAATTTCTATCATAATAATTACAGAAGTTTAGTGAAACAATTTGGCATCACAGTAAGGCGAGCAAAAGAAATGTTCAAACGTGTCCTGACTGTCAATTAGTTACACCAGCTCCCACCTGGCTAACAGCTGTTCCTAGGGGGCTGATGCATAATGAGGTGTGGCAATCAGATGGTACATTTCTGAATTCAGACATCTTAAATATGTGCATGTATCAATAGATACCTGTTCTCATTTCATAGTGGCTACTGCTCATGAAGGTGAAAAGGCGAAGGATGCACACCTACATTTTTTGAAAGCAATTGCTACTATGGGTCTGCCATCTGTTGTTAAAACTCATAAGGGTCCTGCATATGTATCTGCTGCTCTTTTGGAATTTTTTAAAGAATGGGGAATTACTCATCATATTGGCATACCTCATTCACCAACTGGGCAAAGTATACTGGAAAGGTCCCATCTTACATAGAAGCGTGTGATAAGTAAATTAAAAGGCACATTTAGATCAAATGCTTTGCACATGAAAAATTAGAAAAGGCAATGTTTGTACTCAGTTTCTTAAGTAAAGGGGGTGACAACTATACACTGAATGAAAAAAGACAGATCATTAAAACAGAAGTGCATGCTCTAGTGTGGACATCCATTCAGATAAATGGTTGGGTCTGGTACGATTACTGATGTGGGGTTGTGGTTATGGTGGTTTTTCTCTCTCTCCAGGACCATATTGGCTTTCAGCAAAGCGGTTTTGCCCTCATCATCAACTGCCACCACCACCTAGAAACTAGCAGGGATGAATCCATGGATCGTTTGGTCGATGTGGTTAGTGTCTCTACCATTGACAACAATCAAAGCAGATGAAAAAGGCAGAGCAGTGTACTGCACTCATGTGCTGAATCCACCACTATTTCAACCATGGACATGGTGGGATGCATCTTTTCCAATCACCAACAGTGATACCACTTGGGCAGGTGGCATCTGGTTACAGCCAACAGTGAGTCAATTGGGAGAAAATGTCACTTAGTACAATGTCTCTTACACAGTAGATAATTGGCCTGTCTGTGTTACCAATGCTAGCAATCACACATTCTGTATCACATTTACTCCTCAATGACATATGTTAGCTGTATGTGTGTCTGATAGGATTGCTAATTACACTAGTATTGGTTTACCAGGTGTTACAGGACAAGAATATAGTTTAACTCATAGAATTCGTTATCCTTATTGTAAAGTTGTTAAGCAAATGAATGTAATCACACGTTACTTGTGAACCATTCATGGGATTATTTCCTGAATGAGTAAACCTGAATTATACTATGAAAGATTCAGAAATCATAGACTGGGGACCCTATTGAACATTCATGAGGGTCGATTCTACCAAGTGGAACAAGAATGGATATTTTGGAGCCATATGCAAATGTATCAAAACCATTCTGGCAGCACAGTCTAAGCTAATCTATGGCGACCAGCACTGCCTTTTGTAATCAACACTAAGGCTCATCTCACTAGAAACAAAGGCAATAATCCCGTGGTTTTTCATGTCTATGATCACTCTATGGCTATTTGTACTACTCATCCTTATGTATATGGGACTACTAATGTAGACAATTTAGATATTAGACCGAAGACTAATTACTGTGAATTAGCTTTTAAGAATATCATCTTTAAGAGATGTATTTAGCCTGAAGATTTAAGAAATAATTTTTTAGTGATACCATTCTGATGGAGGTCTGAACTGTGGTTTCCTGTGAATTTGACCAGGACGTGGGAAAGTGAAAATGGACTAGATCATATCATAAGAGTGTTACATAGCACTGGAGAAGAGGTTAAGAGAAGGACCAGGCAATTTATAGGCTGGCTAATATTTGCCATTATATCAGCGACTGTCATTATCAGTTCCACAGCTGCTTCGGTCACAGCACTAACGACACCAATTCAATTAAGCATGCACGGTTAAACATGACCGAGGATATGAAAATGCAAACAGCAATAGATAAAATTCGGGTGAGACTGGATGTGCTAGATGCTAGTGTGACTTGGCTGGGTGAACAACCAGCTACACTGCAGACATATGTAATGTTACAGTGTGATCGAGAATATCACATATTAATAAGCAAGATCTGTGTGTCACGTCCTTAGAATGGAACAGCTCATTACATGAGTAGGATGTTGTAAAAGCTCATCTGCAAGGAGCTTTTGATGGGTCAGTTAATGTCCTGGCTTGGGCCAGGATAAAGGTGATTTTCTGTGTTTTACTTTTGCTTTCAGCTAAGTCTCTTGTAAATAGCTGCACTTGCTGAAATTAACAGCAAGTTTCAAAGCAATGGATTACAATTTAGCAAAACTTAAGGAAGTTGTTAAGACAACAGGTTACAACTAACAAAACAAAGCAATGGGTAGTAAAACTTAACAAAGTTAGAAACTATGTTACCCTCATGTGCCGAGATAAGGTTAGAAACAGACACACAGAGAAAGAGAGATAAAGATAAAGGAGAGAAAAATTATCACCACCCTTGGATCCAGCAATGATCTTGGTAGGAAGCTCGGGTCCTTGGATGGCAGGCACGACTCCAGCATTTCGAGTGTGCCTCTTTTATGCCGCCTGACCCCACCTTTTCGGGGGGGACAGATTTTGGCATATCTTGCAAAGCCAGGTGTTCATTTGGACCCCTCCAGATGGGATGACACAGCAATAACCCTTATTTCTGTGCATGAGCCCTCTCCAGTGGCTTTACCCGGGGCGCACACAAGATGTTACTCTGCCTCAGCTTGCCTGCCCCTGTCACTTACTGTATAAGGACAGTGTCCTGCCTATCAGGGTGGCCATCAGAGTTCCCCTTGCAAGGCCAGTGTTCAGCTTATTGGGATAGCTACTAAAGGAGGGGAGAATAGGGCCCTGTTTATCAGGGTGGTTACCCAAATGAAGGTCTCTCCTTGAGAGAACAGAGTCCAGATGGCTATCGAATGAGGCCTCCACCCAAGCGCAATGTCCATTTTGTCAGGGCAGCTGTTTTGAGACAAATATTCTTTTCAGGATTCTACAGCTGCCCATTGTCTACATCTTCATTTGGCTGGTCTCTCTTGACCAGAACCTTGTATCTGTGTAGCAGATAGCATTTTAACCTTTGTTGAATGATACTCCTGGCTTTTTCCTGCAGTGACCAATAACTTCTTCTACCCTCCTTGATTCCCCTATGGTGTTTACTGATGGTTCTAGTAATGATAAGGTTGAATATTATTGTCCTGAATTGGGAAGTCACGTAGAATATACCATGTATACCTTGGCAGAAAAAGTACAATTATTTGAATTTAACCTTGTTTTTGACAATTTCCCTCAGCCTATTGATATCATAAATGATAGCAGCATGTTTGTCAAAATATTGAAACAGCTCGGATAAAATATACTTCTAACAGTGATCTTTTGCAGCTCTTTTTAATTTACAGATGCTTGTATGCACGTGCTGTGCACTTTTTTTTATTACTCATATTTGTGCACATTCCTCTTTACCAGGACCTCTGTCTGAAGGAAATGCTACAGCAGATAGTCAGGTACAAGCGTTTTTAGCAGATTCTGAAACTCCTCTACCCATTCACTGTGCCATGGTAAGTCACAGTTTATTCCATCAGTATCCAGTCTTATGTCCATGTTTGTATTGATGCCTATTCAGGTTTTCTTTTTGCTTCTGTCCTAACAGGAAATTCTGTTCATTGTTGTCACGATTTAACACTGGCCCGGCAATTAAACCGAGTAACAGACGCTCTCTATTAATCTCTCTCTCCTCCCTGATAAAGAAAGGAGAGAGAATAAGGGAGAGAGACTTATGGGTTGGAAACTAAACTACACAACTTTAATGAAACGGTAATGATAAATAGGAAAAATTACTAAATATATACAAATATACAGGAAAATGGATACCACATTCCTCCCCCCTTTTCCCCCAATAACTCTCACGTCACCACCGAGGCTGCAGGGCAGCCCTGGGAAAGTCCAGGCTGGACTCCTGGAGTGGGCAGCAGTCGGGAACTGGAGGCAGGAACACACAGATATGGGCTGGCACGGATCAGGACCACAGGCAGACGAACGGATGGAATCCTTCCAGGGTGCCGGGTGAAGGAAGGGAAGCAGGAAGGGCAGGAAGGGCAGGCAGCCGGAAGCTGGAAGCAGGAAATCTGGCTTGGCCCTCGTGATGCCTCAAATTTATACTGAGTATGACGTATATGGGATGGAATACTCTGTTTGGTCAATCCTGGCATCTATCTTGTCCGTTCCTCCCCAAAGGAGGGATGCAGGTGGGACCTCTTTATCCTCCTGGAGGGTAAAATGTTTTCCTCAGAGCTGAGCAGTGTCCTTGGCTCTGCATACCAGTCTCTAGCAGTAACTATAAACATCAAGTGTTATCAGTAATTGTAAACAGTAATTTGTAATATTTGTAATAAATTGTAATAATTTGTAATAATTGTAAGCAGTAATTGTAAACATTGAGCATTATCAGTCCCAGAGGCAGACACTGACTGAGAAACTTGCTGTTAATTTCGGCAAGTGCAACTACTTACAAGAGACTTAGCTAAAAGCAAAAGTACAAGACAGAAAATCACCTTTATCCTGGCCCAAACCAGGACAATTGTGTTGTAACATACTTATTTGCAGCTTTTTCTGTAATGGGCATGCCACATGCCATTAACACTCATAATGCCTTGGTATATGCTAATGCCTTTTTTGCTTGATTTTGTCACTCTCATGCTATTTCCCTGACTACAGGTACTCAAAATCCTACAGGACAGGCACTCATTGAATGCTGCTATCAGGACTTAAAGAATATGCTACAAAAACAAAAAAGGGGGAGATTGGCTGGATTCCCCACACAGAAAATTGAAACCACAGATAGACCCATTTAGGTTCCAGAAAAGAATGTCCAAACCTGTGATGACAGGAGCCTTACTACAAGTTATCAAGCATTTCTGCCAACTGACCCTGCAGCCAAAGAAACAACAGAGACATCAAAGATCTCCAAGCCAGAATACATGGAAGAAAGAACCGTTAACATGGAGAAGCAGCAAAGAAATGATAGGTTGTGCAGTAGAAATGTTAAAAAAAACAAACAAACAAAAAAAAAACCAGAAAAAAAAAACCAAACCAGAAAAAAAAGGAAAAAATAATATATAAAAAAATCAAGGTCATCCAGTGAAACCTGATCTGGTGTTTTTTAGCAATGAAATGTTTCTTAAATGTTGCTTCAGCAAAAGCTTTGGGTACGCTTAGTCGCCTTGCATGTTTTGTAGCAAAAAGAGTTAATGAAACATCAACAATTTTAAATGCTTTAGCTAATGACATAGATAGTGTTAGGCATGCAACTTTTCAAAATAGAGCTGACAAAGATTTTTTGTTATTAGCTCATGGTCATGGTTGTGAAGATTTTGATGTAATGTGTTGTATGGGTTTGAATGAGAGTTCTAGGTCTATCCACCAATGTATTCAGTAACTGATATATACCACCAGGAAGGTCAGAGAAGATGGATTCTTTGGTCTGGACCATCTGCTGAATGGATGGGGTGTTATGGGATGGCTAAGAAGTGTATTGCAAATGGGTCTTCTAATTTTGTCTGTTTTCCTGGTTGTCCTGATGATGATGCCATGTTTTTTCTCCTGTTTGCAAAGGGCCCTGCAACGGACTATAAATATGGCTTTTGTTGTAGGAAAAAAAAAGGGGGAAATATAGCAGATAGTGTTTTAAGTTTTGAAGACTTTGGCCTAGATGTACTAGCACTTTACTCTTGAAGCAAAAGCAGTTGGCAACTTTGGGCAAGAAGAATGTAGGTAACAGACATAACAAGAACTTGGTTAAGAATAGAGTAGCACATGTTTTACTTTTTAGGAAAGACTGCATTAACTAGTTAGAGGAGGTTCTGCTTTGAGTAAACAAAGTAGTCGTAGCCTATCAGCTTGCAACAAGTATGTATGATCAGCTCATAATAACCAATTATAAAGTAACACGAAATATGCCTGTACTCGTGGACAAGATAATGAAAAGTGCAAAACCAGAGATGTTTCATGAATAAAGTACTGATGCTCAAAAAGGACTCCTGGGTGTCAGTCATTAATTGCCATGGCATATCTGTTTTTCAGTGGCACCTGTGGAGGGGGGGGGAGGGGGGCAAGGAAGGAGTTTGTCTGCTGCCTCGACAATAAACTTGCTTCCATTCACTCCCCTCATCCAGGCTACTGCCTCTGCTCTGGCAGGAGCAGGATACAGGGGCCCCCTGATCCTGCATAGTTTTTGATAGCTGCTCACGTTTATGTTTCTAGGAGGTCAGAACCTGGTTCCACCATACTCATTCCACATCAATGAGTCCCATGGGTGTTCTCTCTGCTGCATGACAATCAAGTCCTGTTAATCTACACAGATTTTCTGCCTTTTTCTTCTAGCACAAGTGATCAGAGTTCTCTGCCACTGATGACTTTGTTGATACAGGTTGGGGAGTTACCACATTGCGGCTGAGCTATACTAATTGCTATCTGCATGCTTTTGCTTAGTGGCAAAGGGAAGTAACAGAGTAATAGGCAGCAAAGAGGCTCAATTAGTTTAAATTTTCTGTGGGCTGAGAGCATGTACCCAGATGGCCACAAGTCAGCTAAAACAGTAAAACACGTGTCCAGAATCTGAAAAAAATGTTTCATATTTATGACTACAAATGCACATTTCAACCTCATATGCTCTTTCCTCATCTCCCTCACATCACTTGTTTCCATTTGTAAATAATAGTTAATAGGGTTTTTATCAGACCTAGCTGACTACAGGGTTAAGCCTTTGAGAAACAATATGATCAGGTTTTCTTCAGCAAAAATGTATTTGTTATTCCCTCCAGTAAGAAGGACAACTGTAGTTTAAATCAGAATCATAGAATCATAGAATCAACTGGGTTGGACGGGACCTCTGATATCATCAAGTCCAACCCTTGATCTACTACCACTGTGGTTACTAGACCACGGCACTAAGCGCAACATCCAGCCTCTTTTTAAATATCTACGGGGATGGAGAATCCATTAGTTCCCTGGGCAGCCCATTCCAATGTCTGATCACCCTGTCCATAAAGAAATTCTTTCTAATATCTAACCTAAACCTTCCCTGGCACAACTTGAGACCATGCCCTCTTGTTTTCCTGATAGTTGCCTGGGAAAAGAGACCAACCCCCACATGGCTACAACCTCCTTTCAGGTAGTTGTAGAGAGTGGTGAGGTCTCCCTTGAGCCTCCTCTTCTCCAGGCTGAACAGCCCCAGCTCCCTCAGCCCTTTCTCATAGGACTTGTGCTTGAGTCCCTTCACCAGCCTAGTTGCCCTCCTTTGGACCTGCTCCAGGACCTCAATCTCCTTCCTAAACTGAGGGGCCCAGAACTGGACACAGGATGTGTGGCCTCACCAGTGCTGAGTACAGGGGAAGAATCACTTCCTTGGACCTGCTGGCCACACTGTTCCTGATACAGGCAAGGATTCCATTGGCCTTCTTGGCCACCTGGGCACACTGCTGGCTCATGTTAATCTTCCTGTCAATCCAGACTCCCAGGTCCCTTTCTGCCTGGCTGCTCTCCAGCCACTCTGTTCCCAGCCTGTAGTGCTGCATGGGGTTGTTGTGGCCAAAGTTCACGAACTGGCACTTGGCCTTGTTGAACCTCATCCTGTTGGAATCAGCCCAACTCTCCAGTCTGCCCGGGTCCCTCTGCAGAGCCCTCCTGCCTTCCAGCTGAGCCACACTCCCCCCCAGCTTAGTGTCATCTGCAAATTTGCTGATGATGGACTCAATCCCCTCACCTAAATCATCAATGAAGTTATTAAACAGAACTGGACCCAACACTGATCCCTGGGGGACACCACTAGTGACCGGCTGCCAACTGGATGCAGCACCATTCACCCCCACTCTCTGGGCCCGGCCCTCCAGCCAGTTCCTAACCCAGCGCAGAGTGCCCCTGTCCAAGCTGTCGGCTGACAGTTTTTTCAGGAGTATGCTGTGGGAGATGGTGTCAAAGGCCTTGCTGAAGTCCAGGTAGACCACATCCACAGCCTTCCCCTCATTCACCAGGCGGGTCACCTGAACATAAAAGGACATCAGGTTGGTCAGACAGGACCTGCCCTTCCTAAACCCGTGCTGACTAGGTCTAATCCCTTGTCCATCCTGTAGGTGCTGTGTGATTGCCCTCAGGATGATCTGCTCCATAACCTTGCCATGCACTGAGGTCAGGCTGACCAGCCTGTAGTTTCCCAGGTCCTCCTTCCGGCCCTTTTTGTGGATTGGCGTGACATTCGCCAACTTCCAATCATCTGGGATGTCCCCAGTGAGCCAGGACTCTTGGTAGATGATAGAGAGAGGCTTGGCGAGCTCTTCTGCCAGCTCTCTCATCACCCTTGGGTGGATCCCATCTGGTCCCATAGACTTGTGGGGATCCAAGCAGTTCAATAGGTCACTGACTGTTTCCTTCTGGATTACAGGGGGGCTGTTCAGATTCTTGTTTCTTTCTACAAGCTCCAGAATCCAGCTGACCTCAGGACAACCTGTTTTACTGTTGAAAACTGAGGCAAAGAAGGTGTTAAATACCTCAGCCTTGTCTTCATCTTTGACAACTATATTCCTGCCCACGTCCAGTAAAGAATGGATGTTTTCCTTGCACCTCCTTTTGCCACTGATGTATCTGTAGAAGGACTTTTTGTTATCCTTCACAGAGGTGGCGAGATTCAGTTCAAGTTGTGCCTTTGTCTCTCTAATTTTCTTTCTACACAGCCTAACTATATTCCTAAATTCTTCCTGAGTAGTTAGCCCCTTTTTATATAATCGGTAGGCTCTCTTCTTTACCCTAATTTCTTTCAAAATCTCCCTGTTCAGCCAGACCAGTCATTTTCCCCGCCGGCTCGCCTTTTGGCACACAGGGACAGCCTGCTCCTGTGCTTTCAAAACTTGCTTCCTGAAGTACGTCCATCCCTCCTGGACCTCTTTGTTTTCAAGGGCTGTTTCCCAAGTTAGACTCTGAACTAGTCTTCTGAATAGGCCAAAATCTGCCCTCCAGAAGTCCAGTGCAGAGGTTTTATTGACGGCCCTTGTCATGATCCATTTATTATTTTATATTTTGATTATGAGGATTTCTCAGCCTCTGCTTCAGAGATGACGTATAAAATTGCAAGCTAACACATTTGAAACTTAACCAAGTTATAAGGGTTTATTTTTAGGGAAGGGAAAACAAAATATCACAGTTAAGAAAGGGTAAACACAATTTGCTACTTTTGGAGAGACGGGTCGTTAAGGAAAGAAAGAAAGAAGTGAGGGGGTAATTTGAAATGTTTCACCGCCAGTTGGTCCTAGTGGAGGGGGGAGGCAGGAGTCATTTTACCGCGCCGCCGCTGTAGTCGAAAAGCCGCGTCGCCGCTTTCCGCTTGGGCCTTCGGAGCTGCTTGCCCGCCTTTTTGCGCTGAGCTGGCTGGAGTTTGTAGTCACAGGAGCTGGCGTCCACGTGGTTCTTCTGCACTGCTGGCTGCTTTTCGGTTCTTTCTGGGGGATTTTTATAATGCAAAGGAGAGCGGGTCCTCCTCTTTTTTTCCTTTTGATAAAAATCAGGCTTTCCCGGAGTTGAGCATACTTCCCGAAGACAAGTTACCTTATCAGTTCGTTAAGATATGCTAATTTCGCGAGGTCTGGCCACATGTCAGGCGCCAGAAATTTGTTTTCCTGTTTGCCAGTCTTTTAGGTATGTTAATGTGGCAGCATGTTCGATATGGGAGCTTGAAAAGAAAAAAACTAAATAATGCTTGCTCAAGAATCAAATATTTTTTAAAGTGTTTATATCATTCCGCTCTGTGATTCTTGAGTCAATATTAATTTTTTTTTTTTTCTCTTCTTTTTTCTTTATATGCATACACATATATACACACATCCCATATGGTGTGGTGGTGTTGTGTGGCTATTTTTGCAATCTGTGCCTTATGCGGGCTATACTATCTCCGAGGTTTGCCCTGGGGGCGCAAACCGGGAATTAACCTCTGCCTGGCACAGTGCTCTGCCCACTTACCCACTACACGTTCCACCTGGCTCAAAAGCCAGTATATTTTTGACGCGTGTTTGTGGGGGGGGTTAGTGGTAAAACCGTCTGTTGTACCACACATTTGCCACAATGTATATACCTCACCAAATTACGTCACCCCACCCCGTGGGTTTTGAGGCTATGGGAGCGTGTTGTTGGGATGAATACATATATATACATACACAAAAGAAAAAAGAAATTGCATCCTGTGTTGCACCAGCATTGGGAAGTTTTGCAACCAGTTATCTAGATATATTACCGACATGTAAAGCCTAAAAGGTAGCAGTGAACATATATGAAAACTTACAAAGGATCAATTTCACATGAATAAAGTATGTGCGTGTACATGGCAATTGTCTTCATTTACAATATGTATAGAAATCAAGGGAAAATACTGATTGTTACAGAAACTTAGCAATTAAATTAAAAGGAGAAAAATATTGATTATTGTGATATATGATGTTAATGAATTTGTATTCCTAACCAGTAAATTCAGAATTAAACTAAGAAGAAACTGAATATGGGGCTAGACAAAGCAATTGAGACCTATAATTTTCCACAAAAACAGTGTAAGCAACACAAGGCCTTAACGAGACTAACTTCTGTCCCGGCGATAATTGAAGCGTGGGCCTTGTTCTTAAAACAAGGCACTGCCAAGGCTAACTAGGCACCAAAGAATGCAAACATCTGCACAGAGACAACATAAAAATGCCACAACCAGCAGATAAGGGAAAAATTATGGCTAGGGTCTAATTTTGCTCTGTAACAAGATAATGAAGTCGGCAAAAACAAGAAAGGTAAAGGGTTCAAGTTTGAGGAAGACTTCTTACTTCATCCAAAGACCCCCTAACGACCCCTGGATATCTCCCCAAGAGAGGACTCTGCCTAGACTCCACCCAGACTCTGCCTATCATGAATATTGTAATAACATGATGTAATCCCTATGAATATATATGTAAACCCACCCCTTTTTAATATTCATAGAATTGTAATCAATATAAGGTAATTCTAGAGTTTTAGAAGCGTGCGTGTGAGTGGAGCGGAGACTCCCCATGCACCCAGCGCTGTTTTGCTCACTGCAATTTCAATCTTATTAATTAAATTAAACCATTAACAGAATATTGAGTCTCGTTCATTTTTAACAATTTGGGGGCTCGTCCGGGAACCCTCTCAGTGTTTGCACTGAGGTCCGGATTGGGGGGGCGCCCTACCGATCTTCGGTGGCTCCTTTCTGGGCCCCCGATTTCACTGACGGGATCCTGAATCCGAAATTGCAATAAGCAAAAAATTTTTTTTTTGGTGATGAGCTCTTTTGTGGACTGCAGTGTGTTTTGCCCATAATTCTGCACGGGAAGATCCGAACAAAGACAACGGGGTCGTAAGTATTAAAGGTGTATTCCGTTCGGTTGGGTGGGATTCGGTTGCTTGTGTGTGTGTGAGAGTGTGACTGAGATGGAACCTGGTTCCGAAGCGATTGTGGAGGTCTTCTAACCGCGGTTCCAATCTCCTGCGAGGCACTTGGCTGGTGAAAGACCAAAGCGATTCCTATAGGATTCATGGGTGAGTATTTAACCCACCTGCAAGACACTCTTATTGAAGCAGCCAAGGGTGAGAGGATTGCCACTAGTAAAATCCTCATATTACGGGACAGAGTTTGAAGAGTTCTAGTCAGGAACCAGATATTCTTCCGGAGAGTCCTTTAGGTCTTATGATTAAATATTGAGATAGTAAGGGAAAAAAGAAGAGGAAAAACTAAAATGAAATGAGTGCAATATTGCATGACAATTTGGCCAAAACCATTTTCACAGGAAGAAAGTGACTATGCATACTTATGGATCCAGAATTCTACTTTACCTACACTGCCCCTCCTCACCTTTAAAACCTAGGGAGAAGGAGAATGAAAAGAAAAGCAAAGATAAAGAAAAATGAGAACCTTTAGACCGTCTGCCTCCTCCATGTTTGCATAATCTGCTGTCGTTTGCTCCGCCGGCACCGGCAATACCTCCGTCACCTTCTCTGTCGATGAAAGGTGAGCAGCCGATTGAGAGAGTCAGCACGAGACTGCTGTAACATACCCCATATGGGAAGTACCACTCGGCAGGAATCAAGGAGGATGAGGATTTTTGACAGTTCCCCTTAATACAAGTGATGTTAGAAGTTTTAAAAATAAGGATATGGGAAAGCTTGCCCAGGCATTAGGAAAAAGCTGGAGAAATTAAAAGATTGGCCCGACAGGGGTTTGGAAGAGTTGTTGAGGGACAGGCAGAGTACAATTTATTAGGCAGAGATTTGATCATGAAGTTAAACATAAATATCCAACGTGATGGAGAAAAGGAGAAAAGTTACAAGTTAATTTATGTACTCTGACAGAAATGGATGAAGAAATAATTGATCCCCCACTATGATATACAGAGGGAGAGATTGGGAAGATAGATATGGATCCAATGGAAGTTCAGATAATGGATCCACATAACCTGTTGTGGAATGTTAGAGAGGTTTGGAGAATGTTGGAGAACATTCCTGAATATTCTCGAAGAGATAGGGGGTGCGACCCCTTTACTGTGCCCAACCCCATGTTTGGGGGGGGCAATTAGATCGGCCCATACTCCGGTGCTACCTGCACCAGGGATTCGCTGTGCTACAGGTAAACACACCGGGTGTCCAATAAAAAGTTATGTTGGTGGTGGGCGTGTGGTCACGGAAGCACTATATAAGCGAAAGTTGCTGCGCAATAAACCAGAAGTTCGTTTATCAACCATATTGGTTGCACGCATTTTCTTTGCCGCTCCCGCAATAACCCAATCAGGATTAAACAATGTCCTATTTCAATGGAGGGGCGGAAAGTGTGAAAGCCTATTGTAGATAGGCTTTTAGAACAAGGGACTTTGAAACCTCGCATCTCCCTGCATAATACACCAGTTCGGCCTGTAAAGAAATAACATACTGAATGGTGCAGGATTTAAGGGCAGAAAATCAGAGGGTCATCACTGAATTTCCATCTTTATACTTTATTAAGTCACATTTCTCCCAAATATATTTGGTACAGCGTAATAGATTTAAAAGATGCATTTTGGGCTTGTCCTTTACGTGAAAAGTCTAGAGATTATTTTGCTTTCGAGTGGGAGTATCTATCGACAGGGAGAAGACAGCAGTTAAGGTGGACTGTGTTACTGCAGGGATTTATAGAGTCACCTAATTTGTTCAGGCAGGCTTTGGAGAAGCTGTTACAGGATTTTGAAATGTCCGAGAATGTGAGGTTGTTACAATATTTCGATAATCTATTAATAGACGGGGAAACTGAAAGAGAAACATGGGAAGTTACTATCAGATTATTAAACTTTTGGGGGAAAAAAGGACTAAAAGTGTCAAAGTCAAAATTGTAATTTGTGGAGCAAGAAGTAAAGTATTTAGGACATTGGCTAAGCAAAGGTCAAAAGAAACTGGATCCTGATAGGGTATCAGGAATACTTGCTCTAAGACCCCCAGAAACTAAAGAGGAAATTAGATAATTACTGGGATTACTAGGATATTGCAGGCCATGGATTGAGGGTTATAGTGAAAAGGTAAAATTTTTGTATGAGAAGTTGACAAATGAGGAAATTGGGTGGTTGGAAAAAGACGATCAGAAATTAGAGGAAATAAAAAGAACATTAATATAAGCTCCAGTATTGAGCCTCCCCAACCTGGAAAAATATTCTTCTTATTTGTCAACGTATCAAATCAGACAGCTTATAGGGTGCTTACTCAAGATTGGGCAGGAATAAAAAAAAAACAAAAAAACAAAAAACCCCTGTAGTATACTGCTCAAAGTCATTAGACCCCGTGAGTAGGGGACGGCCAGCCTGTTTACAGGCTCTGGCGGCAACTGCATTACTTATAGAAGAAGCACGGAAAGTTGCCTTTAGTGCACCACTGAAAGCATACACCCCCCATAATGTTAGAGGTGTTTTACAGCAGAAGGCGGAAAAGTGGCTGACAGATAGCCAGCTCCTGAAATATGAAACCATATTGATAGACTCTCCTAATTTGGAACTTAAAACAACTTCAGCACCGAGTCCTGCACAATTTCTGTTTGGGGAACCATCAGAGAAATTACAGCATGATTGCCTAAAAGTAACAGAAACCCAAATGAAAGTGAGATCAGATTTAAGTGATACTGAACTGGGGAAGGGAGAAAAATTATTTGTATACAGATCCTCCCGAGTAGTAGAAGGGAAAAGAAAATCCGGATATACAGTATATTATTTTATATTTTGATTGTGAGGAAAAATTAGCCACTACTCATAGACATTGCACGAATTTACAAAAAATAACAGGCTTTATGATTTAAGCAAATGACAAAGATTTATTTTAGGGAAAGTAAAAAATAATGCCACCTTTAAAAGAAAAAAAAAAAAAAAGGGGGGGGAACAAGTTTACAGGAGGAGAAAATTTACACAAATTAGTCACTCTGGGGAGAGAGTTGTTAAGAAAAGGAAAGAAAAACAGGAGAGCAATTAAGTTTTATCCATGGGCCCTGGCCTCTGGCTGGAGAGGGGGGCTACAGTGGCGAGAGAGAAAGGGAGGAGAGAGAGAGAGAGCTGCGCCTTACCCTTTTCTCTTGGACTTTTCATACAGCAAAAAGGGGTTCTTTTTTTTGTTTTTTGGTTTTTTTTTCATAAATCACGGGCACACAGACTTGCTAAAGATGACACACAGATTTTGCCATCCCAGGAACTTCTCCTTTATTTATTATTATCTTTCAGTCTTTGTTACCTTGCTAAATTTATTATCTTTGTCTTGACTATGTACTGGGAGGCGACCTGATTAGCAGTCCTATCTTTAGGTGCATGATACAAAACAGAAGCTAGTTAAGCTTGGGGTAAAAATCTGTTAGTTGAGAATATATATATATATATATATACCATTTCATGTGGCTATCTTATGTCGTGTGGCTCTTTTTGCAGTCTGTGCTTTTTTAGCAGGCCAATTTCGTCTCCGAGATTTCCATTAAGGAGCAATTGGGAACTGCACCCTGTCTGGCAACAGTTCTTCCTGCTGCACATCTTTCCTGGCTCAAAAGACAGTAAATTTTTAACATGTGTCTGTGGGGGGTGGTAAACTATCTGTTGTACCACACATTTGCCACATTGCATTTACCTCACCATATCATATCAAGGACCAAAAGATTCACCTCTGAAAAAGTGTCAAAATTTGAGAAGATAAGGGCCAAAATTGGAACAGGGTAAATGGATGCTGCCTGATGGACGAAAGATGTTACCAAAAGTGTACACCAGGCAAATTTTGGCAAAGATGTTTAACTTGTCAAAAGATTACTAGGAAAATATTTAAACAAGTAGCCATGGGAGGAAGAAAAATTGCCCACAGGCCTCTTGAGAAAAGAATCAGATATTTATTGGTAATAGTGGGTCATTTAACACACTGGGTAGAAGCTTACCTGGTAGTTAGAGCTATGGCACAGACAGTGGTAAAGGTTTTTTTAGATCAGGCAATACCTAGATATGGAGTAATTTATGGTATCGACTATGACCAAGGCACACATTTTACTTCAAAAAAAATTAAATTACTATGCAAATCTTTGGGTAACCATTGAGATTATCATACTCTTTGGCACCCGCAAAGCTCGGGCAGGGTGGAAAGAATGAATCAAACTATTAAGCAACAATTAGCAAAATTAATGGTTGCAACTCAAATGCCTTGGATAAGATGTCTACCTTTGGCACTTCTAAATATAAGAACAAAACCACAAAGTGAAACTGGGTTATCACCATATGAAATGTTATATGGGATGTCTTATTGTTGGGGAATGCCAATAAAAGATGATATAGAGAATACAAGTATCAGAAAATATATAGAAATTTTGGGAAAACGGTTGAGTTAAGGAAAATGGGAATGTTGGTGTAAACAACCCCCCTGGGGATTTGCAATATATCAAAAGAAGAAAGCTTATCCCCTCTCTGGGAAGGACCTTTTCTTGTCTTATTAACTACAGATACTGCTGTCCGTACTGCTGAGAAAAGGTGGACACATGCCTCTGGAGTTAAAGGACCAGTAAAGGAGGGGAAGATCACCTCCCAGCCTGGGGAACCGAAAATCACACTGAGAAGAACATAAGCAGATAAGTAATTGGGGAATTTCATATAGTAATTCCAGAAATTTAGATACCTGATAAAATTTTATTTTTCAAAAAACAAAAAAAGTAAATATTCTAAAGGAACAGGGAAGGGAAGGAGGCAGTGGGGACACAAATGACGAATGCCATAAGGTGGAGTCAGAAGAAAACTAAATTATCTTAAGTTCTTTAATTTGGCCCATCATAGGAAAAGGGGCAAGACTGGATGGGACATAGAAGCTGCAGTTGAAGAAGGTCTGCCAAGGGCTGCAACCCCTCTGGGCTGTGACCACTGAGCAATATGATCCCTACCGGACCCTTTTTGATTTTGATGGGGATACTAGCATCCACCTTGGCCAAAAATTGCAGTCAATGTGTAGCCACTACCCGTAAAGGAACTGAAAAAGAAGAAGTGCAGAAAGACTGTACTGCTCATGCTTGCAACCCTTTAAATCTAACCATTCTAAACCCTCAACATTGGAAAGATTTGGAGGTGAAATTTGGGATAAAAATATATGGGTCTGGTTATGATCCAGGAGCTGTGATTCATGTAACATTTACCAAGCGAATTAGGGAATCCATACAGCACAGGTTGATTTTTAACTCATTTTATCATGAATTGGAAACTGGAGTGAAATATGAAATCCCCACAATTACAAGCACAATTACAAAAAACCTTTTTTGTAAATTTGGCTGAAAACATTGCTAAATCTTTGAATGTCACTAATTGTTATGTTTGTGGAGGAACGAATCAAGGAGACCGATGGCCCTAGGAAGTGAGAGAGAGTAAAATAACTGATTCAAAGATAAGGGAACGGATTGAAAAAGGTAACAAGAAACACCAGTGGTATTACAAACCTCTACAATTGGAAGAAGTTGCTGGCAAAATTTAGGACATGGCATACCAGTGGGTAACCTCGAGTGTGAAAGAGGTTACCTCTGGAATGAAATGACAAAAAGGTGGGATAAATGGGGAACGCCTCTTGAAATGGCACTGGCATTTACAAATTGGACTGATGGAATCAGTATATCAAAGGGGTGGCCCACTCCTTAGGGCCAGTATTGGATTTGTGGTCAATTCGCTTATGCATTCTTACCAAAAAATTGGCCAGGATCTTGTGTTTTAGAAACAATCAGACCCAGCTTTTTCCTGTTACCTGTAAGGGAGAATGACGTGGAGTGCAAGTATATGCAAAGGCCAAGAACTAAGGAGGCGACAAATCAAGCATGAATTACAGATAGGTAACTGGGATAATGATGAATGGCCTCCTGAAAGAATAATTGCATATTATGATCCAGCTACATGGGCTGAGGATTGTTGGGGAATGTTAGAGAGGTTTGGAGAATGTTGGAGAATACTCCTGAATATTCTCGAAGAGGTAGGAGGTACGACCCCTTTGCTATGCCCAACCCCATGTTTGGGAGGCCAATTAGATCGGCCCATACTCCAGTGCTACCTGCACCAGGGATTCGCTGTGCTACAGGTAAACACACCGGGTGTCCAATAAAAAGTTATGTTGGTGGCTGGGGTGTGGTCACGGAAGCACTATATAAGCAAAAGTTGCTGCGCAATAAACCAGAAGTCCGTTTATCAACCATATTGGTTGCACGCATTTTCTTTGCCGTTCCCGCAACTGGCGCCCGAACCGTGCTACAGGCCCTGAACAATCAGAAAGTCTGAAGAGCCTTGAAAAAGTCTGAAAAGTTTCGAAATCAACAGGCAAATCCTGCGAAAGACCGATCTTCACTAGGGACGCCTGGTGGAGGACCAAACCATCGATAGCACCAATCACAGCTCGGCAGGTAAAACCGCTGAAACCAAAAAACTTGGCTGGGAACGGGGCTCCAAGAAAGCACCGAAAAAGCAACGTTTCGGATGGCAATAAATTCCTCTCGACGCAGGCGTAGAGAGGTGATTCGCAACTTAAAGAAAAATGAACGAGTTTGTTTGCTGCTGGGGAAGGGCTACCGGTTCTTAGTTATAAAAAGTTGTAAAAAGCCCACAAAAGGCTCGCACAAAAAGCCCATAAAAGGCTCGGATTAAGGCTGCACCAAAATAATAAAGGGATAGTTAAGCGCGCAGAAAATAGAGAACGAAGTAGCCCTAGACTTTCTATATTTCTATTTTATTCTAGACCTTTTTTATTAGTTTCTTATAGGAACGTGCCATAAAAGATGTGGATTTTACAAAAGATCCGGCGGCCGCACATATCAGTTTTTTTTTTTACTGACCCTGCTAACTTATTTGATGAGAAAGAATAGAAAAGCTTAGGAGATATTTTGTGGTATAAGGTAATAGAAGAGGATAAGACAGCTCGTAAGTTAATGAAACCGTAGCATACAATGATTACTTGCTTGCACTGTTATCAGACAGAGAAGAAAATCGCCGCTGTAGCTTCGGCAACCTTAAAAGGGCAGCCGATACCAGATTTGCATCAATTAGGAGTTGATTATGATCCCTGTCCCCCAACGGGAGACGAAATAGTTGTACAGCTTGCTCAAAATTTCCAGTGAAGTTCCGACGCAACTCGCTGCCCCCCCCCCCCCCCTCCCTCTGATGTGGCCTGTGCCGGCCATCTTGAGCCATGTGGCTCGGGATGTGCGGACGGGACGGAAGTGACCACTTGCAGAGCCGGAAGCGGACTGAATCAGAGTCCGGAAACCCTATGTCCCGCGTCATCCGGCGAGGGTGGCTCCAGGGCTGGTCCCGACCTCCATTGGGCCCCGCCCTTGGCCCCACCCCTACGCCGTACATCACCCGACGGGGACGTTCCCGGCCCGCAGCACCCCTCCTCCTCCCAGTCCTCCCTCCTCCCCCCAGCCCTCCCTCCCTCCCTCCCTCCTCCGCCCGCCCTCCCTCCCTCCCTCCCTCCCCCCCTCCCCCCCCCCCCCTCCCGCCGCAAGCAGCCGCTTTTTAGAAATAAAAGCCTGCTGCACGGCACTGCCGCACCTTAACGATTAATTGATCACAAATGCATGAGCAAGCCCTTAATAATAAAGATTATGATTTTTCCTCAGTTTTAGATACCCTGCCACAAGTTTTCCCGATCATATATACAAAAGCTAATCATGGAAATGTGGAGTTGCAGTATCACTCTTTAAATTAGAAATTGCTAACACAATTAAGAGCTACCATAAATAAATGCGAGTTGCATGGTGAACCAGTTAAGCAAATGATAAGTTATATCTGGGGCTCAGGACTGTTGCTCCCAGAGGATATAAAAGGAATTATGAGAATGATCATGACTCAATCACCTTTACTGCTATGGCGAGCCCACTGGCAAACATTATGTCACAGATTCGTAAACATTTCTAGAGAACAAAATGACCCCCTGTATGGGATAACAATAAATCAATTTATGAGTTGTGGACTATATGCTAATTTTGAGGCACAAGCAAGATTAGGCCTACATATAATAAGAGAGTTTATGAGATTTGTGAGAGAAGCTATAAGTAAAGTTCGAACTACATCAGTTGTCCCATCTCATATGTCAATTAAGCAAGGCAGAGGTGAACCATTCTCACAGTTTGTAGATAAACTCACTGATGCCATCAACCAGACTTGTGTACCAGATCAAATGAAAACTACATTGCTCCGTCAGTGTATCCTAGACAATAGCAATACTCCCACGAAAAATATAATTTCCTCCATGCCATCAGAAGCATCAATTGAGGAGATGCTGGAACAGTTATCTAAATACCAGTAGGGACTCAGGCAATGCTAATTGAGGCAATAAAAGATGTAGGGAAAGGTATGGTGCAAGCCCAGCAGCAAGCTCTTGTAGCCCAACAACAAGCCTTTTTAGCCCAACAGCAAGCCCACCAGCAAGCTCTCACAATCCAGCACCAAGCCTTAGTAGCCTTAGCCCCGTTATGTCCTGCCGACGCCAGACAGCCGCAACGATCAACCGACAAATGTTTTCGCTGTGGACACACTGGACATCTTCGAAGGCATTGTCATAAAGCCACAGTCTGGTGTCAACACTGTAATACGAACACTTATGCTACCGAAGTCTGCAGATACCAGGGAAATGGATCAAGGAGCGCGAGGAGCCACGGCACAAAGACCCCAACTGCGGCTCTAGTGTGGACCCTTTCAAACAACAGCAACCAGCCACTTCCACTCCCCTCCAGCAACCAGGCACTCCCACTCCCTCCCAGCAATCAACTGCTTCCACTCCCCTCCAGCAACCAGCCACTTCCACTCCCTTCCAATAATCAGCTACCCCCACCTGTAGGCAGCAAGTGCCCGGACAGTGCCCCCCCCGGCCTGTGCCCAGCTGGGGCTGGCCCAGGCACGCATGCCCGGGTTCGGAAGGTGTGGTTTCCGGGCAGAATTCCAGAGCCGGACGGATCAAAGTTAGCTCCTGATACCGAAAGAGCCAGCACTAGCTCGACTGACTCCCACGGCGAGACTCATCCCACGCAACATCTGGTGGAGAATGCGGGCATTAATTTCGGTCTAAACCGTCTCCCCGAGCGTTTTGTCCGAAAGTGACCCTTCTCTACAGACCATCCGATACCCCGAAAAATTCGGGTAAGAGAAACTTCTTCTTCTCTTCAACACCGTTATCAGTAAATCTGACGATGGGCTCCTATCTGGGCAAGCCTACCGGCACCACCGTTGCCGATCAGATTACAACCCAGGTGGAAACGCAGGAAAACCTCCGCTACCCGAGTCCCGAAACGGCCTGGGACCTGTGGGGGGAGACGTACAACCTGCTGGCAAGTCTCCACTATAAGGAGGCCAACGGCGACATTATTGGTGCGGACAACACCTGGCGAACCGTTTGCAATCTATTAGCTTGCTTGAAAGCCGAAGTAGAAGTGGCAATGGCCACCACCGCGGCCCCATTACAAAAAACCGAGGTATTTCCCCTGAAGGAAATGCCCACAGTAACCCCCTTGGCACCCCCCCTTCGAAGGGGAGGAGCCCGGGACAGTGCCGAGTGTAGCTCCATCGGTGCCGCACCCCGAGGGGGGGGAGCCCGGGACAGTGCCGAGCGCAGCCCCGCCGGCGCCGCCCTCCGAGGGGGGGGAGCCCGGGACAGCGCCGAGCGCAACTCCGTCGGCACCACCCCTGGAGGAAGTCAAAACACCGGAAAATGATGGGGCGGAAACCGCGGCTGGCGGCACCCCCGGCTGCCGCGGAGAGCTACCCCCGATGCCGCCCCCGGCCCCACGGAAGGCTGCGAAGATAAAAGCAGCCCCTAAACTAAAGTGGCTGTACGAGGGAATCCTTAACCCCAAGCTCTTTATGTTTCTACTCCTGCTCCTTGTCTCTGGTCCTCCTGCCATACACTGCTGGGAAAAGCCCAGCTCCATCATCCTGTTGATCACCTCCAGGAGCCTGCAGGCTTCGCAGATGATGCCTTTAACCGTCAGCTTCTGCGGCTTCGTCGTCTTCACCAACCTCTCCCTGCAGACCAGCACCACGCAGCTAAGATCTTCGCGTATTTGTCATCTTTTCCCCCATAAAAAAAAAAAAAAAAAAAAAAAAGGGGGGAAATGTAGGCAGCAAGTGCCCGGACAGTGCCCCCCCCGGCCTGTGCCCAGCTGGGGCTGGCCCAGGCACGCATGCCCGGGTTCGGAAGGTGTGGTTTCCGGGCAGAATTCCAGAGCCGGACGGATCAAAGTTAGCTCCTGATACCGAAAGAGCCAGCACTAGCTCGACTGACTCCCACGGCGAGACTCATCCCACGCAACACCCACCTACCTCCAGCAATCATCCACCCGCACTTCCTTTCAGCAACCAGCCATCCCTACCTCCCTTCGACAACCAGCCAATTTCCACTTCCCTTCAACAATTCCAGCCACCCACCTCCCTTCAACCAGCAACCAGTGGAAGCCTTGGACTGGACCTGGCAACCGCAGTAGATGTGACTCGCAGTGACATCAAGCCCCCAAAGATCCCTACGGGTATCACCAATCCAGTGAAATGTCAAAAAAAAACCATGTGGACCCCTTTTATTAGGACAGTCGTCTGCTGGACTTAAGAGTTTGTTTGTTTTGCCAGGAGTAATAGACAGTGACCATATTAGAGAAATTTGTATTGTAGCTATGACTTGGACACCACCTATGGTAATTCTAAAAGGAACTCGAATTGCCCAGCTAGTCCTGACACAACAATTAACTGATGCAGCAGCCGTCTCTTCGATTCATCACCATCATGCCCACAAACGTACAGGCCCTTGTTGGTCGAGACATACTAAGTCAGATCGGAGCACGCCTGATCACAAGAGACCATTTTTATTGGCAGTCACTCCTTGGGCTTTCCCGATCCCATTGACATGGTTATCATCACAGCCAATATGGATCGAGCAGTGGCCACTGAAGCGAGAAAGCCTCAGACAAGCACACATCTTAGTACAAAAACAGCTAAAGCAAGGGCACATACAACCATCAACTAGCCCTTGGAATACTCCAATCTTCGTAATTAAAAAGAAGTCTGACAGGTACCGTTTACTACATGATTTACGTGCAGTTAATTCCCAGATGGAAGCAATGGGAGCTTTTCAGCCCGGAACGCCTAACCCCGCGATGCTTCCAGAGCGTTGGCCTCTACTTATAGTAGACCTAAAAGACTGCTTCTTCATCATACACGTACACCCACAAGACACAAAGCAATTTGCATTCACACTCCCAGCCCTTAACAGAGAAGCCCCTGCTTCACGATTGAGTGCGCAGTGCTCCCACAGGGCATGGAAAACAGCCCAACTTTGTGTCAATTGTTTGTAGATGCAGCATTATTGCCAGTACGGCAAGCATGGCCAGATGCCTTAATTTATCATTACATGGATGACATCCTAATAGCACAACAAGACCCATTTACCGAGCACCAAGAGCATTTTTTAACACAACAGCTAAGTCACCAGGGACTCCAATTAGCACCTGAAAAGATACAACGTGCGCCACCATGGAAGTACCTAGGATGGCATATTACTGAGTCACAAGTTAGACCTCAAAAAGCTGCTCTCTATTTGACTCTTAATACCTTACATGATGTACAACGATTCCTAGGTGATGTTCAATGGTTACGCCCTGTGATCGGTATAACAAACGATCATCTAGAACCGTTACGACCATTTCTTAAAGGCACCGATCCTGCCTCCCCTGTTACTCTTTCGGCAGCTCAACAACAGGCCATAACTGAAATTGGCCTGACAATATCTCAGCGCTCCGTGGATCGCCATGATGTAAACTTACCCATAGACTTAACCATCCTTACGGGTAAACAACATTTACTCGGAGCTCTCACGCAGTCCAAAAAGAAAAAGGGGGAGACTAGGTCTGCTGATATCCGTGTCTTAGAATGGATCTTCGGACCACTACAGCCAAAAACTACAATCCAAACAAAGATTGAGGTATTGGCCCTTCTAATTTGTAAAGGCCGAACCCGTATTATACAAATTACTGGAGATAAACCTAGTATAATTTATCTTCCAATGAAGCAAGGAGAGTTGGACTGGTATTTGCAGCACTCTCCAGACCTACAGTCAAGTCTCCTAGAAGCACCGCAAGCCATTGATCTCTCTCCATTGCGATCTACTGTGTTAAAGTGGATGTCCCTGCATGAATGGATTCCTGTTCCAAAACGATCTGAGGAACCCCTTCAAAATGCACTAACGGTTTTTACCAATGCAGGAAAACGTTCACAACCAGCCGCAGTGACTTGGCAAGACAAGGAGCAATGGTGCCATGAACTCCTGTCCTCACAAGAAGACGATACCCTACAGACTCTAGAGTTGGCAGCCATTGTTTTCGCCTTTCACGTTGGTTGAATGTGCGTCTTATTGTTGTCTTAGATTCCCTTTATGCTGTGGGAGTTGTACAGCGAATTGAGGACGCATATCTCAAAGACGTCGCAAACTGTCAATTAAATGACTTATTTCGTCAGCTGCAGACTGTCATCCAACAGAGAGATCAACCTTATGCTATCATTCATATTCGGAGTCACCAATGGTCTGACGGCCTAGGAGAAGGCAATGCCCGAGCAGACAAACTGGTTTCGCTATCCGTACCCATGGACGAATTTACTAAGGCAAGGAATGCGCATGCTACCTTCCACCAGAACGCCAGAGGACTCCATCGTCACTTCCAGCTTTCCATGGATGAGGCCAGAGGCATTGTAAAAGCCTGCCCACAGTGTAACCAAAAGGGACTTGGTCTCGGCCTCAGAGTTAATCCCCGAGATCTTGGTCCAAATGAAAGATGGCAAGTGGATGTCACTCATGTACCAGAATTTGGAAGGCTTAAACATGTTCATGTTACTATTGATACTTATAGTCATTTTATCTGGGCTACAGCTCAGTCTGGTGAGAAAGCGTTGCAAGTGATGCGACATCTCATCCTTTGTTTCGCTGTCATGGGTGTGTCAGAGCAGATAAAGACTGATAGTAAACCGGCATGTACTAGCGACAAGTTAGCTCGATTTTTTCAACAGTGGGGAATCAGGCACATTACAGGCATTCCCCGCTCGCCAACAGGTCAAGCTATAGTAGAGAGGGCAAATCAAACATTAAAAGACTACCTGACGAAATTCACAGATTTACAAGACCCACAGGAGCGATTATTCAAAGACTCTATTTGTCTTGAATTATCTGTGTACATTCAGGGACCAAAAGATAGCCCAACAAGCGGACTCTTCAGAAGCCCCTACAGTGACCTACAGAGACCCCACCACGGGTATATGGCAGAGACCAGCAGAGGTTAAATATTCAGGCAAAAGTCACGTGTGTTTCCACCCTTACAGGTACCTTGTAGGTTCCCAGCAAGCGGACTCAGCCAGCATCTGCTCCGCCAAATTTGAAAGCATAAGCTCAAGAGCAGAGACAGCCGTATTAAGTGCTCAACATGTTCAAAGATAGAAACTGCCGTGTTGACTTCATCATAGGTTTCATTATCATTTTAAACTTTGATTGTTTTGCCTTCCTGAACTTCGACCCTTGACAGAATGTCTGGGTTACCCTTGTGCGTCAGCTTAACACCACTTCCTTTTGTGCCAGTCTATGACACCAACCAACCAACCAACTTATCAACCAAAAAAAAAAAAAAAAAAAAAAAACAAAAAAAAAAACCCACCCCAAGAAAAACCCCACCCCAATCGCCTTTTATTACGTGTTTAGTTGGTGTACCAGCCTCTGAAGAGACGTGGCCAATGTTTCAAGCACTAATGAACCACACACAAGTGCAATTTCACACCGAGAGTCTATGTTCCACCAAGGCCAGTCTAGTTGCGTGCTTAAGTGACTACGACACTTGGGTTAGTGGTCTGCCCGCTGGGCCCAATCCCCAAGAATTGTGCCTTATAGACTCTCTAAATGCCACTTATTGTCTCTGGATGAGTAGCTTGTCCCCTGATTGCACAGAAGTCATGAGGAGACAATGCGCTACTACCAATGTTTTCCCAATGGGCAATTTCAGCCAGTGGTGCAACTACACCCTCCGTGGTGCTACTAACCCATCGCCTGGGACACAGCTTCCTAGGAAATTGCCATCAGGGTACTTTTTAATTTGCGGAGATTGGGCATGGCTAGGTATACCATCCCATCCCGTTGGAGGGCCTTGCACCATTGGTCAACTGAGCTTAGCTATGCCTCACGCACACCCGAACAGTACCCGTCGTGTGCGGTGGAAGCGAGGCCTGGCCTAAATACTAGCGCAGGGATGTGATGATGATGTTAACCTTTGGTCCAAATGGCAGGTGATTATTTTTTGCCAGGAGCAGCTGCTGCTCGTGCACATCGGAACCTGAAGAAGTTGAGTTGTTGGGTGGTAAAGTATGCTAGTGATACCAGCAAGGTATTATCTGAATTAGCTGATGATTTATCTTCTGTACAACATGCAGTATTAGAAAATAGAGCTGCTATTGATTTTTTGTTTTTAGCTCATGGCCATGGTTATGAAGATTTTGATGGTATGTGTGATATGAACTTGAGTGATCACTCTAAATTGATACATAAGTAGATACAACAGTTAGTAGAACATACTCAAAATATCAAGCAAGATGTAGTATTTTTCGGTATAGTTGAATTAGTCAATTGGTTTGGCCTCACCAGATGGCCTCAAGGTTTAGGTAAGATTGGTTTACTCGTATTTTGTATTATATTGATAATTGTAATGTGTTTTAGTTGTATGTAAGTAATACTTAAGAAGTTATTTGCCAAAGCTGTTAATATTATGAAAAAGATAAAGGTTTTGTTGAAGAATGGTTTGAGGTACAAGGACATGGACCTCTATTAAGTACTAAAAGGTTGTGAATAGTTACATAACAAGTATATTAAGAAGTTACAAGATCAATCAAAAAGAAAAAGAGAAAAGAAAAAGGACATAGTACATAGTAAGATTAATACATACTGCTTTTAAAAAAAAAAAAAAAAAAAAAAAAAAAAAAAAAAAACCACAAAAAATAAAAAACAAAAAAAACAAAAACAAAAACAAAAACAAAAACTTCGCCCGTTGTGAGTGTGGTGGTTGAATGTTGCAATCTTAAATTTAACACAATTCGGCAACTATGAAGGTCCTAGGACTCCGTTATGCTATGAGCCGATGGGACCTGGAGACGCTTATAGGGGCCCCCCGACAACATTTCGTCGGATAAGTCTCTCCTATCCTTCTTTTGGCTCTCTGCACTAGTGGACGCCAGACCTTCCTAATATTGAACAGAGCTCTGTTAAAGAGTGTGTGAGTATGAATGATTGTATGAAATAGAGACATGTTATTAATGCGAAGTCGATTCTTACTTGATGAAGACAACGAAGGCTGTTTGATAACTTGTTAACCAATTTGTTTGATTCATTAATAGAGTGGTTTGAATAGTTTTTAGATTATTTCAAAAGGGCATTACAACATTGAATGTATCAACCTGTTTGATTCATTAATTGAGTGGTTTGAGTAGTTTCTAGATTGTTTTAAAAGGGCATTATATTATTGAATGTATCCTTAAGTTTTGCACGTTTTTGTTATTTGCACTGTATTTGTTTGAAAATTAGCACTGCAAAATTTTAAACCAAACATGGGCTTGTGCAAAAAGAAAAGGGGGGATATGTTGGGGAATGTTAGAGAGGTTTGGAGAATGTTGGAGAATATTCCTGAATATTCTCGAAGAGGTAGGAGGTACGACCCCTTTGCTATGCCCAACCCCATGTTTGGGAGGCCAATTAGATCGGCCCATACTCCAGTGCTACCTGCACCAGGGATTCGCTGTGCTACAGGTAAACACACCGGGTGTCCAATAAAAAGTTATGTTGGTGGCTGGGGTGTGGTCACGGAAGCACTATATAAGCAAAAGTTGCTGCGCAATAAACCAGAAGTCCGTTTATCAACCATATTGGTTGCACGCATTTTCTTTGCCGTTCCCGCAGAGGATGGTATGTATGGATACCGAACTCCAATTTATATGCTCAATAGAATCATTAGATTACAAGCTGTGTTAGAAATTGTTGTAAATAAAATAGGGGATGCTTTAGAGCTTATTGAGAAACAGAATACACAAACAAGAACCTTTCTATTTCAGAATTGTTTAGCTTTAGATTACTTGTTAGCACAGGAAGGAGGTGTGTGTGGGAAATTTAATTTAACTAATTGCTGCTTGGAAATAGATGATGAAGGAAAAGCTGTACAGGAACTGGTACAGGAAATGAAGAAACTTGCACATGTTCCAGTTCAGACCTGGAGAGGAATAAATTTGGAAGGAATTTGGAACAATTTCCTGGGAGATGATTGACTGGTAAAAATGGAGATTGTGGTGTTGGGGATTTTTGGGATTGTTAATTATACCACGTTTAATACCTTGTATGACACAATTTGCCCAATCAGAAGTCCAAAAAAGTAAAAAAATGAAACCCTTAAATTGTTAGTGGTAAATACAGGTGAGGAATATCAAGAAGAGGAAGAAGAAGAAGATGATGTCAATTTGTGTTCCTGTAAATGGTAATTACATGGTAAAAATGATCCATTTAAATGTGAATCTTGTAAGTATGGGTGCAACTTGTGTCATACCAAGTTCTGAGGAAGAGAGTTATTAAAAGGAATACAAATTCATAATGGTTATAAAAACAATTTTTAACAATTACATATCAGAACTTGGTAATAACAATAGCAATCAATGGTAAAAATTATAAGAATGATAATAACAAAAATAATAGAAGAAGATACAATGGAAGAATCACAAATACATAACATAGGCCCATTTCGTACACATACAAATTACATCTGATATTATACCACCAATAAAATGCATTACAGGTAACAGCAATCCAGGAGCAATCATGGACAAAATCATGTTATAAATTACTTTACCTAGGCTAAAGAGGTGGCTAGCATCCCAGCCAGCAGTAAGTAATTTCTTCCAGTGTCAGTTTCAGAGTAGCCAAGTCTGAAACTGTACACCAGGGGTGTTTTGCTTTGATGTCCTGGGATTACTGATGTCTATAGTCACATTAAGTCAACCTCATTCTGTGCCAAGACACAAAACATAATTACACAAAGGACTAAAAGAAAACATTGGTTTACAGTACACAGGGTAAAAGATAACTTAAACCTTATTCCACACAGATTATCCAGTTTGTGCTAATTCTGTGCTGTTTATTATTCATGTCAGTTGCCACCCACGTGTTTGAATTCAGTGGATTTTGCAAAATGAGTTTAATTCTACCTATGTTAGGTAAATTCACACAAACGGCTTGGCCTGGCTGCAAGGTTCCTCTGAAGTTCCTGGGAGGCTGCTTCTCAGTGTTGTTATCTTGATTAGGCGACAGGGGAAAGAATGCTGTCAGTCTGGGACACCCGTTCACACCCCACCTATTATTGACCGTGGCAGTAGCATAATTGAGTCTCTCATCCCATTTAGTCTCCTGAGGTCTAATGAGTTTTTTAAGTAACCCATTTGTTCGTTCAACAATGCTGTTTGCTTGGGGATGATAGGGAATATGAAACACCCAGTTAATATTTTCACTTTTTGCCCATTGCTGGACCAGGTGGGAAGTGAAATGAGTACCGTTATCAGATTGAATACTGCTAGGTTTAGGCAAAATTCCAAATACCTTTTTTAGGAAAGATACCGTATTTTCTCCATTTGCTTTTGCATAAGCTTCCGCACAAGTTAACCCAGAGATAACCTCCACAATTACAATAACATACTGTTTATTTCCTGACCTTCGGAAGGGTCCTATATAATCTATTTGCCAAGTAGACCATAATGTTTTACCATCTCTGAGATGTAAATTGTCAGCAGTCAGAGGACGTTCTCCCAACTGAATTTTACACAAATCACATGAGGAAATTATTGTTTTACACTGTTCTCGTGATACAGACCAACCACGAGATTGTGCTTCTTTATACAAATCAAAAGTACCTGAATGGCCTCTCTTGCAATGAAGCCATTCTAGTAATTTTCCCCATTCTTGGACTTCACCTTGATTGAGAGCATCTCTGATTTCAATGACATTAATTCTTGCCAATTCATCAACTTGGTTATTATATTTGCTGGCTTCATCTTTTAAATTGGACTGATGAGATGGTACCCAGCCTACATGAAAATTGGGATTTTGTTTTGCAATTTGTAGAATTTCCTTCCACTTCTCTGTATGCCATACAGGCACTCTATTAATTTCCCAGTTATTATTTTCCCAAAATGTCACCCATTCTACACAGCCTTTAAAGACAGCAAAAGAATCTGTATAGATATATACAGGTTCCTTAGTGGCTTTTTCTTTTACAAATACATTCAAAACAGCATCCAGTTTGCCTGCTTGTGCACTTCCTTCACCTTGATTTATTATTTGTTCACCTGTGGAAAGTTTAATTGTGGCAGATTTAAAAAACCATACTTTTCCTTCCCTTCGGGAAGAAGAATCTGTAAACCAGGCTGTAGTCATATCACTTTTGTATTCTGGGGCCTCTTTAATAGGGCTAGGAGTTTTCATTATTAAATCTTTTTCATCTGTGGATTCAATTGGTTTTTTAATTTTCAGATGCTTATCAGGGCCTTCCTCAATTTGAAAAAGTTCAGCAAAATATTCAATTTGGCTGTACCATTTTCTAATTGTGCCTTTCTGAGAAATTCCTTCAGGAGGTGGCTTTCCAGACAATACCTGGTTAATCACCTTAAAAGGCCCTTGCAGGATTACCTTTTGCTTTTTGATTATCTTGCTTATCTCCTTAAGCGCCGTACTTACTGTGAGAAGACCCTTTTCCAGTACTTACTGTGAGAAGACCCTTTTCCAGGACCGAATACGCTTCTCTGAGTCCTTTAACGACTGAGAATAAAACGATATGGGCCTGGTGGCTCCAGCTGGGCCCCGTTGCCAAAAGAGATAAGATAACGCACTTGTAGAAAAAGCCCATTCGATTGTTATTGGGTCCTCTGGGTGAAGAGGTCCCAGGGTCTGAAAGGTCTGTGCTTCTAGAAGGAGGAGTTTTAACACCTCATCCTGAGTTTGAGTCCACTCCCAGTGGCGGTGTTTCTTTAACAAGTCATACAATGGCCTAGCAATGATTGACAGGTCAGGTATGTGCTTTCGCCAATATTGCAAAGTTCCCATAATTTCCTGTAATTCCTTTTTATTTGTGGGTGCCTTTATTTCTCCCAGGTGAGAGAGAGTATCGGTAGGGATATTCCATGTCCCACCTTTCCATTTGATTCCTAGAAATTTGGTTTCCTGGGAGGGAGGTTGTCTTTTTTCCTCAGGTATTTCAATTTCTAAGCTTGTTAAGTGCCCAATTATGGCATCATAAACTGTTCTCACGGCTTGCTCAGTTTTACCACCTATCAGTACATCATCAATGTATTGATAAATTTTCACATCTGGGTTATTTTTTATTTCTGGAATATTTTCCAGCTCCTGTGCAAGAGCATGGTGGGCAAGCGTGGGAGAATGTTTGTAGCCCTGAGGCAACCTGGTGAAAGTATATTGTACTCCATCCCAAGTGAAAGCAAAATATTGTTGATCCTCGGAATCAATGGGAATTTGGAAAAACATATCTTTCACATCGAGAGAAGCAAGAACTGGGTGCGCTGCCTCCTGGATTTCTAGCACCAGATCTGCAATGTTTGGGACAGCTGCAGTTAATTTCTCAGTATCTGCATTCAATTTTCTATAATCTACAGTCATTCTCCACTTACCATTTGGTTTTCTTATGGGCCAAAATGGGGAATTATAAGGTGAATGGCAAGGCACAGTTATGCCTCTTTGTTTCAGGTCAGAAATAACTTCTCTGATACCCTCTTTAGCTGCTATGGGAATAGAATATTGTTTAACGTTTGTAATTTTGCTTTGGGGGAGGCGAGGGGCAGTTTTTAACAATCTAACTTTAAGAGTGGGGGTGCCAAAATTCCAAAAGCGACCGTTCTCCTGTCTCCAGGACCGAGCAATCAATACGTCCATTCCTAATAGATTGTAAGGAATGTCGTCTACTATCATTTGGGTTCGAATTAACTCCTCATCTCCTGGTAGCTTGAGGGAAACTTTAGCAGTCTTCTGTAAAAAAGGTTTTCCCAAAGCACCACTCACGAATATTGGTTTCAGAGAAGAATTAATACCACATTTCTTGGCCACATCAGATTTTAGTGTGGAGATCTGTGCACCAGTGTCTACCACAAATGTTACAGGGTAGCACTTTGGCCTCACAGCACAAGTGAGTTCCAGATCACCGTTTTTATTCAAGACCAATCTTAGCACATTTTGCCAGTCTTTTGGAGGACTTGATATTTTAGGATTTGATTGTTCATTATTTTCGGACCAATCATTTTGATTTGTAGGGATGGTTTCCCAAGGTTTATTCAGGGGGTCAGTAGAATTTACTGAACTGGGGTCAGGACCTGTCTCCTCTATCTGCCGTCTTTTTGTTTTCTTTTTAGTAGCAGAGAGAGGTCCTTTTAGTTTCCCGAATTATGGGAATTTCCAGATCTTTCCCCTGATTTTGACCTGGCAGGCCATCCCTCTACTAAGGCTTTTAGATGGCCATAAGTAAAATTGAGACTTAAGATTGAAGGAGGGATGACTTTTCGCTTAGCTTCCTCTTTAAGCTTTGCAAAAGGCCCCAGTTCACCCTGTGGTGAATTATTTCTGTCTTGGGAGGGTCTATTTTGACGATTATTATTACGATTATTTCTCCGTCTGCCTCCCCTATTTACAACTGTCCAGTCACCCCGTGATTCCTCCTGCTGGTGAGGAGGAATTTGGGGAGGCCTGGCAACTGCAGCAGCATAAGTCAATTTTGAGTATCATTATAATTTGCTGGGGTTTGAAGAATTTTTACAGATGTAGAATCAGCTTCAGGTACCACATATTTACGCCCAAATTCTGTCAATTCAGTTAGCAGATCAGACCAAGTGTAGTCTTTGCCTAATAGCGAATTTGTATTTGAATTTTTGATTCTAGCCTTGATCTGTAGGCCTAGATTTTGCAGTTGCGTAGGTAGCCCTCTGATGAGAATATCCATTCTCTCAGGTTTTACCTTTAGCATAAGTGGGTCCTCCTGGTTAACCACCAGAGCATGGTCATAAATCATTTGGATCACACTGGCTTTATGAACATTGTCCAATAGCTGGGTGAGACCCCCTAGCAGTACATGGGGTTCTCCCCTTGCTATGGGGTCAGTGAAGCCCACATTATAAGCAGCTCATTGGATCAGGGACCATGGCGCTCTGAAATTACCCGTAGTTAACATAACTCCAGGACCCCAGTGGCCTGACGCTTCTTTTTCTGATAATAATATGTGGTCTCCACCCGAAGATGAAACCCTTACTACATAGTCTATATCAGTTTCCAAAGGTAATCTGCCAAATTGTCTTTTTGTGTCAGCTCCAGAGGAGAGTATGGAAATTATGGGTAACTTGCTCTCCTGCAGTATCTAGCTCACGTGTATGTTCTGCTCTGATGTGAACACTTTAAAAATACAAAAATATGTCTCTTGAATCAATCTTTTTTTTTCTTTCTCCCTGCTATGTTGCAACATTTTGTCAATTAACATATGTTTACCTCACCATATGCCTGACATACACCTAAAAGATAAGAATGCTTATCAGGTCCTCTCCTGGTGCATGATGGAGACAATGAAGGTAGCAGGACACCCAAAAAGACTAAAAGATGAGTCATCCTTATCTCTGGGAAGTCGGGAAATCTGTATGTATCAGGGACTTAGGCAAAAAAGGGACCCCTTTTCTTTTCCTGTATAAAAATCGCCCCAGAAGAACCGAAAAGCTAGCAGCTCAGAGCAGCCAGCAGCCCAGAGGAGCCAGCAGCTCAGAAGGACACGTGGAAGCCAGCTCCTGTGACTACAAACTCCAGCCAGCTCGGCGCAAAAGGGCGGCAAGCAGCTCTGAAGGCCCAAGCGGAAAGCGGCGAGGAGGCTTTCTTCTAGACCTTCCCTCTCTCGGCACTTCGGCTTCAGCTACGGGACAGAGAAGCGGCAGGAGCGACAGA
The DNA here is from genome assembly GCF_036169615.1 of Heliangelus exortis. Taxonomy (NCBI): domain Eukaryota; kingdom Metazoa; phylum Chordata; class Aves; order Apodiformes; family Trochilidae; genus Heliangelus; species Heliangelus exortis. The sequence continues at coordinate 7,086,203 of NC_092453.1, read as the reverse complement.
CCCTACGCACCCGACCACAGCCAGAGGCCGAGGCCGGCGGACGGTGATAACATCTTAATTACCCTCTTTCTTTTCTCTTCTTAACGACTCTTCTCTCCAAAGTAACTAATTGTATAAATCCTAAATAAATCCTTTTAACTTGTTTAAATCTTAAAGCCTGGTTATTTTTGAAACTCACACGTCCTCTATGAGTAGTGGCTGAAATTTCCTCGCAAACAAAATATAAATAATAACTCGGATCGTAACACAGCCGATACCAGATTTGCATCAATTAGGAGTTGATTACGATCCCTGTCCCCCAACGGGAGATGAAATAGTTGTACAGCTTGCTCAAAATTACCAGTGAAGTTCCGATGCAACCCGCTGCCCCCCCCCTCCCCCTCCCCACCCCCCCCTCCCTCTGATGTGGCCTGTGCTGGCCATCTTGAGCCATGTGGCCCAGGATGTACGGACGGGACGGAAGTGACCACTTGCAGCGCCGGAAGCGGACTGAATCAGAGTCCGGAAACCCTATGTCCCGCGTCATCCGGCGAGGGTGGCTCCAGGGCTGGTCCCGACCTCCATTGGGCCCCACCTTCGGCCCCACCCCCATGCCGTACGTTATCTGACGGGGACATTCCCGGCCCGCAGCACCCCTTCTCCTCCCCCCACTCCCCTCTCCCTCCTCCTCCCAGCCCTCCCCACCCCACCTTTCCCCCCCCCCCCACCGCAAGCAGCCGCTTTTCAGAAATAAAAGCCTGCTGCACGGCACTACTGCACCTTAACGATAAATTGATCAAAAATGCATGAGGAGGCCCTTAATAATAAAGATTATGATTTATCCTCAGTTTTAGATACCCTGCCACAAGTTTTCCCAATCATATATACAAAAGCTAATCAGGGAAATGTGGAGTTGGAGTATCACTCTTTAAATTAGAAATTGCTAACACAATTAAGAGCTACCATAAATGAATGCAAGTTGCATGGTAAACCGGTTAAGCAAATGATAAGTTATATCTGGGGCTCAGGATTGTTGCTCCACGAGGACATAAAAGGAATTATGAGAATGATCATGACTCAATCAGATTTACTGTTATGGCAAGCCCACTGGCAAACATTATGTCACAGATTCGTAGAAATTCCTAGAGAACAAAATGACCCCCTGTATGGGATAACAATAAATCAACTTATGGGTTGCGGACAATATGCTAATTTTGAGGCACAAGCAAGATTAGGCCCACATATAATAAGAGAGTTCATGAGACTTGCGAGGGAAGCTATGAGTAAAGTTAGAACCACACCAGTTATCCCATCTTATATGTCAATTAAGCAAGGCACAGATGAGCCGTTCTCACAGTTTGTAGATAAACTCACTGATGCCATCAACCAGGCTTGTGTACCAGATCAAATGAAAACCACATTGCTCCGACAGTGTATCCTAGAAAATAGCAATACCCCCACGAAAAATATAATTTCGTCCATGCCATCAGAAGCATCAATTGAGGAGATGCTGGAACGGTTATCTAAAGTACCAGTAGGGACTCAAGCAATTTTAATTGAGGCAATACAAGATGTAGGAAAAGGTATGGTGCAAGCCCAGCAGCAAGCTCTTGCAGCCCAACAACAAGCCTTTTTAGCCCAACAGCAAGCCCAACAGCAAGCTCTCACAATCCAGCACCAAGCCTTAGCAGCCTTAGCCCCGTTACGTCCTGCCGACGCCAGACAGCCACAACGATCAACTAACAAATGTTTTCGCTGTGGACACACTGGACATCTTCGAAGGCATTGTCACAAAGCCACAGTCTGGTGTCAACACTGTAATACGAACACTCATGCTACCGAAGTCTGCAGATACCAGGGAAACGGATCAAGGAGCGCAAGGAGCCGCGGCACAAAGACCCCAACTGCGGCTCTAGACCTCAAAAAGCTGCTCTCTATTTGACTCTTAATACCTTACGTGATGTACAACGATTCCTAGGTGATGTTCAATGGTTATACCCTGTGATCGGTATAACAAACGATCATCTAGAACCGTTACGACCATTTCTTAAAGGCACCGATCCTGCCTCCCCTGTTACTCTTTCGGCAGCTCAACAACAGGCCATAACTGAAATTGGCCTGACAATACCTCAGTGCTCCGTGGATCGCCATGATGTAAACTTACCCATAGACTTAACCATCTTTACGGGTAAACAACATTTACTCGGAGCTCTCACGCAGTCCAAAAAGAAAAAGGGGGAGACTAGGTCTGCTGATATCCGTGTGTTAGAATGGATCTTCGGACCACTACAGCCAAAAAATATAATCCAAGCAAAGATTGAGGTATTGGCCCTTCTAATTTGTAAAGGCCGAACCCGTATTACACAAATTACTGGAGATGAACCTAGCACAATTTATCTTCAAATGAAGCAAGGAGAGTTGGACTGGTATTTGCAGCACTCTCCAGCCCTACAGTCAAGTCTCCTAGAAGCACCGCGAACCATTGATCTCTCCCCGTTGCGATCTACTGTGTTAAAGTGGATGTCCCTGCATGAATGGATTCCTGTTCTAAAACGATCTAAGGAACCCCTTCAAGATGCACTAACGGTCTTTACCGATGCAGGAAAACGTTCACAACCAGCCGCATTGACGTGGCAAGACAAAGAGCAATGGTGCCATGAACTCCTGTCCTCACAAGAGGACGATACCCTACAGACTCTAGAGTTGGCAGCCATTGTTTACGCCATTTCACGTTGGCTGAATGTGCGTCTTAATGTTGTCTCAGATTCCCTATATGCTGTGGGAGTTGTACAGCGAATTGAGGACGCATATCTCAAAGACGTCACAAACTGGCGATTAAATGACTTATTTCGTCAGCTGCAGACTGTCATCCAACAGAGAGATCAACCTTATGCTATCATTCATATTCAGAGTCACCAATGGTCTGATGGCCTAGGAGAAGGCAACGCCCGAACAGACAGATTGGTTTCGCTATCTTTACCCATGGACGAATGTTGCAGCGAGCCTTTCTCTGAGGGACACGGCTCTTCTCCAGAGATCTCTTGCCATCCCTCTCCTCAGGCACCTTCGTCTCTTGTCTTCCCTTCTGCTTCTGGGAGCATGCCTTTTATCTTGCCCTTCAGCCCCGCCCATTTCCGGCTGGGGCAGGCCCTAATTAGTGGGCACACCTGGGCTTAAGCTCCCAGTTCATTATCGGCGACACCTGAGGACCTGTGGTTCTCTCTACAGACGAACTTACTAAGGCAAGGAATGCGCATGCTACCTTCCACCAGAACGCCAGAGGACTCCATCGTCACTTCCAGATTTCCATGGATGAGGCCAGAGGCATTGTAAAAGCCTGCCCACAGTGTAACCAAAAGGGACTTGGTCTCGGCCTCAGAGTTAATCCCCGAGAACTTGGTCCAAATGAAAGATGGCAAGTGGATGTCACTCATGTACCAGAATTTGGAAGGCTTAAACATGTTCATGTTACTATTGATACTTATAGTCATTTTATCTGGGCTACAGCTCAGTCTGGTGAGAAAGCGTTGCAAGTGATGCGACATCTCATCCTTTGTTTCGCTGTCATGGGTGTGTCAGAGCAGATAAAGACTGATAGTAAACCGGCATGTACTAGCGACAAGTTAGCTCGATTTTTTCAACAGTGGGGAATCAGGCACATTACAGGCATTCCCCGCTCGCCAACAGGTCAAGCTATAGTAGAGAGGGCAAATCAAACATTAAAAGACTACCTGACGAAATTCACAGATTTACAAGACCCACAGGAGCGATTATTCAAAGACTCTATTTGTCTTGAATTATCTGTGTATATTCGGGGACCAAAAGTTAGCACCAGCATATATTCATGGGACAATAGCCCAACAAGCTGACCCTTCAGAAGCCCCACTGTATGTGACCTACAGCGACCCCACCACGGGTATATGGCAAGGACCAGCAGAGGTTAAATATTTAGGCAAAAGTCACGTGTCTTTCCACCCCTACAGGTACCTTGTAGGTTCCCAGCATGCAGACTCAGCCGGCACCTGCTCCGCCGAATTTGAAAGCATAAGCTCAAGAGCAGAGACAGCCGTATTAAGTGCTCAACATGTTCAAAGACAGAAACTGCCGTGTTGACTTCATCATAGGTTTCATCGTCATTTTAAACTTTGATTGTTTTGCTTTCGCGAACTTCGATCCTCGACAGAATGTCTGGGTTACCCTTGCGCGTCAGCTTAACACCACTTCCTTTTGTGCCAGTCTAGCGACACCCCAATCGCCTTTTATTACGTGTTTAGTTGGTGTACCAGCCTCTGAAGAGACGTGGCCAATGTTTCAAGCAGCAATGAACCACACACAAGTGCAATTCCACACCGAGAGCCTATGTTCCACCAAGGCCAGTCTAGTTGCGTGCTTAAGTGACTACGACACTTAGGTTAGTCGTCTGCCTGTTGGACCAGATCCCCAAGAATTAAGCCTTGTAGACTCTCTAAATGCCACTTATTGTCTCTGGATGAGTAGCTTGTCCACTGATTGCACAGGAGTCATAGGGAGACAATGCGTTACTACCAATGTTTTCCCAATGGGCAATTTCAGCCAGTGGTGCAACTACACCCTCCGTGGTGCTACTAACCCATCGCCTGGGACACAGCTTCCTAGGAAATTACCATCAGGGTACTTTTTAATTTGCGGAGATCGGGCATGGTTAGGTATACCATCCCATCCTGTTGGAGGGCCTTGCACCATTGGTCAATTAAGCTTAGCTATGCCTCACGCACACCCCAACAGTACCCATCGTGTGCGGTGGAAGCGAGGCCTGGCCCAGATACTAGCGCACGGATGTGATGACGATGTTAACCTTTGGTCCAAATGGCAGGTGATTGTCACTTCTATCTTTTTGCCGGGAGCAGCTGCCGCTCGTGCACATCGGAACCTGGAGAAGTTGAGTTGTTGGGTAGTAAAGCATGCTAGTGATACCAGCAAGGTATCGTGATAATTATAATCATTATGGTTGCTTTAGTAGTATACAAGTGTCTTTTAGGAATGATTGCTAAGGAAGGCCGACGCACTCGGAGGGTCATGAAGGCCAAAACCCGAAGAGAGGTGATCCTCCCACAAGACAACTCACCCCACCCCGCCTGACAAGAAATCAGCAGCTTGAGAGGTTGAGCATCCTTGCAAAAGAAGATTGAAGGATGCTCAAAAGGGGGGACTTGTTGCAGGTGGCGGGGGAGGTGGAAATTTAGAAGTAGTTATGCTAAGGTTTGGACTGGTCAAGCAGGACAGAAAAACAGGAAACTGACAAGGAAAGTGTTAATGTGCTGAGAAGAGGGGAACAGTTTATCAACAAGGAATGTGCTGGGAAGAGGGGAACAGCTTATCAAAAGGGATTAGCCGAGCATGAACATGAAGAAAAGTAAACTGACATTGAAGATAAGGGTTATTACGCATGTAAGGGGGGTTGATGGTGGGAGACAGTCAAAACAATATCTTAAGTTGAAAAAGTATGAGAGATTTGTGGTTCATGGATGTCTCTCTATTGTTATCTGCATGATGTATGTAACTGTTTCGCAACTGAAATTCCGCACAAAGGCTCCATTGTAAAAGGGTATAAAAGCTGAACCGAAAACGGGGATCGTTGGAATCCTGACTTGGGACGCTAGTCCTCAGGTTTCCCGGGCCCCGAATAAAGCACCGCATAAACTGACACTCTGTTGGTTTGTGTCTTGACTACGGGCAACAGTTTGAGTAGTTCCTAGATTGTTTTAAAAGGGCATTATATTATTGAATGTATCCTTAAGTTTTGCATGTTTTGTTATTTGCACTATATTTGTTTGAAAATTAGCACTGCAAAATTTTAAACCAAACATGGGCTTGTGCAAAAAGAAAAGGGGGGATATGTTGTGGAACGTTAGAGAGGTTCAGAGAATGTTGGAGAACATTCCTGAATATTCTCGAAGAGATGGGGGGTGCGACCCCTTTACTATGCCCAACCCCATGTTTGGGAGGCCAATTAGATCGGCCCATACTCCGGTGCTACCTGCACCAGGGATTCGCTGTGCTACAGGTAAACACACTGGGTGTCCAATAAAAGGTTATGTTGGTGGCGGGGGCGTGGTCACGGAAGCACTATATAAGCGAAAGTTGCTGCGCAATGAAGCAGAAGTTCGTTTATCAACCATATTGGTTGCACGCATTTTCTTTGCCACTCCCGCATTTTCCCAATCGGATTTTACACAAATCACATGAGGAAATTGTTTTATATTCTTCGCATGATACTGACCAACCACAGGACTGCGCTTCCTTCTAACAATCAAAACACCTGAATGACCTCTTTTACAATGAATCCATTCTAGCATTTTTCCCCATTCTTGTACCTCAAATTCATTGAGAGCTGCTCTGATTTCAAATACATTATTTTAGCGAATTCATCAACATGGTTCTTCCATTTGCTAGCCTCATCTTTCCAATAGCTTGATAAGAAGACACCAATCCAACATGAAAATTAAGATTTTTTTTTGGGCACTTTATATTATCTGCTGCCTCTTTTCTTTGTGACACACGGGCACTTTATTTGTTTCCCAATTATTATTTTCCCAAAGTTTTATCCATTCCACACAGCCCTTAAAAACTGCAAAGAAAACTGCATAGATGTATACAGCTTCCTTAGTGGCTTTTCCTTTTATAAAAACATTTAAAACAACACCCAATAGTCCCCCTTGGGCACTGTCTTAATCTTAATTTACAATTTGGTAACCTGTGTAAGGTTTTATTGCAGCAGATTTTAATAACCACACCTTTCCTTCATCTGTGAACAAGGCTATTATCGTTTCACTGCTGTATTCTGGGGCCTCTTTATTAGGACTAGGAGTTTTCATTATTAAATCTTTTTCATTTGTGAATACAATTGGTTCCTGATTTTTCAATTGTTTATCTTAACCTTCATCAATTTGGACTGTACCAGCTTAGAATGGTCCCCTTCAGGGGGATATTTCCCCAGGGCATGCCTTTCTGGACGATACATGGTTATTTACTTTGAAAGGCCTTTAAAGAATTACCCTTTCTTTCTTAATTATCTTACTAACTTCCTTAAGTTCTGTGATTACTGAGAACAGGCCTTTTTCCAGGGCAGAGTATCATTTTTCTGAATCTTTTAATGATTGAAAATAAAAATTGGGCTTGTGGCTCCAGTATGCCTCTTATACAAAAATTGATATAATAAGACGCTAGGGAAAAAGACCACTCTATTGGTATTGGGTCATACGCGTGGAGAGGTCCCAGCCTTCGAAATCTTCGTGCTTCCAAAAGCAAAAATTTTAACACCTCATCGTGGGAATGTTTCCATTCCATGTTTTTTTAACAGATCATATAAAAAGCGTGGGATTATTGAAAGGTCACGGATGTGCATTCTGAATATTGTAAGGTTCCCATTCTTTCTTGTAAATTTTTTTTTTCTTCGGTGCTTTTATTTTTCCTATGTGAGACAAATTATCAGGAGTAATATTCCATGTCCCTCCTTGTCCTGGTTTGGGCCAGGATAAAGGTGATTTTCTGTCTTGTACTTTTGCTTTCAGCTAAGTCTCTTGTAAGTAGTTGCACTTGCTGAAATTAACAACAAGTTTCTCAGACAGTGTGTGCTTCTAGGACTGATAACACTCGATGTTTATAGTTACAGCTAGAGACTGGTATGCAGAGCCAAGGACACTGCTCAGCTCTGAGGAATATTTTACCCTCCAGAAGGAATAAGGAAGTCCCACTTGAAACCCTCCTTTGGGGAGGAACGGACAAGATAGATGACAGAATTGACCAAACAGAGTATTCCATCCCATACATGTTATACTCAGTATAAATTTGAGGGATCACAATGGTCAAACCCCTTCCTGCCCTTCCTGCTCCCCCTTCTTCACCTGTTCCCTGTTTGCTTCGGCATCCTGGAAGGATTCCGTCTATTCGTCTGCCTGTGATCCTGATCTGTGCCAGCCTGCATCTGTGTGTTCCTTCCTCCAGCTCCTGACTGCTGCTGACTCCAGGAGTCCAGCCTGGACTTCCCCAGGGCTGCCCTGCAGCCTCGGTGGTGACGTGAGAGTTATTGGGGGAAAGGGGAAGTAACGTGGTATCAATTTTACTATATATTTGTATATGATAGAATCATAGAATAGGCTGGGTTGGAAGGGACCTCAGAGATCATCGAGTCCAACCCTTGATTAACTACCGCTGCAGTCACTAGACCATGGCACTGAGTGCCACATCCAGTCTCTTTTTAAATGTCTCCAGGGACGAAGAGTCTACTACCTCCCTGGGCAGCCCGTTCCAATGTCTGATCACCCTTTCCGTGAAAAAAAATCTAATATCCAATCTGAACTTCCCCCAGCACAATTTAAGACCATGCCCTCTTGTCTTACTGAGAGCTGCCTGGGAAAAGAGACCAACCCCCACCTGGCTCCAACCTCCTTTCAGGTAGTTGTAGAGAGCAATGAGGTCTCCCCTGAGCCTCCTCTTCTCCAGGCTGAACAGCCCCAGCTCCCTCAGCCTCTCCTCATAGGATCTGTGTTCGAGTCCCTTCACCAGCCTGGTTGCCCTCCTTTGGACCTGTTCGAGGACCTCAATATCCTTCTTGAACTGAGGGGCCCAGAACTGAACAAAGTACTCGAGGTGAGGCCTCACCAGGGCTGATAAATAAATAAATATATTTAGAAGCTTTTCCTATTTATCATTACTGTTACATTAAAGTTGTGTATTTTACTTTCCAACCCATAAGCTTCTCTCCCTTATTCTCTCATTTCTTTATCAGGGAGGAGAGGGGGATTAATAGAAAGCATCTGTTATTCGGTTTAATTGCCAGGCCAGTGTTAAACCTTGACAGATTTATTGGCGCCCAATCTTATTTTGGGCTGACTTCACCAGATTTTAGTAGCAATAGCATTTCATTTCTCAATCTTCTGGTGGGTATTGTTAATTTTTCTCATATATTGGTGAGGAGTAAAACAAAAACCACAGTCATGAGAATAAGCATGCCTTTTCGGTGACCAAGAGTTGCTGTTTGGAGAGTGAGAGCTGCTCCTCGTACAGAGAGCATCCCCACTCCTGCCTCTGCAGCTGCTTCTTGCCCCCCTCTCACGCACGGGCACCACTCAGATAAGGCCAGCAAACATCGCCAGTGTTTCTGCTACAGCTACAGCTGCTGTCTCTACCCCCACAGACACTGCTGCTGCTCAGAAAGCGAGCCCTGCTGCTGCTACTGCTGCAGACACCTCAGCCTCTCCCCCTCAGCCCACACAGCTACTTGTTGATCCTGTAACTAGGAGAAAAGATGGATGGAAATCATTAGCGGTCACCCTTCAAAGTCTGAACGAGACGACCAGGTGATAGAGGAAATAGAGGATACTGCCTCTCCTCATAGATCAGCTAGAGCAGAATAAAGCAGAGTCAGCTGAGGAGGACTCAGACTAAGAATCTGCTCAGTCCTACTCCATGAGGGACTTGCGTACTTTGAGAAAAGACTAAAGCCGTTTTTCAGGTGAACCACTTCTCACTTGGTTACCGCGATGCTGGAATGATGGGGCTGCTACCATAACATTAACTCAGAAGGAAGCCAGGCAGTTGGGATCCCTGGCCAAAGATGCAGGTATTGATCGGGCATTTGGGGAAAAGGCTGGAACCACCAGCCTATGGAAACGACTCTTCTCAGCTCTAAGGGATAGATATCCCTTTAAAGAGGAAATAGACTGCCCACAGGTCAAAGCACCCACACTTTAAAAAGCTTTCAGGTATCTGGAAGAATTGGCTATACGAGATCTGATCTATACTGATGAAAATATTATCACATGCCATGCCCTAGACCTATGATGCAAAAGTTTGTGCATGCTGCACCACCGCCTTTTAACCATACACTACCAGTACGGCTATAGGTTCCTGCAGATTTGGATGGAATTGTGGGTGATGTGATTAAAACAGCACAAGAATGTGAAGATGCTGTCACGGCCCCTCGTCAGGCCTGGGTCTCAGCTGTAAAGGGAACATCTGAGAAACTGCATTCACCCTTTTTCCTTAGATGAGTAGCCATTAGATTGCAGCCATTAAGAGGAGACGCCCTCCTATGAGACAGCATCAAGAGAAACAGAATTCAGTAAGAGGAATCCTATTGGCACTCCTGAGTGAGTGTGGAGAGGACATGAAAAAGTGGGATCAGAAACCTACTACTGTCCTAAAGGAACAAGTATCTAAGTTACTGAGTAAGGCAAAGGCAAAAGGAGGTCCTTCTAAAAACAAGGCTGCTCAAGTCTCCAGTGTGAAGTTACCCAATTCAAATATGCTGGTGACTCAAGATCCCTCTACATCAGGTGTGAGTACTGGGGATGCAAACTCCAGTAATGCACATACTGACAATGCTGTATGTGCTCAAGCTTAGAGGTGCCCTGCCTCCAGCCAGGTGGAGGAGAGGGACAACCGAATTTATTGGATTGTGTGGATTCCATGGCCTGGCACATAAGAGCCACAAAAGTATAAAGCCTTGGTGGACACTGGTGCACAGTGCACCCTAATGCCATCCAATCAGAAAGGGACAGACTCCGTCACTGTTTCTGGAGTGACAGGGGGATCTAAAGAAGTCAGTATTGTGAAGGCTGATGTGAGCCTCACTGGAATAAAGTGGCATAAACACCCAATAGTGACTGGTCCAGATGCTCCATGCATCCTTGGCATAGACTACCTCAAGGGAGGTGATTTTGAGGACCCAAAAGGGTACCGGTGGTCCTTTGGTACTGCAGCTATTAAGACTGAGAATGCAGGATGACTGCATGCTTTGTTTGGCCTTTCAGATAAATCCTTTGTAGTGGGGTTGCTGAAAACTATAAATCAGCAGGTACCAACTGCTACTTCAATAGTGCATCGAAGACAATATCGTGTCAACAGAGATGCTGTGATCCCCATTCACAAGCTGAACCGGCAACTAGAGAGCAAAGGTGTGATCAGCAGGACTCACTTAAACTTCAACAGTCCTATATGGACAGTGTGAAAGCCTAATGGAGAGTGGAGGCTGACAGTGGACTATCGTGCCCTGAATGAGGTTACTCCACCACTAAGTGCTGCTGTGCCAGGCATGCTAGAACTTCAGTATGAGATGGAGTCAAAGGCAGCCAGGTGATATGCTACTATTGACATTGATAATGCATTTTTTGCTATTCCTATAGCACCAGAATGCAGGGCACAGTTTGCTTTCACCTGGAGAGGTGTCCAGTACACTTGGAATCGACTGCCCCAGGGGTGGAAACAGTCCTACCATCTGCCATGGACTGATCCATGACACCGTGGATAAGGGTGGAGCTCCAGAACATCTACAGTACATTGATGACATCATTGTGTGGGGTGACACAGAAAAAGAAATCTTTGAGAAAGGTAAGAAGATAATTGAAATCCATCTAGAGACTGGTGTTGCTATCAAAAGAAGCAAGGTGAAGGGATCTGTGCGAGAGATACTGTTGCAAGACATACCTCTCTTAGGGCACGGCGCTCCAAGGTCCAACCAGGTACCCCAGCAGATACTCACAAACAGTACTCTGAGTCTACTGCTCTCAGGGTTGACTAGCCTGGATCACTGCTATTGCTCCAAAAGCAGCTAACCACGCTGCTGGCATGCTCAGGAGTGAGCTGAGCGCGTGCTCCAAGCCTCACCTTTTATTGGCCCCCTAATCCTGCTCATGCGCAGTTAGGGCCCGCCTTAATCAGGCACAGGTGGGCTTAACACAAGCTCATGCCCACTGCCTGGCAATTAGTGGCACCTGGTTGCCTCATTTCACTACAGATACAGTTTCTGGGAGTTAAGTGGCAAGATGGACGTCGCCACATCCGAATGGACGTGATTAACAAAATAACAGCTATGGCCCCACCAGCTACTAAAAAGGAAACTCAGTCCTTCTTAGGAACTGTTGGTTTCTGGAGGATGCATATTCCTGCTTATAATCAGATTGCGAAACCTCTCTACGAGGTTACCCAGAAGAAGAAAGACTTTAAATGGGGCTCAGAACAACAAGCTGCTTTTGAGAGTATTAAACAGGAGATTGTGCAGGCAATGGCCCTTGGACCAATTCAGAGAGGGACAGACATTAAAAATGTGCTCTACACCGGAGATGGAGGTGATGGTGCGACGTGGAGCCTCTGGCAGAAAGCTCCAGGAGAGACCCGAGGTCAACCTCTAGGATTTTGGCGTCGAAACTAAAAAGGCTCCGAAGCTAACTACACAGCCACTGAAAAAGAGATATCAGACACATATGAAGGAGTTAGAGCTGCTTCAGAAGTGATTGGTACTGAAGCACAGCTCCTCCTGGTGCCACGATTACCTGTACTGGGTTTTATGTACACAGGTAGAGAACCATCCCTTCATTGTGCTACCGATGCTACCTGGAGTAAATGGATTGCCTTACTCTCACAGAGAGCTAGGATAGGAAGACTTGATCGTCCAGTAATTGTAGAAGCAATAACACATTGGCCAGAAGGCAAACACTTTGGAATGCCACCAGAAAAAGTGGTAAAAAGGGATGAAGAAGCCCCACCATATCACCAACTACCAGAGAATGACAAACAATATGCTCTTTTCACTGATGGATCTGTTGGGGAATGTTGGAGAATGTTCCTGAATGTTCCCGAAAAGGTAGGGGGTGTGACCCCTTTGCCGTGCCCAACCCCATGTTTGAGAGGCCAATTAGATTGGCCCATAATCCTGTGCTACCTGCACCAGGGATTCACTGTGCTACAGGTAAACACACTGGGTGTCTGTAGGCAGCAGGTGCCAGGACTTGCCGGACGGTGCCCGCCCTGCCTGTGCCCAGCTGGGGCTAGCCCAGATGCGCATGCCCGGGTTCGGTAGGGTGTGGTTCCTGAGCGGATTCCAGAGCCTGGCGGATCGAAGTTAGCTCCTGATACTAATCCGAACCAACACTAGCTCGACTGACTGTATTCGCGAACCGAGCTCGCGCCCACGGCGAGATTCGTCTCTCGCAACAGGTGTCCAATAAAACATTATGTTATGGTATAGTGGCGGGGGTGTGGTCACAGAAACTGTATATAAGGGAAAGTTGCTGCGCAATAAAGTTGAAGCTTGTTTATCAACCATTTTGGTTGCACGAGTTTTCCTCACCGTTTTCCAACAACTGGCGCCCAAACCGTGGAAAGGCCCTGAACAATCAGAAAGTCTGAAGAGTTTTGAAAAAAGTTTGAAAAGTTCCAAAATCGACAGGCACATTCCGCGGAAGACCGATCTTCACCAGGGAAGCCTTGTGGAGGACCGAACCATCAATAGCACCAATCACAGTTTGGCAGGTAAAACCGCTGAGATCAAATAACTTGGCTGGGAAAGGGGGGCTCCAGGAAAGCACCGAAAAAGCAAAGTTTCGGAGGGCAATAAATTCCTCTTGACGCAGGCGTAGGGAGAAAAGCTACCGGTTTTCAGTCTGAAAAAGTTGAAAAAGCCGGCAAAAGATGTTGCGTGAGAGGAATCTCGCTGCGGGCGCGAGCTCGGTTCGCGAACAGAGTCAGTCGAGTTAGTGCTGGTTCGGATTAGTATCAGGAGCTAACTTCGATCCGTCCGGCCCTGGAATTCTCTCAGGAACCACACCCTACCGAACCCAGGCATGCGCATCTGGGCTAGCCCCAGCTGGGCACAGGCGGGGCGGGCACCATCCGGGCACCTGCTGCCTACAAAAAGGCTCGTACAAAAAGCCCGTAAAAGGCTGTGCTTAAGGCTGCACCAAAATAATAAAGGGATAGTTAAGCGCGCAGAAAATAGAGAACGAAGTAGCCCTAGACTTTCTATTCTATTTCTATTCTATTCTATACTTTTTTATTAAATTCTTAAAGAAACGTGCCCTACAAGACTTAGCCCGCACATATCAGTTTTTTATTGACCCTGCTAACTTATTTGATGAGAAAGAATGGAAAAGCTTAGGAGATGTTTTGTGGTATAAGGTAATAGAAGAGGATAAGACATCTCGTAAGTTAATGAAACCGTGGCATACAGTGATTACTTGCTTGCACCGTTATCAGACAGAGAAACAAAATCGCCGCTGTAGCTTCGGCAACCTTAAAAGGGCAGCCGATACCAGATTTGCATCAATTAGGAGTTGATTACGATCCCTGTCCCCCAACGGGAGATAAAATAATTGTACAGCTTGCTCAAAATTCCAGTGAAGTTCCGATGCAACCCGCTACCCCCCCCTCCCCCTTCCTCCCCCACCTCCCTCTGATGTAGCCTGTGCCGGCCATCTTGAGCCACGTGGCTCAGGAGGTACAGACAGGACGGAAGTGACCACTTGCAGCGCTGGAAGCGGACTGAACCAGAGTCCGGAAACGCTATGTCCCGCATCATCCGGCTCCGGGGCTGGTCCCGTTCTCCAGTGGGCCCCGCCTTCGGCCCCACCCCCACGCCGTACGTCATTCGATGGGGGCGTTCCCGGCCCGCAGCACCCCTCCTCCTCCCCCTCCCCTCCCCCCCCCCTCCTCCGCCCCCCTTCCTCCGACCAGCCAGCCCTCCCCCACTGCCACAAGCAGTCGCTTTTCAGAAATAAAAGCCTGCTGCACGGCTTTGCCGCATCTTAACGATCAATTGGTCGCAAATGTATGAGGAGGCCCTTAAAAACAAAGACTATGATTTATCCTCAATTATAGATACCCTCCCACAAGCTTTCCCGATCATATATACAACAGATAATCGGGGAAATGTGGAGGCGGAGTATCACTCTTTAAATTGGAAATTGATAACACAACTAAGAGCCACCGTAAATGAATACGGGTTGCATGGTGAACCAGTCAAGCAAATGATAAGTTATATCTCAGGGTCAGTATTGTTACTTCCAGAGGACACAAAGGGAATTATGAGAATGGTTATGACTCAATCAGCCTTACTGTTATGGCAATCTCACTGGCAAACATTATGTCACAGATTTGTAGACATTCCTAGAGAACAAAATGACCCCCTGTACGGGGTAACACTGAATCAGCTTATGGGTTGTAGACAGTATGCTAATTTGGAGGAACAAGCAAGATTAGGCTCACATATAATTTGAGGCAATACAGGATGTAGGGAAAGGTATGGTGCAAGCCCACCAGCAAGCTCTTGCAATCCACCAGCAAGCCTTTGCAGCCCTAGCCCCGCTTTGTCCTACCAACACCAAACAGCTGCAACGATCAACCGGCAAATGTTTTCGCTGTGGACACATTGGGCATCTTCGAAAGCATTGTTGTAAAACCACAGTCTGGTGTCAACATTGTAATATGGACAGTCATGCTACTGAAGCCTGCAGATACCAAGGAAACGGATCAAGAAACGCTAGGAGCCACGGCGCGAAGATTCCAACTGCGGCTCTAGTGTGGACCCCTTCAAACAACTTGTCCTGGTTTGGGCCAGGATAAAGGTGATTTTTCTGAGTTTCTTGTCGATGGTTGAACTTGCTGGGGTTGACAGCAAGTTTCTCAAATGGAGTATTCCATCCCATGTGCGTCATCCTCGGTATGGAGTTGGGGGATCTCGAGGACCGAGCCACACCCTTACCAGCTGATCGGCCTCACCTGAGATCATCAGCAGAAGTGCTGGGTACCACCCCCCTTAACAGCTAATTGGTCTCACCTGTGGCACTATAAAAGACCAGCAGAAGCTCCTGGCTGTCTCCCTGGCTGGCTGCTTGTGGCCCTGCTTGCTGCCCTGCCTGGTTGCCTCCCTGGCTGCCCTGCCTGCTGCCCGGCTGCCTGCCTGCCTGCCTTCACCCGGCATCTCGGAAGGATCCCATCCAGTCCGTTTGCCCGCCTGCTGCCCTGCCTGCTGCCCAGTTGCTTGCCTGCCTGCCTTCACCCGGCTTGCGTGAGAATTGTTGGGGGAAAAGGGGGAAGGACTCTGATATTCATTCTCCTGTATATTTGTGTATATATATATATATAGCATTTTTCTTTTCTTTTTTCCTATTTACCATTATTGTTTCATTAAAGTTGATTGGTTTAGCCTCCAACCCATAAGTCTCTCTCCCTTATTCTCTCTCCTTTCTTATCAAGGAGGAGAGAGAGATTAATAGAGAGCATCTGTCACCCGGTTTAATCGCCGGGCCAGTGTTAAACCTTGACACAACTACAACCAGCCATTTCCCTTCAGCAACCAACCACTTCCACTTCCCCCCAGCAACCAGACACTTCCACTTCCCTTCAATGACAACTCCAGCCACCCACCTCCCTTCAACCAGCAACCAGTGGAAGCCTCGGGCTGGACCTGGCAACCACAGTAGACATGACTTTTATTGACAGCAAACCCCAAAAGATCCCTACGGGTAACACCGGTCCAGTGAAATATGAGGGAAAACTGCGGGAGCGGCAAAGAAAATGCGTGCAACCAATATGGTTGATAAACGAACTTCTGCTTCATTGCGCAACAACTTTCGCTTATATAGTGCTTCCGTGACCACGCCCCCACCACCAACACGCACTTTTATTGGACACCCAGTGTGTTTACCTGTAGCACAGCGAATCCCCGGTGCAGGTAGCACCGGAGTATGGGCCGATCTAATTGGCCTCCCAAACATGGGGTTGGGCATAGCAAAGGGGTCGCACCTCCCATCTCTTCGAGAATATTCGGGAATATTCTCCAACATTCTCCGAGCCTCTCTAACATTCCACAACATATCCCCCCTTTTCTTTTTGCACAAGCCCATGTTTGGTTTAAAGTTTTGCAGTGCTAATTTTCAAACAAATATAGTGCAAATAACAAAACGTGCAAAACTTAAGGATACATTCAATAATATAATGCCCTTTTAAAACAATCTAGGAACTACTCAAACCACTCAATTAATGAATCAAATAGATTGATACATTCAATGTTATAATGCCCTTTTGAAATAATCAAAAAACTATTCAAACCACTCTATTAATGAATCAAACAAATTGGTTAACAAATTATCAAACAGATTTCGTTGTCTTCATCAAGTAAGAATCGACTTCGCATTAATGACGTGTCTGTGTTTCATACAACCATTCATACTCACACACTCTTTAACAGAGCTCTGTTCAATATTAGGAAGGTCTGACGTCCACTAGTGCAGAGAGCCAAAAGAAGGATAGGAGAGACTTATCCGACGAAATGTTGTCGGGGGGCCCCTATAAGCGTCTCCAGGTCCCACCGGCTCATAGCATAACGGAGTCCTAGGACCTTCATAGTTGCCGAATTGTGTTAAATTTAAGATTGCAACATTCAATTACTACATTCATAACGGGCGAAGTCTGGTTTTTTTTTTTTTTTTTTTATTGTTTGTTTTTTTTTTTTTTTTTTTTATTTTAAAAAGCAGTATGTATTAATTTTACTATGTGCTATGTCCCTTTTCTTTTTTTTCTTTTTCTCTTTTTTTCTTTTTTTTTTTTTTTTTTTTTATTGATCTTGTAACTTCTTAATATACTTGTTATGTAACTATTCACAACCTTTTAGTACTTACTAGAGGTCCATGTCCTTGTACCTCAAACCATTCTTCAACGAAACCTTTATCTTTTTCATAATATTAACAGCTTTGGCAAATAACTTCTTAAGTATCGCTAACATACAACTAAAACACATTACAATTATCAATATAATACAAAGTACGAGTAAACCAATCTTACATAAACCTTGAGGCCATCTGGTGAGGCCAAACCAATTGACTAATTCATCTATACCGAAAAATACTACATCTTGCTTGATATTTTGAGTATGTTCTACTAACTGTTGTATCTACTTATGTATCAATTTAGAGTGATCACTCAAGTTCATATCACACATACCATCAAAACCTTCATAACCATGGCCATGAGCTAAAAACAAAAAATCAATAGCAGCTCTATTTTCTAGTACTGCATGTTGTACAGAAGATAAATCATCAGCTAATTCAGATAATACCTTGCTGGTATCACTAGCATACTTTACCACCGAACAACTCAACTTCTTCAGGTTCCGATGTGCACGAGCGGCAGCTGCTCCAGGCAAAAAATACAAGTAACTATCACCTGCCATTTGGACCAAAGGTTAACATCATCATCACATCCGTGCGCTAGTATTTGGGCCAGGCCTCGCTTCCACCGCACACGATGGGTACTGTTCGGGTGTGCGTGAGGCATAGCTAAGCTCAGTTGACCAATGGTACAAGGCCCTCCAACGGGACGGGATGGTATACCTGACCATGCCCAATCTCCGCAAATTAAAAAGTACCCTGATGGTAATTTCCTAGGAAGCTGTGTCCCAGGCGATGGGTTAGTAGCACCACGGAGGGTGTAGTTGCACCACTGGCTGAAATTGCCCATTGGGAAAACATTGGTAGTAACGCATTGTCTCCCTATGACTTCTGTGCAATCAGTGGACAAGCTACTCATCCAGAGACAATAAGTGGCATTTAGAGAGTCTGTAAGGCTTAATTCTTGGGGATTGGGCCCAGCGGGCAGATGACTAACCCAAGTGTCGTAGTCACTTAAGCACGCAACTAGACTGGCCTTGGTGGAACATAGACTCTCGGTGTGAAATTGCACTTGTGTGTGGTTCATTGCTGCTTGAAACGTTGGCCACGTCTCTTCAGAGGCTGGTACACCAACTAAATACGTAACAAAAGGCGACTGGGCGATTTTTTTTTTTTTTTTTTTTGGTCGCTAGACTGGCACAAAAGGAAGTGGTGTTAAGCTGACGCGCAAGGGTAACCCAGACATTCTGTCAAGGGTCGAAGTTCAGGAAGGCAAAACAATCAAAGTTTAAAATGACAATGAAACCTATGATGAAGTCAACAGGGCAGTTTCTATCTTTGAACATGTTGAGCACTTAGTACGGCTGTCTCTGCTCTCGAGCTTATGCTTTCAAATTCGGCGGAGCAGGTGCTGGCTGAGTCCGCTTGCTGGGAACCTACAAGGTACCTGTAAGGGTGGAAACACACGTGACTTTTGCCTAAATATTTAACCTCTGCTGGTCCTTGCCATATACCCGTGGTGGGGTCTCTGTAGGTCACATACAGTGGGGCTTCTGAATGGTCAGCTTGTTGGGCTATCTCTTGGTCCCCGAATATACACAGATAATTCAAGACAAATAGAGTCTTTGAATAATCGCTCCTGTGGGTCTTGTAAATCTGTGAATTTCGTCAGGTAGTCTTTTAATGTTTGATTTGCCCTCTCTACTATAGCTTGACCTGTTGGCGAGCGGGGAATGCCTGTAATGTGCCTGATTCCCCACTGTTGAAAAAATCGAGCTAACTTGCCCCTAGTACATGCCGGTTTACTATCAGTCTTTATCTGCTCTGACACACCTATGACAGCGAAACAAAGGATGAGATGTCGCATCACTTGCAACGCTTTCTCACCAGACTGAGCTGTAGCCCAGATAAAATGACTATAAGTATCAATAGTAACATGAACATGTTTAAGCCTTCCAAATTCTGGTACATGAGTGACATCCACTTGCCATCTTTCATTTGGACCAAGTTCTCGGGGATTAACTCTGAGGCCGAGACCAAGTCCCTTTTGGTTACACTGTGGGCAGGCTTTTACAATGCCTCTGGCCTCATCCATGGAAATCTGAAAGTGACGATGGAGTCCTCTGGCGTTCTGGTGGAAGGTAGCATGTGCATTCCTTGCCTTAGTAAATTCATCCATGGGTACGGATAGCGAAACCAATCTGTCTGTTCGGGCATTGCCTTCTCCTAGGCCATCAGACCATTGGCAACTCTGAATATGAATGATAGCATAAGGTTGATCTCTCTGTTGGATGACAGTCTGCAGCTGACAAAATAAGTCATTTAATCGCCAGTTTGCAACGTCTTTGAGATATGCGTCCTCAATTCGCTGTACAATTCCCACAGCATATAGGGAATCTGAGACAACATTAAGACGCACATTCAGCCAACGTGAAAAGGCGTAAAGAATGGCTGCCAACTCTAGAGTCTGTAGGGTATCGTCCTCTTGTGAGGACAGGAGTTCATGGCACCATTGCTCCTTATCTTGCCAAGTCACTGGGGCTGGTTGTGAACATTTTCCTGCATCGGTAAAAACCGTTAGTGCATTTTGAAGGGGTTCCTCAGATCGTTTTGGAACAGGAATCCATTCATGCAGGGACATCCACTTTAACACAGTAGATCGCAATGGAGAGAGATCAATGGCTTGCGGTGCTTCTAGGAGACTTGACTGTAGGTCTGGAGAGTGCTGCAAATACCAGTCCAACTCTCCTTGCTTCATTGGAAGATAAATTGTGCTAGGTTCATCTCCAGTAATTTGTATAATACGGGTTCGGCCTTTACAAATTAGAAGGGCCAATACCTCAATCTTTGTTTGGATTGTAGTTTTTGGCTGTAGTGGTCCGAAGATCCATTCTAAGACACGGATATCAGCAGACCTAGTCTCCCCCTTTTTCTTTTTGGACTGCGTGAGAGCTCCGAGTAAATGTTGTTTACCCGTAAGGATGGTTAGGTCTATGGGTAAGTTTACATCATGGCGATCCACGGAGCACTGAGGTATTGTCAGGCCAATTTCAGTTATGGCCTGTTGTTGAGCTGCCAAAAGAGTAACAGGGGAGGCAGGATCGATACCTTTAAGAAGTGGTCGTAACGGTTCTAGATGATCGTTTGTTATACCGATCACAGGGCGTAACCATTGAACATCACCTAGGAATCGTTGTACATCACGTAAGGTATTAAGAGTCAAATAGAGAGCAGCTTTTTGAGGTCAAACTTGTGACTCAGTAATATGCCATCCTAGGTACTTCCATGGTGGCGTACGTTGTATCTTTTCAGGTGCTATTTGGAATCCCTGGTGACTTAGCTGTTGTGTTAAAAAGTGCTCCTGCTGCTTGGTAAATGGGTCTTGTTGTGCCATTAGGATGTCATCCATGTAAAGATAAATTAAGGCATCTGGCCATGCTTGCCGTACTGGCAGTAATGCTGCATCTACAAACAGTTGACAGAAAGTTGGGCTGTTTTCCATGCCCTGTGGGAGCACTGCGCACTCAAATCGTGAAGCAGGGGCTTCTCTGTTAAGGGCTGGGAGTGTAAATGCAAATCACTTTGTGTCTTGTGGGTGTATGTGTATGATGAAGAAGCAGTCTTTTAGGTCTACTATAAGTAGATGCCAACGCTCTGGAAGCATCGCAGGGTTAGGCATTCCGGGCTGAAAAGCTCCCATTGCTTCCATGTGGGAATTAACTGCACGTAAATCATGTAGTAAACGGTACCTGTCAGACTTCTTTTTAATTACGAAGGTTGGAGTATTCCAAGGGCTAGTTGATGGTTGCATGTGCCCTTGCTCTAGCTGTTCTTGTACTAAGATGTGTGCTTGTCTGAGGCTTTCTCGCTTCAGCGGCCACTGCTCGATCCATATTGGCTTTGATGATAACCATGTCAATGGGATTGGGAAAGCCCAAGGAGTGACTGTCAATAAAAATGGTCTCTTGTGATCAGGCGTGCTCCGATCTGACTTAGTATGTCTCGACCAACAAAGGCCTGTACGTTTGTGGGCATGAAGGTGATGAATCGAAGAGACAGCTGCTGCATCAGTTAATTGTCGTGTCAGGACTAGCTGGGCAATTCGAGTTCCTTTTAGAATTACCATAGGTGGTGTCCAAGTCATAGCTACAATACAAATTTCTCTAATATGGTCACTGTCTATTACTCCTGGCAAGACAAACAAACTCTTAAGTCCAGCAGACGACTGTCCTAATAAAAGGGGTCCACATGGTTTTTCTTGACATTTCACTGGATTGGTGATACCCGTAGGGATCTTTTGGGGCTTGATGTCACTGCGAGTCACATCTACTGCGGTTGCCAGGTCCAGCCCAAGGCTTCCACTGATTGCTGGTTGGAGGGAGGTGGGTGGCTGGAGTTGTTGTTGAAGGGAAGTGGAAATTGGCTGGTTGTCGAAGGGAGGTAGGGATGGCTGGTTGCTGAAAGGAAGTGCGGGTGGATGATTGCTGGAGGTAGGTGGGGGTAGCTGATTGCTGGAAGGGAGTGGAAGTGGCTGGTTGCTGGAGGGGAGTGGAAGTGGCTGGTTGCTGTTGTTCGAAGGGGTCCACACTAGAGCCGCAGTTGGGGTCTTTGTGCCGTGGCTCCTCGTGCTCCTCGATCCATTTCCCTGGTATCTGCAGACTTCGGTAGCATAAGTGTTCGTATTACAGTGTTGACACCAGACTGTGGCTTTGTGACAATGCCTTCGAAGATGTCCAGTGTGTCCACAGCAAAAACATTTGTCGGTTGATCGTTGCGGCTGTCTGGTGTCGGCAGGACGTAACAGGGCTAAGGCTGCTAAGGCTTGGTGCTGGATTGCGAGAGCTTGCTGGTGGGCTTGCTGTTGGGCTAAAAAGGCTTGTTGTTGGGCTGCAAGAGCTTGCTGCTGGTCTTGCACCATACCTTTCCCTACATCTTGTATTGTCTCAATTAACATTGCCCGAGTCCGTACTGGTACTCTAGATAACTGTTCCAGCATCTCCTCAATTGATGCTTCTGATGGCATGGAGGAAATTATATTTTTCGTGGGAGTATTGCTATTGTCTAGGATACACTGACGGAGCAACGTAGTTTTCATTTGATCTGGTACACAAGCCTGGTTGATGGCATCAGTGAGTTTATCTACAAACTGTGAGAACGGCTCATCTGTGCCTTGCTTAATTGACATATAAGATGGGACAACTGGTGTAGTTCTAACTTTACTTATAGCTTCTCTCGCAAATCTCATAAACTCTCTTATTATATGTAGGCCTAATCTTGCTTGTGCCTCAAAATTAGCATATAGTCCACAACTCATAAATTGATTTATTGTTATCCCATACAGGGGGTCATTTTGTTCTCTAGAAATATTTACGAATCTGTGACATAATGTTTGCGAGTGGGCTTGCCATATCAGTAAAGGTGATTGAGTCATGATCATTCTCATAATTCCTTTTATATCCTCTGGGAGCAACAGTCCTGAGCCCCAGATATAACTTATCATTTACTTAACCGGTTCACCATGCAACTCGCATTCATTTATGATAGCTCTTAATTGTGTTAGCAATTTCTAATTTAAAGAGTGATACTGCAACTCCACATTTCCGTGATTAGCTTTTGTATATATGATCGGGAAAACTTGTGGCAGGGTATCTAAAACTGAGGATAAATCATAATCTTTATTATTAAGGGCCTGCTCATGCATTTGAGATCAATTAATCGTTAAGGTGCGGCAGTGCCGTGCAGCAGGCTTTTATTTCTGAAAAGCGGCTGCTTGCAGCGGGGGGGGGGGGGGAGGGGGGGGAGGGGGGAGGGGGGGAGGGGGGAGGGAGGAGGGAGGAGGGAGGAGGGAGGAGGGAGGGAGGACTGGGAGGAGGAGGGAGAGGGGAGGGAGGAGGAGGGGTGCTGCGGGCTGGGAACGTCCCCGTTGGATGACGTGCAGCGTAGGGGTAGGGCCGATGGCAGGGCCCAATGGAGGTCGGGACCAGCCCTGGAGCCACCCTCGCCGGATGACGCAGGACATAGGGTTTCCGGACTCTGATTCAGTCCGCTTCCGGCTCTGCAAGTGGTCACTTCCGTCCCGTCCGTACATCATGAGCCACGTGGCTCAAGATGGCCGGCACAGGCCACATCAGAGGGAGGGGGGGGGGGGGGGGGCAGCGGGTTGCGTCGGAACTTCACTGGAAATTTTGAGCAAGCTGTACAACTATTTCGTCTCCCGTTGGGGGACAGGGATCGTAATAAACTCCTAAGTGATGCAAATCTGGTATCGGCTGCCCTTTTAAGGTTGCCGAAGCTACAGCGGCGATTTTCTTCTCTGTCTGATAACGGTGCAAGGAAGTAATCATTGTATGCTATGGTTTCATTAACTTACGAGCTCTTATCCTCTTCTATTACCTTATACCACAAAATATCTCCTAAGCTTTTCTATTCTTTCTCATCAAATAAGTTAGCAAGGTCAGTAAAAAACTGGTATGTGCGGCCGTATGCTACAAGCGCCGCCGGATCTTTTGTAAAATCCACATCTTTTATGGCACGTTTCTGTAAGAAACTAATAAAAAAGGTCTAGAATAAAATAGAAATATAGAAACTCTAGGGCTACTTCGTTCTCTATTTTCTGCGTGCTTAACTCTCCCTTTATTATTTTGGTGCAGCCTTAATCCGAGCCTTTTATGGGCTTTTTGTGCGAGCCTTTTGTGGGCTTTTTACAACTTTTTATAACTAAGAACCGGTAGCCCTTCCCCAGCAGCAAACAAACTCGTTCATTTTTCTTTAAGTTGCGAATCACCTCTCTACGCCTGCGTCGAGAGGAATTTATTGCCATCCGAAATGTTGCTTTTTCGGTGCTTTCCTGGAGCCCCGTTCCCAGCCAAGTTTTTTGGTTTCAGCGGTTTTACCTGCCGAGCTGTGATTGGTGCTATCGATGGTTCGGTCCTCCACCAGGCGTCCCTAGTGAAGATCGGTCTTCCGCAGGATTTGCCTGTTGATTTCGAAACTTTTCAGACTTTTTCAAGGCTCTTCAGACTTTCTGATTGTTCAGGGCCTGTAGCACAGTTCGGGCGCCAGTTGCGGGAGCGGCAAAGAAAATGCGTGCAACCAATATGGTTGATAAACGAACTTCTGGTTTATTGCGCAGCAACTTTCGCTTATATAGTGCTTCCGTGACCACGCCCCCACCACCAACACGCACTTTTATTGGACACCCAGTGTGTTTACCTGTAGCACAGCGAATCCCCAGTGCAGGTAGCACCGGAGTATGGGCCGATCTAATTGGCCTCCCAAACATGGGGTTGGGCATAGCAAAGGGGTCGCACCTCCCATCTCTTCGAGAATATTCGGGAATATTCTCCAACATTCTCCGAGCCTCTCTAACATTCCACAACAGAAAACCATGTGGAGTCCTCTTATTAGGACAATCGTCTGCTGGACTTAAGGGTTTTTTTGTCTTGCCAGGAGTAATAGACAGTGACTATACTGAAGAAATTTGTATTGTGGTTATGACTTGGTCACCGCCTATGGTAAACCCAGAAGGAACTCGAATTGCCCAGTTAGTTCCGACACAGCAACTAACTGATGCAGCAGCCGCCTCTTCGACAGTTCCCCGCCGAACAGCAGCGTTTGGCTCTACAGGAGAAATGCCTTTACTATGCCTCCTGATGGATCAACGCCTCAAAGCACCGATTTTGTTAGAGCATCAACAGGACCAGTGTCGCCTTACAGCATTACTGGATGCAGGAGCAGACATCACTATTGTGGATGAGCAACTGTGGCCTCGTCACTAGCCTGCTACCTCAGTTGTGTCTGGTGCCTTTGCTGTTTATAGCTTTGGAATTTTTGTGTCTAAATAATTTTATTAGGCCTTTCTTTTCGTATTGTATTGTACTGATAATAAGCTTTTATTAATGTTGTAATTCACGTGATCACGTTTATATATCGATTATGGGATCCCTTGTCTATATGTTGATTGTTGATTGTGCTATTCTGTTGCATTGCTAAGCAGATTAACTTCTGATAGTTTAATACAGATGCTAAAAAGATGTTGATAGTGTCAGACATGCAGTTTTACAATATTGTGTTGCCACTGACTTTTTATTGTTAGCTTTTAGGTTATGTTTGTGAAGATTTTGATGAGGTGTATTGCATTAATTTATCTGATCATTTAGAGACAATTCACAACCAAAAGCGATTGATTAAGATAACACGAAAAAATTAACTGTTGCATATACTGGGTTAAATGAATGGTTAAATCGTTTAAGGATATGGTGATAACTGAGAGATTTAATTAGATAAGGTTATCAATTATATTTGTCATTATTGGTTTTGATTACTAGTATGTTATTATTGCTTTTGTATTATTACTATGTTGTTTATGGCAATGTATCATTAGCATGTTATCTCGCGTGATGAAGTAAGTCTGAATTGCTCAAAAACAAAAAGGGTTTTTAGAAGAGAACGGACATGTGAGCAGTCCTGACAAATAACTGAAACTGGCCTGACAATTTCTCAGCACTCCGTGGATCGCCGTGACGTGAACTTACCCATAGACTTTATCATTCTTACGGGTAAGCAACATTTACTCGAAGCTCTCATGCAGTCCAAAAAGAAAAAGGGGGAGACTGGGTCTGCTGAAATTCGTGTGTTAGAGTGAATCTTTGGACCACTACAGCCAAAAATTACAATCCAAACAAAGACTGAGGTATTGGCCCTTCTAATTTGTAAAGGCCAAACCCATATTATACAAATTACTGGAGATGAACCCAGCACAATCTATCTCCCAATGAAGCAAGGAGAGTTGGACTGGTATTTGCAGCACTCTCCAGCCCTACAGCCAAGTCCCCTAGAAGCACCGCAAGCCATTGATCTCTCTCCGTTGCGATCTACTGTGTTAAAGTGGATGTCCCTTCATGAATGGATTCCTGTCCCAAAACGATCTGAGGAACCCCTTCAAGATGCACTAACAGTCTTTACCGATGCAGGAAAACGCTCACGGCAAGCTGCAGTGACTTAGCAATACAAAGAGCAATGGTGCCATGAACTCCTGTCCGCACAAGAGGACAATATCCTACAGACTCTAGAGTTGGCTTAAAGGATTAGCTAATGAAATTTACAGATTTGCAAGACCCACAGGAGCGATTGGCAAAGTCTCTATTTGTCTTTTTTCAAATATGGCAAAGTCTCTATTTGTCTTTTTTCAAATATGCACAATTATTTGTGCATATTTGGGGATCAAAGGTTAGCACCAGCGCATGTTCATGGGACAGTGGCCCAACGAGCAGAGTCCCAGGAACCCCCGCTATATGTTATTTGTAGAGATCCTGCAACAGGTATATGGCAAGGACCAGTAGAAGTTAAATGTCTAGGCAATGGTCACGTGTGTTTCCACCCCTACAGGTACCTTGTAGGTTCCCAGCAAGTGGACTCGGCCGGCACCCGCTCCGCTGAATTTGAAAGCATAAGCTCAAGAGCAGAGACAGCCGTATTAAGTACTCAACATGTTCAAAGACAAAACTGCCGTGTTGGCCTCATCATAGGTTTAACTGTCATTTTAAGTTTTGATTGCTTTGCTTTCCCGAACTTTGACCCTCGACAGAATGTCTGGGTTACCCTTGCGCATCAGCTTAACACCACTTCCTTTTCTGCCAGTCTAACGACCCCCCAATCACCATTTATTACGTGTTTAGTTGGTATACCAGCTTCTGAAGAGACTTGGCCAGTGTTTCAAGCAGCTATGAATCGCACACAAGTGCAATTTCACACTGAGAGTCTATGTTCAACCAAGGCCAGATTAATTGCGTGTTTAAGTGATTGTGACACTTGGGATGATCGTTTGCCTGTTGGGCCCGATCCCCAAGAATTAAGCCTTGTAGACTCTCTAAATGCCACTTATTCCTTTTGGATAAGTAGCTTGTCTGCTGATTGCACAGAAGGTACGGGAAGACAATGTGTTACTACCAACGTTTTCCCAATTGGCAATTTCAGCCAATGGTGCAACTACACCCTCCGCGGTGCTACTAACCCATTGCCTGGGACGACCAGCCAGCCCTCCCCCACAATTACGCTTCCTAGGAAATTACCAGCAGGGTATTTTTTAATTTGTGGAGATTGGGCATGGTCAGGTATACCGTCCCGTCCCGTTGGAGGGCCTTGCACCATTGGTCAATTGAGTTTAGCCACGTCTCACGCACACTCGAACAGTACCCATCGTGTGCGGTGAAAGCGAAGCCTGGCTCAAATACTAACACAGGAATGTGATGATGATGTTAACCCTTGGTCCAAATGGCAGGTGATTGTTACTTCTATCTTCTTGCCAGGAGCAGCTGCCACTTGTGCATATCGAAACTTGGAGTAACTAAGTTGTTGCGTGGTAAAGCATGCTAGTGATACCAGCAAGGTATTATTTGAATTAGCTGATGATTTATCTTCTGTACAACATGCAGTATTAGAAAATAGAGCTGCCATTGATTTTTTGTTTTTAGCTCATGGCCATGGTTGTGAAGATTTCGATGGTATGTGTGGTATGAACTTGAGTGATCATTTTAAATCGATACATAAGGAGATACAACAGCTAGTAGAACATACTCAAAATATCAAGCAAATGCAGGATTCTTTGGCATAGATGAATTAGTCAATTGATTTGGCCACACTGAATGGCTTCAAAGTTTATGTAAAACTTATTTGTTTGTACTTTGTATCATATTGATAACTTTAGTGTATCTTAGTTGTATGTTAGTGGTACTTAAGAAGCTATTTACCAAAGCTGTTAATGTTATGATTGTACAAAAAGATAAAGGTTCTGTTGGAAAATGGCTTGAGGAACAATGGCATGGTCCTATACTAAGCACCAAAGATTGTGAACGGTTACACAAGAAGTATATTAGGAAGTCATGAGACCCTCAGAGACTCCAGGATATATCAAAAAACAAAAAGCAAAGCAAAGCAAAGAGAAGAAAAGAAAAGAAAGGAAAAAGAAAAGAAAAGAAAATAGAAAAAAAAAAAAGAAAAAAAAAGAAAAAAAAAGAAAAGAAGATTTAAGAAGAGAAGAAAATAATTCCACATAGCAAGCTGAGCCTCCTGAAAGGCAAGTGCTACTTCTATACCCAGAAACATGAGAAAGAACTTTAATTAAATTCTATCACTCTTAAAAAAAAAAAAAAAAGTTGGTTATGCAGTGAGATTGTTATAATTTTGCCAAATACTTTATGTATGGAAAAAAGAATATTTGTAAATATGTGCTTTTAACAATAATTCTGCCATATTGACTTTACAATTTTGAATGTCAGAAAAAGTCAATATATGTTAAAATATTTGTTTTAGTGAAAGTATTCATAACTTGAAGTGGAACATACGAATTTTAGCTTTGTATCTTGCTGATTTCAAAGTCTGAAATTCCTTGAACTAGCTCTTGCTTCCTACTGTAACATTTTTGTGTTTGTAACCGCATCATAAAAAGTGTAGAAGGCTACATATTTATGCTGACATAAAGAGGTAATGCCTGAGATTTAAATTAGGTGTCACAAGTAAGATGACAAAACTGTTTTAATTTTTTTTGTTTCTTACAAAATGAGAGATAATAGTTCCGTTTGTCATGGAATTGAAGTTTTGACTCCTTGTCTTGCTAAATCCAGTTTTTGTTCTGCTAAAAATCTCCTGGCGGATCAAGTTTTCTCCCTATTTGAATCTGTAATTGCTTTGTGAAACAATGTGGAGATTATTGACCTGCTTTTCAGAACAAGTGGAGAATGTAAAAATTTACAAGGAGAGTTCACTGTAAATTAACCTGCATGAGCACTCTGTTTTTATAACCATGAGGTCAGGAATAGCCCAAAAGATAGCAGATGGTGTGAAATTGACAGAGTACTCTAAAACTGAGCTGACACATTTTCTGCTTAGCCAGTTTTGACAAATTGATTCTGTAGATCAGCTTTTCAAAAAAAAAAAAAAAAAAAGGGGGGGTGCCTACACTCCATTTAGACTTCGCCCGTTATGAATGTAGTGATTAAATGTTGCAATCCTAAGTTTTTATTGCATTTTAATTTGGCAACTATGAAGGAACTAGAACTCCATCGTGCTATGAGCCGGTGGGACTTGGAGATGCTTATAGGGGCCCCCCGACAAGATTCCGTTGGATAAGCCTCTCCTATCCCTCCTTTGGCTCTCTGCACTAGTGGATGCCAGACCTTCCGAATATTGAACAGAGCTCTGTTTGAGAGTGCGGGTGTATGAGTGATTGTGTGAAACAGAGACGTCATAAATGTGAAGTCGATTTACACTTGATTAAGGGAACAAAATCCGGTTGATAACTTGTTAACCAATTTGTTTGATTCATTAACCGAGTAGTTTTTAGACTGTTTCAAAAGGGCATTATGATATTGATTGTATTCTTAAGTTTTGCATGTTTTGTTGTTTGTATTATGTTTGTTTAAGAATTAGCATTGCAAAAGTTTTTAACCAAACATGGGTTTGTGCAAAAAGAAAAAGGGGGATATGTTGGGAAATGTTGGAGAATGTTCCTGAATGTTCCCGAAAAGGTAGGGGGTGTGACCCCTTTGCCGTGCCAAACCCCATGTTTGAGAGGCCAATTAGATCGGCCCATAATCCTGTGCTACCTGCACCAGGGATTCGCTGTGCTACAGGTAAACACACTGGGTGTCCAATAAAACGTTATGTTATGGTATAGTGGCGGGGGTGTGGTCACAGAAACTGTATATAAGGGAAAGTTGCTGCGCAATAAAGTTGAAGCTTGTTTAACAACCATATTGGTTGCACGAGTTTTCCTTGCCGTTTCCCAACATGGATCCTGTCGCCTGGTAGGAGGCCATAGAAGGTGGAAAGCAAAGGTGGAAGGAGATGGTGAATCAAGTCAATTTGCAGAGGTAAAAGCCATCCAATTGGCTTTGGACATTGCTGAACAAGAGAAGTGGCCGAGATTTTATCTGTATACTGACTCATGGATTGTTGCAAATGCCTTATGGTGCTGGTTAAAACAGTGGAAGCAAAACAACAGGCAACGTACAGATAAACCTATCTGGGCTGCTGAATTGTGGAAAGATATTCTGCTGGGTTAGAGAAATTTGTTGTAAAAGCGCATCATGGAAATGCCCATGAACCTTCATATCGAGCTACTGAGGAACATCAAAACAACCAACGAGCAGATGAGGCTGCTCAAGTGTTCCAAATAGATCTGGACTGGGACCATAAAGGTGAACTGTTTTCAGCTAGATGGGCCCACAATGCTTCAGGTCATGAAGGAAGGGATGGAACATATCGATGGGCTCGTGACCGAGGGGTGGATTTATCTTTGGACGCTATTGCGCAGGTTATCCACGACTGTGACATATGTGCTGCAATTAAGCAAGCTAAAAGGTTGAAACCTCTGTGGTATGAAGGGAGATGGTCAAAATATAGGTATGGGGAGGCCTGGCAAATCGATTACATCACACTGCCTCAAACCCGCCAGGGTAAGCGCTATGTGCTTACAATGGTGGAAGCAAGTACAGGATGGTTGGAAACATATCCTGTGCCTCATGCCACAGCCCGGAACACCATCCTGGGCCTAGAGAAACAAGTCTTGTGGAGACATGGTACACCTGAAAGAACTGAGTCAGATAATGGAACCCATTTCAAAAATAGTCTTATAAATAAATGGGCCAAAGAACATGGTATTGAGTGGATATACCATATCCCCCATTGTAGGAAACAGGTGCCAGGAATCGCCGGGTGATGAGCCAGGCCGGTGCCCAGTCTCACCTGTGCCCAGTTAGGGCTGGCCCCACTGAGCATGCCCAAGACCTGGGGCCAATAAAAGGTGAGGCGGGGTGTAACCAGGCAGCTCACTCTTGAGCAGGCTCGGTGCTAGGCTGGTTGCAGTTAGTCCCTGCTACTAACTTAGACTACCAATAGCTCCTGTCTACTGCTTCAGAATCGAGCTCACGCTCTCGAAGATGTTCAGTTCCAGCAACATCTGGTGGAGAATGCGGGCATAGACCTTCGGCCCACGTCCCCCACTCTGAGCGATTGAAGAGCGAATTTCTCCGCGAATCTTTACTCAACGACTCGGGTAAGAAGACCTATTACCCTTTCTTTTGCTACAACTAATTGGCTTAGAAAGAAATAAGGATAAGATGGGCTTATCAGCCAGTTCCCTTGCTAAGGAAAACCTGGCAGCGGCAGAGAAGCGAGAACTCTTCCCCGCCTCTGCAGCTGCATTGGATCTCTGGCAGGAGGTCCGCAAGCTGCTGGAAAAACTTCATACCCACCAAGTAGCCGGAGTCAAAACCGGACTAGACGATACATGGGGGGTGGTAATCGACTTATTAAAAGATATAAAAGCCGTGGCAGAAGCCGTGCTCACTGAGCCGTCTCTGCGGGGAACCACAACACCCGCTGTGGTCCCCTCGGCACCACCCCTTGTGAAAGAAGAGAACCCCAAACAAGCATACCTGGGGCTAAATAATGATAGACCGGCCATAAAGGGCATGTCTGGTAAAACCCACCAGTCTGTGGCCGAGTTACTCTCCGACATCGGCCCAGACGAAGTGGAGAAACACCCCGAAAATGACGGGGTGGAGCCGGCAGCCGAAGGCCCTTCTAGCTGCTGCCAGGGCCCACCCCTGCCACTGCCCTCATCGCCGAGAAAGGCCAATACCCAGCCGGCTACACCTTCCGGATTAGAGGACAAAATATCGGCCCTGCAAGATCAGGTCACTCGGGCCATGAAATCTATGGAACAGCGGATACTTAACATCGAACGGCGCTCGGCTTTTGGGGAGTATAGAAACCCTCCCACCCTCTCCGACAATGAAGAGGACGAAGTCCCACCACGACCACGACCAAGCGTCCCTACCGGACGACCGGGTCGTTGGTCCAGTATCATTCGTGATGCCATCCTGGAAGGCAAGTGGGAGCCGAGTACTGTCGCATGCCCTGTTCTCCAGACCAACAACGGCCTACCTGTTTTCGAGCAGCATTCCTGGAAGACTCTACAGCAGGCCAGGAAAACCCTGAAGGAACAGGGTCTGAAAACAGAGAGTGGCCAAGCCGTCCTGGACTGGCTGTTTACCTCAGATATCAACTGCCTGTATGACTGCCGGAGCTTGGCTAGATACCTCCTCACCCCCTCCCAGCAAATCATCTGGGTGAGGGAGTGGGAACGCCTGGCCCAGGCAGAAGCAAACCGGCCCAGGGCACCCGGCGACCCTCTAGCCGGCGTCACGGCCGAAATGCTTACGAGCTCGGGGCGCTATGCGGATGTCCAGCTTCAACTACAATTCCCGCCAGCGCTCCACCATACCGCGGCGACTTTAGCTCGCCAAGCTTTCTATACTGTGCCAGAGCCTAACCCGGTCCCATCCTTTACCGGGGTCAAGCAAGGAACAAACGAAGCTTACCAACACTTCGTTGATCGGCTCTGGCAATCAGTAATGGCACAGGCAGAACTGTCGCCGGAACAAAAGGAATCGATGTTTAAGCTGTTGGCATTTGAGAATGCCAATCCTAAAATGAAAGCGTTATTCTCCGTTCTACCGAAAACGGCTCAAGTCTCGGAGATGCTGGAAGTGGCGGCCAGAGCCATCCAGCATCAACAACATCAAGGGATGGCCGGTGCTTTTGCTGCTGCGTTGGAGCCCACCCACAAGCTCCTCGCGGCAGTGGCTCAGAAGTTAAACGGGGGCGGAAGAAGAAACCGCCCGAATTGGCCGCCCCACTCGAATCAACCGAGAAGATCCAACTCATCCTGTTCCCGATGCAACTCTAAGGGACATAAAAGACGGAGTTGCCAGGCGATTGTGTGGTGTAATCGCTGCCAACAGGCTTCCCACAATGACACCGCATGCTGGTTCCAAAAAAACGGAAGAAACAGCGCGAGAGGCCCCCGCGCGGTGACACAAGTGGCCGGGCCAGCACTGTGGGCCGTCTCCCCGCCCCAACAACACGGGGTAGCCTCGGAATCGATTTATCCACTGCAATAGACGTAACGTTATCGACTTCGGCTGTGCACACAATTCCAACCCGGACATACGGACCACTGGTACATGAGAATAGTAAGGTTGGCGCACTTCTCATGGGGTGTTCTTCAACAGGTCTAGCAGGGCTGATAGTGCTCCCAGGAGTCATAGATGCCGATTACACGGGGGAAATAATGATAATGTGTTTCACATTAAACCCCGCTATGATAATCAAGGCAGGGACCCGGTTGGCACAACTGGTCCTGCTTCCAAAAATGGACCTGGGAAGGAACGTCCGGACGGCGCGAGGCAACCGGGCCTTCGGTTCATCTGGTAACACCTTGGTAACTTTGGTGCAACAGATGAAGTCGCGCCCGATTATAAATATTCATCTGGCTACCGGCGGAGAGGAGAAAATTCTCCCCGTAATGATGGACACCGGAGCCGATGTGACGATCATTAATAAAAACGTCTGGCCTCAAAAATGGAAGCTGACCACGGCTTCCGACGCCGTCCAGGGGATAGGTGGTGGTTCCACCCCCCTTCAAGCGCTACAACCAACTCAAATCAAGTTTCCGGAAGGGCAAAAGGTAACTGTGAGACCTTATGTGTTACCTTTGCCCAGTCAACTTGGGGGGTTGATTGGACGGGATGTGATGAGCCAGATAGGGGCCACCCTCTCCATCCCGGAGCCCACTCAACCCCCCCAAAATTTTCATTAAGGGCCACTGCAGATGTGCCACCAACACCCAGACTCCGTTGGAATACAGATACCCCTGTCTGGGTGGAGCAGTGGCCCCTTTCTAAGGAGCGGCTAAACATCGCAAATCAACTTATAAAAGAACAACTAGACGCTGGACATATCCAGCCGTCCGCAAGCCCGTGGAACACACCCATCTTTGTGGTTCCAAAAAAATCGGGCAAATGGCGACTTATCCAGGACCTCAGAAAGATAAATGACCAGATGTGGCCAATGGGCACCCTCCAACCTGGGCTGCTCCTACTAACTATGCTGCCCAGAGACTGGCATCTCCTGGTCATCGACCTGAAGGACTGTTTTTTCACCGTCCCTTTGAACCGTGAAGACACCGCTCGCTTCGTGTTCACGATCCCATCAGTCAACAAGAGTGAACCGGCGAAACGATATGAATGGGTAGTGCTTCCCCAGGGAATGAGAAACTCACCAACGATATGTCAATCGTATGTGGCATGGGCGCTCACTCCGATCAGAGAAGCAATGCCGGAAACGATCATCTACCACTATATGGATGGCATCTTATTTTGCCAGCAAGCCCCGTTCCCCGAAAACATCAGCCAGGTCTTGACCGATCGGCTCAAGACCAAAGGACTAATCGTAGCTCCAGAAAAAATTCAAACGAAGTCACCCTGGAGCTACCTTGGGTGGAAAGTGACCAACAGAATGGTGAGACCACAAAAATTGGAGATAATTCATTCAGTCAGAACACTGAATGACGCCCAAAAACTGGTGGGCGAACTCCAATGGGTTAGACCCATTATAGGTCTCACCAATGCGGACATCCACCCCTTTTTGTCCTTGCTACGGGGCACTCAACCAGGGGCGCTTGTGGACTGGACAGAGGAGCACTCAAAAGCCCTCAAACAGGTCGTCCACAAGTTGGCAACCGGCTTTGCGGATCGGCGAGACGCCGCCCAACCCATCGGAGTATGGGTATGTAATCACCCCTCATTCCCCTTCGCACTACTCCTTCAGGACTTCACGAGGGAAGAGAAACCAGAGGGACAAAAATACGACAAGATACACAACCGAGACTCAAAAAGATCAGAGTCTGTGGCAATCCTAGAATGGCTATTCCCACCCCATACGGCCCAAAAGGGCATATGGCAGAAGACAGAAATCTTAGCATTCCTCATTCGGAAGGGACGTCAACGTTGTCTAGAAGTAGACGGCCAAGAACTGGAGTGGATCAACATCCCGATCAAGACAACCGATTTTGATTGGATGTTGCAACACTCCAAGCCGCTACAACTCGCCCTACTCGGATATCCTGGCGAGGTACGTCATGATGGCCCGAAACATAAACGACTTCAAGCCATCAGTCAGTTCCAGTGGATCGAACGGCCAATCGTCTCGGAGCGTCCAGTGCCTGGAATAACAGTATTTACAGATGCTGGGAAGAAATCTTGAATGGCCGCCTGCGTATGGCAGGACCAAGGCCAATGGAGACAGCATCTGATTCCATTAAAAAACCATTAAACCATGGCAATGAGCCATCAGTGTGCTCAGGTGGCCAAGAAGGCCAATGGCATCTGGGTCTGTATCAGGCAGAGTGTGGCCAATGAAGCCCAAAAAGGCCAAGCAAAACTGTTTAGAGACAGAGTTTTGAGCCTTTAAACAGCAAAGGTATTTATTTTCGGATCCGGGGAACTCCCAGCCCGCGCTGGACAAAGAATTCCTGCCCTGGGGGAAAGGGTTAGGGTATTTATAGGGGAGGTTACATACATATTCATAAGTTTGCAACATATAATTATAATATTCATGACAGGCAGAGTCTAGGCGAAGTCTGGGCAGAGTCAGGTGGAGCCTGGGCGGAGCCTGGGCAGAGATGTCGGGAGTGTCTTTGGATGAAGTAAGAAAT
Source organism: Heliangelus exortis (assembly GCF_036169615.1). Taxonomy (NCBI): domain Eukaryota; kingdom Metazoa; phylum Chordata; class Aves; order Apodiformes; family Trochilidae; genus Heliangelus; species Heliangelus exortis. The sequence continues at coordinate 7,050,242 of NC_092453.1, read as the reverse complement.
CTTTATCTCTCCTGTTTTCGATGACTTCATCCTCTTGTTACAGAGCGAAATTGGACCCTTGCGATAATTTCTCCCTTATCTGCTGGTTGTGGCTGCCTCATCCTGGCTCCGTGCAGGTGTTCGCACTCCCCCAGTGCCTAGCTAGCCTTGGCAGTGCCTTGTTTTGAGAACAAGACCTACACTTTTACAGAAGTTAATCCCCTCGCTGCTCGGTTGGCCTTGGCAGTGCCTTGTTTTTAAAAGCAAGATCTGTACTTACAAGACAGAAGATGTTCACACTGCTTTAGTGGAAAGTTACAGGGATTAACCCCGTCAGGAGTCTTTCTCTGTTTCATTTCCCCCCTTTCCATAGAACTTACAAATTCTTTCATCAAGTTCCAAGGAGAGGTTTCGGTGGGTGTGAATCATTGCCCACATTATTTGGATCGTCTTGACTATATTATTCAATTTGTAATACAGCCACAAATTTCAAAGCGATAACAAGAGTATTGCCACTATTATGGCTCATATAGGGTGTACTAGGTAATGGAATACTCGTGTGGCTGAAGAGGAGTGTCCTGTAAAGACATCCCACCAATGATGCTTCCCTACTTGCTCTATCTTTGTCAATTTGTGATAAGGTTATACTTATCCAAAGTCTGAGCATCCACACTGAGGGTCGCCAGTTCATAGTGTCGGGGTTCCTCAGGATTGTTCGTTGCAAAGCTCAGGGCCTTCTTGACTCGGGAATAGTGGATCCAGGTGTGCCGTTCCTTAATTCGGATTGCAGTGAAGGTGGTCAGTAATACTTGGAAGGGTCCTTCCCACTTCTCTTGCAGAGGTTTTCCTAGAAGGTTCTGAACACACACCCAGTCACCAGGATTAAAGGGATGCAATTTACAATCAGGTTGTTTAGGTTGGTGATCCATCACCACTGTGGCATTCTTGTCAAAGTGCTTCCCCACAGCTATAACATAATCATACACATATTGATTACCTATCTGATCTACAGCCTCACTATTTACAATCTGCATTGCGTAGGGTCTCCCATATAAGATTTCAAATGGACTTAGTTTTTCTTTTGAATGAGGCTTTACTCTAAGTCTAATCAGAGCAATAGGTAAGGCCTGGTCATTTGATCTGCAGTGCCTTACTTATTGCTCGTACAATTTTAGCACAAAAGTGCGAGCCTCTGTCTGAGGAGATGCTCCTAGGCACTCCAAACCTCAGCATGATTTCATTAAGCAAGACTTTAGTTACTTCTCTTTCTTTGTTTGTTCTGCATGGGAACTCTTCAGGCCACCCAGAAAATGTATCTGTCAGAACCAAGAGGTACTTATACCCCCCTTTCCTTGGGAGTTCAGAAAAATCAGTCTGCCATACTTCCCTCTGTCTATTACTCCCTGGCATACTTTAGTTCCCGTGTTTGGATTATCAGGATGTGACCTGTTTCACTGCTGTGAATAGCTTTGGCCCTGCTATTCTAATTTTTAGACGCTGATAGAGAGGATCTAATCCCCAGTGGGCCTTGTTGTGTTCTGTTTTTACAAATTGCCACACTGATTTTTCTGGTAGTGCTAGTTGTCCTGTTACTTGCTGACCCCATCCATTATCTAACATTTCACGCTTATTTCTTTGTATACCTGGTACTCTGGTTGAAAATTAGTATCTAGTTCTTCTGGTACCAGAGTCAATGATACTAAATCCCTGGTCCTTGCAGCAGCTAATCTAGCTTCTGCATCGGCTACTCTGTTACCTTTTTCCTGGAACGGTGTTACCTCTCTGGTGCCCTTTGCAATGTATTATGGCCACTTGGGTTGGGAGCTGAACAGCCTCCAGCAACTGTAGGATTTCTTCTGGATGTTTTATGGCTTTTCCTTGGGCAGTCAGCAGTCCTCGCTCCTTCCAGATTGCCCTGTGGGCATGTACGACGGAGAAGGCATATTTAGAATCTTTCCACATGTTAATTCTTTTCCCTTTTGCTAACTCAAGGGCTCGGGTAAGAGCTATCAGTCCGGCCTTCTGCGCTGAGGTTCCTACAGGTAAAGGATTCGATTTAATTACCTGTTCTGTCGTAGTTAGTGCATAACAGGCCATTCTTACCCCCTGCTTCACGAAGCTACTGCCATCCGAGAACCAGTCATCCGCTCCTTCGAGTGGCTCTTCTTTGAGATCTGGGCGACTGGAGTACACTGCCTCAATGGTTTCTAGGCAGTTGATGTAAACACTTTGAAAATACAAAGTATGTCTCTCGAATCAGTATTTTTTTTCTGCTCTTTTTAAAATATACCAAACATCCTCAATTAACAGATTTTTTCCCCAAACTTAACTAGCTTCTGTTTTATATCATGCTTGACAAGCTCCTAAAGATAAGACTGCTTATCCAGTCGCCTCCTGGTACATGGTCCAGACAAAGGTAATAAATTGAACAGGGTACCAAGGACTGAAAGATAATAATAATTAAAAGAGAAGTTCTTGAGATGGCAGAATCTGTGTTATTTCTAGCAAGTCTGTGTGCCAGTGATTTATGAAAAGACAGAACCCCTTCTGCTGTATAAAACTCCAAGAGAAAAAGGAGAAGTGCGCAGCTCTTCTTCCCCCCCCCCCCCTTCTCGGCACTTCGGCTTCAGCTACGGGACAGAGAAGCAGCAGGAGCGACAGACCCTACGCACCCGACTACAGCCAGAGGCCAAGGCCGGCGGACGGTGATAACATCTTGATTACTTTCTCCTTCTTTTCTCTTCTTAATGACTCTTCTCTCCAAAGTAACTAATTGTATAAATCCTAAATAAATCCTTTTAACTTGTTAAAATCATAAAGCCTGGTTATTTTCGTAAATTCAAGCGTCGTCTATGAGTAGTGGCTGAATTTTCCTCGCAAACAAAATATAAATAATAACTCGGATCGTAACAGCAGTCGTGCTCAATTGGTTCGGCTGGTATTCTTCCTTCTAGAAATGAGTCTGGGTTGACAACATTAGTCACTTGAATGGTTACATCATCTGATTCGGCTAAAATCGCCCAGAACTTCAGGAACTGAGAAGGTGACAGCCAATGGCCACCTTTCTGTTCCAGCACCGCTGATACGGTGAGGGACACTAACACAGTAATTTTCTGGCCCATAGTAAGCTTTCTGGCTTCTTCTATGTTTATTATTACTGCAGCTACCGCCTTCAGGCATGTGGGCTGAATTTTCCTCGCAAACAAAATATAAATAATAACTCGGATCGTAACATTTAATTGGCGTCACGGACAGGATCAAATTGAGGAAAATATCAGAGCCTGCTCCTAGACTGACTCCTGAATTGCAAAACTAACCTTTAAGAAAATTTAAAACAATTCAAATGGAGTCCATGATGTGTTCTGCTAGCCCTAGTGGTTTGACCTCCTTTGACGAAAATGAGATTTGTGAAATCGCTTTGATTCGCCCATTCAAGGAATTCCTCAAAACCCGTGACTATACCCCGAAGAAAATTCTCTATGATGCTCTTTATAAAGATTATAAGAGTAGAAATTTTACTTCCATTGCTAAAACGATAACAAGTTTGGAAAACAAATCCGCTCTGGAGAAAGACATTAAGAAAAAGTTGAAAAAAAATGGGTGTAGATTATTTCTATGCGCGTGCCTTTCTCACCTTGGCTACTATAATTTGGCAGGAGAATGAAGATTTACGCAAAAAATTAGAAAATAGTGAAAGTGGCGTAAAATCTGAGGAGCTGCCAGGGAAATCAAATTCTGAAATCTGTACTAACCCTAAACCGATGCTAGATGGTGCTCCATCAACCTCTGAATATACAACAGACGATGGGGAGTATGTCTCTCCTGAAAGACCCCGTAAAAAAACGGTGCGTTTTGCACCCAAAAGGGGGAAAAAGCGGCTCTCCATTTTAAAAACAAAACCCCAGCCAAAACCTACCAATATCCAGAGAAGTACCTCTCCTGACTCCTCGGAGGGAGAAGTAGCTCAACTGCGCCACTTGGTCAACAGTTTTATAGAAACTGGAACCAAGAGATTTAACAAATTAGAGGGGAAAGTAAATCAGATCGCCATTAGGAGCGAAAGTGCCTCAGCCGCTTCGTCCTCTTGCCATGATTCTTCTGATAGCTCAGAAGATGAGAGCATGCCTATAACTCACAAACGCCTGCGCCCTGTGATAAAAGTAGAACATACACGTGACATGGAAACAGAATTTGAACAAGTTGCTCACAAAGAGTTTCCATACTCTCCTCTGGAGCTGACCCAATTGAAAAGACAATTTAGCAGATTGCCCTTGGAAACTGATATAGATTATGTAGTGAGAGTTTCAGCTTCGGGTGGAGATAATATCTTGCTATCCGAAAAAGAAGCTTCCGGCATTTGGGGTCCGGGAATAATGTTAATTACCGGTAATAACCGAGCCCCCTGGTCCCTGACGCAAAGAGCAGCTTATAACGTGGGTTTCACTGACCCCATAGCCAGGGGAGAACCCCATGTGCTGCCTGGAGGCCTCTCCCAGTTATGGGATAATATTCACAAAGCCTGCATAATTCAAATGATATATGAACATGCTTTGGTGATGAAACAAGAGGACCCACTTATGCTGAAAATAAAACCTGAAAGAATGGATATCTTAATCCGAGGCTTACCTGCACAATTGCAGAGTAAAGCCCTACAGATTAAGACTAGAATCGAAACATCACGAAGCACAAACTATACCTGGTCTGATCTGCTCACAGAATTGACAGAATTTGGACGAAAATATATGGCTCCGGAAGCTAACACTACTTCTGTAAAAGTTTTCCAAACTTCTGCAAATTATAATAATAACCAAAAAATGACTTATGCTGCTGCCACTGCCAGGACCCCCCAAACTCCCCCTTACCAGCGGGAGGAATCACGGGGTGAATGGACAGTTGTAAATAGAGGAGGCCGACGGAGAAATAATAACAATAGAAATAATAACAATAATAACAATAACAATACTAACAATAATACTAACCCCCGTCAAAATAGGCCCCTCCGAGACAGAAATAGTTCACCACCGGGTGAATTGGGACCTTTTGCAAAGCTCAAAGAGGAAGCTAAGCGAAAAGGCATCCCTCCTTCACTCTTAAGTCACAATTTTACCTATGGCCATCTAAAAGCCTTGGTAGAAGAGTGGCCCACCAGGTCAAATTCGGGGGAAAGGCCTGGAACTTCCCAAAATTCGGGAAACTAAAAAGTCCTCTCTCTGCTACTAAAAAGAAAGCAAAAAGACGGCAGAGAGAGGAGACAGGTCCTGACCCCAGTTCAGTGAATTCTACTGACCCCCTAAATAAACCTTGGGAAACCATCCCTACAAATCAAAATGATTGGTCTGAAAATAATGCTCAATCAAATTCCAAAAAATCCAGCCCTCCAAAAGACTGGCAAAATGTGCTAAGATTAACCTTAAATAAAAAAGGTGATTTAGAACTTACTTGTGCAGTAGGACCAAAATGTTATCCTGTAACATTTGTGATTGACACAGGAGCTCAAATTTCCACACTAAAATCTGATGTGGCCAAAAAATGTGGCATTAATTCTTCTCTGAAACCAATATTTGTGAGTGGTGCTTTGGGAAAGCCTGTGTTACAAAAGACTGCTAAAGTTTCCTTAAAGCTACCTGGAGAAGAGGACTTAATTCGAACCCAGATGATTGTGGATAACATTCCTTACAATTTGTTAGGAATGGATGTATTGATTGGCAGATCCTGGAGAGATGAAAATGGATGCTATTGGAATTTTGGTACTCCCTCACTTAATGTTAGACTGCTAAAAACTGCTCCTCGCCTCCCCCAAAGCAAAATTACAAATGTTAAACAGTATCCTATTCCCTTAGCAGCAAAAGAAGGTATCAGAGAAGTAATTTCTGACCTGAAACAGAGAGGTATAATTGTGCCTTGCCATTCACCTTACAATTCACCGATTTGGCCCATAAGAAAACCAAATGGCAAGTGGAGAATGACTGTAGATTATAGAAAATTGAATGCTAATACTGAAAAATTAACTGCAGCTGTCCCAAATATAGCAGATCTGGTGCTAGAAATCCAGGAAGCAGCTCACCCAATGCTTGCATCTCTGGATGTGAAAGATATGTTTTTCCAGATTCCAATTGACCCTGACGATCAAAAATACTTTGCTTTTACTTGGGATGGCTTACAGTATACCTTCACCAGGTTGCCTCAGGGCTATAAACATTCTCCCACGCTGGCTCACCATGCTCTTGCACAGGAGCTGGAAAATATCACAGAAATAAAAAATAACCCAGATGTGAAGATTTACCAATACATTGATGATGTACTGATAGGTGGTAAAACTGAGCAAGCTGTGAGAACAGTTTATGATGCCATAATTGAGCACTTAACAAGCTTAGAAATTGAAATACCTGAGGAAAAAAGACAACCTCCGTCCCAGGAAACCAAATTTCTAGGGATCAACTGGAAAGCTGGAACATGGACCATTCCTACTGATACACTTTCTCACTTAGGGGAAATAAAAGCACCCACAAATAAAAAGGAATTGCAGGAAATTATGGGGACTTTGCAATATTGGCGAAAGCACATACCAGACTTGTCAATCATTGCCAGGCCTCTATACGACCTGCTGAAAAAGCATCGCCTATGGGAGTGGAATCACAACCATGAGGAAGCTTTAAAACTTCTACTCCTAGAGGCACAAACCTTTCAGACCCTGGGACCTCTCCACCCTGATGATCCGATAATAATTGAATGGGGGTTTTCCAACAGTGCATTATCTTATCATTTCTGGCAAAAAGGTCCGTCTGGAACCACCAGGCCCATCTCTTTTTATTCACAGTCATTAAAAGATTCAGAAAAGAGATATACTATTTTGGAAAAAGGCCTTCTCACAGTGAGTACTGCCCTTAAGGAGATAAGTAAAATAATTAAAAAACAAAAGGTTATACTGCAAGGACCCTTTAAAGTGCTTACCCAGGTATTATCTGGTCAACCACCCCCTGATGGGATTTCTCAGAAAGGAACGATCAGGAAATAGTACAGTCAAATTGAATATTTTGCTGAGCTGTTTCAAATTGTAGAAGGGCCAGAAAAGCAGTTAAAAATTCAGGAACCCCTTGACTCCACAAATGAAAAGGATTTACTAATGAAAACTCCTAGCCCCATTAAGGAAGCCCCAGAATTTGAAAGCAGTATGCATAATGCCTGGTTCACCGATGCTTCTTCCAGAAGACAGGGGAAAACATGTTTTTTTAAATCTGCTGCAATTAAACCCTCCACGGGAGAACAAATAATTAATCAAGATGAAGGCAGTGCACAAGTAGGCGAACTGGATGCTGTTTTGAATGTATTTGTGAAAGAAAAAGCCACTACAGAACCTGTATATATCTATACAGATTCTTTTGCTGTATTTAAAGGCTGTGTTGAATGGGTAACTTTTTGGGAAATTAATAACTGGGAAATTAATAGTATACCGGTATGGCATACAGAGAAATGGAAGGAAATTCTGCAAGTCGCTAAACAAAATCCCAATTTTCATGTAGGCTGGGTACCTTCTCACCAATCCGATTTGAAAGATGAAGCAAGCAAATATAATAACCAAGTTGATGAATTGGCAAGAATTAGTGTAATTGAAATCAGAGATGCTCTTAACCAAGGTGAAGTTCAAGAATGGGGAAAATTGTTGGAATGGCTTCATTGCAAAAGGGGTCATTCTGGTATCTTTGATTTGTATAAAGAAGCACAATCACGTGGATGGGCTGTGTCGCGTGAGCAATGTAAAACAATTATTTCTGCTTGTGATTTGTGTAAAATTCGGTTGGGGGAACACCCTCTGACAGCTGATAACTTACACCTCCGAGATGATAAAACATTATGGTCTACTTGGCAAGTAGACTATATAGGACCCTTCCGAAAGTCAGGAAACAAACAGTATGTTATTGTAATGGTAGAAGTTATATCTGGGTTAACTTGTGCCGAAGCTTATGCAAAACAAAATGGGGAAAATACTGTTTCTTTCCTGAAAAAGGTCTTTGGAATTTTGCCTAAACCTAACAGTATACAATCTGATAATGGGACACTTCACTTCCCACTTGGTCCAGCAATGGGCAAAGAGTGAAAATATTAACTGGACATTTCATATTCCATATCACCCACAGGCAAATGGAATTGTAGAACGCAGAATGGGTTAATAAAAAAGCTCCTTAGGCCACAGGAAAGCAGATGGGATGAGAGGCTTGCTATTACCACAATGGGGCGTTAATGGTTGTCCCAGACTCACAGCATTCTTTCCCAAATCGCCTAATCAAGATAACAACACTGAGAAGCAGCCTTCCAGGAACTTCAGAGGAACCTTGCAGCCAGGTCAAGCCGTTTGTGTGAATTTACCTAACATAGGTAGAATTAAGCTCATTTTGCAAAATCCTATGAATTCAAACACGTGGGTGGCAACTGACATGAATGATAAACAACACAAAATAAGCACAAATTGGATAGTCTGTGTGCAGTAAATGGTTACTTTGTACTCTGTTAACCAATGTATCTCTTTGGTCCTTTGTGCGATTAGGTTTGTGTAGTGCGAAAGGAAGACTTGCTTACCAGCTTCAGCATTTCTGGGAACTGGAAACCCCCGGCTCAGTCTCAGAATTGGCTACTCTGACACTGGGTACCGAAGAATAACTACGTGCTGCCGGAAGATTAGCCACCTTTTTGGCTGGTACGCAGTGATGTGTAAGACCATGATTTTGTTTCTAGTTGTTCCGAAGTTGCTGCTGCTTGTAACATGTCTGGTTGGGTATGCAAAACCTGATTTGATTGGTATGCCAAGGAATACATTGATTCACGAACCCTGGGATAAAAATTCTTTCCTCAATTTGGGACAGAATATAAGTACAGTCCTGGCTTTACAAAATTGTTGGGTCTGTGGTTCACATCAGGGATTCACACAATGGCCGTGGATGGCACACCCTGTCCACCCTAAATGGATGTTGCATCCCTATTCTAAAGCACGTATGAGTAAGAATCCTGTTGTCTGGGAAAAAGACTCACCTGCCTGGGACCTTCATCACGTCCCAGAGGGGGAATTTTGCCTCAGATGACAGCTGACTGATCGGGATATTAAAACAGGGACTGGAAAAATTCTAGGTTCCTCAAAATGCAAATACACCCTGGCTTTGGGATGGCATTGTACTGATAGAAATTGCAGCACCATAGACTGCTCGAAACGCCCTTTGGCTAAACATAAGACTGAGGTTTGTGGCACAAGTAACAGTCCACGACTTAAGCAAATGTATTATGGTTTGGCTTGGCAGGACCGCTCGGGACGTCCAGCTATTTTTAAGCAATATTGGTCCTCTGTGGATAATTCTGACAGACCTCAGAATTCACAACACCAATGTAAAACCAAGGAGGGAGTATGGCTGTGTAAAAGAGCTGATTCAATTCTTTTCCATGCAGTAGCCCCTCCCACTCGCCAGAATGAGACATACTATTATGATACTCGTTTCCTTCGAGGAAACTTATTTGCAATCAAAGGTCACCATTTCATTTGTGGACATAAAGCCTATCGTAAGCTTCCACAGAAATGGGCAGGAACATGCTATGTGGGGGTAATCAGGCCTTATTTTAAAGTATTGCCTAATGAAATCACACCGCACCTAAAACTGGCCAGAGCAAAGAGGTCCTTCGTGAATTTTGATGTGGCTAAATCTGGTTCACAAAAGTGGAGAGGAACCGAATGGACACCTGAAAGAATAATTAAGTATTATGACCCTGCAACATGGAATCCTTATGAAATTATTAATGGAGCACGGGATCCAATTTATAACCTAAACGGAATTATTAGGCTCCAAGCCGTTGTAGAATTGGTAGCTAATGATACCAGCCAAGCTCTGTCCTTGTTAGCAGATGAAGTTACACAGTTACGAGACACTGTATACCAACATAGGCTGGCCTTGGATTATCTCTTAGCTTCTGAAGGTGGAGTGTGTGCAAAATTGAATCTCACCAATTGCTGTCTCAAAATAGATGATAATGGTAAAGTGGTGAAAAACCTTGCCAAAGAATTAACTACCATAGCAAAAACTCCAGTCCAAATCTGGGAAAATCCCAGATGGACATCTTTCTTCTCCTTCATAAATAATATAGGAGACTGGATTTATGTACTGATTGTATTTGGCTTAATTCTTTTCTTTTTGCCATGTGTAATTAGCATCTGTTCCTCTTGGCTGAATGCAGTTCGGGTGAGACGTGTTCACCAAAATTTATCTCCTGACAAGACTGACTCAGACACTGATACCAAGTGCCCAAAGGTCATGACCCCGACTTGAGGAAAAGTGCTTAAAACATTTTACCTTCCTTAATGCGTATGTAATAGACCTATGTTATGTCTTAGTAATTTTTCCATTGTATCTTCTTCTATTATTATTGTCATTATAATTCTTATAGTTTTTTCAATATTGCTATTGTTATTACCAAGTTTTGATATGTAATCCATATTTTTTTTCTCCTTTTAATTTAATTCTTAAGACTCTCTAACACTCAGTATTCTCCTTTGATTTCTATACATATTGTAAATGGACAAAATTGCCATGTACAAGCACATACTTTATTCATGTGGAATTGCTCCTTTGCATGTTTTCATATATGTTCACTGCTACCTGTTAAGCTTTTTGTGTCGGTGACATGTCTACATGATTGGTTGCAAAATTTCCAAATGCTGGCGCTACACAAAATGCAATTTTTTTTTTCTTTTGTGTATGTATATGTATGTATTCATCTCAGCAACACACTCCCATGGCCTCAAAACCCACGGGGTGAGGTAACGTGATATTGTGAGGTGATGTGATATGGTGAGGTATATATGATGTGGCAAATGTGTGGTACAACAGACAACCACCCCCCCCAAATACACGTTAAAAATATACTGGCTTTTGAGCCAGGTAAGACGTGCAGTGGGAAGAACTGTTGTCAGGCAGGGTGTGATTCCCGGTTGCTCCTTAACGGAAACCTCGGAGGTGGAATCAGCCTGCTAAAAAGCACAGATTCCAAAAAGAGCCACATGACACAAGATAACCACACCAAATGGGATATACATATATATATATATACATATAAAGAAAAAATAATACTGACTCAAGAGCCACGGGGTGAAATGATGTAAACACTTTGAAAATACAAAATATGTCTCTCGAATCAGTATTTTTTCTGCTCTTTTTAAGATATACCAAACATCCTCAATTAACAGATTTTTCCCCCAAACTTAACTAGCTTCTGTTTTATATCATGCTTGACAAGCTCCTAAAGATAAGACTGCTTATCCAGTCGCCTCCTGGTACATGGTCCAGACAAAGGTAATAAATTGAACAGGGTGCCAAGGACTGAAAGATAATAATTAAAAGAGAAGTTCTTGAGATGGCAGAATCTGTGTTATTTTTAGCAAGTCTGTGTGCCAGTGATTTATGAAAAGACAGAACCCCTTCTGCTGTATAAAACTCCAAGAGAAAAAGGAGAAGGGCGCAGCTCTTCTTCCCCCCCCCCCTCTCTCGGCACTTCGGCTTCAGCTACGGGACAGAGAAGCGGCAGGAGCGACAGACCCTACGCACCCAACTACAGCCAGAGGCCAGGGCCGGCAGACAGTGATAACATCTTGATTACTTTCTCCTTCTTTTCTCTTCTTAATGACTCTTCTCTCCAAAGTAACTAATTGTATAAATCCTAAATAAATCCTTTTAACTTGTTAAAATCATAAAGCCTGGTTATTTTCGTAAATTCACGCGTCGTCTATGAGTAGTGGCTGAATTTTTCCTCGCAAACAAAATATAAATAATAACTCGAATTGTAACAACTGGTTAGGAATACAAATTCATCAATATATATTACAGTTCTCATTCTCCTTCATTTCTGCTGTGTGACAATGGGTGGTTCTCTGGCAGCCTGGTGTGGTGTGCAACTCCAGGAGCCTCCAAGCAAGCACCAGGCTGCTCGCCCTGGCTTTGCAGAAGGAGAGGCTGAAAGTGAGAGGAGCCTGAAACACCTTCCTGAGTTGAAAGGGTAAGAATTGATGCCTGAAGGTTCAGATCTTTCCTTTAGTAACGCTGCTCCAATCACAGCAAGTGGAGTCACCTGCTGAGCTCTTCTGAGCACTGTCTTTACATTGCAGTAATGGGGAGTGTAAGAACTGGCTTCAGATCATCCTGAGATCTCTTTCTGAGCTGGAGGGGCTGCTGGCAAGTCAGTTAGCTACATGGGAGTGTTCTTGTTGGCTCTTGTTTGAGCCATTAACACTTCCTATTTTTATTTTGTTTTCTTTTTTTTTTGCTTGCTTTTTTGTCCAGAGAGTCAGTGCTTCCTTTTGATGGACAGTCTGTGAGACCTGATTTACGCAGTTTTGTTTTCTCACAGCAGGATTGTGAGAAATGGAGATGCGGAGCTTCACCTGAGGGCAGCGGTGTTGTTTGCACTGTTCCGCCATTTGACCAATGTGCTGGCTTTGTATGGGCTCCCATCTTGAGAAGCTGCCTGGAAATTAGTGTAGTCAGTTGCTGGGCCAGAAAAGTCAGGGAGTTTGTGTCATCCCAGCTTCCTGTCTTTGGTCTGGATCCTTCCTTCTGTCTGCCAAGGAGGGTTCTGGTTTCTGAGTGTTCTCCTCCATGTGCCTTCGTTGCTTTGTTTCTGCAGGCCACGCAGTTGGTGTGTGGAGGCGAAGAGAGTTCTGGCTCTAAGTGTGGCAGAATTTGGGTTCCTCTTCTCTCCTCTGCTGTCAGGTGTCTGAAGCCTTGCTCTCCTGAGCAATGTCAGTCTTGTTTCAGCTGCTTAATCCCAGTGAAATCTTTCTCCTTAGCAGGTTGTGGAAATGTTTCCTTCAGTGCCTGGAATGACTCTGTTGTCGCTGGAGGAGGGCATTGTGTGTAAGTAACCAATGAGTTTGTCTTGTCAATTCTGGTATAGCTGTGTTACAGTGAAGGGGGGTGGGGAGAGGGAATGTAACCCACCAAAAAGAATTCCTTATCCTAGAAGTGATGTTTTTTTTTCCTTCCCTAGGGGAGTCCCATGTCATACTAGGGACCTTGAAGAGGTCTCTCCCTGAGAGTGAGACTTTGGCCACAACAAATGACAATAGGCCAGCTGGCTTTGTTTCAGAGGTCTGCTGTGAACTTGCTGCTGTCATCAAGGAAGTTGAAGCAGAGCGTGGTAAGGAAATCTACTGGGCATTTCTTCCTCCTGAGGTAAGGAGGAGAACTGTGCCTGTGTGTCATGAATGCTCCTTTGAAATAACACAGGAAAGCAGAGAAATTCTGTATCATGCTAGTTGTGACTGCTAGCTGAGGTGAGGATCAGACTTGAACACCAGCAAAGGCGAAAGGTTTCCAGTGATGATACCTGTCAGGATGGGGAGAAAATTTGAGAGGTCTGCCTCTTATAACCGTGCCTCCTAGTGACCTGATCTACTGAAGAGCTGCCCAGGGAAAGCCCTTGTTCTATAGCCTGTTAGTGTTTATGAGGGGACAGTTTTTCAAACGTGAGTATTTGAAAAGCCTGACTGGAGGAATAGGTATGTGCTGCATCTCAGATTTCCTGGAGTGCTGCTGTGGTTAGGACTCATGGTTTTGTGTCAGAAAAATACATGGCCTGTAGCCTATTTCAGGATTCTTTCATTGAGAGCAGCTCCATGACCAGAACCAGATGCATGGGGAGAATGTGCAAAACCTGGGCTGGAGAGGTGTGTGGTAGAGCCCAAGCAGGAACTCCAGAATGAAAGCCAGGTGAAGCATCCTACACCAAGGGCAAGACCAGTTGGTGAGAGGAGTTTGGAAAGGGTTGTGTCCTGATTAATTTCTGGACTTTGTAGGACCACTGGCAAAAGGTTCTCTGTTTTCTTTTGTCCAGGGAGGGACTTGCTTTTAAGGAGGTGGCTTTTGTGTGTAAGGCCCAAGGTGACTTTTGTAACAGAGATTACTATTTGAACTCTTCTGGGACAATGAGTGTTCCTTATTTCTCATTTTAGAAATATCCCAGGCAATGATGGTTGAACAGTAGAGGCTGACTTTCCTTTAGTGTTTGAAATTGGACTTGTGTTGATGTGGATTTGGAGATCACTTGATTATGAATGCATGTGTCTATTCAGGTCTAGTGTACACCAGGGTTGGTGTTTTTTATTGGCACTTTTAGTAAACACCTTTAGAAGTAGAGTGGGCATCTGGGAATTGGTTGGTATCTCGTGCATGGATTCAAGGGTTGCTTTAATAATCATCCTCTTGTCAGGTCCTAGAGTCTGATCTGGGCACAGTGCCAGCCAGTGCACTCTGTTCCTCCCATGGCATTCTAAGCCCCTGTGCTAGCCAGTCCATCAGCTCTGGTTTGACTGCCCAGCTGGAGCTGAAAACCATCTTAATCAGCTGGGAGAGCTACAAATGAGGCTTAAGGAGCAGTATCCAGGTTCTGCCTTGGTTTGCTGCCTTTCCAGCTTTCTGTGAAGGCTGAGAGATTCTTAAGAGGTGGTTGTGGGTGTGGGGGGTGGATATTGTAAGGGCAGACAGAGCTGCTGGCATCAGATCTTCCCTGCTTTGTCCTCATGGACTTGATGCTTTTGTCCCCAATAACCTCAAACCACCAAGGAAGAGCCTTCCATTCCTGAACTGCTGCTTTCAGTACTGCAGGAGGTGATGTGCTTCAGAGGTAGGAACCTCTGAAAACCCTCCAACCATTTTAAGGCTGTGTAGAACTAGCTGGTTTTTTTCTTTGCCTATCAGGCACTTTCTCAAGTGGCTGCTTTGGTTGCAAGCATGCAAAGAAGAGGAGTGAATCCCAGGTCTATGTTGGCAGAGGTGTACAGCTTCCGTCTCTATTTGAGAGACTTCCAGCCTCACCTGTGCCATGTGAGGAGACACAAGACTTCTCCCTGTCTGTTCATAGATCAGTATGGACAAAACAAGCATAGGAGTGACTGCTATCTCAGCAGTTCAGATGAAGGCAGTGCCTGATGTATATTTTCTAGTGTTCTAGCATAATACAGTGTTCCACCTGTAGTCCTAAAGCTTACAGGCTTGCTATGGGAGTCAGCAATTGCAGGAGTGTAAACTTGGTGTTGTTGCCTCCTTCTGTAGTCTCAGAAAGAGGTAAGCAGGGTAAGCTCTTCTTTCCAGGTGCTTTTTGTCACCTTAGCATCCCTGTAGCCTGTAGGGACTCCTGTGACTAGCACATAGACACACAGACAAAGGATGTAGTGGAAAGCTTGCAAGGAAGGTCACTCTTGTGATTCAGTCCAGTTTTACACTCTTAGTATGGTTATATACTTTGTACGATTAACATAAACATCCGGTCATTTGAGTTGTTATTCAAGCCCAAATTCTGACCATTTTGTGGTTTTTTTCATCATAAGATCTGTTCTTCTTGAAGTTTCAAACCCAATTAATTACAGCAAGACATTTGTTTTTTGTATAATACTTGATACAATCCCCATCTGGACACTTGTGAAGAGTAATTGCACATTTACAACATACTGTAAAATTTTAACCTGGTTTGGGCCAGGATAAAGGTGATTTTCTGTCTTGTACTTTTGCTTTCAGCTAAGTCTCTTGTAAGTAGTTGCACTTGCTGAAATTAACAGCGACTTTCTCAGACAGTGTGTGTTTCTAGGACTGATAACACTCGATGTTTATAGTTAATTAACGATGGAGATAAGGAGGCACGACGCTTAGCCACACTCTGGAAATTGATTAGAGAAACCTTAAAAGAAATGAAAAGTGAAAGAGTAGCAGCCTCAGCGTTTGCTGCCTTAACACCTGATCTACCAATACCGATGAATGCTCAAAATATGGACTTGACCTCTAAACAGTTTTTTGAGACACCTAAAATACCCCTACCAGCACCTGAAGGGACTATACTGATTCAAGCTCAGCCAACTGTGCCATTTGACCCTGGGGGGTCAGATGAAAAGCAAAAATGGGACTGAGAAGCAAAACGAAAAGCAACCGAAAACACCACCAGAATCGTCGGAGGACCCAGAGGGAGAGAAGCCGGAGAACACAGGCGAGGAACCTTGGAATGCAGACCCCCCCCTCCTGCCCGCCTGCCACGGCTCCCGAACACTCTGCCACCACTGCCTTCCTCTCCACCTCCGATGCCTGATTTATCTTCTTGACCACAGTTGCCATCAATTAATCCTCTGCTTCACCTGTCAACACCATCAGTGCCTGCTATAGAGCAACAACCAAGGAAAGAACTGGGACTCGGAGACAAGCAACTCAGGGAACTGCTGAAGAAACTGAAAGAACTGGAGACCAAGGATGAGTATATCCCTGAAAAAAACCTAGTTTTTTGCTCCGGGGAACACCCTGAACAACCCAGGGGCACTAATCCATTTTTATCCCCTGATCCGTTCTCTTTCTCTGCTCCTACTTCCCTTAACCCTTTAACACCTACTGCTCCACCTCTTCTAGATCCAACATGGGGAGGGGAGGGTGGTGGAGGGGATAGTGGGGGGGGGGGGGAAGGTGGAATCAACAATTGCAATTTCATCATAAATGGCAAATGCTGTGTGAAAATGCAGCTGTGATTCCCAGACAGAACACCGATGCATTATACAGAGTGCAAGCACAACTGTTACTTGGTGCTTGTCCTTTTGTATGTGCAGATTTGCAGGCATGGTTTCAAACTGAAGTGTTACAACTTTCACAAGAATTGGCGTATAAAGCTTTGCAAACTGTGCATGATCCTGCACAAGCAACTCCCTCTTTTACAAATATTAAATGAGGGAGCAGAGCCATATCCAAAATTTGAGGATCACTTATATTCAGTGGTAATATCACATCCCGATTTGACAGAAGAGATGAAAACAAAATTTTTTATATGTCAGCATATGACAATGCTAATGAAAAAAGACTAAACATGCATTAGGACTACTCCCAAAAGGTGCTACAGCAGCCCAATTGTTAGAAGCTTCTGAGCAAATGCTAGAAGCAGATAAAGTTGCTTAAGGACCATCATTGCAATATGGTTCTCAATATTGATTTATACTGTGGTGCATGGTCCACTGGTGTTTCATACAGAGATAAAAAACAAAACAAAACAAAACAAAAAAAAACAACGACAAAAAAACCCAAAACAACAACAACAACAACAAAAAAAAACTTGGTAATTACACTTGAGTTTTGGTTTGGAAGATTGTACCACTTCATTTTGTTTTAGGCTGACTCCACCAGATTTTAGTAGCAATAGCATTTCATTTTTGAATCTTCTAGTGGTTGTTGTTAATTTTTCTCATATATTGGTGAGGAGTAAAAAAAAAAAAAAAACAAAAAAAAAACCACACCAAAAAAACCGCCACAGTTATGAGAATGAGTATGCCTTTTCGGAGGCCGAGAGTTGCTGTTCAGAGAGTGAGAGCTGCTCCTGGTACAGAGAGCACCCCCACTCCTGCCTCCGCAGCCGTTTCTCGCCCCCCCTCACACAAGGGCACAACTCAGATATGGCTGGTGAGCGTTGCCAGTGTATCTGCTACAGCTGCAGCTGCTGTCTCTGCCCCCACTGACACTGCTGCTGCTCAAAAAATGAGCCCTGCTGCAGACACCACAGCAAAAAAAAAAAAAAAAAAAAAAAAAAGGGGAAAATAGGAGGGAGGGAAAGAGTGTGCCTTTGCTGTTTAAAGGCTTGGAATTCTGTCTCTAAACAATTTTATTAGGCCTTTTTGAGCCTCAATTTGGCTACCATGGAGGAAACCAGGACTCCACTGTGCCGTGACCCGGGAGGGGTCTAGGGACGCTTTTGGGGCCCCCCGACCAATTTTTGTCGGATAAGCCTCCTCTACCCTCTTGGTTCTATGCACCAGTGGACACCAGACCTTCCTCATACTAAAAAGGTATTTAAGTCCTTCCATTGCAGTATGAAATGTGCTTTTCATATTGTATTGATAATAGGTTCTTGTTAGTGTTGTAATTCATGTGATCGTTTATATGTTGATTATGGGATCCCTTGTCTATGTGTTGATTGTTGATTGTGCTATTCTGTTGCACTGCTAAGTAGATGAACTGAACTTCTGGTATTTTAACACAGATGCTAAAAGATGTTGATAGTGTCAGACATGCAGTTTTATAATATCGTGCTGCCACTGACTTTTTATTATTAGCTTTTAGGTTATGTTTGTGAAGACTTTGATGGAGTGTATTTGCATGAATTTATCTGATCATTCAGAGTCAATTCACAACCAAAAACGATTGATTAAGATAACATGAAAAATTAACTGTTGCATTTATTGGGTTAAATGAATGGTTAAATCACTTAAGGATATGGGGATAGCTTAGAGATTTAATTAGACAAGGTTTATCAATTATATTTGTTATTATTGGTTTTGATGCTTTCGTATTATTAGTATGTTGTTTATGGCAATGTATTATTAGCATGTTATCTCACGTGATGAAGTAAGTCAGGATTGCTCAAAAACAAAAAGGGGGATATGTTGGGAAACTGTCTGGAAGAAAACAGACATGTGAGCAATCCTGACTCTTTAGCTTTAGCTAGAGTAAACTAAGGGCCTTAAGACCCAGTTGCAAGGTTACTGAAAGATGAGCTATGGGAAAAAGATAAGGGAGCTGGCAGTAGAAAAGAAGAATAACAGGATAATGAGGTAGCCAGCAGAAGATCTGTGAGAACAGAATTTGTGTCCAAGATATAGCCACCTGCAAGATATCGTTATATAAACAAAGGCTCTATATAAAGCGAGTGTCCACTGTTAATAAACGACTTCACTTTAACCATATTGGTGACTGCGTGTCGTCCTTTAAGCCTCTGCGGATTTTTTTCCCACATGTATGTAACTGAGCTGAGTAAATTTTGGGATTTCACCTGCAAAGAAATTTGAATCAGTTATTTTCCCTTTATACACATACAAAAACTACACCAAGACTATGGACTGGCAGGCAGAATGCTCATTCTCTGAAGTTCTGTTACTGACTTACCATTCTTTTTTTCGTTTTGTCTTTGCACATAATAACAACAAATGCCATCTCCTCATTTGAGTACATGAGCTGCAGGAACAGAATACTTCACATGGGCTTTCCATATCAGGCTTGCAAACAGATCTTGAATGGAAGAGGTCTGAAAAGCCTTCCTTGAAGAGGTAGACCTAGATGGCTGTTACAATTCATAGCTTCATTTCTGGCACTTTTCTATGCTATTTAAATGACAAGACTCGCTCTGTGGTACCAGGCTAATGGTTTGGTGCTGAAATACTCTGACATCCTTTGGTTTCTTATAAAATCCAGAAAAGAAAAATTACTGAAGTGAAGTTTTTGTAACTCCTTCTAAAGTGCAATATCCATCTTCATTGCTTTGACTTGCATGCTGCTTTTTTAAATAACACTTTACCTCAAAACTTAAAATACTTGGGGCTTTGGTAGTAGTCATACCCAACATGTCTTTTATGCATCTAAATGTCTAAAGTAGACTAAACTTTCTTTTTTGGCTTGTAGCTGTTTCAAATGCTCAATAAACAATATGTATTCTTTTTTCCTATCATTCCACAATGTCATCTAGCCATCTTTAGGTTTCCAGGTAACCACTTGGATTAGTTACTCATATTCAGCTTCACAAAAGGGTAACAACTATGCCTAACTGGCAGAAGCTAAAATCATGTGGCATATGTACCTTTGCACACAAGAGCCCATTGCCAATGTGCAGCATCTTTGGCAAATACAAGTAGACTGCACAAGTTTGAAAATCTTCTGGAGAATCCATGTAAGAAAGAGGTTTCTATTATTTCATCTTAAGCAGCAGGCTACTGTATGCAGTCATACAATGATCTCGTTTGCAAAAATTACATTTAATTCCTGCGGGAGCAGTGAAGAAAATGCATGCAACTAATATGGTTGATAAACGAACTTCTTTATTGCGCAGCAACTTTCGCTTATATAGTGCTTCTGTGACCACGCCCCCGCCACCATATAACAACATAACATTTTATTGGACACCCGGTGTGTTTACCTGTAGCACAGCAAATCCCTGGTGCAGGTAGCACCGGACTATGGGCCGATCTAATTGGCCCCCCAAACATGGGGTTGGGCATAGTAAAGGGGTCACACCTCCTATCTCTTCGAGAATATTCAGGAATGTTCTCCAACATTCTCCAATCCTCTCTAACATTCTACAACATATCCCCCCTTTTCTTTTTGCACAAGCCCATGTTTGGTTTAAAATTTTTTTGCAGTGCTAATTTTCAAACAAATATAGTGCAAATAACAAAACTTGCAAAACTTAAGGATACATTCAATAATATAATGCCCTTTTAAAACAATCTAGGAACTACTCAAACCACTCAATTAATGAATCAAACAGGTTGATACATTCAATGTTGTAATACCCTTGTAAAAAAATCTAAAATCTATTCAAACCACTCAAGTAATGAATCAAACAAACTGGTTAACAAGTTATCAACCAGATTTCGTTGTCTTAATCAAGAATCGACTTCGTATTTATGACATGTCTCTGTTTCATACAATCATTCATACTCACACACCCTTTAACAGAGCTCTGTTCAATATTAGGAAGGTCTGGCGTCCACTATTGCAGAGAGCCAAAAGAAGGATAGGAGAGGCTTATCCGACGAAATCTTGTCAGGGGCCCCTATAAGCGTCTCCAGGTCTCACTAGCTCATAGCACAATGGAGTCCTAGGTCCTTCATAGTTGCTGAATTGAATTGTGTTAAATTTAGGATTGCAACATTCAATCACTACATTCATAACAGGCAAAGTCTGGTTTTTTTTGGTTTTGGTTTTTTTTTTTCATGTTTTAAAAAGCAGTATATATTAATTTTACTATGTGCTACCTAATTTTTTTTTATTATTATTTTTCTTTTCTCTTTTTATTTTTTCTTCTTCTTTTCTCTTCTTCTTCTCTTCTCTCTTTCTTTTTTTTTTTTTTCTTTTTTTTTTTTTTTTTTTTTTTGTCTCATAACTTCTTAATATACTTGTTATGTAACTATTTACAACCTTTTGGTACTTAATAGAGGTCCATGTCCTTGTACCTCAAATCATTCTTCAACAAAACCTTTATCTTTTTCATAATATTGGCAGCTTGGACAAATAACTTCTTAAGTATCGCTAACATACAACTAAAACACATCAAAGTTATCAATATAATACAAAGTACGAGCAAACCAGTCTTACATAAACTTTGAAGCCATCCGGTGAATCCAAATCAATTGACTAATTCATCTATATCAAAAAATCCTACATCTTGCTTGATATTTTGAGTATGTTCTACTAACTGTTGTATGTATCCTTATGTATTGATATAGAGTGATCACTCAAGTTCGTAGAACACATACCATCAAAATCTTCACAACCATGGCCATGAGCTAAAAGCAAAAAATCAATAGCAGCTCTATTTTCTAATACTGCATGTTGTACAGAAGATAAATCATCAGCTAATTCAGATAATACTTTGCTAGTATCACTAGCATGCTTTTGAAACAGGAAAGGATCTCAACAGATCAATTCCTGTGGGAAAAGGAGAGCAGGCCAAGTTGTTTGTGTGAATTTATCTAATGTAGAATTAGAACTAGTGATCATAACCGGTACAACTCAAGACTAAACCGAGAAAAGACCAGGCAAAGCAGTCCAAACTCGTAATTTTCCACTGTTTCAGTTAGGAGCAAAACAGCTTTCCACTGTCACAGCGAAAAGCAAAACAAGGCCTAACGAAGCTAGCTTTCTGCCTGAGAAATAATTGGGAGTGTAAATCTCTTTTTAGATCAAGGCACCGCCAAGGCCAGGGAGGTGCCAGCTTGGCCCCGAAAGCATGTGAACATCTGCACAAGGAGAACATAAAGATGCCACAACCAGCAGATAAGAGAAAAGTTATGGCTGGGGCCCGATATCCATAGAACAACATGAAGCCACCTGGAATCAAGGGAGATAGAAGTTTAACCCTAAGAGGGACATATCCCCGAGAGAACAACTCCGCCCAGACTCCACCTGGTTCCGCCCAGACTCCACCTGGTTCCGCCCAGACTCCGCCTGTTATGAATATTATAATTACCTGTCGTAATCTTATGAATATGCATGAAAGGCTGTGTAAATACCCTAACCCTACCCCCCCGAGGGGGAACTCTCTGTCCAGCGTGAGCTGGGAGTTCCCCGGATCCGTGAATAAATACCTTTGCTGTTTAAAGACTCAAAACTTTGTCTCTAAACAGTTTATTTGGCCTTTTTGGGCTTCACTTTACTACCCAACAACTCAACTTCTCCAGGTTCCGATGTGCACGAGTGGCAGCTGCTCCCGGCAAAAAGATAGAAGTAACGATCACCTGCCATTTGGACCAAAGGTTAACATCGTCATCACATCCCTGCGCTAGTATTTGGGCCAGGCCTCGCTTCCACCGCACACGATGGGTACTGTTCGGGTGTGCGTGAGGCATAGCTAAGCTCAGTTGACCAATGGTGCAAGGCCCTCCAACGGAACGGGATGGTATACCTGACCATGCCCGATCTCCGCAAATTAAAAAGTACCCTGATGGTAATTTCCTAGGAAGCTGTGTCCCAGGCAATGGGTTAGTAGCACCACGGAGGGTGTAGTTGCACCATTGGCTGAAATTGCCCATTGGGAAAACATTGGTAGTAACGCATTGTCTCCATATGACTCCTGTGCAATCAGTGGACAAGCTACTCATCCAGAGACAATAAGTGGCATTTAGAGAGTCTACAAGGCTTAATTCTTGGGGATCGGGCCCAGCGGGCAGACGACTAACCTAAGTGTCGTAGTCACTCAAGCACGCAACTAGACTGGCCTTGGTGGAACATAGACTCTCGGTGTGAAATTGCACTTGTGTGTGGTTCATTGCTGCTTGAAACATTGGCCACGTCTCTTCAGAGGCTGGTACACCAACTGAACATGTAAGTAAAGGTGATTGGGGTGTCGCTAGACTGGCACAAAAGGAAGTGGTGTTAAGCTGACGCGCGAGGGTAACCCAGACATTCTGTCGAGGGTCGAAGTTCGGGAAGGCAAAACAATCAAAGTTTAAAATGACAATGAAACCTATGATGAAGTCAACATGGCAGTTTCTATCTTTGAACATGTTGAGCACTTAATACGGCTGTCTCTGCTCTTGAGCTTATGCTTTCAAATTCGGCGGAGCAGGTGCCGGCTGAGTCCACTTGCTGGGAACCTACAAGGTACCTGTAGGGGTGGAAAGACACGTGACTTTTGCCTAAATATTTAACCTCTGCTGGTCCTTGCCATATACCCGTGGTGGGGTCCCTGTAGGTCACATACAGTGGGGCTTCTGAAGGGTCAGCTTGTTGGGCTATTGTCCCATGAATATATGCTGGTGCTAACTTTTGGTCCCCGAATATACACAGATAATTCAAGACAAATAGAGTCTTTGAATAATCGCTCCTGTGGGTCTTGTAAATCTGTGAATTTCGTCAGGTAGTCTTTTAATGTTTGATTTGCCCTCTCTACTATAGCTTGACCTCTTGGCGAGTGGGGAATGCCTGTAATGTGCCTGATTCCCCACTGTTGAAAAAATCAAGCTAACTTGTCGCTAGTATATGCCGGTTTACTATCAGTCTTTATCTGCTCTGACACACCCATGACAGCGAAACAAAGGATGAGATGTCGCATCACTTGCAACGCTTTCTCACCAGACTGAGCTGTAGCCCAGATAAAATGACTATAAGTATCAATAGTAACATGAACATATTTAAGCCTTCCAAATTCTGGTACATGAGTGACATCTATCCGCCATCTTTCATTTGGACCAAGACCTCGGGGATTAACTCCGAGGCCGAGACCAAGTCCCTTTTGGTTACACTGTGGGCAGGCTTTTACAATGCCTCTGGCCTCATCCATGGAAATCTGGAAGTGACGGTGCAGTCCTCTGTCATTGTGGAATGTTAGAGAGGTTTGGAGAATGTTGGAGAATATTCCTGAATATTCTCGAAGAGATAGGAGGTGTGACCCCTTTACTGTGCCCAACCCCATGTTTGGGGGGCCAATTAGATTGGCCCATAGTCCGGTGCTACCTGCACCAGGGATTCGCTGTGCTACAGGTAAACACACTGGGTGTCCAATAAAAAGTTATGTTGGTGGCTGGGGTGTGGTCACGGAAGCACTATATAAGCGAAAGTTGCTGCGCAATAAACCAGAAGTTCGTTTATCAACCATATTGGTTGCACGCATTTTCTTTGCCGCTCCCGCAACTGGCGCCCGAACCGTGCTACAGGCCCTGAACAATCAGAAAGTCTGAAGAGCCTTGAAAAAGTCTGAAAAGTTTCGAAATCAACAGGCAAATCCTGCGGAAGACCGATCTTCACTAGGGAAGCCTGGTGGAGGACCGAACCATCAATAGCACCAATCACAGCTCGGCAGGTAAAACCGCTGAAACCAAAAAACTTGGCTGGGAACGGGGGCTCCAGAAAAGCACCGAAAAAGCAACGTTTCGGATGGCAAAAAGTTCCTCTCGACGCAGGCGTAGAGAGGTGATTCGCAACTGAAAGAAAAATGAACGAGTTCGTTTGCTGCTGGGGAAGGGCTACCGGTTCTTAGTTATAAAAAGTTGTAAAAAGCCCACAAAAGGCTCGTACAGAAAGCCCATAAAAGGCTCGGATTAAGGCTGCACCAAAATAATAAAGGGATAGTTAAGCGCGCAGAAAATAGAGAACGAAGTAGCCCTAGACTTTCTATATTTCTATTCTATTCTAGACCTTTTTTATTAGTTTCTTACAGAAACGTGCCATAAAAGATGTGGATTTTACAAAAGATCCGGCGGCGCTTGTAGCATACGGCCGCACATATCAGTTTTTTACTGACCCTGCTAACTTATTTGATGAGAAAGAGTAGAAAAGCTTAGGAGATATTTTGAGGTATAAGGTAATAGAAGAGGATAAGACAGCTCGTAAGTTAATGAAACCGTGGCAGACAATGATTACTTGCTTGCACCGTTATCAGACAGAGAAGAAAATCGCCGCTGTAGCTTCGGCAACCTTAAAAGGGCAGCCGATACCAGATCTGCATCAATTAGGAGTTGATTACGATCCCTGTCCCCCAACGGGAGACGAAATAGTTGTACAGCTTGCTCAAAATTACCAGTGAAGTTCCGACGCAACCCGCTGCCCCCCCTCTCCCCCTCCCTCTGATGTGGCCTGTGCCGGCCATCTTGAGCCATGTGGCTCGGGATGTACGGACGGGACGGAAGTGACCACTTGCAAAGCCGGAAGCGGACTGAATCAGAGTCCGGAAACCCTATGTCCCGTGTCATCCGGCGAGGGTGGCTCCAGGGCTGGTCCCGACCTCCATTGGGCCCAACCTTCGGCCCCACCCCCACGCCGTACGTCATCCGACTGGGACGTTCCCGTCCCGCAGCACCCCTCCTCCTCCCCCCCCATCCCCTCTCCCTCCTCCTCCCAGCCCTCCCTCCCCCACCCCTACCCCCCCCCCCCCCCCTCCCCCCTCGCCGCAAGCAGCCGCTTTTCAGAAATAAAAGCCTGCTGCACGGCACTACCGCACCTTAACGATTAATTGGTCACAAATGCATGAGCAGGCCCTTAATAATAAAGATTATGATTTGTCCTCAGTTTTAGATACCCTGCCACAAGTTTTCCCGATCATATATACAAAAGCTAATCAGGGAAATGTGGAGGAGGAGTATCACTCTTTAAATTGGAAATTGCTAACACAATTAAGAGCTACCATAAATGAATGCGAGTTGCATGGTGAACCAGTTAAGCAAATGATAAGTTATATCTGGAGCTCAGGATTGTTGTTCCCCGAGGACATAAAAGGAATTATGAGAATGATCATGACTCAATCACCTTTACTGTTATGGCGAGCCCACTGGCAAAAATTATGTCACAGATTCGTAGACATTCCTAGAGAACAAAATGACCCCCTGTATGGGATAACAATAAATCAATTTATGGGTTGTGGACAATATGCTAATTTTGAGGCACAAGCAAGATTAGGCCCACATATAATAAGAGAGTTCATGAGATTTGCGAGGGAAGCTATGAGTAAAGTTAGAACTACACCAGTTGTCCCATCTTATATGTCAATTAAGCAAGGCACAGATGAGCCATTCTCACAGTTGGTAGATGAATTCACTGATGCCATCAACCAGGCTTGTGTACCAGATCAAATGAAAACTACATTGCTCCGTCAGTGTATCCTAGACAATAGCAATACTCCCACGAAAAATATAATTTTCTCCATGCCATCAGAAGCATCAATTGAGGAGATGCTGGAACAGTTATCTAGAGTACCAGTAGGGACTCAGGCAATGTTAATTGTGGCAATACAAGATGTAGGGAAAGGTGTGGTGCAAGCCCAGCAGCAAGCTCTTGCAGCCCAACAACAAGCCTTTTTAGCCCAACAGCAAGCCCACCAGCAAGCTCTCACAATCCAGCACCAAGCCTTTGCAGCCTTAGCCTCGTTACGTCCTGCCAACGCCAGACAGCCGCAACGATCAATCGACAAATGTTTTCGCTGTGGACACACTGGACATCTTCGAAGGCATTGTCACAAAGCCACAGTCTGGTGTCAACACTGTAATATGAACACTTATGCTACCGAAGTCTGCAGATACCAGGGAAACGGATCGAGGAGCGCAAGGAGCCGTGGCACAAAGACCCCAACTGCGGCTCTAGTGTGGACCCCTTCGAATAACAGCAACCAGCCACTTCCACTCCCCTCCAGCAACCAGGCACTTCCACTCCCTTCCAACAATCAGCTACCCCCACCTACCTCCAGCAATCATCCACCCGCACTTCCTTTCAGCAACCAGCCATCTCTACCTCCCTTCGACAACCAGCCAATTTCCACTTCCCTTCAACAACAACTCCAGCCACCCACCTCCCTCCAACCAGCAACCAGTGGAAGCCTTGGGCTGGACCTGGCAACCGCAGTAGATGTGACTCTCAGTGACATCAAGCCCCAGAAGATCCCTACGGGTATCACCGATCAAGTGAAATATGAAGAAAAACCATGTGGAGCCCTCTTATTAGGATGATCGTCTGCTGGACTTAAGGGTTTGTTTGTCTTGCCAGGAGTAATAGACAGTGACTATACTGGAGAAATTTGTATTGTGGCTATGACTTGGACACCACCTATGGTAATTCCAAAAGGAACTCGAATTGCCCAGCTAGTCCTGACACAACAATTAACTGATGCAGCAGCTGTCTCTTCGATTCATCACCATCATGCCCACAAACGTACAGGCCCTTGTTGGCCGAGACGTACTACGTCACATTGGGGCACGCCTGATCACAAGAGACCATTTTTATTGGCGGTCACTCCTTGGGCTTTCCCGATCCCATTGACATGGTTATCATCAAAGCCAATATGGATCGAGCAGTGGCCGCTGAAGCGAGAAAGCCTCAGACAAGCACACATCTTAGTACAAGAACAGCTAGAGCAAGGGCACATACAACCATCAATTAGCCCTTGGAATACTCCAATCTTCTTAATTAAAAAGAAGTCTGGCAGGTACCATTTATTACATGACTTACGTGCAGTTAATTCCCAGATGGAAGCAATGGGAGCTTTTCAGCCCGGAATGCCTAACCCTGCGATGCTTCCAGAGCGTTGGCATCTACTTATAGTAGACCTAAAAGACTGCTTCTTCATCATACGCATACACCCACAAGACACAAAGCAATTTGCATTTACACTCCCAGTCCTCAACAGAGAAGCCCCTGCTTCACGATTTGAGTGCGCAGTGCTCCCACAGGGCATGGAAAACAGCCCAACTTTGTGTCAACTGTTTGTAGATGCAGCATTATTGCCAGTACGGCAAGCATGGCCAGATGCCTTAATTTATCATTACATGGATGACATCCTAATAGCACAGCAAGACCCGTTTAATGAGCAGCAGGAGCACTTTTTAACACAACAGCTAAGTCACCAGGGACTCCAAATAGCACCTGAAAAGATACAACGTACGCCACCATGGAAGTACCTAGGATGGCATATTACTGAGTCACAAGTTAGACCTCAAAAAGCTGCTCTCCATTTGACTCTTAATACCTTACGTGATGTACAACGATTCCTAGGTGATGTTCAATGGTTACGCCCTGTGATCGGTATAACAAATGATCATCTAGAACCGTTACGACCATTTCTTAAAGGCATCGATCCTGCCTCCCGTTACCCTTTCAACAGCTCAACAACAAGCCATAACTGAAATTGGCCTGACAATATCTCAGCGCTCCGTGGCTCGCCATGATGTAAACTTACCCATAGACTTAACCACCCTTACAGGTAAACAACATTTACTCAGAGCTCTCACGCCCAACAATATTTCATCGGATAAGCCTCTCCTATCCCTCTTTTGGCTCTCTGAACTAGTGTACGCCAGACCTTCCTAATATTGAACAGAGCTCTGTTAAAGAGTGTGTGAGTATGAATGAATATCTGAAACAGAGATATGTCGTAAATGCGAACTCGACTCTTACTTGATTAAGACAACGAAATCTGGTTGATAACTTGTTAACCAATTTGTTTGATTCTTTAATTGAGTGGTTTGAATAGTTTTTAGATTATTTCAGAAGGGCATTATAACATTGAATGTATCAACCTGTTTGATTCATTAATTGAGTGGTTTGAGGAGTTTCTAGATTGTTTTAAAAGGGCATTATATTATTGAATGTATCTGTAATGTATTTGTAAACCTAATAACTTGGCTGGGAACGGGGGCTCCAGGAAAGCACCGAAAAAGCAACGTTTCGGATGGCAATAAATTCCTCTCGAAGCCGGTTTGTGACGTCTTTGAGATATGCGTCCTCAATTCGCTGTACAACTCCCACAGCATAAAGGGAATCTGAGACAACATTAAGACGCACATTCAGCCAGCGTGAAAAGGCGCAAACAATGGCTGCCAACTCTAGAGTCTGTAGGGTATCGTCCTCATGTGAGGACAGGAGTTCATGGCACCATTGCTCTTTATCTTGCCAAGTCACTGCGGCTCGTTGTGAACGTTTTCCTGCATCAGTAAAAACCGTTAGTGCATTTTGAAGGGATTCCTCAGATCGTTTTGGAATAGGAATCTATTCATGCAGGGACATCCACTTTAACACAGTAGACCGCAGTGGGGAGAGATCAATGGTTCGCGGTGCTTCTAGGAGACTTGACTGTAGGGCTGGAGAGTGCTGCAAATACCAGTCCAACTCTCCTTGCTTCATTGGAAGATAAATTGTGCTAGGTTCATCTCCAGTAATTTGTATAATATGGGTTCGGCCTTTACAAATTAGAAGGGCCAATACCTCAATCTTTGTTTGGATTGTAGTTTTTGGCTGTAGTGGTCCGAAGATCCATTCTAACACACGGATATCAGCAGACCTAGTCTCCCCCTTTTTCTTTTTGGACTGCGTGAGAGCTCCGAGTAAATGTTGTTTACCCGTAAGGATGGTTAGGTCTATGGGTAAGTTTACATCATGGCGATCCACGGAGCACTGAGGTATTGTCAGGCCAATTTCAGTTATGGCCTGTTGTTGAGCTGTTGAAAGAGTAACAGGGGAGGCAGGATCGATGCCTTTAAGAAATGGTCGTAACGGTTCTAGATGATCGTTTGTTATACCGATCACAGGGCGTAACCATTGAACATCACCTAGGAATCATTGTACATCATGTAAGGTATTAAGAGTCAAATGGAGAGCAGCTTTTTGAGGTCTAACTTGTGACTCAGTAATATGCCATCCTAGGTACTTCCATGGTGGTGTACGTTGTATCTTTTCAGGTGCTATTTGGAATCCCTGGTGACTTAGCTGTTGTGTTAAAAAATGCTCCTGCTGCTCATTAAACGGGTCTTGCTGTGCTATTAGGATGTCATCCATGTAATGGTAAATTAAAGCATCTGGCTATGCTTGCCGTACTGGCAATAATGCTGCATCTACAAACAGTTGACACAAAGTTGGGCTGTTTTTCATGCCCTGTGGGAGCACTACCCACTCAAATCGTGAAGCAGGGGCTTCTCTGTTGAGGACTGGGAGTGTAAATGCAAATTGCTTTGTGTCTTGTGGGTGTATGCGTATGATGAAGAAGCAGTCTTTTAGGTCTACTATAAGTAGATGCCAACGCTCTGGAAGCATCGCAGGGTTAGGCATTCCGGGCTGAAAAGCTCCCATTGCTTCCATCTGGGAATTAACTGCACGTAAGTCATGTAATAAATGGTACCTGCCAGACTTCTTTTTAATTAAGAAGATTGGAGTATTCCAAGGGCTAATTGATGGTTGTATGTGCCCTTGCTCTAGCTGTTCTTGTACTAAGACGTGTGCTTGTCTGAGGCTTTCTCGCTTCAGCGGCCACTGCTCGATCCATATTGGCTGCAATGATAACCATGTCAATGGGATCGGGAAAGCTCAAGGAGTGACCGCCAATAAAAATGGTCTCTTGTGACCATGCGTGCCCTGATCTGACTTAGTACGTCTCGGCCAACAAGGGCCTGTATGTTTGTGGGCAATGGCATGATGGTGATGAATAGAGTGCATGTACGGTTATCAAGGGTAAGACGAATCTTTTGTGTGCTTCGTTTTACCTGGGCTGCGCCTCCTACCCCTTCAACTCCAGACATCATTGGGGCAGCTGGCCAGTGACGAGGCCACAGCTTCTCATCCACGATAGTGATGTCTGCTCCTGTGTTCAGTAACGCTGTAAGGTGACACTGGTCCTGCTGATGTTCTAATAATATTGGTGCTTTGGGGCGTTCATCCATTGGGACGCATAGTAAGGCCATTTGTCCTGTAGAGCCAAACGCTGCTGTTCGGCGGGAAACTGTCGAAGAGACGGCTGCTGCATCAGTTAATTGTTGTGTCGGGACTAGTTGGGCAATTCGAGTCCCTTTTGGAATTACCATAGGTGGTGTCCAAGTCATAGCCACAATACAAATTTCTCCAGTATAGTCACTGTCTATTACTCCTGGCAAGACAAACAAACCCTTAAGTCCAGCAGACGATCATCCTAATAAGAGGGCTCCACATGGTTTTTCTTCATATTTCACTTGATCGGTGATACCCGTAGGGATCTTCTGGGGCTTGATGTCACTGAGAGTCACATCTACTGCGGTTGCCAGGTCCAGCCCAAGGCTTCCACTGGTTGCTGGTTGGAGGGAGGTGGGTGGCTGGAGTTGTTGTTGAAGGGAAGTGGAAATTGGCTGGTTGTCGAAGGGAGGTAGAGATGGCTGGTTGCTGAAAGGAAGTGCGGGTGGATGACTGCTGGAGGTAGGTGGGGGTAGCTGATTGTTGGAAGGGAGTGGAAGTGGCTGGTTGCTGGAGGGGAGTGGAAGTGGCTGGTTGCTGTTATTCGAAGGGGTCCACACTAGAGCCGCAGTTGGGGTCTTTGTGCCACGGCTCCTCGCGCTCCTCGATCCGTTTCCCTGGTATCTGCAGACTTCGGTAGCATGAGTGTTCGTATTACAGTGTTGACACCAGACTGTGGCTTTGTGACAATGCCTTCGAAGATGTCCAGTGTGTCCACAGCGAAAACATTTGTCGGTTGATCGTTGCGGCTGTCTGGTGTCGGCAGGACGTAACGGGGCTAAGGCTGCAAAGGCTTGGTGCTGGATTGTGAGAGCTTGCTGTTGCTGGATTGCAAGAGCTTGCTGGTGGGCTTGCTGTTGGGCTATGAAGGCTTGTTGTTGGGCTGCAAGAGCTTGCTGCTGGGCTTGCACTGTAGGCAGCAGGTGGCAGGACCTGCCGAGTAATGAGCTCAGTCGGTGCTCAGCCTCACCTGTGCCCAGTTAGGGCTGGCCCAAGTGGGCATGCTCAAAGATCAAGGGCCAATAAAAGGTGGGGCCTGAGACCGGCAAGGGGCTCACTCTGAAGCAGGTCAGCAGCCGTGCTGGTTGGAGGCCAGTCCTCTACTGATCCTGTCCTCATTCAGAGCCTACCATCGCTTCGAAGTTCATCTCCTGCTACATCTGGTGGAGAATGCGGGCATAGACTCTCGTCTAAACCCTCCTCTCCCAGTGAACTTCTCATCTTTCTTCCGGAACTCGAGAAATTAGGGTAAGAGAAACCCCTTTTTTCTCTTATTACTTACATTGCTAAGCCTCTTGTCAAAAGATGGGTCTTACTGCCAGTAAACCCACTGAAGCTGCCGCCACTGAAAAAATTGTGGCACAAGCAGAGAGCCAGGAACTCCTTGGCTCCCCGGGTCCTGCTAAAGCCCGGGACTTATGGGAAGAGGTTTACGACCTACTGGCAGACCTCAATTCAAAAGAAATTAACGGCGACATCATCGGCGCCGATAACACCTGGAGAGTCGTATGCGGCTTACTGGCAATGATGAAAACCGAGGTGAAGGCGGCACTCGCCACTGCCACACCTCCATTACTAAAAACTGAAGCGTTCCCCCCCAAGAAAGTGCCCGCAGTGATCCCCTTGGCACCACCCCTTGAGGAACCAACACCCAAAAATGTACCCGCCGTGACTCCCTCGGCACCACCCGCCGAGGAAGGCATAACGAAACACGTGTGTCTGGGGTTGGACACTGGCGAGCCTGCCATAAAGGGCATGACAGGGAAGCCCCACAAAAGCGTGGCCGAATTCCTGTCGGATATCGGCCCGGAAGAGACACCAAAAAATAACGAGGCGGAAACCGCGGCGTGCAGCACATCCGGCTGCTACAGAGAGACATCCCCGGCGCCACCCCCAGCCCCACGAAAGGCCGAAAACCCAGCTTTTCAGCGGTACAGGGACCCACCTACCCTGACGGATGACGAGGATGATGCCCCGACCCCGCTGCGGTGACTGCAAAACGCCCAGGGCGCTACTACCGGCCGCCCAGGGCGATGGTCCGGTATCATCCGGGATGCCATCCTGGAAGGCGAATGGGAGCCCACCCCTGTCGCGTGCCCGGTGCTGCAGGACGCGAACGGCCAACCGATCTTTGAGCAGCATTCGTGGAAAACCTTACAGCAGGCACGGAAGGTGATCAAAGAGCAGGGGCTAAGATCGGAGAGCGGCTGGGCTGTCCTGGATTGGCTGTTTACCTCCGACACAAACAGTCCCTACGACTGCCGCAGCCTAGCCAGATACCTATTAACCCCCTCCCAGCAGTTCATCTGGTTAAGAGAGTGGGAACGCCTCGCTGCGGCAGAAGTAAACCGCGCTAAGGCACCCGGAGATCCGCTAGCGGGTGTCACGGCAGAAATGCTCACTGGCTCTGGACGCTTCGCAGAAATCAGCATGCAGCTGCAATATCCGCGTGAGCTCCACCATGCCGCGGCAAGCCTGGCACGCCAGGCACTTTATGCAGTTCCAGAGCCGCACCCCGGACCATCGTTTACTAACGTGAAGCAAGGGCCGAATGAACCCTTTCAGAATTTCGTTGACCGGCTGTGGCAATCAGTCACGGCTCAGTCGGATTTGACGACCGATCAACGCGAGTCCATGTTCAAATTATTGGCGTTCGAGAACGCGAATCCCAAACTGAAAGCATTACTCTCGACACTGCCAAGAACAGCATCGGTATCTGACATGCTGGATGTCGCCGCCAGAGCGTCTCAACACCAGCAACATCAAGGGATGGCTGGCGCTTTCGCAGCCGCGCTGGAACCTACCCATCAGCTCCTTGCGGCGGTAGCCCAGAAACTGTCCAACAATGGAAGACGTAATCGTCGATCTCAGCGCAATCACGCGAACGGTCAACGCCATTCCAACCCGGTCTGTCCACGATGCCATGCACGAGGACATAACCGACGAAATTGCTCTGCGATCGTCTGGTGCAACCGCTGCCAGTCAGCATCCCACAATGACGCGGCCTGCTGGTTTCAAAAAAACGGCAGGAACAGCACGAGGGGCCCCCGCGCAGGGACACAAATAGCCGGGCCGGCGCTATATGCCAGCTCCCTGTCCCAGCAACCCGGGGAAGCATCGGGTACGATCTACAATCTGCGATAGACATCACGTTATCAACTACGGCTGTCCATGCGATCCCGACAAATACACATGGACCGATACTCCACGAAGACTCTAAGGTTGGTGCTCTGTTATTAGGTCGCTCTTCCTCAGGTCTGGCGGGACTAGTAGTGCTTCCAGGGGTCATAGATGCCGACTCCACGGGGGAAATAAGGATAATGTGCTTTACGTTAAATCCCCCCCTGGTAATTAAGGCAGGGACCCGACTAGCACAGCTAGTCCCGCTTCCAAAACTGGACCTCGGGAAGAACACTAAAACGGCGAGAGGCAATCGGGCCTTTGGCTCATCTGGGGACACCGTAGTAACCCTGGTCCAACAGATGAGATCAAGGCCGATTATAAATGTACAAATGACGATCGGCAAAGAGGTAAAAACCCTCCCTGTAATGCTAGATACAGGAGCCGACGTCACCATCATTAGCAAAAATATCTGGCCTCGAAAATGGAAGCTCACTGCAGCTTCTAACGCCATTCAGGGGATAGGTGGCGGCTCCACCCCCCTACAGGCGCACCAACCTGTCCAAATTAAATTCCCAGAAGGGCAAGTGGTAACTGTAAGACCGTATGTGTTACCCTTGCCCGGCCAGCTTGGAGGGTTGGTGGGTCGGGATGTAATGAGCCAGATAGGAGCCATCCTGACTATCCCTGAACCCACCCAACCCTCCCAAAATTTTCACTAAGGGCCACTGTTGATATGCCGCTGACCCCCAGACTCCGTTGGAAATCGGACACCCCTGTCTGGGTAGAGCAGTGGCCACTTTCCAAGGAGCGGCTAATCATAGCAAATCGCCTGATAAAAGAACAACTAGACGCCGGACACATCCAGCCGTCCGTGAGCCCGTGGAACACGCCCATCTTCGTGGTTCCAAAAAAGTCAGGCAAGTGGCGATTAATACAAGATTTACGAAAAATTAATGACCAGATGTGGCCAATGGGCGCCCTTCAACCTGGGCTGCCCCTGCTTACCATGCTACCTAGAGGCTGGCACCTTCTGGTCATGGATTTAAAAGACTGTTTCTTTACTATTCCCCTAAATCGTGAGGACACTGCTCGCTTCGCGTTCACGATCCCATCGGTCAACAAAAGTGAACCAGCGAAGCGATACGAGTGGGTGGTTCTGCCACAGGGAATGAAGAATTCCCCAACCATATGCCAATCATATGTGGCATGGGCGCTCGCACCAATTAGAAATACGATGCTGGATACAATAATTTATCACTATATGGACGACATCTTATTTTGTCAGCAGGCTCCGTTCCCCGAGAACATCAGCCAGGTCTTGACCGATCAGCTCAAGACCAAAGGACTAATCGTAGCTCCGGAAAAAATTCAACGGAAGTCACCTTGGAGCTATTTGCGGTGGAAGGTAACTGATGCTATGGTGAGACCTCAAAAATTAGAGGTAGTCCATTCAGTTAAAACACTGAATGACGCCCAAAAATTAGTGGGCAAACTACAATGGGTTAGACCCATTATAGGTCTCACCAATGCAGACATCCACCCCTTCTTGTCCTTATTACGGGGGACACATCCAGGAGCACTCGTGGATTGGACCGAGGACCATTCCAACGCCTTGAAACGGGTCATCCACAAGCTGACAACCGGCTATGCGGACCGGCGAGACGCCAACCACCCCATCGGAGTGTGGGTATGCAACCACCCCTCCTTCCCCTTTGCTCTCCTTATGCAGGACCTCACAGCTACAAGAACATCTGGGGAATACAAACCCGATTCGACTCCTAACCAAGA
Source organism: Heliangelus exortis (assembly GCF_036169615.1). Classification (NCBI taxonomy): domain Eukaryota; kingdom Metazoa; phylum Chordata; class Aves; order Apodiformes; family Trochilidae; genus Heliangelus; species Heliangelus exortis. The sequence continues at coordinate 7,014,636 of NC_092453.1, read as the reverse complement.
CTCTACAAGATCGGAGTCTATGACCATTTTGGAATGGCTATTCCCTCCCCATACGCCTCAGAAGGGCATTTGGCAAAAGACTGAAGTTATAGCACTCCTCATACGAAAGGGACGCCAGCGCTGCCTGGAAGTAGACGGCCGAGAACCAGAGTGGATCAGCATCCCAATCAGAACCACCGACTTTGATTGGATGTTGCAACATTCTGAGCCTCTACAGCTCGCCCTACTTGGTTACCCCGGCGAGGTGCGTCATGACGGCCCAAAACATCGTCGATTACAGGCTATCAGCCAGTTCCAGTGGCTCGAACAACCGATCGTCTCGGAGCGCCCAGTGCCTGGCATAACGGTATTTACAGATGCTGGGAAAAGATCCAGACTGGCCGCTTGTGTCTGGAAGGACAAAGGCCAGTGGAAACAGCATCTGATTCCAGGCATCCCCGAGGACAATCTGCAAACCCTGGAACTGCTCACAATCATCTGGGCCTTGACGCAATGGCAGCAGGTCCCCATTAACATCGTCTCCGACTCCCAATACGCAGTCGGAGTCGCCAACCGCATCGAGGATGCCCTTATTAAGCCAGTGCCCAACAAAAGGCTACAAGAACTTTTCCTGTCGTTGCAGCGTGCGCTGAGAATTCGGACACAGCCATGCTGCATCATTCACATCCGTAGCCACAAGACCGCACTAGGCCTCCGGGAAGGGAATGCCAAAGCCGACTCTCTAGTCAGCTTAGGAATCCAGAATCCAGTCTCCGAATTCGCCAAAGCCCAGAACAGCCATTCCCTGTTCCATCAAAACGCCAGGGCCTTGAAGCGCATGTTCTCCATCACTTGGGATGAGGCAAAAGGCATCGTCAAAGCCTGCCCACAATGCGCACAATTTGGCCCTACCCTGGGAATGGGTGTGAATCCACGCGGGCTTCAAGCCGGAGAAATCTGGCAGATGGACGTAACACATGTCCCCGAATTCGGAAGACTAAAATACGTCCATGTGACCATCGACACCTTCTCAGGCATGCTCTGGGCAACAGCTCAGACGGGGGAGAAGGCTCTGCACGTGGTCCGTCATCTAACCAACTGCTTCGCTGTCATGGGGATCCCCCAGGTAATAAAAACAGACAACGTGCCGGCCTACACAGGCGCAAAGCTCAAACATTTCTTCGCTACCTGGGGAGTGAAACATATCACAGGAATCCCCCAATCGTCTACAGGGCAAGCGATCGTAGAAAGAGCCAATCGCACCCTGAAGACATATTTACAGAAACAGAAGGACAGCAAACAGATGGACCCACAGACGCGGCTTAGTAAAGTACTCTTTACCCTAAACTATCTGAGCCTAAGCCGCGACTCCCAAGAGCCACCCGTCCTCCTCCACTACTCATCACAAAAAGTCATCAGCATGCCTGAAATCCAGATTTATTACAAAGAACCGACGACAGGACAATGGATAGGGCCAAGGCCGCTGCTGTTCACTGGGAGAGGGTACAGCTGTGTCTCCACGGACTCTGGACCTCTCTGGGTGCCCAGCAAATGGACTCGCCCTGCCCCGGCCAGACCAGCACTACCAGCTCCGAACAATGAGGCACCACGCGACTAAGATCTCCGCGTATTGATCATCTTTTCCCCCATAAAAACTTACAAAAAAAAAAAAAAAAAAATAGAAATCCACAAAACCACTTAAAACCAAAAAAAAAAACCAAAAAAAAAACAAAAAAAAAAAAAAAAAAAAAAAAAAAAAAAGGAGGGGGAAATGAGCTCAGTCAGTGCTCAGCCTCACCTGTGCCCAGTTAGGGCTGGCCCAAGTGCACATGCTCAAAGATCAAGGGCCAATAAAAGGCGGGGCCTGAGACCGGCAAGGGGCTCACTCTGAAGCAGGTCAGCAGCTGTGCTGGTTGGAGGCCAGTCCTCTACTGATCCTGTCCTTACTCAGAGCCTATCATCGCTTCGAAGTTCATCTCCTGCTACATTGCATCATACCTTTCCCTACATCTTGTATTGCCTCAATTAACATTGCCTGAGTCCCTACTGGTACTCTAGATAACTGTTCCAGCATCTCCTCAATTGATGCTTCTGATGGCATGGAGGAAATTATATTTTTCGTAAGGGTATTGCTGTTCTCTAAGACACACTGACGGAGCAATGTAGTTTTCATTTGATCTGGTACACAAGCCTGGTTGATGGCATCAGTGAGTTTATCTACAAACTGTGAGAACGGCTCATCTCTGCTTTGCTTAATTGACATATAAGTTGGGACAACTGGTGTAGTTCTAACTTTACTCATAGCTTCCCTCGCAAGTCTCATGAACTCTCTTATTATATGTGGGCCTAATCTTGCTTGTGCCTCAAAATTAGCGTATTTTCCACAACCCATAAGTTGATTTGTTGTTACCCCATACAGGGGGTCATTTTGTTCTCTAGGAATGTCTACAAATCTGTGACATAATGTTTGCCAATGGGCTCGCCATAACAGTAAAGGTTATTGAGTCATGATCATTCTCATAATTCCTTTTATGTCCTCTGGGAGCAACAGTCCTGAGCCCCAGATATAACTTATCATTTGCTTAACTGGTTCACCATGCAACTCGCATTCATTTATGGTAGCTCTTAATTGTGTTAGCAATTTCCAATTTAAAGAGTGATACTCCAACTCCACATTTCCCTGATTAGCTTTTGTATATATGATCGGGAAAACTTGTGGCAGGGTATCTAAAACTGAGGATAAATCATAATCTTTATTATTAAGGGCCTCCTCATGCATTTGTGATCAATTAATCGTTAAGGTGCGGTAGTGCCGTGCAGCAGGCTTTTATTTCTGAAAAGCGGCTGCTTGCGGCGGGTGGGGGGGGGGGGGGGGGCGGGGTTTGCTGCGGGCCATGAATGTCCCCCTCAGATGACGTATGGCGTGGGGGTGGGGCCGAAGGCGGGGCCCAATGGAGGTCGGGACCAGCCCTGAAGCCACCCTCGCCGGATGACGCGGGACATAGGGTTTCCGGACTCTGATTCAGTTCGCTTCTGGCGCTGCAAGTGGTCACTTCCGTCACGTCCGTACATCCCGAGCAACATGGCTCAAGATGGCCAGCACAGGCCACATCAGAGTGAGGGGGGGGAAGGGGGGGGCAGCGGGTTGCATCGGAACTTCACTGGAATTCTGAGCAAGCTGTACAATTATTTCATCTCCCGTTGGGGGACAGGGATCGTAATCAACTCCTAATTGATGCAAATCTGGTATCGGCTGCCCTTTTAAGGTTGCCGAAGCTACAGCGGCAATTTTCTTCTCTGTCTGATAACGGTGCAAGCAAGTAATCATTGTCTGCCACGGTTTCATTAACTTACGAGCTGTCTTATCCTCTTGTATTACCTTATGCCACAAAATATCTCCTAAGCTTTTCCATTCTTTCTCATCAAATAAGTTAGCTTCGTTCTCTATTTTCTGCGCGCTTAACTATCCCTTTACTATTTTGGTGCAGCGTTAATCCGAGCCTTTTATGGGCTTTCTGTACGAGCCTTTTGTGGGCTTTTTACAACTTTTTATGACTAAAAACCGGTAGCCCTTCCCCAGCAGCAAACGAACTCGTTCATTTTTCTTTCAGCTGGGAATCGCCTCTCTACGCCTGCGTCGAGAGGAATTTATTGCCATCCGAAACGTTGGTTTTTCGGTGCTTTCCTTGAGCCCCCGTTCCCAGCCAAGTTATTTGGTTTCAGTGGTTTTACCTGCCGAGCTGTGATTGGTGCTATTGATGGTTCGGTCCTCCACCAGGCTTCCCTAGTGAAGATCGGTCTTCCGCAGGATTTGCCTGTTGATTTCGAAACTTTTCAGACTTTTTCAAGGCTCTTCAGACTTTCTGATTGTTCAGGGCCTTTGCACGGTTCGGGCGCCAGTTGCGGGAGCGGCAAAGAAAATGCGTGCAACCAATATGGTTGATAAACGAACTTCTTGTTTATTGTGCAGCAACTTTCGCTTATATAGTGCTTCTGTGACCACGCCCCCACCACCAACACGCACTTTTATTGGACACCTGGTGTGTTTACCTGTAGCACAGCGAATCCCTGGTGCAGGTAGCACCAGACTATGGGCCAATCTAATTGGCCCCCCAAACATGGGGTTGGGCACAGTAAAGGGGTCATACCCCCTATCTCTTCGAGAATATTCAGGAGTATTCTCCAACATTCTCCAAGCCTCTGTAACATTCTACAACATACAACTAAGACACATCAAAGTTATCAATATAATACAAAGTACGAGCAAACCAGTCTTACATAAACTTTGAAGCCATCCGGTGAAGCCAAACCAATTGACTAATTCATCTATACCAAAGAATCCTACATCTTGCTTAATATTTTGTGTATGCTCTACTAACTGTTGTATGTATCCTTATGTATCGATTTAGAGTGATCACTTAAGTTCATACAACACATACCATCAAAATCTTCACAACCATGGCCATGAGCTAAAAACAAAAAATCAATAGCAGCTCTATTTTCTAATACTGCATGTTGTACAGAAGACAAGTCTTCAGCTAATTCAGATAGTACTTTGCTAGTCTCACTAGCATGCTTTACTACCCAACAGCTCAACTTCTCCAGGTTCCGATGTGCACGAGCGGCAGCTGCTCCCGGCAAAAAATAGAAGTAACAATCACCTGCCATTTGGACCAAAGGTTAACATCGTCATCACATCCCTGCGCTAGTATTTGGGCCAGGCCTCGCTTCCACCGAACACGATGGGTACTGTTCGGGTGTGCGTGAGGCATAGCTAAGCTCAGTTGACCAATGGTGCAAGGCCCTCCAACGGAATGGGACGGTATATCTGACCATGCCCGATCTCCGCAAATTAAAAAGTACCCTGATGGTAATTTCCTAGGAAGCTGTGTCCCAGGCGATGGGTTAGTAGCACCACGGAGGGTGTAGTTGCACCACTGGCTGAAATTGCCCATTGGGAAAACATTGGTAGTAACGCATTGTCTCCCCATGACTTCTGTGCAATCAGTGGACAAGCTACTCATCCAGAGACAATAAGTGGCATTTAGAGAGTCTACAAGGCTTAATTCTTGGGGATCGGGCCCAACAAGCAGACGACTAACCCAAGTGTCGTAGTCACTTAAGCACGCAACTAGACTGGCCTTGGTGGAACATAGACTCTCGGTGTGAAATTGCACTTGTGTGTGGTTCATTGCTGCTTGAAACATTGGCCACGTCTCTTCGGAGGCTGGTACACCAACTAAATATGTAAAGGCGATTGGGGTGTCGCTAGACTGGCACAAAAGGAAGTGGTGTTAAGCTGACGCGCAAGGGTAACCCAGACATTCTGTTGAGGGTCGAAGTTCAGGAAGGCAAAACAATCAAAGTTTAAAATGACAATGAGACCTATGATGAAGTCAACACGGCAGTTTCTATTTTTGAACATGTTGAGCACTTAATACGGCTGTCTCTGCTCTTGAGCTTGTGCTTTCAAATTCGGCAGAGTAGGTGCCGGCTGAGTCCACTTGCTGGGAACGTACAAGGTACCTGTAGGGGTGGAAACACACGAGACTTTTGCCTAGACATTTAACATCTGCTGGTCCTTGCCATATACCTGTTGCAGGATCTCTACAAATAACATGTAGCGGGGGTTCCTGGGACTCTGCTCGTTAGGTCACTGTCCCATGAACATACGCTGGTGCTAACTTTTGATCCCCAAATATGCACAAATAATTCAAGACTTGCAAAAAAAACTGTAAATTTCATTAGCTAATCCTTTAAGCCAACTCTAGAGTCTGTAGGATATCATCCTCTTGTGCGGACAGGAGTTCATGGCACCATTGCTCTTTGTCTTGCTAAGTCATTGCAGCTTGTCGTGAACGTTTTCCTGCATTGGTAAAGACCGTTAATGCATCTTGAAGGGGTTCCTCAGATCGTTTTGGAACAGGAATCCATTCATGCAGGGACATCCACTTTAACGCTCTAACTTTTTAACTCTCTAACTCTTCTAGCCGAAGTGCCGAGAGAGGGGGGGTCTAGAAGAAAGCCGCCTCGCCGCTTTCCGCTTGGGCCTTCAGAGCTGCTTCCCGCCTTTTTGCGCCGAGCTGGCTGGAGTTTGTGGTCACAGGAGCTGGCTGCCACGTGTCCTTCTGAGCTGCTGGCTCCTCTGAGCTGCTGGCTGCTTTTCGGTTCTTCTTAGGCGATTTTTATACAGGAAAAGAAAAAGGGGTCCCTTTTTTGCATAAGTCCCTGATACATACAGATTTCCCGACTTCTCGGAGATGAGTCATCCTTATCTTTTAGTCTTTTTGGGTGTTCTGCTACCTTCATTGTCTCCATCATGCACCAGGAGTTTGTCATCTTTTAGGTGTTTGTCAGGCATAAGGTGAGGTAAACATATGTTAATTGACAAAATGTTGCAACATAGCAGGGAGAAAGAAAAAAAAGATTGATTCAAGAGACATTTTTTTGTATTTTTAAAGTGTTTACATCACGAGCCAGCATTCATGCTTTCTTGTTTCATGTTTTTCCATTCTATGCCATGCAAATTAATATCTGAGAATAAATTATTAATAAATCTTCAAAGCTTTTTCCCTCCTCTGATTTTAATTATCTAATTGATAATTGTGCAGATCAAGGATTCCTCTGATATTGATCTAGTTTCAACAAATTAATGCTAGAGCTGGATACACATTTGTGTGTAGAAGAACTAAACACTTCTTTAAGGTTGGTTACAAAAAAAGATCTATATTACATCTTAAATCTTTTTCCCAAATCATGTTATTAACAGTGTAGTGAAAATATTTATAATTAAAGATAACCTGCCTTCTACCCCCTGATTTTTTTTTCATTCTTGAAGAGAGATATTTGTAATTTTCTAATACACTGCAATTAGATAATTTAGGTTAGGAATTATATCTCACATAAGCTACAGTTATGAATGTTTATTTTCGTGTTAAAATCCATCTACCTGTGTTGGAGAGTTTTTGGAAGAAAACGGACGTGTGATCAATCCTGACTATTTAGCTTTAGCCAGAGTGAGCTAGGGGCCTTGAGGCCCAGCTGCAAAGTTATTAAAAGATCAGCTGGGAGTTGGCAGCAGAAAAGAAGAATAACAGGATGGGAAAGCATCGCATAGACAGCACATAAACAGTTGTATTTAACCAGTTCTGAGCTCCTGAGAAGAAGAAAGTTACGGCAGATAAAAAGTTGTAAACAGGATGCCTGCGGTCAGCAAAGGAGGACAAGGACGATAAGCAGCACCCAATCGCAACGCGTCAACAGGTGCGTGGACAGCAACACGCAGCCAATCAACATGAGCCACGAAGACACCAACACCATATAAATGTAACGCTTTGCTTAATAAAATTGAGCTTTGTTGCTAACTCATATTGTCGTCTCTTTGCTCCGCAAGCCCGCCTCCACAAATGGTGACCCCGACGTGGTCAGCTATTTGACTCTCTGTGAGAGTGACGACTGGAGGAAAGGCCGGTGGCACTGAAGAGGATCGATTAAAAAAAAAAAAAAAAAAGAAAAAGGGAGCAGCTGCCCTCTGAGTGCCAGTGAGTTCAACTTCCCGATTGAGATATGGAAAGGGAAGCGACGATCTCATTATACTCTCTAAATCTTGTTTAATAGTTGCATATCCTGACTTTCTTTTTCCTTCAATTACTCGAGAAGATCCGTCTACAAATAACTCTTCTCCCTCTTGTAATTCCGTGTCAGTCAGATCTGGTCTCACTTTCGTCTGTGTTTCTATTACATCCAAATAACTGTGTTGCAACTCTCCCTCAGGTTCCCCAAACAAAAATTGTGCCGGGCTCTGCGCTGAAGTTGTTTTAAGTTCTAAATTAGGAGAGAAATGATTTTGATAAAATGCTGGTCTCATCTTTGTATTTTGTTTTGCAATTAGTCCTAAAGCATCTCCCATCTTATTTGCAACAATTTCTACTACAGCTTGTAATCTAATAATTCTACTGAGCATGTAAATTGGGGTCCTATATCCCCATGACCCATCTTCAGCCCATGTGGCTGGATCATAATATGCAATTATCCTTTCGGGAAGCCATTCATCATCCTTCCAATTGCCTATTTTTAATTCACGCCTAGATCATCATCGTCTTTAACTCCTCGGCCTCTGAATATACTTGTACTCCAAGCCATTCTCCCCTACTTATGGGTAATAGGAAAAAATTGGGTCTAATTGTTCCCAAAACACAGGACCCTGACCTAACTTGCCACAAATCCAATATTGGCCTTCAGGAGTTGGCCACCTGTTAAGAATGTTAGTCCCATTAGTTCAGTTTGCGAACGACACTGCCATTTCTAATGGGTTTCCCCACTTATCCCAGTCTTTCCTTGTTTCATTCCAAAGATAACCTCTCTCACATTCGAGGTTACCCACTGGCCTGCCATCTCCCAGATTTTGCCAGCAACTCCTTCCAATTATAGAAGTCTGTAAAACCCATTGTTGTTTCCTGTTACCCTTTCCAGGTTGTTTTCAGGTTCCAGGATCAGTTATGTTACTCTCCATAGCTTCCCAGGGCCATCTCTCTCCTTGATTAGTACCTCCACACACATAACAATTGGTAACATTTAGTGATTTAGCAATATTTTCAGCAAGATTTACAAAAAGGTTTTTAGCAACTGTGGGAATTTCATATTTCACTCCAGTTTCTAACTCATGATAAAATGAATGGAACAACAATCTGTGTTGCACTGATTCTCTAGATTTTTCTTTTATTATTATATGTAAAACAGCTCCTGGATCTTCTCCAGTTTCGTGAATCATTAATCCAGTCTTCACATTCTGCTGTCTCCGTTCAACTGGATTCAAGACAGTTAAACTGTCAGGGTTACAGGAATGGGCAGTGCAGTTGGGGAGAGCTGTTCCTCTCTCGAACTTTGCTTCTAGTGGGGTTCCTTTACATAGTTGAGGCCATCCCCATGTTGGAGTTGTACTCCAACAGGCACAACTCCATCCTGTACCACCACAACAGTAATGGCTCCTGTCGACCTCTTCTGAATCTCAAGCATAATAATTAGAAGGCATCAATTTTTCAGGCCTGGGACATATGTATTCTTCACAATTGCTATAATACTTTCTCCATCCTATATTGCCACATCTACTATATAGGTCTTCGTCAATAACGTCACAAGCATCAAAGGTTACCCATACAGGATAACTTAAGTTCGTCATAGTTTCACTTTTAGTAACTAGTCTACCCTCTGGTGAATTTGACCTAATTTCTACCCAATACTGGTAGGGGAGTTCTTGTGGATCATAACGTAGTTTTATTTCCTTCCTTACACAAAGCATATTGAGTTTGATTATGTATACAACTTCCTGATTGATGACCTTTGCAGTCATAAAGTGTGCGATATATCAAGGTTTGAGAAACAATCTGTCCTCTTCGGGTAGTAGTCATACATTGACCACAATTGCTGGATTGCGTCAGAGAAACCAATCCCATAAGGACCAGGAAAGGTCCGGTAAGGGTCATGATGCCTAGCGGTCACGGCCCAAAGGGATTGACGCCCTTGGCAGACCTTCTTCAGCTGTGGCCTCAGTGCCCTATCTGGTCTTGCCCTTATCCTGTCCATTATTGTTCATTGAGGATCTGTTGTTTATGTGCATTTGCATGTTACTAACCTTAGCCCTAAGTTCCCAATTAGTAGTATACCCTGGTTATCTTGAGAACTTATTCTTCTGGAGTTGCCATATGACACACACACACACACACACCCCCAGTTACTTATCTGTTCAAGTTTTCTTCAGGACAAGTCTAGGATCTCCAGGAGTTGAAGTTATTGTCCATTCCTTTACTGGCCCTTTGACTCGAGACACGTGTGTCCATCCCTTCTCAGCCGTACGGATCTCAGTATCTGTGGTTAATAAAACAAGAAAAGGTCCTTCCCAGAGGGGATAAGCTTTCCTCTTTCCAGGTCTTTATCAAAACTTTATCCCCGGGTTGAAATTGGTGTATCGCGAATCCCAAGGGAGGTGTTTGCACCCATATTCCCATCTCCCTTAAGTCATTCAACCGCTTTCCCAGAGTTACAACATATTTTCTGATATTTTCATCTTCTGTTATGTTCTATTGGCATCCCTTGACAATAAGACATCCCATATAACATTTCATATGGTAATAGTCCAGTTTCACTTTGTGGTTTTGTTCTCATGTTTAAAAGTGTCAGTGGTAGACAACTTGTCCAAGGCATTTGGGTTTCAACCATTAATTTTGCCAATTGTTGCTTAATAGTTTGATTCATCCTTTCCACCCTGCCCGAGCTTTGCGGATGCCAGGGAGTGTGGTATTCCCAGTGTATACCCAATGATTTGCATATTACCTTGATCACTTTTGAGGTAAAATGTGTGCCTTGTTCAGAGTCGAAACCATTGATCAACTCATATCTAGGTATTAAATGTTCTAACAAAATTTTTGCCACCACCTGCGCTGTGGCTTTTGCCACAGGGTAGGCCTCTACCCAACATGTTAAATGATCTACTACCACTAATAAATATTTAATCCTCCCGACTTTTGGTAGCTCGGTGAAATCAACATGTACTTTTTCAGAAAGTCTATAGGCAATTTTTCTTCCACCCATAGCCACCTGCTAATACTTTCTTATTAATTTTTTGACAAGTCAAGCACCCTTGAGTGATCTGTTTTGCTATTTCTAAGATTCCTATACATCAAAATTGTTTAAGGAATTGGTCACTCAACGCTTTAGTTCCCCAATGCGTTTGGGAATGTAATCTTTCCAGTATCTGCTGGGCATATGCTTTTGGTAACATCTCCCTGTCATCTAGCAGTACCCACTTTCCTTGTTCAAATTTAGCTCTGATCTTTTCAAGCTTTTCCATTTCCTCAGGAGTAAATTTCTTTATTTCTTTATCTTTATTATTTACCAAATCCTTTTTATTCTGTAAAATATTAATTTGAACAACATATTTTCTCAAGGCTGCTTCTTGAGCTTCTTTGCCAAATTATTTCCTCTAACATAGTACCCTAATACTTTTTGATGTCCTCTAATATGTACTATTGCAATTTCTCTTGGTTCTCTTACTGCTATTAAAATTTTAGTTATTTGTTCTTGGTGCACTAAATCTTTTCCTTGAGTATTTATGAGGCCTCTTTCTTCCCATATTTTTTCAAATGTATGGGCTATACCATATGCATATTTAGAATCTGTAAATATCATCCCCACTTGTTCTTTTAATAATTCAAGACCCCTACAGACAGCATATAATTCACATGCTTGTGTGGACCACCATGGACTCAAGGGTCCGGATTCTACTATTTCCAGATTTTTATTAAATATTGCATATCCTGATTTTCTTTTTCCTTCAATTACTCGAGAGGATCCATCTAAAAATTACTTCTCTCCCTCCTGTAATTCTGTGTCAGTTAAATCTGGTCTTACTTTTGTCTGGCTTTCTATTACATTACATTACATTACATTACAGCTGTGTTGCAATTCTCTTTCAGGTTCCCCAAACAAAAATTGTGCTGGACTCTGCACTGAAGTCATTTTAAGTTCCAGATTAGGAGAATCTATCAGTATGGTTTTGTATTTCAAGAGCCTTCTATCTGTCAGCCACTTTTCTGCCTTCTGCTGTAGAACACCTCTTACGTTATGGGGAGTGTATACTTTCAGTGGTGCACTAAAGGTAATTTTCCGTGCTTCTTCATTAAGCAATGAAGTTGCCACCATAGCCCGTAAACAGGCTGGCCACCCTCTATTCATGGGGTCTAATAGTTTTGAGCAGTATCCTACAGGTTTTTTCATTCCTGCCCAATCTTGAGAAAGCACCCCATAAGCTGTCTGATTTGATACATTGACAAATAAGAAAAATGCTTTTTCTAGGTCGGGGAGACTCAATAGTGGAGCTTGTATTAATGTTCTCTTATTTCTTCTAATTTTTGATCATCTCTTTCCGACCATCCAATTTCATTATTTGTCAACTTCTCATACAAAAAATTTACCTTTTCACTATAAATCTCAATCTAAGGTCTGCAATATCCTAGTAATCCCAATAATTGTCTAATTTCCTTTTTAGTTTCTGGGGGTCTTAGAGGAAGTATTCCTGATACCCTATCAGGATCCAGTTTCTTTTAACCTTGGCTTAGCCAATGTCCTAAATACTTTACTTCTTGCTCCACAAATTGCAATTTTGACTTTGACACTTTTAGTCCCTTTTTCCCCAGGAAGTTTAATAATCTGATAGTAACTTCCCAAGTTTATTTTTCAGTTTCCCCGTCTATTAATAAATCATCCACATATTGTAGCAACTTCACATTCTCGGGTATTTCAATATCTTGTAACAGCTTCTCCAAAGCCTGACCAAATAAATTAGGTGATTCTGTAAATCCCTGCGATAACACAGTCCACCATAACTGCTGCCTTCTCCCTGTTGATGGGTACTCCCACTCAAAAGCAAAATAATGTCTAGACTTTTCATGTAAGGGACAAGCCCAAAATGCATCTTTTAAATCTATTACGCTATACCAAATATATTTGGGAGAAATGTGGCTTAGTAAAGTATAAGGATTTGCTACTACAGGAAATTTAGTGATGACCCTCTGATTTACTGCCCTTAAATCCTGCACCATCCTGTATGTTCCATCGTACTTCTTTACAGGCAGTATCGGTGTATTATGCGGGGACATGCAAGGTTCCAAAGTACCTTATTCTAAAAGTCAATCTACAACTGATTTTAACCCCTTCCACCTGTTAAAAATGGCTGAGACTCAATATTCTGTTAATGGTTTAATTTAATTAATGATTGAAATTGCAGTGAGCAAAACAGCGCTGGGTGCATGGGGAGTCTCCGCTCCACTCATTCGCACACTTCTAAAACTCTAGAATTACCTTATATTGATTACAATTCTATGAATATTAAAAAGGGGTGGGTTTACATATATATTCATAGGGATTACATCATGTTATTACAATATTCATGATAGGCGGAGTCTGGGTGGAGTCTAGGCAGAGTCCTCTCTTGGGGAGATATCTGGGGTTGTTAGGGGGTCTTTGGATGAAGTAAGAAGTCTTCCTCAAACTTGAACCCTTTACCTTTCTTGTTTTTGCCGACTTCATTATCTTGTTACAGACCCTAACCATAATTTTTCCTTTATCTGCTGGTTGTGGCATTTTTATGTTGTCTCTGTGCAGATGTTTGCATTCTTTGGTACCTCCTTAGCCTTGGCAGTGCCTTGTTTTAAGAACAAGGCCCACGCTTCAATTATCGCCGAGACAGAAGTTAGTCTCGTTAAGACCTTGTGTTGCTTACACTGTTTTTGTGGAAAATTATAGGTCTCAATTGCTTTGTCTAGCCCCATATTCACTTTCTTCTTAGTTTAATTCTGAATTGACTAGTTAGGAATACAAATTCATTAACATCATATATAACAATCCCCCGTTTTCTTTTTTATAACCATTACGAATTTGTATTCCTTTTAATCACTCTATTCCTCAGAACTTGGTATGACACAAGTTGCACCCATACTTACAAGATTCACATTTAAATGGATCATTTTTACCATGTAATTACCATTTACAGGAACACAAATTGACATCATCTTCTCCTTCTTCCTCTTCTTGATATTCCTCACCTGTATTTACCACTAACAATTTAAGGGTTTCATTTTTTACTTTTTTGGACTTCTGATCGGGCAAATTGTGTCATACAAGTTATTAAACATGGTATAATTAACAATCCCAAAAATCCCCAACACCACAATCTCAGTTTTTACCAGCCAATCATCTCCCAGGAAATTGTTCCAAATTCCTTCCAAATTTATTCCTCTCCAGGTCTGAACTGGAACGTGTGCAAGTTTCTTCATTTCCTGTACCAGTTCCTGTACAGCTTTTCCTTCATCATTGTCCTGGTTTGGGCCAGGATAAAGGTGATTTTCTGTCTTGTACTTTTGCTTTTAGCTAAGTCTCTTGTAAGTAGTTGCACTTGCTGAAATTAACAACAAGTTTCTCAGACAGTGTGTGTTTCTAGGACTGATAACACTTGATGTTTATAGTTACTGCTAGAGACTGGTATGCAGAGCCAAGGACACTGGTCAGCTCTGAGGAAAACATAAAGAGGTCTCACCTGCATCCCTCCTCTGGGGAGGAACGGACAAGATAGATGCCAGAATTGACCAAACAGAGTATTCCATCCCATATACGTCATCCTCAGTATAAATTTGAGGGATTACGAGGGCCAAGCCAGATTTCCAGCTTCCGGCTGCCTGTCCTTCCTGCCTTTCCTGCCTCCCTTCCTTCACTCAGCATCCTGGAAGGATCCCGTCCGTTCGTCTGCCTGTGGTCCTGATCCATGCCAGCCCTTATCTGTGTGTTCCTGCCTCCAGTTCCCGACTGCTGCCGACTCCAGGAGTCCAGCCTGGACTTTCCCAGGGCTGCCCTGCAGCCTCAGTGGTGACGTGAGAGCTATTGGGGAAAAGGGGGGAGGAATGTGGTATCCCTTTTCTTGTATATTTGTATATATTTAGTAATTTTTCCTATTTATCATTACTGTTTCATTAAAGTTGTGTAGTTTAGTTTCCAACCCATAAGTCTCTCTCCCTTATTCTCTCTCCTTTCTTATCAGGGAGGAGAGAGAGATTAATAGAGAGCGTCTGTCACTCGGTTTAATTGCCGGGCCAGTGTTAAACCGTGACAATCATCTATTTCCAAGCAGCAATTAGTCAAATTAAATTTCCCACACACACCTCCTTCCTGTGCTGACAAGTAATCTAAAGCTAAACAGTTCTGAAATAGAAAGGTTCTTGTTGTTTCTCAATAAGCTCTAAAGCATCCCCTATTTTATTTACAACAATTTCTAACACAGCTTGTAATCTAATGATTCTATTGAGCATATAAATTGGAGTTCGGTATCCATACATACCATCCTCAGCCCATGTAGCTGGATCATAATATGCAGTTATTCTTTCAGGAGGCCATTCATCATTATCCCAGTTACCTATCTGTAATTCATGCTTGATTTGTCGCCTCCTTAGTTCTTGGCCTTTGCATATACTTGCACTCCAAGTCATTCTCCCTTACAGGTAAGAGGAAAAAGCTGGGTCTGATTGTTTCTAAAACACAAGATCCTGGCCAATTTTTCGGTAAGAATGCATAAGCGAATTGACCACAAATCCAATACTGGCCCTAAGGAGTGGGCCACCCCTTTGATATACTGATTCCATCAGTCCAATTTGTAAATGCCAGTGCCATTTCAAGAGGCGTTCCCCATTTATCCCACCTTTTTGTCATTTCATTCCAGAGGTAACCTCTTTCACACTCGAGGTTACCCACTGGTATGCCATGTCCTAAATTTTGCCAGTAACTACTTCCAATTGTAGAGGTTTGTAATACCACTGTGTTGTAGAATGTTAGAGAGGCTTGGAGAATGTTGAAGATCATTCCTGAATATTCTCAAAGAGATAGGGGGTGTGACCCCTTTACTGTGCCCAACCCCATGTTTGGGGGGCCAATTAGATCGGCCCATACTCCGGTGCTACCTGCACCAGGGATTCGCTGTGCTACAGGTAAACACACTGGGTGTCCAATAAAACGTTATGTTGTTATATGGTGGCGGGGACGTGGTCACGGAAGCACTATATAAGCGAAAGTTGCTGCACAATAAACCAGAAGTTCGTTTATCAACCATATTGGTTGCACGCATTTTCTTTGCTGCTCCCGCAACTGGCGCCTGAACTGTGCAAAGGTCCTGAACAATCAGAAAGTCTGAAGAGCCTTGAAAAAGTCTGAAAAGTTTCGAAATCAACAGGCAAATCCTGCGGAAGACCGATCTTCACTAGGGACGCCTGGTGGAGGACCGAACCATCGATAGCACCAATCACAGCTCGGCAGGTAAAACCACTGAAACCAAAAAACTTGGCTGGGAACGGGGCTCCAGGAAATCATCAAAAAGCAACCTTTCAGAGGGCAATAAATTCCTCTCGACGCTGTAGCTTCGGCAACCTTAAAAGGGCAGCCGGTACCAGATTTGCATCAGTTAGGGGTTGATTATGATCCCTGTCCCCCAACAGGAGATGAAATAATTGTACAGCTTGCTCAAAATTCCAGTGAAGTTCCGATGCAACCCGCTGCCCCCCCCTCCCCCCCTCTCCCCCACCTCCCCCTGATGTGGCCTGTGCTGGCCATCTTGAGCCACGTGGCTCATGATGTACGGACGGGACGGAAGTGACCACTTGCAGAGCCGGAAGCGGACTGAATCAGAGTCCGGAAACCCTATGTCCTGCGTCATCCGGCGAGGGTGGCTCCGGGGCTGGCCCCGACCTCCATTGGGCCCCGCCTTCGGCTCCACCCCCTCACCATAAATCATCCGACGGGGACGTTCCCGACCCGCAGCACTCCTTCGCCCCCCCCCCCCCTCCCTCCTCCAACCAGCCGGCCCCCCCCCCTCCCCCCCCCCCATCCCCCTGCCGCAAGCAGCCGCTTTTCAGAAATAAAAGCCTGCTGCACGGCACTACCGCACCTTAACGATTAATTGGTCGCAAATTCATGAGGAGGCCCTTAATAATAAAGATTATGATTTATCCTCAGTTTTAGATACCCTGCCACAAGTTTTCCCGATCATATATACAAAAGCTAATCAGGAAAATGTGGAGGAGGAGTATCACTCTTTAAATTAGAAATTGCTAACACAATTAAGAGCTACCATAAATGAATGCGAGTTGCATGGTGAACCAGTTAAGCAAATGATAAGTTATATCTGGAGCTCAGGACTGTTGCTCCCAGAGGTCATAAAAGTAATTATGAGAATGATCATGACTCAATCAGCTTTACTGTTATGGCAAGCCCACTGGCAAAAATTATGTCACAGATTTGTAGAAATTCCTAGAGAACAAAATGACCCCCTGTATGGGATAGCAATAAATCAACTTATGGGTTGTGGAAAATACGCTAATTTTGAGGCACAAGCAAGATTAGGCCCACATATAATAAGAGAGTTCATGAGACTTGCGAGGGAAGCTATAAGTAAAGTTAGAACTACATCAGTTGTCCCAACTTATATGTCAATTAAGCAAGGCACAGATGAGCCGTTCTCACAGTTTGTAGATGAATTCACTGATGCCATCAACCAGGCTTGTGTACCAGATCAAATGAAAACTACATTGCTCCGTCAGTGTGTCTTACAGAACAGCAATACTCCCACAAAAAATATAATTTCCTCCATGCCATCGGAAGCATCAATTGAGGAGATGCTGGAACAGTTATCTAGAGTACCAGTAGGGACTCAGGCAATGTTAATTGAGGCAATACAAGATGTAGGGAAAGGTATGGTGCAAGCCCAGCAGCAAGCTCTTGCAGCCCAACAACAAGCCTTTTTAGCCCAACAGCAAGCCCACCAGCAAGCTCTCACAATCCAGCACCAAGCCTTAGCAGCCTTAGCCCCGTTACGTCCTGCCGACGCCAGACAGCCGCAACGATCAACCGACAAATGTTTTCGCTGTGGACACACTGGACATCTTCGAAGGCATTGTCACAAAGCCACAGTCTGGTGTCAACACTGTAATACGAACACTCATGCTACCGAAGTCTGCAGATACCAGGGAAATGGATCGAGGAGCGCGAGGAGCCGCGGCACAAAGACCCCAAACTGCGGCTCTAGTGTGGACCCCTTCGAACAACAGCAACCAGCCACAGTCCAAAAAGAAAAAGGGGGAGACTAGGTCTGCTGAATCCGTGTGTTAGAATGGATCTTCGGACCACTACAGCCAAAAATTGCAATCCAAAGATGGAGGTATTGGCCCTTCTAATTTGTAAAGGCCAAACTCGTATTATACAAATTACTGGAGATGAACCTAGCACAATTTATCTTCCAATGAAGCAAGGAGAGTTGGACTGGTATTTGCAGCACTCTCCAGCCCTACAGTCAAGTCTCCTGGAAGCACCGCGAACCATTGATCTTTCCCTGTTGCGATTTACTGCGTTAAAGTGGATGTCCCTGCATGAATGGATTCCTGTTCCAAAACGATCTGAGGAACCTCTTCAAGATACATTAACAGTCTTTACCGATGCAGAAAACATTCACAATGAGCCGCAGTGACGTGGCAAGACAAAGAGCAATGGTGCCATGAACTCCTATCCTCACAAGAGGATGATATCCTACAGAATCTAGAGTTGACTTAAAGGATTTGCTAAGGAAATTCACAGATTTACAAGACCCACAGGAGCGATTATTCAAAGACTCTATTTGTCTTGAATTATCTGTGTATATTCGGGGACCAAAAGTTAGCGCCAGCATATATTCATGGGACAATAGCCCAACAAGCTGACCCTTCAGAAGCCCCACTGTATGTGACCTACAGCGACCCAACCACGGGTATATGGCAAGGACCAGCAGAGGTTAAATATTTAGGCAAAAGTCACGTGTCTTTCCACCTCTACAGGTACCTTGTAGGTTCCCAGCAAGCGGACTCAGCCGGCACCTACTCCGCCGAATTTGAAAGCATAAGCTCAAGAGCAGAGACAGCCGTATTAAGTGCTCAACATGTTCAAAGATAGAAACTGCCGTGTTGACTTCATCATAGGTTTCATTGTCATTTTAAACTTTGATTGTTTTGCCTTCCTGAACTTCGACCCTCGACAGAATGTCTGGGTTACCCTTGCGCGTCAGCTTAACACCACTTCCTTTTGTGCCAGTCTAGCGACAGCCCAATCGCCTTTACTTACGTGTTTAGTTGGTGTACCAGCCTCTGAAGAGACGTGGCCAATGTTTCAAGCAGCAATGAACCACACACAAGTGCAATTTCACACCGAGAGTCTATGTTCCACCAAGGCCAGTCTAGTCGCATGCTTAAGTGACTACGACACTTGGGTTAGTCATCTGCCTGTTGGGCCCGATCCCCAAGAATTAAGCCTTGCAGACTCTCTAAATGCCACTTATTGTCTCTGGATGAGTAGCTTGTCCACTGACTGCACAGAAGTCATGAGGAGACAATGCGTTACTACCAATGTTTTCCCAATGGGCAATTTCAGCCAGTGGTGCAACTACACCCTCCGTGGTGCTACTAACCCATCGCCTGGGACACAGCTTCCTAGGAAATTACCATCAGGGTACCTTTTAATTTGCGGAGATCGGGCATGGTCAGATATACCGTCCCATTCCGTTGGAGGGCCTTGCACCATTGGTCAACTGAGCTTAGCTATGCCTCACGCACACCCGAACAGTACCCATCGTGTGCGGTGGAAGCGAGGCCTGGCCCAAATACTAGCGCAGGGATGTGATGATGATGTTAACCTTTGGTCCAAATGGCAGGTGATTGTTACTTCTATTTTTTGCCTGGAGCAGCTGCCGCTCGTGCACATTGGAACCTGGAGAAGTTGAGTTTTTGGGTAGTAAAGTGAAGCCCAAAAAGGCCGAATAAACTGTTTAGAGACAAAGTTTTGAGTCTTTAAACAGCAAAGGTATTTATTCACGGATCCGGGGAACTCCCAGCTCACGCTGGACAGAGAGTTCGCGCTCGGGGGGTGTAGGGTTAGGGTATTTATACAGCCTTTCATGCATATTCATAAGATTACGACAGGTAATTATAATATTCATAACAGGCGGAGTCTGGGCGGAACCAGGTGGAGTCTGGGCGGAACCAGGTGGAGTCTGGGCGGAGTTGTTCTTTCGGGGATATGTCCCTCTTAGGGTTAAACTTCTATCTCCCTTGATTCCAGGTGGCTTCATGTTGTTCTATGGATATCGGGCCCCAGCCATAACTTTTCTCTTATCTGCTGGTTGTGGCATCTTTATGTTCTCCTTGTGCAGATGTTCACATGCTTTCGGGGCCAAGCTGGCACCTCCCTGGCCTTGGCGGTGCCTTGATCTAAAAAGAGATTTACACTCCCAATTATTTCTCAGGGAGAAAGCTAGCTTCGTTAGGCCTTGTTTTGCTTTTCGCTGTGACGGTGGAAAGCTGTTTTGCTCCTAACTGAAACAGTGGAAAATTACGAGTTTGGACTGCTTTGCCTGATCTTTTCTCGGTTTAGTCTTGAATTGTACCGGTTATGATCACTAGTTCTAATTCTACATTAGATAAATTCACACAAACAACTTGGCCTGCTCTCCTTTTCCCACAGGAATTGATCTGTTGAGATCCTTTCCTGTTTCAAAAGCATGCTAATGATACTAGCAAAGTACTATCTGAATCAGCTGAAGACTTGTCTTCTGTACAACATGCAGTATTAGAAAATAGAGCTGCTATTGATTTTTTGCTTTTAGCTCATGGCCATGGTTGTGAAGATTTTGATGGTATGTGTTCTACGAACTTGAGTGATCACTCTAAATCGATACATAAGTAGATACAACAGTTAGTAGAACATACTCAAAATATCAAGCAAGATGTAGGTTTTTTTGGTATAGATGAATTAGTCAATTGATTTGGCCTCACCGGATGGCTTCAAAGTTTATGTAAGACTGGTTTGCTCGTACTTTGTATTATATTGATAACTTTGATGTGTTTTAGTTGTATGTTAGCGATACTTAAGAAGTTATTTGTCCAAGCTGCCAATATTATGATTGTACAAAAAGATAAAGGTTTTGTTGAAGAATGGTTTGAGGAACAAGGACATGGACCTCTACTAAATACCAAAAGATTGTGAACAGTTACCTAAGAAGTATATTAAGAAGTTACGAGACCCAGGATCAATTTAAAAAAAAAAAAAAAAAAATAGGGAGAGCAAAAGAAAAAGAGAAAAGAAAGAGAGAAGAGAAGAAGAAGAGAAAAGAAAAAAAAATTAGGTAGCACATAGTAAAATTTATACCTACTGCTTTTTAAAAAACCATAAAAAAAAAACAAAAAAAACCCCCAAAAAAACGGACTTTGCCCGTTATGAATGTAGTAATTGAATGTTGCAATCCTAAGTTTAACACAGTTTAACTTGGCAACTATGAAGGACCTAGGACTCCATTGTGCTACGAGCTGGTGGGACCTGGAGACGCTTATAGGGGCCTCCTGAGAAGATTTCGTCAGATAAGCCTCTCCTATCCCTCTTTTGGCTCTCTGCAATAGTGGACGCCAGACCTTCCTAATGTTGAACAGAGCTCTGTTAAAGAGTGTGTGAGTATGAATGGTTGTATGAAACAGAGACATGTCATAAATGCAAAGTCGACTCTTACTTGATTAAGACAACGAAATCTGGTTGATAACTTAACCAATTTGTTTGATTCATTAATTGAGTGGTTTGAATAGTTTTTAGATTATTTCAGAAGCGCATTATAACATTGAATGTATCAACCTGTTTGATTCATTAATTGAGTGGTTTGAGTAGTTTTTAGATTATTTCAAAAGGGCATTACAACATTGAATGTATCAATCTGTTTGATTCATTAATTGAGTGGTTTGAGTAGTTCCTAGATTGTTTTAAAAGGGCATTATATTATTGAATGTATCCTTAAGTTTTGCACGTTTTGTTATTTGCACTATATTTGTTTGAAAATTAGCACTGCAAAATTTTAAACCAAACATGGGCTTGTGCAAAAAAAAAAAAGGGGGGGATATGTTGTAGAATGTTAGAGAGGATTGAAGAATGTTGGAGATCATTCCTGAATATTCTCGAAGAGATAGGGGGTGTGACCCCTTTACTGTGCCCAACCCCATGTTTGGGGGGCCAATTAGATCGGCCCATACTCCGGTGCTACCTGCACCAGGGATTTGCTGTGCTACAGGTAAACACACTGGGTGTCCAATAAAACGTTATGTTGTTATATGGTGGCGGGGACGTGGTCACGGAAGCACTATATAAGCAAAAGTTGCTGCACAATAAACCAGAAGTTCGTTTATCAACCATATTGGTTGCACGCATTTTCTTCACCGCTCCCACACCACTGGTGTTTCTTGTTACCTTTTTCAATCCGTTCCCTTATCTTTGAATCAGTTATTTTACTCTCTCTCACTTCCCAGGGCCATCGGTCTCCTTGATTCGTTCCTCCACAAACATAACAATTAGTGACATTCAAAGATTTAGCAATGTTTTCAGCCAAATTTACAAAAAAGGTTTTTTGTAATTGTGCTTGTAATTGTGGGGATTTCATATTTCACTCCAGTTTCCAATTCATGATAAAATGAGTTAAAAATCAACCTGTGCTGTATGGATTCCCTAATTCGCTTGGTAAATGTTACATGAATCACAGCTCCTGGATCATAACCAGACCCATATATTTTTATCCCAAATTTCACCTCCAAATCTTTCCAATGTTGAGGGTTTAGAATGGTTAGATTTAAAGGGTTGCAAGCATGAGCAGTACAGTCTTTCTGCACTTCTTTTTCAATTCCTTTACGGGTAGTGGCTACACAGTCCAACTTAACTGCTGCCTTCTCCCTATCGATGGATCCTCCCACTAGAAAGCAAAATAATCTCTAGACTTTTCATGTAAGGGACAAGCCCAAAATGCATCTTTTAAATCTATTACACTGTACCAAATACATTTGGGAGAAATGTGAGTTAGTAAAGTATAAAGATGGAAATTCAGTGTTGACCCTCTGATTTTCTGCCCTTAAATCCTGCACCATTCAGTATGTTATTTCTTTACAGGCCGAACTGGTGTATTATGCAGGGAGATGCGAGGTTTCAAAGTCCCTTGTTCTAAAAGCCTATCTACAATAGGCTTTAACACTTTCCACCCCTCCATTGAAATAGGATATTGTTTATTCCTGATTGGGTTATGTGGATCCGTCATCTGAACTTCTATTGGATCCATATCTATCTTCCCAATCTCTCCCTCTGTATATCATAGTGAAGGATCAATTATTTCTTCATCCATTTCTGTCAGAGTACATAAATTAACCCGTTACTTTTCTCCTTTTCTCCATCACGTTGGATATTTATGTTTAACTTCATGATCAAATCTCTGCCTAATAAATTGTACTCTGCCTGTCCCTCAACAACTCTTCCAAACCCCTGTCGGGCCAATCTTTTAATTTCTCCAGCTTTTTCCTAATGCCTGGGCAAGCTTTCCCATATCCTTTTTTTTAAAACTTCAAACATCACTTGTATTAAGGGGAACTGTCACAAATCCTAATCCTCCTTGATTCCTGCCGAGTGGTACTTCCCATATGGGGTATGTTACAGCAGTCTCGTGCTGACTCTCTCAATCGGCTGCTCACCTTTCATCGACAGAGAAGGTGACGGAGGTATTGCCGGTGCCGGCGGAGCAAACGACAGCAGATTATGCAAACGTGGAGGAGGCAGACGGTCTAAAGGTTCTCATTTTTCTTTATCTTTGCTTTTCTTTTCATTCTCCTCCTCCCTCAGTTTTAATGTGAGGAGGGGCAGTGTAGGTAAAGTAGAATTCTGGATCCATAGGTATGCATAGTCACTTTCTTCCTGTGAAAATGGTTTTGGCCAAATTGTCATGCAATATTGCACTCATTTCATTTTAGTTTTTCCTCTTCTTTTTTCCCTTACTATCCCTATATTTAATCATAAGACCTAAAGGACTCTCCGGAGGAATATCTGGTACCTGACTAGAACTCTTCAAACTCTGTCTCATAATATGAGGATTTTACTTGTGCCAATCCTCCCACCCTTGGTTGCTTCAATAAGAGTGTCTTGCAGGTGGGTTAAATACCTTATCATCCACCCACGAATCCTATAGGAATCACTTTGGTCCTTCATCGGCCAAGTGCCTCGCGGGAAGAAGACCTCGGAACCGCGGTTAGAAGACCTCCACAATCGCTTCAGAACCAGGTTCCATCTCAGTCACACTCTCACACATGCACAGGCAACCGAATCCCACCCAACAAACGGTACACGCCTTTAATATTTACGACCCCGTCGTCTTCGTTTGGATCTTCGCGTGCAGAATTACGGGCAAAACACACTGCAGTCCGCAAAAGAGCTCAACACCGAAAATAAAATAATTTTTGCTTATTGTAATTTTGGATTCAGTATCCTGTCAGTAAAGCCGGGGGCCCAAAAAGGGGCCACCGAAGATCGGTGGGGCCCCCCCCCAATCCGGACCTCAGTGCAAACACTGAGAGGGATCCCAGACGAGCCCCCAAAATTGTTAAAAATGACCAAGACTCAGTATTCTGTTAATGGTTTAATTAACTAATAAAGATGAAATTGCAGTGAGCAAAACAGTGCTGGGTGCATGGGGAGTCTCTGCGCCACTCACACACACGCTTCTTAAACTCTAGAATTACCTTATATTGATTACAATTCTATGAATACTAAAAAGGGGTGGGTTGACATATATATTCATAGGGATTACATCATGTTATTACAATATTCATAACAGGCGGAGTCTAGGTGGAGCCTGGGCAGAGTCTGGGTGGAGTCCTCTCTTGGGGAGATATTGGGGGGTCGTCAGGGGGGTCTTTGGATGACGTAAGTTTTCCTCAAACTTGAACCCTTTATCTTTCTTGTTTTCACCAACTTCATTATCTTGATACAGAGCAAAATAATTTTTCCTTTATCTGTTGGTTGTGGCATTTTTATGTTGCCTCTGTGCAGATGTTTGCATTCTTTTGGTGCGTAGTTACCCTTGGCAGTGCCTTGTTTTAAGAACAAGGCCCATGCTTCAATTATCGCCGAGACAGAAGTTAGTCTCGTTAAGGCCTTGTGTTGCTTACACTGTTTTTGTGGAAAATTACATGTTTCAATTGCTTTGTCTAGCCCCATATTTACTTCTTTCTCAGTTTAACTCTGAATTTGTCTGGTTAGGAATACAAATTCATAAACACACATTACAATCATTTATTACAAGCACCTGCAGGGGCTGTACTGATTCAAGCTCAGCCAACTGTGTCATTTGACCCTGGGGTTCGGATGAAAAGCAAAAATGGGACTGAGAAGCAAAACGAAAAGCAACCGAAAACACCACCAGAATCATCGGAGGAACCAGAGGGAGAGAAGCTGGAGAACACAGGCGAGGAACCTTGGAATGCAGACCCCCCCTTCCTGCCCGCCTGCCACGGCTCCCGAACACTCTGCCACCACTGCCTTCCTCTCCATCTCCGATGCCTGATTTATCTTCTTGACCACAGTTGCCATTAATCCTCTGCTTCACCTGTCAACACCATCAGTGCCTGCTATAGAGCAACAACCAAGGAAAGAACTGGGACTCGGAGACAAGCAACTCAGGGAACTGCTGAAGAAACTGAAAGAACTGGAGGCCAAGGATGAGTATACCCCTGAAAAAACCCTAGTTTTTTGCTCCGGGGAATGTTGGGAAACTGTCTGGAAGAAAACAGACATGTGAGCAATCCTGACTCTTTAGCTTTAGGCCTTAAGACCCAGTTGCAAGGTTACTGAAAGATGAGCTATGGGAAAAAGATAAGGGAGCTGGCAGTAGAAAAGAAGAATAACAGGATAATGAGGTAGCCAGCAGAAGTTCTGTGAGAACAGAATTTGTGTCCAAGATATAGCCACCTGCAAGATATCATTATATAAACAAAGGCTCTATATAAAGCGAGTGTCCACTGTTAATAAACGACTTCACTTTAACCATATTGGTGACTGCGTGTCGTCCTTTAAGCCTCCGCGGATTTTTTCCTACATTTGGCGCCCGAACAGGGACCCTCTCGCTGTTGCTTCCAGGAGCGATGAAGACAGCTGGAATGAGAGGGTAGCGAGAAAGCCGACCGAAGGGACGGTGCGGCAGGAGCGGAGAAGCCAGTCGAAAGGAGACTGCTGCCCCGGCGGTCTATGTAGCTGGTGCCCAGCTACGGAACGAAAGAGGTACCTCGGAATTGAAGAATCTTGCCAAGAAAAAGGTGAGCGGCTGGGGAGGAGATGGGGTCTACACTCTCTAAAGAAGAAGAGGCAGTAGTTAAGCTCCTCCAATGTATTCTCTCTAAGAGAGGTTTATCACACGAAGGCAGGACCTTACGTGAATTACTGAAATGGGCACGGGATAGAGACTTGATCCCCTCGATGGGTACCGTTTTAGAGTTACCTACTTGGGAAGCCATAGGTACTGCCCTATGGGATAAAATTAGAGATGGAGATAAGGAGGCAGGACACTTAGCGACACTCTGGAAATTGATTAGAGAAACTTTATAAGAGATGGAAAGTGAAAGAGCGGCAGCCGCTTCTGCTTTCCCTGCATTGACTCCAGAAAAGACCAGTAAAAGTAAAACTCCTAGGACTGGTTGCTCGGCTGCTGCGGCTCCTGTTAGTGATATGCCGTCGGCGCCTCCGATGAATCCTTTTGCCAGTAGCCCGCTGCCGCCCTTACCGGGGTTTTTTGGCACCAGAACAACGCGCGGACAGCTGGAATATGTGGGTGCACAAGAAAGCGCATCTGAAGAACCCGACTTGCCTCCCCCTCCGAGCGAGAATGAGTTAAGAGAGCTTCATTTAAATAATGAGTCTGGTATCTTAAGTGAAGCTCAGTGTCCTAATCGATCAGAAGCCTTACAGAGCACAGAATGTCCACTATTATCGGGTACGCCTCTTATCAGCCCAGAACGAGAAGGATCTGTTGAAACGTTGTTGAACAGCCTTATTCAAAAACTGGGGGATCTTACAGTTAAACCAGCAGAGGAGCGTTCGGGTTCAGAATCTTCGGCCCTGGTACTGCTTAATTCTTCACAGACTCCTCCGTCTGCGGAAGCAATTATTCCACCTAATTTGCGGAATCCGGTTCCTGACCCTCCAGGAGAATCAGGATCTGGACAAAGATGGAGAGGAGTCATACGCGATGCAATAATAGAGGGCCAGTTTGTACCTAATTTGTCGGCGTTCCCTGTGTCGGTGCAAGCAGATGGGACACGGAAATGGGACCCTTTCGATTGGAAAATATTAGAAAAAACTAGAGCAGCAATAAATCAAAATGGCATTAGGTCTCCCATAGTGCAACAAATGTTGAAATACATTTTTACAGCTGATTTGTTGATACCGCAAGATATAGTTCAATTAACTGAGATTTTGCTTTCCCCCTCCCAATTACTATTGTTTTCTAGGGAATGGCAGAGATTATGCAGTCATGAGGCATCTCAGGCACGGCAACAGAACGACCCTTTGTATGGTATTCAGGTGCAAATGCTAATGGGTCAAGGTCCTTTTGCTGATGGTACTTTGCAAACCCGATTTGCGCCACAGGTGTTGCAATTAACCCAAAGACTTGCTTTGCAGGCACTTACTTCGCTTCAAGAACCAGGTCGATCGCACGCCTTTTCTCATGTTAAACAGGGTTTAAATGAGTCTTTTCCTGATTTTGTTGATAAGCTGTTCAGGGCAATCCAAGATCATCCTGATTTGGATGAGGATTCCAAACAGCGCATGTTTAAGGTTTTAGCTTTTGATAATGCGAATGACAAAACAAGACGAATTTTAGGACCGTTGCCTCAGACAGCTGAGGTTGCAGATATGATTGAGCTCGTGGAGCGCACTCGGGAATCGGAAAAAGCCGCCTACGTGGCTGCTGCATTAAAAGGTATGGTGCCAACAGCACCAAAAGGCAAGTCACCGAAAGGTGTAAAATGTTTTAATTGTGGTAAAGCGGGTCATTCCAAAGCGCAATGCAGAGTTGCAGGACCCAAACAGAAATGGTGTTCCAATTGCAATAGGAATAATCATAATACATTTGAGTGCCGGCAATCGGGAAACCGGCTGCCGAGCGCGAACTACCCGCGGGCCAAGACACAAATTCAGGGAGCATGGTCCGCTGGTCAGGGAGTTCGGGGACCCCAGGGAGCTCAGGGATACCAGGGAGCTCAGGAGCCCTGGACACCGTCAGCTCCGCCACTCACGGGAGCGCCGGCGTTGACGTGGAAACCGCAGTAGATGTAACATTGTTAAATACTGACGTACATTTAGTGGAATCAAATATTCAGGGACCCTTGGGGCATAATTTGTGTGCTTTACTTTTAGGACGGTCATCTACATCTAGACAGGGTATTTTTGTAGTCCCTGGTGTTATCGATGCTGACTCTACTGGATTAGTAAAAATCATGGTTTATACTATTACTCCACCTGTATCCATTCCAAAAGGCAGTAGAATTGCCCAATTAGTACCATTTTTGTCACAGGTACCGTGTAAAGGTGAAAGGGACAGAGGAAGTGGAGGTTTTGGCTCCACTGGAGTACCACAAGTTTATTTTGCTATGGATATTATGAAAGGAAAACCTGAGGTAGAGGTACTTATTAGATCTAAATGGAATGAGACTATTAAATTGAACATGATGATTGATACAGGAGCAGATGTTACAATAATTTCTCAGCAGCATTGGCCTTTAACGTGGCCCACCATACCATCTCCAGTAGGGATTATGGGTGTAGGAGGAACGCAAACGACTAGAGTTAGTAAAGATCCAGTTGCCTTACAATTTACTGATGGGTCACAAGCCTCAGTGAGACCCTATGTTATGCATGTACCTATTATGTTAATAGGGAGAGACGTTCTCAGTCAATTGAATGCTAGACTTGTAACACAGCCTTTTTAGTAGCGGCCACTGAAGGGCAGCCGATCCTAAAAATCAGGTGGTCTACCGGCGATCCTGTCTGGATAGATCAGTGGCCGCTAACTAAAGATCGGCTGCAGCATGTAAAGGAATTGGTACAAGAACAACTCATGGCTGGGCATATTGTGCCGTCTACATCACCATGGAATACTCCTGTATTTACAATTCCTAAAAAATCTGGAAAGTGGCGTTTATTGCATGATTTGCATGCCATCAATGCAATCATGGAGACTATGGGAGCGTTACAGCCAGGACTACCGTCTCCAGTAATGATACCAGAGAATTGGGATCTGTTGGTAATAGATTTAAAAGATTGTTTCTTTACAATTCCTTTGCATCCAGAAGATGCTGAGCGATTTGCCTTTTCAGTCCCTTCTGTTAATAAGGCTGAGCCAGCACAAAGATATCATTGGGTCGTATTACCACAGGGAATGAAGAACTCCCCGACAATGTGTCAAATTTATGTTGCTTGGGCTTTGCAGCCTTTACGATCACAGTTTCCTGAGTTGATTATCTATCATTATATGGATGACATTTTGATTGCAGGAAGGTCACTCAATTACAACGATGTTTTAGCTCGGGTGACGATGACTGTAGAACAACGTGGTTTAAAAATTGCTCCAGAAAAGGTACAAAAGCATGAGCCTTGGAAATATCTGGGGTGGACAATCACAGGGAGTGCAGTGCGGCCACAGAAGGTTGCCCTTAAAACAGAAATTACTACGCTAAGTGATGTACAGAAACTCGTGGGTGATATCCAATGGGTGAGATCACTTTGCGGGATTACTAATGATGATTTACAGCCTTTGATTGATCTTTTGGGTACCACATCTAATGTAACTGACAGAAGAGAGTTACAACCAATACACCAGAGGGCATTGGCTGTTATTCAGGAGAAAATTTTGACGTGTCATGCATCTCGCTTTGTAGAAGAGTTGCCGATAACATTAATGATAATAAATTCAGGGCAGGATAGAGTTCATCCCTTTGGGTTATTAGTTCAATGGGATGAAACAAAAAAACAAGCTTTAAGAATTTTAGAATGGATTTTTTTGTCAATCCGCTTACGCAAAACAATTACAACGAGGGTTGCGGTCTTATCTCAAATTGTTATAAAAGGCAGAGCGCGGTGTCAAGACATCGCTGGAACAGACCCAGATCAGATCATTTTGCCCCTTATGCAGGACTATTTGATTTGGTTGTTGCGAACTTCAACAGACCTACAAATAGCCTTGGCACAGTTTGGTGGGGACATAACGAATTCTTACCCCTCGTATCGCTTGTTACCACTTTTGTCTGACATGCAGTGGGAGTCATGTAGTTTTTTGTCTGAAAATCCGGTGGACGGTATAACAGTCTTTACAGATGCCGGGAAAAAATCCCATAAAGCTGTTGTTACCTGGGAGGAGACGCCTGGACAATGGAAAGAACATTTAATCCAAGGGAAGTCATTTGATTCTTTGCAAACCCTTGAACTTACTGCTGTTGTTTGGGTTTTCGAAACTTGGAACAACACTCCTGTCAATATAGTCTCTGACTCACTTTATGTAGTAGGTATTGTCTTGAGGATGTATCATGCAATTTTGAAGGAAATTTCAAATAAGCATTTGTATTTGTTATTGCAGAAGCTAATGAGACTCTTAGCAGAGAAAGAACATTCTTACTTTATTACTCATATCCGGAGTCATCTTAGTGATCAAGGGTTGGCTATCGGTAATAATTGAGCTGACCATTTGGTTGCACCAGCATGGACTGGTCCTTCTGTTGATATTTTTGCACAAGCTCGACAGTCTCATGCCTTTTTTCATCAATCTGCTAAGATGTTAGCGAGGCAATTCCACTTACCTCTGGGGGATGCCCAGGGAATTGTGAAATCTTGCCCTGATTGCCAAAAACTTGATCTTGGTATTGGGATGGGAGTCAATCCTAAAGGCTTGAAGTCTCTGGAACTGTGGCAAATGGATGTCACTCATGTACAGCAGTTTGGACGTTTAAAATATGTACACGTAGTTATAGATACCTTTTCTATGGCCATTTGGGCCTCTGCACAGACTGGTGAGGCAACAAAACGTTATCAGACATCTATATGTATCCTTTGCTGTTTTAGGAGTACCTCAGTCCATCAAGACAGATAATGGCCCTGCTTATTCTTCTGCTCGGTTTCGTCAGTTTTGTGGACGATGGGGCATCCGACATGTTACTGGTATCCCTCATAACCCTACGGGCCAGGCAATAGTGGAACGTTGCCATTCGGTATTAAAGGCTCTCCTTGAAAAACAAAAACGGGGGGAGGAAGGGAGTCCTCCGCAGGACCGGTTAAGTAAGGCTGTATATGTCATGAATTATTTGCGCTTTACAGGAGATCGTACAGAGCCTCCGATATTAATACATCAAAAGGCTTTAGCAGACTCTGAAGCTTCGGAACCTTCCCAAAAAATTTTGGTGGAATTCAAGAATGTGAACACTGGAAAATGGGAAGGGCCGGCAGAGGTGAAACTAACTGGTCGAGGTTATATGTGTTTACTTACAGGTACCGGAGTGCGTTGGGTACCGGCCAGATGGGTTCGTCCATGGAAACAAATGCCTCCAAATGCGAACTCATAGTGATGCTGTTTGTGATATGAGTTTTGGTTTGGGAAATTGTACCACTTCTTTTAATTTTAGGCTAACTTCACTAGATTTTATGAGAATGAGTATGCCTTTTCAGAGGCCGAGAGTTGCGGCGGGGAGTGAGAGCTGCTCCTGGTACAGAGAGCACCCCCACTCCTGCCTCTGCAGCCGCTTCTCGCCCCCCCCTCACACAAGGGCATAGCTCAGATATGGCCAGTGAGCATTGCCAGCTGCTGTTTCTACTCCCACAGACACTGCTGCTGCTCTGAGAATGAGCCCTGCTGCAGACACCAAAAAAAAAAAAAAAAAAAAAAAAAAAAAAAAAAAAAAAAAAAAAGGAGGGGGGAATGGGGGGGGGGGAAAGAGTGTGCCTTTGCTGTTTAAAGGCTTATAATTCTGTCTCTAAACAATTTTATTAGGCCTTTTTGAGCCTCAATTTGGCAACCATGAAGGAAACCAGGACTCCACTGTGCCGTGACCCGGGAGGGGTCTGGGGACGCTTTTGGGGCCCCCCAACCAATTTTTGTCGGATAAGCCTCCTCTACCCTCTTAGTTCTAGGCACCAGTGGACACCAGACCTTCCTCATAATAAAATGGTATTTAAGTCCTTCCATTGCAGTGTTAAATGTGCTTTTCATATTGTATTGATAATAGGTTCTTGTTAATGTTGTAATTCATGTGATCGTTTATATGTTGATTATGGGATCCCTTGTCTATGTGTTGATTGTTGATTGTGCTATTCTGTTGCACTGCTAAGTAGATGAACTTAACTTCTGGTATTTTAACACAGATGCTAAAAGATGTTGATAGTGTCAGACATGCAGTTTTATAATATCGTGCTGCCACTGACTTTTTATTGTTAGCTTTTAGGTTATGTTTGTGAAGACTTTGATGGAGTGTATTTGCATGAATTTATCTGATCATTCAGAGTCAATTCACAACCAAAAACAATTGATTAAGATAACATGAAAAATTAACTGTTGCATATATTGGGTTAAATGAATGGTTAAATCACTTAAGGATATAGGGATAGCTTAGAGATTTAATTAGACAAGGTTTATCAATTATATTTGTTATTATTGGTTTTGATGCTTTCGTATTATTAGTATGTTGTTTATGGCAATGTATTATTAGCATGTTATCTCACGTGATGAAGTAAGTCAGGATTGCTCAAAAACAAAAAGGGGGATATGTTGGGAAACTGTCTGGAAGAAAACAGACATGTGAGCAATCCTGACTCTTTAGCTTTAGGCCTTAAGACCCAGTTGCAAGGTTACTGAAAGATGAGCTATGGGAAAAAGATAAGGGAGCTGGCAGTAGAGAAGAAGAAATAACAGGATAATGAGGAAGCCAGCAGAAGATCTGTGAGAACAGAATTTGTGTCCAAGATATAGCCACCTGCAAGATATCGTTATATAAACAAAGGCTCTATATAAAGCGAGTGTCCACTGTTAATAAACGACTTCACTTTAACCATATTGGTGACTGCGTGTCGTCCTTTAAGCCTCCGCGGATTTTTTCCTACAGGGGAACACCCTGAACAACCCAGGGGCACTAATCCATTTTTATCCCCTGATCCGTTCCCTATCCCTGCTCCTACTTCCCTTAACCCTTTAACACCCACTGCTCCACCTCTTCCAGATCCAACATGGGGAGGGGAGGGTGGTGGGGGGGATAGTTGGGGGGGTGGGAGTGTGGATCCAGTAACTAGATGGAAGGGAATTATTCGACATGCTATCGTTGAAGGAGAAATGGTTCCCAATATGGGTCCGATGGCTTTTCCAGTGATTGTGGGACCAGGAGGAGGAGGTCAATGGGTCGCATTAGATTGGAAAATGATAAAAGAAGCCAAAGCTGCCATTACGCAGTATGGTTTGAAATCAGTTTGAGTCATTTACTCAATCTCCTTTGCAACAACTTTTTACTGCTCAATTGTTGATGCCATATGACACAAAAATGCTCGTTAATACTCTGTTAACTCCTTCTCAACAATTGCAATTTCATCATAAATGGCAAATGCTGTGTGAAAATGCAGCTGTGATTCCTAGACAGAACACCGATGCATTATACGGAGTGCAAGCACAAATGTTACTTGGTGCTTGTCCTTTTGTATGTGCAGATTTGCAGGCATGGTTTCAAACTGAAGTGTTACAACTTTCACAAGAATTGGCATATAAAGCTTTGCAAACTGTGCATGATCCTGCACAAGCAACCCCCTCTTTTACAAATATTAAACGAGGGAGCAGAGCCATATTCAAAATTTGTGGATCACTTATATTCAGTGGTAATATCACATCTGGATTTGACAGAAGAGATGAAAACAAAATTTTTGATATATCAGCATATGACAATGCTAATGAAAAAACTAATCGTGCATTAGGACTACTCCCAAAAGGTGCTACAGCAGCCCAATTGTTAGAAGCTTCTGAGCAAATGCTAGAAGCAGATAAAGCTGCTTAAGGACCATCATTACAATATCGTCCTCAATATTGATGTATATTGTGGTGCATGGTGCACTGGTGGTTCATACAGAGATAAAAAAAACTTGGTTGGTAATTATACTTGCAGTTTTGGTTTGGGAGATTGTACCACTTCATTTTATTTTAGGCTGACTTCACCAGATTTTAGTAGCAACGTCATTTCATTTTTCAATCTTCTAGTGGTTGTTGTTAATTTTTCTCATATATTGGTGAGGAGTAAGACAAAAAAAAAAAAGAACCAAAAAACCCAAAAAAACACAGTTATGAGAATGAGTATGCCTTTTCGGAGGCCGAGAGTTTCTGCGGAGAGTGAGAGCTGCCCCTGGTACAGAGAGCACCCCCACTCCTGCCTCCACAGCTGCTTCTCACCCCCCCTCACACAAGGGCACAACTCAGATATGGCTGCTACAGCTGCAGCTGCTGTCTCTACCCCCACAGACACTGCTGTTGCTCAGAAAGTGAGCCCTGCTGCAGACACCACAGCTACCAACTTCCAATTTATAAATAAATATTTAAGGAAAATTTGGCCTGTATATCAAAATGTAGACTTCGTCAGGTTTTCAGAATAAATGCTTTTGTTCACCTCTACCTTTGTATTTCATAGGGGTGATCTTCAGGACAAAGGTTTTTCAATCACTCTAATTATTCTGTCCAAATATTCTGTAAAAAGACAAGTGTGCTGTGCTGAAAATAATATTACACATGTATCGGTAGGGTCCATTATGAAATGCACTGGATATTATCACAAAAGAAATGCTGTGCAATATTTTCTATTTTTCTTACAATTGCTTCTTTGGCAGATTATTTCAGCTTAAACAGTCACCTAAAAGAGAACTCTCAATATGTCATTAGACAGCAGTATTTTTGAGTTTTCTAAAAAGTACCCTGGCAGATAATATCCAGTATTGCATTTTTAATTTTTTCATCAACATCTCCATAGAAAAATCAGTGTCTCTTTTGATGTCAGCAGGTAGAGCTAAATATTTGCAATCTGAGTGACCATAGTGATTTGTGTTTTGAAACTCAGAACAGTGAGTCCCTGTGATTGGATGCCAAAGACGTATTTCACAGTTAACTATTTTTTAGAAGCAGGATCCATAACAGGATGAAAACTTGATCAAGATTTGGTAAGAACTTAGTCCTGGCAGATAGGATGAAGGTATTGCCTTAGCTAATTTTAATGCTAAAACCCACACCTCTTTGTGAATAATGAGCAAGTTGATCAAGTCACCTCCCTAAATATTATAAACATGAGCTTAGATGCATATGTATAGTTAGGAGTGGTGAATGAATCATTCTTGACAGATCACGTGTTTGTTGTAGTTTTTCCTTTGTTTCTATTTTGTACATTAGACATATGCATCCTGAAAGGTGTGCTGGCTGGTGTTATATCAAAAAAAAAAAAAAAAAAAAAAAAAAAAAAAGAGGGGTGGGGGGAGGTGTGCTTTTGCTGTTTAAAGGCTTGGAATTCTGTCTCTAAACAATTTTATTAGGCCTTTTTTGGGCCTCAATTTGGCGACCATGGAGGAAACCAGGACTCCACCGTGCCGTGACCCGGGAGGGGTCTGGGGACGCTTTTGGGGCCCCCCGACAAATTTTTGTCGGATAAGCCTCCTCTACCCCCTTGGCTCTATGCGCCAGTGGACACCAGACCTTCCTCATACTAAAAAGGTATTTAAGTCCTTCCACTGCAGTGTGAAATGTGCTTTTTGTATTGTGTTGTATTGATAATAGGCTTTTGTTAATGTTGTAATTCATGTGATTGTTTATATGTTGATTATGGGATCCCTCGTCTATATGTTGATTGTTGATTGTGCTATTCTGTTGCACTGCTAAGTAGATGAACTTAATTTTTGGTATTTTAACACAGATGCTAAAAGATGTTGATAGTGTCAGACATGCAGTTTTACAATATCGTGCTGCCACTGATTTTTTATTGTTAACTATTGCATATACTGGGTTAAATGAATGGTTAAATCACTTACGGATATGGGGATAGCTTAGAGATTTAATTAGACAAGGTTTATCAATTATATTTGTTATTATTGGTTTTGATTATTAGTACGTTATTATTGCTTTTGTATTATTAGTATGTTGTGTATGACAATGTATTATTAGCATGTTATCTCGCGTGATGAAGTAAGTCTGGATTGCTCAAAAACAAAAAGGGGGAATTGTTGGGAAATTTTCTGGAAGAAAATGGACATGTGAGCAATCCTGACTATTTAGCTTTAGCCAGAGTGAGCTAAGGGCCTTGAGGCCCAGCTGCAAGGTTATTAAAAGATCAGCTACATGCAAAAGATAAGGGAGTTGGCAGCAGAAAAGAAGACTAACAGGATGGGAAGGCATTGCATAGACAGCACATAAACAGTTGTATTTAACTAGTTCTGAGCCCGTGAGAAGAAGAAAGTTACGGCAGATAAAAAGGTGCAAACAGGATGCCTGCGGTCAGCAAAGCAGGACAAGGACGATAAGCAGTACCCTCTTGCAACGTGACAACAGGTGTGTGAACAGCAACACGCAGCCAATCAACATAAGCCACGAAGACGCCAAGACCATACAAATGTAACGCTTTGCTTAATAAAATTGAGCTTAGTTGCTAACTCCTATCGAGTCGTCTCTTTGCTCCGCAAGCCCGCACCCTCCGACAGGGATTATCCTGCTCTGTTCCTGCCAGGCCACGACACAGAATGACTGCTGCCAGCAGCCACCATCCTCCTGTGGTCTGCTGCCTACCTCCATTCCTGCTCCCTCAGCTGCATTCCCAGCATGCTGTGCAGAAAAAGCATCTTCTTGCATGACCAGCTTGATTTCCAGACCAATCACAAATGGTTTCTGCTGGAGCCCTGGTCCCAGCCTTTTGTCTTCCAAGGCAGCACATCTTTCCCATCGCCTGGCGACACCTTCACTCCCTGGATTCACCAGCACAGCAGGGCCAGGAGTTCCTCAAGAAACAGTGGAAATTGAGTCACTTAAATATCTGTGTCTGGATGTCAAGCTCCTGACACGGTCACTGATGCACACCTGTCTAGATCTGTGTCTCCTTGGTCACCAGAGAGCCCAGTTTCCAGGTCACTGGTGCATTACACACAGAAGGATCTCATGGGTAGCTTGGTGTTTCCAACTGCTGTCTCCGAGACCTCGAGACCCATGTGAACTGTGCCCCCTCCTTCCACTGCACCCTCACCCTTCTCTTTGACCAAGCATGGGTTCAACCTTTTGGAGGGACTCTCTTCCTTTGTGCCCTCCCTTCTCTGCCCACAGCCCCAGTGTGCAGGTGCCTTGCACAGGAGACTGGATGGGACTGCATCCTGGTGAACTGTGAAAACTGCCAACTTTATTTCAAGAACCCAGTCACCTTCAGCATTTGTGTACATCTACAGGAGTGTGGGCAGGACAGAGCAGGTCTTTGGCACTGAGGCTCCCTTTGGATCAGCAGGTCCTGCCCCCTGCACTGGATTTTGTCCACCCTGCTGCTCAAGCCCGTTTTCCCTTGAGGAACTGCAAGAGCTGCTGCAGCAGATGAAAGAAGACCACCAGCTTCTCTTGTGGGAATGGACAGGCCATAACCCAGCCTTCTTGTGTTGGTGTTGGCCTGGGCCTCTGGAAGGGGGTTGAGGGGAAGCCAGGCTGTGATGCTGGAGCACCTGTTGCTGCACCCACACCAGGATCCAGCCTCAGATGTGCTGAATAGAGTTGTAGATTCTGGGCTGTTGGGCTCTCATCTCCCCCAGCTGCTCACACCCACCAGCCAGAAGTAGTCAGCATGGTTATCTTTGTAGACAAGAGGGCCACTGCTGTCACCCTGCAGAGAGGAGAGAAGGTGAGGGTGGTGTTGGGTGAGCAGTGTGATGTAAATGCTTTGAAAATATAAAATATGTTTCTCAAATCAGGATTTTTTCTACTGTTTTAAAAATATATCAAACACATTCTCAATTAACAGATTTTTGACCCCAAACTTAACTAGTTTCTGGTTTGTATCATGCCTGACAGGCACCTAAAGATAAGACCGCTAATCAGAAGGTCTGGTACGCTGTCAAGACAAAGATAATAATTTTAGCAAGGTAACAAGGACTGAAGAATTACAATCAATTAAAGAGAAGTTGTCGGGATGGCAAATCTTTGCCAGTGTGTGCCAGTGATTTATGAAAAGACAGAACCCCTTTTGCTGTATAAAAACTCAAAGAGAAAAGGAGAAGACTCTGGCTCTCTCTTACCACCCCCCCCCCCCTTCTTCTCTCGCCACTTCGGCTTCAGCTACGGGACAGCAACAGCAGAGGAAAAAAAAAAAAAAGCAGAGAACAGCAGCCAAGCAGGAACAGGGGGTCCTACACATCATCGGGGTCTCTGCGAGGAGCCCTGAGCACTGGCAATGATTGTCCTGTCACACAAGGGGATGGGGGCACTGGCAGCAAGCCTGTTCTTGCTCTGCCTGCAGGACGCCTTCCCTTAGAGACAGGAGGAGCAATGCATGACAAGCGTCCCTTTCCAAAAGCCCGCAGCAGCCTCTCTTTCCAATGACAGCTGCTTTCTGCACTGCCATCAATAACGCACTGCAGGCTGCACTTTGCATTTCCCCCCAAGAAAGGGAATGGTCCTCATTGGCATCACCCAGCATGGACAGAATGTCCTTACTTAGGAAGAAAACTCAACACAAAAAGGGGGGACACCCACTCACACTGGCTCACGGGTGCTGGCCGTGCCCTCCGTGCCTCCCGCCAGCCCTGGCCCCACCACGCTGGGTTTGCCCTGGGGGCTCTGCAAGTGAAGAGGGGAAAGGGGGAGGTGGGGGCCAGGGAATCTAAATGAAAATAGTCTCCAGCTGAGGCCAATAAAAGGTCAGGCTGTCCCACCAGGCAGTGCTCTGGGGGCCACACGGGGGTTGGGGAGCCGCAGTACGGTGCCACTTGGAGGTGCTGAATGAGTGCCAGCTGCCAGCCAGAGGTGACAAGTGGTGGTGACAAGGTGGTGGTGGCAAGGTTGAGGTGGCAAATTGTCCCTGTCCCTCTGGGACCTGTGTGTCTTCCTCCCATCACACTTATCCTCTGCAGGCTGCAGATGAATGTTATAGCTCCTTTGCACCAGCTCCCAACCCATCTCCCTTAGAGAACTGCTGCACGCAGGCAAACCAGGAGTTTCCCTCTTTGCAAGCAGAGAAAAGTAAAGGAGAAAGTTTCCTACACAATAAAATACACTTTGCAACCATCTGCTGGGCACAAGCTGCCTCTAATGAGGTTACGTTTCTACTGGGGATAATCTGATGAGAAAGGTTTTTGGTAGCTCCAAATAGGAAGATATTTTTGTTAGGTTTTTTGTTAGCAATTGTGTTAGTGTTAGAATCAGAATTAGTATTTTTTACTCTATTTTACTTCAGTCATAAAGCTATTCCTATCTCAATACATTAGTTTTATTTTTCCTCATTTTTTTTCCTCCACCTGAATGCCTGAGGGGAGGTGACTGAGCTGCATGGTGCTAAGTGCCTGGCTGGTGTTCAACCACAAGTCTTTATTTGGGCCCAACGTGGGGCAAAAAGGGCTGAGATAATGACAGATCTGATCAGAGTGTTAAAAATGACCAAGACTCAATATTCTGTTAATGGTTTAACTAATTAATAAAATTGAAATTGCAGTGAGCAAAACAGTGCTGGGTGCATGGGGAGTCTCCGCTCCACTCACACGCAGGAATCTAAAACTCTAGGATTACCTTTTATTGATTACAATTCTATGAATATTCAAAAGGAGGTGGGTTTACATCATGTAATTATAATATTCATGATAGGTGGAGTCTGGGCGGAGTGTAGGCGGAGTCTGGGCGGAGTCCTCTTTTGGGGAGATATCTGGGGGTCGTCAGGGGGTCTTTGGATGAAGTAAGAAGTCTTCCTCAAGCTTGAACTTTTTTACCTATCTTGATTTTGCTGACTTCATTATATTGTTACAGGGCGATATCAGACCCTAGCCATAATTTTCCCCTTATCTGTTGGCTGTGACATCTTTATGTTCTTTTTGTGCAGATGTTCACATTCTTTTGGTGCCTAGTTGGCCTTGGCAGTGCCTTGTTTTAAGAACAAGACTTACATTCCTAATTATCTTCAAGACAGAAGTTAGTCTTGTTAGGGCCTTGTTTTGTTCACACTGAAACAGTGGAAAATTACATGTCTCAACTGCTTTGTCTAGCCCCATATTCACTTCTTTCTCAGTTTAACTCTTAATTTCACTGGTTAGGAATACAAATTCATTAACATATATTACAACCATATATTACAATGTCCCGTTTTCTTTTTTATAACCATTATGAATTTGTATTCCTTTTAATCACTCTATTCCTCAGAACTTGAGGATACACGGGTATGACACAAGTTGCACCCATACTTACAAGGTTCACATTTACATGGATCATCCTTGCCATGTAAACACCATTTACAGGAACACAAATCGATATCATCTTCTTCTTCCTCTTCTTGATATTCCTCACCTGTATTTACCACTAACAATTTAAGGGTTTCATTTTTTACTTTTTGGACTGCTGACCAGGCAAATTGTGTCATACAAGGTATCAAACATGGTATAATTAACAATCCCAAAAATCCCCAACACCACAATCTCAGTTTTTACCAGCCAATCATCTCCCAGGAAATTGTTCCAAATTCCTTCCAAATTTATTCCTCTCCAGGTCTGAACTGGAACGTGTGCAAGTTTCTTCATTTCCTGTACCAGTTCATGTACAGCTTTTCCTTCATCATCTATTTCCAAGCAGCAATTAGTTAGATTGAATTCCCACACACACCTCCTTCCTGTGCTAACAAATAATCTAAAGCTAAACGATTCTGATATAAAAAGGTTCTCATTTGTGTATTCTGTTTCTCAATTAGCTCTGAAGCATCCCCTCTGAAGCATATTACTCTATCATCTTTTTCTTTGCCCAGGTGGTATTGTGTCAAGTTGTGAGGACACGTCCCCACCAGTGATCCTTTACAATCATATAAGGTATGATAGATCAGAATTTGTGACACTATTTTTCCTCTAAGGGTAGTGGCTACACATTGACTGTAATTTTTGGCCAAGGTGGATGCTAGTATCCCCATCAAAATCAAAAAGGGTCCGGTAGGGATCATATTGCTCAGTGGTCACAGCCCAGAGGGGTTGCAGCCCTTGGCAGACCTTCTTCAACTGCAGCTCCTATGTCCCATCCAGTCTTGCCCCTTTTCCTATGATGGGCCAAATTAAAGAACTTAAGATAATTTAGTTTTCTCCTGACTCCACCTTATGGCATTCATCATTTGTGTCTCCACTCCCTTTTTCCTTTCCCCTGTTCCTTTAGAATATTATTTACTTTCTTTTTAATAAAATTTTAATAGGTATCTAAATCTCTGGACTTACTATATGAAATTCCCCAATTACTTATCTGCTTATGTTCTTCTCAGTGTGATTTTCGGTTCCCCAGGCTGGGAGATGATCTTCCACTCCTTTACTGGTCCTTTAACTCCAGAGGCATGTGTCCACCCTTTCTCAGCAGTACGGACAGCAGTATCTGTGCTTAATAAGACAAGAAAAGGTCTTTCCCAGAGAGGGGATAAGCTTTCTTCTTCTGATGTATTGCAAATCCAAAGGTGGGGGGGGGTGGGGGGTGGTTGCACCAACATTCCCATTTCCCTTAACTCAACTGTTTTCCCAAAATTTCTATATATTTTCTGATACTTGTATTCTCTATATCATCTTTTATTGGCATTCCCCAACAATGTCACGGTTTAACACTGGCCCGGCAATTAAACCGAGTACCAGACGCTCTCTATTAATCTCTCTCTCCTCCCTGATAAGAAAGGAGAGAGAATAAGGGAGAGAGACTTATGGGTTGGAAACTAAACTACACAACTTTAATGAAACAGTAATGATAAATAGGAAAAATTAATAAATATATACAAATATACAAGAAAATGGATACCACATTCCTCCCCCCTTTCCCCCAATAGCTCTCACGTCACCACCGAGGCTGCAGGGCAGCCCTGGGAAAGTCCAGGCTGGACTCCTGGAGTCGGCAGCAGTTGGGAACTGGAGGCAGGAACACACAGATAAGGGCTGGCATGGATCAGAACCACAGGCAGACGAACAGAGAGGATCCTTCCAGGATGCTGAGTGAAGGAAGGGAAGCAGGAAGGGCAGGAAGGGCAGGCAGCCAGAAGCTGGAAGCAGGAAATCTGGCTTGGCCCTCGTGATCCCTCAAATTTATACTGAGGATGACGTATATGGGATGGAATACTCTGTTTGGTCAATTCTGGCATCTATCTTGTCCGTTCCT
Organism: Heliangelus exortis; assembly: GCF_036169615.1. Classification (NCBI taxonomy): domain Eukaryota; kingdom Metazoa; phylum Chordata; class Aves; order Apodiformes; family Trochilidae; genus Heliangelus; species Heliangelus exortis. The sequence continues at coordinate 6,972,869 of NC_092453.1, read as the reverse complement.
CCCCAGAGGAGGGATGCAGGTGAGACCTCTTTATGTTTTCCTCAGAGCTGAGCAGTGTCCTTGGCTCTGCATACCAGTCTCTAGCAGTAACTATAAACATCAAGTGTTATCAGTCCTAGAAGCACACACTGTCTGAGAAACTTGTTGTTAATTTCAGCAAGTGCAACTACTTACAAGAGACTTAGCTAAAAGCAAAAGTACAAGACAGAAAATCACCTCTATCCTGGCCCAAACCAGGACATTCCACCCCTTATTCCATACCATTTGCGTCATGCTCCAATCATTACTATCTCTTATCCCTAAACATATCTATACACAAATTATTACTACCTCTCTGTGCTAAAATTCACTAAGTAATGAGTCTATGATTGCTGATGCTCATCTATTGTAGTAGATTCTCAAAAGAAGGAGCAATTTTCACAGTTCATGTCCATGGTCCACAAATTGCAGGTTACAGACGTTAACTTCAAGGAAGTTACTGGGTGCCAGCCGATGGATCTAGTTCTGATTTCATCATTACAAAATCATCCTGAAAAACACTCACAGAACACTGTTAGTTTGTACAACAACTCACATAACAGTAGTTAAGGTGGGATACAAGTTCATGACTCCCAAAGAGTCCATGCATTACTGATTAAGCTAAACAAGCAGAAATTAGGAATTCTCACCTAATGTTAGATTCCCTTGTGGTACACATTGTACTTCTCCATCTTTCATCATCACCCACCAGGTGTGTCCAGGCCCTTGAGCAGAAGCAACCCCACGAATGGGTTTGCCTTTGCCCAAGGCAGGATAAACCCAAACTATTTTCCCTAGCAGGTTCTTTTCATGCACCACAGGGACTTTCTTTGTCCCCATCTACTGTGTGTAGAAGATCTGACTGAGCAGGACCAGCTCGATTGATGGAACCCCTGGTGTTAACTAACCAGGTAGCTTTTGCCAAGTGCTTGTCCCAGTTTTTAAAAGTTCCACCACCCACTGCCTTTAAGGTAGTTTTTAACAGTCCATTGTACCTTTCAATTTTACCTGAGGCTGGTGCATGATAGGGGATATGGTATATCCACTCAATACCATGTTCTTTGGTCCAGTTATTTATAAGACTATTTTTGAAATGAGTTCCATTGTCTGACTCAATTCTTTCTGGTGTACCATGTCTCCACAAGACTTGTTTCTCTAGGCCCAGAATAGTGTTCCGGGCTGTGGCATGAGGCACAGGATATGTTTCCAGCCATCCTGTACTTGCCTCCACCATTGTAAGCACATAGCGCTTACCCTGGCGGGTTTGAGGCAGTGTGATGTAATCAACTTGCCAGGCCTCCCCATACCTATATTTTGACCATCTCCCTTCGTACCACAGAGGTTTCAGCCTTTTAGCTTGCTTAATTGCAGCACATATGTCACAGTCGTGGATAACCTGCGCAATAGCGTCCAAAGATAAATCCACCCCTCGGTCACGAGCCCATCGATATGTTCCATCCCTGCCTTGATGACCTGAAGCATTGTGGGCCCATTTGGCTAAAAACAGTTCACCTTTATGGTCCCAGTCCAGATCTATTTGGAACACTTGAGCAGCTTCATCTGCCCATTGGTTGTTTTGATGTTCCTCAGAAGCTCGATATGAAGGTACGTGGGCATCTACGTGACGCACTTTTACATCAAGTTTCTCTAACCTTGCAGCAATGTCTTTCCACAGTTCAGCAGCCCAGATAGGTTTCTCTCTACGTTGCCAGTTGTTTTGTTTCCACTGCTTTAACCAACCCCATAAGGCATTTGCTTGTTGCGTGAGACGAATCTCGCCGTGGGCGCGAGCTCGGTTCGCGAACAGAGTCAATCGAGCTAGTGTTGGTTCGGGTTGGTATCAGTGAACTAACTTCGATCCGCCTGGCTCTGGAGCCTGCTCAGGAACCACTCCCTGCCGATCCCGGGCATGCGCACCTGGGCCAGCCCCAACTGGGCACAGGTGGGGCGAGCACCGTCTGGGCCCATCACCCAGCAAGTCCTGGCACCTGCTGCCTACATTTGCTACCATCCATGAGTCAGTATAGAGATAAAGTTTCGGCCACTTTTCTTGTTCAGCAATGTCCAAAGCCAATTGGATGGCTTTGACCTCTGCAAATTGACTTGATTCACTGTCTCCTTCATCTGTTTTTGCAACTAGTCGTGTAGGATTCCATACAGCAGCTTTCCACCTTCGATGGCCTCCTACCAGACAACAAGATCCATCAGTGAAAAGAGCATATTGTTTTTCATCCTCTGGTAATTGGTCGTATGGTGGGGCTTCTTCAGCCCGTTTTACCACTTTTTCTGGTGGCATTCCAAAGTGTGTGCCTTCTGGCCAATGTGTTATTGCTTCTACAATTCCTGGACGATTGAATCTTCCTATCCTAGCTCTCTGTGAGAGTAAAGCAATCCACTTACTCCAGGTAGCATCGGTAGCATGATGGGAAGATTCTCTACCTGTGTACATAAAACCCAGTACAGGTAATCGTGGCACCAGGAGGAGCTGTGCTTCAGTACCAATCACTTCTGAAGCAGCTCTAACTCCTTCGTATGCGGCCAATATCTCTTTTTCAGTGGCTGTGTAGTTGGCTTCGGAGCCTTTGTAGTTTCGACCCCAAAATCCAAGAGGTCGGCCTCGAGTCTCTCCTGGAGCTTTCTGCCAGAGGCTCCATGTAGGACCATCACCTCCATCTCCGGTGTAAAGATCATTTTTAATGTCTGGCCCTGTTCAAATTGGTCCAAGGGCCATTGCCTGCACAATCTCCTGTTTAATACTCTCAAAAGCAGCTTGTTGTTCTGAGCCCCATTTAAAGTCTTTCTTCTTCAGGGTAACCTCATAGAGAGGTTTCACAATCTGATTATAAAGAGGAATATGTGTAGGCAGCAGGTGGCAGGACCTGCCGAGTAATGAGCTCAGTCGGTGCTCAGCCTCACCTGTGCCCAGTTAGGGCTGGCCCAAGTGCGCATGCTCAAAGATCAAGGGCCAATAAAAGGTGGGGCCTGAGACCGGCAAAGGGCTCATTCTGAAGCAGGTCAGCAGCCGTGCTGGTCGAGGCCAGTTCTCTCCTGATCCTGTCCTCATTCAGAGCCTATCATCGCTGCGAAGTTCATCTCCTGCTACAAATATGCATCCTCCAGAAACCAAGAGTTCCTAAGAAGGACTGAGTTTCTTTTTTGGTAGTTGGTGGGGCCATAGCTGTTATTTTGTTAATCACGTCCGTTGGGATGTGGCGACGTCCATCTTGCCACTTAACTCCCAGAAACTGTATCTCTTGTGCAGGTCCCTTGACCTTGCTTCTTTTGATAGCAAAACCAGCCTCTATCTAGAAGGATTTCAATTATCTTCTTACCTTTCTCGTAGACTTCCTTTGCTGTGTCACCCCACACAATGATGTCATCGATGTACTGTAGATGTTCTGGAGCTCCACCCTTTTCCAAGGTATCATGGATCAGTCCATGGCAGATGGTAGGACTGTGTTTCCACCCCTGGGGCAGTCGATTCCAAGTGTACTGGATACCTCTCCAGGTGAAAGCAAACTGTGCCCTGCATTCTGGTGCTATAGGAATAGCAAAAAATGCATTAGCAATGTCAATAGTAGCATACCACCTGGCTGCCTTTGACTCCAGCTCATACTGAAGTTCTAGCATGTCTGGCACAGCAGCACTTAGTGGTGGAGTAACCTCATTCAGGGCACGGTAGTCCACTGTCAGCCTCCATTCTCCATTAGGCTTCCTCACTGGCCATACAGGACTGTTGAAGGGTGAGTGAGTCTTGCTGATCACTCCTTGGCTCTCTAGTTGCTGGATCAGCTTGTGAATGGGGATCACAGCATCTCTGTTGACACGATATTGTCTTCGATGCACTATTGAAGTGGCAGTTGGCACCCACTGGTTTATAGTTCTCAGCAAACCCACTACAAAGGATTTGTCTGAAAGGCCAAACAAAGCATGCAGCCATTCTCCATTCTCAGTCTTAATAGCTGCAGTACCAAAGGACCACCGGTACCCTTTCGGGTCCTCGAAATCACCTCCCTTGAGGTAGTCTATGCCAAGGATGCAAGGAGCATCTGGACCAGTCACTATCGGGTGCTTATGCCACTTTATTCCAGTGAGGCTCACATCAGCCTTCACAATAGTCAGTTCTTTAGATCCCCCTGTCACTCCAGAAATAGTGACGGATTCTGTCCCTTTCTGATTCGATGGCATTAGTGTGCACTGTGCACCAGTGTCCACCAAGGCTTTATACTTTTGTGGCTCTAATGTGCCAGGCCATCGAATCCACACAATCCAATAAATTCGGTTGTCCCTCTCCTCCACCTGGCTGGAGGCAGGGCACCTCTAAGCTTGAGCACATACAACATTGTCAGTATGTGCATTACTGGAGTTTGCATCCCCAGTGCTCACACCTGATGTAGAGGGATCTTGAGTCACCAGCATATTTGAATTGGGTAACTCCACACTGGAGACTTGAGCAGCCATCTTTTTAGAAGGACCTCCTTTTGCCTTCGTCTTTGTCAGCAACTTACGTACTTGCTCCTCTAGGACAGCAGTAGGTTTCTGATCCTACTTTTTCATGTCCTCTCCATACTCACTCAGGAGTGACCATAAGATTCCTCTTACTGAATTCTGTTTCTCTCGATTCCGTCTCATAGGAGGGCGTCTCCGCTTAATGGCTGCAGTGTGGGGTTCTCCGTCTGTCTGAGGAAAAAGGGGTGAATGCAGTTTCTCAGATTGTCTCTTTATAGCTGAGACCCAAGCCCGACGAGGGGCTGTGACAGCATCTTCACACTCTCGTGCTGTTTTAATCACATCACCCACAGTTGCATCCACATCTGCAGGAACTCATAGCATTACTGATAGTGTATGGTTAAAAGGTGGTGGTGCAGCATGCACAAACCTTTGCATCATGGGTCTAGGGCACGGTACGTGATAAGGATCTTCAATGTCATCAGCATTATAGATCACGTCTCGTACAGCCAATTCCTCCAGATACTTGAGAGCTTTTCCAAGTGTGGGTGCTTTGACCTGTGGGCAGTCTATTTCCTCTTTATAGGGATATCTCTCCTTTACAGCTGCCAAGAGTCGCTTCCATAGGCTGGTGGTTCCAACCTTTTCCCCAAATGCCCGATCAATACCTGCATCTCTGGCCAGGGATCCCAACTGTCTGGCTTCCTTCTGAGTTAATGTTATGGTAGCAGCCCCATCCGTCCAGCATCGGAGTAACCAAGAGAGAAGTGGTTCACCTGAAAAACGGCTGTAGTCTTTTCTCAGAGTACGCAAGTCTCTCATGGAATAGGACTGAGCAGATTCTGAGTCTGAGTCCTCAGCTGACTCTGCTTTAGAGTCTCTTCTAGCTGCTCTACGAGGAGAGGCAGTATCCTCTATTTCCTCTATCACCTGGTCATCTTGTTCAGACTTGGAAGGGTTAAGGCTCATTTGTGATTTCCATTGTTTTCCTTTTCTCCTAGTTACAGGGTCAACAAGTAACTGTGTGGGCTGAGGGGGAGAGGCTGTGGTATCTGCAGCAGTAGCCGCAGCAGGGCTCGTTTTCTGAGCAGCAGCAGTGTCTGTGGGGGTAGAGACAGCAGCTGCAGCTGTAGCAGAAACACTGGCGATGCTGGCCGGTCTTATCTGAGTTGTGCCCTTGTGTGAGGGGGGCAAGAAGCGGCTGTGGAGGCAGGAGCAGGGGTGCTCTCTGTACGAGGAGCAGCTCTCACTCTCCAAACAGCAACTCTCGGCTTCTGAAAAGGCATACTCAGTCTCATTATTGTGGTTTTTGTGTTTCTCCTCACCACTATATGAGAAAAATTAACAACACCCACCAGAAGATTGAGAAATGAAATGCTATTGTTACTAAAATCTGGGGGAGTCAGCCCAAAATACGATGGAATGGTATAATTTCCCAAATTAAAACTGGGAGTATAATTACCAACCAAATTTTGTATCTCTGTATGAAACACTACTGCACCATGATATACATCAGTATTGAGGACCATATTGCAACAATGGTTCTTAAGCAGCTCTTATGAAAGAAAACCCACATAGTAACAGCAACTCCAGCTGCAAAAATACACATCACATACCCTAAATACCAAAGGTACGGCATGATTGGTTTAATCTCCAACCCTGTGAAATTTCCAAAGAACAAGGTCTGATTCCAGCTCAGCAAAGCCATTCTTCCACTGGAGTTGGAATTCAAACTATTCAGGCAAATTAGTCAAAATTTAAATTGGACTCGAGCCAATTAGCTCGGGCCCCACGTTGGGCGCCAATAAATCTGTCAAGGTTTAACACTGGCCCGGCAATTAAACTGGGTGACAGATGCTCTCTATTAATCTCTCTCTCCTCCCTGATAAGAAAGGAGAGAGAATAAGGGAGAGAGACTTATGGGTTGGAAACTAAACTACACAACTTTAATGAAACAGTAATGATAAATAGGAAAAATTACTAAATATATACAAATATACAAGAAAATGGATACCACATTCCTCCCCCCTTTCCCCCAATAGCTCTCACGTCACCACCGAGGCTGCAGGGCAGCTCTGGGAAAGTCCAGGCTGGACTCCTGGAGTCGGCAGCAGTTGGGAACTGGAGGCAGGAACACACAGATCCAGGCTGGAATGGATCAGAACCACAGGCAGACGAACAGAGAGGATCCTTCCAGGATGCTGAGTGAAGGAAGGGAAGCAGGAAGGGCAGGCAGCCAGAAGCTGGAAGCAAGAAATCTGGCTTGGCCCTCGTGATCCCTCAAATTTATACTGAGGATGACGTATATGGGATGGAATACTCTGTTTGGTCAATTATGGCATCTATCTTGTCCGTTCCTCCCCAAAGGAGGGATGCAGGTGGGACCTCTTTATGTTTTCCTCAGAGCTGAGCAGTGTCCTTGGCTCTGCATACCAGTCTCTAGCAGTAACTCTAAACATCAAGTGTTATCAGTCCTAGAAACACACACTGTCTGAGAAACTTGCTGTTAATTTCAGCAAGTGCAACTACTTACAAGAGACTTAGCTAAAAGCAAAAGTACAAGACAGAAAATCACCTCTATCCTGGCCCAAACCAGGACAGCCCTCATCCAAGTCGTTGATGAAGATATTGAACAACACCGGTCCCAGTACCGACCCCTGAGGGACTCCACTAGTCACACACCTCCAACCAGATTCTGCCCCGTTGACTACAACTCTCTGACTCCTTCCTTTCAACCAGTTCCTGATCCACCTCACTACCTGATCACCAAACCCATACTTGATCAACTTATCTACAAGGATGCTGTGAGAGACGGTGTCAAACGCTTTACTGAAATCGAGATAAACCACATCTACCGCTCTTCCATCATCTATCCACCTGGTAATTTCCTCATAGAAGGCTATGAGGTTAGTCAAACATGATTTACCCTTGATAAAACCATGCTGACTGCTCTTGATGACCCCCACGTCCTTGATATGCCTGGAGATAGTGACAAGAACAAGTTGTTCCATCACCTTTCCAGGGATGGAGGTGAGGCTGACCGGTCTATAGTTACCCGGGGCCTCCTTCTTGCCCTTCTTGTAGACTGGAGTGACATTTGCTGGACCTTCATTCCCACCTCTAGACACCTTGGCCATATAATTATAGACAGCGTATTGGTTTTGTTTTTGTGGGATTTTTTTAATTATTATTTTAAAATTTTTTTAATGATTTTTGTTTGGTTTTGGGGGTAGGTTTTTTGTTTTGGTGGTGGCTTCCCCATCCCCCCCCTCCCCGATCTCTGATACTACTCAGTGTGAGAAGGTGGCTGTGATGCAGGGAGCAGGGGGTGGGTGCGTGGAGTTGAGAAGTAAAAAAGAACCTTATATTATATTGCAACATCTACTTTTAATATTCATAACAGGCGGAGATGAGGCAGAGTTAGAGGGTTGGTCTTCAATTTGGGTAGGATTTTTGGGGTCGTTCCTGTATTTCATCCTCTTGAACTGGTGTCCTTTCCATAACTTTTTCCTAATTTGGAGAGTCTCCTTGTGCATTTGGCAGGGTCTTAGTGACCTTGGCTCATCCTAAAACTTCTGAGGCTACTGATGCCAAATTTTATGTTATTTTATGGTTTTAGTGTTCTTTTCTGTCAACCTGTCCTGTTCTCTCAGACAATTTATTACCTCCGTATTTTCCTAATGCTGAGCTTTCTTATAGTGCCTTGCATTTTATGTTTTAACTCGTTATTTCTCGAAGACTGCTTCCTTTTGGGCGGCTTCATTTCCCCCCTTTTCTTATAACTTACGAATTCTTTCGTCAAGTTCTAATCCTGCTGTTGGGGAATATCCTGTAAAGATGTCCCACCAATGATGTTGACCTACTTGAGTAACCTTTGTTAGGATATTAGGATATTCCACTTATATCTCTTTGTGTTCGTTTGTGGTATGACCAAGCGTTCCAGCCTTTGAGGCTTTGCTGTATAAAAGGTTGACAATCTTTCTGTAAATGTGTAATGTCTGTCTGAATGTTTATCTGTACTTTCTTCAGAGAATATGTGGGATCTAACAGTAACTTCAGTTCGTTTGACTGTCTTATTACTTGGGGTCCTATAAAGAGTAGATTATGCATTTCCCTACATTCTAGAGGTGGAGTAGCTTCATGAGATGGGTCCGTGACTAAGTCTGTCGTGGATTTAATGGCCCGTTTAAATCCTCTGCCGATCATGTTGCCTTGTTTACTAATAGGTTCAAGAATTTTAGCTTCTCTGTTACATGAAAACCAAGTTAATTTGTCTAGTTGGAATATAATTTCACACTGTGCTCTACCTCCTTTAAAACTATCCCATTGACAAGAAACTGGTCCCCTCCTTTGAACCCAGATAATGGGCTCTTTATCTTTTTCCTGGCTGTAAGTAATTAAGTTCTGTCTAGGGACCTTTTCTCCAGATTCAATTGTCAACATTAGTGTTTGTTTTTCCTACTAGGGCATCAACTTCTCAGCATCCTACTTGAATTTAGCCTCCTTTTTGTGCCACGAAAAAGGTGTTACTTTCCCATTCATCTATCGTATAAGGTTGATTGTTATGTAGAACATAAATCTCAAATTCGTTTTCCCCAGAGCGTGGTAGTGTGCGTGCACTAGACCATGGCCCTTCTGGAGTAGGGTCTTGGGATAAAACAATACTTATCAAGAGTCCAATGGTTAATGTTGAAAGGGTTTGAGAGGGAGCTGGATTCATAATGTCGGGTCTTCTTGCTTATCTTCTGGAGCTTTCTTGACTCAGGAATAGTGGATCCATGTAGGTCATTCCTTGATCCGTACCGCAGTGAAGGTAGTCAGCAGCACTTGGAAAGGTCCTTCCCACTTTTCTTATAGGGGTTTTCCTAAAAGATTCTTAACATACACCCAATCGCTGGGGTTAAACGGATGTAGCTTACAATCAGGTTGTTTGGGCTGATGTTCTATCACTACTGTGGCGTTTTTGTCAAAATGCTTTCCTACAGCGATTACATAATCATGTATATACTGATTGCCTATTTGATCCATAGCATCACTATTTACAATTTGCATAGCATAGGGTCTGCCATACAGAATTTCAAACGGACTCAACTTCTCTTTTGATAGAGGTTTGACCCTCAATCTGATCAGAGCAATAGGCAAAGCTTGATACCATTGTAAATTAGTCTCTTGACATATCTTAGCAATTTGTTGTTTGATAAGATGATTCATCCTTTCCACTTGCCCACTGGCCTGTGGTTTGTAGGGCACATGCAATTGCCATTTAATCTGCAGTGCTTTGCTTATTGCTCTCACAACCTTTGCACAAAAATGTGATCCTCTGTCTGAAGAGATACTTCTTGGTACTCCAAACCGCGGTATGATTTCATTTAACAAAACTTTAGTTACTTCTCTTTCTTTGTTTGTTCTACAGGGGAATGCCTCAGGCCACTCAGAAAATGTATAAGTTAATACCAACAAATATCGAATACCCTCCTTTTCTTGGGAGTTCAGAGAAATCAATTTGCCATACTTCACCTGGGAATTTGCCTTGATTTATTACTCCTTGATGCATTTTGGTTCCTGTATTTGGGTTGTTCTTTAGGCATCATTCGCAGTGGGATGTAACTTGCTTTATGGTGACGAATAATTTTGGTCCTGCTATTCTAGTTTATAAATACTGATAAAGTGGATCTAAACCCCAATGGACCTTTTCATGTTCTGTCTTTACAAATTGCCACATTAATTTTTCTGGTATTATTAGTTGTCCCATTTCTAACTGACCCCATCCATTATCTAATAATTTACCTTTATTTCTTCGAATCCACCTATGATCTGATTCCTGATAGTTTGGTTGAAAGCTGGTATCTAGCTCCCCTGGTACTAAAGCTGTTATAGTCACTTTTCGGTCCTTGCATCAGCTAATTTAGCTTCCGCATCAGCTTTCCTATTTCCTATTTCTGGAACAGTGTTACCTTTCAGGTGTCCCTTACAATGCATTATGGCCACTTGTTCTGGGAGCTGGACTGCTTCTAACAATCGTAGAATTTCCTCTGCGTGTTTGACTGCTTTCCCTTGGGTAGTCAGCAGTCCTCTTTCTTTCCAGATTGCTCCATGAGCATGTACGACGGAGAAGGCATACTTAGAGTCTGTCCAAATATTAATTCGCATGTTTTCTGCTAATTCCAGAGCTCGGATAAGAGCTATTAGCTCTGCTCTTTGGGCTGAGGTCCCTGCAGGTAAAGGATTTGACTCGATTACCTCTTCCGTCGTAGTCACCGCATAGCCAGCCATTCTCACCCCTTGCTTTACGGAGCTGCTGCCATCCGAGAACCAATTGTCCGCATCTTCGAATGGCTCTTCTTTGAGATCCGGGCGACTGGAGTAGACTGCTTCGATTGTTTCCAGGCAGTCATGTTCGATGGGTTCTGCCAGAGTTCTTCCTTCTAGGAATGAAGCTGGGTTCACGATATTAGTTACTTGGATAGTTATATCATCTGATTCAGCTAGGATAGCCTGGTATTTTAGGAATCTGGAAGGTGATAACCAGTGGTTACCTTTCTGTTCTAATACGGCTGATAAAGTATGAGACACTAACACAGTCATTTTCTGACCCAACGTGAGCTTCCTGGCCTCTTCTACGTTTATAATCACTGCGGCCACTGCTTTCAGACAGCTAGGCCATCCTTTGCTTACTTCATCCAACTGTTTGGAGAAATAAGCCACAGCTCTCTTGTGTGGTCCCAACTGTTGTGCTAAGACTCCTAGAGCCATCCCTTGTCGTTCATGAGAGAACGGCCAGAAAGGTTTTGTTACATCTGGAAGACCCAAAGCTGGTGCTCTCATAAGCTCCTGTTTCAGTTTCTTAAAAGCCCCTTCTGCTTCAGGAGTCCAGACTAGAATATTCTTAGTTTCTTTTAGCGAATCATATAATGGTTTAGCGAGTATCCTGTATTGACAGATCCATAGTCGACACCAACCTGTCATTCCCAGAAAGGCGCGCAAATCTCTCACCGTTTCTGGTCTAGGCATTTGGCAGATGGCTTCCTTTCTTGTCGTTCCTAGGGATCGCTGCCCTCTGGAAACTTCATATCCCAGATATACTACTTCTTCTTGCACCAGCTGTGCTTTCTGTTGAGAAACTCGATATCCACTTATACCCAAGAAATTCAACAGAGAAATAGTCCATTCAATGCATTCTTCTTCTGTCTCTGTTGCTATTAGGAGATCGTCTACGTATTGTAGAAGAGTACCATCTCCCGGTGGCCTCTCCTACTGTTCTAATTCTTTGGCTAATTGATTCCCAAAAATTGTGGGACTATTTTTATAACCTTGAGGTAACACAGTCCATGTGAGTTGGGTTTTTCTCCCTATATTTACAGATTCCCATTCAAAGGCAAAGATCTTTTGGCTTTCTGGAGCTAAGGGAAGGCAGAAGAATGCATCTTTCAAGTCTAATACCGTGAACCAGGTCAAATTTTCTTTTAATTTAGTTAGGAGTGTATAAGGGTTAGCAGCTACTGGGTGTAGTGTCTTCGTTATTTCATTTACTGCTCTTAGATCTTGGACTAATCTATAAGTTCCGTTAGGTTTCTTAACTGGCAAGATTGGTGCGTTAAAATCTGATTCGCGTTCTATTAATAACCCCAACTCTAGAAACTTTCTAATTATGGGTTCAATTCCTTTTCTATCTTCTAACCTCAGTGGGTACTGTTTTCTCACTACTGGCCTCACTCCAGGTATAAGGTCAATAATGATAGGTGTTGCTTGTTTTGATTTTCCAGGTACGTCAGTAGCCCATACCAGCGGGTAGGCTTCACTCAGAATTCGCTCGATATTGTGTCTTTCAGGTTTTGGTTCTATGCAACTGATTGTTAGGCTTAGAGCTGCAATCAGTTGCTCTTCATTTACTCAGAATTCCAATTTGTCTTTGTTGGATTTTACTGATGGATTCCCCTTTGTTTTCCAATTTTGTATTTAATAGGTTTCAAAAAGTAAGCTTTTTCTGGTTGGCCTGTTGCTCCCACAACTGGTACAAATTCATCACTTTTAGGCACTAGTTCCTGATTTAAAACCGAAAATGTTGCTCCTGTATCAATCAAAAAGTCTGATTCTTTTTCACCTTCTCGCAGTCTGGGAGGAGGCACTCCATATCCTGGGGCAAATGGCTGATATTCCCACAGGCTTACTTCACTCTCTTTTCCACTGTCCCTTCTTATTAATTTGAGGCACTGTTGTCCAATACTACAGGCATCACAGCAGCGTTCCTTAGGTTTTAAGTTTTTCTTATCCTTTTCCAAGGCTAGTACTAGGGGATCCTGAGGTGCCACATTTATCCCACATTCCTTCTGCCACTCCGGTTTATTTCTTAGGAAAAAAAACCATATCACAATACATCACTTCATCGCATTTGCCTAGCCGGCGGAGGAACAGCATGAGTTGTAAGATTGTGTTATAATTAATTGTTCCTTCCGGTGGCCATTTTTCATCTCCGTCTAACTTATACAAAGGCCACCACTGTGTACAGTATTTTAAAAGTGTCTTTTTACTTATGTTCCCCCCTGGAATCCCTCCTAAATCTTTCCAGTGTTTCAGGATACCTCCCAAGGGGGTTTTCATATTTACATCTTTACTTTGTTGGCTTCCCATTACTATTCTCTGGATTTATGTCTCTCTGTTTAACCGGGTCGAACTCCTACCCGTAAGTACTATATCTTGCTTTGTTTCATCACTTCATGCACGCAATTTTCAATCGCTTCGTTCGTCTCTAGCCTGGCTTCTCGCGAAGAACAGGAACCGTAGAGCTGGACTCCCCACTCACTTTGCAGCGATGCTGCGTCTCAGTCACTCTCACTCATACTTGCACACTTTATATAAACATTCCTACCTTCTGGTTTATATCTGAACAGACTGCTTTACCACGTAAGGTCACAGGATGTCGATTGCGGACTGTGAGATACTGGTTTGCTGTCGGATATCCGATCTGTGTTATCACATAGCCACAGGACACCGCTGCAAGCTTTAAATTTCAAGCTACATGTTAATAAGAAATTCTCCATATTCCAAAACCTTTTTCCCAAGAGAGATTCTTGGACACACTCCCGGACCTAGAAAGCAATCCTAGATTAGTTAATGACCATCCTTAGTTATAAACTGTCTGTATCCTTAACCCTTAAATCACAACCTTACGGTCTTAAACACCTTATCGAACAATATTTCACACAACAAAAAAAATAATAAACCAAGGACATCAAGGTAAAAGGAGAACACATAAGACTCCGTTCCAGCAGATCTTAAACCTGCTTTGGAGAACACACAAGACACTGCTCCGGCAGGACTCTAACCCTCTTCGGAGAGCACACAAGACACTGCTCCGGCAGGACTCTAACCCTCTTTGGAGAGCACACAAGACACTGCTCCGGCAGGACTCTAACCCTCTTCGGAGAGCACACAAGACACTGCTTCGGCAGGACTCTAACCTGCTTCGGAGAGCACACAAGACACTGCTCCGGCAGGACTCTAACCCTCTTCGGAGAGCACACAAGACACTGCTCCGGCAGGACTCTAACCTGCTTTAGAGAACACACAAGACACTGCTCCGGCAGGACTCTAACCCTCTTTGGAGAGCACACAAGACACTGCTCCGGCAGGACTCTAACCTGCTTTAGAGAACACACAAGACACTGCTCCGGCAGGACTTCAATTTTCTTCGGAGAGCACACAAGACACTGCTCCGGCAGGACTCTAACCTGCTTCAGAGAGCACACAAGACACTGCTCCGGCAGGACTCTAACCTGCTTCTCTCTATGGGCCTCTAACCCAGCAGGGATTAATGGCAGGGCGTCCCCTCGGCTTCCCTTCGGGCGGTAACGTCTTACCCCCGCTTCTCAACAAAGCGCTTTATCTTAAAGGATAAATACCTCTTAATTTGGAGCAGAAGGTCCTTGTCCACCGATGCACGTCGGCCCGAGGGGTCCGGGAGACTCTTCCGACAAAATTCAGTCGAGGGGGCCCAGAGAGGGTCCCAGCCCCCTGGGTCTAGGCTCGGGAGGACTGTTTCTCCTGCCTGGCTTGCCAAAAATGATGCCAATTTTATGCTCAAACAAGGCACGGACAGAGTAACTGCTCAGAGACAAAGTTTGTAGCCTTTAAGCAGGAGGTATTTATTAACGGCCGGGGAGCAGCCAGGTTTTCCTGGGCAAACTGCTCCAGTTCAGCAATCTCACAATTCAGCTTTTATACAATTTTCCCAGGCAATTGCAACATACATTATGAATATTCATTATATTGCAACATCTTCTTTTAATATTCATAACAGGCGGAGATGAGGCAGAGTTAGAGGGTTGGTCTTCAATTTGGGGAGGATTTTTGGGGTCGTTCCTGTATTTCATCCTCTTGAACTGGTGTCCTTTCCATAACTTTTTCCTAATTTGGATGGTCTCCTTGTGCATTTGGCAGGGTCTTAGTGACCTTGGCTCATCCTAAAACTTCTGAGGCTACTGATGCCAAATTTTATGTTATTTTATGGTTTTAGTGTTCTTTTCTGTCAACCTGTCCTGTTCTCTCAGACAATTTATTACCTCCGTATTTTCCTAATGCTGAGCTTTCTTATAGTGCCTTGCATTTTATGTTTTAACTCGTTATTTCTCGAAGACTGCTTCCTTTTCGGCGGCTTCACTATGGGGCAGAATCCGTGGGGTGAAATCTCTGGGTCAGGATTGATGAGTCCGATCTGTGGGGCAGAAATCAATGGGGAGGAATCCATGGGGTGGGAGCTGTGGGGTGGGATCTGTGGGGCAGGAGCTATGGGGCAGGATCTCTTGGCCCGTTCTGTGGGTCTGGGGAGGATGTGTGGGACAATCTATGGGGCAGAATCCATGGGTCAGGAGCTATGGGGTGGGATCTGTGGGGTAAAACCCATGGTTCAAGATCCATGGGGCAGAATCTCTGGGTAAGAATCTATGGGGCAGGAATCAATAGGGTGGAATCTGTGGGGCAGAATCTATGGGGTGGGATCTATGGGGCTGAAATCAATGGGGTGGAACCCGGGGTTTGGAATCTGTGGGGCAGAAATCTATGGGTCGGGATTTTTAGGTCCCATCTATGGGGCAGAAATCTATGGGACAGAATCCATAGGGGGGAATCTATGGGGTGGGATCTGTGGGGCAGGGATTGGGGTCTGTGGGGCAGGATCTGTGGGGCTGGATCTATGGGGCTGGGGGGTCCCTCTAGGGTGGGATCTATGGGGCAGGATCTGTGGGGCAGAACCTCTGAGTCGGGATCTATGGGGCAGAACCTTTGGGTCCAATCTCTGGGGCAGAGATCTATGGGGTGGGATCTATGGGGCTAGGATTGGGGTCTCTGGGGCAGGATCTGTGGGGCTGGATCTATGGGGCAGGATCCGTGGGGCAGGATCCATGGGTCAGGATCTATGGGTCAGGATCTATGGGGCAGGGTCTATGGGGCAGGATCTATGGGTCAGGAATCTATGGGGTGGGATCTGTGGGGCAGAATCTGTGGGGCAGGACTGATGGGTCCAATCTCTGGGTCTGGGGGGACTTCTTGGTCCAATCTATGGGGCAGAATCAGTGGGTCAGGATCTATGGGGCAGAACCCCTGGTTTGGGATCTATGGGGTGGGATCTGGGTTTTGGGATCTATGGGGCAGAATCCATGAGTCAGGATCCATGGGTCAGGGATCTATGGGGCAGAAATCAACGGGGTGGAATCTCTAGGGCTGGGATCTGTGGGGCAGGAGCTATGGGGTGGGATCCCTGGGGCAGAATCCATGGGGCAGAGATTTATGGGCAGGATCTCTGGGTCCAATCTCTGGGTCAGGGATCTATGGGGTGGAATCCATGGGGCAGAACCTCTGGGTCAGGATCCATGGGGCAGAGATCTATGGGGCGGGAGCTGTGGGTCCCGTCTCTGGGTCTGGGGGGATGTGTGGGGTCAATCTATGGGGTGAAAACTCCGGGTCAGGATCTGTGGGGCAGGATCTGTGGGTCAGGATCTATGGGGTGGGATCTCTGAGTCCTGATCTATGGGGCAGGGATCTATGGGTCAGGATCTATGGGGCAGGATCTATGGGGCAGGATCCATGGGTCAGGGATCTATGGGGCAGAGATCTATGGGGTGGCATCTCTAGGGCTGGGATCTATGGGTCAGGAGCTATGGGGTGGAATCAATGGGGCAGGATCCATGGGTCCAATCTGTGGGGTGGAATCTGTGGGGCAGAGGTGTGGGTCCAATCTGTGGGGTGGAATCTGTGGGGCAGAGGTGTGGGTCAGAACCTCTTGGCCCGTTCTGTGGGTCTGGGGAGGATGTGTGGGACAATCTATGGGGCAGAATCCATGGGTCAGGAGCTATGGGGTGGGATCTGTGGGGTAAAACCCATGGTTCAAGATCCATGGGGCAGAACCTCTGGGTAAGAATCTATGGGGCAGGAATCAATGGGGTGGAATCTATGGGGCAGAGATCTATGGGTGAGGATCTATGGGGTGAAATCCATGGGGCAGAACCCCTGGTTTGGGATCTGTGGGGCAGAACCCATGGAGCAGAAATCAATGGGGCAGAACCTGTGGGTCAGGAGCTCTGGGTCCATTCTCTGGGTCTGGGGGGGGTCAATCTATGGGGCAGAATCTATGGGGCAGGGATCAATTGGGTGGGAGCTGTGGGGTGGGATCTATGGGGCAGGACTGATGGGTCCAATCTCTGGGTCTGAGGGGACTTCTGGGTCCAATCTATGGGGCAGAATCAGTGGGGCTGGGATCTGTGGGTCGGGATTTATGGGGTGAGATCTGTGGGTCCAGGATTCATGGGGAGGGATCTGGGGGTCGAATCTGTGGGGCAGAACTTCTGGGTCAGGATCTGTGGGGCAGGATCCATGGGGCAGAGATCTATGGGGTGGGATCTGTGGGGCTGGGATGTGGGGCAGAACCTCTGGGTCCATTCCATGGGTCTGGGGGGGATCTGGGGGTCCAATCTATGGGGCAGGATCCATGGGTCAGGATCTGTGGGGCAGAACCTCTGGGTCAGGATCTGTGGGGTGGGATCTGTGGGGCAGGATATGAGAGGCAGAATCTATGGGGCAGAACCCAGGGTTTGGGATCTGTGGGGCAGAATCTATGGGGTGAAACCTGGGGGTTCAATCAATGGGGCAGAGATCTATGGGTCAGGATCTATGGGTTGGGATCTGTGGGGCAGAATCTGTGGGGCAGGGGGGATCTATGGGGCAGGGAAATCTGTGGGGTGAATCCATGTGTCCTTTCTATGGGTCTGGGGGGGTCTGGGGGTCAGGATCTATGGGGTGAGAATCTATGGGGCAGAACCTTTGGGTCCTAAGTTCTGGGTCTGATCTGTGGGTCAGAACCTCTGGGTCGGGATCTATGGGGCAGGATCTATGGGGCAGAGATCTATGGGGCAGGATCCATGGGTCAGGATCTATGGGGCAGGATCCATGGGGCAGGATCTATGGGTCAGGATCTATGGGTCAGGATCTATGGGGCAGGATCTATGGGTCAGGATCTATGGGGCAGGATCCGTGGGGCAGGATCCATGGGGCAGGATCTATGGGGCAGGATCCGTGGGGCAGGATCTATGGGGCAGGATCCGTGGGGCAGGGTTTGGGGTCTCTGGGATCCATTTTGGGGTGGATTTGGGGGATTTCGAGGTGGATTTGGGGGCGTTTTGGGGCATTTTGGGGGCGTTTTTGGGGGTTTTTTTGGGGGTCGGGGGTGGGATCTATGGGGCAGCCCCACAGAATCTGGGGGTCCAGCCCCCCAAGGGCTTCTTTTCCCCCCAGAAAAACAACAACAACAACAAAAAAAGAGGGAAAAAAACCCAAAAAACAAAAAAAAGGGAAAAACCCCAAAGGGTTTGGGGTGGGGTCTGAGCCCCAAGGGACCCCAAAGGGACCCCCTGGGACCCCCAGTTCCCTCCCAGTCCCTCCCAGTCCCTCCCAATTCCTCCCAGTTCCTCCCAGTTCCCTCCCAGTCCCTCCCAATTCCTCCCAGTTCCCTCCCAGTCCCTCCCAGTGCCTCCCAGTTCCCTCCCAGTTCCTCCCAGTTCCCTCCCAGTCCCTCCCAATTCCTCCCAGTTCCCTCCCAGTGCCTCCCAGTCCCTCCCAGTTCCTCCCAGTTCCCTCCCAGTCCCTCCCAATTCCTCCCAGTTCCCTCCCAGTGCCTCCCAGTTGCTCCCAGTTCCCTCCCAGTTGCTCCCAGTTCCTTTCCAGTTGACTCCAAGTTTCCTCCCAGTTCCTCCCAGTTGACTTCAAGTCCCTCCCAGTCCCTCCCAGTCTCTCCCAGTTCACCCCAAATCACTCCCAGTAGCCTCCCAGTTTCTCCCAGTCCCTCCCAGTTCTTCCCAGTCCCTCCCAGTTCCCCCCAATCCCCTCCCAGCCCCTTCCAGTTCCCCCCAATCCCCTCCCAGTTCCCTCCCAGTTGCTCCCAGTTCCTTCCAAGTTCCTTCCCAGTTGACTCCCAGTTTCCTCCCAGTTCCTCCCAGTTGACCTCAGGTCACTCCAGCCCCTCCCAGTCTCTCCCAGTTCACCCCAAATCACTCCCAGGAGCCTCCCAGTTCTTCCCAGTTGCTCCCAGTTCCTCCCAGTTGACTCTAAATCCCTCCCAGTTCTTCCCAGTCCCACCCAGTTCCCCCCAATCCCCTCCCAGTCCCTCCCAGTCCTTCCCAGTTCCTTCCAATCCCCTCCCAGTTCCTTCCCAGTCCCTCCCAGTCCCTCCCAGTCCCTCCCAGTTGACTCTAAATCCCTCCCAGTTCCCTTCCAGTCCCTCCCAGTGCCTCCCAGTTCCCTTCCAGTCCCTCCCAGTTCCCTCCCAGTCGTTCCCAGTTGACTCTTAGTAACTTGCAGTCCATCACAGTTCCTCCCAGTTCCCTCCCAGTTCTTCCCAGTTCATCCCAGTTGCCCTCAGTTGGCTCCCAGTTGGCTCCCAGTTCCCTCCCAGTCCCTCCCAGTCCCTCCCAGTAATTCCCAGTTCCCCCCCCATCCCTTCCCAGTCCCTCCCAGTCCACCCCAGTAACTCCCAGTTCCCCCTCATCCCTTCCCAGTCCCTCCCAGACCCTCCCAGTCCTTCCCAGTTCCTTGAAATCCCCTCCCAGTTGCTCCCAGTTCCCTCCCACTCCTTCCCAGTCTCTTCCAGTACCATCCCAGTCCCCTCCCAGTTCCTCCCAGTATCCCCCAATCCACTTCAGGTCCCTCCCAGTCCCTCCCAGTGCCTCCCAGTTCCCCCCAATCCCCTCCCAGTCCCTCCCAGTTCCCTCCCAGTCCCTCCCAGTCCCTTCCAATCCCCTCCCAGTTCCTCCCAGTCTCCCCCAATTGGTCCCAAGGCCCTCCCAGTTCCCTTCCAGTCCCTCCCAGTGCCTCCCAGTTCCCTCCCAGTTGACTCTAAATCCCTCCCAGTTCTTCCCAGTCCCTCCCAGTTCCCCCCAATCCCATCCCAGTCCATCCCAGTCCCTCCCAGTTGACCCCAAAGCCCTCCCAGTTTCTTCCAGTCCGTTTCAGTTCCCTCCCAGTCCTTCCCAGTTGACCGGAAATCACTCCCAGTTGCTCCCAGTTCCTCCCAGTTCCCTCCCAGTTCCTCCCAGTTCCCCCCAAACATCCCAGCCCCACAGATTCCACCCCATGGATTCCTCCCCCTGGATCCTGCCCCATAGATTGGACCCAGAGATCCCCTTCCCACGGCCTCTGCCCCATAGCTCCTGACCCAGAGGTTCTGCCCCACAGATCCCAGCCCCATGGCTTCCAAACCAGGGATTCTGCCCCATAGATTTTACCCCAGAGCTTCTGCCCCACAGATTCCACCCCATAGATTGGACCCACAGATCCTGCCCCATTGATTTCTGCCCCATAGATCAGGACCCAGAGGTTCTGCCCCACAGATCCCGGCCCCATAGATTCCAACCCATGGATCCTGACCCACAGATCTTTGCCCCATAGATCTTGACCCAAAGATTGACCCCCAGATCCCCCCAGAGCCAGAGCTTCTGACCCATAGATCCCAGCCCCATGGCTCCTGCCCCATTGATTCCTGCCCTATGGATTGGACCCATAGATCCTGCCCCATAGATTCACCCCACACCTCCTCCCCCAGACCCAGAGGTTCTGCCCCAGAGATTTCACCCCATAGACCCCTGCCCCATTGATTTCTGCCCCATAGATCCTGACCCATGGATTTCACCCCATAGATCCCACCCCTGACCCCAGAAAGGCCTCTCAAATGCCCCAAAATGCTCCCAAATGCTCCCAAATCGACCCCAAAATGGATCCCAGAGACCCCAAACCCTGCCCCATGGATCCTGCCCCACAGATCCTGACCCAGAGGTTCTGCCCCACAGATCCCTGACCCATGGCTTCCAAACCAGGGATTCTGCCCCACAGATTCCACCCCATAGATTGGACCCACAGATCCTGCCCCACGGCCTCTGCCCCATAGGTCCTGACCCAGAGGTTCTGCCCCACAGATTCTGCCCCATAGATCCCACCCTATAGACCCCATCCCTGCCCCGTAGATTCTGCCCCATAGATCCAGACCCACAGATCCTGTCCCAAAGACCCCAATCCCAGCCCCACAGATCCCAAACCACAGATCCCTGACCCATGGATTTCTGCCCCATAGATTGACCCCCAGATCCCCCCCAGACCCATGGAATGGACCCAGAGGTTCTGCCCCACATCCCAGCCCCACAGATCCCACCCCATAGATCTCTGACCCAGAGATTGGACCCATAGATCCTGACCCATGGATCCTGACCCATAGATCCTGCCCCACGGATCCTGCCCCATAGATCCTGACCCATAGATCCTGACCCAGAGGTTCTGCCCCATAGATCCTGACCCATAGATCCCACCCTACAGATCCCACCCAATTGATCCCTGCCCCATTGATTCCTGCCCCATAGATTGACCCCCCCCAGATCCCCCCAGACCCAGAGATTGGACCCAGAGGTTCTGCTCCACGGATCCCACCCCACAGATCCTGACCCATGGATCCTGCCCCATAGATTTCACCCCATAGCTCCTGACCCAAAGGTTCTGCCCCATAGATCGTCCCCCACACTCCCCCAGCCCCATAGAATGGACCCAGAGCTCCTGCCCCATAGATCCCAGCCCCATGGATTCCACCCCACAGATTTCACCCCAGGGATTTGACCCCATAGATTGACCCACACGTTCCCCCAGACCCAGAGATTCCACCCCATAGATTTCACCCCATTGATTCCTGCCCCATAGATTGGACCTAAAGGTTCTGCCCCACAGATCCCACCCCATGGATCCCAAACCAGGGATCCTGCCCCATAGATCCTGACCCAGAGGTTCTGGCCCATGGATCCTGCCCTATGGAGCCTGCCCCATAGATCCAGACCCACAGATCCTGCCCCAGAGACCCCAATCCCACCCCACAGCTCCCACCCCATAGATTCCCCCCTATGGATTCTGTCCCATAGATTTCTGCCCCATAGATGGGACCTAAAAATCCCGACCCATAGATTTCTGCCCCACAGATTCCAAACCCCGGGTTCCACCCCATTGATTTCAGCCCCATAGATCCCACCCCATAGATTCTGCCCCATAGATCCAGACCCAGAGATCTCACCCCATAGATCTTGACCCACAGATTCCAGCCCCATTGATTTCTGCCCCACAGATTGACCCCACAGATCCCCCTGGACCCAGAGATTGGACCCAGAGATCCCACCCCATAGATCCTGACCCATAGATCCTGACCCACGGATCCTGCCCCAGAGATTGGACCCAAAGGTTCTGCCCCAAAGATCCTGACCCAGAGGTTCTGCCCCATGGATTTCTGCCCCACAGATCAGGACTCAGGGGTTCTGCCCCACAGATCCCTCCCCATGGATTTCTGCCCCATAGATTGACCCCCAGATCCCCCCAGACCCATAGGATGGACCCAAAGGTTCTGCCCCACATCCCAGCCCAGTGGATTCCACCCCACGGATTCTGCTCCATGGGTTTCACCCCATAGATTCTGACCCATAGGTTCTGCCCCATAGATCCCAGCCCCATGGCTCCTGCCCCATTGATTCCTGCCCTATAGATTGGACCCACAGATTCTGCTAATGGATTTCACCCCATAGATCACAGCCCCATGGATCCTGCCCCATAGATCCTGCCCCATAGATCCTGACCCAGAGATCAGGACCCAGAGATCCCACCCCATAGATCCAGACCCACAGATCCTGCCCCATAGACCCCAATCCCAGCCCCACAGATCCCACCCCATAGATTCCCCCCTATGTATTCTGCCCCATAGATTCTGCCCCATAGATCCCTGACCCATTCATTTCTGCCCCATAGATCGGACCCTGAGATCCCCCCCAGCCCCACAGATCCTGACCCAGAGATTCTGCCCCACAGATCCAGACCTAGAGATCCCTGCCCCATAGATCCTGCCCCATGGATTCTGCCCCATAGATTGGACCCCCAGATCCCCCCCAGACCCATGGAACGGACCCAGAGGTTCTGCCCCACATCCCAGCCCCACAGATCCCGACCCAGAGGTTCTGCCCCATTACTTTTTGCCCCAGAGATTGGACCCATAGATCCTGACCCATAGATCCTGACCCATGGATCCTGCCCCACGGATCCTGCCCCACAGATCCTGACCCATAGACCCTGCCCCACGGATCCTGCCCCATAGATCCCCCCCGGACCCAGAGATTGGACCCACAGATCCCACCCCACGGATTTGGCCCCATAGATTGGACCCATAAGTCCTGACCCGGAGTTTCTGCCCCACAGATCCCACCCCATGGGTTCTGCCCCATAGATCCCAGCCCCATAGATTCTGCCCCATAGATTGGACCCAGGAGTCCCCCCAGACCCAGAGATTGGACCCAGAGGTTCTGCCCCAGAGATTTCACCCCATAGACCCCTGCCCCATGGCTTCTGCCCCACAGATCCTGACCCAGAGATCCTGACCCACGGATCCCCACCCATAGATTCTGCCCCATAGATCCCACCCCATTGATTCCTGCCCCATGGATTGGACCCCCAGGTTTCACCCCACCGATTCTGCCCCACAGATCCCAAACCAGAGGTTCTGCCCCAGAGATTTCACCCCACAGACCCCTGCCCCATAGATTTCTCCTCCAGAGATCCTGACCCACAGATCCTGACCCATGGATCCTGACCCACAGATCCCACCCCATTGATTTCTGCCCCATGGATTGGATCCAAAGGTTCTGCCCCATAGATCCCCACTCAGAGGTTCTGCCCCATAGATCCCACCCCACGGATTCCTCCCCATGGATTTCTGCCCCATAGATTCACCCCCGCCTCCAGACCCAGAGGTTCTGCCCCACATCTCTGCCCCATAGATTGTTCCCCATTGATTGAACCCAGAGATCCCCCCCCTGCCCCACAGATCCTGCCCCACAGATTCCACCCCAAAGATCCTGACCCAAAGATCCTGACCCATAGATCTCTGCCCCACAGATCCTGCCCCATGGATCCTGACCCATGGATCTCAGCCCCATTGATTTCAGCCCCATTGATTTCTGCCCCACAGATCCCTGACCCAAAGATCCTGACCCAGAGGTTCTGACCCATGGATTTCACCCCATGGATTCCACCCCATAGATTTCTGCCCCATATCTTGACCCACAGATTCCACTCCACAGATCCCACCCCACAGATCCTGCCCCATAGATCCTGCCCCATAGATCCAGCCCCATAGATCTTGCCCTATGGATCCTGACCCATAGATCCTGACCCAGAGGTTCTGCCCCACAGATTGCCCCACACAGCCCCCCAGCCCCATGAAATGGACCCAGAGAACCCGACCCACAGATTCCACCCCATTGATTCTGCCCCATAGATTGACCCCCAGACCCCCCCAGACCCATAGAATGGACCCAGAGATCCTGACCCAGAGTTTTCACCCCACAGATTGACCCCACACATCCCCCCAGACCCAGAGATTGGACCCATAGATCCTGCCCCACGGATTTCACCCCATAGATCCCGTCCCATTGATCCCTGCCCCGGGGATTCTGCCCCACAGATCCTGACCCATAGCTCCTGACCCATAGCTCCTGCCCCATAGATCCTGCCCCATAGATCCTGACCCATAGATCCTGCCCCATAGATCCTGACCCACAGATCCTGACCCATAGATCCTGCCCCATAGATCCTGACCCATAGATCCTGCCCCATAGATCCTGCCCCATAGATCCTGACCCATAGATCCTGCCCCACAGATCCTGCCCCATAGATCCTGACCCACGGATCCTGATGGATGGGGGGGGGAGGGGACACAATGGGGGGAGGGGACACAATGGGGGGGGAGGGGACACGGCCACCCAACGCCACCAGTAGCCACCCAACGCCACCAGTAGCCACCCAACGCCACCCAGGACCAACCAAGACCAACCAAGACCAACCAAGGCCACCAAGGGCCACCAGTAGCCACCAGTACCCTCCAGTAGCCACCCAAGGCCAACCAAGACCACCCGAGGTCACCAGTAGCCACCCATGGCCATAAGAAGCCACCCAAGGGCCACCCGAGGCCACCCAAGGCCATCAGTAGTCACCAGTAGCCACCCAACACCACCCAAGACCAACCAAGACCACCCAAAGTCACACAAGGCCACCAATAGGCCCCAGTAGGCCCAGTAGGCCCCAGCAGGCCCAAGTAGGCCCCAGTAGCCCCCAGTAGCCCCCAGTAGGCCCAAGTAGGCCCCAGTAGGCCCCAGTAGGCCCCAGCAGGCCCCAGTACCCCCCCAGTAGGCCCAAGTAGGCCCAAGTAGTCCCCATTAGGCCCGAGTAGGCCCCAGTAGGCCCCAGTAGGCCCCAGCAGGCCCCAGGACCCCCCCCAGTAGGCCCCATTAGGCCCCAGTAGCCCCCAGTAGGCCCCAGCAGGCCCCAGTACACCCCCAGTAGGCCCAAGTAGGCCCCAGTAGGCCCCAGTAGCCCCCAGCAGGCCCCAGTACCCCCCCAGTAGGCCCAAGTAGCCCCCAGTACCCCACCAGTAGGCCCAGGTAGGCCCCAGCAGGCCCCAGCAGTGCGAGGGGGCCAGCGGCGTCAGCTTGAAAATCATCTGGGGGGGGAAATCATCCCCGATTTGGGGCAAAAATCGGGGATTTCGGGGCCTTTGGGGCAAGAATCGGGGATTTCGGGGCCTTTGGGGCAAAAATCGGGGATTTTGGGGCCTTTGGGGCAAGAATCAGGGATTTTGGGGTCTTTGGGGCGAAAATCGGGGATTTGAGGACGTTTGGGGAAAAATCAGGGATTTGGGGACATTCGGGGTGAAAATTGGGGATTTTGGGGGAAAAAGCGGGGATTTGGGGGCGTCTTGACTCCCATCACCCCCATGGCCACCAACCCCAACCCAATGGCCACCAAGCCCCCGGCCGCCATCTTGGCTGCCACCAACCCCAACCCAACGACCAATGGCCCCCCGGCCGCCATCTTGACTCCCATCACCCCCATGGCCACCAACCCCAACCCAATGACCAATGGCCCCCCGGCCGCCATCTTGGTTGCCTCCAACCCCAACCCAACGACCGCCGCCCCCGCCCCCGCCCCGGCCGCCATCTTGGTGGCCGCCCCTCCCCCCTCTTACGGGCAGGGGGTCGATGTAGAGGATGACGGGGGTTTCGGGGTGGGTTTTTGGGTGCCTTTTGGTTTTTTGGGGTGGTTTTTGGGTGTTGTTGTTGCCCGAAGTCAAGACACAAACCAACAGAGTGCCAGTTTATGCGGTGCTTTATTCGGGGCCCCGGGAAACCTGAGGACTAGCGTCCCAAATCAGGATTCCAGCCATCCCCGTTTTCGGTTCAGCTTTTATACCCTTTTTACAATGAAGCCTTCGTGCAGAATTTCAGTTGCAAAACAGTTACATGCAGATAACAATAGAGAGACATCTACAAACCGCAAATCTCGTACTTTTTCAATTTTAGATATTGTTTTGACTGTCTCCCACCATCAACCCCCCTTACATGCGTAATAACCCTTATCTTCAATGTCAGTTTACTTTTCTTCATGTTCATGCCCGACTAATCCCCTTTGATAAGCTGTTCCCCTCTTCCCAGCGCATTCCTTGTTGATAAACTGTTCCCCTCTTCTCAGCACATTAACACTTTCCTTGTCGGTTTTCCTGCTTTTCTGTCCTGCTTGACCAGTCCAAACCTTAGCATAACTACTTCTAAATTTTCACCTCCCCCGCCACCTGCAACAAGTCCCCCCTTTTGAGCATCCTTCGATCTTCTTTTGCAAGGATGCTCAATCTCTCAAGCTCCCGGTTTCTTGTCAGGCAGGTGGGGTGAGTTATCTTGTGGGAGGATCACCTCTCTTTGGGTCATGACCTTCATGACCCTCCGAGTGTGTCGGCCTTCCTTCGCAATCATTCCTAAAAGACACTTGTATACTACTAAAGCAACCATAATGATTATAATTATCATGATTCCATATTGTACAATTGATGATATCCAACCAGAGACCTGGATCCCCAGGGAGCTGAATATTGCTCCAACCCAATTGTGCTCTGCTTCCCTTTGAACATCGTGGACCCTGCCCTCAATTTGTTCCAATTGATTAATATCCTTTTCTACCTCTTGAGTGACATTTGGGATGTGTACGCAACAATGCCCATCCTTATCGTGCAGATACCCACAGACACCATGCTCTTTTAGTAATATCATGTCCAATGCCATTCTATTTTGTATGGTCATTCTAGTTGTGGCCTGTAACTGTAAATTCAAGTCCCTAAATCCTTTCTTCGTTACTGCTGCCAGCCTTTCGGTCTGTCCCAATAATCTGAACAACATTTCCCGATTCCGATAGGTGGAAATTGGTGTAAACAAGGATTCCAGCACCCATCCAAATTTGACCCCTGAAGAGGGTTCATGCCACCCATCTTCTTTATCCAATCCTAAAGCATCCAGTTCTTTACTAATATCTCTTCTCTGTCTCTTTCGTATCTCTTTTGATGTTAACTTTGATTGTTTCCAAAATGGACACAGGGTCGGTACACCCAAGGTAATTTGCGTGGTTAATCCATCTAAGGGTAGGTGAGATGTCCATTGGCCATGTCCCAAGACCCATACCAAATTCCCAGGACTGCGAACCGTTGTGTGCCTGCAATCTATAGGTTCCATCCCTTGTCTCATACTTATGGTATGATTATATCCCCTACATTCACATCCCCACTTTAATGCCATCTTTACTGGTACTAGTCCTATTTGATCTTCCGGAGTGTCACATGTAAATACTTCTGTACAATTCCATTCCTCTGTTTGGGCTTGAAACTGTCTGGAGGAGGTAGATGTAATAGGGGCCTTATAATATGACTGGTTTCTATTCCCTGACCATTGGATACACCACTGTACTTTTCCGAGATAAGTGTAATATTCTAAGACACTGGGTCCCCATAAGGTTTTCCAATCTCTCCACATATCCTTACTCTGAGTAATATTTTGACAGCCCATCTCATTTCGTGTGGTAAGAGTCCTCACTGGAACTTTGTTACATGCTTCATCCACCGGGAAGTTGATTAGACATCTCCTCGTATTCTGAATCCAACCATAATAATTAGGCTTCAACTTACAATCGGCCTCGGTCATTACTCGGATAGTCATACATAAATCCTTCCATGCCTCTACTGTCTTAGGGACAAACTGGCATGTCCAGGAAGCATTCCTCAATGACTCCGGCATCTCGGTCACAGGTATTATTCCCCATGGTATGAGTTCACCTGCTGCCCGGGGTAATGGTAAACAAGCTGTGATTTCTGTTACATTTTGCATGAGACCGAAATCTCTGATTAGTCCTACTACCAAATTTTCTTGGCCTCTGCCCTTGGTCAATCCTCCAATATCAGTAACCTGTCGCGTCACTCTCCTCTCTCTTTCCATATAAGATGTACTTATTGTAAGAAACTGCATATCCCCATGATCAAAGCTGTCCCATACCTGCACTAGGCAAGTGTACTTCCCTTCGTTTTTCCGGGTCACATTGGGTATCTGCAGGATAGTTGCTCCTTCCTGACGCGGCTCATCCCAAGCTGTCTTTACCCCCTCCGTAATCAGCTCGTTTTCCGTAACCCATTTCCACCTCACGATAATTTCGGCGGATCCAGCTCCCTGGTCATCAGTAAACAAACAGGTCAGATTAACATCAGATCCCTCAGGTCTCAACAGATAAGATTCTGGTACATTAACTTTTACAAAGGTTTCTGTTAACACAATCAAGCTTAGGAAGATCAGTATTCCTAAGATTTGCTTCTGAACACCATCCTTGTTGGAGACAAAGGTTCTACCGACCATTGCGTAGGGACCTTCTTGACCCTGGTGTAGTGAATCCAGTTGTCGATCCCGTCGACCTTGACAGCCGTGTAGGTGGTCATGATCACCTGGTGAGGACCGTCCCATGTCTCCTTCAGTGGTTCCACTGACCAGTTCCGTATGTAAACTTGGTCTCCTGGAAGGATGTCGTGGGCCGGATTTTCCAGGGATAGGGGTCGATTCCACTGCAACGTTCCTCTGAGTGCTGTAAGAGTCTTATTCAAAGACAACACATAATTTAATATCACCTGTTCTCCCACCAAATGAGGGTCCCCCTGGTAGGTAGCAGCATGGTAGGGTTTGCCATACAAAATTTCATACGGACTCACCCCTATCCTTTCCCTTGGTTTGATCCTAACCCTTAACAGAGCTAAAGGCAATGCCTGTGGCCACTGGATTTTTGCTTCTTGACAAATTTTCTTAATTTGGTTTTTCAGTGTTTGATTCATCCGCTCTACCTTACCACTTGATTGGGGTCTCCAGGGCGTGTGCAGATTCCAAACTATTCCCAACGTTACAGAAATCTCCTGCACGATCCCTGCAGTAAAATGAGGACCCCTGTCGGATGATAGCCCTAATGGTACCCCAAATCTAGGGATGATTTCTTTCAGAAGTGTTTTTACCACTTCTTTTGCCTGATTGGTCCTGCAAGGGAAAGCTTCTGGCCATCCTGAGAATGTGCACACATACACCAGCAGGTATTTGTATGCTTGGGCTTTTGGTAACTCGGAGAAATCTATCTGCCAATAATCTCCTGGTTGGGGACCTACCTGTAACTTACCCATTTGAACCTGCTTCCTTACTACTGGGTTGTTTTTGATACACACCGGACACATTGCATTTACCCTTTTTGCCAATGTTAACATCTGGTTTGAGAATATTTCGTTTTTCAAAAATCTTACCATTGCCTCTGCACCCCAGTGACACTTATTATGTTCTGTTTCCAATACTGTCTTCATGATCCTTACCGGCAGGATCACCTGTCCTGTTGGGGTCACATACCAACCCTTGATGTTATTTTGTGCCTGCAACATCTGAGCCAGTTTCTCGTCCTCCGATGAATAATGTGGTTTGTCTTCCATGTGTGCAGCGGCAGGGTTGCCCCGAGCCGGTATCAAAGCTAATTGAGTCCATACCTCTCTGGCGGCCTGCTTTGCCACTTGGTCTGCTCGTTGATTTCCCTGGAACTCTTTCCCTGGTTCGTTCCGATGTCCTTTGACGTGCATCACCGCAACTGCCGATGGTTTATAAATTGCTTCCAGTAACATGATTATCTCTTCTCTGTGTTTGATTGACGACCCCTGCGAATTAAGAAGTCCCCGCTCCTTCCACAGAGCCCCGTGCACATGTACCACCCCGAATGCATATTTGGAGTCAGTCCATATGTTGACTCTCTTCCCTTGGCTCAGCTCCAGGGCCCTTACCATAGCCCAAATCTCTGCCTTCTGCGCTGACGTGCCCGGGGGCAATGCTTTTGCTTCCACTATCTGCTGCAAGGTGACCACTGCATACCCTGCATACCTGATACCACTTTCCACAAAGCTGGACCCGTCCGTGAACAGTTCCCAATCAGGGTCCGGCAGTGGCTCATCCTTCAGGTCCTTTCGGCTGGCGTACACTTGTTCGATTACCTCCACGCAGTCATGTTCCAGCTCTCCTTCTTCCTGGGTGGACCTGAGAAACTCTGCTGGGTTAAGGTGATTTGTTATTTTTAGTTCCACATCATCCTGTTCCCTCGGTTGGGCCTGGTATTGGAGCATCCTGCTTGATGAGAGCCAATGACCCCCCTTTTGTTCTAATACTGTTATGACCATATGGGGTACATAAACTGTCATGTGCTTCCCCAATGTCAGCTTGCGTGCTTCCTGGATCAGGATTACTGTGGCTGCCACTGCTCTTAGGCATCCTGGCCATCCCCCACTTACTGAGTCCAACTGTTTGGAAAAATACCCAACCGGCCTTTTCCAAGATCCCAATTTTTGTGTGAGCACCCCCAAAGCTAATTTCTGTCTTTCATGTACATACAGTTGGAAGTCCTTGGTTAAATCCGGCAAGCCCAGGGCAGGTGCTTCCTTGAGGGCCTGTTTTAATTCCTGGAACGCTTTATCTTCCATGGGTCCCCACTTAAATCTTGGTTCCTTCACAGCCTCATACAGGGGTTTGGCTGTCAACCCGAAGTTGGGGATCCACAGTCTGCACCAGCCAATCATTCCTAGAAAAGATCTTAATTCCTGGTTATTGCAGGGTACTGGAATTGCACATATGGCTTGAATGCGATTCACTCCCAAACGACGAACTCCCTGTGAAATTTCACATCCTAAATAAATGACCTTTTGTTTGACCAGCTGTGCCTTTTCTCTGGATACCCGGTATCCAGCCTGTCCCAGCATATTCAGCAATGCAATGGTTAACTTGAGGCAGAGACCCTGTTCTGCGGTACCCAGGAAAATATCATCCACATACTGCAACACCACATAAGAGGAAGGCGAATCTTTTACCTGGGTGGTCTTCCATTCCTCAAGTTCCTTGGCCAGCTGGTTACCAAATATAGTGGGTGAGGATTTAAATCCTTGGGGGAGCCTGGTCCATGTGAGTTGGCGCTTCCGTCCCGTGTCGGGGTTTTCCCATTCGAATGCAAAAATGTTCCTGCTTTCAGGTGCCAGGGGTATGCAGAAGAAGGCATCCTTTAAATCAATTACTGAAAACCACTGAAATTTCTCAGAAACAGATGTTAACAATGTGTACGGATTTGCCACCACGGGATGTATATCTTTGGTGATAGAGTTAATTGCCCTTAGATCCTGTACCAACCTATAATTGCCGTTAGGCTTTTTGACCGGAAAGATGGGGGTGTTGAATTCAGATTCGCACTCCTGCAAAATTCCTAGACCTAAGAATTGAGCTATCATGGGGGCTATTCCCTTCCTAGCTTCCAGGCTAATGGGATACTGCCGTACCCTTATTGGTTGAGCCCCTTCTTTTAATTCCACTACTACTGGTACTGCCGCTTTTGATTTACCTGGGGTCCCTGTCTCCCAAACCCATGGTGCAACTGCTTGTTCAATTTCTGGTGGTACCTCTTCCTCCCCTACTTCTTTGATCACAAACAATTTTGCCAGGTTTTCCTCTGGTATTTCTAGTTTTACCCTACCCTTTTCAAAACTAATTCTTGCCTGTAATGCTGAAAGCAAGTCTCTCCCGAGCAGAGACTCTGGGCTGTTCGGCGTATACAGAAATTGATGATCAAATTCCTTTCCCCCAAATTTTATATCGAGTGGCCACAGGAATGCCCTTTCTTCAATCTCCCCAGATACCCCAACAACCAACACCGTGGAGTCACTTAGAGAGCCCTTTAATTTGTTCATTGCCGAGTAACTAGCCCCTGTATCTATCCTAAATTCCATCGGCTCCCCCTCGACTTCTAAAATAACCTTTAGGTCCCTATCTAGTCAGCTCTGATTCTGGCAATTCCCCATCATAAAAGCTTGAGCGACACCTTGTGGATTTCCCGTGAACTGATTCAATCCGCCTCCTACCCTGTTGCCGAGATTCACTCCATTGCCCGGGAAGCCCCAGCGAGGGGAAACACCAACATGTTGCAGGTGGCGGGGGAGGTGAAAATTTAGAAGTAGTTATGCTAAGGTTTGGACTGGTCAAGCAGGACAGAAAAGCAGGAAAACCGACAAGGAAAGTGTTAATGTGCTGAGAAGAGGGGAACAGTTTATCAACAAGGAATGCGCTGGGAAGAGGGGAACAGCTTATCAAAGGGGATTAGTCGGGCATGAACATGAAGAAAAGTAAACTGACATTGAAGATAAGGGTTATTACGCATGTAAGGGGGGTTGATGGTGGGAGACAGTCAAAACAATATCTAAAATTGAAAAAGTACGAGATTTGCGGTTTGTAGATGTCTCTCTATTGTTATCTGCATGTAACTGTTTTGCAACTGAAATTCCGCACAAAGGCTCCATTGTAAAAGGGTATAAAAGCTGAACCGAAAACGGGGATGGTTGGAATCCTGACTTGGGACGCTAGTCCTCAGGTTTCCCGGGGCCCCGAATAAAGCACCGCATAAACTGACACTCTGTTGGTTTGTGTCTTGACTTCGGGCAACATTGTCGTTGTCAGGGTGGTTATTGGGTGGGTTTTTTGGGTGGTTTTTGGGTGCCTTTTGGTGGTTTTTTGGGTGTTTTTTGAGTGGTTTTTGGGTGTTGTTGTCAGGGTGGGTTTTGGGTGTTTTTCGGGTGTTTTTTGGGTTTTTTTCCACTCCCATAAGTGGAGCCCCCAGCCCCATAAGTGGAGCCCCCAGCCCCATAAGTGGAGTCCCCAGCCCCATAAGTGCCCCCCAGCCCCATAAGTGCCCCCCAGCCCCATAAGTGGAGCCCCCAGCCCCATAAGTGCCCCCCAGCCCCATAAGTGGAGTCCCCAGCCCCATAAGTGGAGTCCCCAGCCCCATAAGTGCCCCCCAGCCCCATAAGTGCCCCCCAGCCCCATAAGTGGAGTCCCCAGCCCCATAAGTGGAGTCCCCAGCCCCATAAGTGGAGCCCCCAGCCCCATAAGTGCCCCCCAGCCCCATAAGTGGAGCCCCCAGCCCCATAAGTGCCCCCCAGCCCCATAAGTGGAGTCCCCAGCCCCATAAGTGGAGCCCCCAGCCCCATAAGTGCCCCCCAGCCCCATAAGTGGAGTACCCAAAATGTCCAAAAGTGTTCAAAAAAGGTCCAAAAAAGTCAAAAAAACCTCAAGAAATGCCAAAAAACGTCAAAAAAAAGTAAAAAAAATCAAAAAAGGTCCAAAAATGTCCCCAAACCACCCAAAAGTGTCCCCCGAATGTCCCCAAATGTCCCCAAAACGTCCCCAAATGTCCCAAAATGTCAAAAAAAACAAAAAATATCAAAAAATGTCAAAAAAAGGCAAAAAAAGGCAAAAAACGTCCCCAAAATGTCCCAAAGTGTCCAAAAAATGTCAAAAAACCCCAAGAAATGCCAAAAAATGTCAAAAAAGGTCCAAAAAAGTAAAAAAAAATCAAAAAAACGTCCCCAAAATGTCCCAAAGTGTCCAAAAAAATCAAAAAACCTCAAGAAATGCCAAAAAACGTCAAAAAAAGGTAAAAAAAATCAAAAAATGCCCAAAAATGTCCCCAAACCACCCAAAAGTGTCCCCAGAATCTCCCCAAATGCCCTCAAAACGTCCCCAAATGTCCCAAAATGTCAAAAAATGTCAAAAAATGTCAAAAAATATCAAAAAAAGGCAAAAAATGTCAAAAAATATCAAAAAATGTCAAAAATGTCAAAAAAAGTAAAAAAAAAAATCAAAAAACGTCCCCAAAATGTCCCAAAGTGTCCAAAAATGTCAAAAACCTCAAGAAATGCCAAAAAACGTCAAAAAATGTCAAAGTCCAAAAAACGTCCCCAAAATGTCCCAAAGTGTCCAAAAAATTCAAAAAAAGTCAAAAAACCTCAAGAAATGCAAAAAAATGTCAAAAAGGTCAAAAAATATCAAAAAATGTCAAAAAAAGTCAAAAAAAAATCAAAAAACGTCCCCGAAATGTCCCAAAGTGTCCAAAAAACTCAAAAAACCTCAAGAAGTGTCAAAAATGTCAAAAAAAGTCAAAAAAGATCAAAAAATATCCCCAAAATGTCCAAAAATATCAAAAAATGTCCCAAAAAAGTCCCAAAATGTCCCCAAGCCACCCAAAAGTGTCCCCAGAATCTCCCCAAACGTCCCCAAAACGTCCCCAAATGTCCCAAAGTGTCCAAAAAAGTCAAAAAACCCCAAGAAGTGTCAAAAAATGTCAAGAAAAGTCAAAAACTGTCAAAAAATATCAAAAATATCAAAAAATGTCAAAACAGGTCAAAAAAAGATCAAAAAATGTCCCCAAACCACCCAAAAGTGTCCCCAAATGTCCCCAAATGTCCCCAAAACGCCCCAAAAAGTGTCCAAAAATATCCAAAAATATCAAGAAATGTTAAAAAATGTCAGAAAAGGTCAAAAAACCACAAGAAGTGTCAAAAAAGGTCAAAAAAGGTCGAATAATATCAAAAAATGTCCCAAAGTGTCCAAAAATATCAAAAAATATCAAAAAAGATCAAAAAATGTCAAAAAACCTCAAAAAAGTCACAAAACCTCAAAAAACGTCAAAAAAGGTCAAAAAAAGTAAAAAAAATCAAAAAATGTCCAAAAATGTCCCCAAACCACCCAAAAGTGTCCCCAGAATCTCCCCAAATGCCTCCAAAACGCCCCCAAATGTCCCAAAATGTCCCAAAATGTCAAAAAATATCAAAAAATACAAAAAAATGTCAAAAAAAGTCAAAAAAAGTCAAAAAATGTCCCCAAAATGGCCCAAAGTGTCCAAAAAAGTCAAAAAACCTCAAGAAATGCCAAAAAACGTCAAAAAAAGGTAAAAAAAAAATCAAAAAATGGCCAAAACTGTCCCCAAAGCACCCAAAAGTCTCCCCAGAATGTCCCCAAATGTCCCCAAAACGCCCCAAAATGTCCCAAAGTGTCCAAAAATATCAAAAAATCTCAAGAAATGTCCAAAAATATCAAAAAATGTCAAAAAACGTCAAAAATATCAAAAAATGCCAAAAAAATCAAAAAATCTCAAAAAATGTCCCCAAAGCACCCAAAGCCACCCCAAAATGGCGAAAAAACCTCAAGAAATGTCAAAAAAAGTCAAAAAATGTCAAAAAACCTCAAGAAACGACAAAAAATGTCAAAAAATGTCAAAAAAAGTCCAAAAAAATCAAAAAACATCCCCAAAATGTTCCAAAGTGTCCAAAAATGTCAAAAAATGTCAAAAAACCTCAAGAAAGGTCAAAAACCTCAAGAAATGCCAAAAAACATCAAAAAAAGGTCAAAAAAAATCAAAAAACGTCCCCAAAATGTCCGAAAGTGTCCAAAAATGTCAAAAAACTCCAAGAAACGCCAAAAAATGTCAAAAAAAGGTAAAAAAAAATTAAAAAATGCCCAAAAATGTCCCCAAACCACCCAAAAGTGTCCCCAGAATGTCCCCATATGCCCCCAAAACGTCCCCAAATGCCCCAAAATGTCAAAAAAAAATCAAAAAATATCAAAAAATGTCAAAAAAGGTAAAAAAAAATCAAAAAATGAGCAAAAATGTCCCCAAAGCACCCAAAAGTGTCTCCAAAACGTCCCCAAATGTCCGTAAATATGAAAAAACGTCAAAAGAAGTAAAAAAAAATCAAAAAAAGTCCCCAAAATGTCCCAAAGTGTCCAAAAAAGTCAAAAAATGTCAAAAAACTCCAAGAAATGCCAAAAAATGTCAAAAAAGGTCCAAAAAAGTAAAAAAAAATCAAAAAACGTCCCCAAAATGTCCCAAAGTGTCCAAAAAAGTCAAAAAACCTCAAGAAATGCCAAAAAACGTCAAAAAAAGGTCAAAAAAAAATCAAAAAATGCCCAAAAATGTCCCCAAACCACCCAAAAGTGTCCCCAGAATGTCCCCAAATGCTCCCAAAACGCCCCCAAATGTCCCAAAATGTCCCAAAATGTCAAAAAAAAATCAAAAAATATCAAAAAATGTCAAAAAAAGGCAAAAAATCCCAAAAAACGCCCCCAAAATGTCCCAAAGTGTCCAAAAAATTCAAAAAACCCCAAGAAATGCCAAAAAATGTCAAAAAAGGTCCAAAAAAGTCAAAAAAAATCAAAAAATGTCCCAAAGTGGCCAAAAATGTCAAAAAACCTCAAGAAATGCCAAAAAATGCCAAAAAAGGTCAAAAAATATCATAAAACGTCCCCAAATGTCCCAAAATATCAAAAAATGTCAAAAAAAGTCAAAAAAAATCAAAAAACGTCCCCAAAATGTCCCAAAGTGTCCAGAAATGTAAAAAAATATCAAAAAATATCAAAAAGGTTAAAAAAAGTCAAAAAAATATCAAAAAATGTCCCAAAATGTCCCAAAGTGTCCAAAAAAGTCAAAAAATGTCAAAAAACCTCAAGAAATGCCAAAAAACATCAAAACAAGTCCAAAAAAATCAAAAAACGTCTCCAAAATGTCCCAAAGTGTCCAAAAAAGTCAAAAAAAGTCAAAAAAAGTCAAAAAACCTCAAGAAACGCCAAAAAATGTCAAAAAATGTCAAAAAAAGTACAAAAAAATCAAAAAACGTCCCAGAAATGTCCCAAAGTGTCCAAAAAAGTCAAAAAACACCAAGAAACACCAAAAAATGTCAAAAAAAAATTAAAAAAAATCAAAAAATGTCCCAGAAATGTCCCAAAGTGTCAAAAAAAGTCAAAAAACCTCAAGAAATGCCAAAAAACGTCAAAAAAAGGTAAAAAAAACCAAAAAATGCCAAAAAATGTCCCCAAACCACCCAAAAGTCTCCCCAGAATGTCCCCAAATGCCCCCAAAACACCCCCAAAACGTCCCCAAAACGTCCCCAAATGTCCCCAAATGTCCCAAAAAGTCAAAAAACCTCAAGAAATTTCAAAAAAGGTCAAAAAAAGTCAAAATAATCAAAAAATGTCCAAAAAATGTCCAAAAATGTCCCCAGAATGTCCCCAAATGTCCCCAAAATGCCCCAGTGTCCAAAAATGTCAAAAAAAGTAAAAAAAAAATCAAAAAACGTCCCCAAAACGTCACCAAATGTCCCAAAATGTCCAAAAAAGTCCAAAAAAGTCCAAAAAAGTCAAAAAAAGTCAAAAAAAAGTAAAAAAAAGTCAAAAATAGTCAAAAAAAGTCAAAAAAAAGTAAAAAAAGTCAAAAAAAGTCAAAAAATGTCAAAAAATATCAAAAAATGTCAAAAAAAGTAAAAAAAACCCCAAGAAATGCCAAAAAACGTCAAAAAAAAAAATCAAAAAACGTCCCCAAAATGTCCCAAAGTGTCCAAAAATATCAAAAATACAAAAAAATGTCAAAAAAGCTCAAAAAAAGTAAAAAAATGTCCCCAAAATGCCCCAAAGTGTCCAAAAAAAGTCAAAATACCTCAAGAAATGCCAAAAAAGGTCAAAAAATCAAAAAATGTCAAAAAACCTCAAGAAATGTCAAAAAACCTCAAGAAATGCCAAAATGGGGCTGCTGGAGGGCCCAGAGAGTGGAGCTGAACGGGGCTGCATCAAAATGGCGGCCGTGGTGTCCAAAATGGCGGCCGTGGTGTCCCCCAGGGATCAGTGCTGGGCCCAGTGCTGTTCAATATCTTCATTGATGATTTAGATGAGGGGATTGAGTCCATCAGCAGCAAATTCCCAGATTTCCCCCAAGCTGGGGGGAGTGTGGATCAGCTGGAAGGCAGGAGGGC
Source organism: Heliangelus exortis (assembly GCF_036169615.1). Lineage (NCBI taxonomy): Eukaryota > Metazoa > Chordata > Aves > Apodiformes > Trochilidae > Heliangelus > Heliangelus exortis. The sequence continues at coordinate 6,934,858 of NC_092453.1, read as the reverse complement.
TCTGCAGAGGGACCTGGACAGACTGGAGAGTTGGGATGATCCCAACGGGATGAGGTTCAACACAACAACCCCATGGGGAGCTCCAGGCTGGGCACAGAGTGGCAGAAAGGGAGCTGGGAGTCTGGATTGCCAGGAAGCTGAAGAGGAGCCAGCAGTGTGCCCAGGTGGCCAAGAAGGCCAATGGCATCCTGGGCTGGCTCAGGAACAGCGTGGCCAGCAGGTCCAGGGAAGGGATTCTGCCCCTGTGCTCAGCCCTGGGGAGGCCACAGCTTGAGTCCTGTGTCCAGTTCTGGGCCCCTCAGCTCAGGAAGGAGCTTGAGGTGCTGGAGCAGGTCCAGAGAAGAGCAAGGAGGCTGGGAAGGGATCCAGCAGAATTCCTGTGAGGAAGGGCTGAGGGAGCTGGGGGTGTTGAGGCTGGAGAAGAGGAGGCTCAGGGGAGACCTCATCACTCTCTACAACTCCCTGAAAGGAGGTTGGAGCCAGGGGGGGGTTGGGCTCTTTTCCCAGGCAACTCTCAGCAAGACAAGAAGCCATGATCTTAAGAATTTCTTCCTAATATCCAACCTAAACCTCCCCTGGCAGAGCTGAGGCTCTGCCAGGGGAGGTTTAGGTTGGATATTAGGAAAAAATTCTTTACAGAGAGGGTGATCAGGCACTGGAATGGGCTGCCCAGGGAAGGGGTGGATTCTCCATCCCTGGAGATATTTCAAAAGAGCCTGGATGTGGCACTCAGTGCCATGGGCTGGGAACCGCTCCGGTGGGTCAAGGGTTGGACTTGAGGAGCTCTGAGGTCCCTTCCAACCCGGCTGATTCTATGATTCTGTGATTCTATGATTTAGGAGCCACACGTGCAACCAAAACCCAAAGGGGCCTTTGTGTGGGGCAGGGGGTGCTGTGGTTTGCAGCCACTCCTGGCTTGAGCTGTGATGGCCCAGTTGTACTGGACACTGGACACTGGACACTGGACACGGGACACTGGACACCACAAGAGGTAATTTAGGACTGTCTTAAACCCCTGGGATGAATCAGGGGTCTTATATCCCACCCAACCACTTCCATATGAGTTTGGGTGTCCTGCCATGGTAACAAATCCCACCATGGCCTATAGGATTCCCCTGCTGCACCCACATGCAGGATGAGCTGCCATCCAGTGGGATGAGTTGGGGTCTCCTGAGAAATTTTGGGAGCCCCCCATTGTGGCTCCTCAGCCCTGGGATTATTAAGTCCCCTGGAAGGATTCCGGACTTGCCATCAGTACCCCTGGCTCCAGGGTGATTTGAGGGTCTCCAGCTACAGCCCCCAAACCATTGGGATGACTTTGGGATCCCCTATCACATCCCTCAATGATCATGCCTCAACGTGCATGTTTGGATATTGAGGCTGATGGTCCTCAAAACACAGCAGAGTAACCCCAAGATCTCTGTAGGGGGAAAGGGAAAATCATAACTGGAGACCCACTTGCCCAACCTCACAAACAAAAGAAAAAAAATGTAATGGAGGGAGTGCTACATTTATGTATTACCAGTGAAAAGCCAGAGGAGGTCCTGTAACTCAATTTGTTGAACTGACAGCGAGATTTCCTCCCTGATATATACCCTATATCCTTATCATAAAAGGTGCAGTTAAGAGGTATAAAAAAACCCTGTCTGTCCTCATTAGAGCAGAGTTGAGTATAGTCTACTCTTGCTTTAATGCAGTGATCTAATTAACCTTTAGCCAGAATTAAAATGACCTTGAATTGGCCTTGTGACATCCAATGCTTAATGTTGTTAACTTTAAACAAGCTTTTTGGGGGTGGTCAGGAGCAGCATCTGTTAAAATGGGCAAAAGGTCGAATCTATTTACTTAAATACACCTTCTGCATACGTTGCTGGTGATTGTGCTGCTTGTGTTTTCAGAGACCCATAAGAGACACGTTTCTTTGAAGATGTGTGAGGACAAAAAGCTGCTCTGAAGATGTGTTTTAACCATGTGTGTGATATCACAGCCCTGCAAACCAGAAGGAGTTGGGAATCCCCGGATGAGGTGGGGGGAGACCCAATCACAGCTCCTCCACCCTCCTTAAAAAGTTGGCGGGTCGCCAATCCCACCACCCTCACCCCAGGGAGAAGTTTAGCTCCCCCCTCTCACCCGTCCCCCTCCATCCCCCATCTTGTGCTGCTCGCCCCCAGTTTGGGCAGTACTGGGATAACCACCCCCCTCCCATCACCTCCCATCACCTCCCGATACCAGCACCTACCAGTACCTCCCACTTCCCTCCCAGTTCCCTTCCAGTCCACCACAGTGCCTCCCAGTTCCCTTCCAGTCCCTCCCAGTGCCTCCCACTTCCCTTCCACTGCCTCCCACTTCCCTTCCAGTCCCTCCCAGTACCTCCCAGTTCCCTTCCAGTGCCTCCCAGTGCTCTTCCAGTCTCCCCCAGTGCATCCCAGTTCTCTCCCAGTGCCTCCCAGTTCCCTTCCAGTCTTTCCCAGTGCCTCCCAGTTCCCTTCCAGTCCCTCCCAGTGCTCTTCCAGTCCCTCCCAGTGCCTCCCAGTTCCTTTCCAGGGCCTCCCAGTGCCTCCCAGTTCCCTTCCAGTCCCTCCCAGTGCCTCCCAGTTTCCTTCCAGTCCCTCCCAGTGCTCTTCCAGTCCCTCCCAGTGCCTCCCAGTCCCTCCCAGTTCCATTCCAGTGCCTCCCAGTGCCTCCAAGTTCCCTTCCAGTCTTTCCCAGTGCTCTTCCAGTCCCTCCCAGTCCCTTCCAGTCCATCCCAGTGCCTCCCAGTTCCCTTCCAGTCCCTCCCAGTTCCCTTCCAGTCCCTCCCAGTCCCTTCCAGTCCATCCCAGTGCCTCCCAGTTCCCTTCCAGTCCCTCCCAGTGCTCTTCCAGTCCCTCCCAGTGCCTCCCAGTGCCTCCCAGTTCCCTTCCAGTCCCTCCCATTTCCCTTCAACTCCCTCCCAGTCCCTCCCAGTGCCTCCCAGTTCCCTTCAAGTCCCTCCCAGTGCCTCCCAGTTCCCTTCCAGTCTCTCCCAGTCCCTTCCAGTCCCTCCCAGTCCCTCCCAGTGCCTCCCAGTTCCCTTCCAGTCCCTCCCAGTGCTCTTCCAGTCCCTCCCAGTGCCTCCCAGTTCCCTTCCAGTCCCTCCCAGTTCCCTTCCAGTCCCTCCCAGTCCCTTCCAGTCCACCCCAGTGCCTCCCAGTTCCCTTCCAGTCCCTCCCAGTTCCCTTCCAGTCCCTCCCAGTCCCTTCCAGTCCATCCCAGTGCCTCCCATTTCCCTTCCAGTCCCTCCCAGTCCCTCCCAGTGCCTCCCAGTTCACTTCCAATCCCTCCCAGTCCCTCCCAGTGCCTCCCAGTTCCCTTCCAGTCCCTCCCAGTTCCCTTCCAGTCCCTCCCAGTGCCTCCCAGTTCCCTTCCAATCCCTCCCAGTTCCCTTCCAGTCCCTCCCAGTGCGATTCCAATGCCTCCCAGTGCCTCCCAGTTCCCTTGCAGTCCCTCCCAGTTCCCTTCCAGTGCCTCCCAGTGCTCTTCCAGTCCTTCCCAGTGCCTCCCAGTTCCCTTCCAGTCCCACCCAGTGCCTCCCAGTTCTCTTCCAGAGCCTCCAAGTCCTCTTCCAGTCCCTCCCAGTGCCTCCCAGTTCTCTTCCAGTCCGTCCCAGTCCCTTCCAGTCCCTCCCAGTGCCTCCCAGTTCCCTTCCAGTCCCTCCCAGTTCCCTTCCAGTCTCTCCCAGTTCCCTTCCAGTGCCTCCCAGAGCCTCCCAGTTCTCATCCAGTCGATCCCAGTCCCTTCCAGTCCATCCCAGTGCCTCCCAGTTCCTTTCAAGTCCCTCCCAGTTCCCTTCCAGTCCCTCTCAGTGCCTCCCAGTTCCATTCCAGTCCCTCCCAGTTCCCTTCCAGTCCCTCCCAGTCCCTCCCAGTGCCACCCAGTTCCCTTCCAGTCCCTCCCAGTGCTCTTCCAGTCCCTCCCAGTGCCTCCCAGTTCCCTTCCAGTCCCTCCCAGTGCTCTTCCAGTCCCTCCCAGTGCCTCCCAGTTCCCTTCCAGTTCCTCCCAGTGCCTCCCAGTTCCCTTCCAGTCCCTCCCAGTTTCCTTCCAGTCCCTCCCAATCCCTTCCAGTCCATCCCAGTGCCTCCCAGTGCCTCCCAGTTCCCTTTCAGTGCCTCCCAGTGCTCTTCCAGTCCCTCCCAGTGCATCCCAGTTTCCTTCCAGTCTCCCCCAGTCCCTTACAGTTCCCTCCCAGTGCCTCCCAGTTCCATTCCAGTCCCTCCCAGTGCCTCCCAGTTCCCTTCCAGTCTCTCCCAGTGCCTCCCGGTTCCCTTCCAGTCCCTCCCAGTGCCTCCCAGTTCCTTTCCAGTCCCTTCCAGTGCCTCCCAGTTCCCTTCCAGTCCCTCCAAGTTCCCTTCCAGTCCCTCCCAGTTCCCTTCCAGTCCATCCCAGTGCCTCCCAGTTCCTTTCCAGGGCCTCCCAGTGCCTCCCAGTTCCTTTCCAGTCCCTCCCAGTGCCTCCCAGTTCCTTTCCAGCGCCTCCCAGTGCCTCCCAGTTCCCTTCCAGTTCCCTCCCAGTGCCTCCCAGTTCCCTTCCAGTCCCTCCCAGTCGCTTCCTGTCCCTCCCAGTGCCTCCCAGTTCCCTTCCAGTCCCACCCAGTGCCTCCCAGTTCCCTTCCAGTGCCTCCCAGTGCTCTTCCAGTCTCTCCCAGTGCCTCCCAGTTTTCTTCCAGTCCCTCCCAGTTCCCTTCCAGTCCCTCCCAGTGCCTCCTAGTTCCATTCCAGTCCCTCCCAGTTCCCTTCCAGTCCCACCCAGTCCCTCCCAGTGCCTCCCAGTTCCCTTCCAGTCCCTCGCAGTGCTCTTCCAGTCCGTCCCAGTGCCTCCCAGTTCCTATCCAGTCCCTCCCAGTGCCTCCCAGTTCCCTTCCAGTTTCTCCCAGTGCTCTTCCAGTCCCTCCCAGTCCCTCCCAGTCCCTTCCAGTCCATCCCAGTGCCTCCCAGTGCCTCCCAGTTCCCTTCCAGTGCCTCCCAGTGCTCTTCCAGTCCTTCCCAGTGCCTCCCAGTTCCCTTCCAGTCCCACCCAGTGCCTCCCAGTTCCCTTCCAGTGCCTCCAAGTCCTCTTCCAGTCCCTCCCAGTGCCTCCCAGTTCCCTTCCAGTCCCTCCCAGTTTCCTTCCAGTCCCTCCCAATCCCTTCCAGTCCATCCCAGTGCCTCCCAGTTCCCTTTCAGTGCCTCCCAGTGCTCTTCCAGTCCCTCCCAGTCCATCCCAGTTTCCTTCCAGTCTCCCCTAGTCCCTTCCAGTTCCCTCCCAGTGCCTCCCAGTTCCATTCCAGTCCCTCCCAGTGCCTCCCAGTTCCCTTCCAGTCTCTCCCAGTGCCTCCCGGTTCCCTTCCAGTCCCTCCCAGTGCCTCCCAGTGCTCTTCCAGTCCCTCCCAGTGCCTCCCAGTTCCCTTCTACTCCCTCCCAGTCCCTTCCAGTCCATCCCAGTGCCTCCCAGTTCCCATTCAGTCCCTCCCAGTTCCATTCCAGTCCCACCCAGTGTTTCCCAGTTTCCTTTCAGTCCCTCCCAGTTCCCTTCCAGTCCCTCCCAGTGCCTCCCAGTTTCATTTCAGTCCCTCCCAGTGCTCTTTCAGTCCCTCCCAGTCCTCCCAGTTCCCTTCCAGTGCCTCCCAGTTCCATTCCAGTCCCTCCCAGTGCCTCCCAGTTCCCTTCAAGTCCCTCCCAGTTCCCTTCCAGTCCCTCTCAGTGCCTCCCAGTTCCATTCCAGTCCCTCCCAGTTCCCTTCCAGTCCCTCCCAGTCCCTCCCAGTGCCACCCAGTTCCCTTCCAGTCCCTCCCAGTGCTCTTCCAGTCCCTCCCAGTGCCTCCCAGTTCCCTTCCAGTCCCTCCCAGTGCTCTTCCAGTCCCTCCCAGTGCCTCCCAGTTCCCTTCCAGTGCCTCGCAGTGCTCTTCCAGTCCCTCCCAGTGCCTCCCAGTTCCCTTCCAGTTCCTCCCAGTGCCTCAGAGTTCCCTTCCAGTCCCTCCCAGTTTCCTTCCAGTCCCTCCCAATCCCTTCCAGTCCATCCCAGTGCCTCCCAGTGCCTCCCAGTTCCCTTTCAGTGCCTCCCAGTGCTCTTCCAGTCCCTCCCAGTGCATCCCAGTTTCCTTCCAGTCTCCCCCAGTCCCTTACAGTTCCCTCCCAGTGCCTCCCAGTTCCATTCCAGTCCCTCCCAGTGCCTCCCAGTTCCCTTCAAGTCTCTCCCAGTGCCTCCCGGTTCCCTTCCAGTCCCTCCCAGTGCCTCCCAGTTCCTTTCCAGTCCCTTCCAGTGCCTCCCAGTTCCCTTCCAGTCCCTCCAAGTTCCCTTCCAGTCCCTCCCAGTTCCCTTCGAGTCCATCCCAGTGCCTCCCAGTTCCTTTCCAGGGCCTCCCAGTGCCTCCCAGTTCCTTTCCAGTCCCTCCCAGTGCCTCCCAGTTCCTTTCCAGCGCCTCCCAGTGCCTCCCAGTTCCCTTCCAGTCCCTCCCAGTGCCTCCCAGTTCCCTTCCAGTCCCTCCCAGTCGCTTCCTGTCCCTCCCAGTGCCTCCCAGTTCCCTTCCAGTCCCACCCAGTGCCTCCCAGTTCCCTTCCAGTGCCTCCCAGTGCTCTTCCAGTCTCTCCCAGTGCCTCCCAGTTTTCTTCCAGTCCCTCCCAGTTCCCTTCCAGTCCCACCCAGTCCCTCCCAGTGCCTCCCAGTTCCCTTCCAGTCCCTCGCAGTGCTCTTCCAGTCCGTCCCAGTGCCTCCCAGTTCCTATCCAGTCCCTCCCAGTGCCTCCCAGTTCCCTTCCAGTGCCTCCCAGTGCTCTTCCAGTCCTTCCCAGTGCCTCCCAGTTCCCTTCCAGTCCCACCCAGTGCCTCCCAGTTCCCTTCCAGTGCCTCCAAGTCCTCTTCCAGTCCCTCCCAGTGCCTCCCAGTTCCCTTCCAGTGCCTCCCAGTGCTCTTCTAGTCCCTCCCAGTGCCTCCCAGTTCCCTTCCAGTTCCTCCCAGTGCCTCCCAGTTCCCTTCCAGTCCCTCCCAGTTTCCTTCCAGTCCCTCCCAGTGCTTTTCCAGTCCCTCCCAGTGCCTCCCAGTTCCCTTTCAGTGTCTCCCAGTGCTCTTCCAGTCCCTCCCAGTCCATCCCAGTTTCCTTCCAGTCTCCCCTAGTCCCTTCCAGTTCCCTCCCAGTGCCTCCCAGTTCCATTCCAGTCCCTCCCAGTACCTCCCAGTTCCCTTCCAGTCTCTCCCAGTGCCTCCCGGTTCCCTTCCAGTCCCTCCCAGTGCCTCCCAGTGCTCTTCCAGTCCCTCCCAGTGCCTCCCAGTTCCCTTCTACTCCCTCCCAGTCCCTTCCAGTCCATCCCAGTGCCTCCCAGTTCCCATTCAGTCCCTCCCAGTTCCATTCCAGTCCCTCCCAGTGTTTCCCAGTTTCCTTTCAGTCCCTCCCAGTTTCCTTTCAGTCCCTCCCAGTGCTCTTTCAGTCCCTCCCAGTCCTCCCAGTTCCCTTCCAGTGCCTCCCAGTTCCATTCCAGTCCCTCCCAGTGCCTCCCAGTTCCCTTCCAGTGCCTCCCAGTGCTCTTCCAGTCCCTCCCAGTGCCTCCCAGTTCCCTTCCAGTGCTCTTCCAGTCCTACCCAGTCCCTTCCAGTCCATCCCAGTGCTTCCCAGTGCCTCCCAGTTTCCTTCCAGTCCCTCCCAGTTCCTCCCAGTTCCCTAAGAGTCTCTCCCAGTGCGCTTCCAGTGCCTCCCATTGCCTCCCAGTTCTCTTCCAGTGCCTCCCAGTTCCCTCCCAGTCCCTCCCAGTTCCATTCCGGTCTCTCCCAGTGCCTCCCAGTGTACTTCCAGTCCCTCCCAGTACCTCCCAGTTCCCTTCCAACCCTCCCAGTGCCTCCCAGTTACCTTCCAGTCCCTCCCAGTGCCTCCCAGTTCCCTTCCAGTCCCTCCCAATTCCCTTCCAGTCCATCCCAGTGCCTCCCAGTGCATCCCAGTTCCCTTCCCGTCGCTCCCAGTCCCTTCCAGTTCCCTCCCAGTGCCTCCCAGTTCCCTTCCAGTCCCTCCCAGTCCGCTTCCAGTCCCTCCCAGTGCCTCCCAGTTCCCTTCCAGTCCCTCCCAGTCCATTCCAGTCTATCCCAGTCCCTCCCAGTTCCCTTCCAGTCCCTCCCAGTGCCTCCCAGTTCCTTTCCAGTCCCTCCCAGTGCCTCCCAGTTCCCTTCCAGTGCCTCCCAGTCCCTTCTAGTCCCTCCCAGTGCCTCCCAGTTCCCTTCCAGTCCCTCCCAGTGCCTCCCAGTTTCCTTCCAGTCTTTCCCAGTTCCTCCCAGTTTCCTTCCAGTCCCTCCCAGTTCCCTTCCAGTCCCTCCCAGTTCCATTCCAGTCTCTCCCAGTGCCTCCCAATTTCCCTTCCAGTCCCTCCCAGTGCTTCCCAGTTCCCTTCCAGTCCCTCCCAGTTCCCTTCCAGTCCCTCCCAGTGCCTCCCAATTCCCTTCCAGTCCCTCCCAGTCCATTCCAGTCTATTCCAGTCCCTCCCAGTTCCCTTCCAGTCCCTCTCAGTGCCTCCCAGTTCCCTTCCAGTGCCTCCCAGTTCTCTTCCAGTCCCTCCCAGTACTCTTCCAGTCCCTCCCAGTGCCTCCCAGTTCCTTCCAGTCTCTCCCAGTGCCTCCCAGTTCCCTTCCAGTCCCTACCAGTGCCTCCCAGTTCCCTTCCAGTCCCTACCAGTGCCCCCCAGTTCCCTTCCAGTCCCTCCCAGTGCCTCCCAGTTCCCTTCCAGTGCCTCCCAGTCCCTTCCAGTCCATCCCAGTGCCTCCCAGTTCCCTTCCAGTCCCTCCCAGTACTCTTCCAGTCCATCCCAGTGCCTCCCAGTTCCCTTCCAGTCTATCCCAGTGCTCTTCCAGTCTCTCCCAGTGCCTCCCAGTTCCCTTCCAGTCCCTCCCAGTCCCTTCCAATCCCTCCCAGTGCCTCCCAGTTCCCTTCCAGTGCCTCCCAGTTCCATTCCAGTCTCTCCCAGTGCCTCCCAGTTCCTTTCCAGTCCCTCCCAGTTCCTCCCAGTTCCCTTAGAGTCTCTCCCACTGCTCTTCCAGTGCCTCCCAGTTCCCTTCCAGTGCCTCCCAGTGCCTCCCAGTTCCCTTCCAGTCCCTCCCAGTTCCATTCCAGTCTCTCCCAATAACTTCCAGTCCATGCCAGTGCCTCCCAGTGCCTCCCAGTTCCCTTCCAGTCCCTCCCAGTACCTCCCAGTTCCCTTCCAACCCTCCCAGTCCCTACCAGTTCATTTCCAGTCCCTCCCAGTGCTCTTCCAGTCCCTCCCAGTGCCTCCCAGTTCCCTACAAATGCCTCCCAGTTCCCTTCCAGTCCCTCCCAGTCCCTTCCAGTCCCTCCCAGTTCCTCCCAGTTCCCTTCCAGTCCCTCCCAGTGGTCTTCTAATGCCTCCCAGTGCCTCCCAGTTCCCTTCCAGTCACTCCCAGTCCCTTCCAGTCCCTTCCAGTGCCACCCAGTTCCCTTCCAGTCCCTCCCAGTTCAATTCCAGTCTCTCCCAGTGCCTCCCAGTTCCTTTCCAGTCCCTCCCAGTACCTCCCAGTTCCCTTCCAACCCTCCCAGTACCTCCCAGTTCATTTCCAGTCCCTCCCAGTGTTCTTCCAGTGCCTCCCAGTTCCCTTCCAGTCCTTCCCAGTGCCTCCCAGTTCCCTTCCAGTGCCTCCCAGTGCTCTTCCAGTCCCTCCCAGTGCATCCCAGTTCTTTTCCAGTCCCTCCCAGTCCCTTCCAGTTCCCTCCCAGTGCCTCCCAGTTCCCTACAAATGCCTCCCAGTTCCCTTCCAGTCTTTCCCAGTCCCTTCCAGTCCCTCCCAGTTCCTCCCAGTTCCCTTCCAGTCCCTCCCAGTGCTTTTCCAGTCCCTCCCAGTGTCTCCCAGTTCCCTTCCAGTCCCTCCCAGTCCCTTCCAGTTCCCTCCCAGTGCCTCCCAGTTCCCTTCTAGTCCCTCCCAGTGCCTCCGAGTTCCCATCCAGTCTTTCCCAGTGCTCTTCCAGTCCCTCCCAGTGCCTCCCAGTTCCCTCCCAGTGCCTCCCATTTCCCTTCCAGTCCCTCCCAGTTCCCTTCCAGTCTCTCCCAGTGCTCTTCCAGTCCCTCCCAGTGCCTCCCAGTTCCCTTCCAGTGCGTTTCCAGTCCCTCCCAGTGCCTCCCAGTTCCCTTCCAGTCCATCCCAGTGCCTCCCATTTCCCTTCAAATGCCTCCCAGTTCCCTTCCAGTCCATCCCAGTGCCTCCCAGTGCCTCCCAGTTCCCTTCCAGTCTCTCCCAGTGCCTCCCAGTTCCCCTCCAGTCCCTCCCAGTTCCATTCCAGTCCCTCCCAGTGCCTCCCAGTTCCCTTCAAGTCCCTCCCAGTCCCTTCCAGTCCCTCCCAGTGCCTCCCAGTTCCCTCCCAGTCCCTCCCAGTTCCCTTCCAGTCCCTCCCAGTGCCTCGCAGTTCCCTTCCAGTCCCTCCCAGTCCCTTCCAGTCCATTCCAGTGTCTCCCAGTGCCTCTCAGTTCCCTTCCAGTCCCTCCCAGTGCTCTTCCAGTCCCTCCCAGTGCCTCCCAGTTCCCTTCCAGTGCCTCCCAGTTTTCTTCCAGTGCCTCCCAGTTTCCTTCCAGTCTCTCCCAGTGCCTCCCAGTCCCTTCCAGTCCCTCCCAGTGCCTCGCAGTTCCCTTCCATTCTCTCCCAGTTCCATTCCAGTCTCTCCCAGTCCCTTCCAGTCCATCCCAGTTCCTCCCAGTGCCTCCCAGTTCTCATCCAGTGCCTCCCAGTTCCCTTCCAGTCCCTCCTAGTTCCATTCCAGTCTCTCCCAGTGCCTCCCAGTTCCCTTCCAGTCCCTCCCAGTAACCTTCCAGTCCCACCCAGTGCCTCCCAGTTCCCTTCCAGTGCTCTTCCATCTTTCCCAGTGCCTCCCAGTTCCCTTCCAGTCCCTCCCAGTGCCTCCCAGTTCCCTTCCAGTCCCTCCCAGTTCCATTCCAGTCTCTCCCAGTGCCTCCCAGTTCCCTTTCAGTCCCTCCCAGTCTCTTCCAGTCCCTCCCAGTGCCTCCCAGTTCCCTCCCAGTCTCTCCCAGTTCCCTTCCAGTCCCTCCCAGTACCTCCCGATTCCCTTCCAACCCTCCCAGTCCCTACCAGTTCATTTCCAGACCCTCCCAGTTCTCTTCCAGTCCCTCCCAGTGCCTCCCAGTTCCCTTCCAGTCCCTCCCACCTCCCTTCCAGTGCCTCCCAGTGCTCTTCCAGTCCCTCTCAGTGCCTCCCAGTTCCCTTCCAGTCCCTCCCAGTCCCTTCCAGTCCCTCCCAGTGCCTCCCACCTCCCTTCCAGTGCCTCCCAGTGCTCTTCCAGTCCCTCCCAGTGCCTCCCAGTTCCCTTCCAGTCCCTCCCAGTCCCTTCCAGTCCCTCCCAGTGCCTCCCAGTTCCCTTCCAGTGCCTCCCAGTTCCCTTCCAGTCCCTCCCAGTGTCTCCCAGTTGTCTTCCAGTCCCTCCCAGTCCCTCCCAGTTCCTTTCCAGTCCCTCCTAGTTCCATTCCAGTCTCTCCCAGTCCCTTCCAGTCCATCCCAGTCCCTCCCAGTGCCTCCCAGTTCCCTTCCAGTCCCTCCCACCTCCCTTCCAGTCCCTCCCAGTCCCTTCCAGTCCCTCCCAGTGCCTCCCAGTTCCCTTCCAGTCCCTCCCACCTCCCTTCCAGTGCCTCTCAGTTCCCTTCCAGTATCTCCCAGTGCCTCCCAGTTCCCTTCCAGTCCCTCCCAGTTCCATTCCAGTGTCTCCCAGTCCCTTCCAGTCCATTCCTGTGCCTCCCAGTGCATCCCAGTTCCCTTCCAGTCCCTCCCAGTGCTCTTCCAGTCCCTCCCGGTGCCTCCCAGTTCCCTTCCAGTCCATCCCAGTGCCTCCCAGTTCCCTTCCAGTCCCTCCCAGTTCCATTCCAGTCTCTCCCAGTCCCTCCCAGTGCCTCCCAGTGCATCCCAGTTCCCTTCCAGTCCCTCCCAGTGCTCTTCCAGTCCCTCCCAGTGCCTCCCAGTTCTCTTCCAGTCCCTCCCAGTCCCTTCCAGTCCATCCCAGTGCCCCCAGTGCCTCCCAGTTTCCTTCCAGTCCCTCCCAGTTCCTTTCTAGTCCCTCCCAGTGCCTCCCAGTTCTTTTCCAGTCCTTCCCAGTGCCTTCCAGTTCCCTTCCAGTGCCTCCCAGTTCCCTTCCAGTCCCTCCCAGTTACCTTCCAGTCCCTCCCAGTGCCTCCCAGTTCCCTTCCAGTGCAATTCCATCCCTCCCAGTGCCTCCCAGTTCCCTTCCAGTCCCTCCCAGTGCCTCCCAGTTCCCTTCTAGTCCTTCCCAGTTCCATTCCAGTCTCTCCCAGTGCCTCCCAGTTCCGTTCCAGTCCCTCCCAGTCCCTTCCAGTCCATTCCAGTCTCTCCCAGTGCCTCTCAGTTCCCTTCCAGACCCTCCCAGTGCCTCCCAGTTCCCTTCCAGTCCCTCCCAGTGCCTCCCAGTTCCCTTCCACTCCCTCCCAGTCCCTTACAGTCCCTCCCAGTGCTCTTCCAGTCCCTCCCAGTGCCTCCCAGTTCCCTTCCAGTGCCTCCCAGTTCCCTTCCAGTCCCTCCGAGTTCCTTTCCAGTCCCTCCCAGTGCCTCCCAGTTCCCTTCTTGTCCTTCCCAGTTCCATTCCAGTCTCTCCCAGTGCCTCCCAGTTCCGTTCCAGTCCCTCCCAGTCCCTTCCAGTCCATTCCAGTCCCTCCGAGTGCCTCCCAGTTCCCTTCCAGTGCCTCCCAGTTTTCTTCCAGTGCCTCCCAGTTTCCTTCCAGTCTCTCCCAGTGCCTCCCAGTTCCCTTCCAGTCCCTCCCAACTCTCTTCCAGTCCCTCCCAGTGCCTCCCAGTTCCCTTCCAGTGCCTCCCAGTTCCCTTCCAGTCCCTCCGAGTTCCCTTCCGGTCCCTCCCAGTGCCTCCCATTTCCCTTCTAGTCCCTCCCAGTGCCTCCCAGTTCCCTTCTAGTCCTTCCCAGTTCCATTCCAGTCTCTCCCAGTGCCTCCCAGTTCCCTTCCAGTGCCTCCCAGTTCCCTTCCATTCCCTCCGAGTTCCTTTCCAGTCCCTCCCAGTGCCTCCCAGTTCCCTTCTTGTCCTTCCCAGTTCCATTCCAGTCTCTCCCAGTGCCTCCCAGTTCCGTTCCAGTCCCTCCCAGTCCCTTCAAGTCCATTCCAGTCCCTCCGAGTGCCTCCCAGTTCCCTTCCAGTGCCTCCCAGTTTTCTTCCAGTGCCTCCCAGTTTCCTTCCAGTCTCTCCCAGTGCCTCCCAGTTCCCTTCCAGTCCCTCCCAACTCTCTTCCAGTCCCTCCCAGTGCCTCCCAGTTCCCTTCCAGTGCCTCCCAGTTCCCTTCCAGTCCCTCCGAGTTCCCTTCCAGTCCCTCCCAGTGCCTCCCATTTCCCTTCTAGTCCCTCCCAGTGCCTCCCAGTTCCCTTCTAGTCCTTCCCAGTTCCATTCCAGTCTCTCCCAGTGCCTCCCAGTTCTGTTCCAGTCCCTCCCAGTCCCTTCCAGTCCATTCCAGTCTCTCCCAGTGCATCTCAGTTCCCTTCCAGTCCCTCCCAGAGCTCTTCCAGTCCCTCCCAGTGCCTACCAGTTCCCTTTCAGTGCCTCCCAGTTTTCTTCCAGTGCCTCCCAGTTTCCTTCCAGTCCCTCCCAGTGCCTCCCAGTTCGTTTCCAGTTTTTCCCAGTGCCTCCCAGTTCCCTTCCAGTGCCTCCCAGTTCCCTTGAGTCCCTCCCAGTCCCTTCCAGTCCCAACCAGTGTCTCCCAGTTCCCTTCCAGTCCTTCCCAGTGCCTCCCACTACCCTTCCCGTCCCTCCCAGTTCCATTCCAGTCTCTCCCAGTCCCTTCCAGTCCATCCCAGTGCCTCCCAGTGCATCCCAGTTCCCTTCCAGTCCCTCCCAGTCCTCTTCCAGTCCCGCCCAGTGCCTCCCAGTTTCCTTCCAGTCCCTCCCAGTCCCTTCCAGTCCCTCCCAGTGCCTCCCAGTTCCCTTCCAGTCCCTCCCAGTGCTTTTCCAGTCTCTCCCAGAGCCTCCCAGTTCCCTGCCAGTCCCTCCCAGTACTCTTCCAGTCCCTCCCAGTGCCTCCAAGTTCCTTTCCAGTCCCTCCCAGTCTCTTCCAGTCCCTCCCAGTGCCTTCCAGTTCCCTTCCAGTGCCTCCCAGTGCCTCCCAGTTCCCTTCCAGTCCCTCCCAGTTCCCTTCCAGTCCCTCCCAGTCCCTTCTACCCCATCCCAGTGCCTCCCAGTGCCTCCCAGTTCCGTTCCAGTCCCTCCCAGTTCCCTTCCAGTCCCTCCCAGTGCTCTTCCAGTCCCTCCCAGTGCCTCCCAGTTCCTTTCCAGTCCCTCCCAGTGCATCCCAGTTCCCTTCCAGACCCTCCCAGTGCCTCCCAGTTTCCTTCCAGTCCCTCCCAGTTCCCTTCCAGTCCCTCCCAGTGCTCCTCCAGTCCCTCCCAGTGCCTCCCAGTTCCCTTCCAGTCCCTCCCAGTGCTCTTCCAGTCCCTCCCAGTGCCTCCCAGTTTCCTTCCAGTCCCTCCCAGTGCCTCCCAGTTCCCTTCCATTCCCTCCCAGTTCCATTCCAGTCTCTCCCAGTCCCTTCCAGTCCATCCCATTGCCTCCCAGTGCATCCCAGTTCCCTTCCAGTCCCTCCCAGTGCTCTTCCTGTCCCTCCCAGTGCCTCCCAGTTCCCTTCCAGTCCCTCTCAGTTCCCTTCCAGTCCCTCCCAGTGCCTCCCAGTTCCTTTCCAGTCCCTCCCAGTCCCTTCCAGTTCCTCCCACTGCCTCCCAGTTCCCTTCCAGTGCCTCCCAGTGCTCTTCCAGTCCCTCCCAGTGCCTCCCAGTTCCCTTCCAGTCCCTCCCAGTTCCTTTCCAGTCCCTCCCAGTCCCTTCCAGTCCATCCCAGTGCCTCCCAGTGCCTTCCAGTTCCCTTCCAGTGCCTCCCAGTTCCCTTCTAGTCCCTCCCAGTTCCTCCCAGTTCCTTTCCAGTCCCTCCCAGTCCCTTCCAGTCCCTCCCAGTGCCTTCCAGTTCCCTTCCAGTCCCTCCCAGTGCCTCCCAGTTCCCTTCCAGTCCCTCCCAGTTCCCTTCCAGTCCCTCCCAGTCCCTTCCACCCCATCCCAGTGCCTCCCAGTGCCTCCCAGTTCCGTTCCAGTTCCTCCCAGTTCCCTTCCAGTCCCTCCCAGTTCTCTTCCAGTCCCTCCCAGTGCCTCCCAGTTCCTTTCCAGTCCCTCCCAGTGCATCCCAGTTCCCTTCCAGTCCCTCCCAGTCCCTTCCAGTCCCTCCCAGTTCTCTTCCAGTCCTTCCCAGTGCCTCCCAGTTCCCTTCCAGTCCCTCCCAGTCCCTTCCAGTCCCTCCCAATGCCTCCCAGTTCCCTTCCAGTCCCTCCCAGTCCCTTCCAGTCCCTCCCAGTCCCTCCCAGTTCCCTTCCAGTCCCTCCCAGTTCCCTTCCAGTCTCTCCCAGTCCCTTCCAGTCCATCCCAGTTCCTCCCAGTGCATCCCAGTTCCCTTCCAGTCCCTCCCAGTGCCTCCCAGTTCCCTTCCAGTCCCTCCCAGTGCCTCCCAGTTTCCTTCCAGTCCCTCCCAGTTCCCTTCCAGTCCCTCCCAGTGCCTCCCAGTTCCCTTCCAGTCCCTCCCAGTGCTCCTCCAGTCTCTCCCAGTCCCTTCCAGTCCCTTCCAGTCCCTCCCAGTGCCTTCCAGTTCCCTTCCAGTCCCTCCCAGTTCCCTTCCAGTCCCTCCCAGTGCTCTTCCAGTCCCTCCCAGTGCCTCCCAGTTCCTTTCCAGTCCCTCCCAGTGCCTCCCAGTTCCCTTCCAGTCCCTCCCAGTGCCTCCCAGTTCCCTTCCAGTCCCTCCCAGTTCCATTCCAGTCTCTCCCAGTGCCTCCCAGTTCCCTTCCAGTCCCTCCCAGTGCTCCTCCAGTCAGTCCCAGTGCCTCCCAGTTCCCTTCCAGTCTCTCCCAGTTCCCTTCCAGTCCCTCCCAGTGCCTCCCAGTTCCTTTCCAGTCCCTCCCAGTTCCCTTCCAGTCCCTCCCATTCCTTTCCAGTCCATCCCAGTGCCTCCCAGTGCCTCCCAGTTCCCTTCCAGTGCCTCCCAGTTCCCTTCTAGTCCCTTCCAGTGCCTCCCAGTTCCCTTCCAGTCCCTCCCAGTGCCTCCCAGTTCCCTTCCAGTCCCTCCCAGTTCCCTTCCAGTCCCTCCCAGTGCTCTTCCAGTCCCTCCCAGTGCCTCCCAGTTCCTTTCCAGTCCCTCCCAGTGCCTCCCAATTCCGTTCCAGTCCCTCCCAGTTCCCTTCCAGTCCCTCCAAGTCCCTTCCAGCCCATCCCAGTGCCTCCCAGTGCCTCCCAGTTCTCATCCAGTTCCTCCCAGTTCCCTTCTAGTCCCTCCCAGTTCCGTTCCAGTCCCTCCCAGTGCCTCCCAGTTCCATTCCAGTCTCTCCCAGAGACTCCCAGTTCTCTTCCAGTCCCTCCCAGTCCCTTCCAGTCCATTCCAGTCTCTCCCAGTGCCTCCCAGTTCCCTTCCAGCCCCTCCCAGTGCCTCCCAGTTCCCTTCCAGTGCCTCCCAGTTTTCTTCCAGTGCCTCCCAGTTTCCTTCCAGTCCCTCCCAGTGCTCTTCCAGTCCCTCCCAGTGCCTCCCAGTTCGTTTCCAGTCCCTCCCAGTGCCTCCCAGTTCCCTTTCAGTCCCTCCCAGTCCCTTCCAGTCTCTCTCAGTGCCTCGAAGTTCCCTTCCAGTGCCTCCCAGTTCGTTTCCAGTCCCTCCCAGTGCCTCCCAGTTCCCTTCCAGTCCCTCCCAGTGCTCTTCAAGTCCCTCCCAGTGCCTCCCAGTTTCCTTTCAGTCCCTCCCAGTCCCTTCCAGTTCCTCCCAGTGCCTCCCAGTTCCCTTCCAGTCCCTTCCAGTGCTCCTCCAGTCCTTCCCAGTGCCTCCCAGTTCCCTTCCAGTGCCTCCCAGTGCTCTTCCAGTCCCTCCCAGTGCATCCCAGTTCCCTTCCAGTCCCTCCCAGTACTCTTCCAGTCCCTCCCAGTGCCTCCCAGTTCCCTTCCAGTCCCTCCCAGTTCCATTCCAGTCTCTCCCAGTCCCTCCTAGTTCCATTCCAGTCTCTCCCAGTACCTCCCAGTTCCCTTCCAGTGCCTCCCAGTCTCCTTCCAGTCCCTCCCAGTGCCTCCCAGTTCCCTTCCAGTCCCTCCCAGTTCCATTCCAGTCTCTCCCAGTGCCTCCCAGTTCCCTTCCAGTCCCTCCCAGTGCTCTTCCAGTCCCTCCCAGTGCCTCCCAGTTCCCTTCCAGTTCCTCCCAGTGCCTTCCAGTCCCTCCCAGTGCTCTTCCAGTCCCTCCCAGTTCCTCCCAGTTCCTTTCCAGTCCCTCCCAGTGCTCTTCCAGTCCCTCCCCGTTCCTCCCAGTTCCCTTTCAGTCCCTCCCAGTTCCTTCCAGTTCCTCCCAGTGCACCCCAGTTCCCTTCCAGTCCCTCCCAGTCCCTTCCAGTCCCTCCCAGTGCCTCCCAGTTCCCTATCCGTCCCTCCCAGTCCCTTCCAGTCCCTCCCAGTTCCCTTCCAGTCCCTCCCAGTCCCTTCCAGTCTCTTCCAGTTCCCTTCCAGTGCCTCCCAGTGCCTCCCAGTTCCCTTCCAGTGCCTCCCAGTGCTCTTCCAGTCCCTCCCAGTGCCTCCCAGTTCCCTTCCAGTCCCTCCCAGTTCCATTCCAGTCTCTCCCAGTCCCTTCCAGTCCATCCCAGTGCCTCCCAGTGCCTCCCAGTTCCCTTCCAGTCCCTCCCAGTGCTCTTCCAGTCCCTCCCAGTGCCTCCCAGTTCCCTTCTAGTCCCTCCCAGTGCCTCCCAGTTTCCTTCCAGTCCCTCCCAGTGCCTCCCAGTTCCCTTCCAGTCCCTCCCAGTGCCTACCAGTTCCCTTCCAGTCCCTCCCAGTGCTTTTCCAGTCCCTCCCAGTGCCTCCCAGTTCCCTTCCAGTCCCTCCCAGTGCCTCCCAGTTCTTTTCCAGTGCCTCCCAGTTCTCTTCTAGTCCCTCCCAGTGCCTCCCAGTTCCCTTCCCGTCCCTCCCAGTTCCATTCCAGTCTCTCCCAGTCCCTCCTAGTTCCATTCCAGTCTCTCCCAGTACCTCCCAGTTCCCTTCCAGTGCCTCCCAGTTCCCTTCCAGTCGTTCCCAGTGCCTCCCAGTCTCCTTCCAGTCCCTCCCAGTGCCTCCCAGTTCCCTATCAGTCCCTCCCAGTCCCTTCCAGTCCCTCCCAGTCCCTTCCAGTCCCTCCCAGTTCCCTTCCAGTGCCTCCCAGTGCCTCGCAGTTCCCTTCCAGTCCCTCCCAGTCCCTTCCAGTCCATCCCAGTCCCTCCCAGTGCCTCCCAGTTCCCTTCCAGTGCCTCCCAGTACTCTTCCAGTCCCTCCCAGTGCCTCCCAGTTCCTTTCCAGTCCATCCCAGTCCCTTCCAGTCCTATCCAGTGCCTCCCAGTCCCTCCCAGTGCCTCCCAGTACTCTTCCAGTCTCTCCCAGTGCCTCCCAGTTCCTTTCCAGTCCCTCCCAGTCCCTTCCAGTCCCTCCCAGTGCCTCCCAGTTCCCTTCCAGTCCCTCCCAGTGCCTTCCAGTTCCCTTCCAGTCCCTCCCAGTCCCTTCCAGTCCCTCCCAGTGCCTCCCAGTTCCCTATCAGTCCCTCCCAGTCCCTTCCAGTCCCTCCCAGTT
Organism: Heliangelus exortis; assembly: GCF_036169615.1. NCBI lineage: Eukaryota > Metazoa > Chordata > Aves > Apodiformes > Trochilidae > Heliangelus > Heliangelus exortis. The sequence goes on along the minus strand of NC_092453.1, from coordinate 6,916,276 downwards.
CCCTCCCAGTGCTCTTCCAGTCCCTCCCAGTGCCTCCCAGTTCCCTTCCAGTCCCTCCCAGTACTCTTCCAGTCCCTCCCAGTGCCGCCCAGTCTCCTTCCAGTCCCTCCCAGTGCCTCCCAGTCCCTTCCAGTCCATCCCAGTGCCTCCCAGTGCCTCCCAGTTCCCTTCCAGTCCCTCCCAGTTCCATTCCAGTCTCTCCCAGTGCCTCCCAGTTCCCTTCCAGTCCCTCCCAGTCCCTTTCAGTCCATTCCAGTCTCTCCCAGTGCCTCCCAGTTCCCTTCCAGTCCCTCCCAGTGCTCTTCCAGTCCCTCCCAGTGCCTCCCAGTTCCCTTCCAGTGCCTCCCAGTGCCTTCTAGTCCCTCCCAGTGTTCTTCCAGTCCCTCCCAGTGCCTCCCAGTTCCCTTCCAGTCCCTCCCAGTTCCATTTCAGTCTCTCCCAGTCTGTTCCAGTCCATCCCAGTGCCTCCCAGTGCATCCCAGTTCCCTTCCAGTCCCTCCCAGTGCTCTTCCAGTCCCTCCCAGTGCCTCCCAGTTCCTTTCCAGTCCCTCCCAGTGCTCTTCCAGTCCCTCCCAGTGCCTCCCAGTTCCCTTCCAGTCCCTACCAGTTCTCCTCCAGTCCCTCCCAGTGCCTCCCAGTTCCCTTCCAGTCCCTCCCAGTCCCTTCCAGTCCATCCCAGTGCCTCCCAGTTCCCTTCCAGTCCCTCCCACCTCCCTTCAGGTGCCTCCCAGTGCTCTTCCAGTCCCTCCCAGTGCATCCCAGTTCCCTTCCAGTCCCTCCCAGTACTCTTCCAGTCCCTCCCAGTGCCTCCCAGTTCCCTTCCAGTCCCTCCTAGTTCCATTCCAGTCTCTCCCAGTACCTCCCAGTTCCCTTCCAGTGCCTCCCAGTTCCCTTCCAGTCTTTCCCAGTGCCTCCCAGTTCCTTTCCAGTGCGCTTCCAGTCCCTCCCAGTGCCTCCCAGTTTCCTTCCAGTCCCTCCCAGTGCCTCCCAGTTTCCTTCCAGTCCCTCACAGTTCCCTTCCAGTCCCTCCCAGTGCCTCCCAGTTCCCTTCCAGTGCCTCCCAGTACTCTTCCAGTCCCTCCCAGTGCCTCCCAGTTCCTTTCCAGTCCCTCCCAGTCCCTTCCAGTCCTATCCAGTGCCTCCCAGTTCCCTTCCAGTGCCTCCCAGTGCCTCGCAGTTCCCTTCCAGTCCCTCCCAGTCCCTTCCAGTCCATCCCAGTCCCTCCCAGTGCCTCCCAGTACTCTTCCAGTCTCTCCCAGTGCCTCCCAGTTCCTTTCCAGTCCCTCCCAGTCCCTTCCAGTCCCTCCCAGTGCCTCCCAGTTCCCTTCCACTCCCTCCCAGTGCCTTCCAGTTCCCTTCCAGTCCCTCCCAGTCCCTTCCAGTCCCTCCCAGTGCCTCCCAGTTCCCTATCAGTCCCTCCCAGTCCCTTCCAGTCCCTCCCAGTTCCCTCCCAGTGCTCTTCCAGTCCCTCCCAGTGCCTCCCAGTTCCCTTCCAGTCCCTCCCAGTACTCTTCCAGTCCCTCCCAGTGCCTCCCAGTTCCCTTCCAGTCCCTCCCAGTTCCATTCCAGTCTCTCCCAGTCCCTCCTAGTTCCATTCCAGTCTCTCCCAGTACCTCCCAGTTCCCTTCCAGTACCTCCCAGTTCCCTTCCAGTCTTTCCCAGTGCCTCCCAGTTCCTTTCCAGTGTGCTTCCAGTCCCTCCCAGTGCCTTCCATTCTCCTTCCAGTCCCTCCCAGTGCCTCCCAGTCCCTTCCAGTCCATCCCAGTGCCTCCCAGTGCCTCCCAGTTCCCTTCCAGTCCCTCCCAGTTCCATTCCAGTCTCTCCCAGTGCCTCCCAGTTCCCTTCCAGTCCCTCCCAGTCCCTTTCAGTCCATTCCAGTCTCTCCCAGTGCCTCCCAGTTCCCTTCCAGTCCCTCCCAGTCCCTTTCAGTCCATTCCAGTCTCTCCCAGTGCCTCCCAGTTCCCTTCCAGTCCCTCCCAGTGCTCTTCCAGTCCCTCCCAGTGCCTCCCAGTTCACTTCCAGTGCCTCCCAGTGCCTTCTAGTCCCTCCCAGTGTTCTTCCAGTCCCTCCCAGTGCCTCCCAGTTCCCTTCCAGTCCCTCCCAGTTCCATTTCAGTCTCTCCCAGTCTGTTCCAGTCCATCCCAGTGCCTCCCAGTGCATCCCAGTTCCCTTCCAGTCCCTCCCAGTGCTCTTCCAGTCCCTCCCAGTGCCTCCCAGTTCCTTTCCAGTCCCTCCCAGTGCTCTTCCAGTCCCTCCCAGTGCCTCCCAGTTCCCTTCCAGTCCCTACCAGTTCTCCTCCAGTCCCTCCCAGTGCCTCCCAGTTCCCTTCCAGTCCCTCCCAGTCCGTTCCAGTCCATCCCAGTGCCTCCCAGTTCCCTTCCAGTCCCTCCCACCTCCCTTCAGGTACCTCCCAGTGCTCTTCCAGTCCCTCCCAGTGCATCCCAGTTCCCTTCCAGTCCCTCCCAGTACTCTTCCAGTCCCTCCCAGTGCCTCCCAGTTCCCTTCCAGTCCCTCCTAGTTCCATTCCAGTCTCTCCCAGTACCTCCCAGTTCCCTTCCAGTGCCTCCCAGTTCCCTTCCAGTCCCTCCCAGTGCCTCCCAGTCTCCTTCCAGTCCTTCCCAGTGCCTCCCAGTTCCCTTCCAGTCTCTCCCAGTTCCATTCCAGTCTCTCCCAGTGACTCCCAGTTCTCTTCCAGTCCCTCCCAGTCCCTTCCAGTCCATTCCAGTCTCTCTCAGTGACTCCCAGTTCCCTTCCAGTCCCTCCCAGTGCTCTTCCAGTCCCTCCCAGTGCCTCCCAGTTCCCTCTCAGTCCCTCCCAGTCCCTTCCAGTCTTTCCCAGTGCCTCCCAGTTCCCTTCCAGTGCCTCCCAGTGCCTCCCAGTTCCCTTCCAGTCCCTCCCAGTGCCTCCCAGTTCCCTTCCAGTCCCTCCCAATGCATCCCAGTTCCCTTCCAGTCCCTCCCAGTCCTCTTCCAGTCCATCCCAGTGCCTCCCAGTGCATCCCAGTTCCCTTCTAGTCCCTCCCAGTGCTCTTCCAGTCCCTCCCAGTGCATCCCAGTTCCCTTCTAGTCCCTCCCAGTTCCCTTCCAGTCCCTCCCAGTGCATCCCAGTTCCCTTCTAGTCCCTCCCAGTTCCCTTCCAGTCCCTCCCAGTGCCTCCCAGTTCCCTTTCAGTCCCTCCCAGTCCCTTCCATTTCCTCCCAGTGCCTCCCAGTTCCCTTCCAGTCCCTCCCAGTCCCTTCCTGTCGCTCCCAGTGCCTCACAGTTCCCTACCAGTCCCTCCCAGTCCCTTCCAGTCCGTCCCAGTTCCCTTCCAGTCCCTCCCAGTCCCTTCCAGTCGCTCCCAGTTCCCTTCTAGTCCCTCCCAGTCCCTTCCAGTCCATCCCAGTCCCTCCCAGTGCCTCCCAGTTCCCTTCCAGTGCCTCCCAGTGCTCTTCCAGTCCCTCCCAGTGCCTCCCAGTTCCCTTCCAGTCCCTCCCAGTTCCTCTCCAGTTTCTCCCAGTCCCTTCCAGTCCCTCCCAGTGATCTTCCAGTCCCTCCCAGTGCCTCCCAGTTCCTTTCCAGTCCCTCTCAGTGCATCCCAGTTCCCTTCCAGTCCCTCCCAGTCCCTTCCAGTCCATCCCAGTGCCTCCCAGTGCCTCCCAGTTCCCTTCCAGTGCCTCCCAGTTCCCTTCTAGTCCCTCCCAGTGCCTCCCAGTTCCCTTCCAGTCCCTCCCAGTGCCTCCCAGTTCCCTTCCAGTCACTCCCAGTTCCCTTCCAGTCCCTCCCAGTGCTCTTCCAGTCCCTCCCAGTGCCTCCCAGTTCCTTTCCAGTCCCTCCCAGTGCCTCCCAATTCCGTTCCAGTCCCTCCCAGTTCCCTTCCAGTGCCTCCCAGTTTTCTTGCAGTGCCTCCCAGTTTCCTTCCAGTCCCTCCCAGTGCTCTTCCAGTCCCTCTCAGTGCCTCCCAGTTCGTTTCCAGTCCCTCCCAGTGCCTCCCAGTTCCCTTTCAGTCCCTCCCAGTCCCTTCCAGTCTTTCCCAGTGCCTCCCAGTTCCCTTCCAGTGCCTCCCAGTGCTCTTCCAGTCTCTCTCAGTGCCTCGAAATTCCCTTCCAGTGCCTCCCAGTTCCCTTCCAGTCCATCCCAGTGCCTCCCAGTTTCCTTCCAGTGCGCTTCCAGTCCCTCCCAGTGCCTCCCAGTTCCCTTCCAGTCCCTCCCAGTGCTCTTCAAGTCCCTCCCAGTGCCTCCCAGTTTCCTTTCAGTCCTTCCCAGTCCCTTCCAGTTCCTCCCAGTGCCTCCCAGTTTCCTTCCAGTCCCTTCCAGTGCTCCTCCAGTCCCTCCCAGTGCCTCCCAGTTCCCTTCCAGTGCCTCCCAGTGCTCTTCCAGTCCCTCCCAGTGCATCCCAGTTCCCTTCCAGTCCCTCCCAGTACTCTTCCAGTCCCTCCCAGTGCCTCCCAGTTCCCTTCCAGTCCCTCCCAGTTCCATTCCAGTCTCTCCCCGTCCCTCCTAGTTCCATTCCAGTCTCTCCCAGTACCTCCCAGTTCCCTTCCAGTGCCTCCCAGTCTCCTTCCAGTCCCTCCCAGTGCCTCCCAGTTCCCTTCCAGTCCCTCCCAGTTCCATTCCAGTCTCTCCCAGTGCCTCCCAGTTCCCTTCCAGTCCCTCCCAGTGCTCTTCCAGTCCCTCCCAGTGCCTCCCAGTTCCCTTCCAGTGCCTCCCAGTCCCTTCCAGTCCCTCCCAGTGATCTTCCAGTCCCTCCCAGTGCCTCCCAGTTCCTTTCCAGTCCCTCTCAGTGCATCCCAGTTCCCTTCCAGTCCCTCCCAGTCCCTTCCAGTCCATCCCAGTGCCTCCCAGTGCCTCCCAGTTCCCTTCCAGTGCCTCCCAGTTCCCTTCTAGTCCCTCCCAGTGCCTCCCAGTTCCCTTCCAGTCCCTCCCAGTGCCTCCCAGTTCCCTTCCAGTCCCTCCCAGTTCCCTTCCAGTCCCTCCCAGTGCTCTTCCAGTCCCTCCCAGTGCCTCCCAGTTCCTTTCCAGTCCCTCCCAGTGCCTCCCAATTCCGTTCCAGTCCCTCCCAGTTCCCTTCCAGTCCCTCCAAGTCCCTTCCAGCCCACCCCAGTGCCTCCCAGTGCCTCCCAGTTCTCATCCAGTTCCTCCCAGTTCCCTTCTAGTCCCTCCCAGTTCCGTTCCAGTCCCTCCCAGTGCCTCCCAGTTCCATTCCAGTCTCTCCCAGAGACTCCCAGTTCTCTTCCAGTCCCTCCGAGTCCCTTCCAGTCCATTCCAGTCTCTCCCAGTGCCTCCCAGTTCCCTTCCAGCCCCTCCCAGTGCCTCCCAGTTCCCTTCCAGTGCCTCCCAGTTTTCTTCCAGTGCCTCCCAGTTTCCTTCCAGTCCCTCCCAGTGCTCTTCCAGTCCCTCCCAGTGCCTCCCAGTTCGTTTCCAGTCCCTCCCAGTGCCTCCCAGTTCCCTTTCAGTCCCTCCCAGTCCCTTCCAGTCTTTCCCAGTGCCTCCCAGTTCCCTTCCAGTGCCTCCCAGTGCTCTTCCAGTCTCTCTCAGTGCCTCGAAATTCCCTTCCAGTGCCTCCCAGTTCCCTTCCAGTCCCTCCCAGTGCCTCCCAGTTTCCTTCCAGTGCGCTTCCAGTCCCTCCCAGTGCCTCCCAGTTCCCTTCCAGTCCCTCCCAGTGCTCTTCAAGTCCCTCCCAGTGCCTCCCAGTTTCCTTTCAGTCCCTCCCAGTCCCTTCCAGTTCCTCCCAGTGCCTCCCAGTTCCCTTCCAGTCCCTTCCAGTGCTCCTCCAGTCCCTCCCAGTGCCTCCCAGTTCCCTTCCAGTGCCTCCCAGTGCTCTTCCAGTCCCTCCCAGTGCATCCCAGTTCCCTTCCAGTCCCTCCCAGTACTCTTCCAGTCCCTCCCAGTGCCTCCCAGTTCCCTTCCAGTCCCTCCCAGTTCCATTCTAGTCTCTCCCAGTCCCTCCTAGTTCCATTCCAGTCTCTCCCAGTACCTCCCAGTTCCCTTCCAGTGCCTCCCAGTCTCCTTCCAGTCCCTCCCAGTTCCATTCCAGTCTCTCCCAGTGCCTCCCAGTTCCCTTCCAGTCCCTCCCAGTGCTCTTCCAGTCCCTCCCAGTGCCTCCCAGTTCCCTTCCAGTGCCTCCCAGTGCCTTCCAGTCCCTCCCAGTGCTCTTCCAGTCCCTCCCAGTTCCTCCCAGTTCCTTTCCAGTCCCTCCCAGTGCTCTTCCAGTCCCTCCCCGTTCCTCCCAGTTCCCTTTCAGTCCCTCCCAGTTCCTTCCAGTTCCTCCCAGTACCTCCCAGTTCCCTTCCAGTGCCTCCCAGTCTCCTTCCAGTCCCTCCCAGTGCCTCCCAGTTCCCTATCAGTCCCTCGCAGTCCCTTCCAGTCCCTCCCAGTCCCTTCCAGTCCCTCCCAGTTCCCTTCCAGTCCATCCCAGTGCCTCCCAGTTTCCTTCCAGTGCGCTTCCAGTCCCTCCCAGTGCCTCCCAGTTCCCTTCCAGTCCCTCCCAGTGCTCTTCAAGTCCCTCCCAGTGCCTCCCAGTTTCCTTTCAGTCCCTCCCAGTCCCTTCCAGTTCCTCCCAGTGCCTCCCAGTTCCCTTCCAGTCCCTTCCAGTGCTCCTCCAGTCCCTCCCAGTGCCTCCCAGTTCCCTTCCAGTCCCTCCCAGTGCTCTTCAAGTCCCTCCCAGTGCCTCCCAGTTTCCTTTCAGTCCCTCCCAGTCCCTTCCAGTTCCTCCCAGTGCCTCCCAATTCCCTTCCAGTCCCTTCCAGTGCTCCTCCAGTCCGTCCCAGTGCCTCCCAGTTCCCTTCCAGTGCCTCCCAGTGCTCTTCCAGTCCCTCCCAGTGCCTCCCAGTTCCCTTCCAGTCCCTCCCAGTTCCATTCCAGTCTCTCCCAGTCCCTCCTAGTTCCATTCCAGTCTCTCCCAGTACCTCCCAGTTCCCTTCCAGTGCCTCCCAGTCTCCTTCCAGTCCCTCCCAGTGCCTCCCAGTTCCCTTCCAGTGCCTCCCAGTTCCCTTCCAGTCCCTCCCAGTGCTCTTCCAGTCCCTCCCAGTGCCTCCCAGTTCCCTTCCAGTGCCTCCCAGTGCCTTCCAGTCCCTCCCAGTGCTCTTCCAGTCCCTCCCAGTTCCTCCCAGTTCCTTTCCAGTCCCTCCCAGTGCTCTTCCAGTCCCTCCCCGTTCCTCCCAGTTCCCTTTCAGTCCCTCCCCGTTCCTTCCAGTTCCTCCCAGTGCATCCCAGTTCCCTTCCAGTCCCTCCCAGTCCCTTCCAGTCCCTCCCAGTGCCTCCCAGTTCCCTATCAGTCCCTCCCAGTCCCTTCCAGTCCCTCCCAGTTCCCTTCCAGTCCCTCCCAGTCCCTTCCAGTCTCTCCCAGTTCCCTTCCAGTGCCTCCCAGTGCCTCGCAGTTCCGTTCCAGTCCCTCCCAGTCCCTTCCAGTCCATCCCAGTGCCTCCCAGTGCCTCCCAGTTCCCTTCCAGTGCCTCCCAGTGCTCTTCCAGTCCCTCCCAGTGCCTCCCAGTTCCCTTCCAGTCCCTCCCAGTTCCATTCCAGTCTCTCCCAGTCCCTTCCAGTCCATCCCAGTGCCTCCCAGTGCCTCCCAGTTCCCTTCCAGTCCCTCCCAGTGCTCTTCCAGTCCCTCCCAGTGCCTCCCAGTTCCCTTCTAGTCCCTCCCAGTGCCTCCCAGTTTCCTTCCAGTCCCTCCCAGTGCCTCCCAGTTCCCTTCCAGTCCCTCCCAGTGCCTACCAGTTCCCTTCCAGTCCCTCCCAGTGTTTTTCCAATCCCTCCCAGTGCCTCCCAGTTCCCTTCCAGTCCCTCCCAGTGCCTCCCAGTTCTTTTCCAGTGCCTCCCAGTTCCCTTCTAGTCCCTCCTAGTTCCATTCCAGTCTCTCCCAGTACCTCCCAGTTCCCTTCCAGTGCCTCCCAGTCTCCTTCCAGTCCCTCCCAGTGCCTCCCAGTTCCCTATCAGTCCCTCCCAGTCCCTTCCAGTCCCTCCCAGTCCCTTCCAGTCCCTCCCAGTTCCCTTCCAGTGCCTCCCAGTGCCTCGCAGTTCCCTTCCAGTCCCTCCCAGTCCCTTCCAGTCCATCCCAGTCCCTCCCAGTGCCTCCCAGTTCCCTTCCAGTGCCTCCCAGTACTCTTCCAGTCTCTCCCAGTGCCTCCCAGTTCCTTTCCAGTCCCTCCCAGTCCCTTCCAGTCCCTCCCAGTGCCTCCCAGTTCCCTTCCAGTCCCTCCCAGTGCCTTCCAGTTCCCTTCCAGTCCCTCCCAGTCCCTTCCAGTCCCTCCCAGTGCCTCCCAGTTCCCTATCAGTCCCTCCCAGTCCCTTCCAGTCCCTCCCAGTTCCCTCCCAGTGCTCTTCCAGTCCCTCCCAGTGCCTCCCAGTTCCCTTCCAGTCCCTCCCAGTACTCTTCCAGTCCCTCCCAGTGCCTCCCAGTTCCCTTCCAGTCCCTCCCAGTTCCATTCCAGTCTCTCCCAGTCCCTCCTAGTTCCATTCCAGTCTCTCCCAGTACCTCCCAGTTCCCTTCCAGTACCTCCCAGTGCTCTTCCAGTCTCTCCCAGTGCCTCCCAGTTCCCTTTCAGTCCCTCCCAGTCCCTTCCAGTCCCTCCCAGTTCCCTTCCAGTCCCTCCCAGTCCCTTCCAGTCCTTCCCAGTTCCCTTCCAGTCCCTCCCAGTCCCTTCCAGTCGCTCCCAGTTCCCTTCGAGTCCCTCCCAGTGCCTCCCACCTCCCTTCCAGTGCCTCCCAGTACTCTTCCAGTCTCTTCCAGTGCATCCCAGTTCCCTTGCAGTCCATCCCAGTGCTCTTCCAGTCCCTCCCAGTTCTCCCAATTCCCTTCCAGTCCCTCCCAGTTCCCTTCCAGTGCCTCTCAGTCCCTTCCAGTCCATCCCAGTGCCTCCCAGTGCCTCCCAGTTCCCATCCAGTGCCTCCCCGTTCCCTTCTAGTCCCTCCCAGTGCCTCCCAGTTCCCTTCCAGTGCCTCCCTGTTCCCTTCCAGTCCCTCCCAGTGCTCTTCCAGTCCCTTCCAGTGCCTCCCAGTTCCTTTCCAGTCCCTCCCAGTTCTCTTCCAGTCCCTCCCAGTGCCTCCCAGTTCCTTTCCAGTCCCTCCCAGTCCCTTCCAGTGCCTCCCAGTTCCCTTCCAGTGCCTCCCAGTGCTCTTCCAGTCCCTCCCAGTGCCTCCCAGTTCCCTTTCAGTCTCTCCCAGTGCCTCCCAGTTCCCTTCCAGTCCCTCCCAGTACTCTTCCAGTCCCTCCCAGTGTTTCCCAGTTCCCTTCCAGTTCCTCCCAGTGCTCTTCCAGACCCTCCCAGTTCCTCCCAGTTCCCTTCCAGTCCCTCCCAGTCCCTTCCAGTCCCTCCCAGTGCCTCCCAGTTCCTATCCAGTCCCTCCCAGTTCCGTTCCAGTCCCTCCCAGTCCCTCCCAGTTCCATTCCAGTCTCTCCCAGTGCCTCCCAGTTCCCTCCCAGTGCCTCCCAGTTCCCTTCCAGTCCCTCCCAGTCCCTTCCAGTCCCTCCCAGTGCTCTTCCAGTCCCTCCCAGTGCCTCCCAGTTCCCTTCCAGTCCCTCCCAGTGCCTCCCAGTTCCCTTTCAGTCCCTCCCAGTGCTCTTCCAGTCCCTCCAATGCCTCCCAGTTCCATTCCAGTCCCTCCCAGTGCCTCCCAGTTCCCTTCCAGTCCCTCCCAGTCCTTTCCAGTCCCTCCCAGTGCTCTTCCAGTCTCTCCCAGTGCCTCCCAGTTCCCTTCCAGTCCCTCCCAGTTCTCTTCCAGTCCCTCCCAGTGCCTCCCAGTTCCCTTTCAGTCCCTCCCACCTCCCTTCCAGTGCCTCCCAGTGCTCTTCCAGTCCCTCCCAGTGCCTCCCAGTTCCCTTCCAGTCCCTCCCAGTCCCTTCCAGTCCCTCCCAGTGCCTCCCAGTTCCCTTCCAGTCCCTCCCAGTGCTCTTCCAGTCCCTCCCAGTGCCTACCAGTTCCCTTCCAGTCCCTCCCACCTCCCTTCCAGTGCCTCCCAGTGCCTCCCAGTTCCCTTCTAGTCCCTCCCAGTCCCTTCCAGTCCCTCCCAGTGCCTCCCAGTTCCCTTCCAGTCTTTCCCAGTGATCTTCCAGTCCTTCCCAGTGCCTCCCAGTTCCATTCCAGTCCCTTCCAGTCCCTCCCAGTGCTTTTCCAGTCCCTCCCAGTGCCTCCCAGTTCCCTTCCAGTGCCTCCCAGTCCCTTGCAATCCCTCCCAGTGCCTCCCAGTTCCCTTCTAGTCCCTCCCAGTCCCTTCCAGTCCCTCCCAGTGCCTCCCAGTTCCCTTGCAGTGCCTCCCAGTGCTCTTCCAGTCCCTCCCAGTGCCTCCCAGTTCCCTTCCAGTCCCTCCCAGTGCCTCCCAGTTCCCTTCCAGTCCCTCCCAGTCCCTCCCAGTGCCTCCCAGTTCCCTTCCAGTCTCTCCCAGTGCTCTTCCAGTCCCTCCCAGTGCCTCCCAGTTCCCTTCCAGTCCCTCCCACCTCCCTTCCAGTGCCTCCCAGTGCTCTTCCAGTCCCTCCCAGTGCATCCCAGTTCCCTTCCAGACCCTCCCAGTTCCATTCCAGTCTCTCCCAGTCCCTTCCAGTCCATCCCAGTGCCTCCCAGTGCATCCCAGTTCCCTTCCTGTCCCTCCCAGTGCTCTTCCAGTCCCTCCCAGTGCCTCTCAGTTCCCTTCCAGTCCCTCCAAGTGCCTCCCAGTTTCCTTCCAGTCCCTCCCAGTGCCTCCCAGTTCCCTTCCAGTCCCTCCCAGTTCCCTTCCAGTCCCTCCCAGTCCCTTCCAGTCCATCCCAGTCTCTCCCAGTGCCTCCCAGTTCCCTTCCAGTGCCTCCCAGTGCTCTTCCAGTCCCTCCCAGTGCCTCCCAGTTCCCTTCCAGTCCCTCCCAGTGCTCTTCCAGTCCCTCCCAGTGCCTCTCAGTTCCCTTCCAGTCCCTCCCAGTGCCTCCCAGTTTCCTTCCAGTCCCTCCCAGTGCCTCCCAGTTTCCTTCCAGTCCCTCCGAGTTCCCTTCCAGTCCCTCCCAGTGCCTACCAGTTCCCTTCCAGTCCCTCCCAGTGCTCCTCCAGTCCCTCCCAGTGCTTCCCAGTTCCCTTCCAGTCCCTCCCAGTTCCCTTCCAGTCCCTCCCAGTCCCTTCCAATCCAACCCAGTCCGTCCCAGTGCCTCCCAGTTCCCTTCCAGTGCCTCCCAGTGCTCTTCCAGTCCCTCCCAGTGCCTCCCAGTTCCCTTCTAGTCCCTCCCAGTTCCCGTCCAGTCCCTCCCAGTCCCTTCCAGTCCATCCCAGTCCCTCCGAGTGCCTCCCAGTTCCCTTCCAGTGCCTCCCAGTGCTCTTCCAGTCCCTCCCAGTGCCTCCCAGTTCCCTTCCAGTCCCTCCCAGTGCTCTTCCAGTCCCTCCAGGTGCCTCCCAGTTCCCTTCCAGTCTCTCCCAGTGCTGTTCCAGTGCCACCCAGTTCCCTTCCAGTCCCTCCCAGTGCCTCCCAGTTCCCTTCCAGTCCCTCCCAGTCCATTCCAGTCCCTCCCAGTGCCTCCCAGTTCCCTTCCAGTCCTTCCCAGTTCCCTTCCAGTCCCTCCCAGTCCCTTCTAGTCCATCCCAGTGCCTCCCAGTTCCTCCCAGTTCCCTTCCAGTGCCTTTCAGTTCCTTTCCAGTCCCTCCCAGTGCTGCTCCAGTGCCTCCCAGTTCCCTTCCTGTCCCTCCCAGTTCCATTCCAATCTCACCCAGTGCCTCCCAGTTCCATTCCAGTCCCTCCCAGTCCCTTCCAGTTCCCATCCAGTCCCTCCCAGTTCCCTTCCAGTCCCTCCCAATCCCTTCCAGTCCATCCCAGTGCCTCCCATTTCCTTTCCAGTCCTTCCCAGTGCTCTTCCAGTCCCATCCCAGTGCCACCCAGTGCCTCCCAGTTACCTTCCAGTGCGTCCCAGTGCCTCCCAGTTCCGTTCCAGTCCCTCCCAGTCCCTTCTAGTTCGTTTCCAGTCCCTCCCAGTACTCTTCCAGTCCCTCCCAGTGCCTACCAGTTTCCTTCCAGTCCCTCCCAGTGCTCTTCAGTCCCTCCCAGTGCCTCCCAGTTCGTTTCCAGTCCCTCCTAGTACTCTTCCAGTCCCTCCCAGTGCCTCCCAGTTCACATTCAGCCCCTCCCAGTCCCTTCCAGTCCCCCCCAGTTCCCTTCCAGTCTCTCCCAGTGCCTCCCAGTTCCCTTCCAGTCCCTCCCAGTGCTCTTCCAGTCCCTCCCAGTGCCTCCCAGTTCCCTTCCAGTCCCTCCCAGTCCCTTCCAGTCCCTCCCAGTGACTCCCAGTTCCCTTTCAGTCCTTCCCAGTCCATTCCAGTCCCTCCCAGTGTCTCCCAGTTAACTTCTAGTCCGTCCCAGTGCCTCCCAGTTCCCTTCCAGTCCCTCCCAGTGCCTCCCAGTTCCCTTCCAGTCCCTCCCAGTGCCTTCCAGTTCCCTTCCAGTCCCTCCCAGTCCCTTCCAGTCCCTCCCAGTGCCTCCTAGTTCCCTATCAGTCCCTCCCAGTCCCTTCCAGTCCCTCCCAGTTCCCTCCCAGTGCTCTTCCAGTCCCTCCCAGTGCCTCCCAGTTCCCTTCCAGTCCCTCCCAGTACTCTTCCAGTCCCTCCCAGTGCCTCCCAGTTCCCTTCCAGTCCCTCCCAGTTCCATTCCAGTCTCTCCCAGTCCCTCCTAGTTCCATTCCAGTCTCTCCCAGTTGCGGGAGCGGCAAAGAAAATGCGTGCAACCAATATGGTTGATAAACGAACTTCTGGTTTATTGCGCAGCAACTTTCGCTTATATAGTGCTTCCGTGACCACACCCCAGCCACCAACATAACTTTTTATTGGACACCCGGTGTGTTTACCTGTAGCACAGCGAATCCCTGGTGCAGGTAGCACCGGAGTATGGGCCGATCTAATTGGCCTCCCAAACATGGGGTTGGGCATAGCAAAGGGGTCGTACCTCCTATCTCTTCGAGAATATTCAGGAATGATCTCCAACATTCTCCGAGCCTCTCTAACATTCCACAACATATCCCCCCTTTTCTTTTTGCACAAGCCCATGTTAGGTTTAAAATTTTGCAGTGCTAATTTTCAACCAAATACAGTGCAAATAACAAAAACGTGCAAAACTTAAGAATACATTCAGTAATATAGTGCCTTTTTAAAACAATCTAGAAACTACTCAAACCACTTAATTAATGAATCAAATAGATTGATACATTCAATGTTGTAATGCCCTTTTGAAATAATCTAAAAACTATTCAAACCACTCAATTAATGAATCAAACAAATTGGTTAACAAGTTATCAAACAGATTTCGTTGTCTTAATCAAGTAAGAATCGACTTCTCATTAATGACATGTCTCTGTTTCATACAATCATTCATACTCACACACTCTTTAACAGAGCTCTGTTCAATATTAGGAAGGTCTGGCGTCCACTAGTGCAGAGAGCCAAAAGAAGGATAGGAGAGACTTATCTGACGAAATGTTGTCGGGGGGCCCCTATAAGCGTCTCCAGGTCCCACCGGCTCATAGCATAACGGAGTCCTAGGACCTTCGTAGTTGCCGAATTGTGTTAAATTTAAGATTGCAACATTCAACCACCACACTCACAACGGGCAAAGTTTTTTGGTGTTTTTTTTTTGGTTTTTTTTTTTTTGGTTTTTTTTTTTTTTTTTTTTTTTTTTTTTTTAGAAAAGCAGTATGTATTAATCTTACTATGTACTATGTCCTTTTTCTTTTCTCTTTTTCTTTTTCTCTTTTTCTTTTTGATTGATCTTGTAACTTCTTAATATACTTTTTATATAACTATTCACAACCTTTTAGTACTTAATAGAGGTCCATGTCCTTGTACCTCAAACCATTCTTCAACAAAACCTTTATCTTTTTCATAATATTAACAGCTTTGGCAAATAACTTCTTAAGTATTACTTACATACAACTAAAACACATTACAATTATCAATATAATACAAAGTACGAGTAAACCAATCTTACATAAACCTTGAGGCCATCTGGTGAGGCCAAACCAATTGACTAATTCAACTATACCAAAAAATACTACATCTTGCTTGATATTTTGAGTATGTTCTACTAACTGTTGTATCTACTTATGTATCAATTTAGAGTGATCACTCAAGTTCATATCACACATACCATCAAAATCTTCATAACCATGGCCATGAGCTAAAACCAAAAATCAATAGCAGCTCTATTTTCTAGTACTGCATGTTGTACAGAAGATAAATCATCAGCTAATTCAGATAATACCTTGCTGGTATCACTAGCATACTTTACCACCCAACAACTCAACTTCTTCCGGTTCCGATGTGCACGAGCGGCAGCTGCTCCCGGCAAAAAATAGAAATAACAATCACCTGTCATTTGGACCAAAGGTTAACATCATCATCACATCCGTGCGCTAGTATTTGGGCCAGGCCTCGCTTCCACCGCACACGATGGGTACTGTTCGGGTGTGCGTGAGGCATAGCTAAGCTCAGTTGACCAATGGTGCAAGGCCCTCCAAGGGGATGGGACGGTATACCTGACCATGCTTGATCTCCGCAAATTAAAAGGTACCCTGATGGTAATTTCCTAGGAAGCTGTGTCCCAGGCGATGGGTTAGTAGCACCACGGAGGGTGTAGTTGCACCACTGGCTGAAATTGCCCATTGGGAAAACATTGGTAGTAGCGCATTGTCTCCTCATGACTTCTGTGCAATCAGTGGACAAGCTACTCATCCAGAGACAATAAGTGGCATTTAGAGAGTCTATAAGGCACAATTCTTGGGGATTGGGCCCAGCGGGCAGACCACTAACCCAAGTGTCCTAATCACTTAAGCACGCAACTAGACTGGCCTTGGTGGAACATAGACTCTCGGTGTGAAATTGCACTTGTGTGTGGTTCATTAGTGCTTGAAACATTGGCCACGTCTCTTCAGAGGCTGGTACACCAACCAAATATGTAACAGAAGGCGATTGGGGTGGGGTTTTTCTTGGGGTGGGTTTTTTTTTTTTTTGTTTTTTTTTTGTTTTTTTTTTTTTGTTTTGTTTTGTTTTTTTTTGTTTTTTTGTTTTTTTTTTGTTTTTTTGTTTTTTTGTTTTTTTTTTTTTTTTGGTGGGTTGGTTGGTTGGTTGGTTGGTTGGTGTCATAGACTGGCACAAAAGGAAGTGGTGTTAAGCTGACGCACAAGGGTAACCCAGACATTCTGTCAAGGGTCGAAGTTCATGAAGGCAAAACAAAGTTTAAAATGACAATGAAACCTATGATGAAGTCAACACGGCAGTTTCTATCTTTGAACATGTTGAGCACTTAATACGGCTGTCTCTGCTCTTGAACTTATGCTTTCAAATTTGGCGGAGCAGGTGCTGGCTGAGTCCGCTTGCTGGGAACCTACAAGGTACCTGTAAGGGTGGAAACACACGTGACTTTTGCCTGAATATATAACCTCTGCTGGTCTTTGCCATACACCCGTGGTGGGGTCTCTGTAGGTCACTGTAGGGGCTTCTGAAGAGTCAGCTTGTTGGGCTATCTTTTGGTCCCCGAATATGCACAGATAATTCAAGACAAATAGAGTCTTTGAATAATCGCTCCTGTGGGTCTTGTAAATCTGTGAATTTCGTCAGGTAGTCTTTTAATGTTTGATTTGCCCTCTCTACTATAACTTGACCTGTTGGCGAGTGGGGAATGCCTGTAATGTGCCTGATTCCCCACTGTTGAAAAAATCAAGCTAACTTGTCGCTAGTACATGCCGGTTTACTATCAGTCTTTATCTGCTCTGACACACCCATGACAGCGAAACAAAGGATGAGATGTCGCATCACTTGCAACGCTTTCTCACCAGACTGAGCTGTAGCCCAGATAAAATGACTATAAGTATCAACAGTAACATGAACATGTTTAAGCCTTCCAAATTCTGGTACATGAGTGACATCCACTTGCCATCTTTCATTTGGACCAAGACCTCGGGGATTAACTCTGAGGCCGAGACCAAGTCCCTTTTGGTTACACTGTGGGCAGGCTTTTACAATGCCTCTGGCCTCATCCATGGAAATCTGGAAGTGACGATGGAGTCCTCTGGCGTTCTGGTGGAAGGTAGCATGTGCATTCCTTGCCTTAGTAAATTCATCCATGGGTACGGATAGCGAAACCAATCTGTCTGTTCGGGCATTGCCTTCTCCTAGGCCGTCAGACCATTGGTGACTCCGAATATGAATGATAGCATAAGGTTGATCTCTCTGTTGGATGACAGTCTGCAGCTGACGAAATAAGTCATTTAATCGCCAGTTTGCGACGTCTTTGAGATATGCGTCCTCAATTCGCTGTACAACTCCCACAGCATATAGGGAGTCTGAAACAACATTAAGGCGCACATTCAACCAACGTGAAAAGGCGTAAACAATGGCTGCCAACTCTAGAGTCTGTAGGGTATCGTCCTCTTGTGAGGACAGGAGTTCATGGCACCATTGCTCTTTATCTTGCCAAGTCACTGCGGCTGGTTGTGAACGTTTTCCTGCATCGGTAAAGACCGTTAGTGCATTTTGAAGGGGTTCCTCAGATCGTTTTGGAACAGGAATCCATTCATGCAGGGACATCCACTTTAACACAGTAGATCGCAACGGAGAGAGATCAATGGCTTGCGGTGCTTCTAGGAGACTTGACTGTAGGTCTGGAGAGTGCTGCAAATACCAGTCCAACTCTCCTTGCTTCATTGGAAGATAAATTGTGCTAGGTTCATCTCCAGTAATTTGTATAATACGGGTTCGGCCTTTACAAATTAGAAGGGCCAATACCTCAATCTTTGTTTGGATTGTAGTTTTTGGCTGTAGTGGTCCGAAGATCCATTCTAAGACACGGATATCAGCAGACCTAGTCTCCCCCTTTTTCTTTTTGGACTGCGTGAGAGCTCCGAGTAAATGTTGTTTACCCGTAAGGATGGTTAAGTCTATGGGTAAGTTTACATCATGGCGATCCACGGAGCACTGAGGTATTGTCAGGCCAATTTCAGTTATGGCCTGTTGTTGAGCTGCCGAAAGAGTAACAGGGGAGGCAGGATCGGTGCCTTTAAGAAATGGTCGTAACGATTCTAGATGACCGTTTGTTATACCGATCACAGGGCGTAACCATTGAACATCACCTAGGAATCGTACATCATGTAGGGTATTAAGAGTCAAATAGAGAGCAGCTTTTTGAGGTCTAACTTGTGACTCAGTAATATGCCATCCTAGGTACTTCCATGGTGGCGTACGTTGTATCTTTTCAGGTGCTATTTGGAATCCCTGGTGACTTAGCTGTTGTGTTAAAAAATGCTCTTGCTGCTCGGTAAATGGGTCTTGTGCCATTAGGATGTCATCCATGTAATGATAAATTAAGGCGTCTGGCCATGCTTGCCGTACTGGCAATAATGCTGCATCTACAAACAGTTGACACAAAGTTGGGCTGTTTTTCATGCCCTGTGGGAGCACTGCGCACTCAAATTGTGAAGCAGGGGCTTCTCTGTTAAGGGCTGGGAGTGTAAATGCAAATTGCTTTGTGTCTTGTGGGTGTATGTGTATGATGAAGAAGCAGTCTTTTAGGTCTACTATAAGTAGATGCCAACACTCTGGAAGCATCGCAGGGTTAGGCATTCCGGGCTGAAAAGCTCCCATTGCTTCCATCTGGGAATTAACTGCACGTAAATCATGTAGTAAACGGTACCTGTCAGACTTCTTTTTAATTACGAAGATTGGAGTATTCCAAGGACTAGTTGATGGTTGTATGTGCCCTTGCTCTAGCTGTTCTTGTACTAAGATGTGTGCTTGTCTGAGGCTTTCTCGCTTCAGCGGCCACTGCTCGATCCATATTGGCTGTGATGATAACCATGTCAATGGGATCGGGAAAGCCCAAGGAGTGACTGTCAATAAAAATGGTCTCTTGTGATTAGGCGTGCTCCGATCTGACTTAGTATGTCTCGACCAACAAGGGCCTGTACGTTTGTGGGCATGATGGTGATGAATCGAAGAGACGGCTGCTGCATCAGTTAATTGTCGTGTCAGGACTAGCTGGGCAATTCGAGTTCCTTTTAGAATTACCATAGGTGGTGTCCAAATCATAGCTACAATACAAATTTCTCTAATATGGTCACTGTCTATTACTCCTGGCAAGACAAACAAACTCTTAAGTCCAGCAGACGATCGTCCTAATAAAAGGGGTCCACATGGTTTTTCTTGACATTTCACTGGATTGGTGATACCCGTAGGGATCTTTTGGGGCTTGATGTCACTGCGAGTCACATCTACTGCGGTTGCCAGGTCCAGCCCGAGGCTTCCACTGGTTGCTGGTTGGAGGGAGGTGGGTGGCTGGAATTGTTGAAGGGAAGTGGAAATTGGCTGGTTGTCGAAGGGAGGTAGGGATGGCTGGTTGCTGAAAGGAAGTGCGGGTGGATGATTGCTGGAGGTAGGTGGGGGTAGCTGATTGCTGGAAGGGAGTGGAAGTGCCTGGTTGCTGGAGGGAAGTGGAAGCGGTTGATTGCTGGGAGGGAGTGGGAGTGCCTGGTTGCTGGAGGGGAGTAGAAGTGGCTGGTTGCTGTTGTTTGAAAGGGTCCACACTAGAGCCGCAGTTGGGGTCTTTGTGCCATGGCTCCTCGCGCTCCTCGATCCATTTCCCTGGTATCTGCAGACTTCGGTAGCATAAGTGTTCGTATTACAGTGTTGACACCAGACTGTGGCTTTGTGACAATGCCTTCGAAGATGTCCAGTGTGTCCACAGCGAAAACATTTGTCGGTTGATCGTTGTGGCTGTCTGGTGTCGGCAGGACGTAACGGGGCTAAGGCTGCTAAGGCTTGGTGCTGGATTGTGAGAGCTTGCTGGTGGGCTTGCTGTTGGGCTAAAAAGGCTTGTTGTTGGGCTGCAAGAGCTTGCTGCTGGGCTTGCACCATACCTTTCCCTACATCTTTTATTGCCTCAATTAACATTGCCTGAGTCCCTACTGGTACTCTAGATAACTGTTCCAGCATCTCCTCAATTGATGCTTCTGATGGTATGGAGGAAATTATATTTTTTGTGGGAGTATTGCTATTGTCTAGGACACACTGACAGAGCAATGTAGTTTTCATTTGATCTGGTACACAAGTCTGGTTGATGGCATCAGTGAGTTTATCTACAAACTGTGAGAACGGCTCATCTGTGCCTTGCTTAATTGACATATGAGATGGGACAACTGGTGTAGTTCTAACTTTACTTATAGCTTCTCTTGCAAATCTCATAAACTCTCTTATTATATGTGGGCCTAATCTTGCTGGTGCCTCAAAATTAGCATATAGTCCACAACTCACAAATTGATTTATTGTTATCCCATACAGGGGGTCATTTTGTTCTCTAGAAATGTTTACGAATCTGTGACATAATGTTTGCCAGTGGGCTCGCCATAGCAGTAAAGGTGATTGAGTCATGATCATTCTCATAATTCCTTTTATACCCTCTGGGAGCAACAGTCCTGAGCCCCAGATATAACTTATTATTTACTTAACTGGTTCACCATGCAACTCGCATTCATTTATGATAGCTCTTAATTGTGTTAGCAATTTCTAATTTAAAGAGTGATACTGCAACTCCACATTTCCCTGATTAGCTTTTGTATATATGATCGGGAAAACTTGTGGCAGGGTATCTAAAACTGAGGAAAAATCATAATCTTTATTATTAAGGGCCTGCTCATGCATTTGAGATCAATTAATCGTTAAGGTGCGGTAGTGCCGTGCAGCAGGCTTTTATTTCTGAAAAGCGGCTGCTTGCGGCGGGGGAGGGAGGGGGGGAGGGGGGGGGGGGGGGGGAGGAGGAGGGAGGAGGGAGGAGGAAGGAGGGGGGGAGGGGGGGCTGTCTCGGAGGAGGGAGAGGGGAGGGAGGAGGAGGGGTGCTGCGGGCCGGGAACGTCCCCGTCGGATGACGTACGGCGTAGGGGTGGGGCCGAAGGTGGGGCCCAATGGAGGTCGGGACCAGCCCTGGAGCCACCCTCGCCGGATGACACGGGACATAGGGTTTCCGGACTCTGATTCAGTCCGCTTCCGGCTCTGCAAGTGGTCACTTCCGTCCCGTCCGCACATCCCGAGCCACATGGCTCAAGATGGCCGGCACAGGCCACATCAGAGGGAGAGGGGGGGGGGTGGGGGTGGACAGCGAGTTGCGTCGGAACTTCACTGGTAATTTTGAGCAAGCTGTACAACTATTTCGTCTCCCGTTGGGGGACAGGGATCATAATCAACTCCTAATTGATGCAAATCTGGTATCGGCTGCCCTTTTAAGGTTGCCGAAGCTACAGCGGCGATTTTCTTCTCTGTCTGATAACGGTGCAAGCAAGTAATCATTGTCTGCTATGGTTTCATTAACTTACGAGCTGTCTTATCCTCTTCTATTACCTTATACCACAAAGTATCTCCTAAGCTTTTCTATTCTTTCTCATCAAATAAGTTAGCAGGGTCAGTAAAAAACTGATATGTGCGGCCGTATGCTACAAGCGCCGCCGGATCTTTTCTAAAATCCACATCTTTTATGGCACGTTCCTATAAGAAACTAATAAAAAAGGTCTAGAATAAAATAGAAATATAGAAAGTCTAGGGCTACTTTGTTCTCTATTTTCTGCGCGCTTAACTATCCCTTTATTATTTTGGTGCAGCCTTAATCCGAGCCTTTTATGGGCTTTTTGTGCGAGCCTTTTGTGGGCTTTTTACAACTTTTTATAACTAAGAACCGGTAGCCCTTCCCCAGCAGCAAACAAACTCGTTCATTTTTCTTTAAGTTGCGAATCACCTCTCTACGCCTGCGTCGAGAGGAATTTATTGCCATCCGAAACGTTGCTTTTTCGGTGCTTTCTTGGAGCCCCGTTCCCAGCCAAGTTATTTGGTTTCAGCGGTTTTACCTGCCGAGCTGTGATTGGTGCTATCGATGGTTCGGTCCTCCACCAGGCGTCCCTAGTGAAGATCGGTCTTCCGCAGGATTTGCCTGTTGATTTCGAAACTTTTCAGACTTTTTCAAGGCTCTTCAGACTTTCTGATTGTTCAGGGCCTGTAGCACGGTTCGGGCGCCAGTTGCGGGAGCGGCAAAGAAAATGCGTGCAACCAATATGGTTGATAAACGAACTTCTGGTTTATTGCGCAGCAACTTTCGCTTATATAATGCTTCCGTGACCACACCCCAGCCACCAACATAACTTTTTATTGGACACCCAGTGTGTTTACCTGTAGCACAGCGAATCCCTGGTGCAGGTAGCACCGGAGTATGGGCCGATCTAATTGGCCTCCCAAACATGGGGTTGGGCATAGCAAAGGGGTCGTACCTCCTACCTCTTCGAGAATATTCAGGAATATTCTCCAACATTCTCCGAGCCTCTCTAACATTCCACAACACCCAGTACCTCCCAGTTCCCTTCCAGTACCTCCCAGTTCCCTTCCAGTCTTTCCCAGTGCCTCCCAGTTCCTTTCCAGTGTGCTTCCAGTCCCTCCCAGTGCCTCCCAGTCTCCTTCCAGTCCCTCCCAGTGCCTCCCAGTCCCTTCCAGTCCATCCCAGTGCCTCCCAGTGCCTCCCAGTTCCCTTCCAGTCCCTCCCAGTTCCATTCCAGTCTCTCCCAGTGCCTCCCAGTTCCCTTCCAGTCCCTCCCAGTCCCTTCCAGTCCATTCCAGTCTCTCCCAGTGCCTCCCAGTTCCCTTCCAGTCCCTCCCAGTGCTCTTCCAGTCCCTCCCAGTGCCTCCCAGTTCCCTTCCAGTGCCTCCCAGTGCCTTCTAGTCCCTCCCAGTGTTCTTCCAGTCCCTCCCAGTGCCTCCCAGTTCCCTTCCAGTCCCTCCCAGTTCCATTTCACTCTCTCCCAGTCTGTTCCAGTCCATCCCAGTGCCTCCCAGTGCATCCCAGTTCCCTTCCAGTCCCTCCCAGTGCTCTTCCAGTCCCTCCCAGTGCCTCCCAGTTCCTTTCCAGTCCCTCCCAGTGCTCTTCCAGTCCCTCCCAGTGCCTCCCAGTTCCCTTTTAGTCCCTCCCAGTCCCTTCCAGTTCCTCCCAGTGCCTCCCAGTTCCCTTCCAGTCCCTACCAGTTCTCCTCCAGTCCCTCCCAGTGCCTCCCAGTTCCCTTCCAGTCCCTCCCACCTCCCTTCAGGTGCCTCCCAGTGCTCTTCCAGTCCCTCCCAGTGCATCCCAGTTCCCTTCCAGTCCCTCCCAGTACTCTTCCAGTCCCTCCCAGTGCCTCCCAGTTCCCTTCCAGTCCCTCCTAGTTCCATTCCAGTCTCTCCCAGTACCTCCCAGTTCCCTTCCAGTGCCTCCCAGTTCCCTTCCAGTCTTTCCCAGTGCCTCCCAGTTCCTTTCCAGTGCGCTTCCAGTCCCTCCCAGTGCCTCCCAGTCTCCTTCCAGTCCTTCCCAGTGCCTCCCAGTTCCCTTCCAGTCCCTCCCAGTTCCATTCCAGTCTCTCCCAGTGCCTTCCAGTTCCCTTCCAGTCCCTCCCAGTGCCTCCCAGTTTCCTTCCAGTCCCTCCCAGTGCCTCCCAGTTTCCTTCCAGTCCCTCACAGTTCCCTTCCAGTCCCTCCCAGTGCCTCCCAGTTCCCTTCCAGTCCCTCCCAGTACTCTTCCAGTCCCTCCCAGTGCCTCCCAGTTCCTTTCCAGTCCCTCCCAGTCCCTTCCAGTCCCTCCCAGAGCCTTCCAGATCCCTTCCAGTGCCTCCCAGTTCCCTTCCAGTCCCTCCCAGTCCCTTCCAGCCCATCCCAGTGCCTCCCAGTGCCTCCCAGTTCTCATCCAGTGCCTCCCAGTTCCCTTCCAGTCGCTCCCAGTTCCCTTCCAGTCCCTCCCAGTCCCTCCCAGTTCCCTTCCAGTCCCTCCCAGTTCCCTTCCAGTGCGCTTCTATCCCTCCCAGTGCCTCCCAGTTCCCTTCCAGTCCCTCCTAGTGCCTCCCAGTTCCCTTCCAGTCTCTCCCAGTGACTCCCAGTTCTCTTCCAGTCCCTCCCAGTCCCTTCCAGTCCATTCCAGTCTCTCTCAGTGACTCCCAGTTCCCTTCCAGTCCCTCCCAGTGCTCTTCCAGTCCCTCCCAGTGCCTCCCAGTTCCCTCTCAGTCCCTCCCAGTCCCTTCCAGTCTTTCCCAGTGCCTCCCAGTTCCCTTCCAGTGCCTCCCAGTGCCTCCCAGTTCCCTTCCAGTCCCTCCCAGTGCCTCCCAGTTCCCTTCCAGTCCCTCCCAATGCATCCCAGTTCCCTTCCAGTCCCTCCCAGTCCTCTTCCAGTCCATCCCAGTGCCTCCCAGTGCATCCCAGTTCCCTTCCAGTCCCTCCCAGTGCTCTTCCAGTCCCTCCCAGTGCCTCCCAGTTCCTTTCCAGTCCCTCCCAGTGCTCTTCCAGTCCCTCCCAGTGCCTCCCAGTTCCCTTTTAGTCCCTCCCAGTTCCTTCCAGTTCCTCCCAGTGCCTCCCAGTTCCCTTCCAGTCCCTACCAGTTCTCCTCCAGTCCCTCCCAGTGCCTCCCAGTTCCCTTCCAGTCCCTCCCAGTCCCTTCCAGTCCATCCCAGTGCCTCCCAGTTCCCTTCCAGTCCCTCCCACCTCCCTTCAGGTGCCTCCCAGTGCTCTTCCAGTCCCTCCCAGTGCATCCCAGTTCCCTTCCAGTCCCTCCCAGTACTCTTCCAGTCCCTCCCAGTGCCTCCCAGTTCCCTTCCAGTCCCTCCTAGTTCCATTCCAGTCTCTCCCAGTACCTCCCAGTTCCCTTCCAGTGCCTCCCAGTTCCCTTCCAGTCTTTCCCAGTGCCTCCCAGTTCCTTTCCAGTGCGCTTCCAGTCCCTCCCAGTGCCTCCCAGTCTCCTTCCAGTCCTTCCCAGTGCCTCCCAGTTCCCTTCCAGTCCCTCCCAGTTCCATTCCAGTCTCTCCCAGTGCCTTCCAGTTCCCTTCCAGTCCCTCCCAGTGCCTCCCAGTTTCCTTCCAGTCCCTCCCAGTGCCTCCCAGTTTCCTTCCAGTCCCTCACAGTTCCCTTCCAGTCCCTCCCAGTGCCTCCCAGTTCCCTTCCAGTCCCTCCCAGTACTCTTCCAGTCCCTCCCAGTGCCTCCCAGTTCCTTTCCAGTCCCTCCCAGTCCCTTCCAGTCCCTCCCAGAGCCTTCCAGATCCCTTCCAGTGCCTCCCAGTTCCCTTCCAGTCCCTCCCAGTCCCTTCCAGCCCATCCCAGTGCCTCCCAGTGCCTCCCAGTTCTCATCCAGTGCCTCCCAGTTCCCTTCCAGTCGCTCCCAGTTCCCTTCCAGTCCCTCCCAGTCCCTCCCAGTTCCCTTCCAGTCCCTCCCAGTTCCCTTCCAGTGCGCTTCTATCCCTCCCAGTGCCTCCCAGTTCCCTTCCAGTCCCTCCTAGTGCCTCCCAGTTCCCTTCCAGTCTCTCCCAGTGACTCCCAGTTCTCTTCCAGTCCCTCCCAGTCCCTTCCAGTCCATTCCAGTCTCTCTCAGTGACTCCCAGTTCCCTTCCAGTCCCTCCCAGTGCTCTTCCAGTCCCTCCCAGTGCCTCCCAGTTCACTCTCAGTCCCTCCCAGTCCCTTCCAGTCTTTCCCAGTGCCTCCCAGTTCCCTTCCAGTGCCTCCCAGTGCCTCCCAGTTCCCTTCCAGTCCCTCCCAATGCATCCCAGTTCCCTTCCAGTCCCTCCCAGTCCTCTTCCAGTCCATCCCAGTGCCTCCCAGTGCATCCCAGTTCCCTTCCAGTCCCTCCCAGTGCTCTTCCAGTCCCTCCCAGTGCCTCCCAGTTCCTTTCCAGTCCCTCCCAGTGCTCTTCCAGTCCCTCCCAGTGCCTCCCAGTTCCCTTTTAGTCCCTCCCAGTTCCCTTCCAGTGCCTCCCAGTGCCTCCCAGTTCCCTTCCAGTCCCTCCCAGTGCCTCCCAGTTCCCTTCCAGTCCCTCCCAGTGCATCCCAGTTCCCTTCTAGTCCCTCCCAGTGCTCTTCCAGTCCCTCCCAGTGCATCCCAGTTCCCTTCTAGTCCCTCCCAGTTCCCTTCCAGTCCCTCCCAGTGCATCCCAGTTCCCTTCTACTCCCTCCCAGTTCCCTTCCAGTCCCTCCCAGTGCCTCCCAGTTCCCTTCCAGTCCCTCCCAGTCCCTTCCTGTCGCTCCCAGTGCCTCACAGTTCCCTACCAGTCCCTCCCAGTCCCTTCCAGTCCGTCCCAGTTCCCTTCCAGTCCCTCCCAGTCCCTTCCAGTCGCTCCCAGTTCCCTTCCAGTCCCTCCCAGTCCCTTCCAGTCCATCCCAGTCCCTCCCAGTGCCTCCCAGTTCCCTTCCAGTGCCTCCCAGTGCTCTTCCAGTCCCTCCCAGTGCCTCCCAGTTCCCTTCCAGTCCCTCCCAGTTCCTCTCCAGTCTCTCCCAGTCCCTTCCAGTCCCTCCCAGTGATCTTCCAGTCCCTCCCAGTGCCTCCCAGTTCCTTTCCAGTCCCTCCCAGTGCATCCCAGTTCCCTTCCAGTCCCTCCCAGTGCCTCCCAGTTTCCTTCCAGTCCCTCCCACCCCCCTTCCAGTCCCTCCCAGTGCTCTTCCAGTCCCTCCCAGTGCCTCCCAGTTCCCTTCCAGTCCCTCCCAGTGCTCTTCCAGTCCCTCCCAGAGCATCCCAGTTCCCTTCCAGTCCCTCCCAGTGCCTCCCAGTTCCCTTCCAGTCCCTCCCAGTTCCTTTCCAGTCTCTCCCAGTCTCTTTCAGTCCATCCCAGTCCCTCCCAGTGCCTCCCAGTTCCTTTCCAGTCCCTCCCAGTCCCTTCCAGTCTCTCCCATATCCTCCCAGTTTCCTTCTAGTCCCTCCCAGTTCCCTTCCAGTCCCTCCCAGTGTCTCCCAGTTCCCTTCCAGTCCCTCCCAGTGCCTCCCAGTTCCCTTCCAGTCCCTCCCAGTTCCATTCCAGTCTCTCCCAGTCCCTTCCAGTCCATCCCAGTGCCTCCCAGTGCATCCCAGTTCCCTTCCAGTCCCTCCCAGTGCTCTTCCAGTCCCTCCCAGTGCCTCCGAGTTCCCTTCCAGACCCTCCCAGTGCCTCCCAGTACTCTTCCAGTCCCTCCCAGTGCCTCCCAGTTCCTTTCCAGTCCCTCCCAGTCCCTTCTAGTCCCTCCCAGTACCTCGAAGTTCCCTTCCAGTGCCTCCCAGTTCCCTTCCAGTCCATCCCAGTGCCTCCCAGTTTCCTTCCAGTGCTCTTCCAGTCTCTCCCAGTCCCTCCCAGTTCCATTCCAGTCTCTCCCAGTCCCTTCCAGTCCATCCCAGTGCCTCCCAGTGCATCCCAGTTCCCTTCTAGTCCCTCCTAGTTCCATTCCAGTCTCTCCCAGTACCTCCCAGTTCCGTTCCAGTGCCTCCCAGTTCCCTTCCAGTCCCTCCCAGTGCCTCCCAGTTCTTTTCCAGTGCGCTTCCAGTCCCTCCCAGTTCCCTTCCAGTGCCTCCCAGTTCCCTTCCAGTCCCTCCCAGTGCCTCCCAGTTCCTTTCCAGTGCGCTTCCAGTCCCTCCCAGTGCCTCCCAGTCTTCTTCCAGTCCCTCCCAGTACCTCCCAGTTCCCTTCCAGTCCCTCCCAGTTCCATTCCAGTCTCTCCCAGTGCCTCCCAGTTCCCTTTCAGTCCCTCCCAGTCCCTTCCAGTCCCTCCCAGTTCTCTTCCAGTCCCTCCCAGTCCCTTCCAGTCCTTCCCAGTTCCCTTCCAGTCCCTCCCAGTCCCTTCCAGTCGCTCCCAGTTCCCTTCGAGTCCCTCCCAGTGCCTCCCACCTCCCTTCCAGTGCCTCCCAGTACTCTTCCAGTCTCTCCCAGTGCATCCCAGTTCCCTTGCAGTCCATCCCAGTGCTCTTCCAGTCCCTCCCAGTTCTCCCAATTCCCTCCCAGTGCCTCCCAGTTCCCATCCAGTGCCTCCCAGTTGCCTTCTAGTCCCTCCCAGTGCCTCCCAGTTCCCTTCCAGTCCCTCCTAGTGCCTCCCTCTTCCCTTCCAGTCCCTCCCAGTGCTCTTCCAGTCCCTTCCAGTGCCTCCCAGTTCCTTTCCAGTCCCTCCCAGTTCTCTTCCAGTCCCTCCCAGTGCCTCCCAGTTCCTTTCCAGTCCCTCCCAGTCCCTTTCAGTGCCTCCCAGTTCCCTTCCAGTGCCTCCCAGTGCTCTTCCAGTCCCTCCCAGTGCCTCCCAGTTCCCTTTCAGTCCCTCCCAGTGCCTCCCAGTTCCCTTCCAGTCCCTCCCAGTACTCTTCCAGTCCCTCCCAGTGTTTCCCAGTTCCCTTCCAGTTCCTCCCAGTGCTCTTCCAGACCCTCCCAGTGCCTCCCAGTTCCCTTCCAGTCCCTCCCAGTCCCTTCCAGTCCCTCCCAGTGCCTCCCAGTTCCTATCCAGTCCCTCCCAGTTCTGTTCCAGTCCCTCCCAGTCCCTCCCAGTTCCATTCCAGTCTCTCCCAGTGCCTCCCAGTTCCCTCCCAGTGCCTCCCAGTTCCCTTCCAGTCCCTCCCAGTCCCTTCCAGTCCCTCCCAGTGCCTCCCAGTTCCCTTCCAGTCCCTCCCAGTGCTCTTCCAGTCCCTCCCAGTGCCTACCAGTTCCCTTCCAGTCCCTCCCACCTCCCTTCCAGTGCCTCCCAGTGCCTCCCAGTTCCCTTCTAGTCCCTCCCAGTCCCTTCCAGTCCCTCCCAGTGCCTCCCAGTTCCCTTCCAGTCCCTCCCAGTGCCTCCCAGTTCCCTTCCAGTCTTTCCCAGTGATCTTCCAGTCCTTCCCAGTGCCTCCCAGTTCCATTCCAGTCCCTTCCAGTCCCTCCCAGTGCTTTTCCAGTCCCTCCCAGTGCCTCCCAGTTCCCTTCCAGTGCCTCCCAGTCCCTTGCAGTCCCTCCCAGTGCCTCCCAGTTCCCTTCTAGTCCCTCCCAGTCCCTTCCAGTCCCTCCCAGTGCCTCCCAGTTCCCTTGCAGTGCCTCCCAGTGCTCTTCCAGTCCCTCCCAGTGCCTCCCAGTTCCCTTCCAGTCCCTCCCAGTGCCTTCCAGTTCCCTTCCAGTCCCTCCCAGTCCCTCCCAGTGCCTCCCAGTTCCCTTCCAGTCTCTCCCAGTGCTCTTCCAGTCCCTCCCAGTGCCTCCCAGTTCCCTTCCAGTCCCTCCCACCTCCCTTCCAGTGCCTCCCAGTGCTCTTCCAGTCCCTCCCAGTGCATCCCAGTTCCCTTCCAGACCCTCCCAGTTCCATTCCAGTCTCTCCCAGTCCCTTCCAGTCCATCCCAGTGCCTCCCAGTGCATCCCAGTTCCCTTCCTGTCCCTCCCAGTGCTCTTTCAGTCCCTCCCAGTGCCTCTCAGTTCCCTTCCAGTCCCTCCCAGTGCCTCCCAGTTTCCTTCCAGTCCCTCCCAGTGCCTCCCAGTTCCCTTCCAGTCCCTCCCAGTTCCCTTCCAGTCCCTCCCAGTGCCTCCCAGTTCCCTTCCAGTGCCTCCCATTTTCCTTCCAGTCCCTCCCATTTCCTCCCAGTTCCCTTCCAGTCCCTCCCAGTCCCTTCCAGTCCATCCCAGTCCCTCCCAGTGCCTCCCAGTTCCCTTCCAGTGCCTCCCAGTGCTCTTCCAGTCCCTCCCAGTGCCTCCCAGTTCCCTTCCAGTCCCTCCCAGTGCTCTTCCAGTCCCTCCCAGTGCCTCTCAGTTCCCTTCCAGTCCCTCCCAGTGCCTCCCAGTTTCCTTCCAGTCCCTCCCAGTGCCTCCCAGTTTCCTTCCAGTCCCTCCGAGTTCCCTTCCAGTCCCTCCCAGTGCCTACCAGTTCCCTTCCAGTCCCTCCCAGTGCTCCTCCAGTCCCTCCCAGTGCTTCCCAGTTCCCTTCCAGTCCCTCCCAGTTCCCTTCCAGTCCCTCCCAGTCCCTTCCAATCCAACCCAGTCCGTCCCAGTGCCTCCCAGTTCCCTTCCAGTGCCTCCCAGTGCTCTTCCAGTCCCTCCCAGTGCCTCCCAGTTCCCTTCTAGTCCCTCCCAGTTCCCTTCCAGTCCCTCCCAGTCCCTTCCAGTCCATCCCAGTCCCTCCGAGTGCCTCCCAGTTCCCTTCCAGTGCCTCCCAGTGCTCTTCCAGTCCCTCCCAGTGCCTCCCAGTTCCCTTCCAGTCCCTCCCAGTGCTCTTCCAGTCCCTCCTAGTGCCTCCCAGTTCCCTTCCAGTCTCTCCCAGTGCTGTTCCAGTGCCACCCAGTTCCCTTCCAGTCCCTCCCAGTGCCTCCCAGTTCCCTTCCAGTCCCTCCCAGTCCCTTCCAGTCCCTCCCAATGCCTCCCAGTTCCCTTCCAGTCCTTCCCAGTTCCCTTCCAGTCCCTCCCAGTCCCTTCTAGTCCATCCCAGTGCCTCCCAGTTCCTCCCAGTTCCCTTCCAGTGCCTTTCAGTTCCTTTCCAGTCCCTCCCAGTGCTGCTCCAGTGCCTCCCAGTTCCCTTCCTGTCCCTCCCAGTTCCATTCCAATCTCACCCAGTGCCTCCCAGTTCCATTCCAGTCCCTCCCAGTCCCTTCCAGTTCCCTTCCAGTCCCTCCCAGTTCCCTTCCAGTCCCTCCCAATCCCTTCCAGTCCATCCCAGTGCCTCCCATTTCCTTTCCAGTCCCTCCCAGTGCTCTTCCAGTCCCATCCCAGTGCCACCCAGTGCCTCCCAGTTCCCTTCCAGTGCCTCCCAGTGCTCTTCAGTCCCTCCCAGTGCCTACCAGTTCCCTTCCAGTCCCTCCCAGTACTCTTCCAGTCCCTCCCAGTGCCTCCCAGTTCACATTCAGCCCCTCCCAGTCCCTTCCAGTCCCCCCCAGTTCCCTTCCAGTCTCTCCCAGTGCCTCCCAGTTCCCTTCCAGTCCCTCCCAGTGCTCTTCCAGTCCCTCCCAGTGCCTCCCAGTTCCCTTCCAGTCCCTCCCAGTCCCTTCCAGTCCCTCCCAGTGACTCCCAGTTCCCTTTCAGTCCTTCCCAGTCCATTCCAGTCCCTCCCAGTGTCTCCCAGTTAACTTCTAGTCCGTCCCAGTGCCTCCAGTTCCCTTCCAGTCCCTCCCAGTGCCTCCCAGTTCCCTTCCAGTCCCTCCCAGTTCCTCCCATTTCCCTTCTAGTCCCTCCCAGTCCCTTCCAGTCCCTCCCAGTGCCTCCCACCTCCCTTCCAGTGCCTCCCAGTGCTCTTCCAGTCCCTCCCAGTGCATCCCAGTTCCCTTCCATTCCCTCCCATTTCCATTCCAGTCTCTCCCAGTCCCTTCCAGTCCATCCCAGTGCCTCCCAGTGCATCCCAGTTCTCTTCCAGTCCCTCCCAGTGCTCTTCCAGTCCCTCCCAGTCCCTTCCAATCCAACCCAGTCCCTCCCAGTGCCTCTCAGTTCCCTTCCAGTCCCTCCCAGTGCCTCCCAGTTTCCTTCCAGTCCCTCCAAGTGCCTCCCAGTTTCCTTCCAGTCCCTCCCAGTTCCCTTCCAGTCCCTCCCAGTGCCTACCAGTTCCCTTCCAGTCCCTCCCAGTGCTCCTCCAGTCCCTCCCAGTGCCTCCCAGTTCCATTCCAGTCTCTCCCAGTGCCTCCCAGTTCCCTTCCAGTCCCTCCCAGTTCCCTTCCAGTCCCTCCCAGTCCCTTCCAATCCAACCCAGTCCGTCCCAGTGCCTCCCAGTTCCCTTCCAGTGCCTCCCAGTGCTCTTCCAGTCCCTCCCAGTTCCTCCCAGTTCCCTTCTAGTCCCTCCCAGTTCCCTTCCAGTCCCTCCCAGTCCCTTCCAGTCCATCCCAGTCCCTCCCAGTGCCTCCCAATTCCCTTCCAGTCCCTCCCAGTGCTCTTCCAGTCCCTTCCAGTGCCTCCCAATTCCCTTCCAGTCCCTCCCAGGGCCTCCCAGTTCCCTTCCAGTGCCTCCCAGTTCCCTTCCTGTCCCTCCCAGTTCCATTCCAGTCTCTCCCATTGCCTCCCAGTTCCATTCCAGTCCCTCCCAGTCCCTTCCAGTTCCCTTCCAGTCCCTCCCAGTTCCCTTCCAGTCCCATCCAATCCATTCCAGTCCAACCCAGTGCCTCCCAGTTCCTTTCCAGTCCCTCCCAGTGCTCTTCCAGTCCCATCCCAGTGCCACCCAGTGCCTCCCAGTTCCCTTCCAGTTCCTCCCAGTTCCCTTCCAGTCCCTCCCAGTGCCTCCCAGTTCCCTTCCAGTCTGTCCCAGTGCTCTTCTAGTCCCTCCCAGTGCCTCCCAGTTCCCTTCCAGTCCCTCCCACCTCCCTTCCAGTGCCTCCCAGTGCTCTTCCAGTCCCTCCCAGTTCCCTTCCAGTCCCTCCCAGTGCCTCCCAGTTCCCTTCCAGTCCCTCCCAGTGCTCTTCCAGTACCTCCCAGTGCCTCCAAGTTTTCTTCCAGTCCCTCCCAGTGCTCTTCCAGTCCCTCCCAGTGCCTCCCAGTTCCCTTCCAGTCCCTTACAGTGCTCTTCCAGTCCCTCCCAGTGCCTCCCAGTTCCCTTCCAGTCCCTCCCAGTGACTCCCAGTTCCCTTCCGGTGGACTTCCAGTCCCTCCCAGTGCCTCCCAGTTCCCTTCCAGTCCCTCCCAGTTCCATTCCAGTCTCTCGCAGTCCCTTCCAGTCCATCCCAGTGCCTCCCAGTTCTCTTCCAGTGCCTCCCAGTGCTCTTCCAGTCCCTCCCAGTGCCTCCCAGTTCCCTTCCAGTCCCTCCCAGTGACTCCCAGTTCCCTTCCGGTGGACTTCCAGTCCCTCCCAGTGCCTCCCAGTTCCCTTCCAGTCCCTCCCAGTCCCTTCCAGTCCATCCCAGTGCCTCCCAGTTCCCTTCCAGTCCCTCCCAGTCCCTTCCTGTCCCTCCCAGTGCTTCCCAGTTCCCATTCAGTCCCTCCCAGTGCTCTTCCAGTCCCTCCCAGTGCCTCCCAGTGCCTCCCAGTTCCATTCTGGTGGTCTTCCAGTCTCTCCCAGTGCCTCCCCGTTCCCTTCCAGTGCCTCCCAGTGCTGTTCCAGTGCCTCCCAGTTCCCTTCCAGTTCCACCCAGTGCCTCCCAGATCCCTTCCAGTCCCTCCCAGTGCTATTCCAGTGCCTCCCAGGGCCTCCCAGTTCCCTTCCAGTGCCTCCCAGTTCCCTTCATGTCCCTCCCAGTTCCATTCCAGTCTCTCCCAGTGCCTCCCAGTTCCATTCCAGTCCCTCCCAGTCCCTTCCAGTTCCCTTCCAGTCCCTCCCAGTTCCCTTCCAGTCCCATCCAATCCCTTCCAGTCCATCCCAGTGCCTCCCAGTTCCTTTCCAGTCCCTCCCAGTGCTCTTCCAGTCCCATCCCAGTGCCACCCAGTGCCTCCCAGTTCCCTTCCAGTTCCTCCCAGTTCCCTTCCAGTCCCTCCCAGTGCCTCCCAGTTCCCTTCCAGTCTCTCCCAGTGCTCTTCTAGTCCCTCCCAGTGCCTCCCAGTTCCCTTCCAGTCCCTCCCACCTCCCTTCCAGTGCCTCCCAGTGCTCTTCCAGTCCCTCCCAGTTCCCTTCCAGTCCCTCCCAGTGCCTCCCAGTTCCCTTCCAGTCCCTCCCAGTGCTCTTCCGGTCCCTCCCAGTGCCTCCCAGTTCCCTTCCAGTGCCTCCCAGTTCCCTTCCAGTCCCTCCCAGTGCTCTTCCAGTCCCTCCCAGTGCCTCTCAGTTCCCTTCCAGTCCCTCCCAGTGCTCTTCCAGTCCCTCCCAGTTGCTCCTAGTTCCCTTCCAGTCCCTCCAAGTGCCTCCCAGTTCCGTTCCAGTGCCTCCCAGTGCTCCTCCAGTCCCTCCCAGTGCCTCCCAGTTCCCTTCCAGTCCCACCCAGTCCCTTCCAGTCCCTCCCATTTCCTCCCAGTTCCCTTCGAGTCTCTCCCAGTCCCTTCCAGTCCCTCCCAGTGACTCCCAGTTCCCTTCCGGTGGACTTCCAGTCCCTCCCAGTGCCTCCCAGTTCCCTTCCAGTCCCTCCCAGTCCCTTCCAGTCCATCCCAGTGCCTCCCAGTTCCCTTCCAGTCCCTCCCAGTCCCTTCCTGTCACTCCCAGTGCCTCCCAGTTCCCTTCCAGTGCCTCCCAGTGCTCTTCCAGTCCTTCCCAGTGTCTCCCAGTTCCCTTCTAGTCCCTCCCAGTCCCTTCCAGTCCATCCCAGTGCCTCCCAGTTCCCATTCAGTCCCTCCCAGTGCTCTTCCAGTCCCTCCCAGTGCCTCCCAGTTCCCTTCCAGTCCCTCCCAGTGCCTCCCAGTTCCCTTCCGGTGGTCTTCCAGTCTCTCCCAGTGCCTCCCCGTTCCCTTCCAGTGCCTCCCAGTGCTGTTCCAGTGCCTCCCAGTTCCCTTCCAGTCCCTCCCAGTGCCTCCCAGTTCCCTTCCAGTCCCTCCCAGTTCCATTCCAGTCTCTCCCAGTGCCTCCCAGTTCCCTTCCACTCCCTCCCAGTTCCATTCCAGTCTCTCCCAGTGCCTCCCAGTTCCCTTCCTGTCCCTCCCACTCCCTTCTAGTCCATCCCAGTTCCACCCAGTGCCACCCAGTTCCCTTCCAGTGCGCTTCCAGTCCCTTCCAGTCCATCCCAGTGCCTCCCAGTTTCCTTGCAGTCCCTCCCAGTGCTCTTCCAGTACCTCCCAGTGCCTCCAAGTTTTCTTCCAGTCCCTCCCAGTGCTCTTCCAGTCCCTCCCAGTGCCTCCCAGTTCCCTTCCAGTCCCTTACAGTGCTCTTCCAGTCCCTCCCAGTGCCTCCCAGTTCCCTTCCAGTCCCTCCCAGTGACTCCCAGTTCCCTTCCGGTGGACTTCCAGTCCCTCCCAGTGCCTCCCAGTTCCCTTCCAGTCCCTCCCAGTTCCATTCCAGTCTCTCGCAGTCCCTTCCAGTCCATCCCAGTGCCTCCCAGTTCTCTTCCAGTGCCTCCCAGTGCTCTTCCAGTCCCTCCCAGTGCCTCCCAGTTCCCTTCCAGTCCCTCCCAGTGACTCCCAGTTCCCTTCCGGTGGACTTCCAGTCCCTCCCAGTGCCTCCCAGTTCCCTTCCAGTCCCTCCCAGTCCCTTCCAGTCCATCCCAGTGCCTCCCAGTTCCCTTCCAGTCCCTCCCAGTCCCTTCCTGTCCCTCCCAGTGCCTCCCAGTTCCCATTCAGTCCCTCCCAGTGCTCTTCCAGTCCCTCCCAGTGCCTCCCAGTGCCTCCCAGTTCCATTCTGGTGGTCTTCCAGTCTCTCCCAGTGCCTCCCCGTTCCCTTCCAGTGCCTCCCAGTGCTGTTCCAGTGCCTCCCAGTTCCCTTCCAGTTCCACCCAGTGCCTCCCAGTTCCCTTCCAGTGCCTCCCAGTGCTCTTCCAGTCCCTCTCAGTGCATCCCAGTTCCCTTCCAGTCCCTCCCAGTCCCTTCCACTTCCCTCCCAGTGCCTCCCAGTTCCCTTCCAGTCCCTCCCAGTGCTGTTCCAGTGCCTCCCAGTTCTTTTCCAGTCTCTCCCAGTTCCCTTCCTGTCCCTCCCAGTCCCTTCCAGTCCATCCCAGTGCCTCCCAGTTTCCTTGCAGTCCCTCCCAGTGCTCTTCCAGTACCTCCCAGTGCCTCCCAGTTCCCTTCCAGTCCCTTACAGTGCTCTTCCAGTCCCTCCCAGTGCCTCCCAATTCCCTTCCAGTCCCTCCCAGTGCTCTTCCAGTCCATCCCAGTGCCTCCCAGTTCCCTTCCAGTCCCTCCCAGTCCCTTCCTGTCCCTCCCAGTGCCTCCCAGTTCCCTTCCAGTGCCTCCCAGTGCTCTTCCAGTCCTTCCCAGTGTCTCCCAGTTCCCTTCTAGTCCCTCCCAGTCCCTTCCAGTCCATCCCAGTGCCTCCCAGTTCCCATTCAGTCCCTCCCAGTGCTCTTCCAGTCCCTCCCAGTGCCTCCCAGTTCCCTTCCAGTCCCTCCCAGTGCCTCCCAGTTCCCTTCTGGTGGTCTTCCAGTCTCTCCCAGTGCCTCCCCGTTCCCTTCCAGTGCCTCCCAGTGCTGTTCCAGTGCCTCCCAGTTCCCTTCCAGTCCCTCCCAGTTCCATTCCAGTCTCTCCCAGTGCCTCCCAGTTCCCTTCCACTCCCTCCCAGTTCCATTCCAGTCTCTCCCAGTGCCTCCCAGTTCCCTTCCTGTCCCTCCCTCTCCCTTATAGTCCATCCCAGTTCCACCCAGTGCCTCCCAGTTCCCTTCCAGTCCCTCCCAGTCCCTTCCAGTTCCCTCCCAGTGCCTCCCAGTTCCCTTCCAGTCCCTCCCAGTGCTGTTCCAGTGCCTCCCAGTTCTTTTCCAGTCTCTCCCAGTGCCTCCCAGTTCCCTTCCAGTCCCTCCCAGTCCCTTCCAGTCCATCCCAGTGCCTCCCAGTTTCCTTGCAGTCCGTCCCAGTGCTCTTCCAGTACCTCCCAGTGCCTCCAAGTTTTCTTCCAGTGCCTCCCAGTGCTCTTCCAGTCCCTCCCAGTGCCTCCCAGTTCCCTTCCAGTCCCTTACAGTGCTCTTCTAGTCCCTCCCAGTGCCTCCCAGTTCCCTTCCAGTCCCTCCCAGTGCTCTTCCAGTCCATCCCAGTGCCTCCCAGTTCCCTTCCAGTCCCTCCCAGTTCCATTCCAGTCTCTCGCAGTCCCTTCCAGTCCATCCCAGTGCCTCCCAGTTCTCTTCCAGTGCCTCCCAGTGCTCTTTCAGTCCCTCCCAGTGCCTCCCAGTTCCCTTCCAGTCCCTCCCAGTTCCATTCCAGTCTCTCCCAATGCCTCCCAGTTTCCTTCCAGTCCCTCCCAGTCCCTTCCAGTCCATCCCAGTGCCTCCCAGTTCCCATCCAGTCCCTCCCAGCGCCTCCCAGTTCCCTTCCAGTCCCTCACAGTGCTCTTCCAGTCCCTCCCAGTGCCTCCCAGTTCCCTTCCAGTCCCTCCCAGTGCTCTTCCAGTCCATCCCAGTGCCTCTCAGTTCCCTTCCTGTCCCTCCCAGTTCCATTCCAGTCCCTCCCAGTTTCTTCCAGTCCCTCCCAGTGCCTCCCAGTTCCCTTCCAGTGCCTCCCAGTGCTCTTCCAGTCCCTCCCAGTGCCTCCCAGTTCCCTTCCAGTCCCACCCAGTCCCTTCCAGTCCCTCCCATTTCCTCCCAGTTCCCTTCGAGTCTCTCCCATGCGCTTCCAGTGCCTCCCAGTTCCCTTCCAGTCCCTCCCAGTGCCTCCCAGTTTCCTTCCAGTCCCTCCCAGTCCCTTCCAGTCCTCCCAGTCCTTTCCAGTCCATCCCAGTGCCCCCCAGTTCCCTTCCAGTCCCTCCCAGTGCTCTCCAGTGCTCTTCTACTCTCTCCCAGTCCCTCCCAGTGCCTCCCTGTCTCTCCCAGTGCCTCCCAGTCCCTTCCCATCCTCACAGCCATGGGTGAGTTGTGTGTGTGGGGGGTTTGGGGTGTCCACACCCAAACGCTGTGGGGTTTCCATTTATGGGGTGTGGCGCTATACTCAAAGGAACGTGGCCACGCCCCAAGTGGGCGGGGTTTGCTTCACACAGGGATTGTTTATTCCCGGGAGGGCGGGGCTTAATTCAAAGGGGGCGTTTCCATAGCGATAAAGGGTGGGGTACGCGTCACAAAGGGGGGGTGTCCAGTCCTAAGAGGGCGTGGCTAAGCCATAAAGGGGCGTGTCCACACCCAAAGTGGGCGGGGTTTGCTTCACACAGGGAGTGTTTATTCGTGGAGGGCGGGGCTTCACGTGAAGGGGGTGTGCACGAGGGTGGGGTTCCCATTACAGGGGGCGTGTCCACATACGGGAGGGCGGGGCTTTATATAAAAGGGGTGTGTCCCCACCAAATGGGGCGGGGTTTGCACAACGCAGAGGGTGTGTCCACTCAGGAGAAGGGGACCATAAGGGAAGGGGGCGTGTCCACAGCCGGGTTGGGAGGGGTTGGGAGGCGGGGCTTAACACAAAAGGGGCGTGTCCACAGCCAGGTAGCCCAGGTGTGGCCAGGCAGGTTGAGGAGGGGCTTTCCCAAGGGATTATGGGAAGGGCAGAGGGGCGGGGCCCAGGGTATATAAACCTCCACTTCTGGGGGGGCCTCAGTCTGTTCGGGGGCTCTTCTGTTCCCACAGGAACCGATCTCTGCAGATCCTGCTCTGTTCCACACGCCCGGCTCACTCTGGAGCAGCCAGAGGAGGAGGAGAGCAGAGTCCGAAGCACAAGCGTTGAACGAGGCACCCCAAGTCCAAAGGCGACAAGATGGGAGCATTGTTTGTGCGCCCCAACATCAAGAGCTGCTTGACTTGGCAGCGCCGTGCCCCGAGGAAAGTTCCTTCTGCTACAGGAGCCCCATGGATCAACAGTGGAGACAGGAGGCCGAGGGCTTCTGAATTCCAGGTTTGTGATAAAACCAGAACCCATAACCCAATTGTTGGTCGTGCTGTGGGTGGGGCACCGTGGCAAACAAGTGCAGAGAGTGACCACTGAAAACTTTGGGTGGCCCCTTCTCCCTTCTTATCTTTGTGACTCTGTCTCTCTCTGTCTCTCTCTGTCTCTCTCTGTCTCTCTCTGTCTCTCTCTGTCTCTCTCTGTCTCTCTCTGTCTCTCTCTGTCTCTCTCTGTCTCTCTCTGTCTCTCTCTGTCTCTCTCTGTCTCTCTCTGTCTCTCCCCGTGTCTCTCTCCCCGTGTCTCTCTCCCCGTGTCTCTCTCCCCGTGTCTCTCTCCCCGTGTCTCTCTCCCCGTGTCTCTCTCCCCGTGTCTCTCTCCCCGTGTCTCTCTCCCCGTGTCTCTCTCTGTCTCTCCCCCCCGGTGTCTCTCTCCCCCCCGGTGTCTCTCTCCCCCCCGGTGTCTCTCTCCCCCCCGGTGTCTCTCTCCCCCCCGGTGTCTCTCTCCCCCCCGGTGTCTCTCTCCCCCCCGGTGTCTCTCTCCCCCCCGGTGTCTCTCTCCCCCCCGGTGTCTCTCTCCCCCCCGGTGTCTCTCTCCCCGCGTCGCTCTCTGTCGGGCTCTCTCTGTCGGGCTCTCTCTGTCGGGCTCTCTCTGTCGGGCTCTCTCTGTCGCTCTGAGCCTTCTCCCAGCTCTGCTGGGATTTTTGAGAAGCCTAAATGAACCTTTTCCTGCCTTCAGAGTGCCCTGGGGGGAGTAGGGGTGGTGGGCTGTGGTTGTGGGTTGTTGGCAGACCCTGGGGACTGAGCTCCCAGCTGTGGCAGGAGCAGGGGATGATGTTCTCTGAAGGGCTCCAGCTGGGGCTGGGGTAGCCCAGGTGTGGCCAGTCAGGTTGATGAGGGGGCTTTCCCAAAGGACTCTGGGGAGGGTATAGAAGCCTGCACCTCTATTCAAGGGCTCAGTCTGCTTGGCAGTTGTGGTGTGCTTGGAGCTCTTCAAGGTAAGAGGAGGAGGGCTGGGGGCTTTTGGCTGGTGCAGTGGTTGTTTCCTCCGTCTTGGTATTTTTTGGTTCCCCAAGTGGTAATGCCTGCAGTGTTCAACTCTAGAATGAGAGGAAACACCCAGGGGCTCTTTGGAGGAGTTCAGCATTCTCTAAGAGGTCAGTGTTTACTGATGTGGGACTTGCTGGTGGTTCTGTTGGTTGGAATTTTTTCGTGGCACCTGATGAAGAGGAACCCTGTGGCTACAGGAACATCCCAGCCCTGTGATGTGGCTTTCCTTGTTCACCATGGCTTCAGGTGCCAACCCCCCTAGAGATAAGAGGAACCAGGTGTGAGGCAGGGCTGGGCAGGGAGGGGGAAAGTTGAGAATTGCAGGAAAGGGGTTGGAAGTTAGGGTAGGGGAGAAGGCTGTCCAGGAGCAGCCCCTTTGGTCAGGTGAAGGGACCAGGTTAGATTCCAACACGATGCAAACATGGGCAGGGCAGCTCCAGCCTTTGTGTGTTTTGGTGTGTAGTTTCTGCTGTTTCTTTGTTGTCTTAGAGCTTTCTACGGCCTTAGTGTCCTCGTTGTGCTCACAGAGCAAGTCTTGCACCTCGGGCACCATCCCTAGGGTCTAAAACACCTTATCAGCACATTCAGTAATGCTTTGTCTCGCATAACAAATTCACAACATGGAACAGTCTTGTGTATCGTAGCTTTCTCAAAGGTTGTCTTTTGACATGTTCTTCCTAACTCCATCAGAATCTCTAATTGTGGATTTTCTTAAACTGGGACTGGTTCCCTGTGTCCTTAGGTCTCGAATCCAGGCTTCTCATTTACCTGTCATCTAAGCTTAGAAAGTAGCTTCTTTAAAAGGCGATGTTGTTCGACACTCTTGGGGCCACAATGGAGCCTCCATGCGTCACTGTTGCATCCCTGGATGTCTTCCAGCCGAGCTGTCTTGGATCCTGGAATCATTCATCTTACTGTGAGTTTCCTCTTGAGGTCGAGTCTTGTGGTTTGCAGCGCTGTGTATTGGGTTGGCCTCAGTATTGAGAGTTTGGCTTGGAGCTGTCCTGCCCACATTGTAGGGTCAAGGGCCCTTGGAAGAGTCTCAGAGGAATTGTCCATGTGTTGAGCAGCATTCCGTAGACCAAAGGTTGGTGGGCTGCAGGAGCAGTTATTTCTCAGATGTTGTATTGCTGTGGAAGGCATTTGCATCCCCTGCTTTTTGTGCTTTTTGGGAGCCCTCCAAACCTCATTTTGGCACCCCACAAGGCTGGCAGGCAGACGGGCGAGGGGCCAAGGTAAAGGAGCAAGCGGGAGGTGGATATCACAGTGGGCTGCCTGTTGTTTTAGGCATTATCTCGGCATGTGCTTTTCCTTTGACTTTTGCAGGTGCCACACAAAGCCACGGGTTGAGGAGCGGTCAGAGAAGGTGAGACGGTTGCGGGCCGGCTCATCCAGAGATTTTACTTCAACGCGGGTAAGTGTTTCCCTTTGGTTTTGCAGGAGCTGTGTGTGCCACCTTTGGAGGGGGAAGAGCGCTGGAGGTGAGACGGGATGGTAACGAGGAGGCTCGATCTCACAAGCAGAACAGGGCAAGTCGGGGGTTATGAGGAGCTTGTGGAAGGGGTTGGTATTTAGCTGATATCCTATTTCTGCTGCCATCGCCGTTTGTTATTGCAGATGGTGAGGAGGAACTTTGTGGTTTTGGGAAGATCCCCGTCAGCCGATGCGGGTTGCTTTGCTGTCCAGTGCTTCAGAGCCCCAGCCGTTTGAAAGGTAAGAGAAAGGGAGGATGGTTGGGGAGGGTCTGTGTAGAGGGGTCAAGGTTAGGAATCGCTGGCTCGGGTTTTAAAGGTACTGTAGGGGAGCGAGCTGTTCAGAAGCGGTGCCCTTTGGGTGGTTGATGGGAGCCTGTCCCTCCCTGGCATGATGCTAGCAAGTTCCAGGAACTGAATGAGCACTGGAGGTGAGGTGGTAGTGCAGGGCTTGTGGAGCTAGTGTCTTCTCTCAAGCAGAACAATAGTTTTGTGCCTTTTAGGTGCCCTGAATGACGAACCCTAACCCAAACCTGGAAAGCGTGGGTGAGTGGGACCCCGCAGGGCTCTTCTGCGAAGCTGGGACATTTGGAAGGGAACGGGGCTGGCTGATGCTGGACTTATTGGTGAATATTCTGGTAGGTGTTTTGGTGGTGTGGTTATGTGTGTGGAGTTTTTTTTCTTTGCTTGTTTTGGTGTGACTTTTTTATTTTTTAATGCAGGTGGCAAAGGGGAACCTTGCAAGTTGAGGATTATTCTGGGCTGCTCCTGTCTATTTTCCTGGCTAACCACGACTTTGGAGAGCCAGTCCTCTGAAAGATAAGTTGAGGGACCAGTGGTGTAGAGGGGTCAAGGCTGGTGGGAGTTGTGGAAGGGGTTTTGAAGTTAGTGTAGGGGAGAGGGCAGTCTGGGAGCAGCCTCCTTTGGTCAGATGAAGGAAGTGGGTCAATTTCTGATGCGATGCCAGTGTGGGCCGGGCAGCTCCAGCCTTGGTGTGTGGTGGCGTGTAGTTTGTGTTGTATGTGTTTGTCTTAAAGCTTCCTCAGGTCTTGATGTCCTCTTGGAGCAGGTCCCACATCTTGGCAATCATCCCTGGCAGGCCTTTACTCATCAGCACAGTCCTAGTCAGCAGCATCTTCTTCTTGTGTGACAAGTTTGAAGTATTGATAGGTCTTTCATCTGGGAAGCTTCCTGATGGTCATCTTCTGAAACATCATCGCCACCTGCATCAGCATCATCTCTGGTCATGGATTTTCCCAGAGTGGGACTTTGTTCCCCGCATCCTCGTGTCATCAGGTCTTGAAGCCCGCGTTCTTTGGCATCCCTTGATTCAGCCCCTCGTTTTGCAGTTGCATTGCTGTAGGTCTTCTTGCCCAACAGTCTTGGATCCCAGAGATATTCTTTTTGCTTGGTGTTCTCTTGAGATCAAGTCTCATGATTTGCAGGGCTGTGTCTTGAATTGGTCTGAGTGTTTGCCTTGGAGCTGCTCTTCCCAGAGTTATAGGTTCAGGGTTTTTTGGAAGAGCCCTAAAGGACTAGTCCAGCACTGTTGGGCAGTGTTCCAGTGACTTGTGCATCACCGTTTTTCAGATCCCATGCGACAAGGATGTACGTGACAGAGCAGGAGGAGAGAAGAGCACCACCCAAAGGTTAGTTGGTGTTGGAGTGAAGGTCCCTCTCCTGGCTACCTGGCCACATTATGGTTTGTTTGTCCTTTTGAAGGTGAGAGCAGCCAAGGAAGCAGAATATCTGTTCCGGAGGTGGCTCTGGCAAGGTGAGCAAAGGCTGGTGTGCTGGAGGAGCAGTTATTTCTCGGGTGTTTTATTTTCGTTGAAGGCATTGGCATCCCCTGTTTTTTGTGTTTTCCAGGTGTCCTCTAAACCTACTTTTGGCACCCCACAAGGACGGCAGGCAGCAGATGGGTGAGAGGCTGAGGTAAAGGAGGAGGAGGTGGACATCACAGTGGGCTGCCTGTTGTTGGAGGCACTACCTCAGCACGTGCCTTTTGCTTTGGCTTTTGCAGGTGCCACAACCATCCTTGTAGGGACAAAGACACACATTTAGGAGCGGCTGGAGAGGGTGAGATGGTGGTGGGCTGGGTCAGCCATGTATTTTACATCAAGTCACTTAAACGTTTCCTTTGGCACTGTGCGTGCCACCTTTGGAACCGGATGAGCGTTGAAGTTGAGTTGAGTTGGTAGTGAGGGGGTTCATGGGGCTGGTGACTTCTGATCAGCAGAACAGGAACTCTTTCTCTTGGTGTTTCAGGTGCCCCAATCAATGGTGGCGATAGCTTTCAACTCTGGAACGAGAAGGTGCGTGGTATACCATGGGGCTCCCTTGAGGAGGTGAGTGCAGAGGAAGTAGCGTGCATTGGCTTAGGTGGGACTTGTGCCAGCGCTGTTTGTGATCTGTGGGTTGTGCTTTTTCCTTTTTTACGTACAGGGGATGAAGAGGAACCGTGCGACTGGAAGCACATCCCACTCAAACAATGTGGTTTTCATTACTGACCATGGCTTTGTGCTGCTGTCGCTCTTGAAGATAAGTTGAGGGCCCAGGGGTGGGTGGGGAGGGGCTGAGCAGAGGAGTCGAGGCTGGGAATTGCAGGTGGTGTTTTGAAGTTAGTGTAGGGGAGAGGGTTGTCTGGGAGCAGCCCCCTTTGGGTGGGTGAAGGGAACAGGTTACTTTCCAGTATGATTCCAGCATGGGCAGGGCAGCTCCAGCTTCGGTGTGTGGGGTTGTGTGTTTTGTGTTGTTTGTCTTTGTTGTCTTAGAGCTTCCTGAGGCCTTGATGGTCCTCTGTGTCCTCACAGAGCAAGCCCAGCATCTTGGGCATCCTCCCTGGAAAGCCTTTCCTGCTCAGCACGGTGTTGGTCAGCAGCGTGTTCTTCTGCTTGAGTCTAAATTGCAGATCGGTCTCTTGACTTGGAAGTTTCTTGATGGCTGTCTTCTGCAATGTCATTCTCAATTGCATTGTCACCTGATCTCTGTCCACCCAGTTTCCCTGAGGGGGACTCGTTCCCCGCATCCTTGCGTCCTCAGGTCTTGAAGGGGGCTTCTCGGGCACCCGTCGCTTCATTCCCTCGCTTTGCAGACGCATCCCTGTAGGTCTTATTGCCCACAAGTCTTG
This sequence comes from Heliangelus exortis, assembly GCF_036169615.1. Lineage (NCBI taxonomy): Eukaryota > Metazoa > Chordata > Aves > Apodiformes > Trochilidae > Heliangelus > Heliangelus exortis. The sequence goes on along the minus strand of NC_092453.1, from coordinate 6,873,678 downwards.
AATTCCAGAGTCCCCTACAGGACAAGTAATATTTGAACATCATCCCCATGGTGTTGAACACATTTAGTCATCATCATCATAGTGCCATCTGGATCCTTCTTTTCTCGCATCTTGCAAATTTCTTGATAGGCATCTTTTGTAATCTTCTTGATGAACGAATGAGCATCTCTGGTCATAAATTTTCCACATTTGCAACCTTGTCTCTGCATCCTTAGGTCTTGATGCTAGTCTTGTACATCTGATATGTTATTTTGAAGAGTAATTATTGTAACAGGAAGTGTTCTGTGACACTTGATGTCACCATGGGGCCTCCTTGCCTCACCCTTGCATCCCTGTAGATCATCTTGGCCAGCTTCTTGGAGCCCAGAGTAATTCTTTTTGGGAGTTTTCTATTAATGTTTCATCTTGTAGTTTGCAGTGGTGTGTCTTGGGTTGGTCTGTGTTTGTGGGTTTGGCCTGGGGCTGCTCTGCCCAGATTGTAGAGTTGGGGATATTGAAGAGCCATAAGGGTCTCTGGTGATGTTTGCCTTGAGTTTTTAGGCCACAATTTTACAACGATCTTAGGTGGAGCAGCCATACTCAGGCTGGGTGGGCAGTTGCTTTGATGGTGTTTGAAGGTGATGGGACCCTCATGAGAGGGTTTTTCCTGTGCAGCGCAGGAGATTGACCCTCTCAGTAGTTAACGGTTGTATGTGTATGGGTTTAAAGTTGTGGGGCTGTGTTTATTAATGGCATGAGGGTAGTAATACTCTAGTAATACCTAGTTTCCTAACTAGGATTGAGATGTCTGGAATTGTCTGTCCATTGTTCAGCATTCCAGTGACTTGTGTAACACTTTCTTTCAGATGCAAAGGACAAATATGTGCTTGTAAGAAGAAACGAGGGAGCAGAGTGCAGTCAGGTCAGTCAGTGTGTAGTGCTGGAGGGATTGTGCTTCTGGTAGCTACCTGATTACAGTGTGTGTTTAAGTCATTTTGAAGGTAGAAGCAGTAAGCGAAGTGGGATAGTCACTGAAGGTGACTGGGGTGAGGTGAGTGATGACTAGTGGGACCAAAGAGCAGTTATTTTTCGGGTGTGTTGTTGAAGTTAGAAGCATCAGTTGATGTTTATAGGTTCTATTGTAGTCACCATGTGACAATAAGAAAATTGCAGAGGCTGGATATGCAAATTGCCAAGGTAAAGGAGTAAGAGATGGGAATTGTTGCAGGCAGGGTGCTGTTTGAGGCAGCATCTTGGTACGTTCCTTTTGTTTTTTGCAAATATTGTAAGCAGGCTCACTGGGACAAAGCTGCTGACTATAGCAAGTAGTCCGAGGTAAGGTCAGTGTCAAAGAGCAGAGAATAATGTGGCTACTCAGTGAAGCAGTTACTTTTTTGCATGAACTTTAGGCCACTTTTGGGACTGGATGAGCATTTGAGGTGAGCTGGGGTAGTAGTGAGGATGAACATGGAGCTGGTGACTCCCTTCAAGTATAACTGTCATTTTGTCTCTTGATGTAGCTTGGGTTCTACAAACAATGACAGATGCAGTATCTGGCACTGAATGGGTACAGAGCAGGTGAGGGGAAGCCCATGGTGCTAATCACAGAATTACCTCTATTAGAAAAGACCTTCAAGATCATAGAGTCCAACCATTAACCCAACACTGACAAGAACTTAAGCCATATCCCTAAGTGCTATTTCTATATGACTTGGGGGGTGTCTTTAGGGATGATGAGTACTTCAAGGGATGGCAAAGGAGGTTGTCGCAGGAGAGGTTTGCCAACCCATAGGATTCTTCCGGATGCTTCCTGCTGGCACTCGGCTTTTTTTTTTTTTTTTTGATGAAGACGAGCCTGGTGATTGCAGAAATATACCAGTTGCCTGATGTGCCTTTTCTTGAGGAAGGAATCTGATCCCTGGCCTGCTGCAAGCTAAGCTGGGAGACCAGGAACAACTGCCCTTCAGCATGAATATTGATAGAAGATGGGAAGAGAGAGTCCAAAACAGAAATGCCTCTCATTCAAAGATGTTGCATTTTGGAAACTCCCCATCAGAGCAGATCCCAAAAGAGTCTGTGGAAGTCACCGGCATCAAGACTCTTTCCTCCTTCAAAAAAAAAAAAAAAAGAGAAGGTCATTCTCAAGATGGAAGCACAGCACATCTTTCTCAAGTTGATGGTGTTTCTGGCTTTGTGGTTCACAATTGCAGCAGTTGAGATGATGAAAATGCATTCCTCTGCACGTTTTGGTACATCCAGATGTATTAACAAAGCAGAGAGGCCTTTTTGTTAAGTTTATATACTGCAGCAGTGGGGATTTGTTTGACTCCTGCAGTTTTACCCTCCCTTCTCTCCATCATCCTTCAAAAATTAAAGCCAAAGAGTTACCACAGATTTTTTTGTATCATAAATGTAACAAAAACAGTTGTATAAAGTACAAACTGCATTGTTTAGACGCCGAGAGCCCCATAATGCTTTAGATCTCATATATTACCTAGTTTAGCTAATTATCTATTCTAAATCTTTGAACGGAGAGACAGCTGGATGCTGCAGGTATCTTTTGCTGGTGTTTTGATGGAGTGCTCTGAAGTACTTTGTTTCTGTCTCCCTCTAAATGGGGTATTTCCCTGGGGGTTTGGTAGCATCTCCTTTGGGCAGCTCTCCCTCCCGGTTGTGTAACACACAAAAAATACCTGGTCAAATTATCCCTGTGTTTGAGATCGAAAACGTAATGGTATCAGTGAACAGTTGTACAAGTTACATGAATGCAGAAAGGAAGTGAAATACTTGCCTATAGAAGTATTTAAATAGGATACGTATAAACATGTGGACACCTCATGAGCAGATGGTGAATTTATTTTTTTACTTTCAGGAGTCCTTTTTTACTTTCAGCTTTGCTGTCTAAGCAGGATGCAGGACCACTACTGTTGCAGTGTGTGAGTAGGTGTCTCTTGTGATACAAGTAGAGGCAGCCATACAGGGTTCTCTACCCCAGCAATGGAGTAGGGAAGGATGGAAGCTTTTTCTGCCCCCAGCAAGAGTGTTGCTTTGATGTTACGAATGTAATGACAAATGCTGCCTAATAGTCTTCAGAGATGTGTTTTAAGCACTGGAGTTACAGTGGGGAGGGGTAAAGGGCTGTGAGGGCTGTCAGGGTGTCTGGTAGAGGTGAGGGGGGAGTGTGGGACCAGGAGGGACAGGGGATATTTTGCTCCAGGGAGTCTGTGTGAGTGTATCAAAGCTGATGTATAGGTCAAAGCCGATATTAGATGTGTAAATGGGTATTTAAATGCTTGCTGGCTTGCTGACAGACACCAGTCCTCCAGCAACTGGAAACAGCATGTGAAGCAGCCAAACAAACTCTCTATGGAAACCGGATGTTCCCCATTACTCAGCTGCACTCCATGTCCTTTTTTTGTCCTCCTGTAACCAGAAGCAGCCAGACAGTCAGCTGCTCACTGTTCTCTGTAGTGAAATGAGGCAACCAGGTGCCACTAATTGCCAGGTAGTGGCCATGAGCTTGTGTTAAGCCCACCTGTGCCTGGTTAGGGCGGGCCCCAACTGCACATGAGCAGGATTAGGGGGCCAATAAAAGTTGAGGCCTGGAGCACAATCTCAGCTCATTCCTGAGCAAGCCACCAGAGAGGTTTGCTGATCCCGGAGCAGTAGCTCCGAGCCAGGCTAGGCAGCCCTGAGGGCAATAGACTCAGAGCACTCTTCGTGAGTTTCTGCTGGAACGCCTGTTTGGACCTTGGAGCGCCGTGCCCTAAGAGACATTCGCCTTGCAACAGTTCTCTCTTTTGGTCCTCCAGCAACAAGGTAAGGTGGGGCTTAATGGATAAGAGGTAATGGGGAAATTCTGATTGGACATAAGAAGTTCATTTTTCACCATGGGGACAGTAAAAGATGGGAATGGTCTCCCAGGAGAAGCGGTAGATTCCCCCCGTTGTAGAAAGTGTTAAGAATCGAATCCATAGCATTACATAGAGGGATGGACCAGATGGTCTTTGAGGGCCCCTTCCAACACGAGTGATTAAATGAATCTATCAAGTAAGAGAAAATTGACAGGTTTTGGCGAAGATCAGAGGATCTGCCAGATGGTGTGTTTCTACGCTCAGGGGACACTGGGGGTTCTTAAATTTTTAACTTTGTTTTAACAGTTTGTCCGAGGTGCGGAGACTCATTTGTAGTTTTTCGTAAAAAAAAAAAAAAAAAAAAAAAAAAGATGGCCGACTGCCGGAGACTCGTTTGTAGTTTTCCGGTAAAAAGATGGCCGACTTTTGGTACCAAAATGGCCGACTTCCGGAGACTCGTTTGTAGTTTTCCGGTAAAAAGATGGCCGACTTTTGGTACCAAAATGGCCGACTTCCGGAGACTCGTTTGTAGTTTTCCGGTAAAAAGATGGCCGACTTTTGGTACCAAAATGGCCGACTGCCGGAGACTCGTTTGTAGTTTTCCGGTCACAAAACGGCCGACTTCCGGTAACAAAATGGCCGACTTCCGGAGACTCATTTGTAGTTTTCCGGTAACAAGATGGCCGACTTCCGGAGACTCATTTGTAGTTTTTCGCTCAAAAGATGCCCGACTGCCCGTCAATGGTTCTGTATCTTCTTATATTCAGTGCGTGGCAGTGTGTATTGGGGTGTTCAATTCTTAGCAGTCATCGGATTGTGTCGTTTTTGGAGACAGCGCATCTGACACGTAGGATCAATCTTAACCCTGTTATGTGAGGTAACAAGGGAAAAGTGTGAGTTTGCAGAAGTGAACAGCAGGCTGATTTGGAATTAACAGAAGAGGCTTAACAAAAGGTTTTGGATTTATGATCCTCACAAATAAGAAGAGATCTCAAACAAATCTGTAAACCGGTTACACAGAACTTGGAGCCCAGGGGAGAAAATTACCAGAAGCAGAAAACAACTCCACTTTGAGAGTTATCAGTGTTATAAATGACTGGGACTCAATATTCTGTTAATAGTTTAATTTAATAAATAAAATTGCAATAAGCAAAACAGCGCTGGGTGCGTGGGGAGTCTCCGCTCCACTCGCACACTTGCCTTAAAGTTTAATCTTTTGTCTTACGTTCCATACCTTAATATTCATAACTATTCTAATACATATTCATGACTGTTCTAGAACAGGCTGGGTTATGTTTATTAGTTCTTGGAAGAGGCGGCCTTCAAAGGCACATGCCCACTTTATCTCTGAGGGTCTTTTTGACCCCCATCTGGTGGTCATTGGATGAAGTCAGCATCTGCCTCAGTTTCCCCTCTCGTTACCCTTCGATTCCGCACATGCACTCCTTCGCTCTTTCCTGTGCAACACTCTGCAGTCAGCAGTAAAACGACCTTAAATTGCAACGCTATGTGGTGAGCAGCAAAATCAGCTTAGATTAGCACAACAGGATGTACATTGTAGTGTTTTCAGGGCACAGAAACTGTGGATGTCTTGTTTCTTGTTCCCTTAAGCTTTGTAGTTACGCAAAGAACAGTTATATTTCATTTTAACAAATTCCTACGTTTGCATATTTCACAATATTGAAGACAGATATATTATTAGTACTCTCAAAGGTGGGTTAACAAACATTTCATAATTATTTAACATGAATTCACAAACACATCTACTACATTAGCACGTTTTTGGGCTGCGCTAGAACTAGAACAACTCACAGTAGGATATAAAGTGGCTCTGTCTGCCATAATTCCTATCATGCAATGGGTCAAATATATTCAAGATAGAGCCAAAGTGGGAGGCTATGGTGTGGCTGCCTTCCACTAGCAGCTAGCCACTGCCCCCCATGAATAATCAAGAAGTAAACCCTGATTTTGCACTCAAAAATGAATCTTTAATGAGGTTTGGAAAAAACTTGGATCTATTAACTCATCCTGAGACGGAGCACATTTGGTTTACTGGGAGATCAGCTAAGTATGTAGGAGGAAAAAGGTTTGTGAAAGCAGTAGCTTACCCTCCCCATTCTGAGAAATTTTTTTCAAACCACGAGAGAGTGCAAAAGCAGCCAATATACCGAACTGCCCGGGCAGATATTTTAGGGAACCACCAGTAACATGTCTAGGGGAGATAGTTTAGGCAGCCCTACGATCTGCAATTTGAGCCCCAGCCAGGCCCCGGTTTCGGTCGTTACGGGGCGTAAGACCGGACGTTTTCACGTTAAGAAAAGCGCAAGTCCTTCGGACTAGCAGCAACGGGATACTTGAAAAACTGGACCCTTTCTGCCGTCCTCACCTACAAGAGGACGCACCGTGTAGGATTTCCCAACTGCTGGGAAGGGTTCTCCGTGTCCTCGTAACAACCAGGGCTCCCCAGCAACCGCAGATCCAGGGAAAGTCGAATCATTACGGCAATCGGCGACACGTCTTTCTTACTCTTTATCGCTGCGTCTGTATAGTAACAATTAGATGAGTTGCTGTGTTTTGCTTTGGCTTTGCTATCGCACTTCAGTTTTGTTTGTTTCTGCACTTGTTCTCTTATAATTTAATACATCAGTAAATATAAACTAACTTCTTTATTTGGGTGCCTGTGTCTTTTGCGCTGACCCCGCCCATCTGGCAAAGTATCATATTAAGTAGCAGATCTATATAGACCTCAGGACCGTCTCAACTGTCCTTGAAATCTAGAGAAACCGATGCCACGTGAAACACCAAGGACAGACTAATAGAAAAGCAGCGCAGCAAGCCCCTCCCCCCTCGAGAGCCAGATAAGTCCACAGGACACGGAGACGGCAAAATGAAAGCTGAATTTCAGGAACTAGAGTTCCATATGGAGACCAGGAAGCAAACGGATCAATTTATTTGGGGATGGCAGCAAACCGTCAGAACTTCAGGTTCAGATGAAACAACCAGTGAAATCAAAGGCACATGCAGCAGAGCCAAGAGACCAATCACCCTGGGGTAAGATGCATTTTAAAGAAACCCTTTATACAACGGGACGGGTGCACATCATGCACACAGGTAGCGAGGTATTAAAAGGCAGAGATAAAATACACCAACTCTGGGGCAGAGGGAGAGTATGAACTCCGCTTTACTGCCAGGGGCAAAGACCACATCCAGCCACACCCAGGGTCCTCTCCGAGGAAGCGTTCAGAAAGGGACGGGGGTCCGGTCTCCCCCTCAAGGCTCTGCCAGAGGGTCTTCCGGACTCTTCTTCAACATTATTGCCCATCAGAGCCCTCTCATTCAGGGCACCGCTCCTTACGAGACCATCCTCACACCGCCCCACACCCTTCGATCTCTGCGGTGCTCTTTTTAGCTCTCTTACTGAGACAGAATCCTTCTTCAGGCTCTCTTTTCACCCCAGAACCCTTCCTTCATTTGTTGTGATCTTAGACATCTGTTCAGTCCCTCAGCCCCCGAGGACATCCGTACATCAACTGGACACGTACGGTTTTTCCTCGTGTCCCAGAGCCGCCTTTTACCTCTCTCACAGCACCCTTCTCTCACCACCACACCTCCGGAGGCCAACCTCACGCCCCCCTGTCGGCGTCCCACAGCCACCTTCCGGCTCCGTTGCGCATTTTACGCCTTTTTCGCTCTACGAGAAGCTCTTCTGACGCCGTCTGTCATTCGGCTCCCAACATCCCAGGGACGCCTGTACTCTATTAAAATCCCCTCCAGACTGCTGCTTGTGCCCCTCAGCTTTCTTCAGTGTCTTCGATCCAAAAATGACCCCTCTAACAGAACGCTGCCTTCCAGCTTGCCTTTAGTGCACTTTTAGCTTTGTTGCAGAGCTCTCGCCCCTCTGAGTCTTTCAGGAGACTTTGTGAGTCCGTATCTGTGACCCACCCCACTTGTTCTTTCCTCTTTTCTGTCTAATACAAGCCTCCAATGACCTTTACTCTGTTAAGGTTCCCTTTGGGTTGAATTCTTACCTGGTCAAGTCGCTGAAGTAACAAGGAGAGAGAAAAAAACCCAAAATTCCTCAGCCGGCGTCGTGGAGTTTCTCTGCTTGTCCCGCAAACTGAAGAAAGAGGAGAAAACTGACTGCTTCTCCTCTGGCTGCTTTTATACCTTGTGGTAATCGCCACCTCCCCTTTCCCAGGGGATTGTGGGAAAAGCTGTGGGCGGTGCCTGTGGTATATAAGCCACAGCCTTTGGCTAGGGGCTTCAGTCAGCTCTTGGGCTTCTCTGAGGTCAGAGCTCTCCTACTCCTGGAGCTGACTGCAGCTGTTGAGCTGTCTGGGCTGTTTGAGAAGACTCTTTAAGGTAAGAACTTTAAAACCACCGTAAGTTAGAGCTCTTTATAGCAAGAATATGCTTGCATGCAAATTTTTTTTTTTTCTATTTGTTAGGTTTTTTTTTTCCTACTTATTACTTTTTTTTTTTTTTTTTTTTTTTTTTTTAATGGAGTTGTTGAAGAGGAACCTTAAAACTGCAGGAACGTGCTAGTCAGACAGCGTGATTTCTTTGCTGGACATAAATTTAGACCCGCAGCCCTCTGAAAGCTAAGTACAGGAACTTGGTTGCAGAGGGGCTGAGGCTTGGAGTTGCAGGAGGGATTTTGAAGATGGCATCTGGGAGAGGGCTGTCTACAATCAGCCCCCTTTGAGTGGGTGAATAGAGCATGTTAGTTTCCAGCACAATGCTAGGGTGGGCAGGGCAGCTCCAGCCTTGGTGTGTGGGGTTGTGTATCTTGTGTTGTTTGTCTTTGTCTTAGAGCTTCCTCCAGTCTTGATGGTCTTCTGTGTGTCCTCACAGAGCAAGTCTCGCATCTTGGGCATCATCCCTGCACAGCCTTTCCTGATCAGCACAGTACTGATCAGCAGCGTGTTATTCTGCACAAGGAGTTTAAATTGCAGATCGGTCTCTTGACTTGGAAGTTTCTTGATGGCTGTCTTCTGCAATGTCATTCTCAATTGCATTGTCATCTGATCTCTGTCCATCCAGTTTCCCTGAGGGGGACTCATTCCCCGCATCCTTGCGTCCTCAGGTCTCGAAGGCAGCATCTCGGGCATCCATCGCTTCATTCCCTCGCTTTGCAGACGCATCGCTGTAGGTCTTATTGCCCAAAAGTCTTGGATTCCAGAGTCCCTGTTCTTGCTGCGAGTTTTATCTTGAGCTCAAGTCTTGTGACTCACGTGGCTGTGTCTCGGGTCAGTCTGTGCCTGTGAGTGTTTGGCTTGGAGCTGCCCTGCCTGCTGTGTAGGATCAGGGGCCACAGAAGCACCACAACCTGACAGACTCGGTGTTGAGCGGCGGTGCGGTAACTTGTGTAATCCTGTTTTTCAGATCCCGCAAGTCAAGGATGAGCAAGAAATGGATGGAGGAGGAGACAATGGAATCAGCTGAAGGTTAGTCAGGGTGTGCAGTTGGTGGCAAGCTGCCTCCCTTGGCTACCTGACCACATTACGGTTTGTTGTCATTTTGAAGGCGGAAGCGGTGAGCGAAGCGGGGTACGGACACCAGAGGTGGCTGTGGCAAGGTGAGCAAAGGCCGGTGGGCTGGAGGAGCAGTTATTCTCAGGTGTTGTATTATTGGTTGGTCATGAGCATCCCTTGTTGTTTTGTGGGTTTTTTTTTTGTTTTTCAGGTGCCCTCCTAACCTCATCGTGGTACCCCAAAGAGATGGCAGAAAGATGGGCGAGGGGCAAAGGTAATGGAGCAGGAGATAGATGTCACAGTGGCCTGGGTGTTGCTGGAGGCAATATCTCAGCGTGTGCCTTTTGCCTTGACTTTTGCAGGTGTCACACACAGTGCTGGAGTGACAAAGCCACGTCTTGAGGAAGAGTTGGAGAAGGTGAGATGGCTGTGTGCAGAGTCGTTCACGTGTTTTATATCAACTCGGTTAAATGTTTCCTCTTTTTTTGCAGGCGGTGTGCCTCCTACTGTTGAGAACAGATGACCCTTAAAGGTGAGGTGGTACAGGGGGGGTTCATGGAGCTCGTGATGATCAATCATCAGAACAGTAACTCTCTCGTTCTTTTTAGGTGCCCAAAGCAGTGGTGTAGACAGGATTGAACTCTGGATCAAGAAGGGGAGAAGAATGCTGTGGGACTCTTCTGAGGCCTCTTTTTTGTAGTGTAAGTGTTTGGAGATGGCTGAAGCGGTCCTAACTGGTGACATGGATTCTGATTTTTTCCTTTTTTTTTTTTTTTTTTCTGATTGCAGATGGTGAACAGGAATGTGTGTACTGAAGGAACATGCCTGTCACGGAGTGGTGTTTGCTGCTGGACATAGATTCCGAACCCCAGCTCTCGGAAAGATAAGTCGAGGGACTGAATTGGTGGGGGGTTGAGGTTGGGAGTTGCCGGAGGGATTTTGAAGTTTGCTTTCTGGGAGAGGGCTGTTTGGGAGTAGCCCCCTTTGCGTGGATAAGCGGAGCCAGTTAGTTTCCAGCACGATGCTAGTGTGGGCAGGGCAGCTCCAGCCTTGGTGTCTGGGGTTGTGTGTTTTGTGTTGTCCGTCTTTGTCTCGGCGCTTCCTCAGGCCTTGATGGTCTTCTGTGTGTCCTCACAGAACAAGTCCTGCGTCTTGGGCACCATCCCTGGAAAGCATTTCCTGGTCAGCAGCATCTTTTTCTTGTGTGACAGATGTAAACCATAGATAGGTCTTTCATCTTGGAAGTTTCTTGATGGTCATCTTCTGAAACATCATTGCCACCTGCATCAGCATCTCTGGTCTTAGATTTTCCCAGAGTGGGAATCGATCCACACGTCCTTGTGTCCTCAGGTCTTGAAGTCTATGTTTTTTGGCATCCATCACTTCATTTCCTAGCTTCGCAGTCACATCGCTGTAGGTCTTCTTGCCAAGCAGTCTTGGATGCCGGAGAGACGCTTCTTGCTTGGTGGTCTCTTGACATAGTCTCATGGTTTGCAGGGTTGTGTCTTGAGTTTGTGTTTGGTTTGGAGCTGCCCTGCCTGGAGTTGTAGGGTCAGGGTTTGTTGGAAGAGCCCTAAGGGAATATTCCAGCTGTTGAGCAGCATTTCAGTGACTTGCATAATACTGTTTTTCAGATGCTGTGTGACAAAGACGAGCAGAAAAAGGCTGGAGGAGGCGAGAAAGATGCCACCTGAAGGTTAGTCAGTGTTTGGTGTCGGTGGGGAGGTGCTTTCAATATTTATTAGAATCCCTGAGATTAGTTAGATTTATTTCTTACAGATGCAGAAGTCCAGGACGTGGAACAAAAAGCAAAGCAGGTGGGTAGCTGAATGTCATAGCAAGGCTTGGTAAAGTCTGTCACAGGGCAGGTGGATGTAGTTGCTCTGAGCAGCATTAATGGATTTTTTTTTTTTTTTTTTTTTTTTTTTTTTTTTTTTTTTTTTTTAGGTTGCAAAGCTGTGTAGAGCAGGCAGTTCATCTCAATGGGACATGACATTTGGAAGGTGAGCACTATGAAATTGCCTGCTGGCAGTGTTAAATGTTATGAGTAGTATTGAAGTAAAAAACATTACCTGTGTATTTTTTCAGGTGGTGCCTCAGTATCCAGTTCAGACTAACATGCCTGAGGGGCATCTGGCGAAGGATTAAGGTAAAGGAGATTGGGCAATTCTCTGGGAGGGTTTTGTTGGAAGCAGCAGTATATTACAAATTGCCTTGTTCTTTTCAGGTGCCCTGTAGAGCCATTGAGGTGTCAGGAAGTACACCCATCAACTGCTTAAGAAGGTGAGATGCTAGTAAGCTCTTTCAGTAAGATCAAAGTCCTTGACCACTCGCTAAAGCATTTGCCTTTTTTTTTTTTTTGCAGATGCTGTCCTGGCCATTGTTGGACTTGGCTGAGCATTTGAGGTGAGGTGAGGTGGAGTGGTGGGAATGACGAGGATCATTTTACGGAGCAGAACAGTAATTTTGTCTCTTGGTCTTCTAGGTGACAGAAGCACGGTGTCTCCGATGAGCGTGTCGTCCGAGGAGGGCGTGCTGTGGGACAGTCGGTGCCGGTAGACAGGACGCCCTAGGATTCTGCACGGTTTACAGAGAACCGTCTTCGGGGAGACCATCCGAACCTGCGCCTTTTCGTCTAGCAAACTGTGTTTCCACGGCAGCGCTATGTTGTATTTCATCTGTGCCTCCTTCAGGGTTTGAGTCTCAAAGCCCATCAGGTAACAAATGTGTTGTTCTGGTGTTTGGTTTTGTAGGGCTCTGTATCTGCTGTTTGGCAGTATACTGACTTTGTACTGTAGGTTTCCAGATATACATTGTATGTGTGATTTAGTTCTCAGTGCCTTGCAATGCTTTGTAATTGAATTGCCATGGCTTTGTGGCCACGTGCCACAAAGGTGCTAGGTTCTGTGTCTTCAGTCCCTCCTTGTATTTCTGTATTAGAACATTTACTGCATTGTACAGTATGGTTCATGTTGGTGTCGCGCCGCACTTGACCTGGTGTCGCGCCGCACTTGACCTGGTGTCGCGCCGCACTTGACCTGGTGTCGCGCCGCACTTGACCTGGTGTCGCGCCGCACTTGACCTGGTGTCGCGCCGCACTTGACCTGGTGTCGCGCCGCACTTGACCTGGTGTCGCGCCGCACTTGACCTGGTGTCTGAGTTGTTACTCTATTTTTTTACTCAAGTGCACCAAAATAGGCTGTATTACTGTCTGTGGTTCCATTGGTGTTTTCCATGTGCGGTTGTATTGTTCTGTGAAGCCTTATGTGTGTGTTAGGGTGGCTTTGTTACAGCATGTTGTACTGTATTAGATTACAGTGCCCTATATTTGAGTGCTTATTTGAGTTTTTATTGCACTGTATTGCTATGTAATGTAATGGCGTTTGAGTCTGTAGCGCGCTACATTTGCCTGTATGGGACTGTATGAGTGTGCCAGTGAGCCTATAGCATTGTAGGGGACTAGGTACACGACCCGGTGTTGCAATGTACGTGAAGGATTGATTTTGCATAGCTTTTTATTTGAATATATACTTGTACTGCCTTACTTCATTGTTTGACTTTTACAGCCCTACTTTAGAGTGGTAGATTTAGTCTGTAGTGGCTTTTGTTTGACTTTGTGATGCCTTGCAGTTTAATCCTAATTTGAGTCTGTGCTGAAATTGAGTTTGTGTAGTTGTAGTACTTGACGGAGTCATTGAAGTATTTGCCTGTAAGTAGTCTGTAATGCAGACTTAAGCAGAAGTCTGTAATGCCTTCTTTGTCTGTCTTTGTGTATAGTCCTGAATATTTGTTTACCTCCCCGTTGGACTCTGTACTTGAACACGTACTGTATTTTCAGTAACGTTTTTTGACTGCATTGTGAGTGTACTCGTGTGTGTAATGCGATGGAACTGGCTGTAATTGACCGAGTATAGCATTGTAACAATCTAGTGGTACGCATTGCCACTGCATGTGTATTGATTTGTAATGATGTATGTGTATTGCCTTGAAACCAACTGTGTACTGCCTTGTAGTGATGTACTTGAAGCTTGGACCTGGGTGTGGGTAGCCTTGGACCTGGGTGTGGGTAGCCTTGGACCTGCCTTGTACCTGTGTGTTGCCTCGTACCTGTGTGTGTGTTGCCTCGTACCTGTGTGTGTGTTGCCTCGTACCTGTGTGTGTGTTGCCTCGTACCTGTGTGTGTGTTGCCTCGTACCTGTGTGTGTGTTGCCTCGTACCTGTGTTACCTGTGTGTGTGTAGTGCTGTACTTGTATTGCCTTAATTGAGTGTCTGTTTCTTTGTACTGATGTACTTTTATTGCCTTATACCTGAAAGTGAATTGCCTTGTCTTGAAATGTGCATTGCCTTGTCTTGAAATGTGCATTGCCTTGTCTTGAAATGTGCATTGCCTTGTCTTGAAATGTGCATTGCCTTGTCTTGAAATGTGCATTGCCTTGTCTTGAAATGTGCATTGCCTTGTCTTGAAATGTGCATTGCCTTGTAATTTTTTTATTTTTTAAATGTAGTTCTTAGTCATTTGTTGTGCTATAGTGGTAGCTGCAGGTTCTTGCAGGGTAGATGGCTTGGTTTTTGTGGGCTAGCTTGCTTGTATCATAGTGATTTAGGTGTAGCCTGTGCTTGTACATTGTATGGTGAGGTAACCATTGTTTCCTTTTCAGGTACTTAAAAAAAAATACTTAGAATAAAAAAGCCCCAGCTGGGGGACTTTTTTTCGCTCCCCTGGCTGGGGTTTTTTTTCCCGGGTCCCGGTCGGTCTGCGAGGCGATGTTCATCGCCTATGTTTGGATGCAGAAAGGCCTGGGACCTGGGTTTTGGCAGGCAGGATGATTTTGGAGGCTTCCAGGAGCACAGCTCCTGAGGAGCATGGTGGATGAAGGGTGTAGGCGGATAGAAGCAGTGAAACTATAGCTGGTAGCTGAGAGCTGGTAGTGGCTTGTGCAGCAGTGGAATGAGGGT